>NC_140412.1:127243213-128616426 GCF_965140295.1 Lepidochelys olivacea | reverse complement strand
GTATAGTTCAGTCTGGTAAAAGTCTGGGTCTGACTGGCACGCAGACTTAGCTGGGAGTGACTTACATGCAGGAGATTGTTTGTGAGCAGTCCAGGTATGGAGACAACAACAGTAAAGCAGTATAAAGGGCACCCAAGGTTAGAGGACAGGGGTGACACAGCTACTTACTAGTCTAGATTGTACCCTGGCTATCTCAGAGTGGTATAGCTCAGTCTTCAGTTTGAGGTGTCATGTAATTATTTGCAAATAGGGTATGGCTGTGTGAGGAGCGATGAACTGAAGAATCTGAAGGATGAAGTGACACACTTCCAGGTTAAGTATACAGTAAGCAGTACTGTGAGGATGTTTTAATTGGATCTTGACAAAAATGGATGTCACAGTAATTCAGAAAAGGCAGCAGGATCATGGTAATTGGAATCCAAAAAAAAAGGGAAGGGTTATGCTGGAGGAGGACTCTCTTTCCAGCAGTTATGGGGAAGATGTCCATTCTTCATCTACGGAGGAACAATAACCAGAAATGCAGGGTAGAGATGTGTTAAGGGGCTTATTCCTTCACCCACTCACTTCTCTGGTCCTTCTCGCATGAACAGAGAGCAACAATACCCGAAATCCAAAGGTGCAAACAATTCGATGTTTATTGGAGTGAACTTCCAGCAAGCATGATTCCAGTTTCCTTCCCCACACACACACACAAACTCACTCTCCTGTGTGTGGGGGGGTGGAGGGTGAGAAAACCTGGATTTGTGCTGGAAATGGCCCAACTTGATGATCACTTTAGATAAGCTATTACGAGCAAGACAGTGGGGTGGGAGGAGGTATTGTTTCATGATCTCTGTGTGTATATAATGTCTGCTGCAGTTTCCACGGTATGCATCCGATGAAGTGAGCTGTAGCTCACGAAAGCTCATGCTCAAATAAATTGGTTAGTCTCTAAGGTGCCACACGTACTCCTTTTCTTTTTGCGAATACAGACTAACACAGCTGTTACTCTGAAATAGAAGGAAATACATTCTCACATAAAATATTGTCAGCTTGAGTTCCCAGTACAATGCTGTGGCCAAAGTGGGAAATGTGATCCTGGGATGCATAAACAGGAGAATCTTGAGTAGGAGTAAGGAGGTTATTTTACCTCTGTATTTGGTGCTGGTATAACTACTGCTGGAATACTGTGTCCAGTTCTGGTGTCCACAATTTAAGAAAGATATTGTTAATTTGGAGAGGGTTCAGAGAAGAGAAATGAGAATGATTAAGGATTATAAAACATGACTTTTAGTGATAGAATTAAGGAGCTCACTCTATTTAGCTTAATGAAGACAAGGTGAAGGGATGATTTAGTCTGGCAGTATTGCCATGAGGAACAAAACTTTGATAATAAGTTCTTCAATCTAGACAAAGGTATAACAAGATCCAGTGATTGGAAGCTGAGGCAAGAAGAATTCAGACTAGAAGTAAGATGTGAATTTTTAAGTGAAGGTAATTAATCATTGGAACAACTTTCCCAAGGTTGTAGAGGATCACTGGCATTTTTAAAATCAAGACTGGATTTTTTTTTAAAGGTATGTTCTAGTTCAAACATAAATTAACTCAGGGAAATCCTATGACCTTTGTTATACTGGAGGTCAGGTTAGATGATCACAGTGGTCCCTTATGGCCTTAGAGTCTATGGATAAGCTGTCGGAATTCACAGGAAGTCAGGGTAAAATAATGGAGCTGATTTATACATTGGCTGTATAATATTTGTAGTTACCCACTCAGATTTGAATGCCTTCGCTGGTTGCTTTAGGAGAAATCAGGAATTCCTTTGTAATGAGGCGGAGTGGCCTCCCACTGAGCCAGAGGGTGAGGGACCACACTTTGAACCCAGGTAGGTGGAGCCAGGCTGTGCTCGCCCCTCCAACTGGAAGTCAGGAGGCGGAACACAAAGTATAAAAGGCAGGTCCTCGAGCTCAGTTGTGCTGCTGCCACTGGAGGAGACAGATGTTTCCTGCCCACTCCCCAGGCTGGGAGACTGTAGCAGAGCCCTGCCGAGCTGAGGACTGGCCTGAACTGATGGAGCCACCCACTGTCCCAGGCACTAAGGAATTGCTGGGAATGCCAATGGCGTCTACTCTCAGTAAACAGAGGACACCCATGGAGCCAGGTGCACACCGAGGGGAGGGGAGGAAGGGAACCAGGGGCAGGCAACCCCAGTCTGGCTGCATTGCTGCCTGAGATCATGTCAGCGCGTTACAGCTGAAATCCCTGCTGACCCGGGGTGGAATGCTCAGCTACTGTTAGGGCCCTGAGTTGGGGCCCAGTGAAGTCGGATGGGCCCATTTCCCCCTACCCTCTGCCACCCCCCACCTCAGAGTGACAACCTCCCCTCTCTAGGCCAAGAGGACTGCGTCTGTCGGCCATCTGCTGCAGCTAGGATGCCTGACCCGTTTGCTGCTCTGTCCTGAGTATAGACCAGAGCCATATAATATTTACTGCCCTGCCCTGACTGAGGCCCTGGGTTCATGGACTTGTGCTGCTTTGCCCAGATTGTGGACCAGAGCCCCTAACTGTTTGCTGCTCTGTCCTGAGTACACACCAGAGCCCTAGAATATTTACTGCCCCACCCTGACAATATTTGCTGCCCCTGGGCTCACAGAACCTCGCTGTCCTGCTCTAACTGTAGGCCAGGGCCTTAAACTGTTTGTTGCCCTGCCCTGACTGAGGGCCTGGGTTCAAAGACCCTTTTTCCATTCTCCCCTGATTGCAGGCCAGAGAACCTTTGCTCTGTCTTTGCTTTGTTTGCTGCTCTGTCCTAATTACAGGCCAGAGCCCTAGGCAGTTTTTTGCCCCACCATGACTGAGGGCCCGGGGGCAGAGACTCTTTTTTGTGGCTCTATCTTCATTGCAGTCTAGAGCCCCTAACTGTTTGCTGGCTTGCCCTGACCACAGGCAGGAGCCATAGACTGGTTGGTGCCTCACCCTACTTGGGGGTCTGGGGCCCAGAGACTCATTTGCGGCTCTGCCTGTATGGCAGGACAGAGCCATAAACTGTTCAATCTCTGCTACTTCCCTGACTGTGAGCAACACCCACTGATGTAGAGAGGCAGAGTGGCCTCTCACTGACCAACTACTGCAAGATGCATTATGTTTGTATTCTCCCTCAGATGTCATAGCTGTGAAAATAGTGCACTGCAATAAACTCTGCCCATCACTTAGGCTTTGATTAAGGAAAGCACTTAACTATGTGCTTAAGTCTCCTTGACTCCAACGGGATTGTAGAGAATTCTACAGGCTGAATATACGGGCTTAGTGTGCTAAATAAAGACTTCATTGGGACTTATACATGTGTTTGAGTGCTTTCTTGAACAGGGAATGTGTTCTTGAATTGGGGCTTTAGTGCTGTGTTCACTACAAATTCCATTTATCTGCTGTGCTACCTTGGAGACAGGCAGCAACCATGTGGCAATTTTAAAAGTGAAAACTCAGTGATTTTTTTTATTTTTTTACTGGTCTCTAGAATAATAAAGAGTAGGATGTGTAAAAATACCAAGAATGAAAATAATGTGTTTATGGGTAATAATTGACAGGGATTGTCTGGCCATTTAATTGATAAGACTATTTGTGCCCTCGCTGTGCCATGTGGAGACAATCACCCTGGAAGAGGGCTCTTTTCTTTATTATGCTTAGGCTGCAGCTATAGGGATTAAAGGTCTTAAACAGCACATTTAATCTATGCTGACTCTTAAGGAAACTAGGCTATGTCATTGTGTGCAAGCTAGTTTTCATTCAGGCTTTCAAGACTTTGCAAAGCCTCAATATCCATGAGAATACACAGAACCCTGTGCATAGTCAGAATCTCAGTGACCTTAGTGGATCTCCATATCGGAGAAGAAGTCCATTCTAGGGTGTCTACTTGCAATGACTAGGATTTAGTGGGCACATCTACACTGCATGTTGGAGCAAACCTCCCAGTCTGGGTCCACAGACTAGGTGTAAATATATTGGAATACAATTACCAAAGGAAATAGTTATATATCAGGAAAGATATAAACCTTCATTTAATTTAATCTATGTCAAGCAGCCACCTTTATGGTTGCTTAATATTAGCACAGTTTGTAGGTAATTGGCTCACACAGACAAGAAAAACCTACAGTAATTTAAACTGTGTTTAGAGCCTGACCCTGTTCTTGTCAAAGTGAATGAAGATGTTGTCACTGACTTCAATGGGAGCTGGATTGGGCCCTTTGATCTTTACTAATTAACTAGCTAGGCAAATTATTTAGGTATTTGTAAGTATATGAACACAAAGTGATAAAAAAAAATCTCCTTTTAGTCTCTGTATTTAAGTCAGTTACCATACAAAATATCATGGTGAATGGTTACACGTGTCCATCCATCCAGTCAGGCCCTCTTTTCCTTTGATGGGGGGAGGGGGAGGCATGTTTCCTTCAGGTCTGGTCAAAGATCATCTCATTTTATTTCCTTCTCAGGCCTGGTTAGGTTCAGCTATTGGAAAACATCTCACTTTAAATCTTCTTGAAGTTTTATTTATAATCCTTTAAATTCAGGGATGACTTCCTGAACACTCTAAGCAACTTGCTAGTGCTCTCTCACTATATCACTGAGTTAATGTTTCTTAGCTTTAACTGTCTAGTTCTGCTAAGAAAACCAAGCAGTTTCTTACCTCTGAGTGTTTGACTTTTCACACACATGTATTGTTTCTTACTTCATAAGCATTCACTAAATTCATTCTTTGATATTCTGACCTTTTTCCAAAAAGAAAAGGAGTACTTGTGGCACCTTAGAGACTAACCAATTTATTTGAGTATAAGCTTTCGTGAGCTACAGCTCACTTCATCGAATGCCCAATCTCTCAGAATAAATATATAGGACTATAATCTACAAACCTTACTTACACTAGTATCAAGGGGACTATTCGTGTAGTCAACTCAACACAGGTAATGGTGGAAAATCTGACCTATAAATATCATCTTTGTGTTAGCGTCAAAACTTTTCCTAAAGCAAATACTCCTGTGACTAAACAATAACATTTATTATGCTTCTATCAAACGTTCTCAGTTTAACGATTAGACTATTGGGCTTCCATTCTCAAACTTTTCATACTACTTGTACTAGGAAACAGTTTACTTAATTCTTGCTGCCTATGTTACGTTTGGTATTTGTGTAAACAAAGAGTAAAAATATGCAGTAATCAGGGAACTGATGACCCTCTTTCTAGACCTCTAATTTAGAGATGGTCTCTGTCATAAATATAAAGGGAAGGGTAACCACCTTTCTGTATACAGTGCTATAAGATCCTTCCTGGCCAGAGGCAAACCCCTTTCACCTGTAAAGGGTTAAGAAGCTCAGGTAACCTGGCTGGCACCTGACTCAAAATGACCAATGAGGGGACAAGATACTTGCAAATCTGGAGGTGGGGGGGAGGCTTTTGTCTGTCTGTGTGATACTTCTGCCGGGAACAGATCAAGGATGCAAGCCCTCCAACTCCTATAAAGTTAGTAAGTAATCTAGCTAGACAATGCATTAGGTTTTCTTTGTTTTGGCTTGTGAAATTCGCTGTGCTGGAGGAAATGTGTATTCCTGTTTTTGTGTCTTTTTGTAACTTAAGGTTTTGCCTAGAGGAATTCTCTATGTTTTGAATCTGATTACCCTGTAAGATTATCTTCCATTTTGATCTTACAGAGCTGTTCTCTTATCTCTTTTTGTTCTTCTAATAAAGTTCTGTTTTTTAAGAATCTGATTGGGTTTTTTGGGTCTTAAAAATCCAAGGCTGTTTTGTGCTTATCTTGTTTATTCTCAAGCCTCCCCAGGAAAGGGGGTGTAAGGGGTTGGGGGGATATTTTGTGGGAAGACATCTCCAAGTGGTCTCTTCCCTGATCCTTTGTTAAATTGCTTGGTGGTGGCAGCATACCAGGTTTTAACCTAAGCTGGTAGAAATAAGCTTAGGGGCTTTCATGCGGGTCCCCACATCTGTACCCTAGAGTTCAGAGTGGGGAAGGAACCCTGATAGTCTCAAACTGCATAATTCTGACAATGTATGCCAATTACAAATTTCCTTTGTTCTTTTGGAGTGCAAATTCAAAAGTTTGGCTCTGCTCATGATAAAATTCTCATCATCTGCAAAATCTAGAAGTAGATCTTGATTCAGATTATCCATACTCTAATTTCAGGAGTATTTGAATTTAGAGGTCTGCTTTGGGCCCATCTCTATCGATAATTTATGTGATGTATCTAAATTATAAGAAAGTTATTTTCAAACATTCAGCAAATAACTTGGCATTCCTAAATTTAATATATTGAATTGTCATTCCAGTGCATCTACAGTATGCGCACATGTTACAAACCTGGATAAACTCCACCTGCTTGACATTCATAGGGCTGCTGCACTGGACCCAAACATAAAGTCCCATGTGCTTCTGGTCCATTGACCCTGGGCACAGTTAAGGCTCTGGACTTCTAGGTATACACTTCAGGTTCAGATGGCATGTCTGAGACCTCACAGTCCAACTGCCTGAGACCACTGCCAACTTTCTCACACCTCTCCAGTAGCTCTTGAAAGCTTCCAAAGTTCCACTGAAGATATGGGTCCTCTGGATTACTGTTTTGCCCTGTGTGGGGACTGTGTGATAATGAAAGCAAGTAATCCACATACTTGCAAAGGAATGTTTCCATACACATCTACTTTGCTCATAAACATCCCAAAAGATACAGAAACCACTAAAAAAAAATAACAAAACCTACCTGCAAATTACTGCCGAAGTTTCCTCACCACTCTAAGAGCATTTTAGGATTTGGTAAGTATCTCTTCAGGGGGTGTAGAATGCCTTCTCTTTTACCTCCTGTCCAGCCTTGTCTGCTTCCCCCTGCTGTAGAGAGTCCTTTTTATAAAATTTCAGACCCCTTTTTCAGGTGACCACCCTGTTACTCCTCAGGTTAGTTGGTTACAGGCCCACTTGACAGAACTGGTTCTTCTGGGCACTATCAAGCTTATTGTCCCAGAGCATTTTCATTTGAAAGGAAGATTATTTCGGTTAACAACGCTTTTCTTTTTTTTCATTATTAGCCCTTTGCTAGGTTTAAGAATTTCTCCTGACACCTTGGTGGTTTAGTCACAAGACGGAGGGTAAAAGGCAAAAGTGTAAGCAGAGTAGACTCTTATAATCAAAATGGCATTCACAAAACAAAAGTGAGTTTGTAGTTTGGGATAGATATATACAATCTTACACTAGCCAATCACAACGTTCCCTTAAATTCATTTGACATTTCAGTATATTAAATTTGTTCCCTTTTGGTGCTGCTTCAAGACATTTTTGTCCCACTTAGCAGTGTGTGAAAAACAGGAGTTCACATTATTCTGTATAAGTGTGAGAAAGAAGGCCTCAAAAATACAGAACACCTGTTCTCCTTTTCCCTCCATGACCCATGTCAAACAAAGCTACATATTTAAAACTTTTCAAACAGTTACCAGCTGCTTAGCAAATATTTGTTCATCTTATCTTTAGAATGTCTCACAAATAAATAATAATGGACAGAAGTTGAAATCACTTCTCAATCTATGCTTGGGAAATGTATCACTATTACCAGCTCCTAGTGCTCAAAACTCATAAGTCAGGCCACCAAAAGCCTGGGATATGAGGGCTAGAAATTTCCTCCTCTGTCCCCCACCTGGTAATAAAAGTTGAGATTCTCATGCAATAATATGACTCCAGGAGCTCAGTCTTTATGAACAGCAAATAACATTAGATTTGAAATAAAATCATGAGAGCTGGCAACAGTGGGGTTTTTTCCAGACATTTCTGTAATGCTCTGTAAACATGTCATTTAGACCTAAGTAGGTTCTAAGCATCTATTAATCCCTTTCCAAGTTTGAGGTATGCTGGGACCATTTCAAAAGAAATTGAAGAACAGCTTGACAAAGCAGATAGCACAAAGAGTAGTTTTCACATAGGCCTGTTTCTTTGTACTTTGCATGTAGTAGTAGTAAATGCCTTGATATGCCTGTATGGAAAAAGTATGGTTCACAGTGAAAGTGTGTGGGAGGAGGAGGATGTTTCTTGTGGCGGTTATGTAATTGTGGAAGCTTGGTATGTATAGAATAATTAAATAAAAATCTGAGATGCTTTACAGGACACGGGTGGTGGCTTGTGTTCTGTATATATGTGCATATGTGGAGGAATTGCAAAGGGAGGAGGGAAAAAAGAACAAATATTTTATTGGGGTGAGGGTAGGTAACATTCAGGAGAAGAGCCTGGATTCTTGGAAGGCTTAAAAATAGCTCCTACAGGATTGTTTTTCAGATATAGCTGAGGCAGTAGCAGACCTGTTTAATAAGCATTTCTCCATTTAAATAATTCAGGAATTACCAATTACTTAGTGTTTGGAAAATGCTAATATCTATGGAAAATTGCAGTGCACATATGGTCATTTCAGTGCTTCTTAAAATGTTTGTGAAATGCATTATTTTCACTTGGAATGCAATGCTGCTTATAGATCACTTAAAACACAAATAGTACTGTTCCTTTGTCCCCCACCCTATCAGATGCAGAGTTGCTTCATCTATATTGATATTTGGCTTGGTACTTATTAATTCCTTACTTTGGCAAAATCTCTCTCCCTGAATGAGGATGGCTGGTTTGGTCCTATTTTAATCCTTGATTCTGCAAGTTAATCATGTGTGTAATTTTAAGCACATAAGTAGTCCCTTTAATGTCAATGGAACTGCTCCTATAGTTAGTTATGTATATGCTTAAGTTCCTTAACAAACATAGGCTTTAATTCTCAGAAATAATACTAAAAAGTGGATCCTGTGGTAGTAGGAAACAGGGAATAGTGAAGGAGGGCAGCCCCCAAGAGAGTATATAAGTATCAAAAATCTATATGAATTAAAGGGTGGACCAGACATATTATGTCTTCTTGTCTATCCTTTGGCAGAGGTAGGATTGCCCCCTACCCTATAACCCCCAATTGCCTTGTTAAGTCTTGTTTTAAATGACTCAGGTTCTGTGATTTTAAACCACTTTAAATTCCATGGTCCGTTTTTTTTTTCTTGAATTCACCAGGTATTTTCATACAATTTGATGCCTATAATATATAGTTGTCATAGAAAATCAAATAATAAACAGTCATCTTCCTGTGGCAAGAGTTGATTGAGAAGCTGAGACATTTCATACACACACACACACACACTTTTTCATGGTTCATAACAATATGGTCTACATGTGAGTTTATATCATTGTCTCATTTTACCGTGTTATAATTATACGTGGGGTGTAAGTAGAAGTAGTATGCACTGCTTCATGAAGCCTAAAAATGGAAGGTGGGGAAGCAAAATGCAATCAGGCAGGAAACATTAATTACTACAACTTACACACTCAAGTAGTTCTCAAAATTTGTGAGACTTTTATTGCTTCCATGACGTGAATACTAAATAGAAAAGGCTGCAGCGCTGGCATTTAACATCACTGCATTTCACGAAAGAAATACTGCATAAGAGAGCTCTTCTAATCAACTCATTTTCTGTGGAGCTGGGTTGAATAGCTGCACACTGCCTTTTTCTTTTCTTTCTTTTTTAAACAGATGGCAAGAAAAAAGAAGCTATGAAAAATTCATGGAAAAAGTATAGAAGCCCTAACAGTCGTGGACTGCGAGTTGGCATGTGGAAAATTGGCTCAGTTTTACATATGTAAAACGGAGCCAATTGTGTGTGTGTGTGTGTATAATAATGCCCTACACATCTATAACTTTCTCAGTTAAAATGAACTGTGACTTGTGTGGTACATACTGTATAATGTATATGGTACTTACAATAAATACTAAAGTACTAGTTTTCTCAGTCAACACATTCCTGTGTATCAGGACATTAAGGGTCACATTGTATCTGGCTTTGTGAATATGTAGGGGCAGGGTGGGAGTGGAAGGAAACCACTCTTCCCTCCCCCACTTTACAAAAACCTGCATAAAGACCAGCCACATTTGCATGGGAGTGCACATGTCCCACATGTGATGAAGGGGGGCTGCTGGTGCAATTCCTCAGTCTATACAGCAGGTCAGGCTCACTGTGGTGAGGGGCAAGCTTCACCATCCTCAAGGATGGTGCTTCCTGAGCAACCACCCATGTGCACAAGGGAGCTTCGGGAAGTATTGTGTCTTAGGTATAATGTTGCCCGGAGCTGTGCTTGGGGTGACATAGCTCTATATTGCCTCACAGGCTGTACTGTTAATGCAGTAGTTCTCAAACTTTTGTACTGGTGACTCCTTTCACATAGCAAACCTCTGAGTGCAACCACCCTTACACATTAAAAACCCTTTTTTATATAACACCATTATAAATGCTGGATGCAAAGCAGGGTTTAGGGTGGAGGCTGACAGCTCGCGACCCCCCATGTAATAACCTCGCGACCCCCTGAGGGGTCCCGCCCCCCAGTTTGAGAATCCCTGCATTAATGCATGCCAGGGTTGCTAATTTTGATTGGATATATTCCTGGAGGTTTCATCACATGACATAGTCTTTAATTTGAAGATTAATCTTTAATTCCTGGAGGCCCCAGGACAATCCTGGAGGGTTGAAAACCCAAATGCATGCTATTTCCCTAATAACAGTGCTGTTAGCAATAATTATACCCTGTTAACATAGCGGTTTGAAATGTACTTAGCCCCTTTCTCAGAGCAATTTTTTATGGGTGAGTGAAATATTATTGTTTTGTCCATTATCATCAGTCATCGTAAGGAGTAAATCGATATATTTTATGCTTGGGCTGGTAAATTCTCATGACAATTTTACAAGGCTGTTTTAACTTAATAGTACTACTTTCCATTTGGGGATCTCAAAGCACATTAGAAATATGAATTATTTCCAATTCACAACATCTGCCAGGTAGGTTTTATAATGCCCATGACAGTGTTGGAAACAATCCAGACTTCCTGACTCTTGGTTCTCTACTCTAAATATTAGATATCAGTGTTTGTTATGTGTCCTTATAGTCTAACTCCCAATGTGCACAAGGCTGACAGGCTGAACTAATAAGTATGAAAACTCCTTCAGTGGCATGGAATATTGCCTTAGTAGTCATAATGCATTTTGTCAACAATGACTTCTCTCCCCTTTCTCGGATATATAACTATTGAGAAGATCATTAATCATCATCACTGAATCATTCACCTGTGTCAATATTTATATATAAAATCACTACAGTTTTGTGTCGCTACCATTACTACTCTGTATTCTTTGACCACTAAGACTGAACATCTAACTGGGTCAGCGCTGACCTTTGAAGGTGAAATAAAAAAATTAATTTCAGTTAATACGTCATTCAAGCTCTCACTTAGGAAAATAAATGTGACAAACATTTAAATAGTTTTATCATGAACGTCATTCATCCAGGTATCTGTACAGTAGAGATGGATTTACCATTTTAATAATACAGTGGATAAGGGAAGCAGGTAATAGTTTTGATCATTCTTTTTTTCTTAAAGTGTCTTACAATTTTTCATTGCCTTAAGTGCAGTTGTTTTCTGGAATGAGTGAAAGTGGTGAACTTGCTTAGCTATTTTTTAATTGTTTTTATTTTTATTTTTTTTAGGATAACATTTTTAAAAAACATCACTGTGCCAGCATTTCTTTGACTGGGGAAGCCACCCATATTAAATTGAACAGTGGTAACACATTACAGAGCAATCAGGGGAAATCTAAAAATTGTAAATGGCCCCTGAATACAAAAGCTAAGTTTTTCAAAGACAGGAGCCTAAATCCATATTTAATCTCTTAAGTAAGTGGCCTAGGTTTTTCAAAAGTGTTGAGCACCCAGCCACTCCTATTGAAGTAAACAAAGGCAGGGTATTTCACACATGAAGGGACCTTAGATCTGAAGGAAACCAACGCTCGCTGTTATTGTAACACAGCACTGGGTGCTCTTTGGTGCGTGCTCAAATTATTCATTGGCATCAGTGGACATAAGCGCTACAAAAAGATTCTCATCTGCCATCCTGACCTAGGAAGTGAAGTTTTAGGAAATGGTAAAGTGCTGCTTGCAATGCAGAGGAAACCCAGGGGTATGTCTACTCTGGCATTAGACACCCCTGGCTGGCCCAGGCCAACTGATTTGGACTTGCAGGGCTTGGGCTAAGGAACTGTTTAATTGCGGTGTAGATATTTGTGCTTGGGCTGCAGCCGAAGTTCTGGGACCCTCCCACCTCACAGGGTCCTAGGGCTCAAGTGCCAGCCCAAGTCTGAACATCTATACTGTACTACACTTGTCTATACCGTGAATAAACACCCCATTAGCCCGTGAGCCTGAGTCAGCTGGCCCAGGCCAGCCATGGGTTTTTAATTGCATCATAGACATATCCAAAGAGGAAACTAAGAAACTTCTAGAGCTGCAACCGCCAGGAACATGTTGGAAAGACATTTGAATTTGTTTTTGCCTGATATGCCCAAATGTTATGTTCAGCAAGCAAAGCAGTGTAAAACAAAACTGTGTTGGGTCACTGAAGTGCTTTAATTTGGGTTTACAATGAAAGAAATGCTACAGTAGATCTACATTTCCAATGCAATTAAATGTGTGTGTGCATGCGTTACTAGCTTATTTGCTCCTGCAGAAATGGTAAAGTGGGCAAACATTTATTTTTGAAGAAATGTATTACTGCTAAAAAAATATGGTCAAGTTTTTTGTTTGTTTGTTCTTTTAAAATGTGGGTGCTGAAAATCCAACAGTAACTAGGCAAGATGTTAATTAGCAACCACTGAAGCTAAATATTGGAAAAGCTGTTGGTTCTGATAATTTGCACCCGCAAGTTTTAAAGGAATTGTTCTCGTAGCTCTCTGAACCACAGATGTTGATTTATAAAAAATCTTGGCATGCTGGGAAAGTTTCAGACTGGAAAAAGCAAATATGTTAAAAGGGTAAATGGGTAAATGTAAAGCTGAGAGGGGATGTATTCAGTAAAGACTCATAGGATGTGTCATAAATATAAAGGGAAGGGTAAACCCCTTTAAAATCCCTCCTGGCCAGAGGAAAAATCCTCTCACCTATAAAGGGTTAAGAAGCTAAAGGTAACCTCGCTGGCACCTGACCAAAATGACCAATGAGGAGACAAAATACTTTCAAAAGCTGGGAAGAGGGAGAAAAACAAAGGGTCTGTGTGATGCTTTTGCCGGAGACAGAACAGGAATGGAGTCTGAGAACTTAGTAAGTAATCTAGCTAGAGATGTGTTAGATTATGATTTCTTTAAATGGCTAAGAAAAAAAAACTGTGCTGAATAGAATGACTATCCCTGTCTGTGTGTCTTTTTTGTAACTTAAGGTTTTGCCTATAGGGATTCTCTATGTTTTGAATCTAATTACCCTGTAAGGTATCTACCATCCTGATTTTACAGAGGTGATTCCTTTACTTCTATTAAAAGTCTTCTTGTAAGAAAACTGAATGCTTTTTCATTGTTCTAAGATCCAAGGGTTTGGGTCTGTGGTCACCTATGCAAATTGGTGAGGATTTTTACCATACCTTCCCCAGGAAGTGAGGTGCAAGGGTTGGGAGGATTTTGGGGGAAAAGATGTGTCCAAACTACATTTCCCAGTAAACCCAGTTAAAGTTTGGTGGTGGCAGTGGAAATTCCAAGGGCAAAGGGTAAAATTAATTTGTACCTTGGGGAAGTTTTAACCTAAGCTGGTAAAAGTAAGCTTAGGAGGTTTTCATGCAAGTCCCTAGATCTGTACCCTAGAGTTCAGAGTGGGGAAGGAACCTTGACAGGATGGTATCATAATTAGTACCTACCAGCATAGTCTAATAGACAATAAATCTTGTCAAACACACTTAATACCGTTTTCTGATGAGATTACAAAATGGGTTGATAAAGGTAACTTTCAACATAATGGGTAAAATCCTGTCCCTATCAAGGTCAATGGACGTTTTTCCATTGGCCTCAGTGAGGCTAGAATTTTCCCAGTATAGTTAGACTTCTGCAAGATGTTTGACTCAGGACCCCACATATTCAATGGATTAAAAACTAGCTAACTCATAATTCTCAAAAAGTAGTTGTAAATGGGGAATTATCATCCAGTGGGAATCCAAAAGGATGTGTTCTTAGACCAATGATTTTCAGCATCATCATGAATGATTTGGAAGAATGTATAAAATCATTGCTGCTAAAGTGCGCAGAGAACACACAAATTGGTGGAGTGGTCAATGATGATGGGGCCAGATCAGTTATATAGTCCAACCTGGATCACTTGGTATGGTGGGTTCATTTGAATAATATGCATTTTAATACATACAAATGTTACATTCTTTGTTCCTAGATGTAAGATCTAAGTCATACGTACAGGCTGAGGGACAGTATCCAGTGACTCTGTAAAGGAGTTAGTGGCTATGGTATAACCAATAAAGACCAATCCAAAGGGTCTTCCAGAGGGCCAGAAGATAACCATGCAATGTTGTGGCTAAGGGCTTAATGTGATTTATGACTGTATAAGCAGAGGGATAATGAATAAAGAGTAGAAAAGTGGAATTATCTCAGTATACTGTACAGCTGAGAGTGCCTATTTTCAGACTAGTGTGACCAATTCTGGTATCCACACTTAATAAAGCATGTTGAAAAATTGGAAAGGAGCTATAAGAATGATCCAAGGTCTGGAAAAACTGCCTTACAATGAAAGACTTTGGAAGCTCAATCTATTTAATTTATTAAAAAGAAAGTGACTTGGTCATAGTCTACATGTATGTATATGGGCAGAAGATTTTTGACAGGAGAAAGCTCTTTAAAGTCACAGACAAATTGTATAATAAAATACAACATCTGGAAGAGAGGTCAGAATAGAGATAAGGTACACATTTTTAATAGTGATGGTAATTAACCATAAGAACAGTTTGTAACCGTGCCTTAGTGGGTTACAACTGAGGATGCCAAATTCAGGACAAACTGCTGAGAAATAGGGCAAACACAACTCAACACTGGTGATTATTCTTTTATATCAAACCAGACACAGAAGTAAACTCCTGTTTCACCACACTGGCTAAGAAGAAAACATAGAGGCAGTTTCCTCAGGCATTATAGTTCTTATATCACCACCAAAAACACTGGATTCAGTGATGAGTGGTTCTTTACAACCAGTCTCATCAAATAATAGGTTCTTCTGATCCCAAAGGACCAGGCACACCAGGTGAATATATAACTTAGATCTTACCCAAAAATCACACTGGTGCCAATCCTTTAGAATCTAAAATTTATTCATGAAAAGAAAGAAGGAGAGGTGAGAGTTAAAATTGGTTAAAGGAATCAATTACATACAGTAATGGCAAAGTTCTTGGTTCAGGCTTGTAGCAGTGATGGAATAAACTGCTGGCTTAAGTGAAGTCTCTGGAGTACATCCATAGCTTGGATAAGTCATTCAGTCCTTTGTTCAGAGCTTAAGTTTGTAGCAAAGTTCCTCCAGAGGTAAGAAGCAGGATTGAGACAAAGTGGAGATGTTTCCAGGGCCTTTTATAGCTTTTGCCATGTGGAGGGCATCCTATTGTTCTTCCTGTGAAAAATTACAGCAACAAGATGAGTTTGGAGTCACATGGGCAAGCCACATGTTCATGCCTAATTTCCCTCAGTCATTGCAGGAAGCAATTACCTACACTCCAGACAGCACGTTTACATGACAGTCCACTCAGTGTGGATGGGCATCTCCCGTGGTCCATTGTCAACCAGGTGTTTCCTGATGAGCCACTTAATTTGAACAGTCCCTCCAAGGTGTGCTGGGCATTACCTTGTGGGCTTTTCCCTAGAAGAAAACATTTGAAATCCAAGCATAGAGCCAATACTTATAATTTCACGTACAAAAATGATACATGCATACAGATAGCATAATCATAACCAGAAAATCAAAACCTTTTCATAGACATCTCAATCGACTACCTTTGTACAATATGTGTTGCAAATATATAACAGTGGTTGCAACAGTCTATATGGTTATATTTTAATTAGATTACCTCACACAGTTTAACAATGCTCACTCATTTGAAGTCTTTAAATCAGGATTAAATGTGTTCCTAAAAGACATGCTCTAACTCAGCAGAAGATATGGGCTTCATAGAGGAGTCACTTGGTGAAATTCCATGGCCTGTGTATGCAGGAAATCAAATGAGATGATCAAAATAGTCACTTCTAGCTTTAAAATCTAGGAATATGAACTTAAATTTTGCTCCCTAGGTCTGTATTTAGATACCTATATAAATGGCTTGATTTTCAGAAGTGCAGGACACCAAAATGTGCGGATCCACAAAATGTTTGAGAAATACCACAGACCCAATTGAAACTGAACTGGGAATGGGGGTTGTAACAGGACCACACACATAAGCAGAGATTTGTGAAAGTTTAGCATACCTGGGCTAAGGTAGTTGGAAAAGCCTCATCACTCAAAAGGTGCAAAATCAGATCCCTATCCCTATCCCATATCCATGCCACCTCCCTTTCCCTTCCCTTTGCTATCTTAATTAGGGATGGAACAGGTTCTCTGATAACAATTGATTGCTGGATCTTGGGTCTGGGTTGTTCTTTCCTTTCTGATTTTCAGATGATGACACTCACCCTATTTGGTACCTTTGGAGGTACTACCAGTAAAGACCAATCCAAGGGGTCTGCTAGAGGGCCAGGAATAGTCTTGAAATCCTGTAGTGCAGGAGAGGCTCATAATGGTTGCTAGGAAGCCCTCAGCATTTCCCTAGTAACCACACCACTCATTTTGAAATACTGCTTGCCCTTGCCTCAGTCAAGTGAATAGACAGTGTTTTGCTTTCCCTCCACAAAAGTGATTGCTTTCGGCTCCTGCAGGCTTCTTTAGATTGGGAATATGGGCAGGCTTTCATCTGTTAGGTATGGAAGAGGGACAAACCAGTGCCTCTGAAGGCCACAGTTAAGGTGATGGGGGCAGGTGCTAAGCCCATTTCCCTTCCAACAACCACGGTAAGGAGAAAGTGCCAGAGATAAGGGAGACAGATGGTGGGGTCTTTGGGAAGGGTGAACTGTGCATTAGCGGTTATATTTTTGCCAGTTCTTGCAAACCAGAAGCTTATATCCTTTGTGCAGTTTTATTTTCAGTGTCATGTTTAAGTTAGGGGATGACATTTTAACCAGTTATTTTAACTGCAAGCAGGGGCATATGAGAAAAAACCTGGATGGATTCCCAAATATAACTGAGGAAGAGGGCACCATTTTATTCAGGATAAGTACCCAGATCTTTCCTTACAGTACATAAAATGTCATGTTTACTTGACTGTTCATTTAAGGGCCGAAGAGCTTGGCAATACTTGTGAAAGATAACAGAGTTCAGTAGATAGCTGTAAGCACACAGTGCCCCATCACAGTTAATTAGTGGGACTAAATTCTCAGTGGACTTCCCAGGATTTAGAGAGAGTGACTGCTGGCAAGTAAAGTCTCATTGCTGGGTAAGCAGCTGATCTAATGAATCCAGAAAGGCTAACCGTAGCACAGCCTTTGGGGTGGCACAAACTGATTGAATTGTGAATTAGGCTGGTATAAAATTGCAGCATAAACATGGGATAGTTACTCACACATTATTTGTTTATATGATCAGAAAAATCACCAGGAACAATCCTGTGTGTTATCCAGGGTATGCAGATTCCTTGAATTATATATTTAAAAGCTTTCCAAAATTCCCTATCATACTGAAATTAAGATGATCTTTCAGAGAAATATTTTATAGATGTACTTAAGTTCAGTAACTTTGAAGATAATTAGCAATGATTTGCAGAAGGTCATCAGTGCTCCCAGCTGAGTGGGGCAAGTACACGACTTAGTGCACAGTCTGCGTGAGTGGGCTAGAGAGTTCTGCATAGACCATGAAGGGGAAGGCGTCTTTCCCCTAGGCTGTGAAATAGCAGCAGAACTGGTCCTGTCACTACTGTGGTCACTCTCACAACTGTGCTCCATTTCCAGCGGGAACAACATGTTGCTCTTCATGGTTGCTTGTGAATCCGTCCTCTCCATCTTGATCCATTTACTATTGCTTGCCCACAAATGTTCCAATGACCCTCAGTTAGGAGAGGTTTCAAATAAAAGGGACACATGTCTTCTTTACAAGTGTTTCTTCAACAGGAAGTATAAGAAATGGCCATATAATAAAAGGAAAGTTAATCACATTTTGAGCTTTCCTATATTAGACCTAATGGACAGATGATATTGTGGCTTTGCAATTACAGTCAAATACGAGCATTGACAGTGGGAAAGATGAGTGAGAAGAGAGAATGGACTGAAATCTCCTTTAGATATGTCCACAGATTCGCTATACTATTATTTTGGAAATTGAACAGAAGTAAAACTTCTTTAAACCAGGCTTTAATGAGCAGCCATTCACTATTAGAGATTCTGACCTTAACCCATACATTTTTTGTAATTTGCCTGAATCAGAACTGCATTATTTAACCCCAGATAAACATATATCCAGTCTCTTGATTGCCTCTTCTCTTAGCCATCTATCAGCAAGGTATTATGGCCACTCACAAATTGGGAGGACCATTGCACTAGCATACAGGTACCAGGCAGCAGTGGGTTTTATATGGTCAATCTATATTACAATATAATTATCTTTTCTGAAGTCCTGTCTTTGTGTCAGTAGAGAAGCATTAACATGTCATCTTATACTTCATCACATGCATGAGGAGAGAGAGCAAAAGTGAGGATTCTCACATACATTTGGCTTTAAACAAGAAACTCAAATAGAATGACCACTTGGGACAACATAAAATTATTTAGCTTGTCAAAATATATGTAGCAGGACACAATACTGTTAACAGGCAAAAGCACTTAAGGGTATGTCGACCCAGCTGTGACCACAGCATGTGTCAACATAGCTGAGTTAGCTCTGATTTGGTTAACTCAAATAACAATAGCAGTGAGACCACAGCAGCGTGAGTTAGCTGCTCAAGTACCCACCCAGGGTCCTGGACATGCTTATACAGCCTGCGCTGCAGTGGTTTCTCTGCTATTGTTCTCAGAGCTAGCTAGATCAAAGGTAGCTCGGATATGCATTACAGTCATACCTCTGATTGCAGTGTGGACATACCCTAGGACATCTCCCATTGAAAGCCCATGGGACTTGCGTGCCTACATCATTCTGGTGCTTTTGAACGTGCCAATCTCATGTGTAAGTAATGATATATGAGATATGTAGAAGAGCCAAAATGCATAACACAATGAGAAAATGTATATACCTAAGCCCCTAGGCACAAATAGGGACAAATCCAACCTTCTCAATAGTGGAGAAGGAACCCATAAAAGGAGAACTTGTGTGGTTCTGTTGCACACTGAGGCCTGAATTTACGGTGACCATATAAGGGATGTGTAACCTTCCCCATGTTGCATGTACTTGATGCATAATAATGTAGGACTAGGTTGTGGTGGTCTGGGGGGAAGTGAGGCGGTGGCAAGCTGCATTCAAAGAATCAGCCATTGGGTAGAGTCATACGTTTAAGGCCAGAAGGGATAGACATGGAATTTAGACAGTATAAAATGAATTATTTTGTTAGTTCTTAGTAAATGCTTGTTAACTTCAATAGCTAACATTCTGAATAAAGAAAACCTTTCTTAAAGATTCATAGACTCATAGATTTTAGGACCAGGAGGGACCATTATGATCATCTAATCTCACTCTTCCAATAGCACAGGCTATAGAACGTCACCCAGTAATTCTGGCATCAAACCCATAACTCACGGTTGAACTGCAACATATCTTTTAGAGAAACACCCAATCTTGATTTAATTACCTCAAATGATAATCAAAAAGCTGCAATCATCATCAGCTTTGAAATAGATGTTATGTGGAAGATTCTCAGTCCGTTCTCTTGGTTGCCTTAAGGAAGCCGGAAAGCTGATATATTCAGCTGCCTGTGGGTTCTCTCAGTGTGGGGAATCCCTGGGTGATGGAAAGATGGTTATGTTTTCTGTTGCCAGACTGACGGTATGCTGAGGATGTGTCTGAAGCACTGATGTGCTCTGGTAATTCCCAGCTGCCAGAATGGCTCCTTGGGGACTATTGCAGCCAAGTGTAATTTTGAGCTTCTCTCTAGAACTTGTCCCTACTCCTTTGCCCCCCCTCCCCCATTCTCAATGCACCCCATGGAGTCCTGGCACAGTTGGGTATCTAGACCCTAGATATTCCAATAATGAAATATGTACAGAGCTGATTTTGCTCCCAGTTATTCCATACTGTAGTAAATTAAGTTACACCAGTGTAAAACTGGCATAACAGCAGAATCAGGACCCACTTAAAAGTCCCAAACCAGCAAGGTGTTGAATGTCATCCAAGATGAATATCTAGTGGAGATCATATTGCCAGATCAGGCTCTAAAATTAGTTAGTTGAAATTTGAAACTTTCCTTGAAGTTGAAGGGCAAAACTTAGCAATTACTTTATTGATAATAGACACAAAACTAAGTCATGTATTGTTTTCTTTTTTCCCCACTATGTTGTTATTTTCATACTGTTTAATCCAAATATAATGTACCTGTCAGAGCATTATCCATCAGATGCCAGCTCAGAACTTCACACAGACATCCCTGAGCTTGCAGTGATATTTGACAAGTACATAAACCCGACAAACTACTGTAGAAAGAACTGCAATAAACTATAGTACAGTATCTTATCAGTCCTGTTGCACATTGCTCAGTGTTCCGATGCAGTACAAAGAAGTGCACTGAATATCAATCTTTAGAAGAAATTATTTTTCAAAGCACTTATCTAAGGGCATATTTTATACAGTGTCTGAGTTTAATGGAGTCCACCAGAGGTATTTTTAGTGCTATTGATTTGCTGTCAAAGGTGTTCAGATAATTTGGCGGTAAGTGGCAGTTTAGAACTTCAAAATATAGATAGAGAAATTATAAAGTTAGATATATTATTTATGACATTTTAGTCTAATAAATCTATCTGCTGAATGTGAACCAAAAAAGACATATCAATGTCTTTTAATTAATCATGCTTAATATAATTGTCAGAGCTGAAGGAAAACCACCTGTTCTAATACTTTTAACGTAAATTTTAAGAGTAAATTAAGTGCTTGTGAAAGGTGCCATCAAAAGGTGCCATCAAAAGGACTTTGATAATATTTGTATTATACCAATACATTTTTCTATATGAATTTTATAATTAACATTATTAAAAATTTTAGTGTTCCAAATCAAAGTTAAATTAAGTTTTCTTTGAAAGCAAAGCAACACCTTTCAGATTAACTTTAAATATGTATATATTTTAATCAGCTGTTTTAAAAGCTGGGCAGAAATGTACCCCTGATTTAGGGTCCTATAGTTTTCAACCATTTATTATGTCAAATCACCAACACCTTTATTACATTTGAACCATTCTGCGCTGGTATATCTGAAATAATAAAAGAGGAATTGCACTCCTTATTTTTAAAATACTCCTGTCTACCTTATAGAATTTTTCTCGCTGTTATCTCCTGCCCAGTCCCTCTGTTTAACTAGGTCCAGAATGCCTTTTTGTCCATGGCACTATCAGGCCACTGTTGGTGCAGAACCTTTCTCTTCACTGTTCTGGACTAGTTTTGGCTGAAATCTTTCAAACAAAACATTTTCCTGTCAGAAAATGGGGTTTTATCAAAAGCAGAATTTTTCGCAGTGGAAACTTTTTTTTTTTGAGGGGTGGGGAGGTTTTTCTGGGGAGAAGGGGGGCTAATCTCTGCATTTGCCTGAACATTTTGGGAAATGACATGTCTCTCATGATGCACTCCAGACTCTCCCAGAGTGAATAGACCACAGTGCGTCATGGGAATTGTAGTTTTAGATCCCTAATGCTCCCAGGCTGAACTACATTTCCTATGAGTCACTATGATGGTCTCTATCTATAGAGACCATGGGATGTTGTGGGAGACCTTCCATTTTGTGACAACAAACTGAAATGAAACGGTTTGATTTAGAAATGTCAGAATGTTTCACTTCGGTTGAAAGGATTGAAACAAAATGTTTTGGCATTTCCAAATCAAAGTTTGATATGAAAACAATTTCACAATATTAGAATTCACTACAGGATGGAAATTGTTTCTTCAATCCATTCTATTGCTAACATCTGAAAATGCCTTCCTGTAGCTCCATCTTCTCATCTTAAGTGAAAATTTGAGTTCTTCTCTACTTTTTGTTCTCTTCTTGTGTATATGACTTTTTTATTTCTCTTTCTGTTTGCTATTCTCTTTCTCTTTCTCTCAGTTTTGGTCCTGATTTTGAAACTGACGCTTTTTTGTGTTTTCCATTTTATATCGAGGATAGATTACAGCTAAATTGGTACAGCTTAATTGACTTGAATGGAGCTAATTCAATTTACACCACTTGAAGAACAGTTCCTTTAATGACAGGAAATTGCATGAATGAACTGCAGATGCAAATTGTGGGCATGGTTCACTGTGGGTGTAAAGTTTTCCCCACAGAAACTGAGACCTGTTTTCGGTCCTGATGTTTACCATTATTTAACTCTGTAAAAGATCTTGGGATGCAATTACTGTGAAAGGAGCTACACAAAATAAAAATTGCATTGTATTCTTCAGCTGAAAATGAAAACTGCATACCAAACAAAGGAAAGAAAATTGTGAACCAGCTCTTCCCTATAAACACATTGTATTCAGCATGTAGGTATTAAATGGAATATTAAAAAAACAACAAAGAGCTGCACTTTTAAGCTGTCCACCTGCATCAGAGATTCTACACTTTATTGGACATTAGAAAAATTACGAAAAATCTTTCTAATATTTTCTAAATGAATTGAGAACTGCCCACTTAGCAGCAATGTCAAAGGAATTCTTTAAAATCTTCCTTAAATGGCTTGATATTAACAGAGCCATCTGACTATTTCAGCCCTATTTCTGCACAAATTTTAGTGATGCAACAGGAAACAGATCTTGGAAACATATTTATAGTAATATTTTTGTTATTTATAAATCCAAATCCTGCCATCGATATGTCTACTCAGCTCCTCTGGACTTCATCAGGAACCCTAGGAGATCTTGAAAATCACATTGTATTAAAGCACAACCTTGAGGAGTCATGTTAACTAACAGAATGTTAAATAGAACTTTGCAGTTAGTGTTGACAGGGACTGTCATGTCTAGCATCATGTTATCTGTTTATGAGAAAAACTACAGGAATTATTGGGTTACCCAATGCCTGCTGACATTATGTTAAAATTTCTAACATAACCTAATTTTCTAGTGACGACAAGGGAGAATGCTCAGTTAGAATTAAGGCCTAATTATATTGCTAGGGCACTTTTCAATGTCAATAGTGACAGACGGTATTACATAAGTGACCTTCTTCTTATCTCCATTGCACCAACTCCAGAAATATCACTCAAGTTTTATGTAATTTATAGAGAGGGTCTTCTGTACACCACCTAAAAATAATAATAAAAGAATAATCCATAGCAACATATTGAAATTGCAGGGATTTGTTCTAGTGTCTTCCTGGGTTCAAGTTTCCTCTCTTCCTGTACTGTAATGCAGTGTGCTGTTAGTTGCCTCTCTCCATCATAGAGGTGGCTGTATTTCAGTAAGGATTTATATATAATTTGAAACTATTGGAGGATTTTTTCAGACATTATCCAAATATAAAATATAGGTTTATCATCAAGCAGGCCTGAGAACCAAAGTTCAGCCCTGATTTAAATAAAGTCACTATTTATATGTAGTATCAACATTGTGCTAAATGCTGTCCTAATACAGAGGAAGTTGAAATCCATGAAGTAGTAGGGGAGTTGGGTATTAAATACAACTAAAATAGTCAAAGTGGTCAATCTGGCGAAAAAAAACCCAACAAAAATCAAATTCAGGATTGACTTAAACGGGGTGATAAATTACATTCCTACATGAGTGATTGTAAGGATTAATGTTGGTAAAATTTCTAGGCCTAGGGTGGAGGGATATAACAGGAAAGCAACCAGTAAGGGTACATGTGTGGTACCAGAGAGAGAGGGCTGCTTTATCTTAAGACTTATTTCATCTTCCTGTTAAATGTTTTTCCTGCTGGACCCTTGCCTTTCTGCCCTCTCAGCATGCAAGTTATTGTACTTGCATAAATTGCCAAGTTCTTATTTGAGTGGTTGTAGATGAGTAGCCAAGTCACATGTGTTGGAGCAAAGCACACCAGCATCAGAGATTTTCCCCTTAGTAATATCTGTTTGTGATGCTCTGTACCTTGGGGGAACACCCTACACACCATGTTCATCTCTTTAAAATGATTGTGTGGTATCCAATGAGAAGTTTGTCATGTTGGATGTCTTTGGAAGGCCCATGATGTACTGACATTGTTGTTATAGTGATGTTATGGGTTATAATTTCATGTATATAGTTATGAGGCTGAAAATGTGTCCTCATGGCTTAAAGCAAGCCAAGACAAACCTCTCCAGAAGCAGAGGGGCAATTCACGCCTCATCAGGACAGGTATGGGACAAACCCAACCCAGTCTCACAGGAACAAAGGGTGCTGGCCTAGGCAGCAACACAATAATCTGTTAGACTCTCGAGGGAGTCACCCACCTTCCTTTGGTCAGTTTGGAACTGCAATAAGGTAATGCTCACCTGACTCTGAAAGGGGGGCAAAGCCAAGAGGGAAGAAAGAACATGATAAAAGGCAAAGACTTTGCCATGCTTCCTCTCTCTTCCACCTACATCTTCAGACACCACAACAAGCGACTGAAGTGCTGATCAAAGAGGACAGCCTGGTTGAAGAGCAACCAGCCTGCCTCTGGCAAGAAGCATCTAAGTTTGTAAGGACATTGAAAGTGTTAAGATCATTTTAGAATGTGTTTTGCTTTTATTTCATTTGACCAAATCTGACTTGTTATGCTTTGACTTATAATCACTTAAAATCTATCTTTATAGTTAATAAATTTGTTTGTTTATTCTACCTGAAGCAGTGCATTTGTCTTGAAGCATGTCAGAGACTCTCCTTGGGATAACAAGCCTGGTAAATATCAATTTCTTTGTTAAATTGACAAACTCATGTAAGCTTTCAGCGTCCAGTGGGCACAATTGGACACTGCAAGACAGAGGTTCCTAGGGTTGTGTCTGGGGGCAGAGATATTGACTAGTGTCATTCAGTTGCAAATAGTTGGGAGCAGCTTACATGCCAGAGGCTGTGTATGAAAAGCCCAGGAGTGGGAGTTCTCACAGCAGAGCAGGGTAAGGCTGGCTCCCAGAGTCAAGGATTGGAGTGGCCCAGATAAGATGAGAGGAAATGTCACACTATTGTAGCCCCTCCTGAAGCTGTATAAAGGCAGTGCTGCTCTGACCCCTCCTCAGTTCCTGCTTACTGCCTGCGGCCTTAGGCAGAACTCCCCATGTCCAAGGCTTCCTCTCAGTTTTTTTTTCTTTGTGGGTCACACTTTTGTCACCGAATTTTTCACTTTATAAATAACTTTTCATAGTTTTTTCATAGTTAGTTGGTTTTATTGGTTTGTTGTGCTGCAATGGGGCATGCCTACTCTCTCACCTTCTTCTCTGCAGAAATTATATGGACTCCAGTGGGAACCCTTTTATTTTAAGTTCCCTCCACCATATCCACAACAATCCCTGTGCAACAGTCTGTTTACAGCACCACTGTGCTTTTTGGATGTTTCCCCAGGACCTGAGGAGGAAAGGGGTCTCCCTCCCTTGTGGCCTCCATGTAACAGAGCTCAACTAGTCCTATTCCCCTCTCCCTCCCTTTGTCACTTCCTTCTTGCCTCTTTATCAGCCTTCGACTGAGGGGGTAATTGGCTTCTTTTCCCGGCCAGCCTGATTGTCTAATTACCCCCTGTCAAGGTTCCTTCCCCACTCTGAACTCTAGGGTACAGATGTGGGGACCTGCATGAAAACCTCCTAAGCTTACTTTTATCAGCTTAGGTTAAAACTTCCCCAAGGTACAAACTATTTTACCCTTTGCCCTTGAACTTCCACTGCCACCACCAAACATTTATCTGGGTTTATTTTTATTAGGAAAGCGTCGTTTGGAAACGTCTTTCCCCGCAAAATCCTCCCAACCCTTGCACCCCACTTCCTGGGGAAGGTTTGGTAAAAATCCTCACCAATTTGCATAGGTGACTACAGACCCAAACCCTTGGATCTTACGAACAGTGAAAAAGCTTTCAGTTTTCTTACAAGAAGACTTTTAATAGAAGTAAAAAAGAATCACCTCTGTAAAATCAGGATGGTAGATACCTTACAGGGTAATTAGATTCAAAACATAGAGAATCCCTCTAGGGGCAAAACCTTAACTTACAAAAAAGACACACAGACAGGAATATTCATTCTATTCTGCTCAGCTTAATTTTCTCAGCCATTTAAAGAAATCATAATCTAACACATCTCTAGCTAGATTACTTACTAAGTTCTCAGACTCCATTCCTGTTCTGTCCCCGGCAAAAGCATCACAGAGACAGACACAGACCCTTTGTTTTTCTCCCTCCTCCCAGCTTTTGAAAGTATCTTGTCTCCTCATTGGTCATTTTGGTCAGGTGCCAGCGAGGTTACCTTTAGCTTCTTAATCCTTTATAGGTGAGAGGATTTTTCCTCTGGCCAGGAGGGATTTTAAAGTTGATTACCCTTCCCTTTATATTTATGACACCCCCATCAGATTTCTCAAGGGGACCTAATTAACATCTGAGAGATCAGAGTGCAGGGTCACCTGTTTTCCCCCTGCACTTTGTCACAAGTGCCCAGCACCAAGGGTCATGCAGCATTCTCCAGGCTTCGAACGTTGTCCATCATGTGGGAATAGAGACCCACGCCCTCGCTGCTTGATCTGTTTAGTAGAGGGTCACATTAAAGAAAGGATATGGCATCTGGCTTCTTCTAAAAAGAGAATGCAAATCGCAAGAGACCTTTGTCTGAAGCAGCATTTGATCGATCAAGTTATGAAGCCTGCGTCAGCACTGGACCCTTCACAGCCTCTGGGTTGTTTGCTGAGCTGCTGCTTCATCTGCAACATATAGTTACTCAGCACTATGCAGTAACAATGGCCTCTTGGTCTGATGCAACTTTGGCAAAGTGGTGCTGCAATCATTGTTCAAGTAGGCTTGGATCCCACTTCCAAACAGTACTGCTTGGGAGTCACGTGAATGGAATACATGTAGAACTGATCAATGAAATTGTTTTTAATTGCTCACTTTATTAATATAACTTCATAACCAAAGTTTTATGAATTAAACAACATTTATTCATAAAACCGGTTACCCCAATAACTGGCTAATTGAGTTTCACTTTCAATCCAATTGCTGCTTAAATTGCTGATTTAACTGTTTCAACATTGTAACTTCTGTTCACTGTTTGCCATTCATTATACTTGTCCATACTGTAACTCAAGCTCCATTTTAACTTGTCCCAAACTCCATTTTAAAATGCTCACTTCATTTTGTAAAAGCTTGCTGCAACCTTGATTTTTGCAAAACCCTGCTGTAATGTTATTAGTTTAGTTTAGATGTGTGAATGAGGTATGTATGGATGATGGAATCAACCTCCAGCCCCAACCTGTCCTGGTGAAATAAAGTGTAAACACCCAACAGCTGAAGATGCAGACAACAGCCCTGACAAAGCAAGAAGAGTCCACCCTCAAAAGAAAAGAACAAAAGTACAATTGAAGAAACATCAAAGCCAGGTCCTAGGCTGAAAGTCATATCTGCAGTTGACGGGTGATCAATCACACTGAACCCAGAGGCAGCGTGACACAGCAAGACCTATAGACTCTGGATTCAAACTAAAGACTACAGAAAGGATGGGTGAGATGGAAGATGTTGAAGGGTAACATTCTGCTGCCAATATGGAAGGGCATCTGTGCACGCCCAACAAGACTCAGCTCTTCCTTGTCCCCGGCTTTCCTGGCCAGTTAGCCACCACAAGCTACGAACCCAAGCTACATTCAGGACTAGTAACTATACAGCACCTGCAGAACCTGTGTGTGTGTATGAATGAACATGTGAATGAATATGAAACTGAATGAAATGTTATAACTATAACTGACTGCCTACTATGATTCTTTTTGTATTCACAATAAATGTGACATTTTGTCTTATCTCCTTTAATAAGATCCTGCTGGTTTTTATTTTATTGGTATACATGCCTGCTAGCACTTGAAGAAGAAAAAATGTTTACTTCCGTGTTCTGTAATTGTTGTTCTTTGAGATGTGAAGACAGACAAGTATTCCACGACTCACCCTCCATCCCCTCTCCATTGGAGTCTTAAACCT
This sequence comes from Lepidochelys olivacea, assembly GCF_965140295.1. Taxonomy (NCBI): domain Eukaryota; kingdom Metazoa; phylum Chordata; order Testudines; family Cheloniidae; genus Lepidochelys; species Lepidochelys olivacea. Next base: position 128,588,214 of record NC_140412.1, on the reverse strand, counting down.
GCTTTTCCAGTTTGGAGGAACTGAGGCGAGTGAGGATGGCATTACCCTTATATAGATACAGGAGGGGCAACCAAGAGAAGCAGGGTGTGTGCTCTGCCCCAACAAGGTACTGCTAAGGGGAAAATCTTTGACTCTGGGGTGCTTGGCACAATCTCACCTGAGTGGAATACATGTTTGCAACCAAATCTCAGAGAACAACAATGTGAGTAGTGGGGGGAAAAAACTTAACTGGCTTCAAGACTGAGCTTTATAAGTTTATGGAGGTGGTAGTATGATGAGACTGCTTAAAATGGCAAGAGGCAATATGTGACTGCTAGTAGCAAATATGTCCAACAGCCAGAGATGGAACACTGGATAGGGAGGGCTCTGAGTTACTACAGAGAATTTTTTCCCTGGTGTCTGGCTGCTGGGTCTTATCCACATTCTCAAGGTTGAACTGATCCCTATACTTGGATCAGGAAGGAATTTCCCCTTGGGTCAGATTGGCAGAGACCCTAGGTTTTTTTTCGCCTTCCTCTACAGCATGGGGCACAGGTCACCGACAGGTTTAAACTATTGTAAATGGTAGATTCTCTGTAATTGATGCCTTTAAAGCATGATTTGATGACTTCAGTAATTCAGCCAGAGGTTATGGGTCTATTACAGAAGTGGGTGGATGAGGTTCTGTGTCCTGCAATGTGCAGGTCAGACAAGGTGATCATGATAGTCCATTCTGTCTTTAAAGTCTATGAGTCTAAAAGTTACAGAACAGGTGAGCAACCGTTTTTTTATTTGCATCACCCTGGCAGTTGATCCCTAAAGTACTTGTTTGGAAAAGGAAGCTTTATATTGTCCGATACAGTTGCAGACATCAGCAAATGACACGATATTCACAACAAAATTCAGTAGAAGCATCTGATTTAGAACACATATGGTATGAAGCTCCTGTGCCCCCCCCCCCATACATATATTTGAGACAAAAAGTAACAGAAAAAGAGATGTGAACCTAGATATAAGAGACTATAGTGAGACACAGGTATATGTGGGGAAAGAGTGTGTGGGAAAGGGCTCAAAATGGACTTTGTTGTTTGTGTGCTCTCGGTGGTAATGATGACACCACATACTGAAAAGAGAAAGAGAAGCTAATCTCACAGTCACATACCTGCTGCCTACCGAGCTCTGCTGTAGTGCCAAGAGATTTATTTTCACTTTGTGCTATTTCTCTCACTATACAGTCTTGCCTCTTTACGCAGTAGGTTATCATAGAATATCAGGGTTGGAAGGGACCTCAGGAGGTCATCTAGTACAACCCTCTGCTCAAAGCAGGACCAATCCCCATTTTTTGGCCCAGATCCCTTAATGGCCCTTCAAGGATTTAACTCACAACCCTGGGTTCAGCTGGCCAATGGTCAAACTTCTGAGCTATCCCTCCAACCCTGTCCTTTTTGGCAGAAGTCTCCATTTATCTCCCTCTTCTTTCTGTCTTGCTCCTCTAGCCACTTAAAGAAAGAGAATATTCTTAACATTTTTGTCATGGGAGTGAGGGTGACACAAGCTTGGTCAGCAAGGAGTGGCACTGAGGCAATATCAGCTGCACGGGATGTGCTTTTCGGGATGTTTGTTCCAACTAGGTCAGATACCAGTAATTTGTTACAGTATGTGGATCCTGGCAGATTTCTTCTCCTGGACTACAAAGAATCACTCTTTTGTCAATATAAATACATCTTAATGCATTCACTTTCCCTGCAGGCTGTATTACACACTTGAGAGTTATTTCACAAAAATCTGCTACTCAGCACTTGAAGCCTCTACCGCTAGCTTTATCCTGTGTACACAAAAAACAGCAGAAAAAAATCTGGCATTGAATTTTCCTTTATTTTTCATATTTTATTTCAGCAACATTCCACCGAGTTTAAGATGTGGATTATGCAGCCTAAATAAATGCAAAAAGCCAATTCAATATCATCTTTATTAACTTTTTTACTTTGCTGGCAGAAATTGTTTCTGTCAATATTTTAATTTCAATGGGGCTGAAAAGAGGAAAAAATGATGGTTGTTGACAAACTGATAGCTGCATCTGAGTTAGTCTATAAATATATGCAACTTATTATGCTATGCAATGTAGTTTCTTCTGCATAAAGTCCAAATATGACAGGAAGTGCTATGGCAAATATCTTAGATATAATTAATATTATTTCTATCTCTCTAAACTAACAGTATGAAGGAACTTTAATGCAATGCATGAAAAACACATATCCATCCCCAGACTGGTTTAGGTATTGCTCCAGGGTTGAACACACTGAGATAGGATACTCTTTCTAGTTGGGGGAAGCCACAAGTTTGTTTCTCTGTTACTTTATTAAATAGTTATTTATTTCAATTTTGAAGATAAGGTTTCTAGCCTTCAAATACTTACATGCATGCTTAATTTTGTACATGTAAGTAGTCCTCTTGACCTCAGTGGTCTACTCATCTACAGAAAGCTAAGCACATGTGTAAGTGTTTGCAGGTTTGGCTCAGCCTCACCTATGCCTAGATATACACCTCCCAGATATGGTTGGGGTCAGGTGATCAGGCAAAGTGTTACAGAGGGAAATGCTTCTTGTAAGAAGGAATCTGGTTTACTCAAAGCAGTGAGATATTTGCAGTGGACTCAAAAGTAGAAAGAACAAGAGGAGTAAGTAACCAGAGGAGATACCTACAAGGAAGGTTGGAGGATAATTTCTCCCTGATGAGGGAATTAGGCCTGAGGAAGACAATTTCTAGAAGGAAGCAGCCTGAGCAGGGTAGAATGAATGATTGTTGAAGGAAGCTGATGGTTGTACTAGCTTAGGGTCTAGACTGGTATTTAAGGTGAGAGTGGGAGGAAGTCCTCTTTCTATTGCCTTGAAGCAACATAGCAAACATACTGCTGTAATGGACTGCTGAGTGCAGGTGAGGGCTAAAGAGGAGCTAAGGCCCGCTAAGGGCACACCCTGAACAGGTGAAGACTAAGCATGTGATTGCTGGACACTTGTTTTGCTTTTGTTAGACTTTTTGATGGCTACTAATTGGTCAGAGTTTGGTGCATCCAAGAGTAGAGGAATTGAGGCAGTGGCAGAAACTGTCACCAGATGAGGTGAGAGCCTGTTATAGAGCTTTTATGACTAATCTTTGCTATAACTTAAATATACAAAATATGCTTTGATACTGCAAATACTCATGAGTTTATCTTTCTCCAGTGGAGTACTCCCACTGGCTTTGTACGTAAATGTCAGTGGCTTCACTGGGACTACTCACAGAAATAAAGCTAAGCGTATGTGCAATTATTTGCATACTCATAGCTTAAATTATTAAAATATGGAGTGGGTAGTAGCTGCTCCACAGTTAGAGGCTGAAGCAATCCTATTGCTGCAAATTCAACCTCACTCATAGCCTTGAAAATGAACAAATCCCCTGAAACTTCATCCTAGCTCTGAATTTTTTCTGGGAACTTTGATGAAAATTAGAGAAGTCTTGAAGTTAGCGGTCAAACATTTTCCCTGTCTTTGACTCTGTGTGTATGTGTGACTTGTCATAAATTCAGAAAGGCTCAGCCACCAAATTTTAAATGTCTTGTTTTGTTGGCCTTGCTGAAAAGGACTTCTTAGTGCTTAATGGGAGAGATAAGGAGGACGAGGATTTAAAAAAAAAAAAATGGAGCGCCTGTGTTATACCAATAAAATAAAAACCAGCAGGATCTTATTAAAGGGAAAAAGGCAAAATACCACATTTATTGTGAATACAGAAAGAATCATAGTAAGCAATTAGTTATAGCTATAACATTCCATTCAATCTCATATTTATTCACACATTCATTCACACACACACACAGGTTCTGCAAGGTTGTTATCATAGTTACCAGCCTTAGAGTTGCTCATGCCAAGCCACTGGCCAGGTGGCCTGGACATGAGGAGGGAGCAGGGCCTTGTCAGATGCTCATCTGATGCTCCTGGAAGTTGGTTTGCAGAATCAGACCCCAAAGTTCTCACTTTTTAGAGTCTATTTTTATAGGAATTTCTTCCTATGCCAGTCTATGGGAATTGCTTCATCATGCTGTTGCTGAATCAATCAGCAGATAGCACATTCCTGACGGCTCCAAGATGTTATCTTGTTCTTTGGTTCTCCCATTCTTGAGGCTGTTGGGTGGATTCCAGTCTGCCCACCGGGGGGTCCTCTGGTTATTTCCACTTGATGCCTTCTTCAGCCGATGGACACTGGATTCTTAGGCTGGCACCTCCCTGATCATTCAGTTATTATCCACACCAAGCATCCATCCACATACATCCTCTATCTCTATTTTAATGACAATTGTTAATACAACAAAAGGGAGGGGAGTCTCTGGGTGCTGTTTCTGTTGTTAGAGTATTGTTTTGAGTCTCTCTCTCTGTGAACTGCTTTGAGAACAGACTCTGTCTTAGAATGTACTAACACAGTTAGCAGCTTGCAAGTTTCACACATAGAGGGAGAGAAACAGTACCAAAAACCAAGAGACCTCTTAATTAGTAATACCCTGGAATTTGAACTATGGGGAATCAAACTCATTTGTGATTTTAATACAGAACTTCTTTAATATGATCCAACACCTGTGATCCTAACATCAGGCAGGCAGGGAAAGGAATAATTAGAGGTCCATTAAAAGAGCGATGTAAAGAAGAGGCCGACAAAGAGCTGTGAGAGGGCCCCCAAAGGGGAATGGAAGTGCTCTCACTCCTCCTAGCTCTGTGAGGGAACTGGGTCATGAAGTTCTCAGTCCCAGACCAGTAAAATATGTTGTCATAAACATAAAACAAAAACATAAAAATAGCATAAAATCCCTCCTTTACCTATAAGGAGTTAAGAAACTCAAATAACCTGGTTGGCACCTGACCAAAACGACCAATAAGGGAAGAAGATTCTTTCAAATCTGTGGGGTGGAGGTTTTGTTTTGTGCTCTCTTTGTTGTTCTCTCCAGGACAGAGAGGGGCCAGGGCAGGAAAAAAAATCTCCAAAAACCCTACCTGAAATAAGAATCCAAGATTACAAAAATTGTAAGTAATAGCAAGAAAATGTGTTAGCTTATCTTTTGTTTTAGCTTGTGAATTTTCCCTTTGCTAAGGGGGAGGTTTATTCCTGTTTTTGTAACTTTGAAGTTTTGCCTAGAGGGGAATCCTCTGTGTTTTTAAATCTTATTACCCTGTAAAATTACCTTCCGTCCTGATTTTACAGAGGTGCTGCTTTTAGTTTTTTCTTTATAATAAAGTTCTGTTTTTAAGAACCTGATTGGTTTTTAGTGTCCTAAAAACCCAAGGGTATGATCTGTGCTCACCTTGTTTACCTATTTGGTTGGTATATTATTCTCAAGCCTCCCCAGAAAAGGGGGTGAAGGGGCTGGGGGGGGAACTTTGGGGGAAACAGGAACTTCAAGTGGTCCTTTCCCTAAATCTATGTCTAACTCACTTGGTGGTGGCAGCAATACCATCCAAGGGTGTCAAAATATAAAGGGAAGGGTAAACCCCTTTGAAATCCCTCCTGGCCAGGGGAAAGCTCCTCTCACCTGTAAAAGGTTAAGAAGCTAAAGGTAACCTCGCTGGCACCTGACCAAAATGACCAATGAGGAGAGAAGATATTTCAAAAGCTGGGAGGAGGGAGAGAAACAAAGGGTCTGTGTCTGTCTGTATGCTGGTCTTTACCGGGGATAGACCAGGAATGGAGTCTTAGAACTTTTAGTAAGTAATCTAGCTAGGTATGTGTTAGATTATGATTTCTTTAAATGGCTGAGAAAAGAATTGTGCTGAATAGAATAACTATTTCTGTCTGTGTATCTTTTTTGTAACTTAAGGTTTTGCCTAGAGGGGTTCTCTATGTTTTTGAATCTAATTACCCTGTAAGATATCTACCATCCTGATTTTACAGGGGGGATTTCTTTATTTCTATTTACTTCTATTTTTTTATTAAAAGTCTTCTTGTAAAAAAAATGAATGCTTTTTTATTGTTCTCAGATCCAAGGGTTTGGGTCTGTGGTCACCTATGCAAATTGGTGAGGCTTTTTATCCAACATTTCCCAGGAAAGGGGGGGTGCAAGTGTTGGGAGGATTGTTCATTGTTCTTAAGATCCAAGGGTCTGGGTCTGTAGTCATCTAGGCAAATTGCTGAGGCTTTTTACCAAACCTTGTCCAGGAAGTGGGGTGCAAGGTTTTGGGAAGTATTTTGCGGGGGAAGGACGCGTCCAAACAGCTCTTCCCCAGTAACCAGTATTAGTTTGGTGGTGGTAGCAGCCAGTCCAAGGACAACGGGTGGAATATTTTGTACCCTGGGGAAGTTTTGACCTAAGCTGGTAAAGATTAAGCTTAGGAGGTTTTTCATGCAGGTCCCCACATCTGTACCCTAGAGTTCAGAGTGGGGGAGGAACCTTGACAAAGGGTAAGAAAGAAATTGTGCCTTGGGGAAGTTTTTAACCTAAGCTGTCAGAAATAAGCTTAGGGAGTCTTTCAAGTGGGTCCCCATATCTGTACCCCAAAGTTCAGAGTGAGGAGGGAACCCTGACATGGTGGCAGAGTGGTGGGATAATTTTGAACCAGAAGCACAGACTTTAGGATTTTTAAAAGGACACATTTTTTCTTTTGGCTGCTTGAAAGCCAGGGCGGTTTTATTTTTATTTTTTTTAAAAAAAGGACAATTATTTACTTATTTTCTAAGCTGAGAGCAGCTGGAGGGTTTTTTTTTTTCTTTGCCTGGAGGCAGAGTAGTTAAGTTCTGCAAGGGAATTCACAAGCTGTTTCTTTTTTTTCTTTCTAGCTCTCGGGTTAGGCTGGGCTAAGCACAGGGAGGCTAGAATGGCGGAAAGTGAGGTCCAAAAGAAACTAGTATTCATCAGACTGGAAGCTGAAAATAGACAAAAAGAACATGAAAGACATATGGCTGTCCATAAAAGAACCCTGGAGTTAAAAGACCGAGAAATACAGGCCCAGACTGATGCACAAGTAGCCAGAGACAAATCTACTAGGGAAGAGAGGGAAAGAGAGAGGCAGCATGAACTGGAGGAGAGGAAAAGAGAGAGGAAGCATGACCTATCTGTTATGGAGTTGAAAAGACAGAACCCTTCAGCAGCTGACTCCACTTCCCCAAAAATCCACAAATTGGAGTGACTGTATCCACAGTATGATGAATCCAGTGATATTGCTGAATATTTCATCACCTTTGAGACTCAGTGCACACTCCATGTAATTCCTGAAGATCAGAAGATGACCACATTGGTAGCAAAATTGACTGGAAGAGTTCTGGACATGTTCAACAAGATGCCTATTGAGGATGCTTCTGACTATGGTAAATTTAAGGATTTGGTTTTGAAACAATTTCAAATTACACCTGAAACTTAGAATAAAATTTAGAGCCCTTAAGAGAGGGCCTGGACTAAGTAATGTGGCTTATGTAAACCAAATGAAGGATCTGTTAGATAAATGGGTCAAAGGAAGGGGTGTAACTAGCTTTGAAGGGATGTGTGATTTGGTTGTTCAGGAGCAGTTCCAGACTATGACCAATGATGATGTAAAACAGTGTTTATGGGATAAGAAAATGGACTCAGCAGAAAGTCTTTCTTCTTATGCTGATCAATACAAACAGTTCCAGACTGTCAGAGAGGTGGGGAAAATCGGAACAAAACAGGTGGAGGTAGCAGAGAGGAACAACCCTGGTCACAGTTTGAGCGGATACCCAAAGGGACACCCTCAGACCACACCCTACCACCAGGGGCAGCCCAAGGCTGCAACTACACCCTAAGGAAAACCCCAGACACCTTATCGTCCCATCACACCATTGTCCAGCAACCCACCTTGTCCCAGTGACCAGTCAGCTGGACGATGTTTTAAATGTAATGAGCTGGGGCATGTAAAGGTCAACTGCCCCAAGAACCCCAACAGATTACAGTTCATTGCACTGGGGTCACACCAAAGGTCCTCAGGCCCAGATGCCTCCCGGATAGTTTCCCTTCACTCTGAGGCTGTGAGTGTGGGCGGGAAGAAAGTTATCGTGTGGAGGGACACTGGAGCACAGGTGTCAGCTAGCCACTAATCCTTAGTGGACCCAAATTCATCAGCTCAGAGTCCCAAGTGACAATTCAACCCTTCAACTCAAACTCTTTTGATTTGCCTACAGCCAAGTTGCCTGTCCAGTACAAGGGCTAGTCAGGAATGTAGACTTTTGCAGTCTATGATGATTATCCCATTCCCATGCTGCTTAGGGAAGACTTCACCAACCATGTGAAGCTAGCCAAGAGGGTGGGAATAGTCACCCGAAGCCAGGCTAAATAAGCCTTCACACCTAGCTCTGTTCCTGAGCCTGCTACAAGGGCCCAGTCTGTGTTACCAGAGACTCAGATTAAGGTGGTGGAGCCAGACCCCATGCCAATATCTGCGACAGAAATAGTGGATCCAGTCACAGAGACCCAGCCAGAGCCAGTCCCAGAACTGGAACTGGCTGAGCAACCAGCACCAGAACCATTGCCAGCACTGAATCCAGCACTTGCAACCCCATCTTCAACTCCAACACCAGAGGGCACCACCAAGCCTACACTGGCAGCAGCAGTTAAACCTGCACAAGAGGCTCAGCCGGAGACTGAAGCACAACATAGTGCACCAGCAGAGAGTGGTTCACAGTCAACAGAAACAGCCCCATCACCTTCATTGCTTCCAGTGGGACCAAGCCAAAGTCCACAATCCAGTGAGGAACTGATGTCCCCAGCATCAAGGGAATAGTTCCAGGCTGAGCAGGAAGCAGATGAAAGCTTCCAGGGAGCTTGGACGGTGGCACGGAGCAACCTACCGCCTCTCAGCTCTTCTAATTGATCCAGGATTGTCGTAGAAAGAGAACTTTTATACAAGGAAACTCTTACTGGTGGGCACCAGGAGGACTGGCATCCTCAAAGACAGTTGGTACCAACTAAGTACCAGGTCAAGCTCTTGAGCTTAGCCCACAATCATCCTAGTGACCATGCTGGGATAAACGGGACCAAAGACCGTTTGGAGAAATCCTTCCACTGGGAGGGAATGGGCAAGAACATTTCTACTTATGTCCGGTCTTGTGAGGTGTAGCAAAGAGTGGGAAAACCCCAAGACCAGGTCAAAGCCCCTCTCCAGCCACTCCCCATCACTGAGGTCCCCTTTCAGCAAGTAGCTGTGGATATTCTGGGTCCTTTTCCGAAAAAGACACCCAGAGGAAAGCAGTACATACTGACTTAATGGATTTTGCCACCCGATGGCCAGAAGCAGTAGCTCTAAGCAACACCAGGGCTAAAAGGGTGTGCAAAGCATTAACAGACATTTTTGCCAGGGTAGGTTGGCCTTCCAACATCCTTATGGATTCGGGAACTAATTTCCTGGCAGGGACCATGAAAGGCCTTTGGGAAGCTCATGGGGTGAACCACTTGGTTGCTACCCCTTACCACCATCAAACAAATGACCTGGTGGAGAAGTTTGGGGGCCATGATACATAAATTCGTAAATAAGCACTCCAATGATTGGGACCTAGTGTTGCAGCAGTTGCTTTTTGCCTACAGAGCTGTACCACATCCCAGTTTAAGGTTTTCACCATTTGAACTTGTGTATGGCCATGAGGTTAAGGGGCCATTACAGTTGGTGAAGTAGCAAAGGGAGGGGTTTACGCCTTTTCCGGAACTAACATTCAGGACTTGGTAAACAACCTACAAAACATCCTCTGAGACTCTTTAGCCCTTGCTAGAGAAAACCTAAAAGATGCTCAGGAAGAGCAAAAGGCCTGACATGATAACCATGCCAAAGAGCATTCCTTCAAAGTAGGGGACCCGGTCATGGTCTTGAAGGCGCTCCAGGCCCATAAGATGGAAGCATAATGGGAAGGGCCATTCACAGTCCAAGAGCGCCTGGGAGCTGTTAACTATCTCATAGCATCCTCCAACTCAAACCTAGAGCCTAAAATGTAGCAAACCTAAAGCCCTTTTATTCCAGAGAATTAAATGTTTGTCCGTTTACAGCCCAGGGAGGAGATGACGCTGAGTGGCCTGCAGGTGTCTACTATGAAGGAAAAAGTGACAGTTCTGTGGAAGAGGTGAACCTTTCCATGACCCTTGGACACATGCAGCAACAGCCGATCAAGGAGCTGTGCACTAGCTTCTCGCTGATGTTCTCAACCACCCCAGGATGGACCAAACAGGCATACCACTCCATTGACACAGGTAATGCTCGCCCAATTAGAGCCCAACCTTACTGGGTGTCTCCTCAAGCCAAAACTGCTATAGAATGTGAGATCCTCAACATGCTACAGATGGGTGTAATCTGCCCCTCTAACAGTGCCTAGGCATCTCCAGTGGTTCTAGTTCCCAAACCAGATGAGGAAATATGCTTTTGCATGGACTACCGTAAGCTAAATGCTGTGACTACCGTAAGCTAAATGCTCGCCCAGATAACTATCCAATGCCATGCACAGATGAGCTATTGGAGAAACTGGGATGTGCCCAGTTCATCTCTATCTTAGACTTAACCAAGGGGTACTGGCAAGTACCGCTAGATGAATCGGCCAAGGAAAGTTCAGCCTTCATCACCCATGTAGGGCTATATGAATTTAATGTGCTCCCTTTCGGGCGGCGAAATGCACCCACCACTTTCCAGAAACTTGTAGATAGTCTCCTAGTGGGGCTGAGAGACTCTAAAGTCACCTACCTTGTTGATGTGGCCATCTTTTCTGATTCATGGGCAGAACACCTAGAACATCTGCAAAAAGTCTTTGAGCGCATAAGGGAGGCAGGACTAACTGTTAAGAAGTGTCAAATAGGCCTAAACAGAGTGACTTACCTTGGACACCAGGTGGGTCAAGGAACTATCAATCTCCTACAAGCCAAAGTGGATGCTATCCACAAGTGGCCTGTCCCAAAGTCAAAGAAACAGGTCCAATCCTTCTTAGGCTTGGCCGAATATTACAGGCGATTTGTACCACAAGACAGCCAAATCCCTGCCCCACTGACAGACCTGACAAAAAAGAAACAGCCAAATGCCATGCAGTGGACTGAAAACTGTCAGAAGGCCTTTAACCCCCAGCTTAAAGCGACACTTATGTCTGACCCTGTGCTAAGGGCCCCAGATTTTGACAAGCCTTTCCTAGTAATCACAGAGGCGTCCGAGCGTGGTGTGGGAGCAGTTTTAATGCAGGAAAGACTGGATTAAGAATTCCATCCTGTCATGTTTCTCAGCAAAAAACTGTCTGAGAGGGAAAGCCACTGGTCAATCACCAAAAAGGAATGTTACGCCATTGTGTACGCTCTGAAAAAGCTATGCCCATAGGTTTGGGGACAGCGTTTCCACCTGCTAACGGACCGTGCTGCGCTGAAGTGACTTCATACTGTCAAGGACAATAACAAAAAACTTCTTTGGTGGAGTTTAGCTCTCCAAGATTTTGATTTTGAAATCCAACACATCTCAGGAGCTTCTAACAAAGTGCCTAATGCACTCTACCATGAAATGTCTTGTTTTGTTGGCCTTGCTGAAAAGGACTTCTCAGTGCTTAATGGGAGAGATAAGGAGGATGAGGATAAAAAAAATGGAGCACCTGTGATCCTAACATCAGGCAGGCAGGGAAAGGAATAATTAGAGGTCTATTAAAAGAGTGATATAAAGAAGAGGCCCACAAAGAGCTGTGGGAGGGCCCCCAAAGGGGAAAGGAAGTGCTGTCACTCCTCCTAACTCTGTGAGGGAACTGGATCATGAAGTTCTCAGTCCCAGACCAGTAAAATATGTTGTCATAAACATACAGCTAAGGGTAGCATAGAATCCCTCCTTTACCTGTAAGGGGTTAAGAAGCTCAAATAACCTTGTTGGCATCTGACCAAAACGACCAATAAGGGAAGAAGATCCTTTCAAATCTGTGGGGGGAGGTTTTGTTTTGTGCTCTTTGTTGTTCTCTCTGGGACAATCTCCTAAAACCCTGCCTGAAATAAGCATAGAAGATTCCGAAAACTGTAAGTAGTAGCAAGGAAATGCGTTAGCTTATCTTTTGTTTTAGCTTGTGAATTTTCTCTGTGCTAAGAGGGAGGTTTATTCCTGTTTTTGTAACTTTGAAGTTTTGCCTAGAGGGGAATCCTCTGTGTTTTTAAATCTTATTACCCTGTAAAATTACCTTACATCCTGGTTTTACAGAGGTGCTGCTTTTAGTTTTTTTCTTTATAATAAAGTTCTGTTTTTAAGAACCTGATTGGTTTTTAGTGTCCTAAAAACCCAAGGGTCTGATCTGTGCTCATCTTGTTTACCTATTTGGTTGGTATATTATTCTCAAGTCTCCCCAGAAAAGGGGGTGAAGGGGCTTGGGGAGGAAACTTTGGGGGAAACAGGAACTTCAAGTGGTCCTTTCCCTAAATCTATGTCTAACTCACTTGGTGGTGGCAGCAATACCATCCAAGGGTAAGAAAGAAATTGTGCCTTGGGGAAGTTTTTAACCTAAGCTGTCAGAAATAAGCTTAGGGAGTCTTTCAAGTGGGTCCCCATATCTGTACCCCAAAGTTCAGAGTGGGGAGGGAACCCTGTGGAAGTTGAAAACTGATAATATTGGTTATGTGGAACTATCCCTTTTTGGGGGGGGGTGTTAGGTTAAGGAGTGTTTGATTTCTTTTGTCCCTCCCCCACAAGGATGTCTGTTATCATTTGCTTGTCCTTTTGGTGGTATGAGGCTTGCGACTGGGATGGGGTATGTGTATGTATTGGGCGGGAGGTTGGGTGCCAGAGAGGAGACAAGTCCTGTCTCTCTGTACATTGTACTGAGCATGCTTCATCCTGGCCCAATATCATAGGTTCCTTAAAGTGGCACAATGCAGTCTTTTTCTTATCTTTTTTCCTCTTTGTTACCTGCAGTTGTAGTCCAGGTCACACTTGTGCAGAGCTGTTTTTATGTGTACAAAGAGCAATGGGCCAACTTATATTTAAATATAGACTGGTTGATAAGGGCACATGAGACTGTGGGAAAAGGCAGAATGATGGGAGTCTGTCAGCACTTATGAATTGGGAGCATTTGCACTCTTGTACCACTTTATAGTCAAGGATCTTGGTGCACTTTACAGTTACCAGTTAATTTATCCTTCCAATACCCTTGAGAGGGATATTATCATTTCCCTCTTATGTATAATGAAACTGAGTGTCAGGGAATGAGTTACTTGCCCAGTGTCACACAAGGGATTTGCAGAAGAGCTGGAAATAGAACACAGATATACTGATTCCCAATCTTGTGCCTTAATAAGAAGACTCTCTGACTCCAGGTCATTTAATTGCCAAAATAACTATTTGGATGTTTGAGGTCACATATGTTTATAAGCAACATTTTTTTTTTTTTTTTTTTGGTCAAAGGAGTCCTTGACTTTTCTGAGTCTTAATCTCTCTGGATGCTTTTGAATTCCCTTTGGATGTGTTAGGGTGCCACTACACCTTTTCTTTTCTCAAGAATTCAAAATGACTTGGATTTCTAATTGACATTCTATTGCTATTCTAGTGATATGAGCTTTGTTGTACGTCATCTATAATTGAATCAAGTAATACAGTAGATGCATGTATCTATCTTTCATTAAAGAGACTTATCTTTCAAGTATTCCTTTATAAGTTGTACATTTGTTCTATAATAAGTCATAGATATTTAAGCATTGAGCTATATGACCAAAGAGGTTGGAAAACTTCAGAGACCCTAGACAGGGAAATGATTGCACACTTTGGAGAGGGGCTTGATTTGATTCATTTTAGCATCCTCTGGAGAGCATCATGGCAGGGGCAGAAATCCTTTCACTGCCTGAGTTCAGAGATCTATGCAGTTTTTAATTTTTTCTCATTGTTTTGTGGCATACTTATGTGCAACAAGAACTGCCCTAATCAAAGGAATAACAGGTGGATTGCCTCTTGTAAACTGTCTTCCAGTGTTCTAAATGTGATAATTGTCAAATAGTTTATTTTAAAACTGGCCCAGGTTTAAACTGTTAAATGCATGAGATACAAAGAGAAGAACTATTCTGTATAAAATTCCTACACTTAAAGTAGGACAGAAGTGTGTATTGACATGAGAGTAGTTGGGCATGAATCTCTCTCCCCCTGCATTGTGTGTAGTCAGTTAAAATGGTTACAAAATAGATGTAAAATGCTACCAAATCTGAATGGTAGCGTGTTGCATTCACTTTGCATTGGTGTAGCTAGCTACTCAAGGTTCAGGGAATTGGAAATTTGGCCTTTTGTACCTGGTTAGTGTACACTGAAAAACAATTAGGGAAGTTCTATTGCCTATGTTATGGAAGAGATCTGACTAGATAATCAGAGTGGCCCTTTCCAGCCTTAGAATATATAAATATTTCTTAGAAACAGTAAAGTATGGAACTTAGTTTTCTTGAAGGAGAAAACTGTATTTTCTCTTTAAAAATCTGCACTTACAATAAGCCAAAATAAAAGATACATTGTGTATTGTACACTGAGGGCCTGATGCTGTATAGTTCCACGCCAAAGGCAATGGAAGTAGAAAGTCCTCAGTGCCTATTGACAGGTCCATTGACCATCTCACAGGCTCCTGCCCTTAGTGACACATTAGTGCCCTTAGTGCCCATCACCTGATCACAGGATAGCTTGTGTTAAAGAATGAATACAAAAATGCAAGACTAAAGAGTTCTCTCTATATAAATCTGCATATCCTGATTCTGTAATGCTCCTAAAACTCTTTTCTCGCCTGTTCAGAAATGAACTTGGCCTGTTTTCCCTTTAGCTTCTGTTACTAAAGCCAGGTCTACCACAATCCCTACCCCACCAATCCCCATGCTGGAGCACCTTCTTTCTGTGCTGAATTATGGTGCAGCTGTTTTCACCCTGTACCCTGTTTTCACCCTGTACCATTTATGTCAGTGGTCAGGCTGCATTCCTGCATCAGCTCTCATTGCCCTTCACCTGGATCCAAAACAATGTCACCTTCACATAGAATCTTTCCTTTTACCCATTTACTGGATCAGGTGAAAGCCACTTTTACTCATGTCATGTGAAAGGTAAAGGAGAATCAAAAAGGATTTTTCCTCCCACGCCACTACATTATAGATAGTGTTGGTTTCCCTTTTTCTATTCTATCAATTGTAATATTACCCATACAAATCAGGCTGTAAAATACACATTCCATTATTAAAAAGAATATAATCCCTTAAATTATAGTCAAAAACAAAGCTCCCCAGGTAGGACAGTTAATCAGCAATGGCCCTTGCTGAAAAGGTCACCGCAGGTCCTGAAAATGTCCACCTATGTTCTTTTATGGGATTACTGAAATGATAGACAAACTTCATTCCTGCCTGGATGCAGTATTTGAAACATCTCCGTGATCATCTGGGTCAAGGAAAATCCTTGATTTGGATAGATAAACATGACAAACTGTTTAAGAAGACAAAGGACTAGCGTTGGAGGTATTCACACATTGATCCTGATTTGCCATTGCAATTAGTGTGTGATGTGTCCTCATATGAGGTGAGAGCAGTCAGATCCCACATTATGCTTACAAGAGAGGAAAAACCAATTACCTCTGCTTCAAGGACACTAAGCAAAGCAGAAAGCAACTATGCAAAAATTGAAAGGGAGCATAACCATTATCTTCTGAGTGTGCAAGATTCATCAGTATTTATATGGATGAAGTTTCACACTTCTGACAGATAATCATCCTCTCACATCATATCTTTGGCCCTCACTTGGTTATTCCATTTCTAGCTGCCAATAGACTGTAAAGGAGGGTTCTACTGTTATCTGCCCATACCTGATATCAGACACAGAAATTCTACATTAGATGACTCCACAAGATTACCTTTGCCATTCAAACACCCAGAAGCTTTTTCTATTTTGAAGTAGAGAAAACATGTGACAGGTTTGCAAGTGGGGAACAAAAAATTGAACATGATGATATTACATGAGTAGGAGCAAAGAAATAAGAGTTTGCACCATAAGTGTCCAGATAAATAGTTAAGTTTTCGCTGAATGTTGGCTATAAGGTTAGTTTGAATCTATCATAGCCTTTAAAACAATAGGTGCTGAATCAGTCAGTTGGCTGTGGAGTGGTGCATGTTACAGAAATATCTGGTCTTGGTATCTTGGTGGTTGCTGATAGTTAATCAAAGTGGCTAGAGATCTGTGTGATTACATGGTCTCTCTGTATGTTGAATGAAATTTTCTGCCCTTTTGACCTGCTAGAAGAGGCATGCAAAAAGTGAGAAGAGTCTCAATTGGTATCTCATGAAACAAAAATTTATGAAAATTAATGATGGAAGTTATATAAAACCAGTACTGGCCATCTGGTTACCAATGCTTTAGCAGAAACATTTGTTGTAATGACTAAACAATCTTCCTTCTAGACAGAAAATTTATCTGTTTATAAACAGCGGCTTGCTAATTTTGAATCTGTACACAGCACATACTGTTTCAAAGGAGTCTGTAATTGTGGGATGACTGTATTGGATCTGCAGATTTAATGATCCCATCATTGATACTCTAGCAGGCACAAGAACAACAATTAGATC
Organism: Lepidochelys olivacea; assembly: GCF_965140295.1. Classification (NCBI taxonomy): domain Eukaryota; kingdom Metazoa; phylum Chordata; order Testudines; family Cheloniidae; genus Lepidochelys; species Lepidochelys olivacea. Next base: position 128,571,713 of record NC_140412.1, on the reverse strand, counting down.
AATGGGAGACACAAGTTTTAAAAACACAATAAGCAATCATGGTTGATGGATATGATACAGGGGCTAACTGGCATCATGCTGTAATTATATCAGGACTTACACACTGCATAAACAAAATGGTCTCACATGGAGGAGATCTGGTGACCAGCTTTTAGGGGGAGCTACACCACCATCAGATGAATCAGCTGAATGTTCCAGAGTTTGCTTCAACTGTTTGTTCTAGATCTCACCTTTCCAGTCCAGAGTCATCTCCATTATTTTATGTTCAATGAACCTAGATATATATATTTGATTCTGCACTCATGTCTGTTTTTTGCATGTCGAATGCCTTGAGGGGAAGTTTCATTTGCAATATCTCACAACCTAGGCATCACAAATGAAAATTAAGATTTTTTCCTTTCTTGATGGCCTCTGGGACCATTCCCTTGCTCATGGAATGGCTGTGGAGGAAGAGAAGAGGATGCCAGATACAAAGAAAGTGGGAATGGTGGGAATCTGAAGCTTCTTAGTAGTCCCTGTTTTCTCTTATGCCACAGCTATTACCAAGTTCTCTCCTCTTCCCTGTCCCCTTCTGCCCCCATCCAAAAAAAAAAAGTTCATATTTTCTTCTGCAAGAGCAAGCTTCTCTTCAGTATTTATTAGTATCACCAGCCCCAGGACCTCCATCATTTGAAGCTGGATATAATAATTCCCTCTGCACATGGGTAATTAGAGAGAGAATTAAAAAAAAAAATACCAAAACACCAACAACCCAAGATTAGCCTGGTATTCCATTCAAGCTTCCCTAACTTCAGAAGAATAGCTTTTCAACATAAGCATGCTTACCAAGTTTTAAGTACAATCAGAAGTACTTTTATTATGGTGATTCATTCCAAAGTGACATCAGCGCCATCTAATGTAGCATCTACTTGTGATTCCTGCAAACATATGTTTAGAAAAGTAAGAGGATGTGCTTGCAGTGCAAGCTTTTTCAGGTTCTTGAATACAGTAAAGTATCTGTACACAAAGCAAAGATTTACACAATGGATACATGCAGCACTATATGTTACAGGAAATAAAATTGCAGTTATACCTATAATTACAAAGCTGTCTAGAAAGTAAATACAAGAGCTTAGGCACTTAATGTTTTCTAGGACAAACTCCAATTTTTCCCCTGCAAAAGTTGAAGGAGAAAAATCTCAAATGTAACATAAAATGCAGCTTAACAAAGGGGGGAAACTTTTTGGTAAACAAAAAGTCCACTCAAGATGGAAATTCATGTTTACAGTGGTTGTAATGGATCATTCTATAATGGAAAACATCTGCTTATAGCATTGAGGATTGTAATAGTAAGGACATGTCTCCTTTAACTGCAGTGGCACTTTTGTGCCACTAAAATAATGCAGGGAGGTGAGTATTACATCCAATAATATTGTTTAGATTTGCTAGATAAGCACAGTTGAGAATCAGATAATACCTACATGTCTAATAATGTACCTGCAGGACTCAATGAAAATTTCATACATGAGATGTCTCCTATAATTTTGCACTGTCAAATGTACTCTTTTTAGTCATATTTGTACACAGAGTAAAACCATCCATTGACTGTTATCCTGAAACCACTCTAACAAAATATTATTGAATGGGGATATGGTGGTGCTGATTTTTAGAGAGATTAATAATCATTCCACTTGCATTTGGAACTGATTTTCTATTCGCACCTATGTATGGGTGTAAATTCTAGATAGTTTATGTGATTCCTATATTAGAGACTGCATATAGTAACTCATGGCCACTGCCAGTATAAAATTTAAGGAATACCATGTTTGTGGAAAGCTATATGTAATTTCCCTCCTTTTTCTCCCAGGGTTATGTTTTTACATATTTCCAGTACACTGGTGATCATACAGTTGTACATTTAAAGTCTCTTATTTTAAGGTGCCTTAGTGCAATCTATCTTTGTAACAATTTCTAAAATACCCACATCACTGTGCCTCAGTAGGTCACAACTGAGAATACCAAATTCAGGACAAACTGCTGAGAACTATGGCAAATACCCACCAAAACTCGTGGTTATTCTTCTATAAGATGTACCAAACCAGCAACAAAAGTAAACGTCTGCCTCACCGCACTGGCTAACAAGAGGTCAGAAAAGCAGTCTTCTTAGGTATCCCTGTCCGTGTATCACCACCAAAAACATTAGACTTAATGATGAGTGGTTACTTAAAACCAATTTAATCAACCAAAGGGTTCTTCTGATCCCAAAGGACCAGCCATATACCCAGGTCAATATATAACTCAGATCTTACCCAATTATCATGCTGGTGCCCATCCTTTAGTATCTAATATCTAAAAGTTTACTTATAAGAAAGAAAGGTGAAAGTTAAAATTGGTTAAATGCATAAATACATACAATAATTGCAAAATTCTTGGATCAGGTTTGAAGCAGTGATGAAATAAACTGCTGGCTTATTAAGTCTCTGGTTGCTTCCAAATGATTTGAAGGTCCCCGGTCCCTTGTTTAGAATGCTCCCATTAGTATAAGTCCAAAGTCCAGAGATCAGAGCAGGAAAGAGGCAAAATTGAGATGTTTCCAAGGTCTTTCATAGGTTCTACCATATGGAGGAAATTTCGTTGTTCCAAGCAAAGCCCTCAGCACAGTTTGTGGAAAAGTACAGGCACAAGATGGAGTTCAGTACCACATGATCTAGTCACATGTCCTTGCATGCTTCGATTACCAATAGTCTAGCTAGAACATCCACAGGAAAGTCCATCAGGTGGGATAAGCTTCTTCCATGGCCCATTGTGTTTGTTGTTGGGCCATTAACCTGAATAGTCCATTCACAATGTGCTGGCTAGACCAGATGTAAAGTACCTTGTGGGTTTTACCGAGGAGCAAACACATTTGAGAAACAGGTACATAGTCAATATTCATAACTTCAGATACAAAAATGATAAATGCCTACACGTAGGATAATAATATTCAGCAAATCATAACCTTTCCATTATGACAGGTTTCAGAGTAACAGCCGTGTTAGTCTGTATTCGCAAAAAGAAAAGGAGTACTTGTGGCACCTTAGAGACTAACCAATTTATTTGAGCATGAGCTTTCGTGAGCTACAGAAGTGAGCTGTAGCTCACAAAAGCTCATGCTCAAATAAATTGGTTAGTCTCTAAGGTGCCACAAGTACTCCTAACCTTTCCATTGACACCTTACGTGATGTACTTTGTACAGGATTTGTTGCAATTATATAACAGTGGTAGCAACAATGATCAACATGGTCCTATTTTAATCATATAATGTCACAACCCATCACTGGCATCTTGGCATTGGCGTCTGCATGGTGTATTTTAGTGGATTTGGTCAAATACTGAGGCTTCACACCTTTGCAGTAAATTCACTAACAGAGGTATTATTTATCAACAGTCTCCCACTGTAGTAATGAGAGAGATGCATGCCATGTATATGCGCAACTGATTGAGCAGCATAGCGAACATGGACACTTCCTAAAGTGCACAGGGCTCTGAAGGGAGAACACAACTGGAGGTAGGGGAGATGGTAGTTTTATTTCTATGCTCATTCAGTGATGGGCTTTGTTGTTGAGCCTGCAAAGAAGGTTGACTTATTATGGAAGTATACTTCCACCAATCTTGACAGGGACCCCCAATGTATTAGGAGTTGTATACTATAAATCAAGCTCTGCTCACTGCCCTGAAGAACTTACAATCTAAGATGTGATCCTGTCAAATGTAGGCATGCCTATTTGAAAACTAGGCTGAATGTTTGGCTCCAAAAATGTTATTTCGGAGTCCTGTAGGACAGATCACATCTAAGCCATGACTGTGGAGGAGCTGTAGGGAGCACTAGGGGATTAGTCTATCTTAGCATGTGAGAGAGTGCACCTTCTACTGGAGGAGGTAGGCCTATGCTCATCCTTTCTAGCCCCTGTAGTGGCTGGACTGCCTCATCACAGGCATGTGGGGGCAATGGCACCAATTTAGCCTTTTGGTTTCAAGTTTCTAATTGGCATTGAGGCTACTAAATGTGAATTGGTGGGTTTTTTTTTTTATTTTTGTTTTGTTTGGAGCCTGAGTTTAAGTACACAAATGTAACCACTAAATTTTTTGGTGGCAGCTCCCATGGTTCCAAAATTCTTCTATTTGAAATAAGGCTTTCTCCACCAAGTATTTACTAGACAGTAATGACTTTTAAACCTTACTGACCTGGGGTTTGAACTATAGTATCTTAAAATGTGATTTCAGTGGCCTGCTCAGAGCTTTCCTCTCACCCCGTTTTTAGAGACACCAATAGAGTAATCTGCAGAATTTGTATAGGAATGTTAATATACCTTCCTTCTGTGAGTCATGTTGATTGTGAGTGCTCGAATCATCTGCTCAGTGAGTCAGCTGTCCTTTTATTTAACCCCTCAGATAGTTTTTCCTTCCCAAAGGTACAGTGTAGAAAAAGATTTATAGCAAATATTTTAAAAGCTATGATCTGTAGGAAAAAAATGAACCCCTAACTCTGGCTAATGCAGTCCGAGGGGGGGGGTCACACTGTTTTACTCATTGCTGATTTGACTAATGGGGCAGGTGAGGATTCCCCTTGGCTGCACAGAGCAAGAGATGATGGCTCAGTGCACTGCCTTCCAAACCACTTCTACAGAATAGCGTGTGTGTGTGTGTGTGTGGTTACAGTGTGCTGCACTTCAGTGACTCTAGCCACTGTAATGGCCCCAAAAGCCAACAGGTCACTGGAAGTCTACAGAACTTAAAACAAACCTGAAGTTGCTCCAAGGGCCTTACTCCTGCCCCACTGGAGTCAGTGCGAACTTTGCCATCAACATCAGTGAGCTCAGAATCTGACCCTAAATTACACCAGATGCTAAGCTGGCCTAGTTTGAGGCCCAGGGATCAGAGGAACCCAAAAGTTACTTTAAAGCCATCTTTGCCACACCCTCTCATGTCCTAGCGCAGCTCAGGATTTCCTTTGTTATCATATTCAGTTGTTTTACATCGGGATAATTCTGGCCAAAAAGTTTAACATGAACAGGACATAGTTAGTTCTTGGTAAGAAAGATGATCACAAATCTAAATGCTTTGCTGCTTCTGCCAAGGGACAATAAGGCAAAGTACAGGCAACCTGACACACTGCAGAACCAGATCCATACCAAAAATATAAGATTACTGGACCTTCTGATAGGGTCTGTAACAGAGGACTTGTTTGGATTTTTTGGAAAAGTCTGTCCCACATGTTTTACATCTAGATGTTTCTGTGACATGGGAGAGAACTTCAGTGAGAAGTGAAGGATTCCTAACTGTTATTGCAAAGGGACCATCTTTTAACATCTGCCTGCAAAATGAAAAGGCTTCTTTTATTAAGGGAAAAACTCACAATGTTCTCTCCTTTCTGTGTCACTGATGAAATGACAAAACCAAGCATCATGCTCTTTTGATATTAAAAAACAAAATGAAAATACCTAAGCAAAAAAAGAAAACAACATAAAGCTTAGCCTAATAGTCCTTAACCTTTAAGGTTTAGGCAAAAAGTCCTTTTCTGACAGGTTTTTTAAAAAAGGCTGAAAAGGATATTATTGATTATGAAATCAGACTTGTGGAACACATTTATATTTAACCTCAGATTTAGGAGGCTTTCATCCCTTCCTCTTGATGCTAGTTTCAAAATAAATGTGCTTTGTAGCTCTTTGCAGCAGGAATGTCAGGAGAAGGGAAGCTGCTATTAGCTCTTGCTTCAAGAACAGTGATGGGAACCAAGAGTAGCATCACCCTTCCCTGTCATTTGAACCTAGTTCATCGCTATGGTCTAGATAGCTCTATTCCAACAGCTTCTGAACACACCATTTTCAATATGTTTCTCTGCACTAGTTAACTGGCAGATAGGCAGATACAAGGTATTGGTGAGCTATGAATCTTATGCTTGGAGGAAATTTCTGTTCCTGCATCTATGGACCTAGAAGTTCCACTGCCAGTTGATGAAATGCAGTTCTCTGCACCAAGAGGTGAGGATTTTGGTGAGAGGATGCTTCAGGAGTACACAACTTTTGCGTGGGACAAAGCTCAGCTATGCAGTAGCTCCCCCTCTGCCAACAGGCAACATCCATTAGGAATGGGAGTACTGGGAAGGCTAGTGGTAGGGTTGTGGGTGATCCATGGGATCTTCGATTTTGCAAAGCCTCCTGTTCTTTCCTCATGCAGGACTACAGTAGTATTTGGCTTCAGTGATTCCACACCTTTGAGTAGTGATAGAAAAAGGATTTCTCCACCTGCCCTTCTCCCCATTTGTCCAAACCAGCAATTTAGGCTGAGGGCAGAAGACCAGATTTCCCCCTTATTTCAGAACTAAATCTCTTATGTCATAACAAATTAAAATCCTTCCCATCTACCCAGTGCAGATTCTAAACAGCCACCCAAGTATGATTATTTCAACACATTTTGCAATCAAAAAGTAAATGTCTCAATGCTTTGTGGAGCTGATTAGGAGAATTATAAACTAAACAAGTATTGACTCCTCTTTTGCAGACCTATAGGTTATATTTTTCCTGTATGCCATTTTCTATAAAAGTCGACGCTGTGTTTGGAAAAGAGAAGATGAAGCAAACTCCTACAGCTTATCATAACAAATTGAGACTTACTTGCATTCTTCTCACTATAATTTTTGGGAGTCCTTCAAGATGAAACTGTGAAAATGACCTTTACTTTTATGTTTTTTTTTTTTAAGTGCCAGCTTGGATCATCATTTTCTGCACTATTTATAATCCCCTTTTTATGGGAAAGCTGACCTTTATAAAATGTAGATATGGACAGAATGCAAATATATGAGCAGATCTCTTCCACTTATTTGAAAAAAAAAGAGTAATAAACAGATAAAAAGGAGACCCAAGAAAAGAGGTCAAAACATATAACGTAGATCATGCTACCAGCAGTGATTCTGAGAAACAAACTGCTATTACTTTGTCACTTTTGTTGAATTCAAACATCAGAAGAAAGATAGATAGTACAAATGTAACCCTCATGGAGGCTGGAGAATTTTTAGAGGTCTACTGCATGTGTGAAAGCTCTGTGGTGCAATTTCTAATGTTCTCTTTTACAAAGTCATTAAATAGGAAAACCTCTGAAGTATATAAACATGACTACTTCTATGATCAGAATCAGGTTTCGGGCATGTATTGACATTATTGTGACTCTTCTCATAGCCTCTGAAAGGAATGTTTTCTAACTTTGGTAACTGAAAACACAATGAAGTGTAAGAGTAAATGGTGCCTGTTATACATAACTATGATGTTGTAGGATTTCTTGTTTTGTTGCTTTTTTTTAATATGAAAAGAAAACATTATTGAATTATTTAAACCCCAGTATCAGTTCTTTTGGAATTTGATTGAAGAATTACTTTTATTCTGTCTCTAAGTATGCATTTGACCACTACAAAGGGAATTTTTGTTCAGGACATTGGGTGACCAGATGTCCCGATTATATAGGGGCAGTCCTGATTTTGGGGGCTTTTTCTTATATAGTCACCTATTACCCCCCACCCATGTCCCAATTTTTTACACTTGCTATCTGGTCACCCTATCAGGACAAAAACATCCATAAAACAGTAAGCAGAATGCCACATTGTCTTTTCATGATCAGAACTCACTGTGCATGTATTTTTTCCCCTACTGTGCCATATTTGTGCCTGTTTTGAAAAAAAAAAAAAAAAAGACTGGTCCCTGTGCTAATTTACTGACAACCTCAGGTCTAACTTTATGAATGTGAATAATCCTATTGGATATTTGCAAGATTGGGGCCCAAGTCGTATATTGCACAGCAAGGTATGGTAAGGATGAGGTTTACAATATTAAAAGAAAAAGTATGCTTGCGCAAAGACTACCAAGACTAAGAGGATGGTGGAATTTTAACACGGGCGAGGAAAGGGAGGGAAGGATGGATTTGCAAGGCAGATAAGAAATGTATTTTTTTGCAACCGTCAGTCAAATGATGGCCTTACATCCAGAAAGAGATGTCAGAGAAACTGCTGCAGATGGTTTTTCTATTTTCCCAGGCATATGTTTTAATGGATGGGTGTTGTTTGCTCACTGGTAAAAGACTATAGTAGCTTAGATTTCCAGCAGAGCTTCAGGTCTTCCAGTTGGACTCCTGCAGCCATAGAGCAGGGACTTCAGAAAAGCGAGAGTAGGAGATCATAGCAGAGATGACACAGCCCTTCACTATTCCAGTGTAGATACATTAAGTACCCCTGCAGTTTACCGTGTCTGAACTAAAAAAATCCAAAGTTCTTTATTTGGTGTGAACTTTAAAAGTTCTATGGCTATTTTGTTGTTTGCTCAAACAGGAGTTTTCTCTGATATCCTCCAAAAATTTCCCTCCCCCAACCACTTCTGCTGAGCACTAGCTGTTTGTCTGGTGCCCTCCATGCCATGTATAGCTGTATTTCAGTAGTGCTGTATATATCTCTTCTGTAGTTTTTCAAGTGTTTAGTAGTGAAAAGCATAATGCAAATTAAAATGTTATAACACTAATGGACTATGAGAATTAAGATAGTCTTATTGTACTAGACTCCTTAACTGCTGGGGGAAAAGATGAGTAATATAAACTAAATATTGTATCCAAGGCACTATGAAGCTTTTAATTTTAAAACACATTAAAAGGCAGTCCCTTTATTTGCTCTTCCCATTTTTATATTTTCTGTGCTTTTCAATAATAGCTAGGTCTTATATAGTGCTTTTATTCAGATAATGTCAGTATCATTTTTCTCATTTTAGAGATGGGGAAATAGAGGCACGGAAAGGTGAAGTAACCTGCCCAAGGTCACATAGTGAGCCAATGGCAGAACTAGGAGTAGAATCAAGGCCTCCGGAATCCCAGTCCAGTTTTCTGGCCACTAGCTAACATTTCCTCTCACTAATGATAATAGCAGTAATGATGACTGAGTGAGTCATTCCCTTTTATTTAGGCCCCAGTCCTGTATTAATCTATATACAGGTAGACCCTTCTGGGTTGGCAGAGACCAGTTACTTCAATTAGACATCTAGTGCAGGATCAGGATCTTTAAATAGTAGAAAGAAATAGTAGAAACTGCTGAATTGGAATTCATTTGCAAATTGGATACTATTAATTTAGGCTTAAATAGAGACTGGGAGTGGCTAAGTCATTATGCAAGGTAGCCTATTTCCCCTTGTTTTTTCCTACCCCCCCCCCCCAGATGTTCTGGTTTAACTTGGATTTAAACTTGGAGAGTGGTCAGTTTGGATGAGCTATTACCAGCAGGAGAGTGAGTTTGTGTGTGTATGGGGGTGGGGGGGGGGTGAGAACCTGGATTTGTGCTGGAAATGGCCCACCTTGATTATCATGCACATTGTAGGGAGAGTGGTCACTTTGGATGAGCTATTACCAGCAGGATAGTGAGTTTGTGTGTGTGGTTTTTGGGAGGGGGGTGAGGGGGTGAGAGAACCTGGATTTGTGCAGGAAATGGCCCAACTTGATTATCATGCACATTGTGTAGAGAGTTGTCACTTTGGATGGGCTATCACCAGCAGGAGAGTGAATTTGTGTGGGGGGGTGGAGGGTGAGAAAACCTGGATTTGTGCTGGAAATGGCCCAACTTGATGATCACTTTAGATAAGCTATTACCAGCAGGACAGTGGGGTGGGAGGAGGTATTGTTTTCATATTCTCTGTGTGTATATAAAGTCTGCTGCAGTTTCCACGGTATGCATCCGATGAAGTGAGCTGTAGCTCACAAAAGCTCATGCTCAAATAAATTGGTTAGTCTCTAAGGTGCCACAAGTACTCCTTTTCTTTTTTGCGAATACAGACTAACACGGCTGTTACTCTGAAACCTTTAAATAGTAGATAGCTTTTATTGAGTCTTCATCCTTTGAGGCAGTCTTTAATTATCTAGAAATGATCTTCCTATCAGTCATTATTGCCTAGCTGCATTGAAATGCAGATACAACTGACTCAAATATGGTTTCATAAACCTTTACCAAGTCCCAGTACGGTGGGTGCTTTTTGAAAACTAATACATTTAATTATTTGCAAGGCAGGTATTATGTTTTGAAAAGAAATCAATCAACTGATAAGCTGTCTGGAGTGCTCAGGAGTGTGAGTGTCAACCTCAGGCAGACTGTTAAGAAGCAGGGCAAAACTGGTTGTGAATTCTATACTTAGATTTCACTAACCAAGTATTAGGTGTAAACTCCTCAAGCACAATACAGCCTTAAAATACAGTCACAGACAGTCCCCTTTGGGTTCTCCTGTACATCTTGCCACCTAGGAAGCTTGCCTCTGTGATAGATGGTCCCTTACACCAAAAATCACATCCATATTCAGGTTACTCCCAGTCTGAAAAGACCAGTCGCTTACCCCAGGTCAATTTCACCTCATATCTTACACTAAAGACAATGCTTGCAGCCAATCGTATAATAAATTAATTAAAGATGTATTTGTTAAGAGAAAGGAATAAGTTATTTCCAAGGTTAAAGCAGATAAACATAAAAACACATGAGTTACAGTCTTAGGTTCCATAACGTAATAGATACACAAACTGTGATATGCAAGCTTTCTATGGCTAACCCAGGCTAAGAGACTGGGGATCCCTTGCTTATACTTAGCAATCTTACTCGCTGCAAGTCGAAGCAGCATAAAAGTGTAGTTTCTTCCTTTCAGTTATTTTTTGTAAAGTCCCTTCCCCCAGAGCTGAAGCTGATAGGATGAGTGTTTGTGCATGCCTCTTCTTCATGGGTGTGTGCAGGGGCAACCAACCAAGCCTTTTGTCATGTGATGTCCCACAATGCTTTGTTTGGTGTCTGTGGGACTTCTTTTGCTGGGCAAGAGATAACATCTTCTCTTCTGACTGTGGGGTTTCCAGTTTCAGAGCAGACACTTAAATTTTACCTTATAATATGGGATACAGACATAAGTAAGATTAATGCTTGCAGCAATTTACAACTATTTCATAAAATCTAAACATATTTTTATAAATCATTATCTATTTTACAAATAGTAACACACAAGTGAGCCAGATTGGTTTCCAGCTTTGCTTTTGTCAGAGTTCAGTTGAGGCCTAGAAGCCTTAGCATGAGCTGGCACCTGATCTGCAGCTTCACACTGATCTACAACTTTCAAATATAAATAATAATGAGCTCATTTGGCTTTTGATCCTGCCCCCATTTGAAATCCGTAGCAAAACTCCCAGTGACTTAATTGGTGCAAGAGAGGGCCCATCATAGTTACTCTATTTACCAGTGGCTACTGTACCTTAGCGTCATAAACCTGTGGCTCAGCTGGTAGGCCCATCGTCAGGAAATAGTTTTGTAAAATAATCTATTTTAAAATGTGGTTTTAAGTGCTGTATTACTGTATTGACACATTTAGCATTTATATAACATGTTCATAATGTACAGACATCAACCCAAGCAACACCTTCATGAGGTATATTGTTACATATTATACCCATTTTACAGATGGGAAAATGGAGCAGGGAGGTTAAGTGATTACCAAGGCCACACAGTGAATAACTGGCAGAGCCCTTATTGGAATCCATGGCCTACTAATTCTAAACCCTGCATTCACTCCTTCAAATTTCAGTACCTTTCAAGGACACAGGTTCCTGACTAAACTTTTGAACTTTGTTTTTTCACACTGTCCATAGTAGTTAAAAATCAAAACAATAAAAAAAGCACACATCTGAAACAGTCAGTTGGGCTTTGTAAATCTGTTGAAAGCTCTGATAACTAAGGGATTGTCAATATTGATTCCTTGCAGTATGAACGGTGGTTTCAATGAAATGAAATGGACTTCAATGAAATGCAACCCTTTCCAATCCTCCTGCACCCGTGGTTCCCAAACTAGGGGTGCTCCTTGTTCAGGGAAAGTCCCTGGTAGGCCAGGCTGGTTTGTTTACCTGCCGCATCCTCAGGTTCGGCCGATTGCAGCTCCCACTGGCTGTGCTTCGCCGCTCCAGGCCAATGGGGGCTGCAGGAAGGGTGGCCAGCACATCCCTGGGCCCCGTGCCACTTCCTGCAGCCCCCATTGGCTGAGAACAGTGAACAGTGAAGGGGCTGCGATTGGCCGAACCTGCGGATGCGACAGGTAAACAAACCGGCCCGGTCTGCCAGAGGCTTTCCCTGAACAAGCGGCGCCCCTATTTTAGGAATCACTGCCCTAGACATATGTATTTTTAAAGAGGAGAGAAAAAAGCATTAAACTAATCATTCTTTGAAGAATCTAGTCCGGTTACCCTTTTTCAAAAAGTTAATACTATTCCCCCTCCCCTTCCTGCCCAGTAAATGCAGAAGGGCACTGGTTCTCAAACATTGGTGCTCTGTGGATTGCTAGCTGATTGCACAGCCTGCAGAACTGAATATTTTGGGGAGCTAAATATTGGAGTTTAGGGTTGAGGGAGTGGGTTAACAGAATGAAATAATTTGGTGACCATAGTAGGAGATGTACATAGATGACTGTAGCAAAATAATTTTTAGCTGGTTTTTTATCTGAAACAGGGCGTACTAGGCAAAATAACCAAATCTTTATAAAAGCTCATTGTATACTTTTGCTATGTTCAGAAGTTAAAAAGCCCCCAAATCTAATGTTGCAGTCCAAACAACAACAATACACCTCTTTTTGACATTTTTAATAGAAAATTGTCCTGCAGAGAGGAAGTGGGGAGGTGTTTTTATTTCGTCCTGCCCTAAAAGGCAGCAAAACATACCAATAAAAATCTCACTGGGCATATAATACTCTCTACTAGTGTGCCCAGACCTGAAGAACTCTTTGTAATTCAAAAGCTTGTCTCTCTCCTCAACAGAAGTTGGTCCAATAAAATATATTACCTCATCCACCTCGTCTCTCTACAAATGTCAGTCAATAATAATTTAAAATTAATAATTTAAAAGTAAAGGGCGACAGAAAAAGTATTTGCTCGATCCCATCTTCTAGGGGAGACTGTCAGAACAACCTGTGGCCGCGTGTAACTAATTATTGATGGTGCTTACAGAAACAGAAGGTTACATCAAATGCCTATTGTTTACCCAGGACTATATAGTCAAGTGGATGCTAAAAAACTGTATAAAACACCCTTGGGTCCCAACCCTTTTTATCTCAGATCTGCTTGAGGATTCATGCAGGGGAAGCCTACGCCACAAGGACTGAGATCCCAGTTCTGACTAGACGGCCCTGAAGATAAACATTGGACTATAACCTATGGACTAAATTATAAAAGAACTCTTTGCAACTACAAAGCTCACCATCTCTGCTATGAATCTGAATCTCAAGATTAACTCATGCCTATATGTATACTGATCTTTTAACCATACTCTCTCTTTTCTTTTTTAATAAATTTTAGTTTAATTAATAAGAATTGGCTGTAAGAGTGTATTTGGATAAGATCTAGAATATTCATTAACCTAGGAGGTTAATCCTTTGGGATTGGTAGAACCGTTTCTTTTATATTGTGAATAAGATTTTCATTAATCCTCATCATAACTGACTTGGGTAACCAGGTGGAAGCCTGAGGCTGGGTTACTTTAAGGGAACTGTGTTTTGGACTGCTGAGTAACTAGTAAGGTATAACAGAAGCTGTTTAGTGCTGGCTTGGTAAATCTAAATACTGGAATATCCACCAGCTTTGGGGATTGTCTACACCATTACTTGCAGTTCACCTTAATTGAGTGACCACAGCTGGCTGCCCCGGGACCCCGATCACAGGCATATAATGCCAAGGCTGCTGTTAGGTGCTTATTACTAGGGTTCTGAAACTTGTAGGTGGTGGGGCTAGTAGCAAGAACAGCTAGAAATGACTAATGCGTAATGTGGTGCTCCCCCACCAGATAGGCTGACAAAGGGAGTGCAACCTGTTACTACTTCCCACTTGTAAGTTCTAAAATGGATGAGTTGAGACCAGGAGTTAGACACAGCAATCAGAATGGTGTTATCATCTAGTACCCATAACGAGGATTTTTGTGTATATTAAAATATGCTTCCATTCCAGCTTCCTTTTGTAGCCACTTGAATGTATCTATATTTTTGCTATTTTCTCCAGATGATTAACTTCTGAAGACACAAAATCTGGAAATTAAGACTTTTTTTCTTCTTTGGCCTTGGCTTGATGACTTGCAAATTTTAAGCTGAACGTTTGCATCTTTCAGTTTTGACTTTGTAGTCACTGTGATCTAGATGCTTGTCTAATAAATCTATGCTGTCCAAACCTAATACAGAAGAACTTTATGTACAGAAAAAAAATGTTGATGTCTTCCACACTAATGCACGTAAACTACTAATGTTAAAAAATATATGAACAAAGTACAAGTTTATGATGGAAATGTTCTGGTTTGATCATCCAAACCCCTTTCAAGTCAATGGGACTCTCTTCAATTGGTTTTAGCTGAGGCTGTAAGTGTCTTCATGGATTCTGTTCAAGATTTCAGGGACCTAGTTGGTTCAGGGACCAACTCTACTGGTGTTAATAAGTGTAGTTCCATTGAAATGGAGCTGTGAAGCTATGACAATTTACACCAGTTTGGAATCTGTCCTGGGTTTTAAATAGCTCTGATATTTTTTTTTCCATTTTAAAATATACATATTTTATTTCCTTAAACACTATTTTTAGACAAGATGCGGAAGAAAAAGTAGTATCTAGTACTGCAGATCTGAACGGTAAACCAAGTGGATTTTTCTCTGGTGCAACTCCACTAAAATCAATGAAGTTGGTTCAGATGTACCTTTGTGTACGTGAGAAGAGAATCTCGCTCATTATGTTTAAACAAAAGCTGTGCAGTCAGGTTTTGTACATTATTTGACAAATCTAGTTGCACAGAATAGCTCTTCAGTTTTTCTGCTTTGTTGTGAAATATGTCAACACCCTACTTAGGATTAAAGAATTTTCATTACCTCCTTAAACACTGAAGCAAAATTCTTGTCTACTGCATGTTTTATTGTAAACAGGCAAATGGCCTTTCATTATTCTATTGAATGGTAAAATGCATCCAAATCTTGAAATGAAGAGGTGAGGGAGAAATACTGTGACTGCTAACAGTGTCTTAAAACACACTTCAGTGCTACTTTATTTTCAGGCCTCTCTCTAAGACTTAAATATTTATATCTGGACTTTTCCTCATTGGAATTTCTCTAGCAACTCTTTGTTCACCGAGAAGAAAGGCAGTTTGAGAATTAAATAGATTTTGAAAATAGGAAATACAGCCATTGCCTAGCAGCAACCACTATAATTATGTTGGGATAATCTTTTAACCCACTTTCACTTGCTGGTAACGCTCTCAGGAAAAATGTCCAACACTGACACACTTTTTCTGTGCTTAATATCAGCCCAAAGCGAGTGGGGTGGGTGGATGCGTATGTGTGTGAGAGAGAAAGAGACTCCCTTAGCCCCATTTTGAGTTACTATTTAATGAAGCACCCCACCATCACACACTCTTTTTCAACATTTAAAGGCTTTGAAGCCAATCCAGCAAGTTAATTCTGCACAGATGGACCGCTGCACCTAAGTAGCATCAGCTATATGAAGGTGCTGGGGTCCACCTACATGGAATAACTGTCAGAATTGGGGCTTTATTTTTCTCACCAGTAACAAGTCAAATGTCTAAACAAAAAATTCAAAACTTTAGTTTCTACTGCTTCTCTGTCTGCAGATTAATTAGGGAAAAGAGTTGAAATAGCATGTTTCTATGTGACAGAATAGTAAAGGCCCAGTCCTGCACTACTGAAATCAATGGGAGTAAGAGTGAACTAAAAAATAAATAAATTAGCAAGATATAAATAGGGATTAAATAATTCCACAGTGTGGGGAAGGAAGTTTGGCAGGACAGGGAGAGAGAAATAGAACATTAATGGAATGAGTCTGGGAGCCATAAATTGGAGAAAGAGACATGATATGACAATGCAGGGTGTGGTATCAGTTTGCTGGAGTTGGAGTGATTCAAAAGGGTAGGATACGATTCAGGGTGGTATAAACCCCACTCTGCTCCTCTTTGATAGGCAGGGAGGCCATGGAAAATTCCATGGGAAACCTGTTTATACCACAAAGATAGATGGTTGTATATTTGAACTTTTACACTCTTGTGTTTCATTCACTCATTCTGTATATTTTTTTTTAAAAAAAAAACCCCTCTTTAAGAAATTAACAGTGATTGCCTAACAATTTAGGGGAATATAATGAAAAAAAAATCTGATACGGTACTGATATTTAAACTCTAAGGCTAGATATCGCTGGGAAAAGTGATTTCACAGAAACCTAGAACTTAAGCAAACTCTTCTGTTTTCAGACTATTATTTTTAACGAACTCATCACTTAAATTGTCAGTGATAGCAAACAAGCCTTTCAAGTGTATTAACCCCCTGGAATAGAACAGCACACTGAGTAACTGTGGTTTACATGAACATAATTCCAGTTACAAGTAAACCTGATATTGTCCATTATGCTACAGCTAATAAAATCTTCCTTGCCTGCCAGCCATGTCACACTCCAAATCTGTTTTTGAAACTAGCTTCTGCTCTTTCAACATCACACTCCAACTCTTCATTTAAAATCCCCTGTACTTTTCCACCTCCAACCATTATCTCCTCTCAATCTTCACCATTCTTTTGCCTAAATAGTGCTGTTAACTACACTGGGTGGGTTCATTTGGGTTGAATTCCTACCACTCTGGCCATTGAGGAGTAAGGGGATACAGCATCCTGCCTTCATGCCATGGAAACACTTTAATGAATCCTTGGTCCCTTCTTTCATGCTGGAACAGCTCTGCCTCATTATGGAAGTAGCCTCTAGGAGACTTCTCCAGGGAAGAGAGAAGGGCAGGATCTGTTCAAGAATGGTCAGGTTCTGGAAGCTCATTTGCAAAGAGAACCCTCTGCCCTTTTCAGCAGCTTTCCAGTCTACGATTTTTAGGGGCTGTGAAGTCACTACTGAGCTAGCCAGACTGTCCTCTTGGTGAATCAAGCTTGTGTGGAGTCCCCCAATATGGGGGGAATTAAGAGGCTTCTGCATTCCTTAATCCCCTATAAAAGTCAGAATTTTACCCATCATTTAATCACTTTTTAGACCCTACTGGTTGATTTGCTCCATTAATGTCTTGTTGCACAGGAACATATGAGCCACAGTATCATTATCTTTTTGGACCTAACAGTTTTGTGATGACTGTATATTCAAGACATCATTTGGAATGTCTGTGGGAAGATTGCAGAGTTAATTGCTTTGGAGCCTTGCTTTCCCTAGAATGGCACAACTTACACCATCTGTAATGTTTTTAGCAAAAGTCTTATTGAACACAATATTAAATTAGAGATGCTGTTCTAAGCAGAATGAGTCACCATAATTGTTTTCCTTTTACTATACAGCTGCAGTAACAGGCATCTTCTTGTGAGATTTCACTCTGCAGATTCCGACAGAGGTTCTGATAAGTTTTGACAAGCGTCAGGCAAAACATATACAGGACCATTGCACACCTAATCATGAGACTGAACCTTTTCTACAGGTTAAAATTTCCTCAGGTAACATGAAGTAAAGTGAAACAATTTAATGATACATATTTTCAGTTCCTGATTACAAGCTGCAATGGATGAGAAGTGCTGCAAGAAAGCATGTTCTTGCCAAATATGCAGCCCGTGTTCTAGAACCAGAATAGTACAGAAAGATTTCCAAACCAAATCTCTAAACCATTTCAGGTTTGCCTAGCACTAACACTGTATTGCTAGAAAACAAGACCTCCCTTTGCTTTCACACGCCCAGGATATATTGAGTCAACCCAACCTTCAGACTTGCTTCTTCCAAGGTGAGGTGAAGATTCACATATTGGCTTCTGAGATATATAAAATATTGTTAGCATAGCAGGGTTAGTAAGAAGATCCAAAGCCAAAATGTTCTATTGGAGCAGGGTGCGGGAAATAAAGTTCTGTTATAGCAGTTTGTATTAAGATTGTAAAGTCAAGCACTCAAAAGTTAGAAAATGCCAAAATTAATGTGACCTGTGCAAACTTAGTTCAGACCCCCTTGCATGTGTGCATTTAATTACATGATCACATACTATTTCTCCCCCACAGAACCTTTGTCTTATTCACAGTACTGGATGGACAGTGCTCAGTTAATAAGCAGCTATTCAATATATTTTGGTTTTATCCTCACTTAATGATCGTGTGGCCCCCTTCCTGAGATTACTGCATAGTTGAGCTGTCTGACAAACTTGAATTCCCATTCCACAAGACATCCCCCTCCCCCTCAAAAAAAAAAATCCTATGTGGAACAAAAATGCCACTCTGAAATTGCATTTTGACCTTTTTTTGAAACACTTCTGATGTTCTCAGAGTTATCTTGATTTATTTATTGAATTAATTTATCTTTACAATCCCCCTGAGGGGAAGGCTGTGTTATTCTCCGTATTTTACAAAAGGAGAACTGAGGCACAAAGAGAGTAAGGCCAAAATTTTCAGGCATCCACTGACTTCCACTAGGTATCCCAACTTGAGAAACGTAGGGGCTGATGTTTTAAAAAGACTACTTAGCATTTTTATAGTACTTTCTATGTTCAAAGTACAGCTCCCATTTAGTGCCCGTATTCAATCTCCATATTTATACTTCCTTTCCTGCCCTACACCACTTCCTGAGCTCCCGATTGTACCTTCCTTCCAGCTATCCCTAGCTCCCTGGCACTCTAGCTCACTCCGCTCCAGCTGCTACTTTGCCCATACAAACTGACCCTTTTCACAGCTGCCCTTCCACTTTTTGATTTTTCCAAAATGGTAATTTAGCAAATCTTTATGACCCTCCCCCATTGTCTCTTCTCATCAGTTCCTCCCTCCCTCCCTCTTGCCTACTAGTGTAACAATTTTAGTATACCGGTTAGACCTGTTCATTCAATAAGATAACTCTCTTTGTAGGTTGTACGGTCTACTGGGGAGAGCAGGTGTGGAAATCAGAACAAGCCATCTAACCCTAGCCATTCTAATAATAATCTGTACTTAAATTTCCCATTTGTAAAATAAGTAATAATTCTTAACTGCCTTAAAGACATCATTAAAGGTGTTTTAAATCTTAATTAATATTTGTTAAGCATTTGGAGATTCTCAGAAATGGTGTGAGAGTGCAACATACAATATCTCAGTGCTAGATTCCACAACCCTTACTTACACTGGGGAGCTCTTACTCACATTAATTGTCTTAGTGGGGTTAATTCTATGAGTTATGGCTCCCCAGTTTAAGGACTGGGAAAAGTAGCTCTTAGCTACTGAAATATGCTCACTGAAGTTTCTGTATTTCTTGAAATTACCTATAAAGCTATATTGCTTGGCCTTCTCATTCTGCAGTACACCAACATGAAGCAATTAAAAACACCAGTTCTCTCTGTTTTCCTTTCTTTAAAAAAACAAACAAACAAACCATGCTGCATAATAGGTACCAGAGCATTTCACGCAGCAGTAAACATTGGCTGTGTAGCTTCTGCGGTTATGAGCCCAGTGACATTATTGCCTCATACATGTTCCACTACTGGGGAGGTTATCGCTTAATTAACCTCAGTAATGTCAAAAGGAAATGCATAAATGTCAAACCATTTCCAACAACTCTTCACTGGTGAGTTTAGAAGACCTAGTAATAGCTCAGATTAAGCTGGTACATCATGTAAAACTGTCTTCTTTCTCTTGCCGAAGACCCCTCCACTGGGAGGTTTCTTACACACATTTAATCTCTGACTTCAATGAGATTGGAAATCTGTCTGAGAGACATAGCTATTGACAAGAAAGACAAGGTGGTTAGGTATTACCTTTTCTTGGGCCAACTTCTGTTCGGGAGAGAGAAGCATTTGAGCTTACATAGAGAGCTCTTTTTACAGTCTGGGAAAGGTACTTAGAGGGGCCACTTCCCAGACCTGAAGAAGAGCTCTGTATAAGATTGAAAGCTTGTCTCTCTCCCTAACAGAAGTTGGTCCAAGAAAAGGTAATACCTTGCTTACCTTGTGCCCCCCGTGTCCTGGACCAACATGGCTACAACAACAGTGCAAACATTTCTAAAAGAAAAAAGAAGCAGTAAAAATATTAGTTTAGATTTATATTTTGAGACATTAAGGGGAAACTTGGATCTGGATAATCTAAAGTATGGGCTAGATAGAGATTCAGCCACTCTTAGTCAGGTTTAGTAGTTCCATAGTGATTCCACTGAGATCAATTGCAGGGTAAGTTAATACTCAACAAGTGCATGGGTGGCAGGATCTGTCCCTCTAACACCAGTGAGAGAAACTTTGTTTTTAAAACATTTGAATGGCAGGACTTTAACACATGCTCAGACCTCTTTCAGATTTCATATGTCACAATATCTGCATTTAATGACCAGATTGTTATAACCTCATACTGTGTTCTGCCATAATCCCCAGATTTTCCCATGGATTCTTTGGCATAAGGAAGTACATCACAGTTTAGTCTTTAAAGACGGCAGTGGACTTTGCCATTCAAATTAAAAAAAAAAATCATTGGCACCCTGTTCCAAGCTTCCTGAAAATCCTCACTTCTTCATACATGATGTGCTGACACCTCATGCAGTGACAGTAAACAGTACATTACATATATCATTTCCCAGAATGAGATGTGCTGTGACAAAAGTCAAGGTGTTTTGGCTTCATTGCTTTAGTACATGTAACCATTTCTTTGGGGTATATTTTCACTGTAAATGATCACTTATTAAACCATGTATTTACTTTCTAAAATGCCTGGCCATTTAGAGACTAGACATTCTATGTAAACAAAATGTGTGTATTTTCTGACTGCCTACAGTTATGCGTGTTATCTTAATGCTTTTCTTTGTGATGAGAGCAATCAGGAAGTTGATTTGTATTCAGCAGAATTTTCCATACTTTAGTAGTTTGACTTTAAAAAGTTATCAAAATCATCTGACTATGGAAGATACATACAAAGGGATGTTATTTTTTCCTTTAGATACAGTATGTACATATCAGTGCCAAAGTTAGCCTTTTTCTGCCATAGGCAAACTGAGAAATATCCATGCCACATACAATTAGCAGTCACTAAACATGTTTTTTCCTTAATACTATGCTGGCCTAAGCGACAGTCTGTTGTGTGGGAGAGCTAGCTCTGGTTTTCATGAAGAGATCAATATACTCTGAACTGATATTGTTCAAAAGATTTGTACTGTAAATAAGAGATTATGTAAAAAAAATAAGAAACTTGAGATTGTGCTAAAAAAAAAAGTGCCTAATGTTAGGCTTGTAAACTTCTTATTTAGGCATTGAAATAGGTGGCCTGATTTTCTAAAGTGCTTAACACCTTTGGTTTCAGTGGGCTTTGATTTCTATCAGCACTTTTGAAAATCAGGCTACTTCAATGCCAAAAGTTGAATCTGTATGCCTAACTTTAGGCATACATCTTTTGAAAATGTTAACCAATAGACTCTGATTATAATCCTTTGGAAAGATTCAGAATGCATAAAAAGCCCAGTTTATTGACCATTAATGGTTAATTGGTAGAGCTGAACAAATTCAGCAAAACATTTCTGCCACTTTTCATTGGAACTTGTTAGGAAATTAGCTTAGAATAGGTTTCTACTGCTTTTGTTTGTGCTCAATAGCTGTAACAAATCCTTATGTGAACAAAGTTTTACTTGCAATTCACCAAAACTGAGTTTTAGGAAAAACTTGCAGAATATTGTGGAAAATGAACTTCAGATTCATACTCACAGGTGTCTACTCCCACAATTAGGTGTGTAACTTTTATCCAATCAGGCACAGAAATGCACCATCAGACATAAGTGTACTATCAAAACAAACTAGAATCAAAATTTTGGTTACAGACTCCTGGCAAATAAGCTGCAAGCCAAGAATAATTTGTTTTAAAAAATCAGAAAATTTTGAATGGCAAACAAATGAGAAAAATACAATCTGTTTGAATACAGTCTTCAACCACAGAAAGGAGGAAGAAGCAAAATCAATGAAATAAAATGCTATAGATAATTATTAACCCATCATTAAAAAAGTGGTTAAACGTTATCTGTTAGTAAGTGCTGACATTTTAATGACACCCAGTGATATCTTATACTGTTACATCCTCGACAAAAATGTTACTTTTTAAAATGAAAAAAGTTCATCAATTTAATATATTCATCTGTTTTAAACAGTTTCTTCTACAAGAAGCTGAAAGTCTAATATGAATGGGTGTCAGTTAAAAAATACAATACATGGAAAATGGCCTTAGTCAATTTTCTTTTACAATATTGGGTCAATAAATTTGAGAATAGTCAACAGAAATGTTAGGGAGGATTTCCAGACATCCTACCCTGCAAAATTCACTTCTTGTCTAACTCCCCAAAGTTATCCTGCAAATTTCAAAAGGGACACTTCATTATTTCTTTATTTTTCCTCCCATCCTCCTTTTATCTCCCTCTCTCTCATGCACACACACCACTGATTCTTGAGCCCCAAATTCACCTTGTGCCTGCAATACAGCTTGGAGCAGCAATAAAATCAACTGAAAATTAATCATATGCTCAGCACAGAACACCATTTTGCTGTTTTACAATTGTATCCCTAACAAATAAACTTGACGTTCATAAATTATGACTGTGGCTCCTATGCTCATGTTCAAGTATCAGGATGGCATTTTATGTGCTTGAAAAGTGATATAAACCTCTCTGAAGCTGCCAAGCAATGATACACTTAAAAGTTCAGCCTACATTCTGTCTGGAAAGTATGAAAGACACAATTTTCAGACTAGCATTAGACACCTAATTGGTCTGATTTCCACAGCTGTTGAGCACCTGTAATACCCATTGATGTCAAAGGAAATAGCTGGTGCTCAGCACCTCTGAAAAAGAGGCTAAAATTTCATTTTAATTTTGGCTGATGTTATATTCTGCAAGTAGACCCTGCTTTGTTGCAGCAACACTGTATTGTGGTTGCACATGGCTCTACATTTCCTGTATGTGACGAAAGAAAACTAATTGATCCATGGGGGGGAAAAAACATTCTCTTGAGATTCTTTCTAAATTTATTATTAGGTTACTGTCACGATTCAAGGCAGCTGCACCTGTATTCCCACTCTCAGGCTCCAGGCCCCCTATCTGTTGCCTCTCTATGGTAGAAACATGTCTTGGTCCTTTCTGACTGGGATATCTATAGGCTGAGCAGTTCCCTGCCTTCACTGTGTTCTTTCCAGCAACAGACTGACTGCCTAACCAGTTCTGTTTGCTTCCTCTTTAGAGATGAATAACAGTGTAAATACCCACAGTTCAGTTACCTCCCAGCTCATTCTATCCAAGCATATTTATTTGTAGGGTATTTATTTGTAGGGTAAAAGCTGGCCTGTGCCTGCTGACTCCGGTACATGGATTTCTGGCTATGCATCTGTTTAATTGAGGTGCTGATGTTCAGGCTCCTACTGCAGCCAGGGGTCTAGAACCCTGAGAGGTTGGATGGTCCCAGAGCTGGGGCTCCAGCCCAAGCCTGAATGGGTACGCTGCAATTAAACAGACCCTTAGCCTGAGCCACTTAGCCCAAGTCAGCTGGCATGGGCCAGCCACAGAGTTCTAATTGCAGTGTCGACATATCGAGTGGGATAGACATAGCCAGTGAGAAGTTTCAAAGACAGATAAGAAGAGGAAGTACCTTAGCATACTCCCTCCTCAAAGAACCATTACATTCAATATCACAATAACACGTTCACAATTACATTTTTGAACCCCAAAGATTTTAAACTTAATTCAGTACAGTTTGTGCAGAATATTGCAGAAACTTGCCATCTGTCACAGTTACATTTTTTTTTCCATTTGTTTTTTCTGCCATGAGATCTAATGGTACATGATAGTTTGCACTGGGACTCCAAGTGATTAACCTTAAGAGAAATATTTTGGGTATTGTACTGTGCATTTGACTTCAAATATGTTAAATAATTATTTTGAAATTCAGTTTCTAATGACAATATCTAGCACTTGCTTTACTTTGCTAGAGATCTTCATAACAAATTATAAAGCAGAGAATTAAGAGCTTGAGCTGCAGCCCTAGAAGTTATAGTAACCTTTTAAAATTTTTGTAGAGTCATAAGACAGAGGTCTTGTCACAATAATGAGTAAGCTCCACTGTCTGATTCTGCACAGCGTATGCTGATATTGAAATATTCTGAACATTTTCTTTTTGGCATTTATCTACTCCAGGGAAAACATTTACCTCATTTTTTGGTTTTAAAAAAAGGCAGAAAATTAGTTGAATCCTGTGTTTTCCAGTTCAAGAGATGTACTAATACATATAAGGTACTTACATTTTAGCATTTTTAAAAGGCTCCCCCAGATTTGTAAGTTGTAACATCAAGGTATGGTGCAGTTTAAAAGACATACATAAAACCCCAATATTTTATTATTTCATGAGGATGTAAAAGAAGCTAAATCAGACATTCTAAAGATTTACAGTTTTAAGTAATGCTTCTAATTGGAAATATATGAACTAGGAAACAAAAGTTCTTAAGGCAAATGCATTTTTTTTTAATTAGAAAGTACTAAACTATACTTTGGCTTTAGGTTCAAGCTTATTGGCTGGATCTTACAAACCAACTGAATTGTGATTCGGACAAATCTGAAAGTTGGGGGAAGGGAGGCTGGCAAAGATGTTGTTAAAGGCATTTTGAAGTGAACTGTGCACCTTAAAATGTAGGGCCCCATTCTCATACTGTAGTAGCTGAATACCTTTATTGTAAGGGAAAGGAACCCTAGGATTCTAGTAAGGCATGAAATATATAATCTCATTCCCACCCCCCAGTCTCTATGTACTGATTCTCAGGTATGGAAAGGAACCATGGCTTGAAGCTCTGTTTACTGTATCCCCCAATCCATGGGCCAGCTGGGCTGGTGCATTCAATGGTCTAGATTAGGGAAGCTCAGAAGGCCCATCCGGGCAGCTAGGTATTGTTAGGGCATAGGGGTGCCCTAGATACTTCTCTTTACCCACCAGCCACATGACCTGCTCTGGCAGCTCCAAGGGTGGTGGCATAAGAGCCAAGGATTTTCCAACACATGCGGAATTGACAATGGGGCACGCTCTTTGGCTTTCCTGCTACAGTGCGCTTCCAGAACTGGCCAAAACAGCAGGATCTGGGCCTTTGTATGTTCCTCTCTGTTCCAGAAATGTTAGCAGCAGAAGGACTTGGTTTAGACCTGCCCTCAGTTACACAAGTGCCACTCCATATTTAAGTTAATGATGTAACTGAGAGCAGAAAAGAGGCCTCTGGATTATACAACCATATCTCTGGAAGCAGCTTTGTCTGCCTACATTACACATCTTTGATATTTTTGTCAAAGAAATAGAAAGGCAAATGTCCTAACATTTTAGAAGTGCAATTGGCACAAGAGGCTGACAGAGATGTTGCTTGGGTGTTAGATGCTACCATAGTGCCAGACGCTCCTAGAAAAGAATCAGAAGCCAACACCATGGTTTGCCTGATCTGGCCAGCAAACGTTGCTGTTACTATCTATTTGTGTAGGAATGACAATGTGCTGAGTACTTTGCAGATGTAAAAAGGCATAAGATACATTTTTCAAAAGCATCTAAGTGATTTAGGTGCTTAGGTCCCATTGACTCACTGCCCAGAGTTGCTTTTAATCCAGATAGTAACTGTACAAATGAAGATGTGGAACGCAACATAAAACAACATGAATGAGCAGTGATGCATGTCACAGGTTTGCAGTTCCACAAAATGTTTGTTTATTCCATTTTACAATTGTTAGGGCCAGATTTTGCCACTCTCACTCATACTGAGTAGTACTTTACTGGTCCTATCAAGTTCATGTGGGGAAAGTGCCCTTAAAGGACCATTTCTTGGGGAGGGAACTTGAGTTTTTAGGTTTGATTTAAGAAGTGCAGCTTCCAGAGGTTTTTAAAAGGGGAAAGAGTGGAACCTTAGCAGGTTCATTCCAGGCATAAGGGATGGCGTAGAAGAACCAAGCCTGATTTGTTTAAACTTAAAAACAACTTAAAAACAGTGAAGTTGGTAAGGAAGGGAGTAGAAAGTGAGAAGTGTGAAAAATTAGGCAGGAGCTATGTTGCAGCGGCAGTGATGAGGAACTTGGATTTGTTGCAAATGGAAAGGGGAAGGTTATGCAAGAATTTGAGGAAGGGCCAGAGATAGTCAGTGCAGCAGTTAAGGAAGATGAGTTTGGCAGCAGTATTTTTAACAGACTGGAAGAGTGTGAGATTGTGTGCAGAAGGTCAGAGGAGGAGGTTACAATAATCAAGAGAAGAGATACCCACAGTCTGGACTATGTCTTGATTATGGAAATGGAAAAAGAACAGTCAGACTTTGGAGATGGGGAAAGGAGAAAAATAGAATATAGCGATCACTTCAGTTCGGGTGTAGGAATAGGAAGATATGGAAATAATATAAAGGATGAGGAATTGCGGGACTGGGAGACATCATGGACCAGAGAACAGTGACAGAGACGGGAGGGAGGATGGATTAGTCCAGTCTTAAGAGTATGTCTACATTGCAGTTAGAGGTGTCCTTGCAGCATGTGTAGGCAGACCTGAGCTAGCTTTAATCTAGCTACCAGGGGTACCTATAGCAATGAAGTTGCAGCGGCATGGACTTGAGTGTGGGCTAACCACCTGACTAAGTATCCAAGGTGGGTTTGCCCTGCCCCGCGCGGTGCCTTTCCTGTCTTTGTGCGCTTGGCGCACGGCTCTCACATGTGGGCTCCACCGCAGGGGCAGGGAGTCCTACCTAGTGCATGCTTGTGCACTTGTGCAGACTGCTGACGTAAGCCTTGTGTATGGCTGTGGTACAGCATGCATCCGATGAAGTGAGCTGTAGCTCACGAAAGCTTATGCTCAAATACATTGGTTAGTCTCTAAGATGCCACAAGTCCTCCTTTTCTTCATGCTGAAGCCCATGGCTGCTGCAGCTTCACGGGTCTTGGTACCCAAGCTTAAAGCTAGCTTTGGATATGTCTCACATGCTGCAATCACAATTACAGGATAAATATAGTCTGAGCTGCTAAGCACTGACTACAGGTCCAACTTTTCTGAAAGACAAATGACTCTAAGAAACCTTCAATTTAATTATTTAGATACCAGCTTTCAGTTATATTCACATTGAAATGTTTTATTCCAAAATCAGTTTTCCTCGATGAAGTAAGCATCCTTTCATGCTTCTTATTTTTAAACTATGTAGCCTCTCTGCTTCTCACAGTAAAGTGTAATATTTTCCCAAAGATATATTAGAAATGCTTTCAGTTTATCACATGTGATTTAGCAAACAGTTCACATTATTCAACACATTATTCAAATAAACTTCATAACTGGTATTATAGCTAATGCCAATCTGTTTTCCAAATCCAGCATATTGGTTGTTAAAAATCCTTCATGGATCAAAGGACATTTATCTCTGGCAATTATAGACCAGGATCATTTCCCAAACTGAAGACATAACTCCAGGTTTGAGAGGAAATGGGGGATTTATAAACCATGCAAGTCCCAAAATATGCTGCCATTCCAGGTTTCATTTCTCTGGGGGCGGGGTGTGCGGGGAGGAGATCCACATTGCCCCAAATTTAACAGGAGTTTTATTGAATACTTACTTTGATGAATAATGCTTAACACTCACCACCCTTACTTTCTAGGTTATGTTTTGAGAAGAGCGAGCCTGTACCACATTCCTATTTTATGTGCTTATTTTCTTATTGTATGTACATGCTCTGTTTTACATATATGTAAAATGAATTTTTGCATATGTATTTTATACTGTGCATGGGGTATTATATATGACATATATGCCGTGTGTGTTTAGAAGAGGAAATGAACAAGACTATTTTACAAAAATATTGTACCCTATCCCGTTGAGACTGTGAAAGGAATTTTGGTGGGCAGAATATAATTCCCTTGGCTATAATTTGGCCAACATGCTGGCTTCGATGCCCATATTCTGAACAGTATTATGGGATATTTAGGCTGAGATTTTGTAAATATATTTTGTAAATATCAGCCTTAATTACTAGAAGTGATTGGTAACTTAGTTTTAGGCCTTATTTGAAATGTGATATCTCAAGAGGTACATCACCCACTAGCACAGTGCTCAGCTATTCATTCAGTACTAACTCAGAGGAATATATTCCACCTTCTTTTTATCATCAATACCCTTTTGTCTCTTTTCTCTCTCTCTGTCTCTGTCTTTGTCCACCCCCTCTCCCTGGGGGCCTGATCAAACTTCCACTGAAGTCAGTGAGAGTGCTTCCATTAATTAGGGGTAGGAGTCGGATCAGGCCCTGGAATAGCATTTCTAATTCTCACAAGGATTTTCCAAGGTCTTCCCTCCAAGTGTTAACTGGGCCCTACCTTATTCAGGGGGTGGATGAGATTGCACTTTATGGTCTTGCTTACCTTCAAACTAGAATACTTTAATATTTCTGGGTATATGTATTATCATGTCTGTCTCTTTTCATGGAATGGTCGCCCATGGAGGTTTTTGTTCCTTCTCAGCTACATTAGAAAAAGTTTTGGAATATAAAAACCTACCTTACGATCATGATTAATCTGGTTAACCTTACTTAAGTGTTCTGGTAATTTCTGCTTTAAAATTTTTGCTTTAAAATAAATTGCTTTCTTTTTAAAATAGCAAGCAGTTATCGCTGCTGCTTTTGTGATCTGTGTATCTTGTATCACATAATTTCTCAACAAAGTTTTATATTTATCAAAATGTCCTAGAGTTAAATAGAGCAAGACTGTAGTGCAGGTTATATCATATAACTTATTTCAAATAATGGTGTACAGTCATACTGTGGTGAATAAATTAAGGGACTAGCCATAAAGCCATTCACAGAGAGTTGGTAAAAACAAGACCAAAAAAAGGTGAAATTAAAAAAAAAAAATTGAAGTTGTTTCCATCTTGCAGGATTCAAAACAGACCTATTTTTCATTTTTTGGAAAAAAAAAGTTGTGATTAAAAGTTTTTGAAAGAGTTATTTAAATGTTATTAAGTATCAGAGGGGTAGCTGTGTTAGTCTGTATCCACAAAAACAATGAAGAGTCCAGTGGCATTTTAAAGACTAACAGATTTATTCTGGCATAAGCTTTTGTGGGTAAAAACCCCACTTCTTCAGACGCATGGAGTTAAAGGTTTTTGTTTACCAAGTCATTTGTGGGGAAAAGAAGGGAAAAGTAAAAAAGACGAAAGTCTTGAAATTATTATTAGGATTGTGTATTAGCCCTTTGGGCCCCACTAGGGGATCCTGGCCATATTGTACTTGCCACTGTACAAATACCGAACCAAAAAAAAAAGAAAAAGAAAACCCAGTTGCTGATCTGAAGAATTGATCAGAGTTGGTACAATGGAGAGACACAAATAGGTTGTGCCAGAGGAGAAGGTGCTTGCGCTAACAGTAGCAAGAGTGTGGGAAGGGACAGAACAAAGGGTTACAGTGAATGAACAGGGGAAATGAAAAGAAAGAGGACAGAGAGAATCCAGGCCTGTGAGTTAGGCCAGAGGAAGTCCACAAGGTCTTTTTTTAAAAACAAGGAGGACAATTTCAAATTGAATGTTGTAATAAATGGGGAGCCACTGGAAATACTTGAGGAGGAAGATGGTGATGTCATCTTTCTTGGTGCGTGTGAGAAGGAAGGCAGCAACTTTTGCACATGCTGGAGCCTGAAGAGGTAGCATTTGAGGGGAAAGCATTATAGGTAGAGGTAGCATTTGAGGGGAAAGCATTATATTAATCCAAGCAATAAGAGACAAAGTCATAGATGAAGTTTTAGACGATGTGGAATCAAGGCAGTGGTATATATGGGCAATGTTATTGTGGTGGTGATAGGCAGATTTATGGACATTTGGGAAGAACAGAGTCCCAGATCAAGGATGATTCCAAAGGTTCCAGAAGGTAAGAAGGAAATACGCGTCTGGTTGAAGATGTGCCTGTGACAGATATGGCAATTTTCTGCAGGCCCACCAACAGAAATTCTGGGCCGCAGGGCCAGGGCTGTCCCTACGGGGGTGTGGGGACCTGGGTGGAAGTGACGAATCTGTCACTTCCAGGATAGACCACGCTGGCCAATCGTGCTAGCCTGCGAGGCCCTCCAAAGCTCAGGGCCAAGAGCGGTTGTGTGCATGCCTAGGAGCCCTGTGGCCCACCCAGGTGATTTAAAAGGGCCTGGGGCCCCCAGGCCCTTTTAAATTGCCCAGGCCCCTGTTAATTTGCCCCCACCCCCACCCCCTATTGGCAGGCCTGATTTCTGCAATATCTTTGGGAGATCTTACTGTATTAAGTTTATGTATTGTTGTGGGCCAAGGATTATATGTAATTCTCTGGGGGGAGGGTAACCACAGCTTCACCAGGAACTACAAGCTGTAGGGAGTGATTTAGGCAAATTCACTCCGGTAATAACACATCCAGAGAGGTACCACCTCCTGGGAACCTTACACATACTAGTTCAAACTGGATTCTCCAGAGGCTAACAAACAAAGGACTCTTGGATAAATAGCCTGAGTTTAAACTGACTCAGGAGTTTTTCTCATCCAGCAAATGGACAGGACCTTCTGTCCCAGGGGAGGTTCCCAATCCTTAGAGAATGGTTGGAATGACTGATGAAGACCAGATCCCTTGTGGAGATGGGAAAGGGAGTCTGAGGAAAGGCTAATCTCTGGTAAAATTATTAGCATACATTCAGTTCTTTGTTTTTTAAAATGTTTTCTCTGTAATGCTTTCACCTTAAGAATAAATGGGCTTGCTTGAAGAGCAGTTTGATAACTGATACCTGTAGGCAATTATGCTGTTTATAGCTTCCGAAGAAAAAGCAAAACAGGGAGACTGTCCTACAGAGGCAGTCTGTCTGTCTGTAATCAGGGAGTGTGCAGCCTGGAAATACCTTGTTAAGGAAAGAGAGAGGCTGTGACTGTGCCCAAGAGAGGTGACAGCAAGGAAGCCTAAGAGTGGATGCCTTTGCCCTGAATTGTCATGTTCCCTGTTACCCAGAAGGACTGCAATCTTGAGACATTGTATCTGAATCATCCTCAAATGAAGCCACAGAAAGTTACTGTTTTTTTTCTGCAAAAACTGTAAAATAATTCCCGCGGAATAGAAAAGTTTTATGTTGGCTGCAGAATAATGACATTGGAGCTTGCATTATCTAAAAATCTAAGTAATCTCTTTACAGTAATATTTTATTGCTTTGCCTAAAAAAAGCAGCTGTGGTTTATTTCCATACAATATTCACAGATGGTTTCATTCATGATACCAAAGGTAACAAACTGAGATTCCTTTCTCCCCTGACACTGTTTTTCAGCTGTTTTAATGATACAGAGCAGGGATTTGTCAGAGATACTGTATTAACATAACCAACTGTCACCAATCTGTAATCAGTTTCTCCTAGGTTTAGGATTTTCTGAGAGCACATGCTTACCTTTTGTTTATGCAAGCAAATATCCACAAGATATTCCTCACCTTAAATCTCAGTGCCAATGATTGGTAAAAGAGTTCAGGACAAATGAGTATTGATTTTGGGTGTGTCCTTTTTTTTAACCCAACCTGAGGCAGAGTCTGATTATCAGAATGTGCAAAGCACCTGCCCTCTGAACATTGTGCCTCTTCAGGTGTTTGAAAATGGGCACCCAAAAACTGAAGCAATGAAAATACCTAGTTTTAGGTATAGGGTTCCAAAATCACAATTATTTACTTGGATATAGAGTAGGTTGTGTGCAGGTACCATGCACTCACCCAGCAGTTCATATTCAATCCCCGCACTACCAGAGTCTGAATTTCAGGAAAAAAATTGACATTTAATTTCCTGCAGCATCTGAATCAGGAGAAAACATAGACCCTATATTTCCAGTTTCTGTTTTCCTAATTGTTTCCTCAGTTTACTTTACAGTTTTAGTACCTTGCTTTCATTTTAATTCTCACTGGTTTTACACTCAGTGGCGTTACTTCTGACTCTCGTCACTGTGAGTGAAATCAGAATCAGGTTCCCTGTCTGAATCTGGAATCCTCATAGTCCCTAAATTTAGCAGCTCCCCTCATGCTTAGGGTCTAACTGATCACTATATTTGGGATTGGGAAGGAATTTCCCCATGGGTCAGATTGTCAAAGACCCTGGTTTTTTTGTTTTCGTTTTTGTCTTCCTCTGCATCACGGGGTTCAGATCACTCACTGGTGTAAACTAATATAAATGGTGGATTCTCTGTGGTTTTTTTATTATCCTTGTACACAATTTTAAACAAGTTTAATTAAAAGAATTAAGAATGAAGAAGTCCCCATGTTTGTTTTTGTTTTTTACTTTTCCAGGAGGCTGTATAGGATTCTGGAGCATGCTTCCAATGAGTATGCATAGTCTGTCTGGTATGCAGTTCAGGTAGAGACTACATGAGGAGTTGCTGAGTGAACTTCAAATATTCCAGCTGAATCCTGACCCCACTGAAGTTGAGAGATTTGACATTGACTTCAATGGAGCCAGGATTTCACTCTGTCTCCACACCTAACCCATCTGCCTTGTTATTCAGGCTGAGGGTTGTGTACAGACAGTATTTGTCCCTTGTTGGATAGTTTTACTAGCTTAATTTTGAAAACCTTTAATTGATATGTTCTTCATTCCATATGGTTTGCATAGTGTGCTTTAATTGTGATAAAAGAGGAATGGTTTTAATTCAGGTGAAAAATACACAGAAACAAAGCCATGAAAGGAAATAATTGAAGGTGGGTTTTATAAGGCTATTCTTGATTTTCCCTTTTTGATTGTAATGGTAGGCTTTTTGTGCTCTCAGATGGAGAACTCTTTTACATCTCCCTGGGACTTCATAAAGAATTAGAGACGTGTGTATTTATTTTTGTTCCTACATTTCTTCAAAGCAAATCATAATAGTATCAGATAAATAAAATATAATCTATGTCAGATTAGCAGTGGTTTTTTTATTATCCTTGTACACAATTTTGTTTGTTAGACATACTAAATTGTTCTATGGTTTTTTGTTGTTGTTTGGTTGGGGTTTTTTTGTTTGTTTGTTTTTTTTTTTTTAGACTGATAGACTGGCTAGATTCAAGCAATACTTTATTTCCCCTAGAGCTATTTAGTTTTCACTAAGAGCTCTCTTTTCTCACTTTAAATATTTTATGTGCAAACTCTTTAATGAATAAAACTTAAGTAATGTGTTGGGTTTCATGCTGAATCAATGAATGTAGTCAGAAAAATGTTCTATCATGCTTATCTACTGGAAAATTGGGTTTAAGGTATATCCATTTCTGAATCTGCAAAGTGCATCCTAACAATGTTTCCTTTAAAGCAGGAGAATCCTTTGGGTAACTTACCCTATGAATTTTAGTATAGTGCTGATTAAATCTGGATTTACACAAAATCCTCTGCTGCTGGTTAATTAAACAAATAATTGCTTCCCCCTCCCAATAAATCTAGGTGATCAAGATCATGGATGGCCTGTTTGAATCAAATGTATGATGTTAGACTGACTACAAATCACGAACACTGCATGCTGTTTAGATGAAATAGTGAAAGTCAAAGTCTGTATGCAATAATTTCACTCTAACATTACACAGGAATTTACAGTTTTGCCCACAGAAATGTTCATGTGTGATTTTAAATACAAATGTCTATGGGTGAAAAACACCCAACTGTAAAAAAAAGCTCTCAACACAGATTAAGCTGCTTCATAGGGATGACTGGGAGAAGCACCCATGTGCGGAGAAGGGGAGCTTCTGCTCTCATGCACACCATAGACGGTGTCTCCACTATCCCTTTATAAACTGGTGTTGACTTTCATGTTGGGTTCTTCCACCTTGAGTTGGGTGGAGGAAGTGACTGCAAACTGTGATTATGCTGACTCAGTGGCTTTAACAGCCTGTGGAAGGGGTGATGTGGGGCTGTGCTGTAATTTTGCACTGTAGCATTTGATTATGGGTTGCAGTGGATTTAGATTTCTGTTCACATGGACTGCAGCGGATTTCACTCTTGAGGGTGCTGTAGAAGGCTTTGTACAGACTCTCAACATGGAGGTGAAATTTGTGGGTAATACTTATCCCAGTTCAGAGGTCTTGGGGAAGGCTCTTTGCAGCATGTAAGTCCTTAATGAAACTTTTACCCTCAATGTTTCAGTACTTTACAGGAGATGGAAAATACCTTAAACCATCCAAATTACTCTAGAAATAAATGCCTTTAATCCTGGAGCATTTGCCATAATGCAGGATAGAGCCGGTACTAAACAAAATGAATAATTGCATTTATTTTTTTAAACTGAGATTTTCAAGTAGGAAGAAAACCTTGCCCTCAAATCTCCTTTTGCCAGCACACCTCGATTATGAAACTTGGGCTCAAATCTTTAAATGCTAATGTCAGTGGCACCAGTTGTGTGAGTAAAGTTACTCATGTATGTACGTGTTTGCATGATTGGGTCTTGTGTCAGAAACTGGCACAATATTGAGCACATTGTTATTAATTTGAGCAAATAATGAGCTGTTCATGCCTCCCCCCCGCAACAAACAGATTATTTATCCTATAATTGTGAAAATCTATAAATTTATCAGGCGGTCATGAAGAGTGACCTACCTTTTATATGATTAAGGTGTGCTCTGTGCCATTCCATAGCATTAAATACAAGACCAGATTCAGCCCTTCTTTGCACCTGTGCAGCCTGAGGGTAGAATTTAACCTAAAATCTGGAAATCTATCTTTTTGTACATGTTTAGTAAGCGTCCCCGATGCAGACTGGTCAGGAGAGCTGGCACAATACTTTATTAACTGCATAAGCAGTCAGCTCAGGCTGACTGTGCTCAAGATTCTGGAAACATTTATTTCACACAAGGCATGCTCAGAGGCTTAAAGCAAGTGTTAGCATAGTCAGTCCAATAGTAATATTACCTCTCCTTAGTTCAATCCATCCCACACTAATACTATACCAATCCTGGCAGAACATGCATTTGTAAAAACACATAAGTTCCAAAACATTCCAGAAGCTAGCGTGGTTCTAAAATACTGTCTAAAAATAGCTTAATTCTGCATTACAGCTAGATGTTCAAAACTAATAGTGTAACTTGACTGGCATTTTAGCAGTGCCCTAGATCATGGGTGAAGTAATCATGACTACATGGCCATAATTAACAATACAGCAGTGGCAGTAACTCCATTTATAACTGGTTTGTAATATTTTACAAGTTCATGTTGTTTCATTATGCAGTAGAATAATTGCATTTAGGGATGTAATCAGTTCATTCAAAAAATCAGGTGTTGAACCAGGAGATTTAATAGTGCCACAGCCCAAGTCTCAAGGATTTTGAATGTGGAACTGCCACTTAAAACACAGTAACCTCTTTTACCATTTAACTAACACCCACTTTCTACGAATGTGTGCTGTTATCAGTATAATATATAGGTAGCACACCCGGCAACTAGTAATATGTAATTGTTACTTTAAGTGTGCGTAGTTCTTTCCTAAATGCGTTTTAGTGTCTATTTAAATCTGTTATGATATGTGTATGCAATCCCACACTGAGTTGCTGATTTTTTTTTTTTTCCCAGAGCCTTGTCAGGCACACTTAAATCAGCCTAATTGCTCAGTGAACATTATTTTTACCCTCACTGATTTTAATGCACTTTTAATAAAGACAGATATTTTATTAAAAACAACCCAGTGGAATATATTATGTGACAGCCTATATTAAATTTGCAATATGAATGCATTTGTTTAAATTGCTTTAACATTGTGGGTTTACATATTAACTTTATTATGAAAATAGTTTAGAAAACAAGAGACTGTTGATTGGCAGCATTCCAGTGTGACCAGTATTGGTATTTGATTATAAATATAACAAAGGTTAAATGGCTTTAGTTATAACACTTGTCAGATCAATGCACCCAGGAAAGGTCAGCAAATATAGTATGGAAATGTCTTTAATTGTTTCCCACTTTTAAAAAACAAACAAACGTATTCAGGACTTGATTCTGCCGTCTTTATTCACAGTGAGTATTTTAGTTCAGTAGCATTTTTAACTCAATAAGCCTATTTGTGTAAGGACTATTCCATGTAAATGAGGGATACAAAACTGGGCCATTAATAAATTGCGAGGAATATTAGATACGATATTATATTAACTTAGTAGGAGAAATACGTGGAGGCAGAAAGGAGAAGAACTGTGAATCATTTAAGGGATTAGTTTTAAGACCTTAATTTTCTCAGCTGGAAATAGAAGGATAAAAGCATTTATTTTTCAGACATAATATTATCAGTTAACCAGTCTGTCTGATACTTTCCTTCTAAGGTATCTTCATGACTACAAAATTATCAAAGCATTTGTGACCAAATATATACATCAAGTGGATTTAAAATGAAACTGGCATGTCAGATTTCCAGTACTATATCTGAGTATCAAAGACCGTATTCTGTTCTGCCTCCTACTTTGTTCAGTCATTTATACATGTGAAAAGTAAATGCAAAATGCTGCTATTCTGATTTGGTAGTGTTTTACACCTACTTTGCCTTAACTGTGTATGAATATAAATGACTATACAAGGTGCAAGGTATCAGAAAATCAGACTGCCAAGCCTGATAAATTGCCTTGAATAGCACTTCAGAGAAAAGCTACCCCTCCCAACCTACAGCTACCAATAATGTACTTAGAAAATTGTACCAATGTTGGATATGAGTGCAGGGGAGGGGGTGGAAAGGGGAATTGGAATGTCTATCTTGTCCCCTATCAGTGTCTACCCTGAGACATGAGATTTGATTGTCTATATTTTAGCTTGCAGAACTATAAATAATGGTAATACAATTATAAAAACCCTTATAAAAATTCAGCCACAGTATTAGACCTTTGGATGTACAAAAAGGCCTTCCATGTTGATGTGATCATTGAAAGTACGAGAAAATCTTAATTACCCAAATTAAATCTGCCCTGTCTGAGATAAATTGAGGGGATTTTAAAGAGGTATAAAGATACCAGGGATGGTGGTTCTTTAATGTGTATTGATCATTCCTACCAATATCATGGGGGGTTGGAGGGGGAGGAATCCTAATACTACCATTCAGACATGGGCAATTGTCACAATGAAAGGGCAAGAAAAAAAGATGCCTGGATGACACAGAGGAAACAAAGGAATTTCCCAGGGTTCAGAAAACAGGGATGCAATTGGAAGAATGGCCTATATGCTGAAAGCACACATAAAGCTTGAATAATGTACAGCAGCTGGCATAATTGCAAATGTCATTCCTGTTCATATACTGCAAAGTGAATGGAGGAAACCCCCATCTCCCCCAAATTCAGTGCCGGGAAGTAGGGCTACAGCACCGCCTGCCCATTGCTGCTGCTCCAGCCTGTGGGTTAGAATAGTGTGCAAAACTCTCCTACTTCTCTCTCTCACAATGTGTAAACCACTGCTGCTAAATAATCATTGATACCATAGCCCCTCCCCTACCACTTTCCACACAGGCCTCGCTGAGGCCAATGTGGGGACCTTCTCTTTTGTGCAGGGGTTATGGATGTTACTTTTCATCACAGAACTGTGTGTTAAGGCCAAAAGTGTCATGGAGGGTCTTGTGTGAGCCATTTCCACTGCAGTGAAATGTAGGCCCTGGTACAGAGAAATCGCAACCAGTTCTTAATACCACATCAGCCACGTGATGAGGACAGCCATCAGCTGTAAAATGGCCAGGTGTTACTCAACAGATCTGTTGTCTGTATATTCAGGAACACAACTGCTGACCGCATGGACAATTTTTTTTAACTGTTTTTTCTTCCTGCTAGCACTGCTGAGCCACCACAGTGGAGAGAGTGAGCGGGATTCTATGCCTCTGTGCATCATCAACAGAACTGGTTACTAAGTTCCAATCAGCTACAGCACTGCAAATCCACTGGCTGTCACAGGTGGCAATGAGGGTCCAACTTGCAAACAGTGAGCCTAATTTGGTCTGCAGAGTCTTTATTGATGATGAAGATAAATGAGAAAGAAAGACTCCAATCTTGACTCTCAAATGCAGAGGAATTTCTAGAACTTATATCACTGCTTTGTAGAGAGGCAGAGAGAGAGATCTTACTTCTCTTTCAGAGAAGCAGCACCAGTAGTGAGTCTGTGCTAGCCCTATTTTCTGGTGTTGAATTTGGTGAAGACATGGGTTTCCCACACTCACTTTGCAGTATATGAACAGCAGTCATGCTCAACAGAAATTTCCAAACAATAAATTGCTTAATAAACTCAGACTGCATCTACTAAGGGTTGGACATACCTCCCGTCACTTCTTTCCCCAAAGAGAAGATCACCAACGTCCAGGATGGCTTTATGAACTACCCCCCACCACCAAAAAAAATCAAGCTGAGCCCTAGACTATAAGCACAACATCTTCCTTCCAAGAATTCAGACAGGAAACCATGGAAATAATAAGAACTGCCAGAGCCTCTTCAACTCTGTCCCAGCTTTTCCTGGATGATAAATGAACAGAGAACACCTACTAATGAAGATTCATAGATTCCAAGGCCTGAAAGGACCATTGTGATCATCTTGTCTAATTTCCCCTATAACTCAGGCCATAGAACTCTCCAAAAATAATTTCTTTTGAATTAGAGCATATCTTAAAAAAAAAAATCCAACCTTTGATTTAAAAATTGCCAGTGATGGAGACTTGCAATATTTTCTCTGACGGGGGAATCTACCACCCACTCTGAAACATGAATTGGTCTGAACAGAACTTACAGAAGCTATCATTCAATGTGAAAAACTTCTGAGAATCTAGCAAAAAGCAGTCTCCAGTGATAGCTAACAGTATCCTGGTGCCCTCTGACTTAGGCTTTAGGCCAGGTCAGAGGGATCAGCTAAGATCAGAGCCCTGGGGCAATTCACTCGTGGGTGAACTTCAAAGAAATGTTCAAAGGTGTTGTTGGATATCTAGACAATTCACTGTTAGAATTGATTAAAAAGAAATGTTAAATTGCTATGATATGTTTGTATCCATCTACATCCTGTTTAATGTATACTAGTGTAACTAAATTGATCAGTTGTTGCTATAGCCTTTTTCATGTCATGTAATTCTGTAATTGCTTTTACATTATTTATGCAACTCTAGTTAATTAGCATTAGGTCAAAAGGTCTGTATTTAGTGTGTAGATTTGAGTTTATTTGATATGTAAAACTAGTTATATATATTATTACTGTAACTGAATTACTTGTGTACGCATAGGAAGTAAAATGTTGACTTCAAAGAGTGTGGGTCATTGTATGTTCAACAATGGGAAGGCTAAAGGCACATGCTGTGCTAGGAATGTTTGCTAAACTGTTTTCAGCTATAAAGATGTACCCTATAAAGATGAACAATCCTGCATCTCTTAACTTCTTGGATTCTGAGGGGGGAACATTAGGCAACTGGACGGAGGACCCCAAAAGCCCTTATGGAAAACTAGCAGACATTACATCTCTGCATTATTTTGACTACAAACTCTAATTCAGCTGTATTTTATCTGCTTTAAATTCGCAATAACCCTCATTTCCTTTTCTTAGCTAATAAATATTTAATTAGTTTACTAAAGGAATTGGCTGTCAGCATTGTCTTTGTGAGATCTGGAGTATATCTTGACTTGGAGAACGTGACTGGCCCTTTGGGGCTGGAAGAACATAATGTGTGGTGAATATTGGTTTTAATATTTTTCTAATATTTTTTCATCATGACGTCCAGTTTGTCTGGAGTGTTTAAGGGGACTGGCTGTGGTTCCATGCTAAATTAGAATACTGATTTGGGAGCACACATTGGCTGCTGGTTTGGTTAAATCTAATTATAGAATATTCCACTAGTTTGGGATGTCTTCCCCGTTTTCTGACAGTCTGACCTGAGATAGGCCTCTCAGTTGTGAGCCACGTCAGGCACCATGACACCAGGTCATGGCACAGAGGCAGCACCTGTTACCACCTATTGTATATAGGCAAGGGAAGAATACTCATACTCCTTCTGATACCAGCGATCACCAAATATTTTGTCCTGTCTCCAAGAGTGAGCAAAAATGCCTTGAAATGGCCAGGCCTTTCCTCAGATTGAACCCAGAGTGTCATTATACAGGCCTCACCTGTATATTACACACACACACACCATGACTCAATCTTTATACCTGGCTTTACATCACCTTTGTATCAAACATAAACAGCCCTGTAATCTAGCTTTCTCAGTGCCTAGCTGAAATCAGCACCTGGATGAAGAGCAATTGGCTACAACTAAACACAGGGATGACTGAAGTGAAGTTGGTAAGAAGAGGAAATCACTTTGAAGAACTTGCTGTCTCCTCCAACATCCTCTACCAACTTTATAAGGTACAAAAGCCTGTTTCTTTATCCTACCTCACAGCCTTTTGCAAGAGGATGAGTTACCTCCCTACACACACACAATCCTCAGACATGTCTTTCCACAGTGACTTAAAGAGGGTGTGTCTACCAAGCTTCCTTTTCTTGGTTATCCATGGGATGCTTTCTGGAACCTTTGCAGCAAGCCCCGTCTGTTTTGGATGAGGGTTCTCTGTTTTGTTTTATTACCTTCATTGATGACAAAGTTCTGTCAGCTTGCTATTCTCTGGAGATGACCGAACAATAGTGCTTACGGCATGCCAGTGATACACCTGGCTTATTAACAGCCAATAATGTACGCAGTATACAAAAGTACATCACACACACACTAATCAGTTTTTATCCAAATCAATAACAAATACATGAGAGGCCTGGATTAATAAGTGAGATACAGAAGGACAGGCACCAGTGCTGAGTGGACTCTTGTCCACCACTCCCACACCCTTAGTATAAGAGATAGGAGGAGGTGGAATGGGACATAGTGGGGAGGAGTTTAGCAGAGCAAAGCTTCACCATGCTGAGACTTTCACTGGTTAAGGTCTCCAAGGGAACTTATGCCAGTGATGTAAATTAAGAGCTGCACATTAGCATTGCAGGATCAGGAAGCAGCAACCTGACATCCTGTCCCCCATCCCTGCATTAGAGCTCCCTGGGGTATGGTGGAAAATGTGGCCCAGAATATTAAGTCCATCTGTAAGCATCTAAATTCTTTAACATTATATATATATATAAAGATTTCAGTCCTTGACTTGATTACCCACTGTGATGGGGTGTCCATTCCACACAAGGCCGGAGCAGGCAAAATAGGCCAATTAACCTTAGAGGCTGCACCTGGAAGAGAGCTGGGACTGATCAGCCCCAATGGCTGATGAAACCAAGTTGGGCAGGCTTATAAAGAGAAGAAGTTGGGGATAGGAGAAGGGGCTGCAGGGAGAAGCTTCGCAGTCGTGCCCCAGAGAGGAAGAGAGTTGGCAAGGACATGGAGGTGCTTGGGGTGGGGACAGTAAGCCCTGAGGTGCTGCCTGGGACTACAGACTACGGTAAGAAACCAGGAGTGGGGAAGTGGCCACAGGCAATGGGGGGAGTTCTGGGGTAATCTCGGGGTGCGGGAAAATATAGAGAAGAGAATGTAGCCAAAAGCCCAGTGAAACAGCAACAGGGTCAATGCTTGAGCAGACTGTGATTGTTGGGCAGAGGGTCCCTGGTCTGGAATGGGGAGTAGGGAGGCAGGGCAGGGTTCCCTTACTGGCTGCTGGGAATGTGGCACAGATTTGGTTGCAATTCTGATGACTGCCTGAGGTTGCAGATAGACAGTTTGTCCATGGGAACATTGAGACCCTAGAGGGGAAGGACTACAGTGACCTAGCCAGAAGGCTGAGTCATGAAGCAGGAGTATCCTGAGTCAAGAGAGAAAGATCATGGGGTGACCAACTGAAGGAGGGGGTGCCAGACTAGAAGAGTGCTAATCCATAGACGTAGCCATAAGGAGCACCACAGTAGTGAGTGTGAACCCTATTATACCCACCTGACAATTTTTGCCATAATGAATGGGAGGTAGTGAATGAGAGAGGCCCATTTTGTGTTGCAACCAACCCTCAGTCCTTCACAAGTGTATGTCAGGGATATATGCCACAATCATGCTTTTGTATGAGGGCATTGTCTTCAATATTGCTCCCACAATACAGTAAGACCTACAGAAATCTCCTGGGCTTTGAGGCATGATCCTTATAAAATAGTAACAAACTAAAGGTTAAAAATATTGGAGGGGGTGAGCTGTGAATGTAAATCACGTGCATTTACACTGACCACTTTTTCTGAGTATATCTTCCACTTGAAATGCTAGAAAATGAAACAATCAAGCCAGTGGGTAACTCATAATTGAAAAATGGGACATCTGAAAATATGACTTACACCTCTAACAGTGTTCAGCTGCATATTGCAGAAGTTTCCATAAATAACCTGATTAAAAGCTTTTGGAAACATACCAGATAATTCTCAATAGAGGGACACAGATTATTTAAGGACCTAAGTCATAAGTTCCTTTGGCTCAATTGAGTTACCCCCTTATAAGCTTACCAAGCACATCTCACAGCTCTCTGACAGTCTTGATGGAGTCAGTTAATTCACAAAGTGACAAGAAGAAACAAAACAAACTGAAGTGTGGCAAGTAACAAAATCAAGTTAGTCATGGCAAATCATATCTAATGTTTTATGTACAGCATGCAAACCATATATCTCCTGGTTTAAAATAGCCTATGTTTTATCTACCTGTTATATTATACCTAAACTCTGAAGGTGAAGATCCTTGTACCCATACAGGTCAACTTACTTGTTACCTGGTATATTTCTTTTGTTCTTTCCTTCCTTATAATTCCTTTAAAAGTAGGGTACAATTATTTTTTTTTATACAAAAGCAACTTATACAGTTTAAGCATTCACTATTCTGTCTTCTAACCTCACAGTCCCT
Source organism: Lepidochelys olivacea (assembly GCF_965140295.1). Lineage (NCBI taxonomy): Eukaryota > Metazoa > Chordata > Testudines > Cheloniidae > Lepidochelys > Lepidochelys olivacea. Next base: position 128,528,952 of record NC_140412.1, on the reverse strand, counting down.
ATGTGATTTCCAGACTGAAAGTATGGGTTTCTGGTGCCGCTTTAATGAGGTACAATATAGGGCTATAGTCATTAGAACAGCAACAAAGGGAGAGATGGGCAAAGACCTTCTGCATGGGCTTCTGCTTATAGAACGGAGAAATGTGTGCTGCTTTGTGCTCGCTCTATCGAATCAGCTTTGAGTGGCTGGGTGTGTACATGGAGGGAGTGAAGTCTTGAAATGTGAGGACTGGCAAGGAAAGTGAAGTACTTCAGGTAGCCAGGCTACTGCAATGACTCTGGAGCTTCTCTTCACACCACCTGCTGGCTTCTTCCTCCCATAAAAAATCTCTGTTTTTAAAGGGCTACAGCCTCCCCTCTTCACCTTTTGTTTTGTTTATGGAAATCAATATGAATATACAGTCACAATGGCCTCTCCAAAATAAGTAAACATACTATTGAAACATACAGATTTAACAATGTGCTTCAAGTTAGGCATATACTTAGGTACTGTCTTGAACAGAAATGCTTTTCTCAATCAGGACCTTAGTCTATTGCTAAAGACCTGGTCCAACTTCCTTTGAGATTCCCATCAAAACTTGTACTGACTTTTATGGTAGCTGAATCAGGCTCCTAAATGAACATCTGAGAATTAATACAATATGCTCAACTATATAAATCAGGATGTCACATTATTTAAATTCAAAAAGCTATATAGTGCTAACAGACTGTTTCTTGAAGCATAACATCTGATTTGAAAAACAGCTCATGTAGTAATATTTTTGGCTTCATTAGAGGTGCAGATGTTCATGCATGTATTGTTTTCTTATAAAAAGATTGTCTGAAGATTATTTTGAACTGCCATTACATTGTAGACTCTTATTTTAAAACAGAAATGTCAAGTCTTGTTCATAGGACAACTTTCATTTTTTGCAGTTAATATTCATTAAAAACAAACTAAAAACAAACATCAAAGAGCCATTAACATATTGAGGTTATTTGTGTTTTTAAAGACTATTGTCATTAATTTACAACAAACTGTTAAAATTGCCATTTTTACTTTGACTAACCCATGAAATCAGTTGTCTGTCTGATTTACTGGGAACTTGGCTTACTTTTATAAATGGGTTTAAGGAATAGATGGATTATGAGAAACATTTCTTCTTTGCACATATATCTCATAACAAATAAATTCTGTTGCACAAAATTACAAGAGCAAGGCATACTGTGGTTTGAAGGATTTTTTCTGAATGTTTGTAGACTGAATTTTTTGCTTTCATTACAGTTCTGTCTGACTAGAAAAGGTCATCTTTATTTATTGATGTATTTGGTCACATGGGAGAAAAATGGTTACTGTCGACCTTCCAAGAAAGTATGGCATGGACTTTAAGAACATTAAATAACTATGCCAGGTGCATCACTGCTATATATGGAGTGCTTTCCATTCTATCAAAGGGAAAAAATAGAGAATATAAAAACTCTAACCTAGGAAGAAAAATAAATAGAATTTAAAACTGATTGTGCCTTGTCCTAAAGACTACAAGCAAATGAATAACAATAAAAAAAGAAAAAATCAGTACTGTTTATGAATAAACAGACTTCCAAGGCTTACACATTCCTTAATGTTTGTGGATAATGCAATGATGATTCTCTGCTTTATGCAAAGGATAAACCTTTTTGATGGAAAACAATAGCATTAATGTCAAAGAGAACGTAGTTCTAAATTGCATTAGAAAAAAAATCATTTAAAAAGATATGTCAAGGGTATTTGAAATAGCTGTGAGCAAACAATGCAGATGTACAGGTTGCTTTCAATAGTAAGGGTAATCTAAGAATATAAAATATTTGATAGAAATTAGACTTTCTACTAATTTAAAATGTGATAGAAAATTGTATAAATTCTGAATTACATTTTAAAATGTAACAGCTAGATAAGAGAAAAACCTTTCTTTTGTCATTATGGCAATAATGGGATGGGTTTTGATTTAGCTTTAAGCATGTGCTTAATTCTCACTGAGGTCCAGGTACTTATACACATGCTTAAAGTTAAGCATGTTCTTAAATGCTTTGTGCTTCATGACCAGAATACTCAGTGCTTGCAAGATTGGGGCCTAACCAAGAATTGCCTAAGGCCTTTCCCTCTGGTCTTTTGTTAATTCAGTCTGCGAACTCTCCCAGTGAAGGGAATTCACCCTTTATCCACCTGGGGTCCAGGTATATAAACTCCATCACAGGTCCTCCTGAATCCTTCAGAGGCTCACTCCTATTCTCCCACTGATGTCCATGATTCAGAATCGGGCCTTAAATAAGGATTTTCTCCCTCATCATTCTGGAGGCCACTTGTACCTCCAAAACTGACATCAAGGCCACATGCATAATCAGAAGCGATCATACTGCACAGTGCTAGAACACAACCCTGTGCTGTGAAATAAATACAAAACTCCCTTTGACTTTTCTGGAAGCAAGGTTGTACTCTACCTACACTCTACTCACCAGCTCTTGTTGCAAGGTATCCTACACCAAATTACCATGCTGGGCTCTGAGAATGCACGCTACTTTCCAATTAAGTTAGAAAGAAAACAAACTAATATTACCTAGTCCTTGTACACACATTAAAACTGCCTAGCTCTCTCATTACAAAGAAGGCAAATAGATATCTCCATTTTTACAAATGGGGAAAACTGAGGCACAAAAGTAAAGGGACTGGGAAGTAAAGTCATCCAGTGGACCAGTGGCATAGAACCCACATCTCCTGAGTCCCACTCTCTAACTCTATCTGCTAGCCACACTGCCTCTCAATTATAAACTTGTAAAATGTAGGCATGTCAATAGAATGACAATCATAGGCCCTAAATCTGAACTTTAGGGAGGGTCACCTTTCTCCCAGCATTTGAAATATCAGAGTTCTCCTAACCATAAGGTGCTGACCCCCCACTAAACTCCTGCTGAGTTTTAATGGGGTTAAAGGTGCTCTTCAATTTGCAGAGTTTGGTCCATACACTGTCTTCTCTTGTAGAGCAAAAGATGGTTCTTTTTAGTTTTTCCAATACTATTTTTAGCCTTTTTCTTAGAGTATATTGCTTTTTCTTTTCTGAGAAGGGTATCCTTGTCATTCAGGCATTAGGAAAATTTAACAGTTGATCTACCTGCAATAATAGATAATCCCACATTTTCTCATTCTACCAGTATAGCATATTGTCACAATCTCTTCTTCATCTATCAATTTAATTAATCTATAATATTTGGTTGACAGTAATATACAGAGATAAAAAGATCTCATATCATCAATTGAATTCTGAGACTGTCCAGGGCCAAAGCACATAATCATCAGTCTGGGAGCCATATTTGCCCCGTGTACTCCAACGAACGGAACGTCATTGCATTATTGCAATCATACTGTATACAAATTGAAAATAGTTTATAAGTGTTAAAGTATGTATGGAGAACCATAACTGGAGGTCAACATTTAAAAAGTCAACATGGTTATTACACAGTGATATCTAAGATGTTGCAGTTTTCCAGTATACTTCAAATAGGAAGTGAGTGACTGTGGATAAATGTGGACTTTAATAATGGGAGCCACTAGTGGAATCCTGGCTGATGTGCTTTTCTATGGGATGATAAAACAAGATATGAATGCTTGGGAAAGGAGAAGGGTGGAGAATTTGCTGGGAGAGACACAATGCTTTACAGAATAATATGCAGCATAGGAAGGAGGGTTTCCAATAGAGAAGGCTAGACATGTGACAAGACATTTTGTGATTAGTTCATCTTTTTAAATGTATTATATTCTCTTAACTACACGTAAACTACACAGAGACAAGGTGGGTGAGGTAATATCTTTTATTGGACCAACTTCCGTTGGTGAGAGAGACAAGCTTTTGAGATTATACAGAACTCTTCTTCAGGCCTCACTCATTCAAACTGCATACGTGTAAACTACACAAACACAATATATTATTTAACCAAAACTGATAAAGCATGTTTGTTGGAGAATAGATAATGCAAGTGAGAGTCTCACTTTGAATTGTGTATCGATGCAACAATCACATAAATCAGCAAAATATTAAATACAGTTTATCCTAACAGTTGTCCTACCGCTACTCACAAATAGTCCAGCTAGTATTGTCCTGTCCTACAAGTAGAGAATAGTTATCAGTTCCATTTCTCTGTGCTGATCCCCGCCCCTTTTAGTTGGTAGATACTTTTAAACCAGTCCATGTTGCTGTATTGCTGCAGTCTGAAGCGCTGATACTGCATACAGTTATGCATGTGAGAAGTGCTATTGAAGTTGAGGGTCTCTAGGAATACAGAAAAGGAGGACTTGTGGCACCTTAGAGACTAACCAATTTATTTGAGCATAGGCTTTCAGGAGCTACAGCTCACTTCATCGGATCCATACAGTTACTCATGTGCATCTTTTGCCAAACTGATTACTTCCTGTTTAAATAAACTGTCTCTAACTTCCTGCATGACACATTGAACAACCAGAAATTGGGGAAGAGGGTCCCTATTTCTGCATGACCACTCCACTCTGCTGATGGTATGATTGCTTTGGTTTTCTTACCAGAGCTGCTCAGGGTTTTGATTCTATTTATTTATTTTTGAAGTGCTCATGGATGTTGACAAGGCTGACTACTTGATGGAAATGAATTTTTCTGACATGAAAAAGTACAATCCGCACATTTCCTGCAATTCTGAAGTTTGTGATCAGCAGTTTCTTGGAATCTTCTATCATTTGCCAGTTAGCTGTGGAACAATGAAACCACTCCTCTGTGATCCACATTTTCAAAGAAACAAAACAAATTTTAAAAAAGACTGCAGAAATCGTGCAAAGTATGATAGGTTCCTTCCAGTCAAAGAACAATAGAATGTTTGGTGGCTGGAGAACTGTGTTTTCAAGTTGTATTGCAGAGTGACAGTGGGATAAAACTGAGCAGAATTAGGTCTCAAGCACATTGCTTCAAAGCAATTAATACTTGGTCAGTTTTCCCCCTGTTGTGCAAGAACAGCGAGAAGAGGATATGGGGATGGAAAACTCTGCAAGGTACCAGTTTGTGGAGTTTTCAGCAGATTGTTGTGTTGGGAAGGTGGGAGTGACTTTCCCCACCTCATGGAATGGATAAGGCATTCTTTCCCCAGAGTCTAAAGATTTGTTGTTGTTTTTTGAGATCTACCCGGAATCTTGGGCATCTGCTTGAAGGCAATGACTGGCCTGGTGGAGACCTGCACATTGAGCTCTTGTGTACTCTCCCAGTCTGGCTCTCTGGCAGTGTCTCCAACAGAAATCTCTTTCAAGTGGGATGGGTGCACTCAAATGGATTTCAAAGGGATGTGAGATCTGCCTGTCTGTTAAGGCATTTATACCATCCCCCTCAGAGTGATACCTGCATGCCTACCCTGCGGCACACACAGCAGCAAAAGCACAAATTCAACAATTGCTTGCCAGCTTCATATATGATGGTAGAAATGCTAAACCAGTGTTGGTTAGTGTATGAAGACAAATATGCACATAATGTTTCAAGGAGCAGATTTTTAATATTGAATGTCAGCACTGAGGGCTTTAAAAAAATCTCTCTCCCTTCTAGTCAGTCAATGTAAAGAAAATGTGGGGACATAATGAGAAAATAAATTGAATAACTGCTAAGGGAGTCAAGAAGATGACCCATTACTCAAGCTGAAAGCACAACAAAACCAAAATCAACAATCAGTTGCTTCCTAACTTATACCTGGTACACATGCCACCTAGCTGTCATCCTTCATAGCTGCTGGACAATCAGGTAGACATAGTTTTATCAAATAAAGTACAGATGTTTGTCAAATGAATTACAATGGTAAAGTCAACCCATATATGATAAATAAGCTTATAACTGCTCGATGTGAAATTGCACTGAAATAAATTCACTTGCTGTTTTCCTAGCCTTCAGTTGCTTAATGGAATGCCAGCACATTCATTTTATTTTGTGTTCTTATTTAAAATACCAGTGACACCGATACAGCAATATCCTGGACAAACCTTACTAATTAAGTTTAAGTATCGTAGGAATTCATTGTATTAAAAATACAAATGTATTATTGTGTGTAAAGGCTTGGGGCAGGGCGGGAAACAGGGGGAGAGAGAATCCAGACTAATGCAAATCCTAGGAAGTGTTGTCAGCTAAGTGAGTTTCCCATTAAATCTCTAGGGGAAAGTGTGAGCAAGTGTAACTCTTCCAGTTACAATCTTTTGACACTAGAGAAACCATTGTCTATGAATTACCTATTTCCACATCAAGAAAAGGAGTACTAGTGGCACCTTAGAGACTAACCAATTTATTTGAGCATGTATGAAGTGAGCTGTAGCTCACGAAAGCTTATGCTCAGATAAATTGGTTAGTCTCTAAGGTGCCACTAGTACTCCTTTTCTTTTTGCAAATACAGACTAACACGGCTGCTACTCTGAAACCTATTTCCACATCAGAGATCTAGGCTGTATGAAGGAAGGACTGAACTTCTCATGAGAGTATGTGTTCTGAGCCAAGTTGATTATGAATTTGCAACCACAGAAAAGCCCTTTGGTGGCATTTGAAGGACTGTTCACCTGCCAGATCCTCTGTTGGAGGTGGAATGAACTCGGGTAATCTTATTAGCATCCATGTCAGTTTTTAATGTTTTCTCTGTAATGCTTTCACCTTGAGAATAAATGTGCTTTTTTTACAGCTGTGTGGTAACTTGTGACTATGGACATTTACACTGTTCAATAGACTCTGAAGAAGGAAGGGAAAGCAAGCCTGTTGAGACAGTCTGACTGTCGAGCCTGGAAATACCCCAGTCACGAGGGAGAGAGGTGGGTCTCTGCCCAAGGGAGGTGAGGGATGGGGAGCCAAAAGCCTAAAAGGGGGTGCTTTTGCTGGACCATGGAGCAGGAGTACAGGTTCAGTTGCTCTGAAATGTGACAAGACCCAATTCTTTTCTCTCCGTCATTGGTAAAAGATCATATTGACTTCAGTTGGAACAGGATAAGGCCCTCAGATAATGAACATACTGTTTTAATTGCTCTTGCTTAAATTCATTTCCTTCTAAAACGTCAGCCTTAGAATTTGAATGAAAAAACATCTCAGTCCATAAATGATATACAGTGGAACATTGCAAATTCACCATAATCAAAGGTAAGCACATTGTAACATACAGTACCAGTTTTTGAAACTGATTTAAGTCCTAAATCATCACAAGTAAGTATACACTTTGGAAAGGCTGTACTCACTATACGCTGGGAATATGTCTACACTTGGAGCTAGAGGTATATTTCCTAGCTCACTAGACATACCCATGATAGCTCTCATCAATCTAGTGTGTTAGCCACCCTATGTACAAACTCACTGATCCTTGTGGGTATGTACTTGTGGTGGCTAGCCTGTGCCAACAGTTGCTGCTGCCCATGCTACATGACTATTTTTAGCATGCTAGCTCAATAAGAGCTAGTGCAAGTGTGTTTATATGAACTAGGAGTCACAGCATTGCACCAAGTGTTCTTGTCTGTGCTCATATATGTGCACCCATAAACCCATGAGTGAATGAGTACATGTTCTTCAAGGCAATGAAAAATTATGTCCAATGTCTATTCAGTACCTTCTATCATGCATTTTCTACATATGGTGAACTTGAATTCTTTCTCCCATTGTACTTATTACTATATATCTTAACTGCTCAGCATTTTATTATGTGAAATCTAATACATTTTGTATTATTATTATTATTTATTGCATTTTCTGAGTCCCTGTGATGATAAATTTCAGTAGTTCGTGGCTACTATTACCAAGCTACCCTGTTACTTAAGCTCTCAATTTGTTAAGAATGAATTAGCTTTTGGACATCTTCTACTTCTGGTTCTAAGAACACAAAGCTCTCTTCATAATATTGCCTTACCATTGTTGTGCTTGTCATAATGGTATTTAAGAATCAGTAGGCAATTTATAAAGATAAAGTGGGTCTAGTTTTGTGTGAATTGAGAGTTATTCCATCAAGTCAGTGGAGTTATATTTGGAGTAAAACTGTTGTAAATGAGAGGAGAATCAGTCCCAACTGAGTTTTAAGAAGAGTTTAAGTGAGCTGCATATGAGGCAAAAAGTTCCTTGATTATCCATAGAGTTCTTCCTCCAGTGGGATATCTACTGAGAACACACTGAAAAAATAATTTAGAACTTATGTAAAAACTAAATTTATTGGCTAATCAACATTAAAAACATAATAGTGATAGCCTTGGAAAACTGCATTTTCTAAATTAACCCTTTCCTCTATCATTATAAACTGCAATAATATTTCAATATGTATTAGGGGGGGGCAAGACTAAACCTTTAATCCAAATCCTCCTTTATAAGGTTCCTGAAGTTTTGATAAAATAGTAACTTTTTAAAGATTTTAATCTAAATCTGGGTTAAGGCCTGCCGTATTAAAAATCAGTGACAGTTTCTTAAGCAGGTACGTCTCATTCTGTGGAAACCCATATCTGAAAATAGTGGATCAAGGAACATGTTTGCTAGACCAGAGAAGAGAAAGGAGCAGTCCTTTAATGATGTTGCCCCTTTTCCCTCCCGTCAGCCTCCCACTGGGGGAGGCAAACGAAATGCTCCGGGGCCATGATTTTAAAGGGCCCGGGGCTCTGGCCCCATGTCCAGAGCCCCAGGCCCTTCAAATAGCTGCAGGAGCCCCGAGCAGCGCAGGCCAGGCATCACAGATGGGCTGGCTGGGGGATGCTTCCACCAGAGCCAACCCCATACCAGTTAGAGTTCAATTTTTACTTTCGCCCCTGGGGAGAGAGGTGTATTGCTTAAAGGTCATAATATGTAGCAAAGAGTATGGGATTTTCAAAGTCATCTAGCACAGTGGTTCTCAAAGCCGGTTTGCCGCTTGTTCAGGGAAAGCCCCTGGCGGGCTGGACCCGTTTGTTTACCTGCTGCGTCGGCAGGTTCAGCTGATGGTAGCTCCCACTGGACACAGTTCACCACTCCAGGCCAATGGGGACTGCGGGAAGCGACGCGGGCTAAGGGACGTGCTGGCTGCCATTCCCGGAGCCCTCCTTGGCCAGGAGTGGCGAACCACGGCCTGTGGGAGCCATGATCGGCCAAACCTGTGGACGCAGCAAGTAAACAAACTGGTCCAGCCTGCCAGGGGCTTTCCCCGAGCAAGCGGTGGACCGGCTTTGAGAACCACTGATCTAGCAGATTTCAATGCCTAATGCTTCCCCAGCACCTACTCCACATGCCAGCAGGAGAGAGAATTTGGCCTGGTGAGTTCAACTTCCGCTTTCAGTTACATCAGTATAAAGTTGATGTAACTCCACTCACTTCAATAAAGTTACTCCAGCTTTATGCAGATGTAACTCAGAGCATAGTTTGGCCAACTTTTTCTTATTATATGTATGTACCAGCTAATAACTCTTCTGACTGGATTTAAACTGATTTTACCTCACAATATTTTGTTTACAAGGTAATCTTTCCATTATTAAATGGAATTTTTGTTTTGTCATCATGGGAAATTGAAGAGACAGCTAAGATAACCACCATTAAGACCTGTTGCATTCCTTAAATTGTTTTAATGTACTGGTATGGACAGGACTTCTACAGTGAGCCTGGCTATGTTCACCTTATGGCCTCATCTCTGCACAGGATCAGCTAATATGGAACATGTGCTTGTATGGAATTCTACTGGTGTTCACACTAGCAGATTTCATTGCAAGTTTGACAGATATGGCTGAAATCATGTTAGTAAAAAATCACTCAAGTCTGGTGAATGTTGGTAAAGTTTCTCTGACAACTATGGCTTCCCCCCCCCTAATCTATACAAGGAAGAAAGGAAAGCAGCAGAATACAGACCCTGGACTTCAGAAAAGCAGACTTTGACTCCCTCAGGGAACTGATGGGCAAGATCCCCTGGGAGAATAACATGAGGGGGAAAGGAGTCCAGGAGAGCTGGATTTTAAAGAATCCTTATTGAGGTTACAGGGACAAACCATCCCAATGTGTAGAAAGAATAGCAAATATGGCAGGCGACCAACTTGGCTTAACAGTGAAATCCTTGCTGATCTTAAATACAAAAAAGAAGCTTACAAGAAGTGGAAGATTGGACAAATGACCAGGGATGAGTACAAAAATATTGCTCGGGCATGCAGGAGTGATATCAGGAAGGCCAAATAACACCTGGAGTTGCAGTTAGCAAGCGATGTTAAGAGTAACAAGAAGGGTTTCTTCAGGTATGTTAGCAAGAAGAAAAAAGTCAAGGAAAGTGTGGGCCCCTTACTGAAGGAGGGAGGCAACCTAGTGACAGAGGATGTGGAAAAAGCTAATGCACTCAATGCTTTTTTTGCCTCTGTCTTCACGAACAAGGTCAGCTCCCAGACTGCTGCACTGGACAGCACAGCATGGGGAGGAGGTGACCAGCCCTCGGTGGAAAAAGAAGTGGTTCGGGACTATTTAGAAAAGCTGGACATGCACAAGTCCATGGGGCCGGATGCGTTGCATCTGAGAGTGCTAGAGGAGTTGGCGGATGTGATTGCAGAGCCATTGGCCATTATCTTTGAAAACTCATGGCGATCGGGAGAAGTCCCGGAGGACTGGAAAAAGGTTAATGTAGTGCCCATCTTTAAAAAAGGGAAGAAGGAGGATCCTGGGAACTACAGGCCAGTCAGCCTCACCTCAGTCCCTGGAAAAATCACGGAGCAGGTCCTCAAGGAATCAATTCTGAAGCACTTAGAGGAGAGGAAAGTGATCAGGAACAGTCAGCCTGGATTCACCAAGAGCAAATCATGCCTGACTAATCTAATCTAATTGCCTTCTATAATGAGATAACTGGCTCTGTGATGAAGGGAAAGGAGTGGACGTGTTGTTCCTTGACTTTAGCGAAGCTTTTGACACGGTCTCCCACAGTATTTTTGCCAGCAAGTCAAAGAAGTATGGGCTGGATGAATGGACTATAAGGTGGATAGAAAGCTGGCTAGATTGTTGGGCTCAATGGGTAGTGATCAATGGCTCCATGTCTAGTTGGCAGCCAGTATCAAGTGGAGTGCCCCAAGGGTCGGTCCTGCGGCTGGTTTTGTTCAATCTCTTCATAAATGATCTGGAGGATGTTGTGGATTGCACCCTCAGCAAGTTTGCAGATGACACTAAACTGGGAGAAGAGGTAGATACGTTGGAGGGTAGGGATAGGATACAGAGGGACCTAGACAAATTGGAGGATTGGGCCAAAATAAATCTGATGAGGTTCAGCAAGGACAAGTGCAGAGTCCTGCACTTAGGATGGAAGAATCCCATGCACCGTTACAGATTAGGGACCGAATGGCTCGGCAGAAGTTCTGCAGAAAAGGACCTAGGGGTTACAGTGGACGAGAAGCTGGATTTGAGTCAACAGTGTGCCCTTGTTGCCAAGAAGGCCAATGGCATTTTGGGATGTATAAGTAGGGGCATTGCCAGCAGATCGAGGGACATGATCGTTCCCCTCTATTCGACATTGATGAGGACTCATCTGGAGTATTGTGTCCAGTTTTGGGCCCCACACTACAAGAAGGATGTGGAAAAATTGGAAAGAGTCCAGCGGAGGGTAACAAAAATGATTAGGGGACTGGAACACATGAGTTATGAGGAGAGGCTGAGGGAACTGGGGATGTCTAGTCTACGGAAGAGAAGAATGAGGGGGGATTTGATAGCTGCTTTCAACTACCTGAAAGGGGGTTCCAAAGAGGATGGCTCTAGACTGTTCTCAGTGATAGCAGATGACAGAACAAGGAGTAATGGTCTCAAGTTGCAGTGGGGGAGTTTTAGGTTGGATATTAGGAAAAACTTTTTCACTAGGAGGGTGGTGAAACACTGGAATGCGTTACCTAGGGAGGTGGTAGAATCTCCTTCCTTAGAAGTTTTTAAGGTCAGGCTTGACAAAGCCCTGGCTGGGATGATTTAGTTGGGGATCGGTCCTGCTTTGAGCAGGCGGTTGGACTAGATGACCTCCTGAGGTCCCTTCCAACCCCGATATTCTATGATTCTATAGAGTATTTAGAAAGATTCTTATAGCACATATTTGTTAATATGACTGACAGTCCCTGCCATAATTGCCACAAAGGCATTACTACCAGCAAACCGGTTTACATAAGCTTGTTGCTAGGACGATTTCAGCCATGGGTGAATAGAACCACCGAGCCCACATGGAAATGCAGTAAGGGTATTGCATTCTGCTGCCTTACATTACACAGGGAGATCCTTAGCTGTGACTTTGCTAGACTAACTTTTGTCTGCATAGACCATTTTTAAAGAGACTGAGTCTAATTTTTCTGTTACACTGAATCTAAATCCCTCCTTCACCATTAGAATTCACTTATGGCATGAATGTTGTTCTGCCAGCCCTGTGTATCATGGGCTGATCCTTTCATGACCTATGTTAAATCCCATAAACTCTCCCTCTCGAGGTAGTGTTTGAGGGAGGGAATCTTTTTGGTCAGCCCCTTTTACATGTTCTTCCAGCTGCTATGGCTTCATTCTTAACATACCCCCCAGATATTTCCATCTTTTGATTGACTTTAGCAATAAGAAGTTGTTAAACTCTTGACTTTTAAAAATATATTTGTTCCATTTAATACCTGCTATTTTCCTGAGGTGGCAGATTTTAAAGCCATTTAGACATCTGTCTAACTTTGGATTTCCAGTTTTCACATCCATTTGTTAAGGTGGAAATAACATTTGAGTTGAAGATTCATACTTTTGGCTTTCAAATTGTAGATGTTTTGATGACAATCTTGTTTAAGCTGGTGAATACAGCTGCTGCCTGCCAATTTGAGGCATATTTCCTTCTGGACATACCTTGGCAATAACATGCAAGCCAATGGGTATGTAAATGACTCAACCCCTGTGTTACTTTGCATTCTGGGAGGGTTCTCATTAGTTTTTTTTTTTTTTAAGCAGATGCAATTCTGGACAGTCTTTTGGACTTTCATGTTGCTCGAAATGCCACTTAAAAGGGCAATGTCAGTAAAACTAATTCTTCTAATGCAGTGTTGCTGAGCCATGCAATGCCTGTGTTGTATCCAACTATACGCTCTCATAATGAAGTTAAAGGCCATGCCAAATAGGAGATATCAGAGAATGCCTCCTTGTCTTACACTAGTACTCGTATTGAACCATTCACTCAAGTCTGTGTTAATTTTAACTGCATCTTGATACAAAGCCTTATGTTAATTACATGTCAAGATGTTTCAGACTAAATTGTGATGGAGGCTATCAATTGTCTGTTACACTGACAAAACATATTTGAAGCCCAAATGAACAATTTTACTCAAAAATACCCCAATGACCTGTTAGGTAAGTAACTATAAATAATCATTGAAATGTGTGGAGTATTGGGAATATTTGTATTAATATTGTGCATTCCATGTGTGTGTCCATGATGGGTTACTTGCTATGGACTTGGAGCAAAACAGTTTGTTAAAGAAACCAAGCAGGAAAGAAAATGGCCTAGATAAAGGCATTCCAGCAACAATCAAACACAATAGCCAGGTTTTATTGCAATGAAGAGGTGACTTCTCAGACCCATCCTTGGTGACATAGCTGTTTTGCCAAACCTGAGGACCTGGAGATCAAAAAGTTACTGATCTGTTGAAAGATCTACTCTACAGACAGGAGTCTGCTGTAGGCTGACAAAGCCATCTGCAATAAGGCTGTAACTTGGTCCTCAAGCACACAGTAGTTACCAAGGCTGTCATGCCAACCTTAGGACTGGAGAGGAATTCCAGGAGTGCATAAGACAGTATGTGTATAAGTCTCTGGTTGTTTTTAAATCCATTTCTTGGAGCATTGTGCACCTTTTGGACCAGTAAAACCCTATTTTGTGTTGAAGCTGCTTCTGTCTCACTGCAAACTGTTATTGTCCGCAGGCTCTATAGGGAAATTGATTTGTTGGAGTGGGAATGTGGTGGACATAACATGCCTAAATTTCAGCAAGGCTTTTGACACAGTCCTCAATGACATTCTGTTAAGTAAGCTGCAGAAATATGGGCTTGACAGAACTACCATTAGGTGGATACATAATTGGATTAACAACTGCAAACAAAGAGTAATTATTAAAGGAATTATGTCATCTTGGCAGGAGGTCTCAAGTGGGGTTCCACAGGAATCTGTTCTGGGTCTGGTGTTTAACATCCTTATTAATGACCTGGATGTAGGTATAGAGAGCATACTGATCAAGTATGTAGATAACACAAAGCTATGGGGGCTACCAATACGTTGGAGGGTAGAGCTAAAATTCAGAGGGATCTTGATAAATTGGAGAACTGAGCTATAAGTAACAACATGAAATTCAACAAAGACAAAACTAAGGTACTACCCTTATGGAAGAAAAACAAAATGCACAAATACAGAATGGGGAAAAACTGGCTTGGCTGCAGCACTGCTGAGAAGGATCTGGGAGTTATGGTAGATCACGACATCAACGTGAGTCAACAATGCAATGCTGTTGCAAAAAAGGCGATGCAACCCAAAATTCTATTTAACAGAGGCATAGCCTGCAAGTCACAGGACATGACAGTATCACTCTACTTGGTGCCAGTAAGGCTACAGCTGGAGTACTGTGCTTCTCATAAGCATCCAATTTTGGTCACCAGTGTGTAGAAAGGATGTAGAGAAAGTGGAAAGGATCCAGAGGTGAACAACAAAGATGATCAAAGGGATGAAATGCAAGCCATGTGAGCAAAAGCTGAAGAAACTGGGTATGTTTAGTTTGGAAAAGAGGAGATAATGGTCTTCAGGTACTTGAAAGGCTGCCATAAAAAAGATTGAGATAAGTTCTCTTGCCACAGAAGGCAAAACAAGAGCCAATGAGTTCAAACTACAGCAGAGCAGATTTAGATTAAATCTCAAGAAAACTTTCTTACTGTAAGACCTGTAGGAAAATGGAACAGACTGTCTGTCTAGGGAGGTTATAGAAGTGGTGAACTGCGGCCAGTGGGAGCAGCGATCGGCCAAACCTGTGGACACGGCAGGTAAACAAACCAGTCCGGCCCACCAAGGGCTTTCCCTGAACAAGCAGCGGACCAGCTTTGAGAATCACTGATTTAGATAACAAATCCTGCATCTTGTCAAGGGGTTAAAGCAGATGATCCTTGCGATCCCTTATAATTCTGTTGTTCTATGTGTTTGTTGAGCCTACTATGTATCATGGTTGTCACTCAGGGGTTGTAACTCAGAACCAATTGGAGAGCGGTTGTGTTGCAGGGTCCTATCCTAAAGAAAAGTGGATGCATGGGCCTGTCACTTCAAAGGGGTGCACTCAGGAAACCATCTCAGAAGGGGCAGCCTGCACCGGGACCATAACACAGTGTATTGAAAAATATATACAGTCTGCAAAAACAAGGGACAATTCCCCCAAATGTCTAGTGTCCCTTTGAATCACCTTACATTTTAGTTAAAAGGTTGGAAGGAACTCATTTATACTTTCTAATCACTACAAAGCAAAATATAATCCTTGTTTAATCAGCTGCAAGTCAGTCTTGACTAAAATGATTCATTTAGACCAGTTGGATAGAACAATATTTACTACATGTTAATATCAGCTCCCCCCTTCGATGTTTGGCCTGTGAGTAGTGTTCCTCTCACTTAACAAATAGGATTAAATAGAGAGAATTATGAGTCCCGGCTAGTGTTGCAAATATTTGGCCTAGCATGAAAAATATGTTGTCTTTGTCTCGTGGATAACTCTGCCAACCATATCTGCCTAAGATCAGTGGCTAGTTAAATTTCACATGCAAGCAGAGAGAATGTAATCCACGCACCCAGAAAGTGCTTTGAGTAAAGACAGTAATCTTGTTTCAGCTCTTTATTTGCTGAGAGAACTACTACTGAATGGAACCCCACATCTCAAATTAGCTTCCTCTTAGTTTATGCTGACAGGAATTTACTTGAACAAGAACAAGCAATTTTAAGGAAGAAGAAAATACAATATTATCTGCTTTATGATGCTGATATATTTGACATGATAAACTAGGCTAAATGCTCAGATCTTCGTCAAGGTTTTGGCTTATTGCCATTAACACTACAGCAGTTGAAGAGCATGAAAGAGACTCGAAGATATTGAATCTCATCTCAGAATATGAAGACCCTTGAATGTAAGGGAGTATGGGAAAAATGGGGAAAAATGTGTTTATTGTGGGTGTTACCATCGTAAGCAATACATTTGTTTGAACAAGAGCACGCTCTGGGACACATTCCCACGCACTAATGCTGACATTAATAACTAATGTAGGGATCATACAGCATCTCTAAATCAAAGTGTTTCTGTTAATGTCCTCCTTCAGGAAAAAGTCTCTTTAAGGAAGTGAGAATGGAAGGGGGAGAGTGGATGTCAGGAAGGAAAATAAACTACTATGTTCTCAACAAGCCTTCCATTTAACTCCATTGTAAATAGCAATATGAAAGTCATAACAATACAGCTTGTATCTAATGGCTCCAGGGTCTTGATGCTAAATGAGGGAGTGGAGATCAAGAAACTACTGAACATGTGAGAGTGGAGAGAAAAGCAGAGAAAAGTTCAAAAATGGTACAAAAAGCTTCAGAAGGCCAGAGCCCTTTTTTGTAATGCAATAGGCTTCAAATAAAGACTAGTATGGCCATGATCCAGCAAAACCCTTAATCATCTGCTTAATGTAGTACTACTCAAGTGAATGGAACTATCCACATGGATAGAGTTAAGCTCATGCTTACCTATTTAAGTATTGGGGCCTCTCTGAGGGGAAGAGGAAGCAGGAGAAAATATTTGTTGGTCAGACGTTCAGGATCTAAACTAGAAAAGGTGAACTGGTTCAGAATAAATAAAAAATACCTGCTCTTTCACTCTTCCTTTTAGTGGTTTAGGAAAGTTCAGCTGAAGGCTTCCTGACCTGCCTGTCTTCCAGAGGCAGAATGGAGATGACCAACCACTTCCTATTTTACCACCCGTATCTGCTGGAACAGCTTTTAGTCAAAAGCCTCCAGCATAGTCAGGCAATTTACAGGGTGATGAGATAGCAGAAAAGGTGTGGGCTTTTTGTTTGTTGGTGGGGGAGGTGGGCTATAAACATGCTTCTTCCTCCAGCAGACAGATGTCTTGAAAGGTGGGAAGGTTATGGAAACAGTCTTCCTTGTCTTAATCTAGTGCTACTGGTTGCCCTAAGGTTTTTAAAGCTTTCTCGTGATTAAAGCACCCCAGTGTGCCCTGGACTCTTCTATAGTATACTTAGGTCCTGCTATTTTAAAACTTCTAACATACAACTGTTGCAAATACCAAGGTTGGCAAGAGCTGTCTGTCTTCTAGACTACTTCACGGTGCGGAATATGGGTGGTGGTGGGGAAATGCTGCTTAATGACCAACCTTCTCACACGTCAGAGAGTGAGCCAGTTGGCTGAACCGTGTAGAGGCTTTGAATGAAGAAAATCCAGATCTCTGGAGGTTTGCTCCTTCCTACAAGGAAATTAATAAAACATTTCTAGTTTTGCCTACAAGGCCTTTCAGCCAAGATTTTCCAAAGCACCTAAAAGAGCTAGCTACCCAAATTCCACTGAATTTCAATGGGAGTTGAGTGCCTAACTCTATTAGGCTCCTTTCAAAATCCCATCCTTCCATTTTAAGAAGCTCTCATTCTTGTTTTTTGTGTGTAAATCATGGCTGTAGAGTGAGTCATTTATTATTGTGACTAACATGGATGTGATGAATGTTGAGCACTTTTGAATATAGGGTCATTTCTAGTCAGGTGTCCAAATATGTAAGTGTAGGAGATGCCCAACTTTGGCATCCAATTTTAAAAAAAACATTGTCGTGAAACCCCAGTTCTGTTTCCAATAAATGATAATATCCACTAATAATAACAGCTCTCCATGCTTTCTCAGTGGTAGACTCATGTTGCAATACAGAGAAAATGATGCAATTAGGAGATTTTGTACTCTTCATTTAACAAATTTGTGGGGGCTGGGCAATGCGTGGAAATATTTCCCTGACAAATAAGTATGTGTTAATGAAACAATTGTGCCACTCCTCTAGGGGCACCATCTACTGGTGAACACTCAGTGTCACATCTGCCTTAGGAGAGGAATTCAGCTGTCCTCCTAGGCAAAGATCAGCCACAGACTCATTCCTATTAATGATTCTAAAGTTTTCAATTTCATCTGCTAAGTTGCTCATCCACATACCTAACAGCCCATTAAAAATGAATGATTGGAAACAAAAACTTTAAAAGGGGAAAATAATTCACAGATCCATAAGTAATCTTCTGTGATGCCCTGGGCAGCAACAGCAGCAAAAGCATAGAGTGAAAGCTGACACATGCTTCAAGCAGTATTAACAGACAATCTTCAAAGAAATTGCATATAAAGGAAACATTTAAATTAAAGCATATCAAAGAAGTATAATTGAATGATTGGAAGCAATAATTAGGAGCTAAATAAGTTATTATAAACATTTCTGCATGATTATGGTTACTTCTGAACAAGGGGTAATTACCCATTCTCAAATATGAATGCTAATTTCCTATATATTGTGCTTCTATGTAATATGTTTTTTCTTTTTATATCTATCTAAAACAAATCAATACAGAATACTACTAATGCAATTTCTCCTTGTAGGGAATATTATGTCTTTTGTATGAAGCTGAGTAAAATAAACATACCCTTACAGGTAGGTTAAAACATGGGCTTTGGGAATCACTCTTGAGCAGAGACATCTTAATGGTCACAAAAGGAAAATATGAATAGCCAATCAAATGTATTAATTAATTGCATTTAATGTCCAGGGTCAGTGTAGTTCTCCACATCCATCTAGTTCTCCACAGTTCTACAGATGCATGTGAATTATTAGCCTTAAAGGCTACTTTAAGTAATTAGTAGAGTTAGCTGGATAAGTTTGGTCTAACATTTTGATGCAAAGCAAAGTCATGGACATTTTGTCCATTTCCCAACCACCTTCATAGGACCTCAATAAACTGTAGGTGTTGGTATAGTATATACTATTAACTGCTCGATACTCAGCACCTTAGTATTAATTTTCAATAAAAGATGTCTATAGATCTTAAGATCACCACATTAATAGATAGTGACACATCAACAGAAATAAAGTCTGCTGTCTTAAATTTGGGTCCATAATTTCATAATAGGTATCAAATAATACAACAGGTATATAGATAGTCAACAGGAGACATTAGTTTATCCATAAACTAAAGTGTTATTTATACCCTTGAAGGATAATCATGTCTGAGTTAGGAAGAAACCAGTCTGGTTAGAGCAGTTACTTAGAACTGATATGTTACCTGCCAACGTCCTGCGAAGACTTATGTGGGTGCTTAATTTTATATATTTGTAACTCTTTTTACTTTTAACAGGACTATTCACAGTGCATGAAGTTAAGCATGCATGTAAGTCTGGGCAGAAGTGTGCCCTAAATCAGAAAAATCTATTCAGTTCTTTCCCCACTTGCAGGAGACCAACAGTCCTCAGTCCAACCACTTGCCATAGTGGCAATCTGCAGTCCCAGTTCTAGCCACTTGTCTCAGTGGCAGACTGCAGTCCATGCATTGGCTACTTCCCTCAGAGGCCAGTGGGGGCAGGAGGAACCCAGGCCTGCCCGCTACTCCGGGCCCCAACCCAGGAACCCTATAACCAGCAGCCATGTACTGCCCCTCCTCCAACTCCACCATCTTCTTCCCTGGGCCACTTCCCCCACAACCTGAGAACCTCCTCTGCCCTTGTGTCAGGGCCTCAGTTTGGCAGCCATAAGCCTGGAGCTTTCTCGTACTCTGCTCTGTCCATGGTGCTCCAGATCTCTAAGCAGCCAGATCTCCCTCAAACTCCATGGAGTGACTGCCTTGTTCTGCTCAGTAGCCCCTTCTAATATGGGCCAGCCTATCCCTGATTGTCTCCTCCAATAAACCTTCCCCTAATTGGTTGGCACTACAAGCCCTTTCCTTATTGACTGCCTCCCGTACAGCCTCTCCAGGTTTGCTTTAACCCCTTACATACCAGTGAGAATCTGTACCACCCCATTACACCATCCGATTCCTCTTGGATTATGGACACAAATATGTATCTAGACTTGGCTGATTCCCGCTTTCTGTGCTGTTTCTTCAGGATAGCTTTTATGCTCCTCCCTTGAGACAGAATCCATTTTGGGCAAGATCTTCAAGATTTTTATCTAAATATCCAACCTGCTCTCACAAATCGAAGCTTTTTGCAGGTACAAAACCTTAAATGTGAAAAAATTGTGTTGGTACAGATTGAATTTGTAACTGTAGCATATAATTCATTTTGGGTTAAATTAATTTCACCTCCATAAAATCAAGCTTTATGCAGGTGAAATATGTGGTGGTTGGAGGGAGATGCATCCCTCCAGTCCAAGATGATGTCTCAGAGTTGCAGCATAGTCCCTCTGTACTCACTACATGAGCTTGTAAACTCTCAGGAGATGAGAAAGTGGCGAAGGGTAAAATATGGATGGGAAGTCAAATAAGGAACTCACCAACTTCGGGTAATACAAATACAATTATCTCCTCAGCTCTCCCAGTGGAATCAGCATGGTACACATAAAGATGCCAGGTCCTAGAGTTTGCCCTTCCTTGTACCTAGGGAGCCAGACCAGCCAGGAGGAGATTCAGGGTGCTATATATAAAGAGCTTCAGCCTCTAGATTTCCCTACTCCCACCAGCACTGACAGGTCCAGCAGAGCCTAGAAGGTGTAAATCTTGGCTTGCTAATTCTCTCTGTTCTCTCACCATCCCAGCCTTCCAGTCCCCTCATGGTATCAGTGTTCCTGCACTTTTGAAATTAGAACTCTACATTTATTGCTTTCCTGTTAGTGCTTGGACATTCCCTCAGCCCACCTCTCCTACTAATGCCACCACTCCTTGGCTCTTTACCTTCCTTGACCCGAGCAGCCATGTTTCTCACCATTCTTCTTTCTCTCACCACTCTTTCCCCTTCCCACCACTTCCCTTCCTATTTGTCCTCTTTCCCTCCCACTTTCCCTTCTCCCTCTCTTGCTCCCTTCAGTCTTTTTCCTTTTCCCATAATTCTCCTCATCCATTTAACAGCCCCTCCCATGAAAAGATGTATAAAGACACACCTTAGTAACCACATAATCTTACTGTTTATTCTCCCCTCCCTTCCTTGACACTTTGTTTTTTTGTTTGTTTGGTCTTTAGTTACATCTTGTCTACTTAGGTCTTGTCTATTTCCAAAGTTGGTTTGACTTTAAATTGGTTTTAAAGCTTTTTTAGTTAAACGAATGCACAGAACAACATATGGACAACCTTAATTTGATTTTAAACCTGGCTTTTATCAATGTAATTTCAATTGATTCCTCACCAAATTTATATTAACATTACACTAGGTGGGCTTAAATCAAATTAAAAATATCCATGCTGGGTCTGCAACTATTTAATTAAACTGGTTTAAAATAACACCTTCTGTTAAACCAGTATAATCTTAAATACAGAGGCAAGGCCTAGACAGTGGCTGTTCAGGCAGGGACCTGTTTTACTCCAAACTCTGTGAGGCCTCTAGCCAAAGTATCATATTTGATAAATTATCATATTTGATAAATAAGGCTGAGAGATGGGAAGAACAGTGTCAAAGGTGATGGAGGGTAGAGGGATTAGGAAGAAAGATGAAAAATTCTATTATTGCTGCATTTTAAAAACTTAATGTTGCAGGGCACCTGTGAGAAGATATTAGAGAGACAAGAACAGAGGCAACACTGGAGATATCAGGAGAGATCAGGAGTGAACAGTGAGATATAGGAGTCATCACTACAGAGGTAATAAGGGAAACATTGGTAGCGGGTGAGGCTACCCTGTGTTGGCATGAAGGTAAAACAGCTCAACTTTTCAAGCTTGATTTTTGTTTAGGGTTTTGTGTATTTTCATGTTTGGTTTATTAAATGAGAAATGCTACTTTTGGTTCATATTGTGCTTTTTTCAGCAAAATTTAAGACAAAAAATCTGGTATTTCAAGTTTGCCTCCATTAAAAATACCAGTCAAATAACTGCTCCATTTCCAGGAGACACTTCACATTATAATTAACTAGACGTGATTTTTATTAAAACTGAATCATTATGACTACAGTAAGCTGGACTTCTACTGTTAGTGAAACAGATGGTATAGTTTGTAACATTATAAATATAAATCAGTGTTAATGCCATTGGGAATCAAAGTGCATAAAATCAGGTACATTTAATGAGTAATTTTTCTGGAATATGTTTCAAAAAGTCTATTTTGGGGTCATAAAATATTTTTATAATTGTGATAAAGTTTTTAGGAAAAAAAACCCATCAGCGCTTTATGATGCATCCATTTTTGTTCAAATCGCTGTCTTTGCAAAACATTTGCTTTTAAACGTTTGTGTACAGTATGTGCATATGTATAGAAGAAAGGGACAGTGAGAGAGAAAAAATATGCTAGACAATTGTGTGTTATCTAAAAACACCAGTGGCTTTTAAAATGGTATGTAGAAAATGAACTACTGGGTACATATTGTTCACTTACTATTTGCACCAAAGAATTTACCAAAACAACAAGCCAGATCAATTGTAAACTTGCAATTGAAAAAGGTAATTTCCAACATTGGGGCCAAAAGATTTTTATTATAGGAAGCGTTCCAAAGTCAAGGTTTCTCTGAGTTTCTAAAGGTTGCCTAATAGCGAATGACTTACATTACCTGGCTCGAGAGACCGTCAATCATCATTTTTTTTAATATGATTTATCAAGGATTTGTCTTCACTGCACAGTTAACTCAGATGACCAGGTGTGAGCAGCCATGCTGCAAATCTACACTTAAGTTATTATGTCCTAAGGCCACACTCACTTGTATGTCATGCAAGGACATTTGGGGGCATATCCCTTGGTTATATGATCTGCTTTATGATTCTCTTCCAGTGAGTTGAGAGACAACTTCTCTGTTTTTCTGGCTGCACAAGGAGAATTATGGGAAGGCACTGCAGGACTATGAGCACTTGAGTGGTTTAGTCTGCAGCCTCACTGCAAAGTGGTTAGATTACCAGCTAGAATAAAATCCTTGTATGTTCTTTAGTCTATACTCCAGGATGGCCACCTAGTCTGGGTATAAAGCACTGTGACCCTAACAGCATTCCAGTGAAAGAGGCTCACTGGTGTCTGGGGTAGTGAGTTTCAGCTGAACTGACCAGTTCAATGTGCTCCAATTCATTAATGTCATGAACTGAATCTGATATATGTCATGCAATTTATTATCGGGAAACAAAGAACACGCAGATCATTATTGTGAGGTGTATATACAGAAAAAACTAAAGGGACTGTGTGTGTGTGTGTGTGTATATGTATATGTGTATATATATATATATATATATATATATATATATATATAAAATTTACCAGGCAAGTCCGTGGAGTGGGTAAACAGTAGTCCCCTAGACAAAGGACAGGCCACAACATCCAGCCAGGTGTCATCAGATTCAAGTAGCAATGACAAGTTGAGCAGACATTCATTTGCATTTGAGAGGAAAAGGATAGATCAATTTTTTTCATTTTAGGAAACAACAGTGGTGAGTAAACCAGCATGGAACTTCATTCACCAAGAGACTCCATGACTCCTTCCTCAGAACTTACTTTTGGAAGTTAACCTCAGAAGAATCCATTCAAAGCTTTACTGGACTATAAAAGAGAGGGGCAAAGAACCCCGTCTTATTTTTCACCAAAGAAGACACAGGAACCATGCATTTTGAGTTTTATGGAAGATCCTAACCAAGGTGGGAGAGTGTGTCAGTCATCTTGCTAGAAAGGTATGAAAAGAATCTTACCTTGAACAAAGACAGTTGTTTTAAGTCATAGTCACTGGAAAGTATTTTTCACTCATTTGCTTGTAACCAGTTCTAGCTCTATCCTTTGTACTTGAAGTCACTTAAAATCCTACATCCCTTTACTAATAAATTGTTGTTGTATTTTAATCTAAACCAGTCCGGTGTAGTTTTTTAATTGAAGTGATTGTTAACCCCAGTTAAAGTGATAAACTGAGAAGTTTGTCTCTTTAGAGAAGTAAATGAAACTGAATGATCAAAGAGGGGAATGGACATTGAAAAGCATAGGGTCTTGGGACAATTTCCAACTGGAGGGTGTTGGGGTCATCCTGACAGGTGTAACCAAGGCTGGTGGATACCAGAGTGTGGCTGTAGTGTAACAAGCTAGCTGCTGGAGTCAGAGCTGCTGGTCAAAGCCTGCGTATCACATGAATATTCAGTGCATATTTGTATGCTGGCTGGGAGCAGACAAGGGAGCAACAGATCATTTTAAGGTACTTGGGGTTACAGGGCAGGTGATGAGATTGTACTCCAGGATGTGACAAGCATCATTAAATTCAACAGGTGCTGGGTTATGGACAATACCCAGATAAGAGCCTGAGTTAACTTTGCAGAAAAGATAGACCCTATATTCTGAACCTTACTAAATGTCTGTGGTAGCATCCCACTGGCATTACATACACACAAAGTAGTTAATATCAGAGATAAAACCATTAATGAAGGACACATTCACCCTACAATGACTAATTAGCAAGTAAAACTACTTTAAGGACTTTCAACACTATAGTCAAAGGTGAAAAGTCAAGCTAATAGTTTAAAAATAATTATGCTTCTAGGGTGAACGTAGAATTTATAATTGGTGTGTCTGTCCTGTTTAATTAGATAATTAGTATAGTAAAATTTGTTGAAATTATTTGAATATTCTGTAAAGTCTACCCATAGTGATGAATTACTCTAAAAATCTGTCAGTGTTAGCTACTCTTGCTGCGCTGGTTGAACAATATATGTCTTCATCAGTTGTGCATTGGGAAACCAATTTTTCATAATTGTTTGTTTTGACTTTAAAATAACTGTAAAACATGCATGAATAAATATTAATCTTATTAATTCAAAGTCAAGAAACGTTAATGTTAAGGATGAATGTGCAACTTTAATTCTACCTCCCTGTACATATGTTTTACATTCTAGTCTGTCTTTACATGGTCACATCCTATTTCTCAAACAATTCGATATATGATAACAGCATTCAATTTTTTTATTGCAACCTTGGATACTTGGGAGGAGAATAGGGTGGATCCCAAGTGAATATGCTACTGGTTTACCCCATTCTGAATGGAGGGTTTGCAAACAGTTTGGAGGACAGAACTAACATTCAAACAGATCTTGATAAACTGGGGGATTAGGCTATAGACAACAAAATGAAATTCAACAAAGACAAATGTAAGGTCCTACACGAAGGGAAGAAAGAACAAATGCACAAATACAGAATGGGGGATAACTGGCTTGACAACAGCTGCACTACTGAGAAGGATCTGGGTGTTGTGCTGGATCCCAAACTCAACATGAGTCAACAGTGTGCTGCTGTTGCAAAAAAAATGCAATTTTGGGTTGCATTACTAGAGGTATAGCATGCAAATTACGTAGGTGATAGCACCTCTCTAGTCAGAACTGGTTAGCTCTGGTTAACAGCTGCAGTACTGTGTCCAATTTTGGTTACCACTGTATAAAAAGGATGTAGAGAAACTAGAAATGATCCAGAGGCGAGTGACAAAAATGATCAAAGAGATGGAATGCAATCCATATGAGGTGAAGGAACTGGGTATATTTAGTTTGGAAAAGAGATGATTAAGGGAGTGGATATGATAACAGTCTTCAGATACTTGAAAGGCTGCTATAAAAAGGATGGAGAGAAGGTGTTCTCTTTTGCCACAGAGGACAGGTCAAGAGGCAATGGGTTCAAACTACAACATAGCAGATTTAGATTAAATATCAGGAAAAACTTCCTAACTGCAAGAACAGTAGGAGAATGGAACTGCCTAGGGAAGTCATAGAATATCCTTCACTGGAGGTTTTCAAAGAGGTTGGATAGAGGTTACAATAAATGACCCTTGTGATCCCTTTTGCTCTATTGTTCTATGATTCTATGCATCATACTTCACTAGGTAGCCTGTCAGGTATAACTACCAAGATGACAAGCCAAATATGCAATAAGAATTTTGGTTTTATGGTATACCTGAAGTGAAGTTACTGTAGATTGCCCATCAGAGAAATTGGCATTCCTACACCCATAGTCCTAACCAGAGAGGAGGCAGTCTTTGATGGAGTGAGCAGATCGAACTTTTAGGTGTTTAAAATCCAAAACCAGATCCTGATCTGAATTTTGCAAATTACACCTGTCTTTATAATTGGCTGAACCAACACAATGAATCTGAATATGCTTGAACTATGAGTATTTGTAATCGTGATCCAAGTCCAAATTTTGTCTTTGAGCTGATATCTTACTGGATTGTACATGATACAAGGGATAGCATTTTGGTCATATTGATAATATATTTGAAACATGATTCACAGTGCAACATATTTTTTTAAAAAAGTTTAGATCATGAAGTATTTGTATGAGTTATGAATAAATGTAGTCTATATTAGAAATTAACTTTCCAAATGTTGGTATTGTAAGCATGTTATTTTGTATTTATCTACAGTTCCTATACATGTATACCTGTGGCCTTGACAAGAAAACTTTTATATCTCACCATTATGTGATCATTATATAGAAAGCATTTGTTTCATGAAAGAATACCATATAGTGAGAAATTTTTAATGGAAGAAGCCTATGGATTCACATAGACCAACCCCAGTATTTTTCAGGCTCGTTCTCTCTAAAGTGTTGCCAGGTTGCTTGGTCCAGCTAAATGAAGGGGGTGGAGGTTGGATGGGTTGATATATTTTCCATCCTGTTCATTTTATTGTGTGTCTCAGTACTATGGTTTCTGCAGCAGACATATAAGTGGTGCCCCCTTGGTCTCCAGCAGTGCTACAATAGCTGATGCCAGTTGTAAAATGAGTCCCATGTGTTCATACGGTGCCCTAGATAAAATGGTTCTCTATCTCCAAGTTGCAGCTCTGTCCCAGGGTTCAGAGGAACAGAGTTACTTTGGGTATGGCTACACTACATAGCTTTTAGTGACAGGGCTGTGCCACTCACCCGTGTTGCTAAAAGCCATGCAGTGTATCTGCTGTTTGTTGTCAGGTGAGAGCTCTCTTGCCGACAAAGCACTATTCACACCGGCGCTTTTCGCCGGTAAAACTTTTGTCATTCGGGGATGCGGGTTTCTTTTAACACCCTTGAATGACAAAAGTTTTGCCAAGGAAGAGCCCAATCAGGGAAGTTAATCATCACACCCGAGGCATTCAACAGAGAAACTTCAGCTCCCTGTGCTAATTACCATGGAGGAGACATTTTATATCCTTAAAGGAGCATGAACAAACCCGATAATAAAAAGTTGCAAACTCATTAACACCAGCAATAACAAAAATCATAAATTGCTACAGCTTTCCAACTATCAGCCCAGTCCAACTCTAACTGAAAACAATACAAGTTGGATAAAGCCCTAAGTCAGTTATTTGCATTTTTAAAATCTCTATGCGCTCTGTGCTATCAAGCTACTGCTTCCCTGGGCTTCATGTATACAAATGTATGTATTTGAAAATAGTAATGTACAACATGTTCCTGTAAGAGTCTGAGGACCATACTGTGGGGTT
Source organism: Lepidochelys olivacea (assembly GCF_965140295.1). Lineage (NCBI taxonomy): Eukaryota > Metazoa > Chordata > Testudines > Cheloniidae > Lepidochelys > Lepidochelys olivacea. The sequence continues at coordinate 128,501,412 of NC_140412.1, read as the reverse complement.
TGTGTGGTGGGAGCATGTGGCAAAAGGGAGCATAATTATGGGATAGGTATCAAATGCTGTCAGACTAGCTATTGGCCTGCTCCCATGCAAACTTGGCTGTACTGCCCTGGAACTGACTCATTAATCACAGAGCCTGATTGGCTGCAGAATCTGCAGCCTGATTTATAAGCCCACCAGGAACAACAGAGCAACCAGCTGCTCAATGCTAATGTCTGTGGAATCTCTGCCTTCCTGTGCTCACCCTCACTACTAGCCCTGCTCCAGCCTAGACCTTTCCCGGTACCTTGCTCTGTTCCCATCCTGTCCTATCCTCACTCCTGCCTCAGAACTAGAAGGCTCCTGCCTTCCCTGACTCCCTGTAACCTGGCTCTGACCCTTGGCTTTGATTCCTGGCTTTGCCTCTGCTTCTACCATTGGTTCTGACAGTGAGACTCTGACCTCCTCTCTGATGCTAGGCCTGACTTGTGCTCTGAAAACTAGGCCAAACTGCCTACAACTTGGTCTCCTGACAAATGCACTTCTGTGAATCTGAGCGGCTGAGTTTCTTTTGAGCAGTACATACTTCACAGCCCAGAGGCAGGGGTAATGGTGGCTTAATCCACTTTTGCACCCTCCTGATTCTCAGCTGCTCCAGAGGGCCAGAGTGAACACCAGGGTAATTTAGACAGGCCTGGAGTTCTACTTAAATTACAGAAGACTGGCTCTGACAGCCAACTCTGCCCAGAATTTCTACTGCGCTAAGTACCGCAGCTCAACCTCCAGTCCCACCCCCACACACTCCCTACACCAGAGTTTGTGAGAGAACCCCTGGTAGACAGTCAGTGGCACTCTTCCTCAATTCTTTCAACAGGAGAACTCTTCCCCAGCCATAGTCGGGCTCTTATTGCCCCTTTATGCTACACCAGCTTCTTTATCTGGGGCTGGAGTGGGATTGAGAGTCTCATAGCTTGTCTTTGGACAAAGAACCTTAAGTTAAAGCATATAAACATGTGCGCTGTGATCTTGCAGTGAATAGCTATGGCAAAAGAGGGTTTCTTGAAGCTGACAGGACTTTTTGTTGCTGAGCAGACTTTTGGTTATGGATGGCCAAATCGAAGAAGTGCTGCTAAAGGTGGTTTAGTCATAGACATCCTTGGCATCCTCCTGATTCTCAGCTGTTCCAGGGGGCCAGAGTGAACACCAATGTAATATAGACAGGCCTGGAGTTCTACTTAAGTGCATTTGTCAGGAGGGCCCAGGTGGAGGTCTGAAGTGATTCTGCCTCCAAAAGAAGGATCCTTTTCAGAGTTCCCTAGCACCTGCTACCCTACTTCTGTGGGTAGAGCAGTATGCTGCACCCTGAACTCCTGTCTCATGCTGCTGTCAGGAGGGTTGAAGGGGGAGGATGGGGGCATGGTTCCTACTTTTCCCCACCCCTTTGGGGTTATCTTGTTTCCTGGCAGCACTAGGGGGAAGTAGACCTTAAATGCCAAGTAGCATAGGTGTTGCAACTGTGCCTAGCTGCCATGCAGTGGTGAAAGACTGGGTGAGGGTGGATACTTCTTACACCACCATCTCCCTGTGTGCCTCTATGGAGGAGCTGGGCACAGTTAAGCACAGAGTAATTTAACAGGGTTCTGAAGTGTCTCTAAAGATGACTGGCACTGCTGAGATACATGCAAAACACTTTGGCAGCAATGAAGCACCATAAACAAAATTTAACAGTGTTTCTTCAATTGTATTCTATCTTTTCCTGTATCACCTTTATTTATTTTCCCACTTTTAATGCTAAAACCCAGAAAATTCCCAAAATAAGGTTCCTCTGTCATCTTAACTTTCCATGTTGCTGACAGAAGGCATAGTGTTTCCTATTCCAATTTACCTTAATTATAAATATTAATACATTCCCAACAATATCTTTTATATTATAATTAAGGTTGGGAATATATATGAGGTTACACTAGCAGACTATTTTTGTAGTGTACATTTTACAAAATAAAACCAAACCAAATTTGGGATTTCAAAGTTCTGGATAAAGTTAAAAAGCAGATGATTGTAAGTCAGGAAATTCATAGGCAAGTTTCCACAAGCAACCTTAACTGTGACTTTTCCCAGCATCCATTTATCTTATAGTGCAATATCTGAGTAACATCAGATTTACAACTGCTAGAAATAAAGATAGAAAAATGAACAAAGACCAATTTCTGCCCATAACTAAACCATGTTAACAACAGAGCCAATGGAGGCTTATCTAATAGTTTTACAACTGAAATGGTGGCGTTCCTGCCAGTAGAATTGTTCATGACACAGTGCATTTGAGAATGTTGAACAGAGAATAACACTGAGTTGGCAAAGAGATGGACTGGCTGATCTAATCGACTTTTTCCATCTTGAAATTCTATGATTATTGGTCACCGGTCCAACTGCATACATTCTATTCATTTCATATTACTGTTATAAAAAACAACTGGATTGCTTTGAGCTCCTGGATATCTGTTCAGTGGGTAATCCCTCCTTGCATTTTTCTTGTCTGACAACTGCATTTTTATTTGGCCTTTCCAGTTCCATTTCTTCTTATTATTTTTATCCTTCCTGTGAAACGTCTTCTTTGAAGTGACATTTATCCTCCTTGGAACAATGTGTTAAAGGCAGAACCTGAGCAAAATTATGTTAATGAAGCTGAGCCAGCTCTTTCCCAATATTGCAGGTTGTAGTCACCTGTTTCAAGTATATGAATGTATGCTATCATATACTTCAAATCCAGCTGATCCTTCTCTCAGCACTTTACTTTAAAAATGTTTTCATTGGATACAGTGGTGATGAGTATGGCATGAATGCTTAGAGCGGTAGCCTTCTTTAACTGAAGTTCTGCTAGACCTCTGAGAACAGTATTAAGATCACCGATGTAAAGGACAAGAAATAATTTCTTAGAATTATAAGGGGGCAATAAAAGGTGGCCTCATGAACATACTTTACATTTAAATCAGTTATGAAGTTGAAAAGTGCTTTGAAGATACAGAGCCAGATCCTCAGGTGGTGCAAAACTGCCTAATTTCCACTGGTTATGCTGATTTATGTCAGTAGACAATATGGCCCACAAAGTGTTTTCTGAGCAGTTGTTCTCTAATGTCAACAAATCATTAGTGACTGACAAAGCACTTGCTAGAATTCTGCAGAAAGCTGGCAGGTTACATGATACTGCCTCATCTTTATTTCCTTCTGCTTCTATCAGTTACCTGGATGCCTATAAAAGCGGCTGGAAACAAGGAGAGAGAGCTAGTCCACATACTGCCTTTAGGAGATGATGCTACTTAGGAAGAAAAGAAAAATAAACTGAAGCTTCCTGATCTACTAGTGAAATTGGAGGTGCCAGGCACCCCCAGGATCTACCAGAGAGACATGAGAAAGGAGTCACCAAAATGAGTGGAATATCCAAGGAACTGGGGAGAATGACCAGTAAAGCATGGCAGAATGTGCAGGCTAGCTGGGAAGAAATTACAGTTATAATGAATATAAATATTTCCTTAATACTGATCTTTCAAGTAAACAATTGTTGTTGTCATAGGAATGTTTTGCAATTGACTGGGAAATGGAGATGATCCACAGTAATGTTTGAGAACCCTTGTTTTAGACAATTTATTGCAGTGGTATTTATGCTAACCACTCTCCATGCTTGTAATAATGTGCATCATTGTACCAATTATTTGATTATCTGCAAATACTAAACTATCATTATTTAAAAACTATTTTCTATCTTAATTTGTGAATGTGCTACTTTAAAGCATGGCCATAATCAGTCTCTTAGTGGGGAGCATGTATATTGTTTACCCTGAACATGAGGAGATGCTTGAAAATCAGTAAGAGTGGGCTAAAAGAGTCCCCCAAAGAGTTAGCTTCATGTGGGCTGTGGATCTGGAGAAACTGCATTGATGGGATTGTGACAATTAGAAAGACGCAGCCTGTTTCATTTGTTGCAATGCTTCAGGAAAACTAGGGCTTTCTGTTGGCCTCACAGTGCTATCTAAGCCATGTTCAGAGGACTCCTTTGTGCTATGTTGTAGCCTCTCATCTTCGACCACCAAACCACACATCACCATTAGTGTCAGGAGAGACATCCATATCAGTTGCTTCATTGCCATCGTCTTCTAGATGAAAAACTCCTTGTGTATCTTTAAGAATGTCAGATGTTATCCTTAGTAGTTAGACGTGCTTGTCAGTTCATAACAATATCCCCAAATGCCCTGAAAATACATTCTGAATAAATTTTAGGAAGATGACTGCTTTAACAATGGACAGCAGTTAAAATCAAGATCAGCCATTTTTATTTGTATTTTTTAAATTTCAGAAGCCAGTATACCAGGCAATCCTCCAGTTGTGTTGTTTTGTGCTACGTTGACACCTGGCAGGTCACTTGAGGTTGCGCAAATTCCCACTTAATCTTGAAGCCTATTCAAAGGAATGCACTCATGTCGTTAAACAAATATGGTATCATTACATGATGGTCCATTGTCAGGGCCTACCTGCTATTTTCCATTCCTTATTTGTCATACCAAATCTCACCTCTTTCAACAAAAACTAAATCAGCTAACTCTTAACCTCACAATGACCCTTTTAATAGGAGAGGAAAGTGTTGTCTTCATAATTAACTTGTACAAGCAATGTTATACTCATCCAATTGTATCTTAAGCTAAGCGCCTGCATGTAGTTTGGAGCAAAGCTTACTGGGGGGAGCAGATGAGGCTATTTCATTTTACTTGAGCTGGTTCACACAGGTCTAATTTCTATTACACTATTACTTGAACCAGTCACCCAACATTAGGTGGCCTTTCATAGGCCAGAAGCAAATCTGTGGGGAAAGTAACCCACTTTGAGTTATCTGAGAGAAGTGAGTGGTAGGTGTTTGTTTGGCACATTTAGAAGGTGATAGTGACAGTTTGACACAAATTGTGGCTAAGTGAAAGTGAAGAGAAGTTACTGAATGTTTTGAGAAGAGAGGGGAAAAAAGAAACAGATTGTGAGAAGTGAAAACTGGTAGAACAGAAATGAAACAGAACTGGTTGTTGAGAAAGTAGACCCCCAAACAATATAATGGCTTAGACATGAGAAGAAATAATGGTAATTGGGCCCAATTCTGGAAGCTGCTTTCACCAGGCATGAGAGACTACCTACACAGAACAGCTTGCAGGATCAGGGACTTGCTGAATAAAAACATTCTAGAAAATATAATCAGAATGGGAGTGAATAAGGTGGCCCAGTAGTATAGATTACTGGGTCCATTCCTCTGCAAGTATAGGAAATTGAAGGAAATTGTTTGACCCCCAAATGCACAGGAGCAGCACTCACTGCACAAGGAGAATGGTGAGGTGATGATGTTGGGGATACATAGTTTATATGCCACTCTTCAATCCCCAGATACTGAGAGTCAAACCCTATCATTTGTCTTCCCTGGAATGGTGATCGGTAAGTCAGCCATACATGTTTTTGAGGATTCCCCGCAGCTGCTGCCTTAATGCATCTTTAGATTCTCTTTGCACCACTGGAGTAAGTCCTGGTAAGTCCCCTTACCTTGGTTCCTGGTCTTACCAGGAACCAAGGATCTGGCCTTCTGTGTCTGCTGATGATGGATGCTTTCCATGGAATGTGTTCAGGACCGGATTTCAACTACATAGCAAAAAGAAAAGGAGTACTTGTGGCACCTTAGAGACTAACAAATTTATTTGATGGTTTTTTATCCCCTGCTCTCCTGCTGGTAATAGCTCACCTTAAGTGATCACTCTTGTTACAGTGTGTATGGTAACACCCATTGTTTCACGTTCTCTATGTATATAAATCTCCCCACTGTATTTTCCACTGAATGCATCCGATGAAGTGAGCTATAGCTCACGAAAGCTTATGCTCAAATAAATTTGTTAGTCTCTAAGGTGCCACAAGTACTCCTTTTCTTTTTGTGAATACAGACTAACATGGCTGCTACTCTGAAACCTGTCAAATACATAGAGGTAATTTCTTGTGAGAGACGTTCTAGCACAGGTCTGCCTTCATCCACTGTTCTGCATTTCCTACAGTGGCTTCACAAAGAAAACAAACCCAAGCCTTTGAAATCAACCAGTGCCTATACAACTGGTGGTGAGCTGTTTTTCTGGGGTTAACTGCATATTTATTATTATTTTTAATTGACAACTCCCTTCCTTTGCTTTTCCTGATATGTTATGTAGGGCTGGTGGGAAAGTGTTTCTCTGACACTTTCCTGCTAAAACAAAAACACACTGAAGGGTATTTTTGTGGCAGAATAAGAACAAGTTTTAAAAAAACAACTCAAGAATGAACTCAACTTTAAGCATTTTCTTTGGCTTTTTTTATAATGTTTATATTTTTCAAGCATCTTTCTCAAGTGTGACTCTCACCTCTCTTTCTCTGAGTACAATGGATCAACGGAGAAGGTTTCAGGCAGGGGGCATACACAACATAAGTGAAAAGCTGAAATGTAAACCACAAGTCCTCATTTTCACCCATGAAGGTTTTAACGGAGGGATTTTCACCAGCCCTCATTTTCACATTACAAGGTTTTAACAGAGGGATGAATGCAACTCTGACTTTAATCCTCCCTTGTTACTGCTTCTGTGACACAAAGAGTTAACTTTGTGTTGCTTATATTAACACCACTGTGGTGGAGAAAACCCAAAATACAACAGCAAAGCTGAGTCCTTTTTTCCCCACAAGCTGATTAATTTATTTCACTTTTCGACAAACACTGCTTCACGTTTGTAAAATTTGAAGTGGATTTCAAAATAAAGTTTTAATTCCAGTTGATGTTTCTACACTAATTTCTGGTGGCAGCCATCCTGCTGAAAACTGGCATGATTTGTGACAATTGCAGCATGTGGCTGGGGGCAGCATACTGTCAGACACAGGAAACCAGTATTCATCTTCAGCTAGTGACTTATCCTGCTCCCATTGTAGTTAATGGCAAAACTCTCATTGCAGGAACATGACCTTAGGGCTCGATCCCACACACAATGAAGTAAATTGAAAGGTGCTTGGATCAGGCCCATAACACTAATGGGTAAAAAATTAACCCTTTGGAAGAAAGCCAATAGAAGGCCTATTTCACACTTACACCATTAAATAGGGGTTAAATGGCACATAGACTTTGTACAGGACTTTACACAGAAGTAAATTCAATTCATGCACGCTACTCTTATTTTCAACTATAAGGCCATGTCTACACGACGGGGACTATAGTGGCACAGCTACAGCTCCATATAGCTATGCTGTCATAATGCTGTAGCATAGGCATAGCCTACAACCACAGACGAGGATTTTCTGTCACTATAAAAATGTCATCTCCCCAAGCAACAGCAGCTAGGCTGACAGAAGCATTTTTCCATTGACATAGCTGCATCAACTATAGCGGCATAACTATAGCACTCAAGTTTGTGGATTTCCCACACCCCTAAGCACTGTAGCTAAGGGGACCTAAATTTTAAGTATGGACGAACCTAACTCAGTGTATACAGAGACACTTCTCACTATGTGATGTCTCTGATTGTTGCACTCAAAAAAACTACACTTTTCATATAGGTAGGAATAATCCCTCTGGCCTCCAGCTACATTTTTCCCCAAATTTATCTTTTCCCCACCCCTTTTGAACAGAAGGTGGAATTAATTTGGCAGGGAATTATTTTTGCACAGGATGATCATAGTCCTAGTCTACATTTAAAAAGTTTTGCTAGCATAGCTATGTCAGGTAGAAGTGTGTAGGGGGGGAAGGGGATATACCCCCAACTGATATAACTATGCTGGCAAAATCCCCAATGTAGATGCAGTTATACTGGCAAAAACAGTTTGTCAGTATAGCTTGTTTTGTTGGTTAGTAGAAGGTATACCACAACAAAAAACTCATTTGCCAGTAGAAGCTGCATCTCCACTAGAAGAGTTTGGCAATTTAGCTGTACTGAAAAAAAAAAAAAGAAAAGAAAAAAAAAACCTCTTTCTAGTGTAGACAAGACCTTAATCTCAATTCTTCACATATCCATTTCAACAAGGACTTTGAGTGCCTTCTTTCTCTCACTTGATGCTGGCTGCAGCATTGAGTACGATGGTGCTGGATCATCATCCTCTTCATTCAGATTGTATTTTGTAGGCAGACATCTCCATTCAGTGCCTTTTTTACTGTTTGTAGACCTTAACCTTGGAAATTTTGGTTGTGTAAAAAAAAAATTAGCATTTCCTCAAAGATATAACAGTAGCTGTCTCCTGTTTACATTATTGATTTCCAATACATTAGTATCTGTTACAGTAACAAAGGCAATTTGCTACTATATCATAAGTTTGTGTATGTGTTTTACCTGTGTTTGTATACTTGTTTTGATACAGAACTTGGAAGCTGATACTAATTTGTTCTTTAGATATTTTGGTTCTCACACTGTATCATCTAGACTCATTTTTTCAAAAGAGGGTACTAAGTGTGTGCCTAACTTTATGTACCTAGTACTCCTGTGGGAATTCTGTGCCAAATAAATAAAAAGTCTGCATATTTTATTTGTCAAAATAATGCAATATAATCAGACCAGTTTCAATTACTGTATTTGGGTAATTTATAGGGCTGTCGCTTAATCACAGTTAATTCCCGCGATTCACTCAAAAATTAATCATGATTAATCGCACTGTTAAACAATAGACTACCAATTGACATTTATTAAATAGTTTTGGATGGTTTTCTACATTGTCAAAATATCTATTTCAATTACAACACAGAATACAAAGTGTACAGTTCTCACTTTATTATATTTGATTACAAATATTTGCACTGTAAAAATGATAAACAAAAGAAACAGTATTTTTTAATTCACCTCATACAAGTACTGTAGTGCAATGTCTTTACCATGAAAGTGCAACTTACAAATGTAGATTATTTTGTTACATAACTGCACTCAAAAACAAAACAATGTAAAACTTTAGAGTCTATAAATCCACTCAGTCCTACTTCTTGTTCAGCCAATCGCTAAGAGAAACAAGTTTGTTTACATTTATGGGCGATAATGCTACACACTTCTTATTTACAATGTCACCTGAAAGTGAGAACAGGCATTTGCATAGCACAGTTGTAGCTGGCGTTGCAAAATATTTATGTGCTGGATGCGTTAAAGATTCATATGCCTCTTCATGCTTCGGCCATCATGCCAGAGGACATGCATCCATGCTGATGGCACTCGTTAAAAAAAAATGTGTTAATTAAATTTGTGACTGAACTCCTTGGGGGAGAATTGTATGTCTCCTGCTCTTTTTTACTCACATTCTGCCATATATTTTATAGCTGTCTCGAATGGTGACCCAGCACATGTTGTTTGTTTTACGAACACTTTCACTGACAAAACGCAAAGAAGATACCAATGTGAAATTTCTAAAGATAGCTATAGCACTTGACTCAAGGTTTAAGAATCTCAAGTGCCTTCCAAAATCTGAGAGGGATGGAGGTGTGGAGCATGCTTTCAGAAGTCTTAAAAAAGCAACACTCTGATGTGGAAACTACAGAACCCGAACCACCAAAAAAGAAAATCACCCTTCTGCTGGTGGCATCTGACTCAGATGATGAAAATGAACAAGCATTGGTCTGCACTGTTTTGGATCATTATTGAGCAGAACCCGTCATCAGCATGGATGCATGTCCTCCGGTATGGTGGTTGAAGCATCAAAGGACATATGAATCTTTAGCATATCTGGCATGTAAAGATCTTGAGACACCAGCTAAAATAGTGCCATGCAAACACCTGTTCTCACTTTCAGATGACATTGTAAACAAGCAGCAGGCAGCATTATCTTCTGCAAATGTAAACAAACTTGTTTGTCTGAGTGATTGGCTGAACAAGAAGTAGGACTGAGTGGACTTGTAGGCTCTAAAGTTTTACACTGGTTTATTTTTGAATGCAGGTTTTTTGTACATAATTTATCATGAAAGTTGAACTTATAAATGTAGAAGAGATTGCACTACAGTACTTGTATTAGGTGAATTGAAAAAAAAACTATTTATTTTGTTATTTACAGTGCAAATATTTGTAATAAATGGTATTCTGTTATTGTTTAACAGCATGATTGATCGTGATAAATTGTTATTTTTTAATTGTGTGATTAATCACAATTTTAATTGCTTGACAGTCCTAGTAATTTATTCAAAATACAATATAAAAAAAGTCACCAAAACTATTCAGCATTTCCTAAAAACATGAAAGTTAAGTTACAAATCCTTAATAACCAACACCCTGCATTCCAGTTATAAATCTGGCCAGCTACTTTGGGAAGTGTTTGGTTCTGATTGTCCTGACATTTTATTGACTGTTTTATAAATGATTTGTTTGCCCTCATGGTCCTTTTAAAAAAAAAATGTGTAAGTAAAATAGATCCTGAGCTGTAATCTAACCGAATTGTGCCAATCTGGCACAGGAAAAAAGGGAGAAAGTGCATAGATCTTTCTAGCTGAGGGTTCCCTTACTGTCATTTACAATAAGGCTCCTTTCTACCACTCTGGCAATGTAAAGGAGCCTTAAAACTTTTACACGTATTTTATGCTCCTAGGAATACTTACTAGGGTTTTGTCTACACTAGCACTTTTGTCGGCAAAACTTTTGTCAGTCAGGGGTGTGAAACAAAGACACCGCTGTCTGACAGAAGTTTCACCAAAAAAAGCACCAGTGTGGACAGCGCTATGTCAATGGGAGATGTACTACCGCCACTTATTCAGGGTGGTTTAATTATGCTGGTGGGAGACTTCTTGCCTGCCAGCATAGAGTGGCTACAGAGGAGACCTCACTGTGGCCCAGCTACCGCAGTACAGCTGTTCCGCTGTAAGGTCTGTAGTGTAGACAGAGTCTAAGAACTGAAACAATTAATTAAGAATAGGAATATTAACAACTATGCAGGAAGGCTGCTGCATTTCTGCTCTGCCTCAGGGGACAGAGTCTGCCTCATGCCTACCTCCAAACAACAGGAAGTCCTATCCCTCCACACCAGGCATGTGAGCGGGACAGAGTCTGTCTCTCTCTCGTTCACACACATGCCTGCCAAGCCCCGCCCCAAAGTGATTGACATCTTCCCACAAATGCACGCCCACCTCTTCTCCCCACTCCGCAGTTATTCATATCTCTTCTGTCTGCTCCAGGTCCTCGAATAGATGCACCAGGGCTGCCGGGGAAGGGTTGCGTGTCCCCCATAAATTTCTTTGCTTCCCTGTTGTTCTGCAAGGGAGCAAAGAAATTTGTGGATGATATGAATTCTGTGCCCGTGCAGTGGCACAGAATACAGCACTTTCTTCCAAGGAGCTCAAACCACTTTACACACATTACAGAATGAAAGCTCACAATACTTATGTGAAGTAGGAAAATCTGATTCTACAGAGGGTAAATTGAGATACAGAAAAATAAAACCACAATTTTAAAAACTGCCCATTGATTCTGGATGCCTTGATATTTGGGTTCTCACCTTGAGAAACCTGGAGGCTGATCTAGGACCAGGTGCTGCTCACATTAAACTCAATGGCAAAAATCCCATGCATGTGAATGGATTAAGCCCTTAGAAGCATCAAACTCCCATTGGCTTTAGTTGGAACTGTGGCTATTCAATTTCTGTGAATATCAAGCCCTAATTTACTCCTAAGTGCAAAGTGGGAATCTAATCACTGGTAACTTAGTGGCTAAAGCATGAAGTGACTAGGATAGTAAAGGAAAATGGACTGGTGGTGGTGATAAGGAAAGGAAGCAGATGTCAGAGAAAGCACTGATTGAACAGGGGTGCTGGAACAATTTTCATAGTGGGGGGTGCTGATGATGGAAACCATTTTTTTTTATGTTTGTTATTACTACTTCAGGCCAGGGGCTGTGGCAGCACCACTGTCATTGAGAGGTGGTAACAAGCAGTTCTCTCTAATTTTTCCCATGAAAATGTGGAATTAATTTTGCTACGTGCACCAATATGGAGGTCATGTGTCACACATCACCTCCATATTGTTACCAGCTTTGCCCATTACTTTGGGGTACGCTCATTTATTAGGGTTACTCTTCTGGTGGGGGGTCTGTACTTCTATCAATGTACTGCTTATGTCACTTGTGTTCTCATACGGAGCTCTACTTCTCCCTGCTGCAAATACCCTCCCAATGGAGCTATCCTGCAGGACCTAGGTTCCCCAGGGCTGGATTCTTTCAGCCCCAGAATCAGACAAACACACACACACAAACACACACATTAACAGAGGCACTCCTCCCACAGCCCCAACCCAGCCCAGTTGCCCAGGCCCCAACCCAGCCCCATTAGCGAAACTATCCAATACAAGATGATAAGATAGCAGACTTGTCATGTAGAACCAAAGATGATGATGGTGATTTCCCTTCTCCTTCCAAGAGACTTGGCACAAGCCTGGTTGGATTTAATTGTTTAATGGTGTGGTGATCCCACAAGGCTGGAGTTCTCTGCAAAGCAGGAGAATTAGCTTTGGAAGTCAAATGTGCAACATTGGCTGCATAGTTCATTTCCAATTGATAAATGTCTTGTTTTCCTAGATCAAAGAGTGCTTAAAGATCAAGTAAAACTTCAATATATATGACCGTGGCTTTTATATCTCCTACTAAACTAATTCAAATACATTTGAGTGCTGTAAAATTTACTATCAATTTTACTGGAAATAGGAGCAGCTAAAATGGGATCAATGTCCTTTTACTAATTAAGACAAGAATACAGTGAAACTATAGGGTGCATTTGTGATGGTAATTATAGGTAGATTGCAGAGGTAAAATAGAATGTGCATATAGTATGTATTTAAGTGATTGTGGTCATCAAAGCAGAAAGCAATCTTAGATGCTTTATGGTCATTGTGTTTCATGCAGAAACGGATTGTGTAGATCCACAGTGAGGCAAGCTGATGCTGGCTTTTAAAAACCTGGGATGTCAACTGTTTACAAACTCCGTGTTGCAACATGGAAAACTTTCTGTTCTGAAATAATTGTGTTTGTACATATTGCCTATTTCTCTCCCCCCAGTTTTTATTGCTGAGATCCTGTATGCATGAAAACAAGATATTGGTGGGAGCAGGGCCTTACAGCTTATGACTCGTAAAACTGCCATGTCCTGAACAGTGAGAAGATAGCTATATTAATAGGAAATAAAATGTAGTTTTGCCTAGCTCAGCCATTAGTGGGGGGAGAAACAGAAATAGGAAGAAAAACAGAATATTATTAGGCCAGATTCTATTCTCACTTAAAGCCTGATCTAACGTCTATTGAAATCAATGAGAGTTTTTCCATAGATTTCAGTGTAGTTTGAGGATCCAGGCCCTTAATGGTTAACTATATTGAAACTAATGGTTTTACACCAGTGCAAAAATTGTGTAAGAGAGTGAAGAATCCACCCCTTTGTTTGGCTGAACTGAAGCAACTTGTGATTCGTTAAAGCCTTCTGTGAAACGGCTAATGATATGGAAACAATACTAACCTCTGGAAGCTAAGCTGGAAAGCCTGGGCACAAAAATGCTGAAAATCAAGTGGAAAGGGGAAGATAAGGAGTGTTGAAGAGAAACTGCAGGCCAGTGAGATAGGAACAGAAAAGATCCAGGTTTTTTTATCTGCAGCAAATAAAAATATTCTGATTTTGAAGAGGCAGGTAAACCCAAATAGATAGATAAAAATCAAGAAACAGAGTTAAAGCCAGGAAAATATGCATCTTGGATTTCTCAGGTGTTCCACAGAATTTATTACTCACTGCTGTGATGATTCCTTGTGGATCTTCTGGGGATTAGCTCTCAACCAGTCTGAGGCCTTTTCCTTTGATTGCTTGCCATGTGATCTCTCTCTGGACTCAGGTTTGTCCCTCTTCATGATTTGGCCCTCTGGCCTGGTTACTAGAACTACTGGGTCTAAAGGAGACATTACATTTGAAATAAAATAATTCTCCTGTTTTTCGGAGGTGGGCCCAGGCACAACAGGAGAAATCTGAATGAGATTGTAGACGTACATATGCAAGAGAACGGACTGATTTTTTTTCAGATCAAATATTGTTTTTTTGTCTTAAAGGATTTATTTTTCCCAAAAACAAAACTTCATGAAAATTTCCCAACACTATTGCATTTTTTGCCCCCAAAAAATCAAGTTGTTCTAAAATTCTAATGGTTTGGGTGCTTCATCTACACACTGTATGGGTAGAAAAAAACAATTCCCTGGGTATTCTTTTCTTTTGAATGCTAAAAAATTAAAATAAGAGTCCTAGATGCCAGAGTTATAAAGTGGTTTGAACAACAGCCATCAGAATTCAGTCTTCCCATCTCTCATGGTTTTATCACAAGCTTTGCAGTATTTAGAATTATCTTAAAATCCCTTCTCCTGGAGTTTAGTGATTATGTGAGAATCTTAGCTATCATTTTTTAAAAAGTGAGTTTCTAACCTTCACAGTTGCTGAGAAAAGCTTGAAAAAATGACCAGAGTGTACATTTAAAGGTCAAAAAGAAAAAAAAAACACGGCACTTATTTTCTTAAAATCTCATAATTTTTTTCAATCACTCATGTTTTTTTGGTCCTGTCATTATTGATGAATGTTTGGCACTGGTAATATTGAAAATATGTTTCTTAAAGTGTAAATAAGTTTTATTTACATATGCTGTACACAGTTTAATTGTTTTTAGTGTCTTAGGACATACAGTTGTGGCTGCTAAACTAGCTCTTGATCACAGTGAAATGCCATATAATATAATTAATTATAATAATAGGATTATTTTCAATTTTCCTGTTATAGTTTTCACATTTTGTGGTCTCTAACATGCTGAGACATTTTCTTCCCCCAACAAATGTAGTAACAGTTATTTAGCCATGTCATAAATATAAAGGGAAGGGTAAAACCCTTTGAAATCCCTCCTGGCCAGGGGAAAGCTCCTCTCACCTGTAAAGGGTTAAGAAGCTAAAGGTAACCTCGCTGGCACCTGACCAAAATGACCAATGAGGAGACAAGATACTTTCAAAAGCTGGGAGGAGGGAGAGAAACAAAGGGTCTGTGTCTGTCTGTATGCTGGTTTTCTGCCAGGGATAGACCAGGAATGGAGCCTTAGAACTTTTAGTAAGTAATCTAGCTAAGTATGTGTTAGATTATGATTTCTTTAAATGGCTGAGAAAAGAATTGTGCTGAATAGAATAACTATTTCTGTCTGTGTATCTTTTTTGTAACTTAAGGTTTTGCCTAGAGGGGTTCTCTATGTTTTGAATCTAATTACCCTGTAAGATATCTACCATCCTCATTTTACAGGGGGGATTTCTTTCTTTCTATTTACTTCTATTTTTTATTAAAAGTCTTCTTGTAAAACACTGAATGCTTTTTCATTGTTCTCAGATCCAAGGGTTTGGGTCTGTGGTCACCTATGCAAATTGGTGAGGCTTTTTATCCAACATTTCCCAGGAAAGGGGGGTGCAAGTGTTGGGAGGATTGTTCATTGTTCTTAAGATCCAAGGGTCTGGGTCTGTAGTCACCTAGGCAAATTGGTGAGGCTTTTTACCAAACCTTGTCCAGGAAGTGGGGTGCAAGGTTTTGGGAAGTATTTTGGGGGGAAGGACGCGTCCAAACAGCTCTTCCCCAGTAACCAGTATTAGTTTGGTGGTGGTAGCGGCCAGTCCAAGGATAACAGGGGTAATATTTTGTACCTTGGGGAAGTTTTGACCTAAGCTGGTAAAGATAAGCTTAGGAGGTTTTTCATGCAGGTCCCCACATCTGTACCCTAGAGTTCAGAGTGGGGGAGGAACCTTGACAAGCCAGTGTGTAAAAAGTTGAGCAAACTGATGTGATTGAGAATATTGTTCTTAAACTGCTGCCAGCTAGACTGAAATCTTATATTTTCATTATTCAGATCAATAAAACTTTTTCTCCATGCATGCACTGTTTGAAAACAAATGCTGGTTTTCTCATTTAAAGACATATTTAAACTTTGATTTGAATGAAAAATGAAATAGTGTTAATAAAAAGTTATCTGTCCTGTTGCTTATTATTCCACAACAGATGTTACAATCTTCTGAAACATGCCGTGGAACTTTATTGAGATTATAAATTCATTTAGAGCCTGATCCAAAACCCACTGAAGTCAATGGAAATTTTACATCAACTTTAATGGGCATTGCATCAGACCCTTTAACAATATCTTTGGAAGCAGATGAGCTCTTACACTTGTGCAATTGTTCTTTGTAAAGAAACAATTAATTCTTTATCGAGTATGTGTCTAAGTGAAGCCCATTGCAAGGGTACATGTGCCTTCTGCAAGCCACATTGGATTTTCTGAATAGCAGTGTCTGTTGAGGCTGCACATGTGTCCTGTGCCTCCTCATGCTTCTATATGAGGACATAAAAGGTGGGGCAACTATGACCCTCCCTCAGTTCCCTCTTAGCATCCTTGGAAGTGAGACAGAACCTAGTAATTGTCTGTGCCATTATCTCTTAGCTCTGGCTAAAATTCTTCAAAATCTTCAGAGCCACTTCTGATCTTCTGTTTCAACCACTGTGAACAGAGCCAGAACTAATTGGACCAAACTTCTCTGGTAAGAGGCCTTTGTACAGAGCCTTTGCAGGGTTTCTGTAATGGCATCAAGCCCTGTCTCTCCTCTGATGGACTCATCCACCTTAAAGATGGGCACAGTACATACCATTTCTGTCTGAGAATCTCATGTTGTGAGCAGAGGCTCGGTATGCTTATCCTTTTCTGCATGGACTCTCAAGGTACGAGATGCATGTTTGAAGCTTTGCCTTCTGGACCAATCTCTGAAGGTCACATTGGACCCAGAAGAAATGAACTCCAGAATCCTTCCAATGGACAAACCAGCATCATCTAACACTCTATTAAGCAGACAGGCAACTCCTAAGACCATTGTAGAGAAGAAGTCTCTGAAGAATGACCTGGAATGGCATTAACTTTAGCACTGACACCAGAACTGAAGCATATCTCAGGTTTGACATGAAAGGCTGTATCAACACCTCAGGCACTGAAGTGGAACACTGAGGCAAGAATTCAAATAAAAGCTCAGGGTCCTGAGCAAGACTTCTGGGGCTGAGTCTTCCAAGTGCTGCATGACATTGAGGGGTGGAGAGAAGCATCACATTGTTACACAGCAGAGTCTGCCATCATTGGCACCCAAAGTGCCCCCATAGGCATTGACCTCGGCCTCAGGGATGGAGGTTTGGGCTGAACCAGGACTGTTGCTGGTGCTGAGATATCCACTGGCATGCACAGAGACTCTGGTACCCCAGGCATCGTAGGATCAGTGTCACTCCCTGAGGAAGTCTACTCCTCACTATCACTGGGGTATATTTTTTCCCTATATGAAGCTGGGTACTCTTCCATCAGACTTCTGTGGATGATGCTACTAAGACACCCATGGACTTATCGTACAGGTTGTAGCCACCACTAGCCAGCCAAGATTGGTACTGGTTCAATCAACAGCCTGTGAGTCACCCATACACATATAGGATATGGCCTATTGGGAGGTACTGGGGCTCATGTTCAGAGGCATCAAGGAGCTTGTCTCCATCAAGTAAGAGGCTCTAGTCCCCAGCAGCTTTCCTGGCCAGACCATCAGTGCCAGAAAATCAAGAGGAGCTTGATCCAGGGGCAGAGCAACATCAGTGCCCTGTCTTGCTGCCTAAGGATCTTTTCTTTGTAATTGATGGATGGAGGAGTATCATCAGCACTGGTACTGGCACTGGATGATTTAAAGCATTCTAGGAGCTCCTCATGGGGATTACTGAGACTCTGGAGATTGAGGCCCCATCTACCCTGGCACGTTTGTGCGCAGTAAGGCAGCTTTGAGAGCTGTAACTCCTGAGGTGTACACACTGCCAAGCCACTTAGTGCGCTGAAACTGCACAGATGCAGCGCTCTGAAAAAAACACCCCGACGAGAGGCGGAGAGCTTTCTGCGCCAGGCCTACAGCACTGTGGTGCCAGTGTAGAGACCGTGGTGATTACAGCGCTGCGATTGGCCTCCAGGAGGTGTCCCACAATGCCTGTTCTCACCTCTCTGGCCATCAGTTTGAACTCTACTGCCCTGCCCTCAAGTGACCAACTGTCAGGCCCACCATATACATTCCTTTCCAAATTTGAAAATCCCCTTCCTGTTTGCTCGGTGATGCATACAGTGGTCTCAGTGCATCTCAACGCACCAAGAGATCCCCCGCTTGGAGAAATGCCGAGCTGCTGAACTTCATCGGTATTTGGGGAGAGGAGACAGTGCAGTCACAGCTGCCCTCCAGCCATAGGAATTATAATATCAACGGACAGATTTCTAGATGCAAGACAGAAAGGGGCCATGACCGGGACACACTGCAGTGCAGGTCAAAGTGAAGGAGCTGTGGAATGCTTACTATAAGGCGCAGAAGGCAAACCACCACTCTGGTGCTGTGCCCATGAGCTACCAGTTCTACAAAGAGCTGGACGCTATCCTCGGTGGTGACCCCACCTCCAATGCCAAGTCCCCTGTGGATACTTTATTGGCTTCATTGCCAGTCAAGAGTGGACCGAGCCAGGAGGAGGCAATCTTGGATGAAGAGGGGGAGGTGGAACTAGAGGCAGAGGATGACTCAGAGGCCAGAGACGCATGCAGTCTGGAGCTCTTTTCTACCTCAGAGGAGCCTAGCCAATCACAGCAGGCGGATATTGGTGAAGCACAAACAGGATACGAGGCCCCTGGTAAATGGATCTGATTTTTGGAGTTGTTGGGGGCAGGAGAGTTGCAGAAAGCTGGCTTGTCTCTCATCTCATGCCTAGTTTAAATGGCGGAACAGGCTGTTGATACACTCGCTCACTTCATGTGAATCTCCCTCAGAGATCTCCAGGAAACTCTCATGGAGACACTGGGCAATCATCTCTTGCAGGATCCTTGGCAGAGATGCTTTGTTTCTTGCCCCATTAATGGTAACTTTCCTGCGCCACTGTGCCATCACAGAGGGTGCAGGACCACAGCTGCACAGAGGCTAGTTTCATAGGGACCAGGGCAGAAGCCGCAGGCTTGGAAAAGACCCTCCCTTGATTCCCTGCTCACCCTCAGCAGTGAGATATCTTCCGTAATGATCACCTCCTGTGGAAAGTGTGGGGACAGGATTGATTATCAGGCCACCCTTACAGTGCTGGCTTTCCCCAAGTGCCCAAGAGTCACATGCCCAGTGTACAGCAGGGTCCGGGAACAGTGATTTACCCTGCCCCTGCGGCTACTCACCATTTTGGGGGTCTTGTGGCTTATGTGTGCTTATGGGGTCAGCCAGTTAGTGTCAGGTGTGTGAGTACTGGCTGTGTTTTAAAGCACTGAAACAGTGTTGTCTGTGCTGCAAATAATACTGCTTCTGTAAAATGTTGTATTTAAACTTCACAGAGATCACCTTGGAAAGCCAGCCTCCCTTATCGGCGGCAGAATGGTTGTGAAGAATTAGAAAGCATCCAATAAGAACTAAGGAGGACTTTATGCATGAGTTTATGATGCACTCCACTGCCAAGAAAAAGGAATTAAAGGAGTGGTGGGACAGAGAGAAGAGGGAATGAAAGAAAAATACAGTACACCAGAAAGAAGCCATGGAGCTGCTCTTAACAGTTATGGAGTGCCACGTGGACATGCTCCAGGTGATACTAGCTCTTCAAACCAAGCAGCTCCGTGTCCACCCTCCCCTGCAGCTGCTGTCGCAAAACTCTTTCCTATGTGCCCCCACCCCACACACACACACCGCCAATACACTCTTATCAACCTCCTGGCTCCATTCTCTACCCACAGCATTCCACTCCTCTCTCCTCACAGTCCTGCAGTGTGGACTCTCAATACCTACTGCACTCAACACCCATTCATCTGCAGTTTGGCTCCCCTGAAGTACAGCACCCGCTGCATCATACTCCAAAGGAGAAGGTTGGGTATGATCCCTGGACAAACACAAATCTGTAGCTGTCCCGGGACCCCTCCTCCTCTTGCAACCTTCCATTCCCCCATCCCCCTCGCTGCTGATGCATGTTTTTGTTTGACACTCTCCTCTGATTGTTGTCTTTCAATAAAAGAATTGTGTTTGTTTGAAAGCAAGCTTTATTCTATTAAGTGAAAGCAAAAAGAGCTCTGAAAAGCAACATACATTTACATTAAGGCCCCTTCTTACATCATGTGTACCAATCACCACCTAGCAATCCCAAGCATAGCAACAAATATTTAGTGTCTTTCAGCTTAAAATTGCTGCCTCAAAGCATCCCTGATCCTTATGGCCCTCTACTGTTCTCCTCTAATAGCCCTGGTCTCCGGTTGTTCAAACTCAAACTCCAGGAGCTGAGACTCTGCAGTCCAGCCCTGAGTGAAGCTTTCACCCTTCCCTTCACAAATATTATGGAGCATACAGCACGCGGCTATAAGCATAGGAATATTGTCATCGGCCATGTCCAGCTTCCCTTATCAGCATAGACAGCAAGCTTTTAAACAGCCAAATGCACACTCCACAGTCAATCTGCAGTTGATCAGCCTGTGGGGAGGCTTGAGAATAATATCCTCACCAATTGGTACCGGTGAGCACAGACCAAATCCCTGTGTTTTTAGGACACTGAAAACCAATCAGATTCTTTAAAAAACCAGAACTTTATTATAAAGAAAAAAAAGTAAAAGAAGCACCTCTGTAAAATTAGGATGGAAGGTAATTTTACAGAGTAATCAGATTCAAAACACAGAGGATTCCCCTCTAGGCAAAACTTTAAAGTTACAAAAAACAGGGTTAAACCTCCCTCTAAGCACAGGGAAAATTCACAAGCTAAAACAAAAGATAATCTAACATGCCTTGCCTCGCTTTTACTTACTATTTTTGTAATATTAGAGACTTATTCAGGATTGTTTGGAGAAGACGGATTTCTGACTGACTCCCCTCAGTACGGAGAAAAACACACAAACAAAGAGCACAAACAAAGCCTTCCCCCACCCCACCCCCCATTTGAAAGTATCTTCTTTCCCCATTGGTTCTTTTGGTCAGGTGCCAACCAGGTTATCTGAGCTTCTTAACCCCTTACAGGTAAGGGGGAATTCTAGGCTACCTTTAGCTGTATGGTTATGACACTGTTGTTCAACCGCTCCTTGCTGCTGTCAAGTTGCCCGTGTATGGCTTCAAGAGCCACAGCATTAAGGGATAGGTAGGGTCTCCCAGGATCACAATGGGCATGTCTACTTCCCCTACAGTGATCTTCTGGTCTAGGAAGAAAGTCTCTGCTTGCAGCTTCTTGAACAGGCCAGTGTTCTGAAAGATGCGTGCGTAATGCACCTTTCCGGACCAGCCTGCGTTAATATCTGTGAAACACCCATGGTGATTCACAAGCACCTGGAGAACCATTGAGAAATACCCTTTGCTATTAATCTACTCTGTGGCTAGGTGGTCTGGTGCCAGAATTGGAATTTGGGTGCCATTGATCGCCCCTCTGCAGTTAGGGAAGCCCATTTGTGCAAAGCCATCCACAATCTCAAGCACATTGCCCAGAGTCATGGTCTTTCGGAGCAGGATGCGATTAATGGCCCTGCACACTTGCATCAACACAACTCCAGTGTCGACTTTCCCACTCCAAACTGGTTAGCAACCGATCGGTAGCAGTCTGGAGTAGCCAGCTTCCACTGTGCAATCGGCACGCACATCTCCAGCGACAGGGCAGCTCTCAGTCTCATGCGACCCCTTCTGCCTTCCCACAAGTCTTTGCGGCAAAAGAGAAAGAGGTGCTCTGTGGGATAGCTACCCAGAGTGCACAGCTCGGAATAGTGCCACAAGTGCTGCAAGAGTGAACACGCTATTGCACAGGTAGTTGTCAGTGTGAACACACAACAGCAGTTTTCCTTCGGCGCTCTCTGAGTACAGTACCTAATTAATCTCTAATTTGATCACAAGGATTCAATCACTTGAGCCTCCCAGTTAAAACCAAATAGCTACAGTATATCTGTTAAAACAGAAATTACAAATCCAATTGAAGCATTATCACTAGTGTTAGCCTTGCTCTACTTGACAACCATTCACCCTCTCTAAAAGAAGTGAATCAAAGTGATTCTCTGTTGACAAAGGATGTATCAAAAAGAGGCCAGGTCATTCATGTATATACATTACTCCTCAAATCTACTATTCTTTGGGCACCAGCTTTCGTCTTTATGAAACTGCAGCATTATTATATGTTCATAATGGCTCTGATTTATCCATGACTTTCACCTAATAGCAAATAACAGCAGTCTATTGGGACTCATTCTCCCTTACTCACTTATGTCCACACCAGATGCTTCAATAGAACTGCAAAAGTTAATGTCCCCTATATCCACCTGATTAACTTTACTTTAAAAAATAGTAAAGAGTGGCAAAGAGCATGATGTGTGCTCTTTCTCAGCAGCTGTCACACATGAACCATGTAAGGGGATGACTGATATTCATGTTAGTTTATAACTGTATGGCCTCTATTTTGTTTTTGCTAGAACACATCAAAATGATACCTGAAAATTAGACTTTCATAACAGGGAAGGTTTTTCTGAAATAACCATGAAACAATGTAATGCTTTTATTTTTTTATATATTATTTTCTTTAGAGAGGAAAGATGGTGCCAAGGCTAGAATGCTAGCTTACGACTCTGGGGCCATGGATTCAAATCCCTGCTGTGTGACCTTGAGAAAGTCACTTAGCCTTTCTGTGCCTCAGTTCCCTATCTGTAAAATGGAGATAATAGCACTTCCGTATCTCACTGGGGAATTGTGAAAGAAAAGTACATGAAAGAAAAGTTGTAAGGTGGTCTGATACCATGAGAATGGGGGTCATTTACATAGTTTGGGCAGTTTTGTTTTTTCATATTTTTGCCAATGTCTTCTTGAATATATTAACCCTAAGAGCACTGAGAACAAATATCTTAATCCTCAGTGTTGTCTGCTGAAACATCAAAGCCTCAGCTATGTGTAACACAGACAGACCCCACTCATCAGTGGGTGGGATCGAACCTGAGGCCTCTGGAGCTTAGTGCATAAGTCTCTAGCACATGAGCTAAAAGCCATATGCCTGTTAGCTAATGCTATAGAGCAGACTCATTAATGTCTTTCTATCGCTCTCTCTCTCTAAGTGATCTCACTGCCCCTACACTCAGGAGGTGTATGAGTTACATATGCTCTCCCCTCCTTTCAGTGAACATGCTTTTTCCCCTTAATTAACATGTGCTGGAAGATGGCAGTCATGGCGCATGTCTGTTGCAATGTGCCTGTTTCCAATTCCCTGCGTGGAGCCACTCTGGGATCTATTCTGTCCTTTGCAGCTTCTGCTTCTGATTGTTCTTTTCACTCTGGGTTGCTTTTATTTAAAATTAAGAAAATAAAGACCAAACCTGAGAGAGAAGGCAAAAGAGAGAAAAAAGAGGCTAGTTTTCTTCATCTGAACTGAAAGGCCAAATTGCAGCTACCTTACTGCTGTTCCTTCAGCAGCTTGGGTTATTCTGCATTTAATTGTGCAGTTCACAGAAAACAGAGCGAGCTGAATCTGGCCCAGTCAAACTCTTCTTCCTGTTATGCAACTATGGCCATCACAGTGATGAAACCTGCAGACTCTATCACTGTTCCCCCTGACCTGCTTCAGTGGCCTGGGACAAGTAGCAAAGGGAAGTAGGCCACACCAGAAGGGGAATGGGTGGATTCAGGACACAGGGACAGTTGGACTCTTTCCAGGCAAGATTCCTAACTTTTGATATTCTCTCTCCTCTGCAATACAGCTTTCTCCTATGGCTTCAAGAAAGCTTTAGAAATTAGCTAATTCCCCAACTGCCATTCACTTGGGGATTAGCTAGTCTTGTAAGGATCAGTATTTAAGTATGGACTTATTCCCTCCTCAACCCATCTGTCATTTCTCTGAGAGAATATATTAATTTGCAGAGCAACTGACTGTAAAGTTGCCAATCGGATTATGACGACTTCACTACAGGATCAAGCAGAAGAGTGTTCTGGAATAAGGACTGTTCTGGAATAAACTCTTATCCAAGCTCAAAACTCTGAAATAATAGCAAAGCTGTTACAAAAGGAGTAACTGGCTCAATAAGTCTCCTCTGCTTTCTATATAAATGTTCATTTTTTTTTCCAAGTTTGCCTAAGTCTGAACTATCATCATTCACAATTGCTAAATAAAACCTTGACAAACTAGAGCATTGGTCTGAAATCAACTCTACGAAGTTCAGTAAAAACCAGGGCAAAGTACTACAGTTAGGAAGGAAAAATCAAATGCCCAACTACGAAAGGGGAAATAAGTGGCTAGGTGCTAGTACTGCTGAAAAATAGCTGAGGGTTATTGTGGGCAGCAAATGGGATATGAGTCAGCAATGTGATGCAGTTGTGAAAAAGGCTTTTATCGATTTTGGGTATATTAACAGAGTGTTGTATGTAAGACATGGGAAGTAACTGTCCCGCTATACTCAGCAGGGGTGAGGCATCACCTGGAGTGCTGTGTCCAGTTCTGGACACCACACCTCAAGGAATAAGTGGAAAAATTGCAGAGCATCTGGAGAGCAACAAAAATGGTAAAACAGGTTGAAAACATGACCTGTGAGGAAAGGTTTAATAAACTGGAAATGTTTAGTCTTGAGAAAAAAAAGAATAATGGGAGACCTGATGATAGTCTTCAAGTATGTTAAGGGGTGTTTTAAAGAGCACTGTGGTCAGTTGTTCTCTATGTCCCCTGCAGGTAGGACAAGAAATAATGGACTTAATCTGCAGCAAGAGAGATTTAGTTAGATATTAGGAAACACTTTCTAAGTATATAGGTAGTTAAGCGCTGGAATAGGCTTCCAAAGGGAGGCTGTGGAATCTTCATTGTTGGAGGTTTTTAAGAA
Organism: Lepidochelys olivacea; assembly: GCF_965140295.1. Taxonomy (NCBI): domain Eukaryota; kingdom Metazoa; phylum Chordata; order Testudines; family Cheloniidae; genus Lepidochelys; species Lepidochelys olivacea. The sequence goes on along the minus strand of NC_140412.1, from coordinate 128,476,598 downwards.
GAGGTTAGATAAACAGCTGTCAGGGGATGGTCTAAGTTTACTTGGTCCTGCCTTGGTGCAGGGGAGTGGATAAGATCTTGAGGTCCCTTCTAGCCCTACATTGCAATGATTCTATGTCCAGTTGGACTTTCCCCAGCTCTTCGGCTACAGTCCTGGAATCTCACAGACCTAGTTAAAGTCCTGTGCTAGTGGTTAGGGATTAAAAACCTGCTAAAGTTAATACTGAATTACACTGAATTTTCCATTAAAAAAATAATACCTGTTATATAAATAATAGAAGAGTACAAATAGTTGTAACAGTTTTACAACATCAGTATTCTGTAACAACATTTGTATTAGCATTACATTAAAATAGATGACATTTTATAGGAGGAAATGTATTCATCTTTATATTTTAAAAATATGTTGGAGTTTAGCAGAATTAAAACAAAGATTAGACATTTATATGAATAAAAATAGCATCCTCAGTTATATTAGAAATGACAACATAATAAATATATAAAGGAATATAAACCTGTATGCTTCAGGGCATAAGCCATACACTTGCTGACAGGAGCTAGAAAAAAAAACTACTTCTATTAGCAATTTATTCCATTATTGTCCATTAGGAGGTTTCTCACACCTTCTTCTAAAACATCTGGTACGTGTTACCATCAGAGACAGGATATCTAATAGATGGAATTCTGAACTGATTTAGTACAGCAGTTCTATCTCAACCTGTTTTAACTTAGGAGAAATTCAGGCCTATATGTCTGCTCCATGGCTTAGGCCCAGCACTGTACGCTACTGTTTTAAATTTAAAATACGACAGCAATAATTCCACAAAAATAAAACAAGTGTGAGCACCTGTTTTTTTTTTTTTTTTTCTATTTCTCCCTTCCTAACAATATTATTCATTCCAAGTTACTGGAGAAATGTTACAACCTCAGCTCAAAAAAATCACCTGTCAGATCTGAAGGGCAGTGGATTTTGATTCCAAAGATTTACTCTCTCCCACTGGTGTCAATAAAAGTTTCATACACATTAGAGAGTGCTACCCTATGGATCTCTGAGAGGAGATGAGTTTACACCAGGACCTCATAATGTAATTTTAAAAATGTCAAAGTAGGTGTGCACAACATGCTTATTACTGTTTCTTAATTTTTTTGTATGCCCTTTGAGACTAGTTTTGACAACTGCTTGTATGAATAACTTTACAGAAAAAAAATATCCTGGACTAATAATATGAATGTGATATTTCAGGTAAATTGGTCTATTTTTATGTAAGTTGAGCAGGGCTTTTAGGATATATAGTGTGTCAAATATTTTATTGTCTCATATGACTGGAACATTTTCCTAATAAGATATCTTCAAATGTTTGGTGAGAAGCTCCAAATTTCTTTTAATCTGTTAATCTTAGCAAAAACTAGTACTTTTGACAGATTTTGTTGGGGGAAAGTGCTGTTTGAAAGTGGAATGGTAGTTGTCACAGCTCAGTGTAACTGCATCTGTATGTCCTTCAGTGGTCCAGCAACGGCACCCACTCTTAAGCTTCCAGATCCCCAGCTGCTGCGTTTCTCATTCCTTTCTGACAGGTCTATTTCCAGGCTGCACAGTTCCCTGACTTCACTGTGAAATTGCTAGCAGAGACAGGGCTGCCCAAATGTACCTGCTTGCTTTCTCTTCAGAGAATGTTAGCAGTGTATCTGGCCACATGTATTGATACTACAAAGTTCTTTTTATGCAAGTGTATTTTATTCTTAAGGTAAAAGCAATACACAGAAACTTATTAAAAACAATAAAATTACCTGCACGCATACTAATAAGCTTACAAGAGCTCAGCTTGCCCAATGCTAACATGGGATCTGGCATGAGCAGTCCTTCAACACTTCCCTTACCCCACAAGACATTTGCTTTTGGTTTCCAGTTTAATCACAGCCTCAGCTGAGAACAAGCACACAGTCTTATGGGGCCTTAGTAGGCCAAGTCCTTAAGTTCTTCCAATCCTTCCCTAATGAGTGGGGCCCACCTTGGACAAGGAGAGGCCCTGTTCACTTGCTGGCTCAGGAAGAAGATCTGAGATAGTTTAAAACCAGGCTATTTATCCAAAAATCCTTTCTTTGTCTGTTGGTCCCTGAAGAATCCAGTTTGAACTAGTATATGAGGACTTCTCCAGGGGACTGATGTTTCTCTGGGGATGTGACAACCTGAGTGAATTTGTCTAATCATCTCCTGCTCTTCTCCTTTTTACCCTTTCTATGGAAATACATACAATCCCTCAGTTAACATGCAGACAATCACATTTTTAATACAGTAGCCCCCAAAGAGATTGAACTCAATTCAATAACATTTAACTCAATTCAGCAAGGTTTGTCCAGGATATTGTCAGTCTGTCACAGTAGTTATTTTTTACTGAGTATGTAGGAGCAGCTTTTAAAGTGTACATTGGTGTTATGAGGTTGTTATGAACTCGTCAACGGTGCACAGGTGGACTTCGTAAGGCTTGTATGGTCCCAATTCAACTTTACAGAGTCCTTATAATCCTTATGTTCCTAAAGAAGCTAGTAGGGTCCTTGGCCTCCTGTCACTGAGCAATTAATAATTGTGGGTTGTTGTTGTATTTTTTTTTTTTAAATAAGGGACAAAAAATGAAGGTTAACATGGTAAATATGTCAGTTATCTCAAAGGAAAAAACCCCAACCTTGATAATGTTGTAACTTTCAAAAAAATCACCTAATAGTGGACAACATAGTATGGAAAATACAGCCAAGATCACCCAAATATCCTTAAATCTGATCCTGTTTTCTACAGACTTTCCTTCATTGCATCATCTTAATAATATTGTTTTCTTGGCATCTTGCTATCATCCCAACTTCCAAACAGTTGAAGAACATGGGATTTCAGGAGAATGTTGTTTTACTATTAGGAAAGAAATCTATGACCTTAAGGACTAAATTGTGGCCTTTAGCCACTGGCCTGAACAGACTGTGGAGGGAAGCTGCATAACTTCATGGATAGCTCTCGGAGGGACAGACTCCCTCCCCAAGCATTCTGGTGTGTAGCGAGATGGTCCAGTCAGCTCCAGCAAGTGTGTCTGAACAATTGACCTGCGTTCCCCATACTGCAGAGATGGCAATTGTGACAGGGCCTTGCACAGGTTGTGGGGAGTCGGGCAGACTCTTTGCATCATGTAAAGGCCAGTCACACTCTAGTTCTTAGCTAGTGTGTGACTGTATGTCTTAACTCAGCTTCAAAATACACACACTGGGTGAAATCATGGGTTTATTGAAGTCAGTGGCAAAACTCCTATGATTTCCCAGGATTTTACCCAGTAAAACCCTCTTTGTGTTAGAGGTTCATCTCCGAGCAACTCTTCAGCTGGATGATCAGATAGTCATTTGGAACCAGTGTCCAAGTGGAGTTGCCCTACGCAGGATGCTCCATTTAGGCAAAAAAGAGTGATTACAACACTGCATATAAAAGAAACCTGGCCTTGATCATTTTTGTGTTCAACCATAAGTATGCAAGTACCTCATCCACATACCTTTCAACGATTTACCATACATTCTGATTTCATGTCCATTTGCTTGTGGAAATAGAATATTGGCTCTGTCAGCTGCCAACTCATGGCTGCAAAAGCATTACTTAGGGGGTTAATTTTTAAATTGAAAATTTGTAATTACAATATTCAGCATGTAAAAACAAATGTTATAACAATTGTGGCACAGATGCACAAGAGAAGATTCAGATGCCAGTTAGTGGTGCAAGACCAATATGTCATAAATAGTTAAATCCATTTAGCAGCTCAAATGCCACTAGAGCAGGCCAGCTACTAATTGTCAATCACATTGTTCGGTGAATGATGTTCAAATAAATTATTTAAATATTAGTATATTCTACCATTCAAACAATTCTATATGCCAATAACCCAATTAGAATCAACCCCACACACAAGAATTTAACTGAATAGCACAGTGAAAAGCAGGCAATAAAAATTATATGTGAATGAAAAGATTATTATGAAGTTAAACTGTCTTCATATTTCATTAAGCTAATACTCTGAGGCATACTACAATTTACTACTAGCAAAGTTACTTACTAACATCTTGAAAACACTCTACATCCTCCGCTCTTAATAAAGTACTATGCTTTTGATTAAGTCATTCAGTTTTACAGGAATGAAATGAGTTGTTGTGGCTCTGTTAGAAATTCAAGTTTCAGAGCCACAAGGACTCCTTGTTGTTGTTTTTAAAGAAATTTTCAAGAAGATCTTGTATTAGACTCAAATAGAAAATGAGAAATATTATGGGGGTAAGGAGAGGAGTTGGGTAGGTTTTGGATTGTGATTTGTGACCAAGAAAGCAGATATATTGGCCTTCATTCTTGGAGAGCCCCAAGGATTTAATTCTGCCACCCTCACTCATGTTGAGTAGTACCATTACCCAAATTGTTCCATTGGTGGTAGTTTGTTTAATACTTGTATGTTTATTCTGAGCGTGGCTGATGTGAGCTCTAAGATAAATGAGTTCTTACAAATAAACTGAACACTGAAATGGTTATAAACATAAATAATAATTACACTTAATGTTATTAGCTGCTAAGTCTAAATAATGAGTATGAAGGCGCTGCACCGTGGTTTTTGTCAGCCAATGTATATGTACTTTGATTACATTAAAGGGCTTAGTCCATCTTTCAGCACACCCATGAAGCATTTACATTAGCTGATGAATTAATACTCTAGAATTTGTTACCACTTAGTTTGAATACACTTTGTTCAGATGCATAGAACTGAGCTCACACAACCTTTTCTGCTTATCCTAGTCATACTTAATATAGGCCTCAACACAGCAAAACACATATATAGTATTAACAGCTAGCTGTTGAATAGTGCATTACACTTGTAGATCTTACATTTTACAAAGTATCATTTCTTCCACCTTAATGAAGTGATTGCAGATGCCTAAGTCTGTTAGTATTCAGCAAAGAACTTAAGTATATCAATTGATGAGCACATAGGGTTGCTTGAAGTCAGTGGGACTTAAGCTTGTTTTAAGTGCTTTGCCAAACTTAGGCCACAGTGCATTTCATAGTGCATTTCATAGGTTTTGTTTTTATAGCTGTGTGTTCTGTGAATGTATATGAACTGTTAGTGCTAAAAGATACATAGCATATCACCTCATCACCTGCTTTATTGCAGAATTTCAGTCTTTTAGCCTTCTACATCATGCTTGTCTAGTTAACCAGGACTCTCCATTCCCCAATATTCTGAAGCAATCGTATTTTCTGACATTATTAGCATTTGCATGCTTTGGATTTACCATATAAGAGATGATTAAATGACTACTGTTGATATAATCATTGAACTCTCATCCAAAAAAACATTTACTCTCATTAACCTAACTACAACATTGTTTTTTGTAGTTGTATGGAATATCCTTTAGTTTAAAGGAAGCCATGCCGCTTACATTACACAAAGGCTGAAATTCTGGTCTCCTGAACAAAGCCAGAGTGGGTTAGTGGCTAAAACAGACATTGGGAGAGCAAAAGTCTCTCTCACACACACACACACACACACACACACTTGCTGTCTCTCTCTCTCTCTCTTCCTACTCCTTCTCCCAAAAATGTAATATCTGTGATGGGTTTATCTTTTAGCTTTATTAATTCAGAGATACACGCAAGGAGCACTTGTCCAGAATCTCAAGTATTATTCTATTACATACAGGTAGAAATGGTGAGATGGTATTTGTTTGATATTAAGTGTATATCTCCCTTTTACTATGTTATGAAGTTTTATATCACTATGGTAAACATGTTATATGAAACCCATCTAATGCCTGCTCACATACTTCATCTCTTATCTCATATACTATGTAGATACTGAAAAATACTCAGTCGAATCCTCTGATTAAACACATATCTTTTCCTAACATCCATAATAAAGAACCATCCTGCATTCCCGCAAATAAATTCAAATCCATTCTTGCAAAATATCATCTGGAACAGGCAAGTGCTCACTGCCTTAGATATCTGTCAAAATATCCATTTAATAGCAAACCTCAATGGGATCATCCTCTGAGCATTTAGGAGCAAAGACAGAAAATAGTTGTTCGGACTTATCTTGGAAGCGAGAACCCATGCCAAATACAGATCAGAAGCAAAAGCACATTATACCAAACAGAAAAATAGTCTAACTCTCTCTGATAGAAGATAGAGATACTTGAACATGTTTAGTTTCTTTTTAAGATTGATGTTTTCAGTCCATGGGTTTTCAGATCTAACTTATTCAGCTTATGTATTGGTAATTAATTCTGTAGTGCCAGAGCTCCAACCTAAGAAGAGGTTTCAGAGTAGCAGCCGTGTTAGTCTGTATTCGCAAAAAGAAAAGGCGTATTTGTGGCACCTTAGAGACTAACCAATTTATTTGAGCAAATAAATTGGTTAACCTAAGAAGAGTCACTACAAAATATCAAATAAGATAATTAATTACTGTAGTATTGCTACTTTTTAATTAAAAGTTTGAGCTTATTCAATAATACAAACAAAGCTTTATTTTTAAATCTCATTGACTGAGTTTGTTTTATAAAGGGAAGGAAGATGAGGTAAAGAAAGAATACTGTATATTTTCAAAAGAGCTGAGGAAAAAATTGCTCTTGTATTTTTGCACCCAGGCTAGAAGTGCAAGTGACTGGATTTCTGCCTTCAGTTCATCTCTAGATTCCAAAGTGAGAATGAAGCTTTTATGGATATTATACCTGCTAAAAGTAAGGCCACTCTTTCGTAAGGTTGACCATATTCAGTAATTACCACTATAACCAGCTGTGATCAGTAGCTTAACAATACTTAATGCCACTGTGCTCTTCTGTATGCCCTTCCCCTTTTGAATATTTAGCTACTGTGCTGGATTGCAGAAGGGAACGGAAAGTCTCATACTGATGACAAGTCTAGCAGATGGATAAAGTGTAAGTCTAAAATATTTCTTTAAAAAGCTAAAGTGAATTTATTCCAGTATTTCAAAATCTAAAGAAAATAAAACCCCACAAATGGACTCAGTAAAACTATATTGCATTTTTCTAGAAAAAAGCCTCCAATCTTTCAACTATACATCAGCCCTGTACATTAGTCACAATTATATACTTTAAAATCTATAAAAAAAACCTGATTTTACTGTAGTGTACACAGAAATTCCAATCTAAAGCAACGTACACCACGTGTTTAAAAAAGCATATTCCCTGCCTCAAATATATTTATATTCTGTGAAAAAACATAATTGTCTGTTGGAGGGCAAAATTATACGATCCCATCTCAACACTGGTGGTTCTTGTAGCTTATAAAGCTGATGTGTATAGGTTGAAGACAGCCAGGTTTCATTTTGGCATTTGGCACAGTATTTTGCTGCAAAGGCATAACATATCTTTTAGATAACTGTACCAAAAAAAAAATTAAAATAAAGAGAATACTCTTTATGCGGAAGATGTATTTTTATCTTCATATGATGTGTGTTGGCTATGGTAACATTCCCAATGACAATAAGTCAAGTCCATTAATATTTGTCCTCCAGGCATCTTCACAGAAAAGAAGATTAGTGTCATACGTATTTACATGTAATTTATCTGTTACCATTAGGAATGTTTCCCTAACCAAATTAAATGTAAAAATATTCCAGTTAATCTCAAGGAAATATTTGTAACATAATATGTACATGTATATTTTTAAGTTACCCCTATAAATATATTCTTATGTTGCAAACCAAAATAGGATGAATAAAACAGTAAGATTTTAAAGCATTATTTGTAACCTGTATTAACAGTGATGTAATGTTAATGGTTTACCAGAAATTAAAGTAAACCATACATTTTAGGGTATGCATTATATGGGGTTAAGTTCACCAAACGAAGGACAGATACAATTTATGTATACATATTTACAGAATTTTAATGGACTAATGCACAGGGCTTTTTGTATTAGTGTTATACCAATAAAATAAAACCAAACAGGATCTTTTAAAAGGGGATAAGACAAAATGCCACGCTTATTGTGAATACAAAAAGAGGCACAGTAAACAAGTAATCATAAACATTCTATCCCATATACTCACACAAAAAAGGTAGAGCAAGTAAACAATCATATTTACTATATCCCATTCACTCCCACACACATACACTTTTGCAAAGTTGTTATAGTTACCAGCCTAGAGGTTGCTCATGCCAAGTTACGGGCCAGGTAACCTTGCCATGAGGGTGGAGCCAAGTCTTTGTCAGATGTGCATCTGATGCTCCTGGAGGGTGGTTGTAGAACCAGGCTCAAAGTTCTTAGTCTTTAGGGTCTGTTTTTATAGGAGTTTATTCCTATGCCAGTCTATGGAGGTGGCTTCATCATGCTGTTGCTGAATCAATCAGCAGATGACACATCCCTGACGGCTCCGTGCTGCCAGATGTTATCTTGTTCTTCGGTTCTCCCATCCTTGAGGCTGTTGGGTGGATTTCAGTCTGCCCTCTGGGGATCATCTGGTTATCTCCACTTAACGCATTCGTCGGCCAATCGATACCGAAGTGGTAACTCCTAGGCTGGCACTCCTAACCTTTCATTTTCTATTTACACACAACATCCATTCACATGCATCTTCTAGCTTTATTTCAACATATATCTCTTCTGACTTTAACAGCTCTTAGGGTGTAACAGAACTGCTTAACCCCTTTACCATATAACATACATAACAAGCAAGATAAAGAATGTGAGAAGGGTGGGAGTCTCTGTGTGCTGTTCCAAGGAACAGTTGTTTTTGCAAAGTATTATCTCTTCTGAGAACAGACTCTCTGTCCCAGGATGTGCTGAGCAGTTTGGCCTTGCAAACTGCTCACAGAGAAAGGAAAAAAGGAAAGACCTTCTAATTAACATTACTTTGGGATCTTTAAACTTTATAAAATTAAAAATCATACAGAAATCCTCTGGTATAGTAACATTAGTTATTTTAATACCACTATTTTAAAAATTGATTCTGCTTTCAAAAGGAAATATTTAAAATCATATTTAACAAATATCTCAAAATACATGGCCCAGTTCAGAAAAGTTAGTGTTTCCTGGAAGTTAATGATTGCCCTCATCTCATTGATTTCAGTGCGAGGTGGGGGAATTCAGCAATATGTAAGATAGGGTCCATAATTTCCTCTTTTTTTTTTTTCTGTTGGGTTTCTTCAAATTTACTCACATGAGTAATTCTTACATGAGCAGTCTTGTTGAAATTAACGGGATGGCTCTTGTAAATAGAGATTACAGGATCAAACCCTCAGTTTGTAGTAAGCAGGAAGGACTTCTGAACATCTGCTGTTCAATAAAGTTCAGTTAATTAGTGATTGATTTACTCCTCTAGGTCAGTGTTTGAACATTGGATTTCTTAACCTTCTTTCTCATCATATCTATTAATAGGTCTATAGTTTAGAGGTTGTCTCCCATTTTGGCAAAAATAATTAGGTGTGTTAAGTCTCTTGCATCTTCCTCTTAATAACTTTAAATCAATGTCATGAAAAGCCTAGAACCTATCTTCTGTTTCATCTTCTGCTGGTGGTAGTGTACTGATCAAGTTTGTAAGAGTGCCTGATAGAGTGGCCAAGTAGGAAAATCATGTCTCACCGACCCCTTAGAATTCTTTGACTGTGTGCTCTGACACATCTGATTCTGGCTACTGCCTGAGACAAGTTACTGTATTAGGCGGACCACTGATCTGATCCATCATGACAGGCAGACTTGAAGACACTTGCACTAGGTCTGAATTAGGCCCAATGGGCCAAACTCTCCTCTCATTTATATTTTTGTTTTACACCATGTAATGTGCTATACAAACCCCACACTGGACAACAAGAGGTTAATGAGCTGCTTTGGGTGCAGCTAGCCCTGTCACCACAAGGCATGCACAGGCATGTACAGGCTGTAGGAGGAGGTAAAGCTCACTTTGGGGCAGACTAGGGAAGAGAACAGACCTTTACCCCTCAGCTCCTTAGGAAGGACTGATTGAAGACAGGAACTTCCCTGACAAGTACTGCCTGAAATTCCCTCCCTGAGGTGGAAACATAGAAATGTAGAACTGGAAGGGAATTCGATAGGTCATATAGTCTGCACCGAGGCAGGACCAAGTATTACCTAGACCGACCCAGACAGATGTTTGTCTAACCTGTTCTTAAAAACCTCCAGTGATGGAGATTCCACAACCTCCCTAGGTAATTTGTTCGTGTGCTTAGCTACCCTTACAGTTAGAAAGTTTTTCCTAATATCTAACCTAAATCTACCTTGTTGCAGTTTAAGCTCATTACTTCTTGTCCTGTCCTCTGGGGTTAAGGAGAACAATTTATCACTAGGGTCCTACTAAATTCACAGCTATGAAATCTGGTGTCCCCATGAAATCTGGCTGTTGTAGAGTGGTCATGGTATTGCCACACTTACTTCTGCGCTGCCTTCAGAGCTGGGTGACCAGAGAATGGCAGTTGTTGGCCGGGTGCCAGCTCTGAAAGCAGCACCGCTGCCAGCAGCAGCACAGAAGGCAGGGTAGGAGGGAGTCATCACAGTCTGAAATATTTTCAAAGGGGGTCTCAGCAAAAAAAGTTTGAGAACCCCTGATTTAGCAGACTGACTTACCAGGGTGACTTACAAACATAACAGTAGTACAGTACAATACTTGTTTTAAATGTACTGTATGAACACATCCACAAAATTTGCTATTTATGCAGTGACCAATTGGTGAAAAATATGATTTCTCTGCAATTTAAGTAGACCCCTATTTATCACCCTCCTCTTTATAACAGCTTTCTATATACTTGAAGATTGTTATTGTGTTCCCCCCTCAGACTTTGCTTCTCCAGAGTAAACAAACACAGTTTTTTTTCAATCTTCCCTCATAGATCATGCTTTTTTAGACCTTTAATCATTTTTGTTGCTCTACACTGTCCACATCTTTCCTGAAGTATGGTGCCCAGAAACTAAACACAATACTCCAGTTGAGACCTTACCCGTGCTGAATAGAGTGCAAGAATTTCTTGTCATGTCTAGGTTACAACGCTAATACATCCCAGATTGACATTTGTTTTTTGTTTTTTTTTGCAATACAGTATTACATTGTTGACTTAGGGAAGGCCTGATCCTGATACACCCTGAAAGGGAGGTATTTCCCTCTCTCCCATACTAACTCTGTTTGTGTTAATTCCCCTGGCTTTCTGTTTATGGACTACTCCAGAAGGGGAGAGATTTGGAAATGACCTGGCTAGAGGGCCAAGTCACCAGAAGAGGCAGGCCACTGCAGATGCAGAACAGACAGTGGCCACAGACCCCAGTGAAGAGAGAGTTCCCATGCCATGCCCAGCCACATGGAGGTGCCAAGTAGTGAGCTGACTCCCTCACAATTTGTGGAAAAAGCAGGAACCCTTCCAAACTCTAAAGAAGGGGAAGGACTGACTGACCAGCTGGTCAAACACACTCAAACTAGAGATGTGGGTTGGTAGGTCCGACAACAAGGACCTAGAGTGTCTTTTAAATGAGTGACTGAGAACCAGCAGCAGCACCAGGCAATTCAGCAGCAGCAGCAACAACTACTCCTGCAGCAAATGGCTGCCCAGCAGCAACTGCTGGTCCGGGACTTAGTGGCACAATAGCAGGAACAGTAGAAAAGCCTGGTCCAACAGGTAAAGATCTAGATGCAACTTTCAGGTCTCCTTGGTTGCTTTAGGCCTGGGCCTACTGGTTCTGCCCGTGTCAGTGAAATTCACAAAGACAGGGCCTGAGGACAATCCAGAGACTTTCCTGATAATATCTGACACCAGTATAACTGAGATTAGAAGTTGACTTGTTTTGTCTGTGATCATTACTACTATTTTATTCCTCACAGTATGTGATAATCTTGGTTTACCTCATCAAAACTGATGTCTATCAATTATAATTCCTATTATTTCAGTTATTACTATCCACTGATGCTTTCTTGGGAGCTGACATTGTACTGTATTATGTAAACTTTGACTGCCACTCTAACTCTGTGGCAGGTCACCGTTACTCCTAACTGATGCTTTTTTGAGTTCTCATCTAGTTTTATCTTCTCTTGCTCTATGTATTGAGGATGAGAGATGGGGAATTGTTGTGCTACAATTATAAACCCAGCTAACCCCTGATTCTTTTAAAGATAGATTGAAATCTATCTTCACGTGTGATTGCTGTATTGAGAGTGAAATTATGAGAACATTATCTGTATTGCACTTCTGCTCCAATCTGAGTGGTGTTCTCTTTTTACTTTACATTCTACAGTCAACTACCTATTACTACTAGTTTTGTATATTAGGCCCTTATGCTGTGCAATAAACTTTTCCCCATTGTGTTCCATTGCCAATATCAGTCATTCTGATAACATGTTTTCCAGAAACCCAGTTTATAGATTTAGCTCATTTTTCTCATAACTTAGAATGAAAGCCAGTGGGTGTGTTAAGGAGAAGAATGGTATTCCAAATGCAGATGCCAGTGCTGATGCATGCATACCCACAATTAGTCAGGGTGGAAGTTGAAAGTGCAGCAATGAGGGGTCAAGACGAAGCTGTACAAAGCCACTTGCACGCTGGTGCAAAATTAGTGAAAGCAGATTTTTGGCAAAAAAGCCTAGTGTAAATTTTCCTTTGTTTATGATCCAAACATTCAAGCTCTTGAATTTTATTGATAAATGTTCATGAAAAGATCATTTCAAGGTCACAGGATTGACTATTTGTACTGGAAAAGGTGTATTTTATGTGGGATGGTTTACTGTTTAGCATAGCAAGACTCCCAAACTCCTTGCTAGACCTCTAATACAGAGGACAACAAGCAAGGTCAGGATTTGGTCATACCATTCAGTGTGGGCACATGCTTTGTTATTGGGATGAGACAAAATTAAATGTATACTCTGCTATCAGTCAATAAATGCTAATTGCCTAATTTTTCTATGAATGATGCATCAGGCAATGTATGGTGATTCAGATAAGAAAAGGTCTCCTGTTTTCCAAAATTTCCTAATCCAATTTATCTGCTAGATCTCCTTAAATTGTCACTCTTCCCTGGGTTATTGAAAATCAACCTCACACCTCCTCCCCATCCAGAAGGACTATCAAAATCAGATGGACCATCAAGGAACATCATAATGGCCCTAACACACCGGGGAGATGGTATGTGCAAGGAAGCTCGTCCTATGGACTTGGATGCTGAATTAAGGAAATAAAACAAAGTCACAGGGGGAAAAAAACATCTTTTTGGCTGTTTGAACTCTTACAGGGCTAGAGAAACCAAACAGAGGCAAGAGATCCAGAGAAGCTGCCACCTGGGTTGGCCTTGAAAGATAGTTTGAATTGACAGATCACTGCAACTCTGTCACTCTTAGGATTTAGAATATAACTCATTTGTGTGTATGTTTGGTTGCTTGCTTTAACCTGTAAATAACTCTCATTTCTTTTTCCTAATAAACCTTTAGATTGTTTATTACAGGATTGACTACAGACATTGTCCTTGGTGTAAGAAATAGGGTACCACTTGATCTGGGGTAAGTGACTAATCTCTTGGGAGAGGAAGCAACCTGAATGTGGTGTGATTTTTGGTGTAAGTGACTATTTATCTCTAAATCCAATTTGTCTACGTGGCAAGATCTGTCTGTGACTCCATGATAAGACAGTTATAGTGATCCAGGAGTTTACATTTTTACTGGCTTAGTGAAATCTAATTATAGAATACCCCACCAATTTGGGGTGTCAGCCCTGTTTTTGACAGTCTGCTCTGAGGTAAGCACTCAGTCGTAAGCCACTCAGAACTGTGTGACACACGTTTTTAGTCATTTCTATGCAACCAAGACAGTTACAAAATTATATATATATATATATATATAAAGGAAGAAAGCTGAGATTCTTAGGTAATAATCTGATTACAGCAGCGGGCTGGGGCTTTAAGAAAAACAGCAAATAGTGCGAGACTCATGAGAAAATTTTGATAAGTTGACAGTGAAAACCTCAATGAGTTTTTTCAAGTCCTATTCCGAGTTACAGGTGTCACATTTCTCCACTCAGAGAATGGAAACAATATCATGTGACTTTTGAGCAATTACAGTGTATTAACACATCTTACATTGAGAATTCAGTACCTGCAGCAAATTGTGACTAATACGTAAAGACAGAAATCTGGACAAATATTTGACAAGTGCATTCATATAATGCATGTGTGTGAGGAAGTTATAATCCTCCCATGGACATTACACAAGGAGAAAAAGAGGCTAACTTTGACAAGTAAATTATTCACTGTGAATTATTTGTTCTGCCCTAGTGTTTTTCCGCTCCATAAGTATCTTAAAATGCAAGGTGATTTTATTGATTGATAATGCTTCTCCTCACTCCAATGTAAAAATTTAGATGTTTAAAGCTTCACACAGTCAGCCACTGGATAGAGGAATAATTCAATATATTAAGGCACTGTGCTGCCACCATTAGCTGCAACATATTATCTGCTGCTTCAGCGATAGCAAACCACCAGACATGAACATCAAGGACAATCAGTATTTCAGAAGAGATGACTGCAGGCAGCTTACCTGTTCTACGATTGTTAACTGTTGGTGCCGTTCTGACCTGCTGTCCTCACCCTCTATAAATTAAATCAAAATGAAAAAACACTCAACCACCCACAAGCACTGAGGTGGCTAGATCAACAGTCAAACAAACAAACACACACTTTTTTCAATCATTCCTCATAGGTAATGTTTTCTCGATCTTTAATAATTTTTATTGCTCACCTCTGGACTTTCTTCAATTTGTCCACATCTTTCCTGAAATGTGGTACCTAGAACTGGACACAGTACTGCAGTTGATGCCTAATCAGCGCAGAGTAGAGCTGAACAATTATTTCTTGTGCTTTGCTTAAAACACTCCTGCTAATACATCCCAGAATGATGTTCAGTTTTTTTGCAACAGTGTTACATTGTTGACTCACATTCAGTTTGTGATACACTACAATCCTCAGATCTTTTTCTGTAGTGCTCCTTCATAGGCAGTCATTATGTTGGATCATATTAAAGAAGTTCTGTATTAAAATCACAAATGAGTTTGATTCCCCATAGTTTAAATTCCAGGGTATTACTAATTAAGAAGTCTCTTGGTTTTTAGTACTGTTTCTCTCCCTCTATGTGTGAAACTTGCAAGCTGCTAATTGTGTTAGTACATTCTAAGACAGAGTCTGTTCTCAAAGCAATTCTTTGTAACAACAACTACTCACACAGAGAAAGATTCAAAGCAATACCCTGTAACAATAGAAACAGCACCCAGAGACTCCCCGCCCTTTTGTTGTATTCATCTCACTTTGTTAACAATTGTGATTAAAATAGAGATACACGTATGTATGTGGATGGATGCTTGGTGTGGATAATAACTGAATGATCAGGGAGGTGCCAGCCTAAGAATCCAGTGTCCATCGGCTGAAGAAGGCATCAAGTGGAAAGAACCAGAGGACCCCCGGAGGGCAGACTGGAATCAACCCAACAGCCTCAAGAATGGGAGAACCAAAGAACAAGATAACATCTGGTAACACGGAGCCATCAGGAATGTGACTTCTGCTGATTGATTCAGCAACAGCATGATGAAGCAATTCCCATAGACTGGCATAGGAAGAAATTCCTATAAAAATGGACTCTAGAAAGTGAGAACTTTGGGGTCTGATTCTGCAAACCAACTTCCAGGAGCATCAGATGTGCATCTGGCAAGGCCCTGCTCCTGCCTTATGTCCAGGCCACCTGGCAAGTGGCTTGGCATGAGCAACTTTAAGGCTGATAACTATGGTAACAACCTTGCAGAACCTGTGTGTGTGTGTATGAATGAATGTATGAATAAATATGAGATTGAATGGAATGTTATAGCTATAACTAACTGCTTACTATGATTCTTTCTGTATTCACAATAAATGTGGTATTTTACCTTGTCCCCTTTAATGAGATCCTGTTGGTTTTTATTTTATTGGTATAACAATTTCCTTTTTTGTATTAGTGTATTTGATTATTCTCTCTCAGGTATAGTATGTTGCATTTGTCCTTATTGAATTCCATCCTATTTATTTCAGACGATTTCTCCAGTTTGTCAAGATCATTTTGAATTCTAGTTCTGTCCTCCAAAGCTCTTGCAAATTCCATCCCCGAACCCCGCTCCACCTTGGTATCGACCGCAAACTTTATAAGTGCACTCTCTATGCTATTATCCAAATCATTTATGAAGATATTTAATAGAACTGGACTTGCATGAGCCCACTCAATATGTCCTTCCAGCTTAACTGTGATAACTATTCTCGGAGTTTCAGAGTACCAGCCGTGTTAGTCTGTATTCACAAAAAGAAAAGGAGTACTAGTGGCACCTTAGAGACTAACCAATTTATTTGAGCATAAGCTTTCGCGAGCTACAGCTCACTTCATCGGATGCATTCAGTGGAAAAACTGAATGCATCTGATGAAGTGAGCTGTAGCTCACAAAAGCTTATGCTCAAATAAATTGGTTAGTCTCTAAGGTGCCACTAGTACTCCTTTTCTTTATTCTTGGAGTATTGTTTTTCAACCAGTTGTGCACCCATCTTATAGTAGGTTCATCTACGTTGTATTTCCCTAGTTTCTTTATGAGCTAGTCATGTGAGAAAATATCAGAAGCTTTACTGAAGTTGAAATGTATCACATCTACTGCTTCCACCACATCCACAAGGCTTATTACTCTGGTCAAAGAAGGATATCAGGTTAGTTTGACATGATTTGTTCTTGACAAATCCATGTTGACTGTTACTTATCACTGTATTATCTTCTAGGGCTTTCAAATTGATCGTTTGATTATTTGCTCCATTATCTGTCTGTGTACCAAAATTAACTTGACTGATTTATAATTCCCTGGGTTGTCCTTATTCCACTTTTTATAGATAGGTACTATATTTTCCCTTTTCCAGTCCTCTGGGATCTGTCCCATCCTCCACGAGTTCTCAAAGATATTCATTAATGGTGCAGAAATTTCTTCAGCCAGTTCCTAAGTATTCTAGGATGTATTTTGTTAGGCCCTGCCAACTTGAAGATATCTAATTGATCTAAGTAATTCTTAACTTGTTCTTTTCCTATTTTAGCCTCAGATCCTACCCCATTTACACTGATGTTAACTAAATTAGTCGCCCTGACTGAGTGAAACAAAAAAAGGGATTTAACACTTGGGCCATTGCTGCATTTTCTGTTACTGTCTTTCCCTCCTCATTGAATAACAGGCCTACCATGTCCTTGGTGTTCCTCTTGCTTCTAATTTATTTATAAATATTTTCTTATTACCCTTTATATCCCTAGCTAGTTTAATCTGCTTTGTGCCTTGGCCTTTCTAATTTCCCCCCTAAATATGTGTGTGTGTGTGTGTGTGTGTGTGTGTGTGTATTGACCTATTTTCTACTTTTAGTATGAGTCTTCTTTGAGTTTTAGGTCATTGAAGATCTCTGGATTAAGTCAAGGGTGAGCTATTACCATACTTTCTATCTTTCCTATGCATGGGCATAGTTTGGATCTTATTTCCTCCTTTCCCTTCTGCAAGACTACTTGAGAAAGAGAATTTATAATGGAATGTAGCCTAGGGTATGGCAGATGGCCAGTTTCTAGTATATCATCCATTTGAAATATGATGAGCTGTGATATACAGACCCATTGATGGGTCACTATTATGTATCAGGCTTCAGAATAGTAGCCGTGTTAGTTTGTATCCGCAAAAAGAAAAGGAGGACGTGTGGCACCTTAGAGACTAACAGATTTATTTGAGCATAGGCTTTCGTGAGCTACAGCTGAATGCATCCAATGAAGTGAGCTGTAGCTCACGAAAGCCTATGCTCAAATAAATTTGTTCGTCTCTAAGGTGCCACAAGTACTCTTTTTCTTTTTATTGTATATCAGCCTCTCTTGGCAGGCCTGACATAATCACTACACCTATCGCATCATAATCGGAATTTAAAAGGTGTCATGTAATATATCATTGGAGAACTAATAACTCATGGGTCATTAATATTCTTGCATGCAGTATGTATGAACTGTGTTCAAAGAATTATGAATATGAGCTAGAATTATGTTCTTAAAATATGTCTGGAAAGCAATATATAAGCATAGTCTGCCTTACACAAAGGAATGAGTATTTGTCTCACCAGCTTGGTCATCAGGCAGAACCAATGAAGATACATTTACATAAAAGGTAAACAAAGCCATCAACCTACTGTGTGTGAAAAGAAAAGGAGTACTTGTGGCACCTTAGAGACTAACCAATTTATTAGAGCATAAGCTTTCGTGAGCTACAGCTCACTTAGCTCACGAAAGCTTATGCTCTAATAAATTGGTTAGTCTCTAAGGTGCCACAAGTACTCCTTTTCTTTTTGTGAATACAGACTAACACGGCTGTTACTCTGAAACCTACTGTGTGTGGGAGATCTAGACTATAAAGAAGGAGGGTTCTGAACCTCAACTTCTAAATAATTGAATCAACTGATTTCATACAATATTACTGCATTATAAAAATGTATCAAATATGGTGTTTTATGAAAGCTAATGACTTATATAATTGTAAAATGTATGTTTTAATACTCTGAGAAATTATAAATATCAAAGGATATTATGGCTTGAAGTTTGTGATCAAAAACATGGAGAATCAGATTTTCCTGCAGACAGAAGGGAAGGCAGCTATTTACCTGTCCCCAGTGAAATTAAGCAAGATGTGACAAAAACTATGGAAACTCTGTTAATATACAAATCAGCAGAGGGATGGGAAGTCCACAGGAAGGGAAGAACAGCATGAGGTTATCCTGAGTCTGAGGAAAAAATACTGAATTTGGGAAAATATAAGGAAAAGGAAGAAGCTATCTTGGTATCCATCACTGGACAGATACAATGGGTCCAAAATCTTGCAAGCTGAGAAATATGGGTCATTTAAACAACAGGGTTGCAGTCTCTGGGAATGGAATATAGGTGACAAACCTGCTTAGCCTGAGGTGTTTCACCTAATTAGAGAAGGGAAACCATCAGCTTGTACTTCTGCAGAAGGTTCTGATGGAGAGAGAATCAGCCAAGCCTGGTATGAGGACATTGGTAAGACATTTACCTTGAGCCAAGTCTGTAGCTTGTTAGGTCTTAACCACTGGAAAGTGTATATTGCTTTTATTGGCTTGTAAGCATTTTGTCTTTATCCCATGTACTTGAAATTACTTAAAACTGCTCTCTTTTTGTTAAAAAAACCTTGTTTTACTTTTAATATAAACCAACCCAGTACTATATTTGAATTGAAGTGATTGTTAACTTCAGTTAAAGCAACTCCCTGCTCCTTTAAAGAGACAAAACCACAGTAACAAACCTTATTACTTCTCGAAATGTTCCAGAATTGGGCTGGACATTTCAGGGCAGAATGTTTTGGGGAAAGTTGGGACTGGAGGTTCTTTGGGGTCACCCTGCAAGTAGTAACCAAGGTTGATATAAACCAGGGTGGGTTTTGTGTTGTACACAGGAGGCTGGGTGACAGTACTGAACCAGGGATGCACAGCACACAGATACTCAGAACTGCATGTTTGTCTGCTGACTGGTGTCCAGGCTATGAATCACAGCAGCAGGATTTACCCAGGGTTACAGGGCTGGCAATGACACAACCTTTAATTAGTCTGAATTGAACCCCAAAACATAACAGTGGCATTTGTCAGCAAGTTTCTGTTAACCCTTTCATCATTTACACCGTAATCCAGGAAAGCACATAAGCATTTCCTTAACTGTAAGTAGGTAAGCAGTTCCAGTCAAATCGGTGGGGATTCACATGTAATGAAGTGTCTAGTTACCTACCTTACCTGTTGGCAATGAGGAATCTCGTGGGGTGGGGTGACTGACAGGAGATTACTCAGCAGTCTGGTCAAGCAGGAGTTACAGACTCAGAGCCCCAGTAGGAATGAGAAGCCATCTTGTAATTACAGGGTCTTTTTTGCTCTTACATCTGTGTATCTCCAGGAAATTGCTGATTTGTGGGGGCAATCCCCCAGTTTTTTTTTTTTTTTTTTTTTTTTACAGGCAGCACACTGTGATCACTGTGGAAGAATTAGGAAGAATATATGTGAAGAGAACATTGCAAATTTTCCTGTTCTTGTACAGAAATACTCCATGTAGGAGACATAAGTAATCATATTACAATCATGTGTTTGTGTCTATATTTTTAGATGAATTAAATATGAAATAAAGCGTTCAAGGTCTGATTCTCATTTGCACTAAAGGACTTATACCTCTGGTGGTATAAATGTAAATGGGGATGTAAACTGCTTCCCCACCTACTTTACATTACTAGAGCAGTATAAAAGCACTATAAAGATACTTTAGTGTAAATAAGAATGAGGCCCTGAATATATTAAGATTATTTGCAAAAAGATATTGTAATAAGTAGAAAATATTGTTGGTATGTTTCTTTAAATTTTATCCTGTATGAAAAAGAGTAATGAATGACTGATACAAAATGCAGGATAAATAACTATCAGTCAGTGACACTGGTGGTGGAAGGGGATAGATATCTAAATGTTTAATATGGGTCCTATCTGCACATTATTCTACATATAAAACCACATTAAAGTCTATGAGCATTTTGCATAACATCTGATGGTGGGCTGCAGAGTGTTTTACTGATGAAAAGGTATGTTGGGTTACAACAAGTGTTAAAGTGTTAATACAGTTCTTGTTTAATCTTACTAGACTAAATAGCTAAGAAGTGTGGTCTGGAGTTTTGGTTTGGAGTGTGGTCTGGAGTTTTGCAGGAGGTTAATGGTGGCTTACTCCCATTGTAACACCACCACTAAAAACCTTTAACCTTTTATTAAACAAACAAAAAAGAAGAAAAAACTCCAAAACTATTTAAAGGATGTGAAATGTAAAGAATTCATGTTTTCATTTTACCATTTACCTTATTCCTTTTCCCTTTAGTCTCATGGAGATTTTTATAGGTGGAAACGTTTTTGCAGTCTTTTTAGATGGTAATAAAGATTGTATTAACTGACTTTCCTTTTTGGGAAGAAGAGAAAGTCAATTTAAATAATAGGTCTTGAGTTAAATAATGGTGTGACATTAGGAGCCCATCAATGCCAACTGCCACTCCCACCCCCATACTGTACTTACATCAGGCCTGACACACTTATTGCCCCAACACACTCTTGTCATAATATGTATCTCAAAGATGTCATGTAAAGTATCATATGTAAACTGGTGACATACTGGTCCCAAAAATCACTGCATAATGTATGCATGGCTTGTGCACAAAGAGGTATTGGAGGGAGCTGGAAATAAGTTCTTTAACTGTTTTTGGGAAGCAGCACAAAAAGCCTCAGCTTGTCCTAGACAGAGGAATGTATATATGCGTGTCTGAATACCTTGGTCGCCAGCAGAAGACAATGAAAGTATATTTACATATAAGAGAAACAAAGCCATCAAACTAGTAACTGGGTGAAAAGACTGCTTAATGATCACACCAGGACACAGAATCTGCACCCCACTAAACCTTCCTGGTTCTTGAAACAGAGGCAAGAGGCTTTAGGAAATATAAAGAGATCCAAGAGACATTTTAGTTATTCTTCCCTTAGGGGATAATAGGGTACAACACCCTTTGAGCCTAAAAAAGCTGGATCCTCTTGACCTGGAAGGCAAGAGCTGCTGGAATCTTGCTGTTAGTGAGAAACCTTCTTAGACAAAGATTGAAACTTGTTGAAATTAAGTTTTAGTCATGAGAAAGCATGTCTTGTTTTCGCAAAAAGAAAAGGAGTACTTGTGGCACCTAAGAGACTAACAAATTTATTTGAGCATAAGCTTTCGTGAGCTACAGCTCACTTCATCGGATGCATGTCTTCTTTTCTGGTAATGCCTGTCTCTTTCATTCCTGCTTCATATCATTAAGCTTTCCAGTTGTCATAAATATAAAGGGAAGGGTAAACACCTTTAAATCCCGCCTGGCCAGAGGAAAAACCCTTTCACCTGTAAAGGGTTAAGAAGCTAAAGATAGCCTCACTGGCACCTGACCAAAATGACCAATGAGGAGACCAGATACTTTCAAAGCAGGAGGGGGGGAGAAACAAAGATTCTCTCGGTCTGTCTGTTGCTTTTGCTGGGACCAGAGCAGGAATGCAGGTCAGAACTCCTTTAAAGGGTTAGTAAGCAATCTAGTTGGATATGATTTAGATTCTGTTTTGTTTAAATGGCTGATAAAATAAGCTGTGCTAAATGGAACGTATATTCCTGTTTTTGTGTCTTTTTGTAACTTAAGGTTTTGCCTAGAGGGATTCTCTATGTTTTGAATCAGATTACCCTGTAAGATATTTACCATCCTGATTTTACAGAGGTGATTCTTTTACTTTTTCTTCAATTAAAATTCTTCTTTTAAGAGCCTGATTGCTTTTTCCTTGTTCTTAAGATCCAAGGGTTTGGGTCTGTGTTCACCTGTGCAAATTGGTGAGGATTTTTATCAAGCCTTCCCCAGGAAAGGGCGTGTAGGGTTTGGGAGGATTTTTGGGGGAAGGACGTTTTCAAGCGGGCTCTTTCCCTGTTGTATATTGGTTAGACGCTTGGTGGTGGCAGCAATAAAGGTAAAATAGTTTGTACCTTGGGAAAGTTTTAACCTAAGCTGGTAAAAATAAGCTTAGGGGGTTTTTCGTGCAGGTCCCCACATCTGTACCCTAGAGTTCAGAGTGGGGAAGGAACCTTGACACTAATCTTTGTTAATAAACATATCCTCCTTGTATTACAAAACCGTTTCAGTGCTGTGTACGAAACTGGTGGGCAAGTCCTCAGCTAGCCAAACAGACTGGTGCGTACTCTGTCTCTTTAGAGGCAGCAAACTGAACTTCTGTGAGCCTCCGGCGAGAGGGACTGGACACTGCAGTGAGACGTCTCTGAGCAAGTCGGGAATTAGGGTTCACTGACTGTTACTTGCAAGGCAAAGTTTTGACTGGCAGAGTCCTCAAGAGTTTGATGGCAATACAGACAAGCTGGTTTGTCATGGAGCTGATATATAGTTTAAGAGCAGGAAGCTCTCATTGCTGAGACTGACAGGAGTAACACCTAGGTCTCACAATTCTGGAGTCCCCAAGCAAATAAATGTCACAAATGGATAATTAGATCTTAGGTTCTTGTTGTTATTGAAATCCAATCTTGTTCCCTTTAAGATAAAACAAAACAAACCCACACAAAAGGATCAGAAATGAAAGAAATTGCAGCTTCTGTTTCTGATGCTTTCTTTCTTCTAAATAGCTGCTGACCTACTACAGGCACAGCATAGTTTTATAGGAGTTCCACCTCTTCCTCTCCTCCCTTCCCAAGTCTAAATCCTGGAAAAGTGATTTTGGGTCCATTAGAAAAATAATATAAGAAACACCTTAACTCAAACATTAACAATCGACAGACACTTCAATTAAGGTTCAATATTAAACTGTGAGTTAAGTAGTAAGGAAATGGTTCTCTGAATCAAAGATCACTTTGAAAACAACAGGTATTTCACTGTCCAGTATTTACAAAAAGCCAGATGCTCATGTGAAACAGATTTCTTGCAATAGCTGCAGCTAAGAGCCAAAATGCTGTAAGCAGTAGGTCTCTCTTCCAAAAGTCTCCTGGTGGCAAATGTGCAACTCTGTTAATAGAAATTAGATTCTGATGACAAGAAACTTCTTGCTTATACAGATTTTTTATTCAGAATAGTCCAGCCCTGCACAGTGACTCAAAATATCCCGGTAGGCAGAAATGGGGAGAAGATGGTAAACAGAAATATAATAGATTAGACTCTGTGGAAAGAGCTATTCACTAGTTAAAACAAGAGAGAGAGAGAGAGAGAGAGAGATTTAAAGCTATAGCCATTTTAAATGGCACAAATATATGTATATATATTTGAAACGAGTGGTATCAAAGCACCATATGCATTTAAGATAATATTATAAAATGTACTGGACACATCAGCTGCTGAATAAGCTTCAAAATGTAATAGTTGAGTTAGAAGACTCTAACACGTGTTTGGGGAATGTGATGAATTCTATAACTTCTGGAAATGAACTAAATTTATTTCACATGCTGAGAGCTTTCTCAAAAATGTTCCTTTAGGGCTGAAATTTTCAGTGCTCATATAGCAGATTAAATAATGCTTAACTCTATTACACTTCCCTTTTTCTTACATCTCAGCTTAACTTTTGTTGAAGCAAAGGCCAGAGTTCTGTCTTTTCAGGATTTGTCAGAAAGCATTACAAGGAGTCAGGGCTAGTGTATGTAAAATCCTGAATGTAGCTGTTAATAATAGTTCCTAGTCAGCTTCAAAGAGAGAGTACCACACTATTTCTTAGTCAACAAACATTTCACACATACAAACCAACTACTGTAAATAGCATTTGGAATACTTATGAATAATTTCCCAACAAAAGCTATTAGGGAGTAAATCTACTGTTCATTATACAACCTTCCTCACATCAGTTGCTGCTACGCATATTTAAATACAAAGTTCCAACATAATATTTACACTACTAAACTTTAGCACGCATGCACACCCACCCACCTTCCTTTCTGCTCTGGCA
Source organism: Lepidochelys olivacea (assembly GCF_965140295.1). Taxonomy (NCBI): domain Eukaryota; kingdom Metazoa; phylum Chordata; order Testudines; family Cheloniidae; genus Lepidochelys; species Lepidochelys olivacea. The sequence continues at coordinate 128,452,046 of NC_140412.1, read as the reverse complement.
GAGATTATTCCGTAGCCTCTGTAATGTGGCCATAATATGTAGTATAGTGGATTTGTCAGAGTTTAAGAAGAATGGGAGCCTCTCAGTCCCTTTGCGAACACTTCTGAGCTTTGTTAGTAAACACAAGTGTGGAAATCCTTACAACTAGCAGTATTCCTGCCCTTGGTTTAATAGTTGACTGCTCTCCTCAGTTTCTGATGAAAGGGCAATCTGTAACCTCTAACTGAAGTGGTACAGGTACTGAGCCACAGCTTCCACAGCAGACCCAGCTCTTGATACTGTATCATTCATCTGCTGAGTACACAGGGCTGTCTTTGACTCCCTTATTTATACCCTTCCCCCCTTTGGCCCCAGCTCTCAGATAGTGAATGCATGTGACCCACAAGACTGTTTGACTTAAATGACAGCTTCTTATCAAGCTTCAGAAGTGGAGACTGAGCATCTCTAGCAACTGCTACAGCTTACTTTTGGATGCTTTTGCACCCTTCTTGCCCCTCCCTGCACTCTGCATGTGTGCAGGGACAAAAATCAATGTCTCCCTCCCATTGCTTCTCTTGCCTTTTTTTGGAATAAAGGCAGTGCAGAGAACCAAATGCTGCCATATAAAGCACATGTGTTACGTATGCTCTCACCCCAAACACAGATATTTTAGCAGGGAAATTTCAGGAAAATAGCTTGAGTTATTTTGATGTATGGGAGCGTAAATAAAATACATATAAATATTCAGATTTTTTAAAAGTGAACTTTCTTTTTTCTCATTAATAACTCAACATTAATGGAATGAAAACATTCAGTGTTTACACTTCCATTAGGAAGTGTACTAGTTAAGATCCTAGGGTCAAATCTGCAAAGGTTTTTAGGCACCTAAAGATACAGATAGGTGTATGGGAGCAGGGGAGATGGGAATGCTCAGGGAAAATCTGTATAACTGAACACTACCATTCCTTCTCCATCTCATCTTAACACTTGCTGAAGCACAGCTCAGAGTTCAGTCTCTCCAGGACTCTTGAGAAAATATTCCACAAGAGTTAAACCTCAGGGCTATTGTATGTAAAACCACGGTAAATAAATATGAATAATCCCCAAAGAGAGAGCACCATACACTTTCTTAGTAAAGCAAACATTTAATACACATGTCAAGGTTCCTCCCCCACTCTGAACTCTAGGGTACAGATGTGGGGACCTGCATGAAAACCTCCTGAGCTTACTTTCACCAGCTAAGGTTAAAACTTCCCCAAGGTACAAATTAATTTTATCCTTGGTCCCTGGATCTCCACTGCCACCACCAAACTCTAACTGGGTTTACTGGGAAACATAGTTTGGACACGTCTTTCCCCCCAAAATCCTCCCAACCCTTGCACCCCACTTCCTGGGAAAGGTTTGGTAAAAATCCTCACCAATTTGCATAGGTGACCACAGACCCAAACCCTTGGATCTGAGAACAATGAAAAAGCATTCAGTTTTCTTACAAGACTTTTAATAGAAATAAAGAAATCCCCTCTGTAAAATCAGGATGGTAGATACCTTACAGGGTAATTAGATTCAAAACATAGAGAATCCCTCTAGGCAAAACCTTAACCTTAATAGTCATTCTATTCAGCATAGTTCTTTTCTCAGCCATTTAAAGAAATCATAATCTAACATATACCTTGCTAGATTACTTACTAAAGTTCTAAGACTCCATTCCTGGTCTATCCCTGACAAAAGCATCACACAGACAGACACAGACCCTTTCTTTTTCTCCCTCTTCCCAGCTTTTGAAAGTATCTTGTCTCCTCATTGGTCATTTTGGTCAGGTGCCAGCGAGGTTACCTTTAGCTTCTTAACCCTTTACAGGTGAGAGGATTTTTCCTCTGGCCAGGAGGGATTTTAAAGGGGTTTACCCTTCCCTTTATATTTATGACAGCACACAAAACACATTGCAAGTAGTATAAAATATTGTAAATGATGCTTAGAATACTATGGATAACTTTTAAACAAAAGCTATTAGATAGTAAATCTATAGGTGTTCCTTATGCAGACTTTCCCCCTTTTGTTGCTGTCACAAATATTCAAATATAAGGTTTTAATATAATATTTTCTATACTTTAGCACATACATCAAAACACATTCCCTTCTGATCCTCTCTTTTTCCGTATTTATAGTATACCTCTATTATGCATGTGTGTGGTATCTTGCCTGTTCAGAGTTTGAGAAATGGCAGCATCTCCATCCTTTCAAACACTGTAGAACTTTGTCAGCAAACAAACAATCTGGGGCTCTGTTGGATCATATTAAAGAAGTTCTGTATTAAAATCACAAATGAGTTTGATTCCCCATAGTTTAAATTCCAGGGTATTACTAATTAAGAGGTCTCTTGGTTTTTGGTACTGTTTCTCTCCCTCTATGTGTGAAACTTGCAAGCTGCTAATTGTGTTAGTACATTCTAAGACAGAGTCTGTTCTCAAAGCAATTCTTTGTAACAACAACTACTCACACAGAGAAAGATTCAAAGCAATACCCTGTAACAATAGAAACAGCACCCAGAGACTCCCCGCCCTTTTGTTGTATTCATCTCACTTTGTTAACAATTGTGATTAAAATAGAGATACATGTATGTATGTGGATGGATGCTTGGTGTGGATAATAACTGAATGATCAGGGAGGTGCCAGCTTAAGAATCCAGTGTCCATCGGCTGAAGAAGGCATCAAGTGGAAAGAACCAGAGGACCCCTGGAGGGCAGACTGGAATCCACCCAACAGCCTCAAGAATGAGAGAACCAAAGAACAAGATAACATCTGGCAGCACGGAGCCGTCAGGAATGTGACTTCTGCTGATTGATTCAGCAACAGCATGATGAAGCAATTCCCATAGACTGGCATAGGAAGAAATTCCTATAAAAATGGACTCTAGAAAGTGAGAACTTTGGGGAATCTGATTCTGCAAACCAACTTCCAGGAGCATCAGATGTGCATCTGACAAGGCCCTGCTCCCTCCTCATGTCCAGGCCACCTGGCAAGTGGCTTGGCATGAGCAACTCTAAGGCTGGTAACTATGATAACAACCTTGCAGAACCTCTGTGTATGTGTGTGTATGAATGAATGAATGAATGTGTGAATAAATATGAGATTGAATGGAATGTTATAACTGTAACTAACTGCTTACTATGATTCTTTCTATAATCACAATAAATGTGGTATTTTGCCTTTTACCCTTTTAATAAGATCCTGCTGGTTTTTAATATATTGGTACAACAGCTCTCCACAGCCAGCAGCATTCCAACCCTTGGTTTATTAGCTGGCTGCTCCTCTCAGTTGCTGGTGAAACAGAACTCAGTAGCCTGTATCTAAAGTGGTACAGGGATCTGGACCCAGCCCTAACAGTGTGCCCAAGCATGCACACATTCAGACACATATTTTGGTCCTGCATCAATCAACAGTTGAATCCACAGGGCCATCTTTAACTTCTGTATTTATAACCTTTCCTTTCTTGTGCTTTGATTGGCTCAGCTCTCAGATGGTGACAAGGGTGTGACCTGACAACTGGGTTCCCCCCCAGAGCAGAAGCTGCCTACATAGAGCATGGCAGGTAACTGCCATACCCTGTTCTGGGTTGCCCTGCCCTCTGCATGTCGGGAGAGACACAGAATGTCCAGCTAAAATGTAGGTCTCCTCCCCGCTGCTTCTCTCCCCTTTCCTGGGAGAAACAAAGTCAAATGCTGTAACATAAAGGATGTAGGTGACATAGGTGCCTAATGGGATTTACAAACACCACTAAACAGCATAGATGCCTACCTCCCATGGAAATCAATGGGACTTGGGCACCTAACTCACTTACGCAAATTTGAAAAATCCCACTAGGTGCCCACCTGCATCATTAGGTGCCTAAATACCTTGCAAATCTGGCCCCCTAATCTTCAGATTGAAGCTGCTCTACATGAACAATTAGACCATAGCAACCTGGGGTGTGAATCCACCTGTACTAGCCTATTGCAATCAGTTTGTGTGGACCTTATAATGTACATTAATAGATTGTTAATGTACTCTGATCTCATCCAATGATCATTTGAGGGCAATGGACAGCATCTGGATTCTATGCTGATGTTAGATCTATGAGTGACTCAACACTATTGGTCATAAGACACTGCAGCCCCCAATGGAAGCTTGTGGAGTTGTCCTGGGGCAACATCACACTTGCCTTTTGAAGGGATTCTAAGAAGATTATACTGGGTGAAGCTGATTGCATCGAGTAATTGATGCCAGTTACTTTCCTTTTCCCTTTTGGCAGAATATTTGCCAACAGATCAGGATTTCCAGCAACCCAAATATATTTGTTGTTTGAACATATGAGAATGATTTTATTTTTAGATGGGAATAGTTCTCTGCAAATATTTGACATATGTTATTTGTGTAGTTTAATTAGATAAATCATATTTCTTTTCTCTGATCTGATCTGATGAGAGTGCAAGCCATTCCAGGGGTATTACCAGGGTCTGAATTTTAAAATTTTATATTAGTTTGAAATTTGCTTTTCATGAACATTGTACCACTACAACTTGGTTGCACAAATGTTTATACTCAAAAAGACTGTGAGTATGGCTGAACTCAATTCATTTAACGCTTTCAGCAAATATTCATGGAAAATGTTCTGCTGTAGTTGCCCAATTCTAGTTTTGAGCAACTACTCTTTCTCCCTTAGGGTGCTTGCTTGTGGAGTTCCATAGAGTGAGATCTTATCACTGTCTTGGCAATAAGAAAGACTGAAAGGAGTTCCATCCATACATTGATGATTAGAGCTAAGCAAAATTCCAACATTTCATCATGTGTTTTAATCCAAAAACAGGATGAAAAATTGAAATTGATGTTTTAACATTTCTGCACAATGGAAAGTCTGAAAAAATTAAATCGGAAATGTTGAAATGTTTCATTTCAACATTTTTGATGGAAACAAAATATTTGGACATTCTCAAAACTGAAATATTTCATTTCAGTTTGTTGAAATGTGCTGAAATGCTTGGTTTTTTGTCACTTCAACATTAAACAGCATTTCCGTATGGTGTTGCATCATGGGAGTCACATGACTTCATGCATTCTGGGAATTGTAGTTTGGAAGCCTGATGCCCCTTTTTCCTATATAGGCCAGAGACCCTGGGTGGACTACAGACTCCATAATGCAACCAGAATCAGGTAACTCTCATGACACATCATGCAGCCTGGTCAGAGTGAAATCAGTGCATTGCCTCTTAGAAGCCGGGCCCATAACACAGAATGAAGACTAAATTATAATTCCTTAAGATAATGCATCATTATAGGAAAATGTAATCTAATGGTTTAACTGATATGAACTTAAACATTTTTGGTCAGTTGAAAAATCAAAAATAAAATATACTCCCTTTTAAGTCAAACCAACTTGCCATGAAATATTTTATTTTCCTGACAGAAAAATGATTTTTCAATGGAAAATATATATTGGCTAAATCAAAAATTTCAATTAAAATTTCTACTTTGCAGAAACTGCATTTTCCATAGGGTTTTTTTTTATTCCCCTCGCCTCCCCACCCACCCCCCCCACTGGAAAATGCTGATTTGTCTAAAATGAAACTGTTCGTGGGAAAGGTTTTGACAAATTTCCCACTAAAAAAAAACCCAGAATTTAAAAGTCTTGAAATTGTAAAAACATCCTGTTTTGACACTTGCAAAATGAAAAATTCATTTTTCCATGGCTTTTTGTTTTAAAATTTAAGCTATGTTATAGTGTAAAAAATAAACAAACAAACAAAAAACACCCAAATCTGTTTCCTGATCAGCTCTACTTTCACCTGTGGGTTTCTGTCTACTGAGTGTCATTGATTTGTAGTCTTGGGGTCTTATAAAACTGATCTCTCCTTCTTGATTACTAGACAGAGTCTATGACAGACTGACAATAACATGTAATATCCCAAATTAACTTTGATGAGTTAAATTAAACCTTACTGAATTAATGTTAATACCATTGAGGTACATTGTATTAGAAAAGCAAATATTTATGTACTGTTGTGAGATTGTATGGAATTTCTTGAGCAGGAGACAAGATGAGAGCAGTCTAATAGTTTGAAAGGTATTAGAAAATTCTCTTTTGGAACAATATATGTGAAGTGGATTTCTTGGGAAGTACCCTGGGGTGAGGGGAATGCAAATTCTCCCCCTCTGAGCCAACCTTTTGAAGATAAGCACTGGGGAGAAAAAACAATTGTGTACGAATTACTTGCTTCTGGAAACTCAGATCAAAGACCCTCAAACTATATAACGGGAACTAATCATGTTAGTAGGGTGCTTGTTCTGAGCTCAAGCTGTGATAAAATGGTAACCACACAGACTCCCCTAAAGTGGGTGGTTGAAGCATTGGTCCGATCAGAGTCCAGGTGACAGTTATACATTGTAATCTATGCAACCATGACTTCCAGGCTTGCTCTTGCAACATACTCTGATTATTGGCATATATTGACTTAGGACTTGTACACACTAGGGCTTACTTCGGTATTAAGTGGCTCAGGGGTGTGAAAAAGACACCATCCAGAGTGACATAAGTTACACAGATTTAAGCACTGGTATGGACAGTGTTATATCAGCAAAAGGAGCTCTCTCACTGGCATAGAGCAGGGATCAGCAACCTTTGGCATGCGGCCCGCCAGGGTAAGCCCCCTGACAGGCCGGTTTATTTACCTGTCGTGTCCGCAGGTACAGCCGATTGTGGCTCCTCCCACTGGCCGTGGTTCGCCGCTCCAGACCAATGGGGGCTGCAGGAAGCGGCACGGGCTGAGGGATGTGCTGGCTGCCGCTTCCCGCAGCCCTCATTGGCCTGGAGTGGCAAACCGCGGCCAGTGGGAGCTGCGATCGGCCGAACCTGTGGATGCGGCAGGTAAACAGCCCGGCCCGGCAGGGGGCTTACCCTGGTGGGCTGCGGGTCAAAGGTTGCCAATCCCTGGCATCGAGTGTCTGCACTAGCAGCGCGACAGCTGCGCCTCTGTAGCAATTCTTGTGTAGACTGGCTGTTAGTCTGTAGAGTGCTTAGCTACTACGGTGATGAGTACGGTATAAATATCTACAGGTAGGGGTTTTGGCTTTGTTTTGTAAATGCAGAAGTATGCGGTTAAAAATAGCCATCTGCATACCAAGAAATTCACCCTTGTAGAGATTCAGCACAAGCTGCATGTACAACTTCCATGCCATGTACACAGAGTCAATATTAAATGTCATTTTGACTGCTTCCTTCCAAGTTTGGATGCATAAAAATAAAGGTTTTCGATATTGCCAATAAATAACTGTGAACAAGAGATGTGTCATATTTTCTAAGAATTCAAGAAGATGAAGTCAGCTTTATATTTAACTTTTTTTTTTTGTATTAAATCATGGGTAGAAGGCAATGAACATTGATAATTGAGGATCTATTTTGATTAAAATGGCTCATGTTGATCAATAGAAGCAGTAAATCTTCCAGATTTCTAGCGAGCTTTTTAGCATCTATATTAATCAATAAGACGAATCTTAGATTAACTTTGTTCTCCACTGGAAAACTACTTCTTTTGCAAATATCCTTTGCCCTCAGTAACTAAATCTATCCTTGGCCTAATATGGGATATTCTGAAATCCAAACAGTCCACACCCTCACTCTATTTACATCAAAGCAATAGAGTTTTCAGGGAGGGATCACAAGACCAGTGATTAAAGCAGGGAACCAGGAGACAGATGCATAGGTTCTATTCTGGACTCCTTCTCTGTCTTCATGGCCTTTAACAGGATACATATGTTTCCTCCCCCCATTCCCATCAACCAATTTTTTTTTTAACGGAGAAAATACATAATTCCTTCACCAAGATTTTTCAAGGCTTAGTTAATGGCTGCAGAATGTTATGTTCCTCAAAGCAAAGACACTCTGTAAGAGAATTTTTAAATTGCATTAACTTCTTCTATAATATTCATTACTTGAAACATTTTATAAAATACGTATGTAACAAATGTAAGTAGTGAACATGTTCTTTCCAGTGCACCTGTCTTTTGTCAGAAAGAATAAAGCAAAATATGCAGGATGCATATCTGCATTCCTGTATCCTGATTTTAGTAATCATGATGGTTGCCTTCCTTTCAATGTTTTGTTTGTCACACTGTTTAGTTTGTGTTTTTCAGTCTTGTCTTTACCTCTTACAATCCTAGTGACCCTTTATGGGATCTGGGGCTATGTTGCAACTTTGCCAGCCTTAGCCCACTTCCCCAGCTGGACAGAATAAGAGTACTAGGGCCATATGACAAAAATAGGCCTGCTGAAATGATAGAAGGGCAGCCTGTTGTCATGAAGGAAAGACCTTTTAGGGAAACTAGTAACTGTATGTTTTTGCTAAAGTTCTTGCTAAAGAAGCACTAGGAAAGGAGAGCACAAAGAGGTAAACAAGAGTACACAATCTGGCAAAGACATAATGATACAAGAGAAGTTCCCCAGATTGCACTTCACATTCCTGATCTCCATTTTGAATCAGCATTAGAAGCTGCAGGTCACATGATATTTACTGAGCAAGTGTAAACAAAAGCAAGGGAAATGTCAGCAGCTCATAACTCTGAGGTAAACAACAGTTGCAGGCTAAAAATAGAACTGGCAGTGGGCATCCTTTGAATGTTGGTACTGAGTATGTACAATAAAAATCTGACAGAAAGATATTATCAAAAGTGTCTAGAAAGTTCTGACACGATAGTATAAAAGCCAGTGTGTCAGTGGGCAGCTAGGGAGTTGAGAGGCCAGGAGAAGAGAGACAAGGAGATGAGGAGCCAAGAAGCGAGCAGAGTGGAAGAGAGCAGCTGGTGGCTGATGGCAAAGAAGCAAGGGAGCAAGCAGTAACAGCAAAACCAGCACCGGAGGAAGTCCTGCCACTGAAGTGAAGTCAGCAGGCAGAGTAAGCCTGTCAGCTATAATTATAGTATAGAACTGTACAGTGTTAGTGTGTATGTGTGTTGATAGTGAAAGAAATGTATAAGATTAAAACCATTTAAGAATTGCTGTCAGCAACCTGTGACAGCCTGGTAATCTGTAACAGGGTACAGTTTATTAGAATAACCTCAGCTGTATGTTGTTGTGGTTTAGGGGTGCTCTAATTTGTAAGGTATTTGTGCTTTAGATTATTGTATCAGGGACTGCTGTTTGCACCAATAAAAGGTGCCTTGTTTTGGAAAGAACACTGCTTGTGTCAATCATTTATTTATCAGAAGGCTGAATCCATGCCCTCCAGATATTTCCTTAGTCACCATAGAGACCAATCCCTGATGAGAACAGGCTGTTTTATAGGAGGTGGGCTGTTTGAGAGAACCCTTGGTAAACTCAAGAGGGGGACAATAAGTGGGCTATTCTGGGGGTACCCTAAATCTGTTTTCAGGGTAACATAAGCATAACTTTAAATATGTAGGGGTGTCTGCACTGCATTGCAGAATGATTCCCTGAAGCAAGTTGTGCTGTCTGGGTAAAAATTGAGAGTCTGATCTAATTTCCACTGGAATTATCATATAGGAGTCTTTCATTTCACTTTCATGGAAGCTGGAATAGGCCATGAATGAGAAATGGACCTATAAATAAATAGAGTATTACAGTCCTTAAGGGAAAAATTTAACATTGTATAAATGTAAAGAATTATTAATGACTATGACCAGAGTCCTGGGATGGACCACACTGAGAATGCCCCACTCAGGGCAGACTGCAAGAATCAGAGCAAACAATCCCCTAAACTGGTGGTTTATTCTATAATTAGATTCACCAAGGCAGTAACAAGAGCTTTGCAGTACCACACTGAATCATAGAATATCAGGGTTGGAAGGGACCTCAGGAGGTCATCTAGTCCAACCCCCTGCTCAAAGCAGGACCAATCCCCAAATAAATCATCCCAGCCAGGGCTTTGTTAAGCCTGACCTTAAAAACCTCAAAGGAAGGAGATTCAACCACCGCCCTAGGTAACGCTTTCCAGAGCTTCACCACCATCCTAGTGAAAAAGTTTTTCCTAATATCCAACCTAAACCTCCCCCACTGCAACTTGAGACCATTACTGCTTGTTCGGTCATCTGCTACCATTGAGAACAGTCTAGATCGATCCTCTTTGGAACCCCCTTTCAGGTAGTTAAAAGCAGCTATCAAATCCCCCCTCATTCTTCTCTTCTGCAGACTAAACAATCCCAGTTCCCTCAGCCTCTCCTCATAAGTCATGTGTTCCAGTCCCCTAACCAGAAGCCCAAAACAGTCCTTCTTAGGCATTCCACCCCTTGGTTCCCAGCCAAATAAGTCTAATATAGTGAGGGCTCACTGAAAAGCCAGTTCATTATATGTGATGTTCTACTAATCCCAAAGAATCTGAAATTTACCACCAGGTCAATATGTATCTCAGATCTTACCCAAATATCATACTGTCAGCCAATCTTCAGTAAACTAATGATTTATTAATAAAGGAAAAGAAGAGTTATAAATGGTTAATAGATCATATACATGCAAATAATTACAAAATCCTTATATCAGGTTTGTAGCAATGATGGAATAGACTGCTGGCTTGCAAAAGTCTCTCTGATAACTCCCAAAAGACTGGAAAGTTCTCAGGCCATATTTCAAAATACTCCTTTTAATTGAAAAGTCCACAATCTAGAGAAGTTGGAGCAGGAGTGAGGAAAAGCAGAGATGTCACAGCTTGCAATTTATAGCCCAGCCCAGCTTAATGGAAAGATACTGGCCCAAGATGGAGTCCAGGGTCACATGAGTATGAAAAGTTACTGGTAAAATATGGAGTCGTAGGTCAGGTGTCCTCATCTCATGTCCTTACATGGTTTCCTGAATTACAGGGGTGGCCATTGGCCCCTCACTGTGCGATGCATCCAGGGAAAGGCCTGCTGGATGGGATCAGTTTCTTCAATTGCCCAATCTGAGAGTGAATGACCTTAATGGGCCATCAACAAATAGCTAAAATTTACCTTTGGGTTGTCACCTAGAAATGTTTGAGATACCAATGCACAGCCAATATTCACAACATCAGATACAAAGATGATACATGCATAAAGAGGATAATCACACTTAAAAATTCATAACTTTTCTATTGATAGCTTACATGACATACTTTGTATCAAATGTAGTGCAATTGTGCAACAATGGTAGCAAAAATGATTTAAATGGTCATCGTCATTCATACAGCATCACAATGACAATGCAGATCCTAGGAGTTTCAGAACTGCTTTCTTTGGCTAACACATTTTCTGACAGCTCAAATGTTATTTGCAAACCCATTTATTTCTTATTTACTGGAACTATTTTTTTTTAAAAAGTCTGAAGATTATTGGAAAAGATGTGCTAATGTTTTTAAATAAAAAAGTTTACCAGTAATTTAACTACAACCAAAGTATTTAGATTGGGTTTGGATAATATTTCTAAATTTATTTTACATTACTCTACAATGTAGTTGAATCCACAATTTCTTCCAGGGCACGATAAAACTCTCTAATTATCTTTTTTTACCACTTTAGTTTCATAAAATATCAACCCATTTTATCTTTAAGTGGCTTGATAGAGCTAGACTCATTTTTGTCACCTAATTAAATGGAACAGGAGTTGACTTGGCTTGTTGCCCAGTGTGTATGGCCTATGTCTGATGCATTGAACCAGGGGAGGGAAAGGGATAGCTCATCTTATTGAGTGAAAATCTGGAGCGCATAGATTTGTATTTGTGATCTTTTGAATCCACATGAAAGTCACCAATTAGTTGAAATTGTAATTAACCCAGTTTAGATAAATGAATAAACAATTCCATAGCCTTAGACTGGTGGCTTTGTTCAGAGAATAAAATAGAGTAGATTTTCACTCAGTTAAGACCATGTTTTCAACATGCATTAGTAAACCAGAGAGCTTATTTTCACTTTAAAAAGAAAAGGAGGACTTTTGGCACCTTAGAGACTAACAAATTTATTTGAGCATAAGCTTTCATGAGCTACAGCTCACTCCATCGGATGCATTCAGTGGAAAATACAGTGGGGAGACTTATATACACAGAGAACATGAAACAATGGGCGTTACCATACACACTGTAAGGAGAGTGATCAGGTAAGGTGAGCTATTACCAGCAGGAGAGCAGGGGGGAAAAAACCTTTTGTAATGATAATCAAGGTGGGCCACTTCCAGCAGTTGACAAGAACATCTGAAGAACAGCGGGGGGAGGGGTAGTTTTACTTTGTGTAATGACCCATCCACTCCCAGTCTTTATTCAAGCCTAAGTTAATTGTATCCAGTTTCCAAATTAATTCCAATTCAGCAATCTCTCATTGGAGTCTGTTTTTGAATTTTTTTGTTGAAGAATTGCCAAATTTAGGTCTGTAATCGAGTGACCAAAGAGATTGAAGTGTTCTCCGACTGGTTTTTGAATGTGATAATTCTTGACTTCTGATTTGTGTCCATTTATTCTTTTACATAGAGACTGTTCAGTTTGGGCAATGTACACGGCAGAGGGGCATTGCTGGCACATGATGGCATATATCACATTGGTAGATGTGATGCTTTTGCCAGGACCACTTCCCCCCCGCCCCGGTAAACTCTGCCTAGAGACAATTCCTTAGTTTTTGATAAACCTCTTTGTAATCCTGTGCTATTCTTCTTTTCCTTCATAAAAAGAACTGAGCAATTAAAGAAAGAAAACTTACAAGCCTGCTAGAGTTTAGTAACTGAATATTTGCCATGCAAATTTCAATGCCTAATTTATCAATTTTTGAAAATAAAATCACATTAACTATGTTTGTATCTGTTAGATTACTTTGCTACAAACTAAAGCGTGTCAAAACAAAGTTACTTGCAGGATTGTTTGTCAAACACTGTATCTTAAGCTACTATGGAGGAGTATCCACAGAAACTGAATTTAACATTCATATTCATTAATGTATTCCCCAAAACCATCAGGGAACAGAAAAATTTTGTTATAAGCTGGGGATGCATCACTTGGAAGTAACAGAGGAAGAGAAAGAACTCGGAGTATTGGTTGATCACAGGATGACGATGAGCTGAGAATGTGATAAGGCTGTGACAAAAAGCTAATGCAGTCTTGGGATCCATCAGGCCAGGTATTTCCAGTAGAGATAAGGAGGTGTTAGTACCGTTATACAAGGCACTGGTGAGACCTCACCTGGGATATTGTGTGCAGTTCTGGTCTCCCATGTTTAAAAAGGATGAATTCAAACTGGAACAGGTACAGAGAAGGGCTACTAGGATGATCCAAGGAATGGAAAACCTGTCTTACGAAATGAGACTCAAGGAGCTTGGCTTGTTTAGACTAACCAAAAGAAGGCCAAGGGGAAGATATGATTGCTCTCTATAAATATATCAGAGGGATAAATACCAGAGAGGGAGAGGAATTATTTAAGCTCAGTACCAATGTGGACACAAGAACAAATGGATACAAACTGGCCACCAGGAAGTTTAGACTTGAAATTAGACGAATGTTTCCAACCATCAGAGGAGTGAAGTTCTGGTACAGCGTTCCAAGGGGAAAAGTGGGGGCAAAAGACATATCTGGCTTCAAGACTAAGCTTGGTAAGTTTATGGAGGAGATGGTATGATGGGATAGCCTAATTTGGGCAATTAATTGATCTTTGACTATTAGCAGTAAATATGCCCAATGGCCTGTGATGGGATGGGATCTGAGTTACTACAGAGAATTCTTTCCTGGGTATCTGGATGGTGAATCTTGCTCACATGCTCAGGGTTTAGCTGATCGCCATATTTGGGGTCGGGAAGGAATTTTCCTCCAGGGCAGATTGGAAGAGGCCCTGGGGATTTTTCGCCTTCTTCTGCAGCGTGGGACACGGGTCACTTGCTGGAGGATTCTCTGCACCCTGAAGTCTTTAAACCACAATTTGAGGACTTCAGTAGCTCAAGCATAGGTTAGGGGTTTGTTACAGGAGTGGGTGGGTGAGATTCTGTGGCTTGCGTTGTGCAGGAGGTCAGACTAGACAATCATAATGGTCCCTTCGTACCTTAAAGTCTATGATTCTATGATATTGGTTAGGTGTCCAATCTAAAAAGCCTGAATTTCATAGACCCAAATATCAGAGAGGACTCTTCATGAGCAATCAGCAAATAAAGAAGTATTTGACAAATAATTTTAAACAAGGAATACATTCAAGAAAGTCAAGATCTACTCATTGATCAGAGATTTTTCACCTGTCTTCAGTACTATTGTATCTACTAGGCCCAACAAACAATGAGCATTTTCTCAGTTATCACAGAGTGTTCACAGTAGTATCCAATATAGTGCAGTTATTTCTTTATTTTGAATAGGAAATCATTGTCATGTCTCTGATAACATGAAGTAACACAGTGAGAATTGACATTCTAATGGTGATTGCTGTAGTTAAAACATGCTCTTGAGGTTGATGAGAAACTGAGGGATTATGGGTAGGGGAATGTCCTGCAGAGATATATAATTTGTTCACCAAAGGAGACTATTGCATTGGATGGGAGCTATGCTGAGAAGTGAAAGCAAAGTTTCCTTTTTCCTTTTGCATTCTAATCAAAATAAAGCTGACAACTTTTAGAGCTCCCTTTGCGTGTTGGGAGTATTGCTTCAGACTCACCACTTTGAAGGCGTGATTCATTAGTGAACTTCATTCTGATGCATGTACATGTTCATTTCATTATTAAGGAGACAGATTGAAGCTGGTCCCTGAATGGGTGCTCCCAGCGGGAGAGCACAAGGATTCTCTTCCTCTCTTTTGTACCCTCATATGGGCTGTCCTGTCATTACTTTCCTAAAAGTTTCAGTGGCACTTAAGCTCCTACGTCCCTTAGGGTACGTCTACATTGCGATGCAAGCCCAGGGTTAGTAGAACTTGAGTTGGCAGTCCCTGGGATTGTTAAGCTAGGGCTTGAGCATCTATATTCATTTGTAACTTCAGGTTAGGAATTGTTGAACCCTGGGTTGGAACCTGGGGCTTCAGCATCTACATTGCATTTTGCAGGCCTAAGTCCAACCACCCATATCCCAGACTTCACGGAGCCCTTCCAAAATGTGGATGCTCTAGCCCTTTGTTCATGGTTCAGAGTGGGAAAACTTGACTGTCCACCAAACATGACTATCAAAAGGACAAAAACATCAGCCCATAGAACTGTGGAATACTTTTGGAGGACTCTCAGAGTCCAAATGCAGTGGCGTTGCATCTACACTGCAAAGCAATAGTGCTTGAACCCTTTGGTCCCAGTTTGATTCAGGCTCAGCCCCAACCCCCATGAGGTCTGGGGACCCTGGGTCCAAGTCCTGGGTTACAGAATTTGTGTATAGATGGAAGGAGCATAGGCTTGAGCCCGTATTTGAACCCTGGGCTTACACTGCAGTGTAGACTTATATATAGCCCAGCCTTGTATTTTATATATTTGTATGTATTAGAGAGAGAGAGAGAGAGAGCCCAGCCTTGTATTAAAGGCTGTGTTGTATTAAAGAAATGTATAGCCACATCTTTAATCTTGCATCCTGCATGTTAAGAATGTATACTTTACTTGTAAATGGAACTGACTGAGCACATTTAGTTGCAAAACCACTATGATTAATAATGTCTGTTAAAGGAAAATTAAAACCATCAATTTATATCTCTCCCAACCCCCCCCCCCAAATCTTGCATTAGCACTGCTAATTCATTACATCTAAAAGCATCAATATGTACACACATCAGATTTGTAGCCAAAAAGCATTTGTTGTGAGGGAATATTTTCATTACACTGCTAAATTATATACACTGACAGCCATCTCGAGTTCAGTGCATTATATAGTTTTATTTTCAAAACAAAAATGGTATATGATGTTATGTACTTGATGGTGCAGTGTTAAGTACTTGATGTTCATTACTTAGTTTAATAATTGCAGCATTTAAGCTTTTAACAAAGTTCGTATTCCTGGAATAAAGTCAAAATTACTTTTCACCAGAACGTTGCTGAATAGCTAAGGGAGTATGCACAACTGCTAGATCACTAATTCAGCTAGTAACATAAATTATTTCTCATGTAGTACATTGTGAAATGAGTTGGTTATCTCATTGGGGTTGGGTGGCACCACCCTTTCTGTGGCTAGGACTCATTGGGACTCAGAACACCTGTGTTCTATTTTTGGCTCTGCTGCTGACCTGCTATGTGACTTTAGGTAAGTCACTTCACCTTTTTACTTCTCCTCCTAACCTTTGTCTTTTCTATTTGGCTCAAACTCTTTAGGGAATATCTTTTAGTGTGTATTTGTAAAGTGCATAGGACCAGTGGGAATCCATCTCAGCTGGTGCCCACAGGCCCTGTAATACAAATGACTGTTTTTTTTTTAAACAAAGTTGATGACAATCAAGTTGGCAGTCCTAACAGAGATATTGGGCCTGATTCTCCTCTGACTCACCCTGGTTTAAATTAGGAATGACTGAGGTCAATGGGGTTGTATGCCAGTGTAAAATCGGTATACGTTAAAGGAGAATCGGGCCCCTTCATATTTAGAGCCTTTAGTCAGGCATGTTGGTGGCAGTGTGGGTAGCCTGTATTGCTGTGTATCTATTATGTGAATAGTTATCTCCAATGCAGCCTAGCCAACCTCTTTCACTGGCATGCACGAAAGTCACTTTTTTTTTTTAAATGTGGTAATGTTGGGAAGGGGAGGGAGAGGAACAATGCAGAAAACTTCAGTGGGCTGGATTTTAGAGTGAAATTTGCAGAAAACTGCTTAGCCAACCCTCTGTCACTCCAGCTCCAGTTAAGGGAGGTGAATTGGAGCTGGGTAGACCACCTGGCCCTGATTGGGGAAGCTTGAACAGCTGCAGCCTCATCAGGCTGTGGCTGGATAAGAGCCCCAGGGGAAGGAAGCCAAGAGGGAGCTGGAAAGAGGAAAGGCAGTGAGGGGAAGCAGAGAAAGATAGCTTGCCCCCTCTCTCCTGCCACTGGAGTGCAAGAAGGGAGGAGGGATAGCTCAATGGTTTGAGCATTGGCCTGCTAAACCCAGGGTTGTGAGCTCAATCTTTAAGGGGGCCATTTAGGGATCTGGGGCAAGAATTGGAGATTGGTCCTGCTTTGAGCAGGGGGTTGGACTAGATGACCTCCTGAGGTCCCTTCCAACCCTACCCTTCTATGATTCTATGACTACTTGTATGGTGGAAAGGTGGTGGGAGCACAGCCTGTAAATAAGAGCACTAAGTGGGCACTGCACCTATAGGTCTCTCTGATTTTCTCAGCCCAGTGGGGGCAGGAGTCAGGAGGACTCTGCAGGGATGCTGCTACAACCCATCATGTCATTTTTTCCTTGGAAAAGAGAGACAAAGATTGCAGAGCATTTACTGTGTATTTAAAGCTTATAGGAGAATGGCTACAAAAGGGAGGCATTATGAAAGCAAATAAGAGTGAGAAATATAAGAATGCTGGGTTTTCCCAGTGGTGGGGATGGGCAAGATCTTGTGGAGTTTATGGGCTGTGCTTTGTATTAGAAGTTGGCTCATTTGTTTCTGTTTGTTTGTTTCAGGGAAGCCTGGCTATTAAAAAAGAGCCAGAGCTTCGCGAACCAGCTGAGCGGTGGCAAACCAGCTGAGCAGCGGGGAACAGCAGAGCAGCAAACAGCAGGAGTTTGCCTGGGATTGGTGAGTATCCGAGTGCGTGTTTGCTGGGAGGGCAGTGTGAGAGCCTGAGCGAGTGCCTGATTAGCTGGTAGCCTGCAGGGGGCGGGCATTGGGGCTGTCTGTCTGTTTGTTTCAGGGAAGCCTGGCTGTTTAAAAATAGCCAGAGATTCGCGAACCAGCTGAGCGGCACACAGCAGGAGTTTGCCTGGAGTGAGCCCAGGGCAGCTTACATCTTGCCAACTTCTCTGAGGAAGCTCATAATAGGAAGGTGAAATGGAAGGGGGGGGGGGGTTCAGCTGTTGTGACCTGCACTGGATGTGTCATGTTTGTCTGTCTTCCACAGGACAGAAGTGACTTTGTCTGTACAAAGTGCAAGCTGGTCTCCATATTGGAAGAGAAGATTGAAGGTCTGGAGCAACAGATAACGATCCTGCGTTGCATACGAGAAACTGAGGATTTTCTGGACAAAAGTCAGGATATGCTTCTACGGGCACAAAGCTCTAAAGTTTTAGAGCAGGTTGCACAGCAGAGCCAAGAGGCCAGTGAAGAAGCTTGGCAACATGTGACCTCCAGAAGAAGAAGGGGGAATGTCCGGGCTCCAGCAATGCAGACACAGGTAACTAACCGCTTTCATCTTCTCTCCACAGGTACCATTGAGGAGAGTGGACCAGATGATATGTCTGGGGGGAGAAAGCAGAAGGAGACTCTGCTGGTTAGAAGGCATGAGATGCACTGTCCTGAGATTGGGGGTTCCATGACCACCACTCCCAAGAGAAGGAGGCGGGTGGTGGTGGTCGGGGACTCTCTCCTCCGGGGGACTGAGTCATCTATCTGCTGCCCTGACCAGGAAAACCGAGAAGTCTGCTGCTTGCCAGGGGCTAAGATTCGCGATGTGACGGAGAGACTGCCGAGACTCATCAAGCCCTTGGATCGCTACCCCTTCCTACTTCTCCACATGGGCACCAATGATACTGCCAAGAATGACCTTGAGTGGATCACTGCAGACTACGTGGCTCTGGGAAGGATAAAGGAGTTTGAGGCGCAAGTGGTGTTCTTGTCCATCCTGCCTGTGGAAGGAAAAGGCCTGGGTAGGGACCGTTGAATTGTGGAAGTCAACGAATGGCTACGCAGGTGGTGTCGGAGAGAAGGCTTTGGTTTCTTTGACCATGGGATGGTGTTCCATGAAGGAGGAGTGCTGGGCAGAGACGGGCTCCATCTTACGAAGAGAGGGAAGAGCATCTTTGCCAGCAGGCTGGCTAACCTAGTGAGGAGGGCTTTAAACTAGGTTCACCGGGGGAAGGAGACCAAAGCCCTGAGGTAAGTGGGAAAGCAGGATACCGGGAGGAAGCACAGACAGCAATGTCTGTGAGGGGAGGGCTCCTGCCTTATACTGAGAATGAGGGGCGATCAACAGGTTATCTCAAGTGCTTATATACGAATGCACAAAGCCTTGGAAACAAGCAAGGAGAACTGGAGGTCCTGGTGATGTCAAGGAATTATGACGTGATTACAATAACAGAGACTTGGTGGGATAATTCACATGACTGGAGTACTGTCATGGATGGTTATAAACTGTTCAGGAAGGACAGGCAGGGCAGAAAAGGTGGGGGAGTAGCACTGTATGTAAGGGAGCAGTATGACTGCTCAGAGCTCCGGTACGAAACTGCAGAAAAACCTGAGTGTCTCTGGATTAAGTTTAGAAGTGTGAGCAACAAGAGTGATGTAGTGGTGGGAGTCTGCTATAGATCACCGGACCAGGGGGATGAGGTGGATGAGGCTTTCTTCCGGCAGCTCGCAGAAGCTACTAGATCGCACGCCCTGGTTCTCATGGGTGACTTTAATTTTCCTGATATCTGCTGGGAGAGCAATACAGCGGTGCATAGACAATCCAGGAAGTTTTTGGAAAGCGTAGGGGACAATTTCCTGGTGCAAGTGCTAGAGGAGCCAACTAGGGGGGGAGCTTTTCTTGACCTGCTGCTCACAAACCAGGAAGAATTAGTGGGGGAAGCAAAAGTGGATGGGAATCTGGGAGGCAGTGACCATGAGTTGGTTGAGTTCAGGATCCTGACACAGAGAAGAAAGGTAAGCAGCAGGATACGGACCCTGGACTTCAGGAAAGCAGACTTCGACTCCCTCAGGGAATGGATGGGTAGGATCCCCTGGGGGACTAACATGAAGGGGAAAGGAGTCCAGGAGAGCTGGCTGTATTTCAAGGAATCCCTGTTGAGGTTACAGGGACAAACCATCCTGATGAGTCGAAAGAATAGTAAATATGGCAGGCGAACAGCTTGGCTTAACGGTGAAATCCTAGGGGATCTTAAACATAAAAAAGAAGCTTACAAGAAGTGGAAGGTTGGACATAAGACCAGGGAAGAGTATAAAAATATTGCTCTGGCATGTAGGAATGAAATCAGGAGGGCCAAATCGCACCTGGAGCTGCAGCTAGAGAGAGATGTCATGAGTAACAAGAAGGGTTTCTTCAGGTATGTTGGCAACAAGAAGAAAACCAAGGAAAGTGAGGGGCCCCTTAATGAATGAGGGAGGCAACCTAGTGACAGAGGATGTGGAAAAAGCTAATGTACTCAATGCTTATTTTGCCTCTGTCTTCACTAACAAGGTCAGCTCCCAGACTGCTGCGCTGGGCATCACAACATGGGGAGTAGATGGCCAGCCCTCTGTGGAGGAAGAGGTGGTTAGGGACTATTTAGAAAAGCTGGATGTGCACAAGTCCATGGGGCCGGACGAGTTGCATCCGAGAGTGCTAAAGGAATTGGCGGCTGTGATTGCAGAGCCATTGGCCATTATCTTTGAAAACTCGTGGCGAACAGGGGAAGTCCCAGATGACTGGAAAAAGGCTAATGTAGTGCCAATCTTTAAAAAAGGGAAGAAGGAGGATCCTGGGAACTACAGGCCAGTCAGCCTCACCTCAGTCCCTGGAAAAATCATGGAGCAGGTCCTCAAGGAATCAATTCTGAACCTCTTAGAGGAGAGGAAAGTAATCAGGAACAGTCAGCATGGATTCACCAAGGGAAGGTCATGCCTGACTAATCTAATCACCTTCTATGATGAGATTACTGGTCCTGTGGATGAAGGGAAAGCAGTGGATGTATTGTTTCTTGACTTTAGCAAAGCTTTTGACACGGTTTCCCACAGTATGCTTGTCAGCAAGTTAAAGAAGTATGGGCTGGATGAATGGACTATAAGGTGGGTAGAAAGTTGGCTAGATTGTCGGGCTGAATGTGTAGTGATCAATGGCTCCATGTCTAGTTGGCAGCCGGTGTCAAGTGGAGTGCCCCAGGGGTTGGTCCTGGGGCCGGTTTTGTTCAGTATCTTCATAAATGAACTGGAGGATGGTGTGGATTGCACTCTCAGCAAATTTGCGGATGATACTAAACTAGGAGGAGTGGTAGATACGCTGGTGGGCAGGGATAGGATACAGAGGGACCTAGACAAATTGGAGGATTGGGCCAAAAGAAATCCGATGAGGTTCAATAAGGATAAGTGCAGGGTCCTGCACTTAGGACGGAAGAACCCAATGCACAGCTACAGACTAGGGACCGAATGGCTAGGCAGCAGTTCTGCGGAAAAGGACCTAGGGGTGACAGTGGACGAGAAACTGGATATGAGTGTGCCCTTGTTGCCAAGAAGACCAATGGCATTTTGGGATGTATAAGTAGGGGCATTGCCAGCAGATCGAGGGACGTGATCGTCCCCCTCTATTCGACATTGGTGAGGCCTCATTTGGAGTACTGTGTCCAGTTTTGGGCCCCACACTACAAGAAGGATGTTGATAAATTGGAGAGAGTCCAGCAAAGGGCAACAAAAATGATTAGGGGTTTGGAACACATGACTTATGAGGAGAGGCTGAGGGAACTGGGATTGTTTAGTCTGCAGAAGAGAAGAATGAGGGGGGATTTGATAGCTGCTTTCAACTACCTGAGAGGTGGTTCCAGAGAGGCTGGTTCTAGACTATTCTCAGTGGTAGAAGACGACAGGACAAGGAGTAATGGTCTCAAGTTGCAGTGGGGGAGGTTTAGGTTGGATATTAGGAAAAACTTTTTCACTAGGAGGGTGGTGAAACACTGGAATGCGTTACCTAGGGAGGTGGTAGAATCTCCTTCCTTAGAAGTTTTTAAGGTCAGGCTTGACAAAGCCCTTGCTGGGATGATTTAATTGGGGATTGGTCCTGCTTTGAGCAAGGGGTTGGACTAGATGACCTCCTGAGTTCCCTTCCAACCCTGATATTCTATGATTCTATGATCCCCTCTCAGGGGTGCAGCCAGAATTTTCCTAAGGAGTGGGCCTAGTTTACCAGCCATGTCCTTGCTGAGCCATCTCTCCTTCTAGAGCAGTCCTGTATAAACTGACTTCGCAGCGTTGAGTTATTGTGTTATAATTTGAAACAGCCAAGGGTCACCCCATTCCAAAACTACTGACCAAGGTTTAGCAATGGTCTGTTACAGTGGTAATATAATTTACTCGGCAGGTGAGAGCTGGGGAGAGGGGAGCAGGAGTGTTAAACCATAACATCAGGTTACTTAATGGTAGATAAAATAATTGGTTGTCAAAAAATAACAGGGATTTTATTTAAATTAGAACAAACAGAACTATGATAATGGTATTTTTTTATATATTTAAGAGCTTGAATACACAAACTGTAACTTACTACTAAGTGTACGTAACTAAGTATAAACCTCGAAGGAAAAAAATCTATATCTATTTCTTTATGTACAGGCTATTATCTTGCAGGGTTTTGTTGTTGTTTATTATTATTAGTTCAAGCAAAAATGTTTTGTCTCACCATGTGCTCACAGCAGTCTATACTGGTTGAAAAGCCCTCCAACCAGGACCATCTCTCTTCCAGTTTAATGATGCTTTTTCAGTCTTTTGAACATTGTAGCTGCCATGAGTACAGATGAGGGGAGAGAGAGAGTTGAGGTGTTGTGTGTGTTCTCTATTCTTACACAATTCTCCCTTCTTTGAGGAATATCTCCAGCTGGGATACAGGTGACAGCAGGTCTGGGGAATGGAAACCCACAACTGTGTCTTTGCCAATATGCAAATCTCTTGCTCACACCCTTCTTCCTGCCAAAGAATGGCGATGAAGTGAGCTGTAGCTCAGGAAAGCTTCTGCTCAAATAAATTGGTTAGTCTCTAAGGTGCCACAAGTACTCCTTTTCTTTTTGCTTAACTTAGTGATACTTTACTTGACTTCGACACCTGGCTTGGGTATTGGTCTGTCCTTTTGTTTCTGAGAAACTGGTTCGGGCCTACTTTTCTAAACTTGGAACATGTTACAGCAATGTGTTACAGAAGAATCCTATTATTTCACATATACACATTTTACCAGGACAATAATGTTCAAATGATACCTCATTATGAGTTTTCAAATGATACCTCACAAGGCATACTTTGATAAATTTTAGACAGTCTTGTTAAAGTGATGAACATAGTGGTATAGACTGTCACATTATGCCTGTTCTGGATCTCTGGGGCCACAAAAATCAATGACAGGAGAAAACCGGATCTGATGTACAGGAACACACCACCAAACACAAACTGTGGGACTCTCTTCTGCATATCTGTCTGTCCTGCCCAACCTCAGCCTCTCCACTCTTGCTTATTTTCTCTCAGTCCAGGTTCCCCCCTCTCCCTCTCCCTGTCCCCTTCCCACCCTATCTGTGTCTCTCAGGTTGCTCACAGACTTTCTATTTATCTCAGGCTCCCCCGCCTGCCTCTGTCCCTCCACCATTCCCCTCTTCTCCTCCAAGTTTCTGAGGGGATGGGCCACTTTCTCCAAATGGGGATTACCTCCCCGCCATAGAACAATGACAGTGCATTCACCCTGAACATACCCTAAATCATATATCTTCATACATGACTGAATCATTTTGTCATATTTACACCTGGAGGTAGAGGAGGCAGCATAAGGGAATAGTAGCCTGGGATTGTGGGGAGCCTGGTCCAAGGCATGAAACCTCTGGAACAGCTGCTGTCCAGGCTCCATACCACCTCTTACTGCCCTTCCAACCAGAGAGACAAGGAGCAACTGTGAATTTATGGTAATATTTATGGCCAACGGGGTGGGGGGGGAAACTCGGCCTCCTGTTTCCTACTCGCGCTTCTGTTACCTCCATATGAAGAGGGTTAACACAAGCCAGTAATGTAGTCATCAGAAATGCCAGGCAGTGGAGAAATAATAAAGGAGTACAAGCAGTGGATATTAATGAGCATAACCACATAGACTCAGAGAGAAACATGGTAGAAAGATTTGGAATGTGACAGCAGAGTAAGAAGTCCCTATCTTAAGCAGTTCTGTGAAGCAGAGACACAACAATGTTATACTCAGGAAAAAAAATAGGATTATCTAAAGGGAACATTACATACCTACTGGGAAACTGCCTGACTATCACCTGTAAGATAAAATTCAAGCTGTTTAGGGAATTATGTGACTCTGACAACAGTTTGTCAACATTATTTAGCAATCCAAGTCATTTTACCACTATAAGTCAGGATGCTTCCATACAATATTCTGTTTTATCTCTGGAAAAACAACTCAGCACCCATGTCTAGTTATCTTTAAGGGCTGATTTTTAAAGGTTTAGACAAGCTATATAGTTTTCTCTCTGCAGCTCTATCCACAGACAGTGGACAAATTCAAATGAAATAGATACCAAGTTTAAATATATTTCTACACCCTTAGAGATGTGTACAGGATATGTATGGTATAGTACAGGGGTCAGCAATCTTCGGCACACGGCCCACCAGGGTAATCCACTGGCGGGCTGTGAGACATTTTGTTTACATTGACCATCCGCAGACACGGCCCCCTGCAGCTCCCAGTGGCTGAGAATGGCGAACTAAGGCCAATGAGAGCTGGGGGTGGGGGCATGCCTGCAGACAGTCAACATAAACAAAATGTATCGCAGCCCGCCAGCGAATTACCCTGCTGGCCCACATGCTGAAGGTTGCCGACCCCTGCCATAGTATCACTTTTAAATATGTAATTTTGAAGCCAATAGCAATGCAAGAATAAATTACTTCTTGTATACTCTTAATTTTCCCAATGTTGTACCTATTTACCTCAGTTATGTAAACTATAAATGTAATAAACAATTATAACTGTAATCTCTCATTTTGATGACAGGATGTCTCAGAAAAAATGGTAGGGATGCAGATCCTTTAACTTCAATATTAAGGCACTCCTGTTGCAATGAGGCTCTCCATGCTCACAGTTTCTACCTGCACAGAGCCCCATTGCAGGATCTAGGGCTTGCTCATGAGATGTGGGGATTCATATTCTGCTACTAAGCACTGGTGTTCTCCATTTCTGTACTTAGCATTTTATTGAACAGTTCTCAGATACATCACTGTAAATATTCCAGGCGTTCCAAAGCATCACATAGTAGAGGAACAAATACAAGAACCATTGACTCAGTAGAGTACATAGATTCAGACACACTTGAAGTTTAAGAGCATTTTTTTAGTTAATTAATATAATCTCTGAAGGGAAGAAACTTTATTAAATAAAACATGTTTAAATGACGTTGAACTCAGGAACAGCAAGGAACACCTACTAAAAGCATAATAAATAAGCAGGCACCCATTTATACTTGGGTATAAAAGGAACACACAGTTCCAAACCTTTCATTACCAACAAATTTCTTTGCCACAGAAAGGTAGTTATGTGCCTAATTTTGGGGGATGGGTTTATAAAGAAGTATTCACAGATTATGAATGTCCTTCTTTGGCCTCGTTTTCTAACCATTATTAACAAAAAAACAGTTAATGGTAGTTTGCATCATATATTGCAGTTCTCTGACAATTTCTGCTAGAAGCTCCACAGGGTCCCCAGCTCTCCTATTTCTCTTGCAACATGGAGTTTAGGAGCCGCACAGGTTGCTAGCTATTCTTTCAATTTTCTCTGGTCTTACAATTTAAGAGCTCTGCAGGATTACAGCTGTCCCTGTCATGTGGAACTTAAGTGCTCTGCAGGGTTCCTGGCTCTCCCTAGCTAAAACTGCCATGAAGGCTGTAGCAGGGCAATCTTCCCCTTTAAGGGCATCTGGAAAAAGGAGCAGCAAGCCCTGGCCTAAGGAGCAGTCTAGCAGGCAGGTGTTGGGACTAAACAGATCCAGCTAAACAGAAGCTAATGATCAGCTCTGATTCCCAGCAGAAAGATAAAAGTGAAGACCCAGCTTTTGATGAGAAGGTAGGGCTAGAATATTTTCCTGAATGATTGTAACAGAGTGGGTAACCTCTATGATCCCTCTGAAGCAAAAGAAAAGCTTTGAACCTTGAATTCCTGGAAAGTAGAGGATACTGCAGTATTAGTTGAGGTCAGGACGATTACTTTTCCATATGTTTTGTGGGTGTATGGCAGAAGAATAAAAGAGCCTGGACAGAAGGCAAAAATAGCATTGGGCCTAGCTGACTATTTTGTCCCCAGTTGGAAGATAGCTCCACCAGGCTATGCAGACCAATTTCTCTTTCCTCCATCCCATTGTGGAGAACTGGAGTTCTGCAGATTTCAAGGTGTGTGCCCCCTATGTAGCAATTCCTGGGTTGCCATTTCTCATCGGCTTTACTTTTCCCTACACAGAAATTCTTTGTATGGACTTAAAACAATGTGTATCACTACACCAAGTGATAAAACTGACCTTTTTAAAAATAGGTCTATTTCCTAGGTTTTAGTGTTATCTAACTGCTTCTGAAATCTGGAATTGTGATCAAACTTTTTTTCTTTTTAAGTTAAAGGTACTCAACATTTCATGCTTCTATAAAGTGACAGAAGAGGGCTATTTTAAACATCTAACTTAATAGCTGGAGCAATTGCCTTCAAATTGTACAAAGAACTTATGAGTATTCTCTGAAAGCAATCACACAAGTAATTTTTGTGTGCAAAATGAAAAGGGATTGAACATAGTGGTTTATACCAGAACCCTGCTTGTAATCTTAACTATGCTGCTGAGCTGCTATGGAGTAGCTCTGTATTCTGAGTACTTTTTAATGACTTGTAACTCAAAAACAGCTTGACATATTTAACTTCATAATTTCTAGGAAAATAAACACATTTGGGTGCCGTTCTGCAACAAATCCATTACTACTATGCATGGGGCAATCTACATAAACCACCCAAGCCTTCATAGCTAGGATTAGCTATTACTAATCCCCCTTTTTTGCTTCCCCCCCCACCCCGCTGCTTCCCTTTCTCTATTACATCAAGCATAAATGATTTGCCTTCACATTCAAAACCCTTTCCGGCCTATCCCTGCCCAACTTATCATACCTGCTACGGTTGGCAACATTGACTCCCACCTACTCTTTGCCAACAATATCAGCATACATTGCCTGATTGTTGGAAAATGTGACAAGCACTTTTATTCATTCTCTTTTGCTGCTTCTTGTGCATGAAAATAGTACCCCCACAAAAATCCACTAAGGCATTAGTCTTCCTTCAAATCCCTTCTTAAAACTTTCTTCTGCTTAGATGATTACAAACCACTTGATAATGGTTAGACAGCTGATGTGTTGTGACCCCTGCTCATCACATTGATTACAATTATTTCACGGTTACTTTGTTCTTCTCTCTTCTTGTTTTATTAACTCTTTCACTTTAGACTGAGGAAAAGCACATGTTGTGTGTTTTCTGCTAGCTTTTCTTTGTTTATAGTTGAAGAGATAAGACATTCTCATGTACATTCATAGTGGTATTTCCTCCTACAGTGTCTGTGTAGGAGTTTAATACTCAGTCCTGGGAGGCCCTACATGATTTCTGGAAAGTTCTGGGTGTCCTGAACTCCCATTGCAGCCACTGACTCTTAATACCATAATGTTCCTAATATTAAAATTTAAATTTTAATGCTGGGGTTTATAAAAGATATTGAATTATTCAGGCTCAGAATTACTTTTCTGGTAAAATATGCTAATAGCATGGAAGACTCTTTTCTGTTAACATGTTACCTAATAACGTGAGGTAGACCGGCAGTAACTCAGGCCTATGGGCAGCAACTGACTAATCTCCTAAACAGAGTCTGTGGTGACTCAGCCCCCAGGCATGCTGCAGCAACCTATCACTAAGCAAGGCCCAGGTCAGATGATTACTATCCCCACTGGGCCCAGGTGTTTCACTGATCCTGCCATTGCTGCAAGTTACTCTATGCAACAGTAGTAGTCTACCAGGAGCCTTCCTGCTGCCTCAGTATTAGACTTCCTAGGCATCCAGTCTGTTCTTGAACTGGTTCCTGTTCCTTCCCCCACCCTGGCCTGAACTTTGTTCCAGCTCACTTCAGCCTTGTCCATGTTCTACCCTGATCCTATTCCAGCCCTGTTCCTGATCTGCACCCATCTCCTGTTCCCCAGACCCTTGGCTGACTCCAACCTGGCTTTGGCCTTCGCCCTGTTTCCTGACTATAATTATGATCCTGATTTGGCGTATCTGTGGACTCTGACCTTGGTTCTGACCCATGGCTTGTCCCCAGGCCCTGGTTTCAGCACTGCCCTGAGCCTGGTCCTGACCCTACATCTGGCTTTGACTACCATTCCAATCGCCAGGCCTGACCACTATGATCCAGGGCCTGACAAATAAGGCCTCCTATGTCTCTCCCCTGACCATAAAACAAACAAGCAAACAAAAACACAGAGGGGTAGGTGGCTTAATGAAATTTACCACTGGTACTACTTTAAAGATTGAGGTTCAGGTTGAGGAATGTTGTTTTATAAAATTGTCCTTGACTTCCTTGTTGACCATCAAAAGCTGTTGTTTTTAAACTTGACTTGCTTATCTCCTGTCCCATCTTTTTCCTCAATTTAATTCTGTAGGATTGTCCTAAAGCCAACCCTGTAAGGTGTAAATTAAAACATAATTCATTCTTCTGAACTTATGTCCCAGGTTGTGCAGAACAGAGAACCAGGACTGACTTATTCAGAGTGGAACAGGTGGCATCCTTATCTTTAGTTTGCCACCAGCATTTTGCAAGTTATAGCCAAATTTTACATTGCTCATCTCCAGAAACAATTTTTGCAGTGGCTGTTTGCCATTTTTCATTAGGCAAAGGACATCAGTCAGATGTGATACAGCAGTTATGTCAAGTTGGCATGTCACTCAGGTTTAGGCTTTTAAGGCAACAGAAAGTGACAGCTTATGTCTATCCACTAGAATGCAATCGTGTAATTTCTCAGTAACACATGTCAGCACAGTATAAATTAGCTTTGCTTTTCCTAGCTGAAAATAGGTGAAAATCCTTTCACATTTTCGGTGGTGCAGGAACTTTCTATCTGTGGTGGTGTTTGTGGGGGTGGGAGGTGTTAGATATGTGAAGGGTGCTGGTTTATGAGACTCATGCCATTTGTCAGCCTCATTTTCTGTGTAACAAGCAACAAGATGAAATGATAAAATGATGCTTCATGGCAAAGTTCAATGTAATAAAAAGTTATGTTCATCTGGGAATGTAGCCATCAATTCCAGTAGTGACTCTTTTAGTAGGAAAAAATCATAATGAGCTGGCTACCATCTGAGATCTGGTATTCAAATTATGTGCACATTTTATATTTCTAATTTTCATCATTTAACCAAATCAGAAGGATAAAATTGTATAATAATGAAGCACAAAAGGCCCAATTATCTTTCCACAGACAGAATTGTATGAGTGATGGCACATGCAAATTTTCCTTTTCATATTTTTATAGCTACTTAGGTATGCATTTAGTGTGTGTGTTTACATGCATGACTAGTGGGAGGACTAAATGCATTTAAATGTGTGTCCAAATTGGGCATACATTTATTCTCAATTTGTAATGCATCTGCTCTTTTCTTGTTGGTTAATGGAGGCACTGGACCAACTCCAGAGATGGCCACAGAAAGAAGGTTGGACAGAGCTGAAAAGGGAAAGGTAGCAAAATGTCATTCTGGATATTCCCCCCGCCCTTTAATTGTTATGAGCCACTGCCAAAAAGACTACTAAATCCCTGTCTCTTTCCCTCTCTGGGACACCAGTAATCCTTAAATGCTTAATCCTGGATTAATTCTTGAGTTTGTCAACTTTACTGGAGAGCCTCACATTGTCCTTGATAAGCACTGTAATTATGTTACCATGTGCCAAAACCATATTTTCCACCTCATTGACATTTTGCTACTGAGCATTCGTGTATGTTGAAGATCCTTTGACTATTTCCTTAATTGCCTACGGTGACTCCTGTGGGCCATCTACTTGTGTGTGAAGGCTAAATGTCTAGAAATGGAATTTTCCCTTTCAGCAAACTAGATTTCATCTTTAAACAAAGAGCAAAAATCTGCTCTCGATTACACAGGCCTCAGTCCAATATAAAGTCATTGGCATATGGAAAGAATAGAGTCCAACTCACTTTCTCAGCTGTGTTAGGTCTGCAGGGCTAATAAAAGAAAAACATTTTTTTTAATCACCACAGTAAAAAGATATGACTGAATACACATAGGGAGCAAATCGATTGAGTAAAAAGGTTACGTTTTTTTACATAGTTTTCCAGGGGGAAAATATGCTAAAATATTAGCTTAATGGAGGGGTTGTGTTTGACTCTTTTTTGATGCTAGTGCACCTTTTATCCCAACATACATCACTGTTCCTGAGATTAACAATCCTTGTTTGTTTTAATTCTAAACTATATAAGGAATATAGCGTATGTTGTTATGTTTCTTGGGAATGTCCCTAATGGTGATTTCTCATGTCAATTAAATTGTTTGCTATGGACAACCTGTCCAGCAGTTCTAGCAAATGACTCTGGGTCTGATCTTTTCAGAAGTATAGAGCAAGCAAAACAGCTGTTGAAAATCAGTGGCAGTTGTGGAAGCTCAGCACGTCTTAAAATCAGGTGAGATGTCCTTTACTAGAGGTGTCAGACAGTCTATTAGTAGAAAACAATAGAACTGATAAATTTCACCCTTTTTTCTGTTCATGAATTGTTCACGAATGGGCTCTGTTATAACTTTGCTTGAAATTACTTAATGAAGGTTTAATGGATTGGAAACCAATTTCAACCTATAGATTGCTCATTAATTGTGTTCATGTGTATTTGTTGTTGCTGAGTGATTGGAAGCATTAGAAATGGGTATTGTTTCTTTTCCCTGTATGAGTATATGACTGAGTGTTAGAGGGTGTCATCAAGGGTAAAAGTTTCAAAAGCTTGTAAGTCTAATTTTCAAAAAAGACTTCGGTGCTGAAATCACTTTTGAAAAAGGGATTTGTGCTTTGAAGTTATTTAGGTGCTTTTGAAAATTTTATCTCGTATCACTGGATCTTTAATTTGCTTAGGGATAGGGTGAGAACAGTTCCGATGTTAAGAGAAAATGGGCCAATAGAATTAGGACACTTATGACCATTTAAAAACTTTTATTTTCTGGGCCATTGAGTCAGTCCTTGCTACTCCATATTAAGTGACAGGATAAGATCAACTATGAGGATATTCGTAGTCAAACCATCTGCACTGGTTCAGTTTCAGCAGCTTTCTTGGTAGGGACATATTATTAGGACTGAAGACCAAAGAATTACAAGCATATTTTCCAGGGAACGCTGCTACGCTGCCAGCAACCACGAGTGGCATAAGTTCACCAATGATGAATATAAATTGAATATCCAGCCAGACCCTCTTAATGACCTCGTTAGAGAATGACCTGGATGGAGTTTGATCTTCGAGGAGGCTATGTCCCTTGGGGATTTGCTGTGATGATGATGCCTAAAATATCACTTTTAAATTTCCCCTACCCCGAGGCAAACAAGCAGTCTGGTTCATTTTAATATTATTGGCTAGGGCCACATTTAAAATTTGATTTATTTCCTCATGACACACAAAAAATAGTTGCATGTTGTGTTTGAGTGCAAGTCCAAACTATGTGTTTTTTCTTGCTTATTTAATTGACGGTGCTAGATGACTGGTCAGAGTAGTTTTTGTTTTTGTTTTCGTTTTCCCCCATAGCTCCAAAGGATATGATCACATAGATTGTCTTATTTAAATATGTTAGTACCAAGATTCTGGCATGGGGTTTATTAACATGGTCACTGTTTTGCCATGTTGTCAGACATCCTGTTTGCCCCATCCAATATTCAGCAATGCACAGAATTAATGAGTATACTAAGTTTAAAGTGTCTAGGTCAAACTATTTCTCTCATATATGTATACAATCCTTTTGCCATGTCGTAAGCATTTGACAAACGTGGTTCGTTTAATTTTCCTGTTACTATACCTCAAAAGTTCATTAGTATATATTAACAAAGTGGTGGATACTGGTGCACAAATTTTATCAGAAAAGTATTTAGGTCACATTGCTAAACTATTCTGATGCAGCACTAACCATGCTGTGCTTGAATGGGGGACTGCCTGATGCAACTTAATCTGCAAAATTAATTTCACAAGGTTCAGTTCTGAAAATTACTGTATTTAAGGAATTAAATGGTGAATCTAAAATGAACACCCGAGAGGCTTATCATGAGTCATGAAAACACATGAGAAGCCTTAAAACCAGCGGCATGGGAAAAATTGGCATATGAGGGGCACCCTGAATGTCAGCTTTGAACAATGTTGACAAATTTCTTCATTCAGTCCTTTTCTGCCATGGCTCAAATGTATTCAGAAAGGGCAGTGGGGGAATATATTTGGTAGAAACAGGAGTAAAATACCTAAATCAAGTTTGAATTTTTATCAGCTGACATTACTTGGGAGCTAAGTATGCAACTGTCAAGGTTCCTCCCCCACTCTGAACACTAGGGTACAGATGTGGGGACCTGCATGAAAACCTCCTAAGCTTATCTTTACCAGCTTAGGTCAAAAACTTCCCCAAGGTACAAAATATTCCACCCTTTGTCCTTGGATTGGCCGCTACCACCACCAAACAAATACTGGTTACTGGGGAAGAGCTGTTTGGAAATGTCTTTCCCCAAAAAATATTTCCCAAAACCTTGCACCCCACTTCCTGGACAAGGTTTGGTAAAAAGCCTCACCAATTTGTTTAGGTGACTTCAGACCCAGACCCTTGGATCTTAAGAACAACAAACAATCCTCCCAACACTTGCACCCCCCCCCATTTCCTGGGAAATGTTAGATAAAAAGCCTCACCAATTTGCATAGGTGACCACAGACCCAAACCCTTGGATCTGAGAACAATGAAAAAGCATTCAGTTTTCTTACAAGAAGACTTTTAATAGAAATAGAAGTAAATAGAGGTAAAGAAATCCCCTCTGTAAAATCAGGATGGTAGATACCTTACAGGGTAATTAGATTCAAAACATAGAGAATCCCTCTAGGCAAAACCTTAAGTTACAAAAAAGATACACAGACAGAAATAGTTATTGTATTCAACACAATTCTTTCTCAGCCATGTAAAGAAATCATAATCTAACACATACCTAGCTAGATTACTTACTAAAAGTTCTAAGACTCCATTTCTGGTCTATCTCCGGCAAAAGCAGCATACAGACAGACACAGACCCTTTGTTTCTCTCCCTCCTCCCAGCTTTTGAAAGTATCTTGTCTCCTCATTGGTCATTTTGGTCAGGTGCCAGCAAGGTTACCTTTAGCTTCTTAACCCTTTACAGGTGAGAGGATTTTTCCTCTGGCCAGGAGGGATTTTAAAGGGGTTTAGCCTTCCTTTTATATTTATGACAGTAACACTGTATTATCAGCAGAGGATGTCAGTTTGCAACCTGTAAACTCAATAATTTGAATTTTATAAAAATCTGATTTCTGAAGTGTTTTCAAAAATTCATATTGGATGCCAGCTTCCCCAGTTAAGACAAGTTTTAGCTTTTTCAAAAATTCACCCACACTCCTTGCTGTGATAATCTCTGCAGTGGAATATAGAACTGATGTTTTAGAATGCTAAACTGGCAGATAATAACATATAAAGGGATAGCTAGAAGTTTCTTCCTGGAAGTAATATCTCCTCTCAGAATATGAAAACAATCCCAAAAAAACACACCTGTTGTTCAGTTTTGTCTTCAAATGAAACTGTCACAAATAGATGTTCAGTTATTTCCTTTCCTAAACTGTATATTAACAGATGAGCTTTATTATAATTATATACTTATATAAAATTATACAATTTATATAACTGAAGGGCCTTTATGCAATTGGGTTCCCGTTATGCTGGTAACTGTACAAACAGATAGTGAGAGAGAGTCTGGAAGAGCTTACAGTCTAAACAGATACAACAAGGTGTGGGAAGGAACACAAAGACATCTATAAGTGAAGTAACTTGACCTAGGTCTGACAGTAGATTTGAGGCAGAGCCAAGAACAGAATCCATATCTCCTGAGTCCCAGTCTAGTACCCTATCCACGAGATCACATTGCCTTTTCTTAGGTTTCTTTAAAAGTTTTTATTCTTTTGCTAAATACAAGATTATAGATATACTGGCCAAACTTGGAACACAGAAGCCAAACAGACTCAAATCCATATTTAAGTATCTAAGTAAATGGCTTGAGTTTCAAAATTGGACTCAATGGACGTAGTCGGATGTTGGTTTCAGCTCACTGATTTTACTATAAGCAAATAATGAGGAAAGATCAGGGCTTCAGAAAGCTGAAAAAAAATCATGACTGATGTTTTTGTCAAAAATGAAAAAGGTTAGCTCATGAGTTCATACCCAACATATGTTACTAATGACCAAAACTCCTGGTCTGATATCTGTTTTAATGTTCTTTCTGAGTCCAGTGTCTATTGGACAGGTGTTCTCATCAAAACTCTTTGTGCTGTTTGATAGCCTTTTTAGCTATCTCAGCAAAAAGGGTAATATTGAACAGGTCTGAGATCCTGGTCAGGCATGGTGGGGCATGCCTTTAATCCTAGCTACTTGGGAGGCTGAGGCTGACAGATCTCTCAGGGGTTCTGCTTGTGATGCACTATGCTGATTGGTTGTCAGGTGCCACTGACAGTCTGGCCAGTGGGTGGCTGAAGGATTGGCAACAACAACACGAATGACGTGTTGTGATCAGTGCTCTCTCTCTCTCTCTCTCTGAGGGCTGATGGACCGACTGATCAATCAAGGTGATGAGGTACTGACTGTCTCACTGCCAGAGATGTGTTCCTCCTTGCACATCACCAGCATAATGTGAGGGAAGCTCACTGTGTGCACCTTATCAGAGGATAAATAGAAGAGAAAGCATCTAGGTCAGTAAAGTAATCAATTCTCAAGGGAATTGCATCTGCATGATACATTTTGATTACATTAAAATCTACCATTTTGTATACAATCTTTCATGAAGGCAAAACGGGGAGATGCACACAGCTCCAGTGCTCTACTGCACTGAGTCCTACAGCATAGGGATGCTCCCCAATATGATGTGAGATATAAAATATTATATATGTAGCTTTCAAAGAAGGTTTAAACAATTTCATGAACAATAAAAATGTTCCAAAGTTAGACTAGCCAGAATAAAAAATAAGGCATATCAGCTCCCAGTTCAGATCATGAGCTAATCACTAACTACTTGGTGTTTGTTAGACTGTCCTCTCAAGCATCTAGTACTGGCCATTCTTAGAGACAAGATATCGTACCAAAGAGACCACTGATCTGATCTACCAGTTCCTGCTGAAGAGAGAAGCAGGATGATCTAATCATAGACTATCAGAGTTGGAAGGGACCTCAGGAGGTCATCTAGTCCAACCCCCTGCTCAAAGCAGGACCAAACCCAAATTTTTGCCCCAGATCCCTGAATGGCCCCCTCAGGAATTGAACTCACAACCCTGGGTTTAGCAGGCCAATGCTCAAACCACTGAGCTCTCCCTCCCCCGATTAGCATGCTAACCTAGAACTTGAGAGACCTGAGTTCAAATCCCTGCTGTGCCACAGACTTCCACTATGACCTTGAATATATCACTTAACATCCCTGTGTCTCAGTTCCTTAGAGGATAAGTCTTCCCTACCTCACCAGGGCTGTATTGGGGAAAAATACATTAAAGATTGTCAGATACTATGGTTAAGGAGTACCAAAAAGTACTATGGATAGAATGTATTTTCTTGGGTCTCCTCCTAAAATATTCAGTAGTTTCTATATTAAGTAGCCATTGTTCAGCAACTCTGACTCCAGCAGCCTGTTTGTTATACCACGGGTATGCTCTGGTCTCCACCAGCCTTGGTTACTACTAGCCAAGTGAACCCAATGTACACCCCAATCCCAACTTTCCCCAAAACTGTCTGTTCTGAAATGTCCAGCCCTCCTCTGGAATGTTTAGCAATGTAATTAGGTCAGTTGCTGTGTTTTTGTGTCTTTAAAGGAGTAGTGTCTTGCTTTAACTGGAGTTAACAATCACTTCAATTCAAACATAGCTGAAATGGTTTAGATTCCATGTAAAACAAGATTATTAACAAAAAGAGAGAGGTTTTAGGTAAATTCAAGTACACGGGATAAAGACAGGATGTAAAAGTAAAATACATTTTATAATGTCTAAGACCTAACAAGCTACAGCCTTGGTTCAAAGTTAATTTCTTATCAATCACTTCATTCCAGACATGGCAGACTTTCTCTCCATCAGGGCTTTCTACAGAAGTACAAGCTGATAGTTTCCCTTATCAAACTAAGTGAAATATCTTTGCCTATATTCAGTTCCCAGAGACTGCAACCCCTTTCACTGAAGGACCCATATTTCCTAGCTTGAAAGAGCTCTGGCCCACTGTATCTATCCAGTGATGGATCCACTTTTTTAATGCAGTAATATTGTAATAAAATAAGTTCATTCAACTATTTATCATTTTGAGGTTCAGACCCTCTCCCACCTTTTTATAGTCCAGCAGGTATCTCCCCCACGCACTAGGTTGATGGCTTTTCTTTACCTTTTAATTAAATGTGCCTTCATTGTCTTTGCCTGACGACAAATATACATTCCTTTGTCTAAGGGACACTGTGCTTATGCAGTGCTTTCCAAGAATATAAATCTAGCACATGTTCGTAACTCTTTGTACTTCCCATACATACATCATGCAAGAATATTAATGATCAGTGAGTTATTATTTTTCCAGTGATACATTACAGGCAACCTTCTGGGTGTATATCATGACCACTATGTGTTAGGTTTACTGAGTATGTCAAGCCTGACAAAAGTTGCTGACACAAAAGAGTAGGCCTGATTTTTGTTAAATGGACACAGTATGTCAGATAGCAAAGTAATTCTGATTATATTCCTGACTATGCAGAAATTGCAGTTATACTGTAGCTATCTGTATCCTGATATCACCTCTTGCATATGTCCATGTTTCAAGCACAATATAGTATTAGAGCTGATGGTTCATTGGCCAGGTCGGGTGTAGAAAATACTCTGTATGAGTCTTTAAAAAATGTTACGTTTTAATCAGTTCACTCACTCCCACATTGGCGTGATAAATGGGGAAGCAGAAGAAAGACGTTATTCTGCAATGGCTTATATATAAATTTATAGTTTTTTCTGGCTTCTGTATCATTTCAGCATTTCATTTCACTTTGGTTGACAAGGCTACATCTGTCTTTGTGTTTATATATGAATAAATAATTTGTTGCTTCTTCAGTTATATAGTTATTGAAGAAAGCAACAAATAAATAGGCCAAAGTGTATTGGAGCTCCATAGAATGCAATGTTTCTAGGGAAGGCAACTTCTGATGTCAATGATTTTAATAAGACAGCTCTTTCAGTAGAATGGAGACCAAGTGCTCATCCTGCTGAACCATACTTTCGCTAAACAGAGTGCAGTAGCCTTAGACATAGAAATTAATTATCTGTTTTTTAAAGTGACTGATTTACTCAATCATTTCTGTAGAAGTTCTTATAGAATATTAAGATTTCTTGAGGATATAGAATCAATTCTTCTGACAATTTTCAAGGGAGTTTTCTTATTCTATGACTTTGCTGCCCCTTTTCCAGCCTTCATCAAATCTCACAAAGACTGCCTTATTTCTACATGGCTAACCTCCCTCAGTCTCATCATACAATCCAGACCCTCTTTCTCCACACAGGGGTCAGGATGGCTGAATCTAACAAACATCAATTTAGACCAAGATTTTCTAAAACTGGCGTTTAAAGTTCTTTTCCTTGGTCTAGATTTAGGTAGGCAAATAGGTACCCTGATTTTCTCACTGACAAATTTATCAGAAGGGGAAGTCAAGGGGCCAATTTTATGGAGAAAGGAAGATAAGGACTATTCAGGAGAAAGGGAGATAAGGACTATTGAACATCTTTAAAAAGGCAAGATAATTTTGATGTCTGGCTAAGCATCGATACCCTTGGGCACTTTTCATATGGAACCTTTCTGCGGCTTTCCCATCCCTGGTTAGAATCCTAATGTTCCTACATGGCAGCACAAAGACAAAGCTGGACTTTATATATGTATTTATCTATGAAGCTCATGGACTTCTGTGTTTGCATTGTGGTTTTAACAAGGTTGGCTAAATCTTGAAAAATCAGCAAACAGTATTAAAACAATGCATACACTTTAAAAAAACATTATTTGGAAACTCTTTATCACATTAGAAGTGTGATTCTCATTTTTTACCCCCATATATACTACGTTCTGGGGCACTTTGCCCAACTTTTGTCTTTTACTTATTGTATGGTGCCTAGAGCAATGGATAGGTGCTTTATCAATCAAAATTATTAATTCATCTTTTATTTTATATTTTAGGCCAAATGGCAGGATATTTCAAAACCTACTCCACCTGCATTTCATTCCAGGGATCCAAGAATGTGGCTAATAAGAATGAAATGTTAAAGCAGGGCAGATTGAGCTCAGATATAGAATTGTTACACAAAGTGAGTAGAGGAGTTAGAGAGCTGTGGTAGCATTGCAAGGGGTAAGTGTGTGCTTACAATATGGAGCAACTTGTTTACCAAAACCTGTGATGAATCCATGTCCTTGATCTGTAGATCAAAGACGTCTCTGCAATATGGAGAAAATTCAGCCTATCCTAGACCTGCCTCTGTACCTGTTGAGGTCTGTCTGCGTTTTGGCATTGACTTCAAGTGCTGCAAAATCAAACATATAAGTTACCAGAACTTCAGCCTTGCTCTTGTCAGTCTGTTAGCTAAAGAAGGATCACTCTGATACTCATAACTAGGAGCACTCTGATACTTGAGGGTCCTCCCCAATTGTGACCCTTTAATCGTACCCACAGAACCTTTCATGATAACTTTGAAATCTTGTTTCAAAGGAAGTGAAATTTCATATGACGCCTCAATTAAAAGCCAACTCAGTACTATTGAAATCTCTGTAACTACAATCGGAGATAAAAGAATGGGAAATCAACCATCAGTGCTCTCAGAGCCTTGCACTCCATAGGGAATTCATATGTAAAATCTATATTTTTATATTCCAGAAAAATACATTTGCGTGAAACTCTGTGTGTGGGCATGGGGAAAAGAAAAAAATATTTTCCACACTATTTTTTATGCCCAATACTCAAAGGCCAATGTGAATCTAATTAATACATATGGGCAATATCTCCCAAATAAATCCTAAAACCACCACGAAATAAAGCAAAAGGCGAAACAAATAAAAAAAAATCATTCTCCAAATACATTGTACAATTCAATGCTAAAAAACCTCTATGAAGAGAATATTACTTAAATATTTAAATAATCAAAAGGTTGGTAATGCTAGACTTAATGTTAACTCTACCCCTTTGCATGTATATTACAATACAGTGTCTACGTGGTGACATTATTTGTTATGGTCATCTAATTAAAGACTAAATCATAATGTTCAAGGAGGTAGAGTTCAACATAAATGTGCCACCTCAGCTTTGTCATTTCCTGGGTTTGAGTGCTTCACTTTGCAACCTTAGTGCTATCTTAACAGTCACTGTATGGAATGTTACAGTAGGCGACCGACATTCTCATTCTCTGTCACGCTCTGACTTTAGGAATGTCTCTCACCATACAGTTTATGTAAAACAAGTGGGAAGTTGTGCACTTTTCTGTACTACAAAGTAGTATCATTAATCTAGATATTTGCCTCGTGTACAAATTTTACAAATGAAATATATCGGATATTTTGTCTTACTGTTTCCCCTACAGGTTGCAACACTTAAAATAAATCAGAGTGCTCATCATTTGTTAGAATGAGAAGACATATGTGCCTATGCCATGTTCCAAGTGCAGTGTGGGAATACGTCTGGAAGCCTTGCCTTTTAGTCTTCAGGAAACGTAATTATATGACATAAGTCAGGGTTTCCTAATCACTGAATGTTAAGCTTCTATCACTGATATTTGGCTGGTGGTCCCCACTGCAACCATACTTTTTACGCTAGGAATATACTTGGAGTCCATGTCCCGTATCACATCAAAATGAAGTAAAAGGCCTTTAAAGGGGCAGCATAGGGACCAGATGACAATGTTTATGTCCCACTGACACATGAGATTGGCTAGAAGGCAATCGATTCTGCAAGAATGATCTTCAGGAACTGATGTGTTACGATGATTAATTGTATTACAGTTTCCTAGTACCCCCAGGGCACAAGCAGGATCAACAGAGGAAAAGGGCGGGGGGGTGGATATTGTATAAACCCATCAGAAGTCATGGGCATTGCCCCAAAGATCTGACAGACTAAACAGAGGCATATGAGGGTGGGTAATGGGATACAGCATACAAGCAACGTGATGAAGGTGATGATAGTTATGTGCACAAGTGCTGACTTTCATTTTTTGGGGTGGTTGCTTCACCCCCACTGCACCTCAAGGCCTCGGCCCCACCCTCACTCCACCTCTTCCCGCCCCCACTCTGCCATTTCCCCCCAGCGCCTGCTGCCGAATAGCGGATCAGTGAGTTACTGGTGGGTGCTGAGCACCCACTGTTTTTTTTCAGTGGGTGCTCAGCACCCAGCCCTGGAGCACCAATGGAGTTGGTGCCTATGGTTATGTGACTTATTAATTACATGGTTATAAATCTTTGTCTTTATATACTATGTTCTTTGCAATGTTTCAGCCAAGACTGTTTTTCCATTTTCTTGAATGTACTTTCTTGCATTGCCCAATTAGTTCCTAGGTTCAGGATGATGGGGTGTCATCTTTGCCTCCTAGATATATTCCCCAAAGTTTATTGTCTTTGCATGTTGCTGGATTAACAACCCCTCACCACCCGCCCCATCGCCTCTGGCTTCTTTTTCTCTTTGGGCTCCTTTCCTTTCTTTTCCTTTCCTGTTGACTCTGCATGTGTTGGTTTGCAATGCTTAATTTATATGCCTAGAGAGAGAGAGAGAGAGGTGAATAAAATCTTAACTCTGCCTTGATGCAGACTTTAGAACATATTTTTAGTATACGTGCATAACTCCCTAGAACCTATCTGTACATATAAGATACAAAAATATGAATGACCAGTGTGATGGTGGCTTTCATTTAAGACCTCACATGACATTCATTATTTGGTGAACCAGAATGCATACACCACAAAATCAGGTTACTTTTGTAACCTCCTCTCCCTCTTCCGAACACACTAGCCAGTTGGTATTGAGGGATTCCTGGGTCACAAGTTGTTGGGGAGTTTTTCCTCAGGATCTGGCAAAATATAGGAAGAAGGCAGTGGAAGGAAGGGGGTGAGTGTGAATAACAGGGAGGAGGAGTTGGGATCAGAACAAATAAGAGGTGTGTATAAAAGAAAAAGGGCAAAGGATTAAAAAAGATTGAAAGTGCTCAGTAAGAACATGTATCATGGGACTGGGTCAAAACAAATAAGTGAATAATAGTCAATAACGTTGAATCCTCAGATGTCCTGTATAATTGGATGCTTGTGTGGAGCTGTTTGACGCAGAGGGAAGCAGGAATATCAGAAGGAGCGAATCTAGAAAATATACAGACGACTAGAGGATATGCTGCTGCTATGACTTCTGGAGGAGATGGGTCTTTAAAGCTGTGCCCTGGCAGCTGGTTCTAGCAGTTAGTGAAATACAAGCACTTTCCAGGAGACCTAAACTTTTTACCTTAGAATTAGGACATTCTGAATTAATGTTGCCACACTATCCTTACTTCATTCTCTTGTGCTTAGACATTGCAGACACTGTAAACTGTGGTTGGTAATTTTATTTTCCAGTTATACTGCATCACTGTGGTGTGAATTAAGGATGGAATCACAGTCTGTTAATTTTCCTTCTTCCGTTGATTTAAGACAGACAGATCTTTAACATTAACAATAAATTCTTTGTTAAAAGTGCAAGCAATAGCTTAAGAGTCTTGGGGGGAAGGACTTTAGAGCTTAATGCTGCCCTTGGATGAAAGGGAGCGATTCTCATTGACTTCATACGGATTTGTACACGTGTGCAAAAGCAGAATTTGTTTTCTGCAGTCCATTCTTGTAATTGTACCACTTATCTTCATCAGAACTGCTCTACCAGGTCTGTAGTGAGCAAATCTTTGTTGGTGAATCTCTGTATGTCACCTTTATTAGTACTAAACCTCATTACTACCATGTACTTATTTATCTTTCTAAATAAACTGTCAGTTTTAAATGAGTTGTCACCTAAATAGAACCAGATTTTAAATAAATGGACCTATACCTAAGTGATTATTAGAAAATAAGTGTTTTGGATAAGTACAACCAATGTCATCTTGTCATTTGCTAGGAAGGTGTTGGAAGATTCTGTTCCTCTGTAGAAGGACACAATATAGGAAAATGTCAAGAAAATCTATATTCCTCAAGGGAAAACATCTAGCACTTCAGTTGCCAGGTATTAAAGGGTCTTAGGCTTTTTACAGAAGATAAGTGATGTACTTAAGATTCTCACTCAAAAAGAATCTGCTGCAAATAAAAGCACCAAAAGGATTTTCACTGGCAATTAGCAAAGAAGAAAGAATCCCCCCCACACACACATGCATTAGTATCCAAGTAGCAAAATTTAGAATGTATCTAAATGGAGGAACAGAAGAACACCCCCCCACACACACACACAAACTTTTCTACAACCAAGCTCTTAATGGTAAAACACAATCAGGTAAAACACACAAAATACTGTATCACCACATAGACAAAAACTGAATTATGGCTGTGAAAAATATGACTTGATTCGCATCCTTACCTTTCCTTTGTGGCTGTTTCAGTTTATCAGTTAAATACAACTCTTTCCCATGGGGAGAACCATCCTCTTCCCTGTCGTCGCTCCCAGGATCTCCCCCCACCAATTGCTATCACCTTTATTTTGCCATCTTTAAGCTTGCCTCTGGATTACACTTAGAATTGAGGAGGGTGAACATGACTCCTACTAGAGTACATTAATGTTGCTCCCTGAGTTGATCACAGATATGGCTGGAGAGTGACATGAGTATTCCTAAGAGCAGTGGCAGTAAATGTTCAAGCTCAAATCAATTGCTAGGCAGTTTGCAAGCTTATTATGAAAAATGAGGTTATCTTCTTGTTACTTGGTTTCCTTTCCCTCCATCTCTTTGTTTCAACCACCTGTTTTGTCTTGATATAGTCCTAGATTGTGAGGCACTGGCAGCAGCCATTGTCTGGCTATGACATGTCTGTTCAGTGCAATGGGGCCAGCTACTACAATACCAATAATAATAATGATGAAAATAATACCCCATACTCTCGTCCCCTTGCATTTGTGCATTGTGCTCCTTCTAGGATGCCAAGCCATTTAATTTATTTGGAAATAAGATTTACTTATCCACACAGATTTAAATTGCTGCACAGAATTTGTTCTGGTCTACTGTGTAAATACATTTCATACATTGTTACATCCCGACTATAGTAAAACTTAATTTACCATTCTTGGAGAGGGGGTTTGAACTAAAAGTGATGTTAAATCCCTATGCTATATTTAAATTTGGAAAAAGTAAAGTGATTAGTGAGTGCATTACTGCAAGATATACTGACATGACATATGTTAGTAGTGCCCTTCATTTGCTGCATTCAAGCTGAATGGCATACTAGACACATGTCACATGATGCTCCCTGCCCACACAACACTAGGGCACAAGAAAACAATAGCATTTTGTCTATGAAAGGTGCTATAGAGACCTGTTCACTATTGTCTAACTGATAATAGAGGACCTAGTCTCTCCCTATTAAAGACAATGGGAGTTTTGCCATTAACTTCGGTCCAATGGACCCAATGCGATGAAGCAAAAGAGTAATGGAAAGGGATTTGTAAATATATACCCATGAATGGCAATAAAGCCATGGATATTACAAGTGAGCAAGACCTGAAGTTAGTTACAGCTATAAGTTTTGATGTTATAACTCAGATGTGTTGGAACCCAAATCTAATCTTCTGTTCTGAACACCTCCAAAGTATGGGGTAAATTTGGATCCAGATCTCAGCTTCGTGGCTTGCCATCACCGATCTGATCCTGCAAATACTTAAGCATCTGAGTGGTTCATTACCTCAAAATTAATTTTTATTACAGTGGTCCTGCTCATGTGAGTAAAATTATTTGCATAAGTATTCACTGGATCAAACCCTGTGTCTATAATGAGATGAACTTTAAAAATCTGGATCTGAACTCTACAGATCCCTAAACTTTAGCAGAATTCAGATCAGGATGTGAAGTTTGCAGCTTGAGCTTATCTCTAGTAATAACATTAACTAAACTCCTTCAAGTGTAGACTTTACTTAATAGACACCATGAACTCCTTAAAACTCACTCACTCTGGCAGTATGAGTGAGTTAATAAAAAGAAACAATGCAATTAACAGATCTTCCACATGTGTCTGCACCAAAATTGAGTGCCCTCATGATCTCAGTTTTGTAACACTGGCTCTTCTTCCATCTCTCCTCTCTGATTTTTTTGGTCACCATATAATTGTATTAAGATTAAAATTAGACTGTAAATTCTTCAGGGCAGAAACATTACACTTTTGTTTCTGTAAAGCACCTAACACACTCGTGGCTGCAGAAAAGGGGGGAAAAACAGTTTAAAAATAACTCCTGCATTGCTTACCATAAATATCTTCTCTTAATACTTTATCACTTTACATAAGCACAAGGAAAATAATAAAAAGTCAGTATTCCAAGGTTAAATAATTTAGCAGTCATATCATTTTTTATATTCCAAAGGCACCTACATTATTCATTTAACTGGCTTTTTAAAAAGTAGGACACTTAAAATATATATTGTTGCACAGAATAACCACATTTTGTTTTTTAAATCATATAAATTAAGTGGAGAAATGAAAGCTTGTTATGGATCAATAACATTTAAAAAATGCCAGTCAAATAAGCAAAATCCAAATGTTCCTCATTCTAGTGTTTTGAAAGATATTTGACAGTCCGGTGTGAATTTTTACAGCTAAGCTGTAAACCCTGCAGAAAATGGACAAGTTGACAGAACATTAACCATAGTGCTGCGACTGGCATTGGTCTCTAAT
Source organism: Lepidochelys olivacea (assembly GCF_965140295.1). Lineage (NCBI taxonomy): Eukaryota > Metazoa > Chordata > Testudines > Cheloniidae > Lepidochelys > Lepidochelys olivacea. The sequence goes on along the minus strand of NC_140412.1, from coordinate 128,407,168 downwards.
GTATTCATCCCATTTATTTTTCAATGTCATATTTATATTTTTGTTTAATTTTGTGGATATTTTGTTTACCCAGAGATATGAACTACTAATTTTGATAGATAAGAAACGACTGGAACTGAGAAAGTGATTCAATCATGTAAATATTCAGAATTTTATTAGGGTGCCAAATACAATAAACTGCAGGCCTGCTTTCTTTGATCTGTGTCTGAGAAGAAGGCAGGAAAAAAAATTGACTGTCACTAAATATTTCTGTTTATCTGCATGGATCTCAAGAAAATCAAATAATATAATAAAAGGCTGAAACTTCATCTAGCAGCATAATATGCTCCTGTCACCTTTTATTAACATGACAAAGTTTAAACTATAATTAGTATGTGTACTCTTGTACCTCATTATTCATAGTCATTCTGTTTTCCTTAAGATTTCTGATAGGGAAATGTTACTGAGAATTTGGTACCATGTGTCAGTTTCAGGGTAAGTGAATCTTTATTTCCGTTCTGTGTTCTGTTGAGGACACGCAGCTAAAGTTTCTGGCTCCCAGCAATCACTTGCATTAGGCAAAGACCAGCATTTCATTCCCTCCTGACTGTTTTTTTTTTTTCCTAGGCTGCACAGTACCCTGACTACAATGTAATATCCCTGTTTAAAAAAAAAAAAAAAGCCAATGTCTAAAAAAAAAAAAAAAGCCAGTGTCTCCTCTTTGCTTTCTTGCAGAGGCTATGAACAGCATAATTGTCTGCAGTTATAAGTTACCACACAGCTCCTTCTAAGTAAGCACATTTATCCTTAAGGTGAATATGTTACAGAGAAAACATATTGAAAACAATAAAATACCCTGTAAGTATGCTACAGAGCTTACCAGAGATCACCCATCAGTCTTATGGCGCCCTTATAGGTCAAGTCACTCCAATCCTTCTGCGGGGATTGGGGGTTCTCCCTGGGACACAAGTTCCTGTTCATTTGCTGGATTGGAAAAAAGGCCCTGCATCAGATTAAACCCAGGCTGTTTATCCAAAGGTCCTTTCTTTGCTGGCCTCTGGAGAATCCAGTTGAACTAATATATGTGAACTTCCTCGGAGTGGAGCCTCTTGGAGTGGGGAGGTGTTACAACCTAGCTGATTTGCATTAATCACCACCTGCTGTTTTTAGTTCCTGGAGGAGCTGTAGGAACACTCCTCCATGGAACAGAACAGTCATACATAAACCATTCATTTAAAAAAAAATAAACCTATAGATACTGCATGAGGTTGCAATATCTCTCATGTCTTTCCCGCCACCCCCAGAGAGGTTACATACAATCCCAACCCACAATTATACATAAACTTAATACCATAAGGTCTTTTCAGGATATTGAAGGAAATATTGCCAATCTGTCCCTCCATGCTTTCTGTTCTGAAATCTCCAAATTCTTTCCCAGTATTGCCTCTTCTTCCAAAACAAAGGAACAAACCTCTGCAACCGGAAAAAACAAGGAAAGTTAAATTAGAAGTTGTAATATGTTACTTATTAAATAGTGTGTGTTTTTTTTAAAAAAAATATTATGGAAGAGAAGAACAATAAAGGGGCATTCTCTCATAAGTAGCTACTGTGTAAGGTATGCACTCTTTGCAACACAAGCTATTGTAGGCTGTATAATCATGCATACGTAGGTGCTGGCTGACACCTTATCTTCCCAGATGCTATGGGCATTTGGGTCTTGTGGATGATTGGATAACAATACTTATTCACTTATTTTATAATTAGATAGTAAGTTCTTTGGGCCACAGACTATCCTTTTTGTTTTGTGTTTGTACAGCACCTAGCATTGTGGGGTCCTGGTGTATGACTGAGGCTCTTAGGGGCTCCTGCAATGCAAATAATGCATAATAATAACTTCAAAGTGTTTTGAGAAGTCTGGATGAAAATTGCTGAGTGTCGATGTTATTTCCTGTCTATCTGCATTTCTAAAACCATGGTATATAATTGACAGAAATTTCTCATCTTCACCATAGTACATAACTGTTTATGAAGAAAGAAAAGGAGTACTTGTGGCACCTTAGAGACTAACACATTTACTTGAGAATAAGCTTTCGTGAGCTTCATCCGATGAAGTGAGCTGTAGCTCATGAAAGTTTATGCTCAAATAAATGTGTTAGTCTCTAAGGTGCCAAAAGTACTCCTTTTCTTTTTGCGAATACAGACTAACATGGCTGCTACTCTGAAACCTGTTTATGAAGACAAATTCAATTCACATTGGGTGGGGGGGATCCTTTCCCCTGAAGCAAAATATATTCAATCAAAGTTATATTTTTTGTTTGTTTGTTTGTTTGTTTGTTTTGGGGGGGGGGAGATCCAACCAAAGCATTTAGCTCAGTTTTAAACGAAATTCCTATCATTTTAGTTAACACTCCATGGGCAAAATCCTCATATTTCATCTGAACTGAGATTGACTGAAAGTCAATTTCTCAGTTTCCAGGTGGAAACTATTTCTGTTTGGTGGCCTACCTCTGTGCAGGGTATGTGTGCTGGAATCAGATTTTTGTGAGAGGGGAATGGTCTGGCAAAAAACAGGGTGTTGGCTCCTGAGCAAACACCTTAATCCAAATTATCTCATTCCAAATCAGGCTGAAAGGAATGTCCTGTTGATTACAAAAATATTCCTCTATGTAATAACTCTAATTCTTTATGTGATTAGCTGATGCACAGCAGCTGTCACAGATAGAGCTAGTAGGGAGATGGAAATAGTTGAAGAGCAAGGAAATATACCACACAAGCTACAGAAGGGGACAAATATTATAGTGTCTTGAGTATCTCCTGAAAGATGAGTCCCTTCAATTCCTATTAAGGGTATTCAGCACATTTTAGCATCAGGCCTTAGATGTGTAATATCTCAAATACAGGTTTTTTTCTTCTAAATGTGTTGCTGCAACATGAAGGTTACCTTATACTGTGTGCTCATTACACTGAATTATGAGGCAAGCAACCCTGCATCACTCATTTGCAGAGTAGGCAATAAGAAGAGTTAAACCAGAATATCATAACTACTCTAGGGCCGACTAGAACTTGATGGTTGGTGTTATGTTGCATCACAAGGCCACGTGGAGATTTACATCATCACCAGAGACAGTGCTGAGGCCCTTCTTCTCCATCAACACAGGTATGTATCACCTGGACTAAAGGTGAATCTCTCCATTAGCATTTAACAGTAGAGAGCCTATGACAGAGGCAAACAGTTCTGATTCCATGTCATAGAAAGCCGTGGCACACAAACACAAGGGCTCATTTATTAATGTATGTTTGACCCTAACCCTTGCCATTTGAAGTGGATTTTGTTGGCTCTAAAAACAAAATAGTCAAATCTTTTAGAATCAGTATTTACTTAACCAAGACCAGGATCCCAGAGTCTGTCCTCACAAGTTATATGCACGCATATACTCCCAACCCCAAACACACATAGTGATAGCTTATTTTTAGGCATCTGATTCATCTTCCTGATTTAGGTGATGAAGATCAGAACATAAAACACAAGTGGTGCAGCCACAACTGTGCACATTCCCAAGTAAGTGAAGATTAATGCTGTTTCTAAAACTAAACCATTAACACAGTCTGTTCTTGTTTATGCAATGGCAATATTAAAAATGAAAAAGAGCAGTTAGTCGAAATGCTGATGGCACAAAAAACACTAAAATAAATGGCTGATAATGCACAAAGTGATGGGAAAAGATGTTTGTTTCAACACTTTGTACATCATCAGGCTTTAGTATGAATACAATGAGATTAAGAGGTGGGAATAATGCTGTGTGTATCAAAGGGAGTTATCAACTCAACTATCTTAGTTGTACAAATATGAATCATCTACAAGAAGCTGACGACAGTTTCTTCTCTATGGGGCGGCAGGATTTTCTTAAATTTCTTTTTGTTATTGTTCTTGACCTGGCACAACTGTACTTTGGAACTACAGGCCAACTTTATATACCCTCCCCATAAGGCCAGTTGTGCTTCTCTTGGCTTTCTGATAGTGATTTTACAGAATACATTTGTCTGGAGTTTTTTTTTTTTTTTTTGTCTTTTTTTCACTGCTTGTGCTTGAAGAGGTCAACTTAAAACTCAGTAATACTTCTAAGTTTTTCTGTTGCCTGAAGCAAACAATTAGATTAGAATGTCAGTTCAATGGCATTTGAAAACATACCCATTGTAAGTCATCTAATCTTTAAATCCCCTTTTGTATTCTGGTCTTCTGCACGCCTTTTACATTGTCTGAAATTTGTTGCTCATGTTCACCTTTCTTTTTAAAGATTTAACGCTGATTACGTAAAGCAATAAGTATATCTTATATAGCTAAGCATCAGAAATGTCACTGTGCACTGTTCTCTCCTATGCACTATGTGACATACTGCTGCTCCCACAGAATGTTTCATGACATGCACGGTGTCAACAGAGTTTAATCAACATCTCTGAAAGCAAAAGTCGGAAAGTCAGATAAAGCTCTGCAGATTTCCAGTCTGCGAGGGCTGAGCAAGAGGACACAGATGATTGTTGTTCACTCACCCGAGAAGGAATGTGGTTTCCTGACCATAAGTCACTCCTTGTTACAGTGGGCTTGGCCATTTATGTTACTGACATTCTGAGGGTCTGGCTTACCAACTGTAAGAGAAACAAACCATTATTCTATGGTAATTACTATTGCTTGATTAATGATGATCAACTGATGCACACTTAGGGCCTGATCATATAGTCTTTGAGACAAAACACTATTGACTCCCATGTGAGGTTTGCATGGGGAAGTGTGAAATTTTTATACACTTTGAGCACATTCTTTCATCTTCTAATACTGTCTGGCATCCCAGTTTCTGTTAAATGACAGGATAGTGTCTAAATTCCTACAGCAACCTAAGGTACATAATCTTCCCCCATATGCTGTCTTATAGCTATTTGGCATACTTAAACTTTTTTTCTCCTTAATACTGTTTTGTAAATGGTGGGATTCCAAATTAAGTTAATTAGGAGATTACAGGCACCATTCTAAACTACTGTTTTAATAAACTCATAATTAAATGAGCTTTATAAAAGCTTCTGTCATCTTCCTGAGACTTATAGAGGCAACAATGATGTTTTTCTTCAAAGATTTTCAAAGGCAGCCTCCAAGTCTTTCTTCACGTTTTGTTTATTTCTCTTTGAAAGTTCTGCAACTGCGTTATTTTCTATTCAAATTTCACTTTGTGGGATTTCATCAAAACAACATAGAGAGCTCTACCCTGCTGTTCATCATCAAGCAAGATAAATGCCATACATGCTGCCTCAATACTAATGTGTTCGTCAAGACTTGGAGAGTCCTTTCAGGGAAAGGCAGGAAAAAATAGCTGAAGACGTTAAATTAAAAATGCCATTATCCCCAATGTTTGAAAGTCAAACAATTAATGTGCTGGCAACTGTGAATAACTAGCAACTGGAATGAACCTTTGCTAACAGCATCTGTTGGAAGCAAATTGGGAACAGGCAAATATACAAAAAAGATACTTAAGATTTCATCTTGGGCTAACAGAGGTACCCAGACTTTTCCTGACCCTAGGCCACATTGAAAACCTGCCAGAAGCCTGGGGGCTGAAGCTAATCTTCATAAAATGGAGAAGATTTTAGCCATCTCCTTCTTTAGATGGAGTTGTGGCCCAACAGGTTTACACATCCCAAGTGGAATACATCTAGACCAGTATTTCTCAACCATTTTCATACCAGGGACTAGCTTGCTGCCTTCCTAAACTGTGTCCGGGAGATCTCATGGACCAGCATCAACCGTGGATCAGGTGTTGAGAAACACTGACATAGACAGCTTGGCTCAAAATAGAGAATCACATGCTGTGCCACTGGCTAAATCTCCATAGTCAGAATAACAGCAATCTCAGATCACATTAAGGAACTCCTTTAGGTTACATTTCACATATAAGTCATGATACTTTACCTGTTTCTGAATTAATCCTTATGGGCTTGCCATAGTCATATGCACCGTTTTTTCCTCCCCACCATTTACTTATTAGAACTTGTGATTAGTCACAAGGTATTGGAGAAAGATGTTGGAGAGATGGCTCTGAGTTGCAAAGCTCAGATCTGGATTCAAACATTCCATAGATATGGTAGGGTTTGGTTCAGTCCATTATAGACAGAGTTTGCATCCAGATCTCAGCTATCTTTCCAGTCAAGAGTATTTGAGCACAAGCTCATATTCAGACCTTGTGCACTGTTTTGTTTTGGATATTTTTTGAGGAGGTGGGGGGAAAGAGGGTTTCTTAAAATAAAAAGAAAGCCTCTAGTGTTTTCTCCCTTCTAAACTCTCTAACTTTAATTCAGTCTGTGCTCTGAATCCTGGATAACTTTGTAAGGGTAAAAACAAGAAAGAGCTTACTTGACAGGTAAGTTTTGCAATTCTTAGAGTGTCCATTTCTTCTGAGCATTTCATCTAGCTAAACTGTAAATCACAAACTGTGAATATCTCCCATTAGGTACTCAATTGCTTAAAGGCTTCCCATTAGTGACAGAGCTAGCATAAAAGGTTATATTTCTTTCTATATAAAATAAATAAACCATCAAGTTATTCTCTAACTATCACTGGCACTCACAGAGGCAATCCTTTAAGGCATGTGCTTAAAGAATATGAAATTCAGGTCTCTAGAAACTGTGCTTTGCTGTTTCCTCCACTGTTATCATTAATTTTGCCTGCTTTTGATACTGTAAAATCACGGAAGCTGACATCAAAGACATTTTCCATATCCTCCAGGGAGACCATACCTAAAAAGAGGTATCGTACCAGAAGGCAATAAACATGGGAGATACTATAGACCTTGTAAAGAAATATATGCCTAAAGGGAAATTTAGACAGCCAAACAAGTGAATTATACATGTGATAATCTATTTTTTTCATCTCTAAAATAAATATGATAACTTTCAGGTGCAGATAAAAATTAATTTCTGGAAAATTCTGACTCTTCTGTCTAGTAATTTATATTATAAACCTTTCCCCCCAAAATGCTGGAGAGAACATCTCTTTAAGTAGCTCTTCAAGTGTTCATCATATTTCTCCTCTTGGCTTGCTATATAAAGTTATATAAAGAATAGAAATTTTGATTGGCAAAGGATTTTGAGATTTGAAAATTGGTTTTCATTCCAATTAAAAACAAAACCCAAAATGTTTCTAAATTCTCTGTGAAAGAAAATTCTGGAAAAAAAATCAAGTCATTTACTAAGGAACAATCAAAATATTTCAATTTGGAAAAGTCAAAATGAGACTTTGTGAAATTTTGTCAGTTTCACTGAAATTTTGGTTCAGTGAAAAAGGGGAGAAGTTCTAACAATATCAAAGTTTTAATTTTGATGGAGCTACATTTTCCAACAGAACACTGTTTCATTGAGGTCTTTCTGGCCAGCTCTAAAAAAGTGTATATTAGGATTTAATCTCAATAAATCCAATGCATTTCTTTCTATCATATTTTTTCTGGATAGAAAGCTTTAAACTCAATTGAAGAAAGTAAATATTGTAGCAATCTTTTATAATATTTCTGTATGAGGAAAATATGAATTGTTGAGTGATATCTAAAATTGTGTTCTTCTTGGGAACCTATTCTCTTGGCAATGCACATGCAGAAGTCTATCTGCCTTACTGGCAAATTCCTCAAGACTCTGCCAGTTGAAACCTTGCCTTCCAGGACTCATTCAGTGAACCCCAATTCCCATGTTCTCCAGAAATGTATCTCTCTGTAGTGTCCAGTCCCTCCCACTGGACACTCATAGACATTAAGTTTGCTGTCTCCAAAGACCGTATTTTAGGAACGTATTTTAGAACAGAGAAATCTTTACACACAAGCTGTACATGTATCATATTATAATATTAATGACCAACATGTCATTCATTATCATATCATATCATATGATATCTTACAAGACACTGTTTGGCTAAATATTGTGACAACAGTGTTGTGTGAACCCTTTGCCAGCTGGCACAAAGGGCAGTCTGGGTCACAGTAGGATTTCAGTTTTGTGATATCTTTATGCTTTCTGAATACTCCAAAAGCCTGCTGGATTGTTGGTGCAATGATGAGTCACGAAGGAATATTGCCACCTACTGAATGAGCAACATCACTCATTATAGCATTTACCGTATTAGGTATTCATAGCAGTGTCCCATCCCTGCACTGGCTTAGCCCCCATTGTGTTTAGTTTACCAGAGCTGATGGGATCCGTTAACAAGGTCATAAAGCTGCAGGCTAGAGAATCTTATTTGGCTGTCAGTTTGGCCATTTCTAATGGCAGAATTAATATAAGTTATGTGAAGTTCTTGGGGAACACCCAAATCATTCAGATTGTGCAACATAATGATTACAAAATAAGGTTCCAGGCATATTATGATTTCCAGGCTTGCTTACAGTAGAGCTGGGGAAAGTTTATTCACTAAAAAAGACAGCTTTGGCTTGACCAAACCGTTTGTGAGTTTTGTCACTTTTGGCAAACAGTTTCACTCAAAAAAAAAAAAAACGTTCCAAACGGGTGACATTTTTAAATGTTTCAATTTTTCATTTTGAAACAATGTTTTGTTTCTAATTTTAGCTAGATTTAACTAAGAGGTAAAATACAACCCCAAAATGAAACAAAACATTTTATTTCAGGTCAAATGAAATGTTTAGTTTGCTCCAAAACAACATTTTGGGGGGATCTTTTAGTTCAGTCATCAAACTGAAAAATCGCTGATTTACCCAGCTCTAGCATATACATCTGTCAAACGAATCAGGGTTTGTGTGCACCGAGCAACATTTTTTGCACGTGCAAGTTAGGCATGTATAAAAGTGAATGTAGATTTTTACATATATGCTTTTTATAAGGTGGACCATAGTGAAAGCTAAACAGTTGCCTCATAGAACAATTGGTGGGAATTTTCCATCATTGGATAACATTAGAGACACCAGTAGGAGGTATTCTCCTCACACCCTTGGAAGAAATCTTAAACTTTATGTAATTATTGTTGCCAGGATTAATGATTGATTGGAAGGCGGGAATCATGAGCGATATGAATACAAATATATTTAAAAGTTGTTTACATTGCCTGTTGTATATATAATACTATAATTACTGTCTATCCTTCTTCAGTGATTATATCTATGGGAAGAAAATTGCTTTCCTGGTAGATGTTTGTGTTGATAGAAGAGTTTGGAACATATTTCTGGCTGCAGGTACTTTTATTTGAGGTCCTTTGTCTCTTCGGTGTCAGGCATGTACCTATATAGTGTTGAATAGGAGAAATATGCAGTCTGTTCAGTTCAAAGGACCTAGTGCATCTCGTTAAGGAATCTTTCAATGATATGGAGCGTTTGAATACATTCTAGTGAGTTTGATACACCAGTGCTATTTTATTCTTGTAGAAAAGTGTTAAAAAGAAAGCTTAAAGGCTTTTAAACAAACTTAAGTCTGTTCATTCTATTATATGTTTTACAGCTTCAAAGAGTAGGTTGTGATAAATTATTTAAATGTAGCGTTTATCAAAGAGGAAGCTAAGATCTTTACACAGCATTTCTGACAACTAAGTGACAACAAAGCCTATTTCTTGATACCATCCAGTTTTTATCTAGTATCAGCTGAGAGTTACCCGTTAAGTCAAATGACAGGCTAGTTAGTCAGAAAAAAATATGTTTCTAAACAAATGAATGAAAGAAGAAAAAATGAAGAGAGAAACTATAAGCAGAGTCTCTTCTATTTCAGTCCTTCATTGATGCTTAACAATATTCTCCATTTTATTTGATCAAATCTTGGGAAACAAATCATTTGTACTCAGAATAATATAGCTCCAACCCCCTTGTCTTAATCACCTTCAACTCTTGGGTATCGGAAAATCCATGCTGATTAAAATAGGTTGCCGTTTCAGAGCGTTTTGTGTACAAGATGGGCTGGCCTCTGTTCACCCTCATTTGTTCTGTGCCCTGCTCTGCTAATTGTGCATGTGTACACACATGGAGTTGTTTTCAAGGATGGCTGGCTGAGTTACATGTACAAATGAAGGTGTGTGCTTGTGTAAGCACACTTTGCAAGTGGAGTGTCTACTTTTTTGAAAATGTCTCTGTAGTCACTTTAATACATTATGCAAGCAATGTTATGCCCCCTGGTGGCTATATCTATAACAAGATCAGGCACTACTTTTCAATCAAACTGGTAGGGAAGACTTGGTCCAAGTGAGTATAGGACACCATGCATAGCTGTCAATGCACAAGTTGATGTAAGTTCTTCTCTGACTGGCTCATCTTTTCTTTAACTGACACTGCTGAAATGGAGAGGTCATTAGGAGGCTTAAATGGGATCCCAAAAACTCTGCATTCGTGAACTTGCAAGTACTGGTGAAAAATCTGCCTCTTAACAGAGAATATCCTGTTAGCCTCAACCATCTGCAGTAAACTGGAGGGGGGATGGGACAGAACCTCACCTCCTAATAGATTACTTGATTGTGAGTCAAAAATCTCTTTTCCTACTCCTCACTTAGTGGAGGGAGCCAGTTCTCATTCCGCTGTGGGAATGGGGACACAAAGTGGAGTTATTCCTGTCTTAGTGATTTTGGAAATCTTTGGGCTTCATGATTTCAGTAGTGGAGAGGAAAAGGACGGGATCTGACTTAATGTCGGAATTTTCAGTAAGCAAAAGGGCCCCAGACAGTTCTACAAATCCCTGATGGAGAACTGTTTTTTTACCTTTCTGGCCTTATTCTGCAGGTTGATTCCTTTCAGAGGTCATGCATGCTGGAAATTTGTATGTATTTTCATGTAGATAGAGCCTTAAATTGTGAAAAGAAGTTCTGACTGCAGAGCAGGTATGCCCAGATTGGAAATACCAACTCCGCCGTTATAGTCCTTGCACTCCCGGAGGGTAATGACTGTAGGAAGTTAATGTACATGGCATATCCAAAAGGAACAAAGGACCCATCTTGCCTCCACACAGATCAGGATAGCTGAGTAGACAAAGTAGGGAGCACACACTCATTGACCCCAGTGGGAATACTCATTAGGAGTAAGATGATACTCTGTGTGAGTAAAACTGGCAGAATCCAATTCTTTTTTTAAGGTAGGATGATGTGGGTTTTTTGTTTGTTTTTGTTTTGCGGGGAGATGTTTTATTTATTTACCAACTTTGGTTGGTTGACATTTCAGGACAGATGAGTTGTTATGAAGAGCAGAACAGTTTGTTGCTTGAAGCTGTAGGTGTTTCTAACATTCAGTTGGTGATTCAAAGAAAATGAATTATAGAAAAATAACCCTTTATAGTGGTATTTATGACTTTGGTTAATTATCATAACAAATAAGTAAAATTAACTTCCATTACCATTCATTTACTTTACCCATCAAGGCATTTCACTGGGAACATAAAGTAACAATGAACAAGAGATTCCCTCTTGAATTTATTGGAAACTGGTCTTTGGAGCAAATGTATACCAAGGGATGAATAACTCTAACTAATTACAAATAAATATGCAGGTACAAAATGAAGGTGGCTTCTATTATTGTGTGCAAAGGTAATTCAGTTTTCTGCATTGCTAGAATTCTTTCATTTTTCATTCTTCTTGCCTCTGGACCATCAGTTATGGGATAAAAAAATTATACCCTGAAATGTAAGTTTTCCAATACAGTTTATCCATCTTGATGTTGAGGATATTTTTTAGAAACCCTTTGTATCTTATTTTGAGAGAACAAACAGCTTTCAATAACCACCTTGAGGACAGTTCCTCTGGATCCCTTGTGGGTCCATAGAATGGAGACCTGGGTTTGTTGTTTTCTTGCAATTTAGATTGAATGATGAAAATATTGCCCTTATCTGTAGTCAATACTGATATCAACTTTTAGGTCAATAAGTGGTGACCAAAATATTTTATTAAAGTAGAGCTGGGTGAAATTTTTTGGCCAAAACATTTTTTTGCTGAAAAATGCAGATTTGGGGGAATGAAACATTTGCCAAATTCATACTGAATTCACAAAATTGTTGTGACACTGCTGAAAAAAAACACCCCCCTAAAAATAAAGAAAATACTGAAACATTTCATTTTGACATTTTCAAAATGAAATGTTTTGATCAATTTGAAACAACTTTTCATGTCAAAATTTGTTCCAGTTTATTTTAAAATGTTTTTTAAAAGGTCAAAGAAAACAAAATGCCTTTTTCAAGTCAATGGAATGTGGTTTGGCCCAAAACAAATAAAGAAAAAATGTTAGTTTGCTGGAAAAAAAGTGAAAAAAAATTGTTTGGGGGTGATTTGAAACTAATCTTTTTGGGCAACAAACCACAGTTATTTCTACAGCTCTATATTAAACAGATGTATCACCGTGCGTCTGTTTTTAAGTCCTGCTAATTCGTTGTTTCTAAAGAGCCAGAGAAACAGTCCAAGAATTATGTGTAGATCATTGTAAGACAGTGCTCTTGTGGCTGATATGTGAATATGATTTTTCATATTTTATAGAACATTTTTCAAGCAGAGTGTTTTACTGCAGTAACCCATAATAAACTATTTTCTCAGAATAGCCTAATACTGTCAGTTGTTTCTTTGTGTGTGAAATGGACCTTTCAAAACCCCTTCATCTCAATTTCATCTGGAAGAAGAAAGTTTTTGGAAGATCTCTGATCAGTCATGTAGAACAGCAGAATAAAAGAGAGAATATGTGCTTCACCTTTATTCATTGGGAAGAAGATTATATTACAACAAACATTAACCACAGTAGCCTTTTGCAGTATATCATTGTATCCCTGTTTCTCCATTATTTACAAGAAAATCAAACACATCTAAATCAAAATGCAATATTTTCACTCTTTTAGCTCTTAATTATTTATTTGTGAATTCAACTCATTTGCATTGTACAGTAATGCACTTTGACCTTTTGAGGGCCCAAAGATGAATATATTGGGTCAGAGACCAGTGTAAATTCAGAAGTAGCTCCATAGATATTACTAATTTGCATTGCCATAACTGATCAGAATCTGCTCCAGTTTCATTTTACTGTATATGTTTATCAGCCTCCTTGTTAGTGTCAATTGTCTTTTGTTGTTCCCTGACTCATCTCATTGTTTTCAAAGTCTGGTATTGACTTCATATACTCTGGCTCATATCCCATCTCCTTTAAACCCTGTCGAGTTGAGTGCAGCATACCTGTATCTATGCCTGGCAGACACTCAAATGCCTCATCGGTTTCCTGAAGATGTGTTCTGATCCTGCTAAAGAAGATTGTTATACCTGGTAATATGGCATTTAAAGATCTAGGTGTTAGTTCCTTCAGAACCCTATTTCATTCTGAGTTCTGAGGTGGAAATTCTTTTACCCACTATCTGCAATATTCTGTTGCATTACTGTTACAAAATGGTAGGCTGATTTATCAGCATTTCTTCTGTTGTATTTTAAACCCCTCATTTTTAGGGCAGGGTCAGCTGCCGGTCAGATCTTATTGGTGTAAATTTGCATTTTAGTGTCACCTCTGCAAGACAAAATATGCATCCCATTTACAGTACATGAAGAGCCCATAAATCTAAATATGTGTTTTGTTAATGACAGATACTTTTTTAACCTCTTTTTTAAAAAGATGCCACAATTTGAACCAATTGTGCTATACTTAGCACGTCTGTACAAAGCCTCTTTGTTCCCACCACAAGAAACTGCGTAGGACAATTCTACCATCTCTGACTTCTCTTCATTACCAGGAACATATGCAATATCTGCAATCACCTCCTTCAGTTCTCCGCAGATTCCCTTCCCAGGGATTGGGTAGCTTCATTTGCTCCAGTTTTTGCAGATTTTCAGTTTACTCTGACACTATGCACGTAAAAGAGTGACACAGAGGAGTGCTGGGAAAACACTAATCTTTATTTCCTAGCCCTAATCATATAATAGGGGTCAGAGTTACAAAGGGTTATGCAGATGGCAGGGGTCAGTATCACTGGCTCTAGAGAGGTACTCTTGCCCCTCTCCCCCCCTTCCTAAACATTTTAGGAAACACCTCTTCTCCATGCCACCCTATAATTAAACTCATGACAATAATATTTAATACAAGTCCTTCAATTCCCTCTCATCGGTTTGGTGCTTTCATTTGGGTTTGGTGGTAAACAGCTTGGTTTTAGTTCCTAAATGTCCTAAATGTCCCCGATATGCACTAGCTTATTTCATTTTTCATAGACACAGATATTATGACTGTGTCTGCTGTCAGTACTATTCCTCCTCCTAGTGTTAGCTTGTCTCAGAATGAATGACATTGCTTTCATGCACCATTATGACAGCAATGCTGTAAGTCTGAAATCAATTTCTGAAGCATAGATATTTGCACTGTTTCTATAACAGGTCTCATCTCCAATTGTATAGATAACGTTGTTCCCATCAAATTCATAAGAAGTCGTCATTCTGTTTTCAGAGTATCGGGGGGGGGGCTTCCCTTACATATATTGAAGATCTGCCTATTTGCTTATACATGTGATTATTACAGCTGGCTGGAAAACACTCATTCCATTTTCTGACAAGCCAAGCTAAAGCGTCAGTCTCCCTCACAAGTTGGAACTGATCAAATTTTTGTAAATCATTAAATATTCATTGGGCCAAACAGAGAATGACTCTGTAGATCAGTGTTAGGACATTGATTCAGAGTAGGGATTTGATCCTGTGTCTCCCACAAACCATGTGAGGACTCTAACCACTGGGCTATTGATTATTCTTGGGTAGGTTGTGTCCGTCTGTCAGATGCATATATTTCCATTGAAAGAAAATGCGCCTTAGGCTACTAATTCACTTAAGCACTTTAAAAAATGTTACCCATTGTAACTTATTTATGCTATTATAGTACCTAGAGGCCACAGTTGAGATAGGGCCTCATTGTGCTTGGCACTCTACAGACACACAGTAGGAGACCATACACTGTAGGGAAGGGAAGGAACTATCTAGAAAGACAAGACAGACAAAAAGTGAGAGGAAGAAGAGCATAACTTGCTTGAGTTCATACAGCAGATCAATGGCAGACCTATGAGTAGAACACCAGTCTCCTGAGCATCAATTCAGTGTCCTATGTATTGAACTATGCGGTCCCTTTGTTTTTTCATCTTACTGACACTCCCTAATTCTTTCCCTGCTGATATTGCACATGCTAATCATATCTCTTCACAGAAAAATGAATATCAATGTTGATTTGGAGAAACCAAATGTATCAGACATCCTGTGCGTGGATAAGTACGGGCTGAACTAGACTTTGAGGGATTCTGAGCAGAAGATTGCAGTGGGCCATCCCCGACTATCCTTTGTGGTGGGGCCTGACTCACCCCTTGCCATCTCTCGGAGCTGATTTCATCATTCCCAAAGTCTTGTTCTGGGGGCCACGATGTAGCATTCTCTAACACCCATGGACTCAGTAGCCATGTGAGGTTCCTGGTGATTAGTGGACCAGCACCTGGCAATGGAAAATATGTGCTTCTCTTCTTCCCAATGTTTATAGGGGCTTAACCTTCAGCTACCTAACACCTGTAAGGACTGTCTCAGATTGGGGTGAAGGGTGATGCTCATACCAGGTGCGCCACACACGCTTGGCACAGGAAGATGTTAAAATGGCAACTCAGCTCATCCAGATGGCTGACAGTGGTGGGGTCAAGTTTTTAGCCCTCTATGAAGAAAAAAAATATGTGGTAATTATCAAATGGCCTATAAAAACATCATATGATCAACTACTGAACATAGTAGAATTTTTCACACCATTTTTTAAACAACTCAGTCTCAATAATATACTGAAACTAATTTATAGTTACAGCTGTTTCAGAAGGCTTTCTTATTCCATCTTCAACCTAACATGATTGACATGTTTAAAAACACTTCATGCATTTAATCCTGAATACAAACTGGTTCCTCTTAATAATTTGAACAAAATTGTGTTTGATCTACTGTAGCCTACAACACTATAAAGTGGTTGATTTTTAATATTTACATACAACATATTATGAGACTATATTAGTGACATTAAGATGTTTAAGTATGTATGAAGGATTCTATTATTACCTCAGACTCACTCAATCAGAGTCGGTTCAGGGTACTAGTGATTCAAGTGGGGCTACTCGCATAATAAGTGACTACTCTGTGTCAGTGGGTAAAACTATCAAAAGCAACCAAGTGATTTAGGGCTGGGCTTCCTAAAATACGTGGGTGTGTAGCTGCCATTGAAATCATTGGGAGTTAGGTACTTAAATAACTTTGTGAATCCCATCCTAGGAACCTAAGTTCCCTTTTCAAAAGTGCCTTGATCACTTAAGAGCCTAAATTCTATTTTAAATCAAACAGAGGTTGGGCTTCTAAGATACTTCTGAAAATTTGCTTTACAGGGATTAAGAGTGATAGGATTTGGGCCATTAGGTGGGAATAGGGTGACCAGAGAGCAACTGTGAAAAATAGGGACATGGGGGGGGGGTAATAGGCACCTATATAAGACAAAATCCCAAATATCAGGACTGTCGCTATAAAATCAGGACATCTGGTCACCTTAGGTGGGAGGGTCCCAGAACCTGGGCTCAAGCCCAAGCTAGAATGTCTACACTGCAATTATATAGACCCTCAAGCCTGAGCCCCACAAGTCCTGAGTCAGCTGGCATGGCCTAGCTGTATGGATGGCTTACTCGAGTTTAAAGGGCTAAGATTAGTAGCCCTTTATTAAAATAAAGGAAGATTTCAATAATGGAATAAAGGGTAATGTATAAAGAGAACTGCTACCTGGTTATGAATTGCCTAGTGAAGTTTTTCAAGTTATGGAAAATAGGTCTCTGGGAAACAACATGAATAGAGAGATCAGTTCACGTTCATAAAAGACCAATCAACCAATCAATCAGTGTTTTCTTTCGTAAAGAAAATCTGAACAATATATGATATACATGTTGATTTGCCAGTTTGAAGAAAACAATGTAGCATTATTATTGTTCACTAATTTCCCATGTGTCCTGGAGGTAGATAAGTGCCATTACACAACATGCCCCAGATCTGTAAAGTTAGAACCTTTGTTCATTAAACTGGCAGTTGGTAATATCTGAGGTAATTTGTTTTCCCTTGATCTCTTAGTTGCTAATGTGATCCTTATAGATGGCTAAATGTCCTTGAAGTAATTAAAATGCAAATTAAAGGGAACAATATATCTGCCAGCAAAAACACTGGGTCTACTGGGTAAATTATTTTTTTCTTCAGATCCTTAATTTTAACAACTTGTATCACTCAGCATTATGGGGAAGAATAAAGTTCATGATTAGCATGGGCCTGACTAAACACATCTACATGACAGAGGTCCATAAGGGAAATAAATTCACTCATTCATAATCCAGAAGAGGTACCAACTACGACATTAAAATAATTTATTTTATTTCCAATTTGGCAATTTTATGTATTAAATAGGTCATATTTCAATTTGTGCTAACCCAATCTACCAGTGTAACAACTCTTGTGTTACACTGGAATACAATTATACACTAACTTGCAGTGGAGTGTTTGTCCATTTAAAAATTATTGAATATAAATAAAGATGTATTTATTTTAAAATAACCTATATTCAAGGCTCTAGGTTTTCTAACACACATTAACAATACAATTTAAAACTCAACAGCACTAAATGATCCATTCAGCAGGAGCTCAGCCAGTCAAACTCCTTTCCACTCTTTCTTCATTTAGGAAGCTTCCCCTCAATCTTCTCAAAAAGCCCTTTCAAGCAGACCCTTTTAGCAGCATGCCCAGAAGATCCCGAAATTCAGGATTATTTTGGAGGAAGGGGTAACAAATTGTATAGTTCCAGAGTCCTGAAAGAGAATTCCCTGCCAGCTGCCCTATATCTTTTTTTTATAACTAGGAGATTCAGCATCATAGTGATGATTATCCTGGGAACATCTCCATGTATGCATATAACAACTTTAATCCAGAAGGATATTCCAAGCACACTGAAAAGCTTACATGTTCTTGCAGCCCTCCATAATCATACCTCCGAGTGAAGTCAGTGGGAGTTTGGTGAGTGCAAAGGCTGCAAAATCATGTCCATAATCAACATGGTCCAGATCCTCTCACTCTTAGTTACACTGGGACCAGGTTCTGATCACATTTACCATGATGTATATCTGATGACACTGAGTTCAGAATATGGTTCACTGGGCAGCACTCTGCTTTGTGAGTAATCTCAATTATTAAGGTACTACTTTAAGAATAGGTGTTGGAATTGTATTAGGAAAATGGGTTTGTAACATGATTTACAGCCACTTCTCCCTAACACGAATACCCTTTGCCCCCGCCTACCCCCATGAATACCCTTTGTCACCCCACCGCACCCCCCAGGCCACATCAGCGGCTATGGATGGGATCTTAACCTGCCTTTAAAGACCTTTTCTTGGAATTCAGTTTTCAGAAACAAGTCAAATAAGTTTATGCCCTCTTTCACACTGGCAAACATAATGTTGTTTAAATTGCCTAGGGGTGATGGGCTGTACAAACCCCACACTGAGCAACAAGGGGTTAAGGAACTGATATGGGCTCAGCCAGCCCCAGGCCACCACATCTGTAAAGAAAGGCACTAACTGGAATAGGAGTTAAAAGGCAGCTCATTTGGTGACAGACCAGGGAAGAGCGCAGACCTGCAACCACAGCAGAGGAGAGCTGAAGGAAAAGCAGAATCTCTCCTCATCCCAACTGCCAAAAGGTCCTCCCTGAGGGAGGTGAGGACCTGCAACAAATACCTCCTGAGAGAGAAGCAATGCCCCCTCCCTCTCATAAGGACTCTGAGTTTTATTAATTCCCCATTATTTTGTTTGGATTACCACAGCAGTGAAAAGCCCTAGGAATGATCTGGTCCAGGAGGGTGGGGCATACCACAGAAGGAGGTAGTTGTTTCCCAAGAGAGGCTGAGTACTACCATGCTACACGCAGCTGCCAGAAGGTACCATCTGGTGAGCCGACACCCACCACGTTGCCTTAACGAGACAGCAACTTTGGGACAAGCATGTGTGTGTGTGCGTGTGTGTGTGATAGGAAGTGGCCCACGTAGAGCAGTCTTAAGCATTCCCAGGCTGTCAGAGCACTGACAGCCCTCAAAGGGCCCTGGGTTGGAGCCTGGTGGAGTGGGAGAGCCCAGACTCCCTTACTAACAGCTCCCCTTCAAGTCATGGGCCTAAGCCCTGACCACTAGATGCTGCTACCCTTCCAACCAGCCCCCCCCCCCCCCACGAGAACCGTTCGACAGGGACAGAAATATATTTAAATGGTTAGCACTTTCCCTAATTTGATTTCCACGTCAGTGTAGTCAGGGCTTATATATAATATGTAGGCCACTGCTGAACTGCCAACTATTTGAAAGATGGTGACCGCTTTAGCAGTATGCAACAACACTATAAAGCAGTTGAGGACAGGAAGTGACATACCTTATCTAGTAGAAACCACAGGATATAATTTAAATATACTGATTTACCTCTGTAGGAATTTGATTCAGGACATTGTTACCCAATAAAATCTAGGGCACCCCGCCTATACCCTAGTGAGGGCTCAAGGTGTGACCTGGTCAATTTAGGGCATCCCCACCTTTTCCCTTCCAAGGGCTCAGGGTGTAAGACACCTATCTTTACCCACAGGGCTCAGGAAGAAACCTGGTCAAATTAAATACCCTCCCTTTCCCTGGGGGCTCAAGGCTCTATGGGTCTGTGGAACCTTTTCCCAGTGAAAGAGCCTTACACGGTTGTGCACTAAACATCTACTTATTAGCAACACACACAGAATACGTATACCAAGCAAATCTGTTATGCTCACCACTCCCAATACACAGACAAATTTCACTCAATGGCCAATCAGGATTCATTCTTCCGGGAGTTCCCGGCGATGTCTCTGCACATCATGTTTGTGCAGAGGGGTCAGAGTTCCAGCAGCTTGATGTTGAACTGCAGTCCGGAAACGGTTCCCAAAGAACATTGTTTCTCATTTACATTATATAGCTAAAACTAGCTATCTCCTTCAAATCTACTAAACTTATTACATTATTTCATACTCCTAAATAACAAAAAAATTAAAAATTATGCACTGGCACCTATGTGTCCTCCTTTCTGCCCAAGTTTTTTCCATTTTATCTTTCATGCCCAAATTGTAACTTTGTTGTGACCTTCTCTGTTTATGCAGATGATCAGCATAAACATGCTGGTCAGAGCTTATCTTACCATTTATTGAGTCTCTCTCCATTCTCCCTAATTTCCCAGAGCCTGAGTTTCTCTACTTTACAACTATCATGGAGTCACCGGGTCAATGCTCTGGAACTACGCTGTATGAAGCCAGTCAGGACTGTGGGGGAGCATGCCTCCTCTCTCTGAGCATACTGTATCTAGGGCAAGAAGCTTGCACTGCTTCGACCTTCCTGGGTCTGACCTTGGAGCATTCAGCATCCCTTTCCACACTGTGGGCTTCCCACAGCGAGTCTGCACAGACGGTGCTCCTGGGGAAGCCAGAGGGCCCTGCATCCCAACTGCGCAGTCAGACGTGACTCTCAGCCAGCCGCTAAAACAGAAGGTTTATTAGTCGACAGGAACCCAGTGTAGAACAGAGCTTGCTATTACAGAAATCAGTGACTTTCAGCCAAGTCCATCTTGGGAATCCTGGGCCAGATGCCCTGGACTCCCCCTTTTCCAGTCTCCCCACTCAGACTGCCAGTGACCCAACCTCCAACACCCCCTGTTGCTCTTCCTCCATCTCTTTGTCTCGCTTCCCAGGAAAAAGGTGTCACCTGGTCGCATCCCCCTCCTGGGTCTCAGGTTTCATTGGTGCAAACAGCTGGGCAGCCTCACCTGCCGTAAGGGCCTCAGCAAAAATCATAAACCCAGTTCCCACCACCAAAATATTGGTGCAGTACACAGGGAAAATAAGATACACACAGTATTAGTATAGGACAGTAAGACTCACATGCAACATAACAAGATAAATAAAACCCCACTTCATCACAATAACCTTGGCATGGTTATAACTCTTGTTAGGGACAATCCTGAGGTGGGGTTGCTTTAGCAGCAGCAGAACATTATTTTTTTCAGTTTTAATGGTGAACTCCCTCAGTTTCACCCAAGGCTAGTTTAGTGGAGGGAGGGTGTGTTGATCAGGTCTAAGGCCTACAATATTGTGGGAAAAGACTCCCCTTCTTGTTGAATCTTTAATGACTAGTCAGATGGAGTTCAGTTTTAGGCTACATCTACATTTGAGCTGGGGGGGGGGTATTTCCCAGCTCGCGTAGACATGCCTGTGCTAGCTCTGATTGAGCTAGTGTCTAAAAATAGCAGTGTGTTAATGGGGGCACGGGTAGTGGTTCAGGGTAGCCACCCAAATACGGACCCAGGTGGTCAGGCAGGATTGTACACAAGGCAACTAGCCTGAGTGGCCGTCCTTGCCACCACAGAAACACTGTGCTCAAGCAGAACTAGCATGTGTACATCTACATGAGCTGGGAATCACACCTCACAGCTCAAATGTCGATGCACCCATCAGCACCCATCAATTTCATCTGAAAGATGAAACCTGTTGTAGTAATTGGGCCTAATTGTGAGTTCAACTGTAAAAGTATGTGAAAATTCATAAGAAAACCTGGATTTGTGCTGGAAATGGCCCACCTTGATTATCATGCACATCGTAGGGAGAGTGGTCACTTTAGATGAGCTATTACCAGCAGGATAGTGAGTTTGTGTGTGTGGTTTTTGGAGGGGGGTGAGGGGGTGAGAGAACCTGGATTTGTGCAGGAAATGGCCCAACTTGATTATCATACACATTGTGTAGGGAGTTATCACTTTGGATGGGCTATTACCAGCAGGAGAGTGAGTTTGTGTGTGGGGGGGTGGAGGGTGAGAAAACCTGGTTTTGTGCTGGAAATGGCCCAACTTGATGATCACTTTAGATAAGCTATTACCAGCAGGACAGTGGGGTGGGAGGAGGTATTGTTTCATGTTCTCTGTGTGTATATAAAGTCTGCTGCAGTTTCCATGGTATGCATCCGATGAAGTGAGCTGTAGCTCACGAAAGCTCCTGCTCAAATAAATTGGTTAGTCTCTAAGGTGCCACAAGTACTCCTTTTCTTTTTATAAGATGTCACAATAACCTATAATAACAAATGTTAATCGGAAAAGGCATGAGAAGGAGACAGACTCAATTAGTCTAAACAAAAAGGCCTACTAATATGGTTCAAGGACTATGTTAAAATCACATTTGGTAAAAATAGAAGATGTGGAACCTGAAATTAATGAACCAAAGTTGGTGTGTCAAATATTAGGCCTACCTGGTGCACAAAATAATGAGGGGATGGACTATTCTGTCCACCATTTCCTCTTTTGGGTGCTTAATGAAAAGAGACTTGGGGGAGCAGCAGGGGAATAGGGAATAACAGACAGAGGCTACTGCAGTGAGCTTCACCATTGTAGCTGCCACCCTTACCATTTCCTGGGAGCCCAGGCCTTCGTCATCCTAACATAAGATCATATGAACATAAGAACATCCTGAAAGATGTTTTGACTAAAGCAAGGTAGCGAGAGGGATCCAGATGACATCACCACCCCTACTGGCTCCAGCTGAAACTCAAACCCCACCTGAGATGAAATGGGATTTGCCTTTAATAACAGCACCAACAGCAACAGCTCCAGTCCATCGTAACTAACTTTTTCTCTTCCCCAAACAGACAGTTATTACTAACTAAGAGACTGGCAAACAATAGAGTGTTTCCTTCTAACACTCCCTCCAGCTACAGTGAAAGGGAACAAGGAATGTTGGTAAAATGAAAGCCTTATTTAGTGCTTCACATTTCAGATGCTTTAACTGTGCTTCTTTTCTGTATCTTTACTAAAAGGTTTAAATGATTTTTAATGGTGTGTTTGCCATGGTACTAAGCAGTCTGAGATCTCTGTATATCAAATCATGGATCTTATTTAACACAGTTCGTTTAGTATTGGACAGTGACTGGGTTCTGTTAAGACCTTTGGCCCACATAATCCATCTAATTTAATACTACAGATGTCTAGCTATATAGAACTCACTTAGGCCAGGTCTATACTGGAAGACGTTTGCCTAGTATATCTATAACTGCAAACCCTCCTATGGAGAGACAGTTTATGCCAGCACAAGTACATTTTTGATGACTTATACCATTTTCCTGAGTGAAGTAAACTATACCAGCAAAAGAACTCTTATGCTGGTATAATGGCATCTAAATTAGAGTTTTTGTTAGTATAGAAATGTTGCCAAAAAACAACACCCATACCTAACTTTACTGTACTACCAAAAGTTCCTACTGTAGACCTGGCCTTTCTCCATGCTGGGGCACTCCTTTAATCCTGACTAGTGCTGCCTGCTGAATTCTCACTGCATGCAGTCCAAAGCTACTATATCTGATTTTTGTTATTAGATGGTGGTTTCTAATTAAAGTTTTGGGATGAAATCTCTAGGCACCAGTAAACGTGATTATAGGCAAGTAGCAGTGGCTTTTGGGACCAGAGGTGTTTACAGCTTTTGCTTTGCTCACTACCTGCAATGTAGTTGCTTCCCTGATTTACATAGTTACAGGTTAGGAAGCTTCATATGTATTGGCCATGTCTGATTTGAAAGATTTGCAGACAACTTCTGACATGCCTTAAATTATTTTAAGAGATGTTTTAATGGAAAATCCCTTTAATGTAATAGGAAACAATATTTTTTCCATTACACTCTTAAGTCCAGCCTATAGAAGTTTATAGCTGGGGCTGAATTCTCTGTTAAATTATATATGTTAATTTAAAAATATCTATAGGGAAGACATATTTGTCTAGTATATTTTATGACCCTGGTTCAGAAAGGTACTGAAGCACATGGTTCTTTTTAACTACATGATGACTTCAACGGGACTATTCAAATGCTTAAAGCTAAGCATGCGCTTAAGTGGCTTTCTGAACGTTTTTTCAGAGAATGTATATAGCACTCTAGTTAATTACAGACCCCTATTTGGCTTAATGTTAATGAATAGGCCCTCAAGAATTAGCTTTTTATTGGTTAATGTTGGTAAACATCCATTTCATTGTTCCAATGAAAAAAATACTTCCATTGATAATAATTGGCAAAGTAAGAAAAATGCTACTTGATAGCTTCTTAGAGTTTGATTTAAGGATACTTACTAAGCATTATTTACAGTGATGTTGACAATTTGTGTGTTAACCTTTTTATTCTCAATATCTGTCATTAAATAACTCTCTGACTTCCCTGCCCATCATTTCCCCAAACTGTAAAAAAATTGATAATCTAAAAAAACTTTAAAATAAATTTTGATATTATTGACAAAATTATGAAAAAAAAATCAAATTCTGCCAAATCTACTTACCAATAGAAATGAATGTTGTAATTTAAAATATTATGCCATAAGCTTTGAACATACAAATAAACAGTCTTTAAAATGAATGGGCATCTTCAGAATGAAATATGTGGTTTTAATGTGTGGATTTGACTACTCTTCAGACGTCTACGTGTGTCCTTTTAGTCATAGAATATACAATTTCATGTCTGGATAGTTAACCTGCTTAGTTTAATTTAATGTATATTATTATGAAAAATGGCATTGCTTCAATATTTTTTATCACCATGATAATGCCTAAATAATAGTCTTATGATTTGGGCTCCTAAAGTCACTCTGTATTAAATTGTTCTTGGTACATTGTAAGACAGATCAATGGTCTGTACAAATGAATATCAGTCTACAAATATGTAAGCTTACCCACGTTGAAAATGACAACGCATGTTCAAAATATAGAGATGGCCAGTGGTATTATTTGATAGCCTACAGCACTACATTTTCAAAAGAATGTATGCATCTACTCAGCTCTTCATTGTTTTTCTTAAACCAGCTTATGACAGAATTTTAAATAACTAAAAGCAACTTTCTGAAATCACTGTCTGGGAGGTGAGGTGAGCGTAAGGGCAGTGACACATAACAAGTTAGTAGGTATTTCTAGGATTCTTTTCATGATATAATAATAGTAATTTATACCAGGCAGAATGAGTTTTAATTGAACATCTTTCAAGCTCCTGTACATGCAGCCGTTTCGATTAATGTTAGTAGATGTGGAGAGCCTTAATGCTTGGTTTAAAGTGTACAATAACTTCCTGTTTTATCAACATGTCAAAATGAAGCTTAAAGCATATTTGGCATATTTACATATTCATATTCCGCTGTTACTATGCAAATTCTGCAATGTGACATTGGGAAGACACAAAGTAATAAATATAAAAGTAAGTTAATGTTAAGGCTGTGCAAAGCCCCCAGTTTTTTTCTGCTGTTTCTATTAGGGTGGCCACCTTTGTTGGATGGAAATAAGAGGAAAACACAAAGAATGCTTTATTATAAGGGATGTTTTAGGGAAATACGATTTCCCTTAGTATATTATGTATTTTTCTCTCAAGCGCATGTTTCTACTCATCTCAAGTATACAATGCAATTATCATAAGATTCAATTTAATAATGCTACATTTCATCAGTTTTAATACATTTCAGTGCATCGTAAAATAAGGAATGAGTGGTCACTCAAAGGGCCAAATCAATGAAATAAGGGACAGTCTTTTGAAATAAGGGATGGGTGGTCACTGAAGTGTTCATAGATGGCGTTTTAGGTCAAAAATGTACACTCCAGCGACTGAAACTTAATAGCCCTCACTACGCTCCAGAATCTAGCATTTTGATTGGCAAGTCTTTTTTCTTTCTTTCAGATCTTTATTCCTCAGACATAGACATATATGTGTCACAACTTGTAATAATTCTTTACTCCTATGTTAACTACATGCAACTTGCATTAGTAAAATTATATAATTATTATAATTACATTATCTGAGGGGAAGCTTATGCTGAACTCCTTGGGTTTGACTCCTGGAGTCTGAATCATTCACATTAGCAAGGGGCTAGTGCAAGCAAGGAGTAGATAGGACTTTCCAACCACATGGAGTTTATGGAACTACAAGGAATGATAACACCAGCCCCACTAATCCTATAACATCTGTGAGAGCGGAAGGCTCTCCAGTGCTCTGACCTAGGCTTCTGTTTCTTCAGGAACCACAACTGTCTCAAGACCCATATTGACCTGCTGTACCCAGACTTTGTGAGTCTTTTGCCATTGATTTCTATGGGGATAGAATTATACCCTGACTCCTTTCCAGTGAAGCTCACAGTGTAGAGTGAAATGTAATGCTGCTGCAAGGTGCTGTAATTTCGGGATTGTCTTTTTGTTCTGTGTTTGTACGGTGCCTAGCACAATGGGGTCATGCTCCATGATGGGGGCTCCTAGGCACTTCAGTAATACAAATAATTAATAATATTTGCTACAGAGCAAAACATATTTTTCGGTCTGGATGACATTTTTACCCTAGAGTAAAGAAAATAACAAAAATAAATAAATAAATAAAAGTAAAGTGTCCTAGAGAGAGCGAACACAGAGACCCGCTAAAACATTCTACCAGCAATCAAATACAAGCGGGAGCTACCCCTACATTTAAAGGTATAGTACACAGATAAAAAAGCACATCCTCATTTCACTTTAGTTACATACCAAACACACTGGAGAGGGAAGAACATGCTACTGTGCTGCTGATTTTCTCCCTTTGACTGTGTAAGGGACCTTTCTGACTCCTTTTACTCTTCTCCGTACTATGCAGGGGAGCACTGTCTCCATATTAGCTATGTATTTACTGCAGATTATTTGGTAGTTAAATTTAGGTACAAGTGTAATTAGTATTTATTAAACTGCATCTTAGAGGACAAAAATAACCCATTTAGTTCACTCAGTAATTATATGGTCTTTCTGTTTATAGTAATTACCTTACACTGTATGTTGGTTTATTGTGTAATCTAATGGTGAACACTTCCGTAAGGCTGAATATTCATAGTTCACTTCAAAGTTTTCATTTTGGAGACACCAACTATCATTATTTTAGTTTACAACTTTTGCTTTTATTTCCCCAAACTGCAAAAGTGTTACAGGAGCAAATATGACTTACTCCATTCCTTTTGATTCCAGAATTTACACAAGTGCCAGTGAATATAATTTTATTCATTTTTTCCATTACCTTTGCTGAGAAAATATGTACAGAGATGATCCGAATAGCAGCTTTTGATTTGGAAAGAGGATAATTTTAACTGATTGCATAAACCTTTAAACGAAAAAGATGGTTCATCTCTAGGTAATATTTCTGAAGCTTCTCACCAAACCTCTGTGTTGATTTTCTCCCTCCCTCTTCCCCTCCCCATATTAAACTGTAAATTAGAATACATATGTAAAGTTAACAAATGAAAATGCAGCTCTCTGAATAACTTGTAGTTGTTTTGATCACATCACGTTACGTCAGACCAGACGTGACTTAAGATAAAGGGACTGAAATGCAATCCTATGTAAAACTGCAATTTGCTTAAGGTCAGAAATTTGAACTTTTGTAACCAAAATCAATTTACTTGACCAGTTCATCATTATCCTTGTTTAAGAAATAAAGCAGATGCTGCCTGAAAGACTGGCCATCAGGAGGACCAAGTCACCCAGGAAAAGAAGTATGAAGGAGAAAATGTAGAAAGAGTAATATGCAGAAAAATGTTTCCATTTGGTATAATTTCATAGCAATCTATAATGCGAAATACTTTTAAAAGATGCTATTGTAAAGGGTAGTTCTTCTATTGGCCTTCCTGTGTTAGCAAGATTTCAGATCCTGTGAGAAAATGCTGACTAATTACTGATGACTCATGGCAGGTGTGACTCATTATCTGCACCCTGGGTATAGGCAAGTGGCGGTGGCTTTTTGGGTAGAGGTGAAAGTGGTTTACAATAGAGAGGGAGGGTCAGAACTTCAAATGTATTTAGGTGCCAGAATATGCAAATAGGCATTTAGTCTGTACCTACTCTGTAGCTGCAAATTATAATTTCCAGATTCGGGGGGAGAGGTACAAGTGCTAGCAGTGTAGGTGTCCCAGTACAACCTTGCCTGAGATCATTGGTGTATACTTTATTAGATAAATCTTTCTAATATACTTCCCTTGGTCATTTTATATACACTCTCAACCTTAGAAACCACTTCTGTCTTGATAAATACACAGCTTATGTAAACTGTAGACATGTTTAACGGTGCCTTACTGCTTCCCATCTTTGCTTGTTTAGACCGAATGAATGTGTGGCCTATCCATTTCTTTCAGCTAAATATTTGCAAAGACAGACTTTCTTGGGACAACAGGAGCATTGTCGCAAGAGAATACCATTTTCTTCATATCTTTCCTTTTGTACTTGGAGTTTTCATTTGCCTCTTCTGTGCATAATAAGAGCATCATCCTTGACTGTGATTTTTTTCTGCTTCCACATCTCCAGTGTGTGCAAAATCTGTCACCATCTTCACACAACATTGACAGTCACAGGGTGTGGGCCTCTTAAGGCAAGATGGGCTGCATTTCACCTGTTACAAGTTAAACTTGTCTCCCTATGTGGAGGAAATAAAGACCATGTAATAGAGAATAGGTTCCTCCTATCAGAACAGCAGGAATCTAGAGTGGAGGTTGTTCGGGAGGCTGAGGCAAAGGTTACAAAGTGAGAGAGGATCCTCCAGACAAGACCCTGATTTTCCAGGTAAATTGCCCTAGTTAGGAGGGCTGGAAATAGTCCACAAAGGCAGGAGCCTGGAGGATGAACTCCAGATAGATAAAACCTGGGAGAGGTGAATGGACTGGAACCCAGCTCTGGGAAGGAGGGGTGAAAGCTCCCTACTTATAGCGGAAGAGAGACGTTGAATTGGTGGCTGGGGCCTGCAGGGCCAAACTCCTGCTTGAAGAATGAGACCTTGAATTGGGATGGGATCCAAAATGCAGCAAGGCAAGCTGTGGGATCCCTACCTAAAGTGGTGCATGGGGAGAGAGAGAGAGATTCTGAAAATGGGTTTGGAGCTTGGGGGGGGGGGGGGAGAGGGCAGTGTGTACCCAGAGAACTGAATAAAGTGGACCCCAGAAGGGGGGTGTTTAAATTACCTTTGGACTGAGGGTGTGGAGTTTAAGAAGAGGGAGGAGAAAAAGAGGCAGGGTCCCAGAAAGTGACTTCTGGCTACCAAGGGACACTTGGGTGGCAGCAGGCCCTGTTACAAAATTACCAGTCCCACCTCTGCTACAGTCAATAGCACTGGCACCAGAAGGGTAGTTGAGAATTGTTTTGTTAAATGCTGAGAAAGAGAGCAAAGCCTGATAATAATGGGAACATCTTTACCAACAGTTCATAGAGTAAAATTACATAAAGTAAAGGAGTGTCAAGTTCTGGGGTATGCAAAATATAATGTAGACACATTACTGATGTTATGGGATTCATTTTTCATCAGCAAGGTTAAGGTTCCTCAAAATAGAATGATTTCTTATGCAATAAGTTTTCTTCACTGTCCCTAATAAATGCAGCAGTATTTGCTCATTCAACTGCATGTTAGGACAGGTAGAGATATTTAATTTGCGCACAAAAGGTGTTTCGTAGACAAACTATTATTTTATCAACATACTATGTCTGCTCTTCATACTGGTGTGTAGCATTTTCAAAATGCACCCCATAGTTTGCAGATTCAAAGTGCTGGGGTTGGCAGTGCCGGGGGGTTGGGGGCTAGCTTGGCAGAAGCTGGTTTTGACTGTAACGGGAGTCACAAAACTAAATCTCTGTGTGTTGCTTTGAAAATGTAGGGGCAAATGTAGGGAGTGAAAATAGGTGTCAGTTTGCATAACAAGCCTTCCACAGTGCCATTGTTATAGTGACAATACTAAATGTCTGTGGAGAGTGACACTTGCTTTTACTGCTGGTGGGAATTTGACAAATGCAGACTTTGTATTAACTTTGATTCTGTCTGTATCTATGTGCCCTATTCCGGTTTGTGTGCAGCTTTTGGTACACAGATTCCATTAATTAAGATTATTGCCCTCTTTCTCCTGTAACTCTTATACCAGCAGGTCTCATTACAATAAATATTTCCTTATAGGCACTTGATGACATTGCCTGTTCAGTTAGGAGTGGTGCAGTCAGCCTCCTTAACTTTCTTTTTTACTCATAAATATGAAATATTGTCGATCATCAAACATCATTCTCCATATATTACAGACGTTATGCTCTCTGGGGGTAACCTAGATACTACTTAGATTTCATTAACATCCTTAGTGACTTTTTAAAGCAATAATGATCAAGGTGCAGGTCATTTCCTGGGGATTAATGACTGGCTGAGAGGAGTTGAAAGCACAAGGCACAACTGAGGACCATTAGCTTCAGCCAGGCACTACTCCCCAGGGAATTTAGCTATAACATAAAAATAAAAAGCAAAACAGAAACATAAGGATATTTTTGAGTGATGAAATTGTATGTATAAGCCTTTTATAAGGAGTTATAGCTCTGTAGATTAACCAGATTGCTTGAAACTTCCTTAATCTTAAAATGTGTTATGATATTATTTACTAACTGCCTTAGAAATTGGTCAATATTAAATAGAATTATATACTTTGTGAATAAAACACACTTTGCAAAAGGGTGGGGTGTACTGACTCCAATTCTAACAATGAAGAGTTTGCTCTGAAAGAAAAGAAGAAATCCTCTAAAAGAAAGGTGAACAATTTATCTGAAATCTGACATTGTTTTCTAGTTCTTCTTCACAGCCTGAACAGAGCAGCATCAGTACATTGAGGAACCACTGTGATAACTTTTTAATGAAAAAATCTGAGGCAATTGAAAGATAAAAAGTTTTTCCACTCTTCTATGCAAAATTCAAATCAATTTATTTTTATAAGGCATCCTTCATACGAAGTACCTTAAAATTATTTACAGTGAAAGATAAAATAATGAGATGGCACTCATGGAAGCAGCTTCAATGAGTCTCATACAGACAACAAGCCGAAACAAATGAAATTGAACCCACTTGAACAGCACGAGCTTGAATTTTTCCAATAAAACCTAAAGCTTAGCTTTGATTTACATGATGGCATCCTGTGCTTTTAACTCTGCTGTAGGGGTAGGCTTTGTATTTGACCTGTTCCAATTTAGCTGCAGATTTTGTACACAAATGGTTATAGTCAATGAAATTTATTACCTTCCCTGTTTCATTTACATTAAAGGTGCTTAGCCTAATAATCAAGATGTAGTATTTGGTCTGAGAATTGAAGCAGAAAAAAAAAAGACTGATTAGGCCATTAGTTACATTAATTCTGATCTGTGTAGTTGTTATATCAGGTCTTCCTAGTGTTGAAAGCTTCACTAGATAATCAAATCCCTTACTTCATAATGCCCGTATAATTAACAAAAAGAAACTTACACACAAAGAAACTATTAATGATGTTCTACAATGTGTAATAAGTCTTGCATAGGTCACTGGTAATGGCATGTTTCAGGCCCCTTTTTTATTTTCTGTTTGTGAGCATTCATGAGAGCAAGATTTTATTTGCTTAATTTGGGGTGGAATGTGATCAGCATTACTTGTGAGAGAATGGTTGTATTTTTTATTTACTATTCATAAATTGTTCTAAAATGTTTTAACCCTCCACTCAGTGAGCAGAAAAAATACCATATGACTTTCACTGGGAGAATTCATCCCATGCAGAGGTATCTCACAAAGTCTTTGCACCACATCAGTTCCACTTAAAATAGGTCTGTAATGGAATGTATGTGGTGCATGATATGTATTGACAATCCCAAGCATTCAAAAATCATGATCCAGGTCCAAAGATCATTAGACTTTTTAAAAGAATTTGAATTTAAAAATGAATTCTTTGTATTTGCCTTTTGAATGTTGAGCCTTTAACAATAACACTTTCAAGCTTATCTCTGCAACCATGAAACCTGGGAGCATACTTGGTTTTTTTTTATGAAAGCTCAGTTCCTGATGTAACCGCATCACACCAGAAACTGGGACTTGAAGAAAAAAATAAGATTTTGCAAAACTCAGCAAAATCATGAGTTGGCTACACTGGATAGTGCTCGTGTGGACCCTCTGTCCATGGGTGGATTTTGTCCATATTTAATACTTGTGACCACTTTCTGAGTAATCCATAGATGGAAATCATTAATTCACACTTTGGGGCAAATGCTTGGGCAAACAGTAGATATATTAGTGGAAATCAGAAAAAAAATTCTCAGCTAAAAAGAGGTAAATTTTTGGTTAATTTCATTTGCAATGAATAACACAATCAGACTTTTATGGAAGGAAACTTATTATTGTAGTAACTAATAGTATGTATTATTTAGACAATCTGAGACTATAATAGCCCTCTGTTCCTGGGATATAGTCTTCAGTTCGACTTTGTGCAAGCAACTTTTAGTTTGAGTCAGGAAAAAAGGGATGTATGGCAGAGGTGATGTATTTGGAAGACAGAGGATATATTTTTTACAATGCATCTGCTACATGGAGGAAGTAGGGGAGGTAGTATATATGGTTGCCAAGGTAGTGAAATGGGTCGTTTCACCTGGGATGGACACTTAGAGGTCAGACAGAGGTTTGGGGAAAACTAGTAGAAAGAAAGCAAGCAAACAAAGGCCAAAGAGAACACCCACAGGATTCAATAAAGAGCTGTGCTCATCATGAGGCTGTGAACATAGAGCTAGTTTTACTTTCATTGGTTTTGTTCATGTTACAAAATAGATATTTAAACACTATAGAAAACATGTAAGCAATTCTAAATGATTTCCCCAGGAAATGGGTTTTTGCAACATGTATATTTATTATTGCAGAATCAGAGCATGACTTAAAAGATAAACTTCAAATGGGAAAAATAGATATACATCACTGAATTCTAAGTATAGTACAGTATTAGAAAACATGTCACACCTGTATCTCACTACTGAGCCACTACTTGGGCTTATGCCAGTGCAGGGGTGAAGGATGTGGTACCCAGCAGAATCTACAAAGTTCAGACTGAAAACATTGGTGAAATTGTCTTGATTCTATTGGAAACGAGGAATCACATGCATGTGACATTAAGGACACCCTGTTAAGTTTAAGATGTTTGTATTTTGCCAGCGTTATAGAAACAAATGCACTTTTAAAATATGAATTTTTATTATTTTATTATTTTTGAGAGCCAGCTAAAGTGATTCAGGGGCTGAGTGGTAAAGAGGATTGTGCTAGTGAGTGCTAACACTGACCTCTAATTCATCACTAATATAATTTTGACAGATATCTAAAGTTTTATTTTTATGTTAGAGATTTTTGCTGTATGCTAAGCATATCAATTTCATTTGGGGTAAAATTTTCAAAAGCCCCTTAGTCCATTTTCAATAGTGATTTATGTATTCAGGAGCTTAAGTCTCATTGAAAGTCTGTGGGATTTAGGCTCTAAATCAATTAGGTTCTTTTGAAAAAATTATCTTTAGGAGCCTAAGTCCCATTTACTTCCATTAGAATTGAAATTGGGGGCAATTCTGTTGACACTAACCTGTTTTTCCACATTTCAGACTCTGTCCTATCCCCTTTCTTTAGGGTAAGACCAAGGGTCAGTTCCTTCTCTTTTCCTTCCTCTTCACTGAAGAGGGTGTCCTCTCACATGATTATGGTGAAGGTGCTGTAATAATGTGGTGTAATCCAATCCAAAAACTTGGTGTTGGATTGTGAAGGATGCTTGTCCTCTATCTGGAGTGAGCAACTAGGCCACTGGCAACATTCCACCCCTCCATCCTGCAATGGGTGAAATGGCTGCGGTTGTGTAGGCACATACAGCTACAATCACAATATTAAAAAAAATGCATATCCAGTTTATGTGTGATCCTGCAACCCTTGCTCATTGAAAAATCCCAATGACTTCAATGGTTTACATAAGTAAGGCCTGACTGATCTGACTTTAATGACATCATAATGCTGTGCTATGTGAAAACTATGTGGTCTATCCAGATGTTAAATCTTGCTTTGTTGAACAGGCAGTAACTTTGGGTAACTTCACTGATGTCAGTACAGCTACTCCGAATGTACACAAGTATAACTTAAAACTGACTATGATCTGCTGACGTCAGTGGAGAATGACAAAATGCAAGGTCTGCTTTTGTAATCACAGCATCTATCCAGCCTTCTAGATACATAGCCATATAAAATGAGTGAGCATGAAAAGCAACATCACACATTTCCAACCCAGTTGCAAACAAAAACGGTATACTGTATAAAATAAATATTCAATGCAGCCAAAAAGTATATTTAATTTTATGCAACAGTATATGATTCTTTGAACATATTCACATTTCCCATATGAGTCCCTTGAAGAGTTACAAAGTAAGGGAACCAGTGAATTTTCCTGTGCTTTGCTTTAAAAATGGATGGATAGTGGCTTTTTTTTTACTGATGGATAGTGGCTGACAACCAAATATGGAAAGGAAGTTCAAATGGATTTCACCATAAAAAGTATGCTTCAAGATCTATGTCTTTAGCAAACAAATAAGTTAGATTCCCAAATGCTTGCTACAAATCATAAATAAAATGTTTATTAATCTTACATAACATTAAACAAATCCATGATATGATTGCACCAAACCTTTTCTCTTTATTATTTTAGAGCGATCAAGGTGACTTCGTTCTAAAAGCAGCAGTGTGCGTTACCTTCTGAAAATAAGTGGACATAACAGCTGTAGGTTTTATATACATTACCAACTCTACATATTCTTTCGCTTACTTAAGGCAACCTAAAAGCATGCCTTTACACTTAAATCAATTTTTATGTGAGATACTGTAACACTTCCATTGAAAATTGCTTTCAGGTTACAGTCAAAGCACTGCTGTGCTTGCAGATTGCTTTGACCATGACATTCTCCCTGACTAGCACAATAATGTAACCTTTCATTCTCATAAACGTTACTTGCAAAAAGAATTTATGAAATGGCAAATCTGGATAACATTTATCGAGCATATTCAGTTTGTACATTGTAAACAATGCAATACACTGTAAATTTAATTTATTTTACTATTACCACTGCAGCTGCTCCACATTAAAGGCCACAACCAGCATTCCGTTAAAAGCCCTCTTTTAATTTCTCACCACCCAGATTGTCCAGCGTTTCTCCTCTGCAGGCACCACCTCCTCCTTCTCCACACATTCTCTTTATGTGGAAAAGTCTCATGCTTATATAAGCCAGAGAAGAAACTTTTTTTTAGAATAGCTTAAGCAAATCTGTCAAGTTGTATCTGAGTAGTTGGGTAATTATAACTTATTGACTTTTGCAAAACGTGTTCAATGTTTTGGGGGTAGCCCATCTCTCTCTAAAACAAGCAAAAATGTTTGGCTTTCTGATTCAAGCTTCTTGTTCTCTTTTTTTTTCTTCAGCTGGTTGAAAAAATTCTGCTTAAACTTTTTTTGATGGAAAATTGGAATATATTTTTCATAAAAAGTGTTCACTTTCTGTGGAAAACATTGAGTTTGTTGCAATATCAATTTTTTTGGCCTGTGACAGGCGAGGCCTGGGTGGTTCAGCTGGGGTACCCCCCGTTAGTCTAGTATAGGGGTGGTCCGCTCCGCCACTCGGTCATGGGCTTCCCCGTTAAGAGGGTGATTTCTGACAACTGTGGCCCGGTCCCGAGATGGGGTCACCTAAATGGGTAATCTGTGAATTCTGAGTGGCAAAACAATCAAACAGTCTGTGGAATTAGCTTCCAGGGTGAAGCAGCAAGCAGGCTACAGCCCCTTCGTGGGGCAAAGTAAGCAATTAGTCTATAGCCCGGCAGTCTCCTGGCTGGAGCAGCAAACAATCAGCCAGTCTGGGGAATTAGCTCCCTGGGTAGGGCAAAGCAAGCGAACAATCAGTCTATAGGCTTCACGTCTCTCGGGTCTGGGGCGTAGGTTAGGCAGCTTTCTCAACGGACGGGAGCCTGCCTTCCACGGCGGTCTCTGCAGCTGGCGGGTCATCTGGCCAGAAGTCCTGGTTCCCAGGCTTTACCCCAAGGGGCACTGCAGGTACCTCTGCAGGAGCTAGCAGTGCACTCCCTTCCTCCTTCATCTCCGCCCCCAGACTGGCCTGGGCTGCCTCCTTTTATCTGAGTTCTCCACTTGGATCATATGCAGCAGGGAAGAGAGGGCATGGCCTCCTGGACCCACAATGATTCTCCGCCCCGGCGGCCCAGTGCAGGGCTGGTACACCTTGTCAGACAACCTCCCCCTCAAGTCCAGACCAGATGGTGGTCCCCCCTCACTCCCTTCCCCTCCCACCCGGGAAAAGAAGTCCGAATTTGTATGGGCTTGGCCCGGGCGGTGAAGTTAAAAATTGTAGGGTTGGAGGGCAAGGTACCATCTCATAATCCTGGCATTAGTCTTTCATAGAATGGAGGGGTTTGTGATCTGTGATGAGCTGGAAGTGGTTCCCAAGCAGGTAGTATTGTAGTGCTTCAATGGTCCATTTCACAGCCAGTGCCTCTTTCTCAGTCGTTGAGTACCTGGTCTCACGAGGGAATAACTTCCTACTCAGGTAAAGCACCGGGTGTTCCTCTCCATCATGCTCTTGCGATAGAACAGCTCCCAGGCCTGTCTCTGAAGCATCAGTCTGAAGTATATACCTTTTTGCAAAATCCAGGTGAAAAAGGACTGGCCCCTGACTTAACCGTGACTTTAAGGCCTGGAAAGCATACTCTCAGTCCCGGGACCACTGTATCCTCTTGGTCTGGGAATTTTTCATCAGATCTGTTAGGGGTACTGCTAATGCGGCAAACTCTGGAACTAAACATCTGTAGTAGCCATCCAGGCCAAGAAACTATCTCACCTGTGTCTTGGTCGTGGGGGTTGGACAGTCCTTCAGGGCTTGGACCTTATCCATGAGTGGGCGCAGTTGTCCCCATCCTACAGTGTACCCCAGATATGTTACCTCCTTTTTCCCTAGGTGGAGAGCTTGGCCATCAACCTGGCTTCTACAGGGGCTTGCAGCACAGTGGTGAGGTTTCTAAAATGCTCCTCCCAGTTGGTACTGTATATCACTATGTTGTCAATATAGGTGGCCGTGTATTGCTCATGTGGCCGCAGTAACTGGTCCATAAGCCTCTAAAAGGTCGTAGCAGCCTCATGTAGCCCAAATGGCACGTTTCTAAATTGGAAGAGGCCAACTGGGGTGGTGAAGGCTGTCTTCTCCCGGGATGCTGGAGTCAGGGAGATTTAACAATATCGTTTTGTGAGATCAAGAGTAGATATGAACTTGGCATTCCCCAACCATTCCAGTAACTCATCTACCCATGGCATAGGATATGCATCAAACCTGGAGATTGCATTTACTTTCCGAAAATCAATGCAGAACATCGTGGATCTGTCCAGCTTGGGAACAAGGGCAATAGGACTCCTCCACTTGCTATGGGATTTCTCCATGACCCCCAAGGCTAGCATCGCCTCAAGTTTTCCTTTACGATCCCCCACATCTTCCAGGGCAATGGTTGGTGATGATTCCACACCTTCTGTTCAGGGATGGTGGCTATGTGATGGTACACCATATCAGGAAAGAGTTAACATTTAGCTAACAGCTAAGACAAAAACTGCAAAACAAGCAGGAATGTATCAATAAGCATTCAGTAGCAACTGTAAACTGTAAACAACTGATAAGCTTATATGATCAATGTGCGCCCAGTAACTCAGCTCTTAGAACAATGCTAACCCTTCCTTCACAGCCCACCAGATATCTGTAAGCACTCATCCCTACCCCACACCCCACCTCTTTCCCCTGCAAGGTAGCCATAGATGCTTGATGAATGAATTGATAAGAGAATGTATATAACTGGCCACTATGGCACCATATATTGAAGCTGCTTGTCAGTCTTCCCAGTACTGTGAATAAACCCATTTCAGTATTGTCTGTGCTTGCCTGACTCTTAGGGAAAAGAATCCTTTTTGCCTAACAGTTTTGGCACAGCAAGCAGTGTGTGATCAAGAATCCTCGGAGAGTTTCTCACAACCAGGGGTAGAGGTGAGTACCTTTTTACTTACCACCTCTAGCACACACCTTGGTTTGGGACTCCCTGAGGCACCCCTCCACACCCCTTTTTAATACAAACCACATATAGGATGGACAAGCAAGAGGACTGAACAGGATTGTGTTTGTGGCCAGATACTGAGTACCAGGGTGTGTGCTGCAGTGCTTGTTGGGGTGCAGGGATCGCTGGAGGCAAAGGCTGCACTGCCAGGTACTGAGCACAAGACTGTGTGCTGCAGTAAATTGAGTACAAGGGTATGCTCAGTCAGTCTCCCCTAAAGCGCTGCTTAAGTGGGTTTCAGGAAGCTGGGATACAATGTCTTATGAATTGCCCGAGAATGTGTCAACAATACCCTCCACGGGGGCGGGGGAGGGACTCATTGGCATGCCCCAGGGTGCACCAATGATACCCTCTACAGAAGGGAGACTCATTGATTGGCTCCGGGGAACATCAGTGATGCCCTCCACAGGAGGGAGACTCATTGATTTTATAAAAGGGAAACATGAGAAAGTTCAAAAGATAATGGCAAAAAATGGATGGAATGAGGGTATGAGTACAATGGATAGTGTGTTGTGGTCAGACAAAAGGAAGATTAGAGAAAGGGATTGTAATAATGTATTGCGAATATGAAAGGAAATTACAAGAGTTGGAAACACTCCAAAAAACTCTTACATCAGAGCTGAATCAAA
This sequence comes from Lepidochelys olivacea, assembly GCF_965140295.1. Taxonomy (NCBI): domain Eukaryota; kingdom Metazoa; phylum Chordata; order Testudines; family Cheloniidae; genus Lepidochelys; species Lepidochelys olivacea. Next base: position 128,368,600 of record NC_140412.1, on the reverse strand, counting down.
AGGCAGATTGAAACTGAGCGAGCTTGAAGCAGAAAACAAGTCTCTAAAAGCAAAACTAAAAGAAAAACAAAACAGCTTCTCTGCATGTCGTATTGTTGCTAGCATACAACAGAAAGGTAATTTTAGCGACCCTGACTCAAGCAGCGATACTGATAAAGACCAAAATGAAATTAATTGGAAACACCTTGAGAAACAAATTCAAAATTGTAACCTGGCACACACAGGGGAAGATCAAGATAATTGGCAATCTCCTTCACCTCCTCCCCCTGCCTTTTAACCCAAAATTAAGTGCCAGTGCTCCCTTGGCCCCTCTCTAATTGACCACACAGTGGTCAGGGACAGGTGAAAACAGAGTGACTCATAATATTTATAAATATACTCCTCTCAGCACAAAGGAAATGAGGGGCTTACTAAAAGATCTCCCTGATTTAAAGCCCAAAGACCTAAATTTGATATTCTGGAAAAGAATAAACCAGATGGTTACCACCTATACGTTACATCCCAGGGATCTTTATACCTTAACAAAAACTAAATGCCCCGATCTATCATGGGCCTACAGAAGGACACCGAAATGGCATTTGGGCCTCTGTTAAATTTGAATCTGAAAATGATATGACCCTTGCCTGCACTAGGTTTAAGGAAGCTGTCCAAGAAGCCTTGGGGAATGGAGCCAGTAACTGGGGACTGATCGTGCGCTGCATACAAGGCAGGGACGAGCCAGCCTCTCAATACTGTGAAAGAAAGTGAGAGATGTATCCCAGCAATGAAGGCATTGCGGATCCAAAGAAAACAGATGAAGCATTTTTAAAGATGTTAAAGGAAGGTTTTAACTCCCACCTACAAACAGCCCTTAATTTAGGAGTGAACCCAGACTCTGATTATGAATCCATCTGTATGTGGGCCTCTGAATAGGAAGCCAGACAAGCTACAAAGATAAGGAGCAAGGCTTTTCTGCCTTTTACCGCATTTCTGTGGTAACAGCAAAAAGTAGCCTGCTATAATTGTGGGTGTCTCGGGCATACCCAAAAGAACTGCAGGCACAAGGCCCAAGAGACTAGTCAGGGACAGAATCATGGCCAGCTGAATCCCTACAGTACCTCACTGCCCTTTCAATCTGGCCCTGGTCCCATCCCCACCTCCCCCACCTACCTCACAGTGTTTTGTATGTGGGGAAATTGGACATTGGGGAGCTCAATGTCCAAGCCGAATAACACTGGGTAACCAACAACAGCCCCACATGGTGTTTCAACTGACTGCCAACCCATACTCACACCTAAGTAAAAAGGAAATGGCCAGGCTTTTAAATTCCATGACCCGCTAGGATCCAGCAGCCCCACCCCCCTTGCCTGTCAGTACTGCTGATGCAGATATAAATCCCTTAAGGCCACACTTACAAGCATGGATAAGGGGCCAGCCATGTACAATTCTTGTGGACACAGAAGCATCTAGGCATGGATGTCCTCTGCAACCTTGCAGCAACTCTTAACCTTATGCTTACTCATACCAACCCCCTCCGCAATGATGCAGCTGAAGAGAGGGATGTAACTGCCAATTCTGTGGCTCTTACCTGGGATACATCTTTTCAAGACTTATGTTCCAGATTTCCCTCTGTTTGGGCAGAAAATAAGCTGTCTTACAGTTCGATGCCTGCTCATCTTTGCCCACCCATCCAGGTTACCAGCCAATTCCCTCCATCTACCAAGTAATACCCTCTCAAATCTGAGGCGGTAGGTAACATTATTCACTCTATTTCAGCAAGGTATACTGGTTCCTTGTGGAAATGCACTCTCTTAAGCCCAGGACCCTCCCAAAACCCCCTCTCAGGTGGACGTACAGGAGGGAGATAAGGTCATGGTAAGAACATACAACCCCGGGGTACTTCAGTCAAAATACTCCAGCCCGCACATGGTATTGGCCCATACAAATACCGCTGTGAAAGTGCAAGGAATTCCAACATGGGTCCATAAAACCAGAATTAAAATGTATAAATACATTCATTTTGTTTATATTGTATCCTTTTAGGTAACAAATGTGACTCTTGACATTAATCCTCCTGGCAAACATACCTGATGCAGCCTCCTGGGACCTGCCCTTAGTACATATTACACAAGATACCTGTTTCAAAGCTGGTCAGTATGTGCAACTTTCTACAGGAGACAGCAGCGAATGGGTAAAGAAATCAGACACTTGGCTTATCCCCAGACCGGACCACCTGGTGTCTATTGTGGTTACAGCTCGCCTCCCAGATCATCCAGGCTCCAAGGTCTCAATCTGACTACCACAGCCTGGGAGCAGACTTTGGCTCCCTCCCTGCATTTCACCAGATCTGGACTGTAACCTGGTATTTAGCTTCAGGGGATGTGGGCACACACATATACGACCCCCAGTTTCGGGTTGCAAAGTCATACAATTTGTGGAACAAAGGCCAAACCATCCAAGCCCTTAAGCATACTAACTGGGTTATCTTATGCTCTGACTGCAGTTGATGTAGCCATAGAGGATTTTTACAAAATCATTGAGAAAACCTCAGATGCTATACTCAACCTGGCCAAGTCACAGGCTAAAGGTCATACTTGTGATATGCTGGCTAATGATTTGCTTAACATTGCAAAAGAAGATATGTTAGATGTATGCCTGGGTTTCCCCCCCGTCCCATACCCTTTCCTTCCCGCCTCTTGCCCACATTGCAGGTATTCCTACACAACTAATAGTAGCCTCTCTACTTCCTCCAGACTCACTCTTCACCTTCAATTTCCTTTTTGTGTATCCCTCTGTTGTTCCTACTCATGTGTTTCCTTCTTCTTTTTGTTTCAAGTTTATTGAATATGTGGCTAATAATATGGTATATAGAGTAGGGCTGACTGGATACCTGATACCATCCCCTGACAATGCTACACTGATGACAACCTCAGACTGTTGCACAGAAACAGACGATTACATTGTGTGTTCCTATTCTACCCTTCGTCCTTTAACCTTGTTAAAGGTGCTGTTGTTGTGGATGTCCTTCCTCTTGCAGATGGTGAAGTTGCTCTACAAGTATCCGCTACCCAGTGGTGTTTCATCACCACTGCATCTTATCACATGCACGGACCATTACAGTGCCAGGCAAACACTTCCATGTGCCTGCAGATTACTGACTCATTTATCCTAGGTGATGTTCACCTCCCCAGCCGCGTGTTCACTGGAATGACAATGGCTCCTCAGTGGTATAATAACCTATATCTGGACAATGCCCCGGTTCAACTGGCCAAGGAGCTACTTCTCAAAGTGGTCCTGGCTACTGCGTCTGCGTTTACCACCATTCATAACCACATAACCAAAGGTCACATTCAAGTCCAGCTCTCCAGTCAAACCATCACCCGACTGAAAGATCCTGTTCACAATGTATCTTACAGCCCCATCTCCTGGTTGGCAATTGTCCAAATAACAGCTGATGCTGCTTCTATATTTGCGTTACTAACCTCTCTTGTCATGTGTGAGTACTTTAGACACATGCTTAAAAATCTTACTATGTTTCCTACCTTTACCCCCTTCTCCCAATTCCCCTCTCCCTCCCCCTCCCACGTCCCTTGGGCAACCTTAAAACAGACCATGTATATCAAAAGTATTTAAAGTATTGGCTTTATCTCACTTAAAAGTTTGATTTGTCAAAAGGAGGAAATTGTCAGGAAAGAGTTAAAATTTAGCTAACAACTAAGACAAAAAACGCAGAATAAGCAGGAATGTTTCAATAAACATTCAGTAGCAAGGACACGGACAACTGTAAACAATTGATAAGCTTATATGGTCAATGCCCATCTAGTAACTCAGCTCTTAGAACAATGCTAACCCTCCCTACACAGCCCACCAGATATCTGTAAGCACTCATCCCTACCTCCCCCATCCCGCCTCTTTCCCCCACAAGATAGCCATAGATGCTTGATGCAATAGGAGGACCTCTATACATATGTAGTTTTCTTAGTTTTATCTTTGTTTAGGGTTCTCTCTTGACTTGTAAAGATGTCTGCCTCTGTATGTACAGATAACTGCAAATGAATTGATAAGAGAATGTATATAACGAGCCATTATGGCACCATATCTTTGAAGCGTCAGTCTTCCGGGTACTATGTGTAAACCCCCTTCAGTATTGTCTGTGCTTGCCTAATTCTTGGGGAAAAGAATCTTTTTGCCTAACAACCATCTTTGGCCACCCAGAGCAGGGCAATTGAATGGCTGAGAAAGATTGGGTCAGTCATTGTAGTTGTCATTCCTCATTGAGCTCCTGCCCGATGTCAATCATTGTTATGTCAAAGGGGCTCAAGGTGTCTAGCCCTAATTCAAGTTCAATTGGGTAAGGAGCAATTAGCATGCCCTCCTGGGCTTTCCAGGCCTTTAGAAGGTTGACATGGTACATGAGGGTCTCATGCCGCTGTCCAGGCAACCAGACCTCATAATCTACCAGTCCCACCCTTTGGACTAGTTCAAACGGTCCCTGCCATTTGGATAACAGTTTGGACTCAGATGATAGGAGTAGCAACAAGACATAATCACCTGTTTCGAAGATCCTCAGATGGGTGCCCTTGTTGTACTTCTGCTCTGGGTCTGTTGTGCTTTCATTAAGTTTTTGCGGGCAAACCCTCCAAGTGTTTTAAGGTACTCTCACAGTTGTAATATACACAGGATGGACCCAGAAACCCAGGATTGTTCCTCCCATGTCTCATGAAGGAGGTCCAGGATCCCCCTGGGTTGTATTCCGTACAACAGTTCAAATGGGGAGAACCCCGTGGAGACTTGGGGTACCTCCCATATCGCGAATAGCAAGCCAGGTAACAGTTTATACCGATGCCGTGGAACATTTCTTTATAAATTTAAGGAGCATTGATTTCAAGGTCCCATTAAATTTCTCGACTAAGCCGTCAGTCTGGGGATGGTAGACAGAAGTCTTTAGGTCCTGGATTTTTAGTAGCTTGCATAGCTCCACTCTTAGTCAGGATGAAATGTTGGCATCCCATTCTGTCAGAATCTCTTTTGGTATCCCGACTTGGGCAAACATTTCTAAGAGTTCTTTTGCTATGGCAGCAAACTTTTATCACACTATATGAAAAGATCTTAAATAACAAAACACTCCTAAAAAGGTATTCACTGTCATAGACATAAACTCCACCTCCTACTTGATTTCATATGCATCCCCCATTCTCAAAGGAAGATTGTGGGAGCATGGGTGCTCCTTGCAGTGGTATCCTGCAGGTCATTAAAGCCAGGCACTGCTGAACCAAAGGGAAAAGCAAATTCTAAGGTGAAAAAATCATCCTATGTGCAATATATTAGGAAGGGGCAGATCTCATGTGATACCACAGCAATTAGGGAGACAGCAGCTTTCTCCATTGGTCAGAAGCCAAATTAGGTAGGGCTTTACAAATAAAAAAACAACAATTTAAATCTTACCCGAAAGTCAACTGTTAACCAGTGCAGATAAAGAGCACTGGTGTAATCTATTCTCTGCTGGAATACTGCTTAAGAGGCAGGCCATCTCTCTCTGCACTAGCTGCAATGTCATGGCTTGAAGATGATTGTGACATACCAGGGTACAATCCGGACTACTGAGTAGCTCTCACCCCTGTCCTGTAACCAGTGGTGCCCTTTACACTGCTTTGATCCTATAGCCTCCCGCTTAGACTGCTCACAAATAGCCTCCAGGCAAGTCATTCCCAGCTTTGTCTCTGTGTGCTGCAGCTATCCAGCCACACCTTGGCTCTTAGTAGTCCTGGCTGTGCTAGAGGGTTATCCCAGGACATTCCAAATCTTATATTTTCCAGTAGAAATGTGTGTCCTCTACTGCCCAGCCCTGTCCTGGACAATACAAGTTTATATGAAGTCAGTTATTTCTTTAATAGAAATAAAATGTCCACAAGTTGCCACCCCAAATGTAATTTCCCAAACACTTCAATTTAAACACACTGGGTTAGAGAAAACAATAAACCAAGTTTGTTAACTACAAATACATAGATTTTAAGTGATTCCAAGTAATGAAGCATAAAAATCACAAATGGTTACAATAAAATAAAGTTAAAACACTACTGGTGCGTAACTTAACAAACTATATCAGATTCAAGCAAAGTTTCTCACCATATGCTTTCAGTAGTCTCACTGACCAAACTCTCTAGGTAAGGACCTCTTTTTTTCAGAATTCAACGAAGGCTTCCACTGTTGCTTCAGGTGCAGAGAATTAAAAGGCAGGAAGAGAAAGAGAGAAGGTGTGTCTTTCGGTGCTTCACCTCTTTTTTATTGTTTCAGTCTCCCTTTGGAAAAACATTTCCAATTGGGTATTCAGAGACTAAAAGTCTATATGGAAGGATGTTCTCTGCTGCTTTTTTTCCTCATGTTTGAAGTTCCTTTGTTTCCCCTTTATGCTTGATGACTCTGTTTACTGCTTAAATGCAAATTATGCAGAGCACAAATTCCCTTGTTTGAGACAGACCTATTTGCCAACCTCAGTTTGAAACATGTGTTGTTAACACCATAGAGTGGAATCATAACTTCACATATAATGTTGCCACATATATTTTATCAGAACAACATTGACCAGCAAATTGTGAAATACTTTGTACAAAGACTATTACAATGGTATGTAGGGTTGGGTACAGGGGTACATTCTGTCACAATATCCCTGGTCAAGAACTTAGTAGGATTCAAAAATGAATGTGACATTCATGTGCACAGTGAGATCATCCTGTTATATTACACAGGACTGAAGAAGAAGAAATTAGGGGATATCAACCCTTGTGCTTCAGAATTTGTGCCTATCACTAACTGATGAAGCTTAGAAGTAGTCTTCCCCAGTGAGCTGTAAACTATGGCATTTCTTGCACCTTTTTCTTCTGGTGCTGACTTCCACTGGAAAGAAGATGTTGGACAAAACAGTGTGACACAGAGCCTAGCTGGTGGTTTGCTACTTTGTCAGCAACTCTTATCAGACCTGACAAACTCACTACACCTAACACATTGTGGTCACAGTATTTGTCTGTCAAGGAGATCATGTGAGGTATCAAATGAAAGCTTATATTATACTTATCATAAGCATTGTATGTAGGTATGTATTAAAAATATGTTTAAACCATGTAACCATGCAAGGCTGATAAACAAGTTTGTCCTAGACAAAGGAATGTTGATTTACCTGTCTCCCTAGGTCTCTGATTTAATTAAAGCAGTGTGAAAGCTGAAACACAATTGCATCTGGGTTAACTGGGGGATGTGTAATCAGAGTGGGAACACACTGGAAACTAACACCACAGGGGATTGTCTTATCTTTGGGTCAAAATGCCGAGCTTTGGGGAAATATAAGGAGAAACAAAAAGACATTTTGTTATCTATCACTGAAAAAGCAAATAGGACCATGTTTTTTGCATCCATGAAAGTTGGATCCTGGCCCCGGGGATTGGTGATGCTCAGAGATTGCTTTAGTTTTTAGCTTATTAAAAGTTATGAATAATATCTTTAGAAGGGTGTTATACTTTTGTTTTATTTATATTTTTGTTTTATTTGTAACCATCACTGTCTCCATTATCCCTAATCAATACTCACTTGAATCTGCAAATTTGTTTTTTTTTTTAATAATCAAATGCTCTTTTTACTATAAAATCATCTCAATGCTGTGATATTGAGTAGTGCCTGACTTCTCAGTGGAATCAAGTGAGGTGATGTGTATACTGTCTATTTGGAGACAGCTGGTTAATTACTGTGAATGTCCAGTGGGAGGGGCTGGACACTACAAGGGGATGTTAAGAGGAAGTTTTGGAACTGGGGTACAACAAGTGTTAACTTGAAAGCAAAGTAAGGACTGGTAGAGTTCTGGGAAGTTTACCTGTGGCTAACAGACTGGGGGATAGGGAGCTGTCATCCAGTTTAGCACCAGCAAGTCTCTCTCTCACTTGAGGCTGAGGGATAACATGGTAACCTACAGTTCTGGACTCCCTGAAAAAGTGTCACTGATGGAATTAGGTGATCTGATTTGGCATGGCAATTCCTGTGTTTTAGAAAGGTGCCTGTGAAGGAGTAATGGGGCCTAATTATTAGTCCATCCCATCGCATGGTACCGTCCTTTTGGAAAAGGTCCAATTTTAAAGTTTGGAAGGTATGATTATATATATATATATATATATACATACATACACACACACAAAAAAAGCCTCTCAGAAACGTTGGGAGATAGGAAGTGGTCCCAGGAGTAAGAGGTCCTAGGAGTAAGAACTGTTGGAGAGGAAAACCTGTTCCTTTAAGGCTCTGCGTCCAGGAACCTTGCAGAGAGGGTGGGACAAAGTTCCCCTTTCATGCAGTCAATTGAGGATGAGCTGAGAAAAGGGGACCAGTGTTAATGCTGCTGCCTCCTTCTTAGCAGGGAAGACATCAGCAGGGAAAGTCTGGCCTGCTAAGCCCTCTGAAACCTGGAGGCTGATTAAAGAAAAGAGGCTTCTGAGAGAGAAGCATGTTAACCTAGAACTCAGTTACAGAGAGGAGTGCTGAGGGCTACTGCTTAAGGACCAGAGAACCCAGGTCCAGAGAGGAGAGCTGGAGAGACTCTGGTTAAGGAGAGAATGAAGAACTAATTCATACAGCCCAGTTCCAAAGAAGAGAGCTCGGGACTCCTGCTTAAAGAAGGACAGAAAGGAACCAGGAAGGGTTCCAGGAACAGAGACTGCTCACAGGTACAGAAAAGAAGAGTCTTCTGATACAAGGAGACAGAGATGACAAATGTCTGAGTAAGCTCTTACTTATACATAGAAGTGTAGAGCTATAAGGGACATCAAGAAGTCATCGGGTTCATCCTCTTGCACCGTGGCAGAATGAAGTAAACCTAGACCATCCCTGACAGTGTTTGTCCAACTGGTTCTTAAAAACCAACAGTGGTGGGGATTCCACAACCTCCCTTGGAACCTATTCCAGAGTTTAACTACCCTTATAGTTAGAAAGTTTTTCCTTATATCTAACATAAATCTCTCTTGTTGCACATTAAGCCCCTTACTTCTTGTCCTACCTTCAGTGGACATGGAGAACAATTGATCACCATCCTCTTTATAACAGCCTTTAACATATTTGAAGACTGTAATCAGTTTGCCCATCAGTCTTCCTTTTTCAAAACAAAACAGACTCTGTTTTTTAACTTTTAACATATGGGTCTTGTTAATAAATGAGAGCTTTAGAAAATGGGAGGAGGTGTGCTCTTTAATTTAAAATGTCTGTCTGGACTTGCTGATAATCTAGGTGAAGGGAAATGATACCGGCCTCACCAGCTATGCCACACTTGACCAAGATCGGATGCACCGGAGTGACTTCCACGCTATTGCAGTGTTGTTCCTTTAAGAATTGGTATGTAACTTTTTAAAAGGCCATTTGTTAACTGAGTCTGCAAATGTGCAAGTCTACTTAACCAAATTTAATGCTGATTCTATCCAAAAGCAGTAAACTTTCCTAGAGGCTTTTAAAATAATTAATTGTCTGAGTAAGTTCATTATCATTTAAGATCTATTTTAGCTACACATTTTAATATTCTGTTTTTTGTTGCAGAGCTATTTAGATACTGCCATTCATTGATAATAAGTCATTTATTCCTCATTAACTGTTAGGATGGATGTAGATATTCATTACAGTGAGACAACAGACTCATTTAACTGCATACAGTACTTGATTATACACTACAACCATTCACTGGAATGCAAATTTCATTCCACATGTCTCAGTTTGGTTGTTATTCACACCAGTGGATAGACTATCTCACCATAATTTGCTGTGCTACTTTAAAAAAATAGCATGTCACTTAGCATAACAAACATCCCAAAGACTTGTTGGTGCTGAAACCTCAGCTACACTGTGTTACAGAGAAGAATGGTTTCCTCACTTGAAACTCACTTGAGCTGTTTCAATGTGTCTTTTAAACCCTGTGATCCTCCTTGATATTTATGCCAAAATCAGTTTAACCTTAAACCACATGAGTTTCAGCTTTAAAAAGTACAAGACCATAACAGATCATCGTAATGCTGATCACAGACACAAGCTTTACTTTATAGTGAAATATAGACATGTGGTGCTTCCCCTCCCCACAAATGTCAATTTAAACTGCCCAAAAGGAAGTGAAAAGTACTTTCTATGTTATCTGCTGCAGTAACTACATGCCATTTAAGATCTGAAGTAAGTCTGATTGATTTTTTTTTTAAGTCTTCACGTCACTACTTTTTTGGTTTCACCTGTTTTATAAATACAAAGATTTCTACAAATGTAAAGTAAAATATTCATCATCCTGATTTTCTTTCTAAATGCCTCAGTGCTGAAGTGCTCAAGGTATTATACAGTGTAGTTTATGTAAGAAAATTATAGCATCAGGTTAGATTGAAACTTTACATCTTGGACTTTATAAAGGGTGGTCCAGAAGCAGCCCATGAAAGGAATTGTGGCTGAATCAAATGATTGTTCTCAACCAATACAATATCATTCTTCGACAGCCTAATTTACAGACTTTCCCCAGCTGCATGTCTCCTGGGACTTGTAGGAGATGGGTTATTTCATGTGGCTGTCGTATAGCATGCAAGAGCAGAGCTCTTTCCTGTAGTCCTCATAGTGGGTGATATACCCCAGGTGTGAAGGTAGGTACATGGCAGAAATCGTTGGCTCAGTAGCTGTAATAGGGTACCTGCACATCCCCTGCATGCTGTAGATAATAGGCTGCTGTGGAAGTTCAAACTGGGAATGAGACAGGGGCTGGTGTGGGGGTAGACACACATTTGTTTATGCGGGTACAGTTGCCCCAGTACCTCATACACCTAGTAGTGAAGGTCTGCAGAGAAGATTGCAGTCCATAGACTGGAAGAGCAGCTGTATTGCAGACCTTGTAAGGTGCATCAGAGCAGGGCTTCTATTTGTGCACCTTACATGGTGCTCAACAGTCCTCCCTAATTCTTTGCACTTTTGATTTATATTTCATTAGACAACTAAGTTGGCACAGCACAAGTGCCCAGTATAGTCTTACTCAGAAAATGCATTTGGGGCACTCTCAGTTTGTGGCAAATAAGTTTTTGTTTTCATAAGCTGTTTAACCAAAAGATCTTTTTATATATGGAAAAAAGGCAGTTCTTGTGAAAAAATGTGTTTAGTTGAAAATCAAATTTTCCTTTGAAAAACAGTTTTGGCAGAAAATTTTCGACTAGCCCTACTGAGCATCTTCAACTGTCTCTGAAGTTGATGGGAGTTAAAGGCAATCATCAGTTTTCAGGATCAAGCTGTTTACAAGCTCAGTGAAAAATGTGTTGTAGAATGTATTGCACACACACATTATTCCCAAAGACTAACAACTTGGTCAAACTGAAACCATTTTTCACCAGAACACTGAATCACTTTTCAGCAAGTTCTATTTCCAAGTTATGTTTCAACATTCTATTCTCTGCCATTTTCACTTCAGAAAGAGCACTGAAATATATCTATCTATATAGACATTGATTTATTAATGGGGAAAATGAATTTTTTAAATCTGTTTGTACTCAAAAATGGCTGAACTTTTTCTGCTCCACCTTTAAAAATAAGAAAAACATCTTTCAGATCTCAAGTTAAGAAAATATCAGCAATTTGAGTAACCTAAGACAGAGGATTAGAATGGAAACAAGTAAGCAACATTACCATCAGTGTCAACATTATATTTTGGAGGCTGCCACTCCTCTAAAATATAACATCATTATTCTATCCAATACTAGCTGAAAGCATGCTTTGATAGCAAGGCAGAATGTCTTTTTTTCCCCTCAAGCAGTATTTTAACTGAAGAATTACAAAGAAGTATAAAAAAGTTTAGCATACAGTTTTTAAAAAGTTTTTAAAAATATTTCAATGGTAGTCACATTATGACATGCAGTTACTAACTCAAAAGAGAGGATGGACAAAACTGAATTTCCTACCCTTCCACCAAAAAAACAAACTCACACCACCCCACTGGGAAATGTTTTATGTTCCTAACTGAGAAAGCTCAATTTAATTTTTCAGCCAACTAAGTGCTATTTATATATTTTCTTCAAAGTGTTGTGCAGTATAATTGGCAAAATGTCGAAGCTGATTCATTCAAATTGGTGGCATGGTAGTTGACAACATTCTTCAAATATTCAGATCTGCATTAGAAACTGAAGACACATATTGGGGAAGAAAATGGCATAGGAATGAAAATATTGTTGATCCAGACAGATGGTAACTTTTTCAAAAAAGAAAACGAGCGACAGAAATATGACAGCTGAATAAAAGTTAAAAGCAATTAAGACTGACAAGGTAAAAGGGAGGTCAAGAAGTGGGGGTGGATTTTAAAATAACTCTTTAATAGTTTACAGAAGAAAAGTTGTTCACTTAAGACTCTCCCCATCCAAACATATTTACTCTGATCTAAAGATTGGGCCCAATCTTGCATTCCTAGGTTCCCAAAGCTCCTGTTGCCTTCAAGTTTTTGGCACTGAATGAATGCAGGACCAAGCTCCCAGCTCTATAGCTGGCTGAATTATTCTTTGTAAAAAAATGAGACTAATGTACTTCATGCCACTGCCAGCCTTGAAAGTTCAAGAGTCATGAATTTGACTCCTCCTTCTGCCGCCCCCTAAATTATGAGCTTTTTTTAATTGTTGGTGTCTTTTTTTATTTTTGAACTTCCTGTGTACCCAAAAGAGTGTGATAATTTGCGTGTTTCCACACTCACAAGTTTACAGTGAGTAACGTGTTTTTGCCCCACTACAGGAGCTCTAAGACTTGGGTCCCATTGTACAGAGCTTAGCACCAACAGTTAGTAAGATATAGTCCTGTCCTGACGGCGTAATTCAAAGAGCAGTGGTGAGGTTGCAATGAGGGAGCTGCAAGTGGGACTTCCCAGACTCTCATAATACAGAAGCTATCAAACTTCCAGTGGATAGGAACAAATCAATCTCTGCTGATCTGAGCAAGGTTCAAACCTATAAAAATACTTACTAACTCATTTGTACTGACTTGAGGCATCCTGTCTCTACAAGTGCTATGTTACATCTCTGAGAATGAGGCTTGCTTTCTGGGGAAAGATAAATGTATTACATCGAGGTCTGACCTTTTGGAATTTACATATGCAGAGTTTTCTACTCTCTGGATACACAGGCAAAAGTCTCCTACACATTGCTCTCAGTCTCAACAAACAGCCTCCCACACCCTGTTCTTAAACGGACAGCTCCTATTCACCAAAATACAACAGTATAAAACAAATATTAACATAACCTATAGATTTGTGTATAATCACAATAAAAAATCATTGTGATAATCAGCCCAAAGTCCTTATATTAACTTGTATGCTCTTTTTTTCTTTCATCTGCACATGGAACATTAGTTTTCAGATCCATAGCACATAATTGTTCCACTTCATCTATAGGAATAACTAGTGAGGTGGGAAACCTACTATTATCTTCTATGTGGAGCAACTCATACAGGAAAACACAATATGCACAATAGCAATGGATTGCACAAGTATTTGAGAGACAGAAGTAGAATGCTGGGTACCTGCATTCTTGGCTTTTCTTCCAGGCTTCTGAAGCAGATTGTGGTCTAATAGCTACATATATTTTAGCCAAATGTAGTAACACACCCTGCTTGGATGGTCTTGGAAGACTGAACTCTGGATGTAAGAGGATTTGCCTTTATCATTTTGGATAAACAACAAGGTCTCCTAGAAGGGACTCAGTAGTGGAGTTATACACCTCTGCAGTGGAACTGATGGAAAAAATGAAATTTTTATCTGTGGAACTGATGGAAAAAAAGAAATTCTAAAACACTTTCAACATTTTTTTTCATCCCAAATCATGATGAGAAGTCATAGTATCGAAACTTTTCACTAAATGTAACATTTCATAAAATGAAAAGAATGAAAATCTTTTTTTTCAAAGCAAAATCAATTCAGAAACATAAAAACATATTGTTGTGATTCTGGGTTTCTCATTTTCCACCTATGGGCCCTGCTCCCTTGCCGGACCACATCTCCTATGATGCACATTACTTGCAAAAGTTGGTATCACTGGTATCAGGAGTTATTCTATTGAAGCCAATGGAGTTACAAGGATGTAAAACTAGTTGAAGGGCAAATAAAATAAGCCTCCCTATTCATTCTGAATTTAGTTCTATTTTTCTGTTTGCAAATCAATCCTGCTTTCTAGAACTGAATTATTCATTTACAAGTATTCACTGAGGGCTTAATTCTGGAGCCCTTACACATCCTGGTGAGCACTTACCCAAGTAATCCCAAGGAGGCCAATGAATTAAGTGCTTACATATAAAGCTGCTGTAGCAAGTGGAATTTTCTGTTGATTTCCATTTATAAAGAATGGTTTTGAATCTTGCCCTTTATTTCACTCCAGCTGCCTTTTTTCTACACTTCTTGAAATTGCTTATTTTGTCTCATCTTTAAGTTTGTGTGTGTGTACTTGAGCAGGTAGAGTTGAATTTGATATTATGTATTTTTTTAAATTTATTTTCAAATGAATTAATATTGAGGGTTTACAAGAAAAGAAGCCATGGAAAGAACAGAGGAAAAATACAACTATTGTAAGGAAACTTAACTCCAGACACCAGATTCCAAAACAGGATTTCTAATTGAAATGGTTTAATCTGTGTCAGATAACCTCAAAGAAAACAGAGAAGTACAGAAATACAATAATTGCTTTGACGTGTGGTGATAAAACAGCATAACACGGATGAAAACTAGTTTTACTTCTCAGTCATATTTCATTTTCTTCGAATTATCTTTTTTTTTTTCTGCTGACAAGAAACAAAATATGCCTGGTTCAAACATTAAAGAACATATTTTATTTATAGCCATGCAGGCTTGAAATTCTTCATCCTAAATCCAGACTGAACTTTACAGAAACATTTAAAAACTCAATTACATTTAGAAGAGGCTGTTTCTCCAGACTTCAGGGTCCAAAATTTAAATATTCTAGAATGAGGACACTTATTCTGAAAGCCTTAATGTTCATCCTGTCATCCTAACCAGATTCTCTCCATTAGTTCCTTGAAGTTTATCAAAAAACCTTTCCTTTTCTATTGTGATAATTTTCGTTCTGATATATTTATTCTACTAAATGACTGTCAGTATTCAGTGGTATGTTTAAGTTTGGTGTCATTTAAAAATGGGGGAAATCAATTATTCATTATGAGTATTTATAGACGGTCTCATAAAGCGAAAATGTATTAAAGGTGTTTGCTAGATGATACACTGCTTCCTTACTATTTTTTAGACCAAAAGCCTCTTATAATGATTCTTGCAATAGAAATAAAATAAATAGTTGCAATGTTGGCTGCCCAGAAACAAATGGAAAGGAGCACAAAATCCTATAAGTCCACAGAGTAAGAGTGGCTGCCAGCTCACCTTTTATTTTAGAGTGCTTGAATATTTTAGCATGCTTAAATTTGAACTTGACAAATGAGATAATAAATACACCACATTTTATAAAACATTGTTCTCCCCATTTTATGGATGAGGGCAGAGGGTTGAGGAAGGTTACCAAATATCACACAACCAAGTCAGTGATACAGTAGAGATTAGAACTCAGGAGTTCTTGGACTCTTGTTTGGTACTCAATGTACTCCTTTATGGTATTTTAGAGCTCATTTTAATCAGGGGTGAGCTGGCTGGTGGATCACTGGTAACCTGATTTCCAGGGATCTCACAAATATGTTTTGGTTAACTTCTATAGTTTTCAGAATATGATTGTTTTGGGAGGTGAACAAATATAGTCTCCTCAGAATCCAGTATGAAAGGGAATCTCTGCACCTCCTGAAACACGTAAAGGGAAGATGAAACAAGGTGATCAGTAAGAAGCAACTGCTCTGCTGACTTCCTGACCAAACATTGTGCCTATTGTATGGGAGAGAACAATAGAAGTATACACTGTGGATTAGCAGTGGGATGCATAAATCTGTACTGCAGCTCTAAAACATTTTTTTCTGCATGATATGGAAGCAAAGACTGAAATCTTATAGGAGAATCATTCTATGACTAAAAATGTTATTCTAAACATTAAGGATTGTATTAATTTTGATGGAATAAATCGGCTCAAAGAGTCAACTGTGTGAATATGATGTGGTTACAGTTCAACCTTAAAAGTTTTAAACAAAGTTCTGGGTTTGGTATACAGAGACCTCAGCCTGCTTAGTATCATGGAGAAAACACTATTAAAAGTCCTTTTAACCTTTTATTAAAGATATAGAAAAGAAGGAAAACAGTTATGGCTTTTGAAATGTGAAGTATTAAATAAGGCTTTCATTTTAACAATATCCCTTTCCTTTCTCTTTTGTTGGAGAGGTTTTATAGAAGGAAACCCTGCTGTTTGACTGGTTTTAGATGGTAGTAAATATGGTGATAACTGTCCTTTTGGGGAAATGGGAATGAGCTGTTGTTGTTTCTGTTGTTGTTAAAGTTTGATCCCATTTCCTAAAAGACAAAACAAGACAAACACAAACAAGAGAGAAAATGTGGCTTCTGTCTCTGGTTTGTTAACTCTCACTTTCAACCTCATTGCTGGAAAGACACAGGAATGGCATATGGTCTTATTAGCCACTCCAAGAGCTCACAAACTTGTAACAGAATCAGGCTGTTCAGTGTATTGCTTTTTAGCTGTAGGAGCATTGCAATCTTGGCCAGCTAAGCTAGACTCTCTTAAGCAGAAGACAAAAAAGAGTGGTTTAGGAAAGAGAAGAAATAAGGTGGGGAGGAAAAAAAAGGGCACATGAAGGGAGCAGAAACAAAGTCTCAAATCCCAGGAGGTATTTGGAATTTAGTCAAAGCCAATAGACAAGGTGGGTCCCCCTCTCTGTGCTGGTCTGATCAAATCATCTCTCAATCAAGACCCAATGGTATGACAATGAAAACTGGAGTCCCATGTGATGGTGAGGCGTGGCAGCCATGCTGGTGAAGCTCCTTTCAGTCCACTGGTCTCCCAGCCAGTTTTTGTCAGACCACCTGCAGTTTGTTCCCCAGAGTCTCTTCTTTTGAGGACCCAAAAATAATGTGATGGGGGAATAGCCCACCTCCTCATTCTCTTGTCCACTACTTAAACCTAACTTCTGACACACCAATTTCAGTTAATTAATTTCCAGTTCCACACTTCATGCCTGGTAAACAAGAGATCTTAACACAGTCCTTGAATTATATCAGTAGGCCTTTGTATTTGGACTAATTCAGTCTTTGTCTCTCTTTTGAAACTTTTCCCATCAACATCTATTCCAGAGATCGCAATCTTTGGCACGCGGCCCACCAGGATAAGCCACCGGTGGGCCAGGCTGGTTTGTTTACCTGCCGCATCCACAGGTTCAGCCAATTGCAGCTCTTACTGGCTGTGGTTTGCCGCTCTAGGCCAATGGGGTCTACAGGAAGCAGTGGCCAGCACATCCTTTGGTCCCGCACCGCTTCCCGCGACCCCCATTGGCCTGGAGTGGTGAACTGCGGCCAGTGGGAGCTGCGATTGGCCGAACCTGCAGATGCGGCAGGTAAACAAACTGGCCCGGCCCACCAGGGGGCTTACCATGATCTATTGTTATATGTAATTGTAACATTTTATGAACTTTCATTTACTTCTCACAGATAAGCTCACAATTAGAGTAAATGTGTAGGCCAAAAAACTACAACAAGGTAAAACTCCCTTTGAATTCTGTATCTAACTAAACCTTGTTTTACATAACAGAAATGAGACAGTTATTGGTGGAGGAGGACCCAGGCTAATGGGTATGGTCATATTTTCTCTTTCTTTGTGACTGAGCTTCCTGGTCTTTGGGACTGATATCTGAGTCAGCCCAAATGAATAAGTCTTATTGAAGTGCATAGGAGTTCTGGATTTAGAATTCTGCTGGACTGAGGCCTACCACCCACATCCAGACTTCAGTGAGACTACTTACATGCTTAAATTTAAGCATGTGCTTAAGCACTTTGCTGGATCAGAGTCTATATCAATAACCTGGAAGCAGCTCAGTAGAGTGAAGACAAGAAAATGATTGTGATCCTGCACCACTGAAGTCAATGGATGCTTTGCCATTGACTCAATGAGCAAAGGATCAAGCCCAATAATTGATAGGTTACAGTTGTTAGGCTAACTTGGGAGGCTATAATGTAATAAAATCCAATCTGTGTTCAGCACATTCTCTTTCATGGACAGTATAAGCAAAATCAGGATGCTATTCTGAACAGACCTGCTGTGTTTGAGTTTGAAATGAGATATAAGCACTTGCAAAGTTACCATGCTGGCTTTATACACCTAAAGGCCCCCACAAAGTTTCAGACAGAGAACAACAACTACTTTGTATTAGTGTGAATGTACTGGAAGAGAACAACCATGAATGTTTAAAAGGCCGCTTTTAAAATTATTTACTGTATAATGTGAAAGTTCTGTAAACACACAACTTTTTCTCAAAACTTGTTACTTTCCTAGTTTATGAAGCAGTTTAGTTTGATTTTTTTTTCTTAAAATTGATATGGATCTGATGTTTGTCAAAGGCCAAATTAAAGGTGACTGATGTGTCAGAGAAATCAAGTAATTTACATTATGGTTTCTGAAACATGGGAGATCATTTATTTGGACTATAAAAATTGCTTCTTTGTAATAGTCTGATTCATACTAGGAGTCCAGACTACTTAACCTACAGTACTGGTCATGCATAGGTTGTGTCTAAGTAGATGAATATCTTACCTAACCACTGCGCTCGCTCACTCTCTCGTGCTCTCTCTCTCTCAGACACACACACACACACCTCCCTCTGTCCTCAGAAAGTGTTTTCCTTTTTACCTGGTTTGGTTCACCTATATATAGTTACAAATTTCTTAATAAAATAAACAAAATATCTCTGACATTGTCCTATTTGTGCAAGTTTCTGTATTTACCACAGTCAGTTACTGGTTGAGTTCCTTCCTCATAAAAGCAAAGTTAAAACTTGTGAAAAGAGTCGCTATCTACCAGCATGTAGAGTGCTCAAATAAATAAATAAAAATGCAAATTTCAAATTGTGAAGGAAAAACAATACTTGCACCAGACCTGGCTTGTGTATTTGAAATGCCATCTCAATACTGGCTGCACAATATTGGCTACATATAATCTACCATGATTATGAACATAATAGGCATATTAGTATTTTTTAATTCTGAAATGAAAAGAATAAAACTTCTTACGCTATTGAAATCTAATGAGCTCGTCATCCTCTTATAAACTGAATCACGTCTAAAAGTTCATGTCAAGTGAAGAAAAAGAAAATATTTATACTAATGAAGCTGTAATACCTTAATAATGTCTCTAAAATAGGAAAGAAATCCTTCTTACCACTATCCCCTTACTCGTGCATTCATACTCTTCAGTTTTCATGATAATTTAGACTCAAAACAATGGGTGTGAAATTGTAGCTTTGTTGAATTCAATGACAAAACTCCTATTGACTACAATAAGGCCAGGATTTCATGCTGTGACAGTTAAGCCTTCCTAAAAGATGTAATGTTGTCTATCTTGAACATTTAAGAAATAATTTCAAATCTTCTTGAACTCCAATTTATCACCTGTGTTAGATTTTCTCGTATGAGGCGTAAACTGTGAGATCTTTTATGAATTCTCTCTTTTCTTTCCATAGCATATTTTGTTTGCAATCATTTGTTCTGTTAAGCAGGTTTGATATGGCCTTTTGTCCAGATTACTATCTGTTTGCATGTTACTATGCAGATCTACTATCTTGTTTTACATCTTCTCAGTAAACAGATCTAAACACAGACTCTTGCATACATGTACAATTCTTCTTTGGAGCCCTGGTAAGTTAATGGCCTCAGTAATGTCTTGTAGCAATTAATCCATAGGTTACTTGTGTTGTGTTGCAGGGGAAAAAAAAGGATTTCTTTTCATCAGTTTTAAACATGTTGCTTGTCAATTTCATTGAATATGCTCTTATTATTTTGAGAAATAGAGAAAGTGAATCAGGATATCCTAGTATTCATTATTTCATATACCTTTAATGTGTCTCCTTTTATTTATCTCCTCTCTAAACTCAAAACTTGTTCACAAGGCATGGCAATGCACAGTAGAGGGGTATGATTTCTAAAGCGCACCAACATATTGCACACTAGCTGGTCCATGTAGACCCTGCTCGGCTTTCATGAATTAAAAATTCCCTAATGGCCATTTATGTGGTCTCATTTCACTGTCCACTTAGTGTGTAACATGTTGCTGCGCTTTAGAAACACTCCTTTAATACCGATTGCCACACTGTGTAGACAAGCCCTAATTGTTCCAATCTTTTCATTCTCTGTTCCTATGGAAGTATTTTTTCAAGTTCCTTAAGGGACTGTGCACGCTATGTGTGTATATATGCAGTCCTTTAGGGAACTTGAGAAAATACTTCCATAGGAAGACAGAATGAAAAGATTGGACCAATTAAGACTTCTCTACATGTGCGCGTCTATCTATGTATATAGTATGTGAACTGTTCATCTATATGTTAAGCTGTAAAAAAGACAGAATTCAAACTTTCCTCTCCTTATATCCAGAAAACATTTGATGCTGGAGTTCATATGTCAGTTAAACAAGAAATAAAATACCACGAAGTATTCTGATGTTTCTAAATTGGGGAATATAATGCAGTCAAAAGAATGGTCAGTGGCACTGGAACACTTTTTACAGTGGGGGTGCTGAAAGCCGGTGATCCCCAAACTTTTTACTTCACATCCCCCTTACCCCTGTCTGTGCCCCCTCTCCCCAGAGCTGGGGCCAGAACCAAGTCGTGGGTTTCAATGAAGTCACACAAATGAGGGTCATTCTTGTCAGTTGCCAGCTTGTGCAGATCAAGAAGTGACTGGTTCACATTCTTTTCCAGGTGCAAGGCACACTCCATTGCTGTCAACCCATTCTCCCAATCATCATGATCTGGTTTCTTGATGTCCTGCAAAAAGATGTCCTTGATGTCCTGCAGAGCTGGGGCCAGAACCAGGCTGTGGCTCCAGAAGGGGGTGGGGCACGGACAGGGTCAGGGGGCTCAAACCACGGCTGGGGGTGGGACCAGAGCCCCTGGGATGGGTCCTGCAGCACACCCCAAGTTCCCATACCTATGAGAATTGCTGCCCATGGTTAATTACAAAGGAGATATTTGGAATATTGGCATATGGGTAATGTATGAGGCACATATCTGCAAGCATATCTGACTGGGATGTATTGCTCATCAGCAAGGATACATTTTACTGCCAAATCAAAAACCTTCAAATTATTGTGAGAGAAGATATGCAGTATGAACTCTGACTCAAAAGCATATAGTTCTGTAAAGAGGATGAGAGGAAAAAGGAATAAAGAGCTTTGGCAAGCTTTTGGGCTAGACACAGAGTGAGCTCAAAAGCTGCTTTCAGAAACAAGATGTAACTTTATTGGCAAAAAGATTTTTTTCGTTTTCCACGTATTGTAACTTGTTATAATTGCTGGAGCTGGAATTATCTATTGTTCTCACAGGAATTATAGAGAGAGCATTAGAAAATAATAACTGAATGCTGGCAATGTTGACATTGTGAGGCCTGGCTTTGCTCTACATTCAAAACCTACCTCTTGAGCAGCCCATCTCAATCCTTCAGGATATCTGTGCTGTCTTGATGCAGCAGCTCAACCCATACCCTTACAGTACTCTGCTCTGTTGATAGCAGTATATGGCAGTGGGAAGGGTTATGAGTCTCCTGATGCCCATATTGGGGGGTGGGAGGGAAATAGGTTCTTCCTGGCTTAATGACATCTGGGAAGATAACTGGGTGGATTAGCACAACTGAAAGCCAACAATCATGACATGCCACTGAGTTGTCAGCTGGGAGCAAATGGGACTTTTGCGAGTAAGGATGCAACATGTTGATGAGAAGAAAAGGGGGGCAGAGAGAAGGACCTCCTGTATTACCCCCACTCCCACAAGAGGTAAACCTCTTTTTTGGGGCAGGGGACCCGGTCTGGGTTAAATCTGCCACAGTTCAGAGGCTACAATAGACTTCATAGGCCCTGTGCAGAGAGAGGGGATGTCAAGTTTCCTTCCCCACTCTGAACTCTAGGATACAGATGTGGGGACCTCCATGAAAACCTCCTAAGCTTACTTTTACCAGCTTAGGTTAAAACTTCCCCAAGGTACAAACTGTTTTACCCTTTGCCCTTGGACTTCCACTGCCACCACCAAACTTTATCTGGGTTCCTGAGAAATTGTTCTTCAGAAAACGTCTTTCCCCCCAAATCCTCCCAACCTTGTGTGGTGAAGGCTGACCTTTCCTTGGCGGATTCATCTAGCGGTACCTGCCGGTATCCCTTCGTTAAGTCCAAGGTAGAGATGAACTGGGCCCGTTCCAGTTTCTCTAATAGTTCATCTGTGCGTGGCAGTGGATAGTTGTCTGGGCAAGTTACAGCATTTATCTTATGGTAGTCCATGCAAAAACATATCTCCCCATCTGGTTTGGGAACTAGAACCACTGGAGATGCCCATGCACTTCCAGAGGGGCGGATTACACCTAGCTGTAACATATCCTGGATCTACCAGTCTATAGCAGTTTTAGCTTGAGGAGACACCCGGTAAGGTTGGGCTTTAATTGGGTGAGCATTACCTGTGTCAATGGAGTATTATGCCTGTTCAGTCAGTCCTGGGGTGGTTGAGAACATTGGCGCGTAGCTAGTGCACAGCTCCTTGATCTGCTGTCGCTGCATATGCCAAAGGGTCATGGAGAGGTTCACCTCTTCCACACCACCAGTACTTTTCCCATGAGCTTCCCAAAGGTTTTCCACAGTTCCTGCCAGGAAATTAGTCCCTGCATCTGTGAGGATGTCTGAGGGCCAACCTACCCTGGCAAAAATGTCTGCTAGTGCCTGGCACACACTTTTAGCCCTGGTGTTGCTTAGAGCTACTGCTTCCGGCCATCGGGTGGCAAAATCCACGAAAGTCAGTATGTACTGCTTTCCTCTGGGTGTCTTTTTCCGAAGAGGACCCAGAATATCCACAGCTACTCGCTGAAATGGAACTTCAGTGATGGGGAGTGGCTGGAGAGGGGCTTTGACCTGGTCTTGGGGTTTTCCAACTCTTTGGCATACTTCACAAGACTGGACATAGGTAGAAACATCCTTGCCCATTCCCTCCCAGTGGAATGACCCCCACAAATGGTCTTTTGTCTTGTTCACCCCAGCATGGCCACTAGGATGATCGTGGGCTTGGCCCGGTATTTAGTTGCAACTACCAACTGTCTCTGAGGATGCCAGTCTTCCTGGTGTCCACCAGAAAGAGTTTCCTTGTATAAAAGTCCTCTTTCTACAACAAACCTGGATCGATTAGAAGAGCTGAGAGGTGGTGGGTCACTCCATGCCGCTGTCCAAGCTCTCTGGAGGCTTTCATCTGCTTCCTGTTCAGTCTGGAACTGTTCTCTTGATGCTGGAGACATCAGTTCCTCATTGGATTGTGGACCTATGCTTGGTCCATCTGGAAGCGACGTAGGGGATGGGGCTGTTTCCGATGACTGTGAACCGCTCTCCGCTGGTGCACTATGTTGGGGTTCAGGCTCCGGCTGAGCCTCTTGTGTAGGGTTATCAGGTGCTGCCAGTTCAGGTTCGGTGGGGCCCTCTGGTGTTGGGGTTGCAAGTACTGGATTCAGTGCTGGCAATGGGTCTGGTGCTGGTTGTTCCGCCGGTTCTGGGACTGGTTCCGTCTGGGTCTCTGGGACTGGATCCACCACTGCTATTGCAGACATTGGCCTCGGGTCTGGGTCCATCACCTCTGACTGGGTCCTGATAGAAGTTTCCGGAACAGAGCTAGGCCTCATGGCTTGTTTAGCCAGGCTGCGGGTGACCGCTCCCACCCTCTTGGCCTGCTTCACATGTTTGGCCAAGTCTTCCCCCAACAGCACGGGGATGGGATAATCATCATAGACTGCAAAAGTCCACGTTCCTGACCAACCCCTGTACTGGCCTGGCAACTTGGCTGTAGATAAATTGGAAGAGTTGGACTTGAAGGGTTGAATTGTCACTTGGATTTCTGGCTTGATTAAATTGGGGTCCACTAAGGAAGCATGGATAGCTGACACTTGTGCTCCAGTGTCTCTCCACCGGTGACCTTCTTCCCACCCACACTCACAGTCTCCCTCCACTCCAAGGGATCTGGGAGGTATCTGGGCCTGCGGACCTTGGGGTGATTCCGATGCAATGAACTGTAATCTGTTGGGGTTCTTGGGGCAGTTGGCCTTTACATGCCCCAGCTCGTTACATTTAAAGCATTGTCCAGCTGACGGGTCACCGGGGCGAGGCGGGTTGCTGGAGAACGGCGTGGTGGGACGATAAGGTGTCTGTAGGGTTCTTTGGGAGGTAGGTGGGGCTTTGGGCGGCCCCCCGGTAATAGGGTGCAGTCTGGGTTTGTCCGTTCTGGTCTCCGCTCCAACTGCGACCAGTTTTCTTCTTCTCTGCCACCTCCACCCATCTGGCTCCAATCTCTCCTGTCTCAATTACAGTTTTGGGCTTCCCATCTAGGATGTATTTTTCTATTTCCTCAGGAACACCCTCTAAGAATTGTTCCATTTGCATGAGGAAGGGCAACTCTTCTGGAGATTCAACACTTGTTCCTGATATCCAGGCATCCCAATGTTTCACAATGTGGTAGGCATGTCGGGTAAATGACACGTTTGGTTTCTACCTTAGGGTTCTGAACCTCCAACAAGAATGCTCGGGTGTTAGCCCCATTCTGACTCTCGCCTTGGTTTTAAACAATTCATATTTGTTCATGTGGTCCTTAGGCATTTCAGCCGCCACCTCAGCTAAGGGTCTACTGAGCTGTGGCCTCAGCTCTACCATGTATTGGTCTGTAGGGATGCCATACCCAAGGCAGGCCCTTTCGAAGTTTTCTAAGAAGGCCTCAGTATCATCGCCTGCCTTGTAGGTGGGGAACTTTCTGGGATGGGAAGTGGTACCTGGAGAAGGATTGCTAGAGTTTGTTGGTATATTCTGCTGAGCCTTTATCTTCTCCATCTCCTCCACATGCTTCCTCTCTTTTTCCTTCTCCTCCAGTTCTTTCGCCCTTGCCTCCATTTCTTTGTCCCTTGCTTCCATAGCTCTCCTGTGAGCAGCCACTTGGTGTTGTTCTGCCTCTTTCGCTGCCTCCATTTCTTTGTCCTTTGCCTCCATTGCTCTCCTGTGAGCAGCTTCTAGGGCTTTTTCAGCTTCTTTCATTGCCTCCAGTTTGGCTAACTCCAATTTGTGTAGTGCCTTGGTGTCTGTCATCTTTACCTCTCTGTTTTTAACTAACTTTACACCCAAGGGTTAGAAATAAAACAAACAAAACTTGGCTTGTAAAATTTTGCTGTGCTGGAACAGGATACCTATATTCTCTGATAGTGATTGTCAGCCTACAGAAAAATTAAAAAAAAAAAATCAAAACCTAACACCTTTTGTCTCCAGGAAAATTGGCAATAATCCCCTCAAGTTACTCTTAGGTAAAAAAAAAAAAAAAAAAAAAAAAAGAACACCTTCAGGTCTTGTGAAGACTTGTGAATTTCCCTGCAGGAGGTTAACTACTCTGCCTCCAGGCAAAGAAAACCTGGAATTCACAAAGGTAATTCCCTTTTGTCTCTGCTCTGGCCCCAAAGCAAAGAAAAACCTAGCTGCTTTCAGTTGGACCTCCTTTCCAGCAGACCCAGAGGAAAAAAAATATTTCCTTTTTAAAATCTGTATTTCTGGTTCAAAAAAAATCTCAAATTGATCTCAAAATGATTTCAAGTTAATCCCACCGCTCTGCCACCATATCAAGGTTCCTTCCCCACTCTGAACTCTAGGATACAGCAGATGTGTGGACCTGGATGAAAACCTCCTAAGCTTACTTTTACCAGTTTAGGTTAAAACTTCCCCAAGGTACAAACTATTTTACCCTTTGCCCTTGGACTTCCACTGCCACCACCAAACTTTATCTGGGTTCCTGATCGTTATTTGGAAAAGTCTTACCCCCAAAATCCTCCCAACCCTTGCACCCCACT
This sequence comes from Lepidochelys olivacea, assembly GCF_965140295.1. Lineage (NCBI taxonomy): Eukaryota > Metazoa > Chordata > Testudines > Cheloniidae > Lepidochelys > Lepidochelys olivacea. Next base: position 128,342,616 of record NC_140412.1, on the reverse strand, counting down.
TCCTGGGGAAGGTTTGGTAAAAATCCTCACCAATTTGCATAGGTGACCACAGACCCAAACCCTTGGATCTTAGAACAATGAAAAAGCATTCAGTTTCCTTACAAGAAGACTTTTAATAGAAGTAAAAAAGAATCACCTCTGTAAAATCAGGAGGGTAAATACCTTTCAGGGTAATTAGATTCAAAACATAGAGAATCCCTCTAGGCAAAACCTTAAGTTACAAAAAAGACACACAGACAGGAATATTCATTCTATTCAGCACAGCTATTTTCTCAGCCATTTAAAGAAATCATAATCTAACACATCTCTAGCTAGATTACTTACTAAGTTCTAAGACTCCATTCCTTTCTGTCCCCGGCAAAAGCATCACTCAGACAGACACAGACCCTTTGTTTTTCTCCCTCCTCCCAGCTTTTGAAAGTATCTTGTCTCCTCATTGGTCATTTTGGTCAGGTGCCATCGAGGTTACCTTTAGCTTCTTAACCCTTTACAGGTGAGAGGATTTTCCCTCTGGCCAAGAGGGATTTTAAAGGTGATTACCCTTCCCTTTATATTTATGACAGGGGATAAGCATTCCTAGGGCAAGAGACTGCCCCAAGTGGAACACCCTTATGTCTGTTTGTAGATGTGGGTGTCTTATGTACTCCTATCCTTTCCCAGTCTACCCATCATGCTGAATGGATGAAAAGTCAGGTTGTATGTGGGGGTGGGGGAAAGGGCAGAGCTAATGCACCATCACTCTTGTGTTATATTGGGTCAGGATTTGGCCCTAAATCAGCAGTAGTTAACTTTTCCCATATAGAATTTGCTTTTTGGCAGCTTGAAGCTATGGCTGTTTTTTTTTCCTCTCTCTTTTTTTGTTAAATCAGATCTCATGCATTTTATTGCCACTCAGAAAATGTAATTAAAAATGTCAACAACACATCCATGTGTCCTCTGGAAGTAATCAAGAAACCATACCCAATTCATCGTTCAGTCTCCTGCATACAAAGAGAAGCAGACGATGCTTTATCAACAAAAATAATTGGACTTGTAATAGATGAGGCATCAGTAATGACTGATCTGAGGATGGTGCACTTTATTAACCTTGCAGGTTCTGCAGATGTATATTGTCACAAAACAGCTGACTTGTCCTTATGAGCCCTTTTCTGGGAACTAGCCTTAGACAGATATTACCTTTTCTCCCTGGTTTATGTTAAAAGCCCATTATTTAGGTTTATTGGAACCTTGGAATAGGTTAATATTTGGAAGAAACCTGAAATATGATCCTTTCCAAAATTATTAGCTAAAACCAAATGTTCAGCCTCAATCCTCTATTAATATCTTCTGTCATCAGTTGAATATGAAATAGATAAATGAACTAATGGAGCAAAGACTTGATTATAATGTGGAAAATAATTGCCAAATGCTCCTTCCCACTCCCAAACATGTGGAAGGCCATAGGAGCAGTAAAACTACCAAGCTCCCTGTATGGCCCTGTGTTCCATGTTTCCTTTTGGCATAGAGGTAGATGGGGAGTAGAGGATGGACAGAGGAGTGGCCACTATCAGGATCCCCAGTTTTAAGCATCCACCCCGCGTCTATCCCGGAGGCAGTCATGGGCCCCAGCTGCTACCAAATCCTTGGGGTTTGAATATCAGCATGGGAGTTGATGCACAGAAGTTCTTTGCAAAGCCATTCAATTTGGGTGACAGTTACTCTTTCCATCTTCTTTTAGGGTAGGTCTATACTGCAGCTAGGAATGGGCTTCCCAGTACGAGTTTGTCCTAAATCATAGAATGAAAAGGTAAACCTATAAAACACCCTTGCTCTGAGATTAAAATGAATCTTGCAGAATAGTATTCAGAAAATACTGGGCAATGAATTGTAGGTTGAAGGCTGTCATCAGTACCAATGATAGTTGCTGACATTATACTCAGGTGCTTTAATTAATTTATCGCAAACTTCCTTCCCTCTACAGGGAATAAGGCTCCCTTCTTACACTCTCTGGCTGCCCTCTGTCCTGGGCTTTCCTTGCTTTTTGCTCCTGCTTCAGTCCTCCCCCCCCCCGCGACTGGACCAGATGCTTTTTCTTCGTTTTGGGGGGGGGGTCTATTTTTTTTTGCTGCCGTTCGAGTGCTGGTCGGCTGCCAGCTTGCCTGCCAGCCCCCCCATGCCTGCCCTCGGACGCTGCTACTGCTTCAGCTGCAACCCCCGGAGGAGGGAGGGAAGACTGCCAACCCGCTCCCCAGAGGAGGGGAGTGGACGCCCCCAGACCCAACCGTTTTGCTGTTCGTTTGTGGACCCGCAATTAATAGTCTTCTTATCTGCTTGGCATTTTTGGAATGCTCCACAAAGACTGGGAGAGAAGACAGCTGACAGAGACATCGTCCAGGGAAGCTACAAATCATCGTGGAGGGGGCCGTAAGACTGAGTAACTTTTGAACTGTACTCTCATGTGGGGGGAGTTTGACTGTGTCTTAACTGAGTTTGTAGGGGCACAGGGGCTGTGGCACAGAGCTGCCCCCCGATCCATCGGTGCCCCCCCAACACTACTACAACCGTCATGCCCCCCTGCCATCCGTCCCCGCTGGAAACCTGCTGTCTGCCTCTAAACTCAACTGCTTGCCCTGAATTCCATCGTCAGGACCAGACACAACAGCCGACCAAACAAGACTCTTTGGACAAACGCGTGTGGGTTCACGTCCCCCACCCTCCCCTCCTGGACTGCCCAACCCACAGTTTGCCCCTATTACCTGACCCCAACTCTTGTTTCCATCCCCTGTCCAGTCCGACCCATTTGCCCCCTCCCCGCACCTGCAGCCCAACAGGGAGAAGTGGTTAATCTGTTTCCCCCTCCCCCCTCCTCCTTCTGGTGTCTCCCCGTCTCTCCCTGCTCATGATGGCGGGGAATGAGAGGGGTGAGACCCCTCTAACAACCTCAGTTGCCCCTCCCCCACCTACCCCCTGCCCAACCCCCAGCCTCCCCCCCACACCACTTTGCCAAAACACCTGCCGTCGCCCCCGCTGGGGCATCAGCAGCCGGAGGCATCGGGGCGACTATTGCCGCTGCTACGCCCACCGCCCCCCCCCCCGATTCTAGGAAAGCGCCCCCCCGGTTAGCCGGAAAGGCCAGGGTGCAAAGAAGGGGAAGGGCCCCGCCACAACCACCAAGCCCTCCATGGCAGAGGCTGCCCCCACCGCTGTGGCCTCATCATCGACCATGACGTCCCTCCCTGATGTTCCCTCTACCAGCTCTGCAATCATCCCTCCCCCGGCCCCCAGGGCATATCCCCCCCCCGCCTGCTGCCTCATCATCTCGCCCACCCACCACCTCCGCTACCATCAGTAGCGGCCGGGGCCCCTTTCCCACCATGACCAGGAAGCATGGCGTCCATTGCCTCCTGGTGCCCACCTTGCCCCACGCGGAGACATACGTGCAGGCGTTGGTGAGGGTGGTAGGACCCACGGCTATTGTGGCAGCCTCCAAAATGTACAGGAAGGTCATCTTTTTCTTAGCATCGTAGGCTGCCGGCCAGGAGGCGGTGGCAGTGGGGGGGGGGGTTTGTCCCCCTAGAGCTGCTAGAAGACCTAGGCGTCTGCCTAGTCCTGACCTCTGTCCCTCCTTTTCTACCCAATGCCTCCCTGTTACCCGCTCTCTCCGCCCTGGGGAAACCCGTTTCTGTCATCAGCCCTCTCCCGTTGGGCTGCAAGGACCACACCCTCTGTCACATCCTTTCGTTCCACCGGCAAGTGCAGCTTCTACCGCCGCTGGCGGCGCGTGATGGAGAGGTGCTCGAGGGGTCCTTCCTAGTCCCATACCAGGGAGCCTGCTATCAGGTCTACTATTCCACAGGAGAGGCCTGGTGCTACCTCTGCCAATCAGCGGAGCATGTCCAAAGAGACATACCCTTGGCCCGGCGGGGAGGGGCACCCGAGACCCCCGAGACCCGGCAGGACATCGGCTCCATCATTGCCAACTCCCCTGGCCACCCAACATCTGAAACCACCTCTCCTCCTGCTCGATCCACCACTGCTCCTGCCTGGGCCCAAGAGACACCTCCCCTACAATGCCCAGACGAGTGAGGGAGCCCCGCCCTTGCTGTTAACAATCAGCAGAGCCTATGGAGGAGGGTGCAGCAAAGTTATTACTGGGCATAGGAGAGGCCCCGCCCCAAGGAGAACCGCCCCCCATGCTGCCTTCCCGTTACCCCCCCGAGCCCCTGAACCATCGCCTCTGCCCCCCAACACGACCCCCGCTAACCAGCCCCCAGACGATGCTATGGAGGGCTGGACCCTAGTCCAGGGAAAGCGAGGCAAGCGGAAGGCTCGAGCTCCGCTGCATCCATCCGACGCGGAGGCCCCCTGGAAGACCAGGAAGGGAGGCACTGACACTGAGCCTTCCGCTATGCCCACGAGTGAGATACATCCGCTGGTGTCGGATGGGGAAGACAAAATAGCACTGGAAGGTAGAATCTCCCCTCCATGGGAGACCCTACCCTCCAAGACCCCTGAGGAAGCCCCTTCTGCCCGAATATCACCCGAACCCCCCACGAACCCCGAAGCGACCGTTGTAGCGGGCGCCAGAGGGGAGCCTCCCAGCATGGCAGAAGACGACCTCTCCTCCATGTATGAGGAGATCGAGGCCCTAGGTTTGACCCCGGTCACCCAGGGAGAGAATGACCTACTGCCGGCTGGCCTCGCTCTGGACAACCTTACCTCAGTCCCCCTTTCCCCATGCTCCCTCCCCCTAACCGCCTTCCCGGGCGAGCACCCTGCAGAAGGTGGTCCACCACCTGATGCCATGGCTGCCAAATCCACCACAGAGCCTGCGCCTAGCATCACTGGGAGCCCCCTCCCCACCCCATTAACCCTCGAATCTGTTCAGGAGGCACCAGCTCTGAGCTGCTTGCCTCCTGAAGCCCAGAGTCTTGCCTCTGCCCCCGCCCCCACCCCCACCCCTGTCCCTGCCCAATCCACCTCCTCCTGCAATGCTATTGCTGCCCCTGGGGTTATTTCTTTCCCATTTTTTGCGGATCCCCCTCAAGAAGCAGCCTTTGCATTTTCCTGCCGTGACCCATTAGGAGCTGCAATTTTCCCTTCGCCATCCTCTTTTACCCCAAGGCTTGAGACGGACCTAATAACTTTAGCCTGTCAGACGCCCCGTCGGCTGCACCAAGAGCCCCACCAGGGAACAACCCGGAAATCACAACCCCACCCCCCCATGAGGTGCGAAAAGCATTGCGACAGTTTTTAGAAGACATCCGTGGCTCCCGCAACAGGGTACAGCTAGCTCTCCAGCTATGGGGGGACTTTGATCAAATCCTCCAGGCCACAAGGGCCCTTATAAAGGAGGGTAAAGGGAAAGGAAGGCACGGTGCCACGGCCTACGGGCGGGCCCGCAGCTTCCGTGATGATTTACTCACTTACGGGATGTGTCACGGATTGTTGCGTGACCCATCGGGGGCTGTGAAAACCCCTGCCAACAAGGAACCCCCACCCTCCCCAGCCCTCCACATGACGCCCCTCATTATTGCAACTTTGAACACCAGGGGCTGTAGGATAGCTTTCCGCAGGTCCCAGGTGCTCTCTTACCTTCGGGAAGGGGGGTACTCTGTGGTTTTCCTGCAGGAGACCCATACGGATCCGACCGCCGAGGACAGCTGGCAGCTGGAGTGGGGGGACGGGGTCTACTTCAGCCACTTCACGATTCGACAAGCTGGAGTGGCGACCCTGTTCTCCCCCAACCTACGGCCCGAGGTGCTAGGGGTCACTGAGGCCGTGCCGAGCAACCTGCTGCATCTCCGAGTCCGTATGGAAGGGCTCATGGTCAAGCTCATTAACATCTATGCCCCGACAATGAGCCCGAAGTGGCCGCAATTCTATCAGCGGGTATCCGACTTCCTCAGCACCCTAGATTCTCACGAGTGCTTAGTCCTGGGAGGGGACTTTAACACCACCCTCGAGGAACAGGACCGCTCAGGGGCCGAGCTGAGCCCGGCCACTGCGAATATTCTCCAAGAAATAGTTGAGCATCATTGCCTAGTAGACATCTGGCGTGACCACCAACCAGATGACACTTCCACGTTCACCTTTGTCCAGGTGAAGGCCCATCAGTCACACTACTCTTGGTTGGACCGTATTGATTTATCCCATTTCCATCTTTCACAGACCCACTCCTCCAACATTCGGCCGGCCCCATTTTCCGACCATCATCTAGCCACCATAACAGCCTCCCTCCGTGCAGAGAGGCCGGGGCCAGCCTGTTGGCACTTTAACAACAGCCTGTTGGAGGATGAGGGCTTCGTGACATCCTTCCGGGAGTTTTGGCTGGCCTGGCCAGAGCAGCGGCGTGTCTTTCCCTCGGCACGGCGATGGTGAGATCTAGGGAAGGTGCGCGCCAAGCTCTTCTGCCGTGACTACACTCAGAGCACCAGCCGACGGAGAAATGCAGCGATAGAGCAGTTGGAATGGGAGGTATTAGAGATGGAGAGGCGTCTGGCCGCCAGCCCCGAGGACCCGTTGCTCTGCGGAGAGTGCCAGGAGAAGCGAGAAGATCTCTGGGCCCTCGAGGACCATCGGGCCCAAGGTGCCTTTGTTTGATCCCGCATCCGCCTCTTTCGGGAGACGGATCGCAGCCCCCATTTCTTCTACGCCCTGGAGAAAATGAGGGGGGCCAAGAAACACATCACCTGCCTTCTAGCAGAAGATGGCGCCCCCCTCACGGATCTGGTGGAGATGTGTGGGAGGGCCCGTGATTTCTACACAAGCCTTTTCTCCCCGGATCCGACCAATCCTGGCGCTTGCAGGCTGCTCTGGGAGGAACTCCCCACGGTCAGCATGGGCGACCGAGACCGACTAGAGCTGCCTCTCACCCTGGCCGAGTTCTCACAAGCCCTCCGTCACATGCCCACCAATAAATCTCCAGGCATGGACGGGCTGACTGTGGAGTTCTACTGCGCGTTCTGGGACATCCTTGGCCCAGACCTAGCCACTGTCTGGGCTGAGTCTTTGCAGGGCAGGGTCCTACTTCTTTCGTGCAGGCGAGCAGTGCTCACCTTGTTGCCGAAGAAGGGGGACCTCCGCGATTTATGAAACCGGCGTCCCATCTCGCTCCTTAGCACGGACTACAAAATCGTAGCGAAAGCAATCTCGCTGCGGCTAGGGTCCATGATGGCGGACGTGATCCGCCCAGACCAGACCTCTACTGTCCCGGGTCGCAGCATTTTTGATAACCTATTTCTAGTCTGAGATCTTTTGGAACTCGGGCGTAGAGACGATCTGTCTTTCGCCCTCCTGTCTCTTGATCAAGAGAAGGCGTTCGATAGAGTGGACCATGGGTACCTCCTGGGCACTCTGCAGGCGTTTGGATTCGGACCTCAGTTTGTGAGTTTTCTCCAGGTGCTGTACGCTTCTGCGGAGTGTCTGGTTAGGCTCAACTGGACCCTGACCGAACAGGTCAGCTTCGGGCGAGGAGTACTGCAGGGGTGCCCCCTCTCGGGCCAGCTGTGCGCTCTGGCGATCGAGCCCTTCCTCTGTCTCCTCCGCAGGAGGTTGACAGAGTTGGTGCTGCGGGAGCCAGAGCTGCGGCTGGTCCTGTCGGCGTACACCGATGACGTGCTCCTCATGGTCCAGGACCTGGGGGACTTGATGCGGGTGGAGGCTTGCCAGGCCATCTATTTGGCAGCCTCCTCCGCCCGAGTCAATTGGGTCAAGAGCTCTGGCTTGGCGGTGGGGGACTGGGGGCAGGTGAGCTCCCTCCCACCCGCGCTTCAGACGATCCGGTGGAGCGCGGGTCCACTGCTCTACCTAGGTGTTTACCTTTCTGCCACGCACCCTTCTCTGCCGGAGAACTGGCAATATTTAGAAGGTGGGGTGATAGAGCGGCTCTGGAAATGAACGAGGCTACTCCGATGTCTCTCCCTCCGAGGGAAAGCACTGGTGCTTAACCAACTAGTCCTGTCCACGCTCTGGTACCGGCTCAACACCCTGGTCCCGGACCCGGGTTTCCTGAACAACCTCCGGACATCGATTCTAGAGTTCTTTTGGTCAGGAATGCACTGGGCCCCTGTTGGGGTTCTTCATCTACCCCGAAGGAAGGAAAGACAGGGCCTGAAGTGTCTGCACACTCAGATCCGTGTCTTCTGCCTCCAGGCCCTGCAGAGGCTCCTTTATAGTGTAGGTAGTTGGACATGGAGCATATTGGCACATGCCTTCCTGCGCCGCTTCCAAGGGCTCCAGTACGACCGGCAGCTCTTTTATCTCTGTCCAAGAGGTTTTCCACGAGACCTCTCCGGGCTGCCGGTCTTCTACCAGGACCTCCTCCGGACCTGGAAACTGTTTTCAATGACCAGGTCCGTGGCGACCACCGTGGGAGCAGATCTCCTCGCGGAGCCCCTGCTACACAACCCCTAGCTCCGTGTGCAGGCGGCAGAGTCCCGCTTGGTGCGCCAGAGTTTGGTCCTGGCAGAAGTCACGAGAGTTGGAGACCTCCTGGACTACGACCGGAGAGACTGGCTGGATCCCCTGACACTCGCTCCGTGCATGGGGCTCTCGAGACCTTGTACCCCCCGGCGCATACTTCAGGAGGTGAAGGCCGCCTTGACGCCCGCTGCTCGGGCTTATCGGGCATGAACTGCAGCCGGTCAGCTTCCAAATTGCGCCACGGAAATATCTATACACACTCACGCTTCACACCCTTCACGCCCACACCCTGGTGTCCTGCCCCGATACAAAGTGGCGGGACCTTCTGCCACCTTTGCAGAGTGAGCAACCCTGGTGGGCCAGCCTGTATTCCACCTTGGTCCCAAGGCCCGTCGGGGACATTAGTTGGCGGCTCCTTCACGGAGCTGTGAGCATGGGCGTGTTTTTGACATGGTTCACCCCCATCCCAGATACTTGCCCTTTTTGCAACGTGAGGGAAACCCTGGCACATGTATATTTAGAGTGTGCCAGCTGCAGCCCCTTTTCTGGCTCCTCACAAATATTTTACTACACTTTTGGCTACACTTTTCCCCTCACCTTTTTATCTACACACTCCCCATCCGTGGCCCCACAAAATCGCGAGATCTCCTGGTTAACCTCCTCCTAGCCCTAGCTAAAACAGACATTTATAAAACCAGAGAGGGGAGGTTGGCTAATGAAGCATCCTGCGATTGTAGAGCCATTTTCCGATCCTCAGTACATTCACGTATCTGGGCGGAGTTCCTCTGGGCGGCGTCCACTGACTCCTTTGATGCCTTCGAGGAGCGGTGGGTGCTGTCCGAGGTTCTCTGCTCAATGACCCCGTCCGGTTCCCTCCGTCTGACCCTTTGATTGAGGGGAAGCGCGAGAGACCCCAGCCGCAGCCATTGCCGCTGTGGATACCATCATCCCTGTCACCTAGGAGGGGTCCTATCACACGTGGTGTATGTCCCTCCCACCCCCAAACCGCCCACCCCGCAGCCGTGCCCATCTTGTCGGGTACTCTCAGGAGAGGAAAAATCGGTGACACTGGGCGTGGTACTAGGTAACTCGAGGGGGTGGAAGACCACGAGTGTCGAGGAAGCCCCCCCCCCCCCCGGTCTGGGCCCAGGCTAGCCTGAACACTTCTCCCTCCTGAAGGCTGCTGTGTTATACCTTGTGTTTGCTTTTGTTTTGTTGCATAGTTTTGCTTTATTCTTTTTGGTGATTCTTTGTAAGTGTTACACAAATAAAATACTTTTCTGCTTTTTTTAAAAAAAAACAAAACAAACACTCTCCTGCTGCCCTTTGGCCATGCTGTATCACAATATTCTGGGAATAGGTAATTAGAAGAATAAATATTTCACTGTACTTAAATATGTCACTCTATACCTAAAGATCTTTGTCACGGGAGATTTAGATTCCATAATAAATATGAACAAAAAACAAAGGAAAACTTATCATAAAGTAAGTTTTAATTGCACAGAAACTAAAAGCCAGATCCTGAATCTCTGAGGCTGCTATAAATGACACCAGAGGTTATTCTGGCTATCTCCAGAATTGGGAAGTGGAAAGGTGGCTTAGAGCCACTCACCCAATCCTTAATGCTGTGCCAAGCACATTGCAGAGAGACTTCAGGACCTGCCTTGCTTTTCTTTAGAGTAATGCAATATTATATATATGTCACTCTATATAGTCTTGTGAAAGATGTTTTAAAGATATTATGAAAAACTCTGTGACCACAATTTTCAGAAGTGTTGCTGAATTTTGTGACCCTTAATTTTTGGATGCCATATCTCAGCCACCCTATGCTTGATTTTTTCCAAGGTGCTGATATCATGTTTACCAGGCTAGAAACAGCTCTGTTCCTTCTGAGAGATCTCTCAGAATTCACCCCCAATGGGAGTCAGGTCTCAGGCCTTCACCTCTCCTTGAGTGGAAATCCTCAGTTCATCCACTCTGATTTAGGATCTGGGTTACTGCTGTCTGCGTACCAGCTGTGATTAATACAGCCTGTCCAACTGGGTCTCAAGCAAGTCAGCTCCAGTTGGACCATGCAAGGCTTCCTCTTTGGAAGCCTGTGACTGGAGTTGATTAAAGTGACTCAAAACCAGCATCTCCCCCATCCCCCGAAGGTATTTTGCCCAAAAGGTACATAACACTTTGAGAGGTGGATTTAAAATAACAAAAAGTTCTACACACCTGTTCTCTTACTTAAACTTAACCCGTCTCTGGATCTGGCATATTCCCCATCTGAGTTGGGAGAATCAGTTTACACTGCTTGCAGCCTTCTCCCTTTATCTTTGTGTCTCAGTCAGACTGTCAACCTGTCGCAACCTGGCCAACTTTTCTGACAATTTCCCCCCCTCCATTTCTGCCAGGGGCACCTTTTTAATCACTTGGGTTGTTCTTTTGGTTTAAATCTTTGAAGGGTTTTTTTGAACCTGGGTGTATCCTTGGGAAAAGTAAAATATCCTAGCCTGGATGGAACCAGATGGATGACAACCTCCTCCAATTGATGCCCAGCCTTTGTTATCTTAGCTCCCTGTATATGTGAGGCTGACTTACCTGTGTCATTGTTTTACCTTCCATGCTCAGCCCCTCAACAACTCCTTTACAGCCTCCTTTGACTTAACTCTATGCATTCACTCAGGCAACTATATACAATTAAACAAGGAAACCAACTCACACATAATACTCATAAATAACACATTCCTTTTCCCAGCTCATCACACTGAGGACTTAGATTGTAAAGTCTTTGGACTTTACCATTTTCTTTATACAAAGATGAAAATCAACACAGACACACACCACACTATAACAACCAGCAAACAGGAAAAAAAATAGCAAAAAAACCCCCAGCTCTCTCTGGCACATCTATTCTCCAAGAGTGCATATCCACTAGCAATTTTTGTTGTTGTATGTTTGTACAGCGTCTGGTACAAGAGGGTTCCTGATCCGAGATTGGGGTTTCTAGGTGCTAACTCAGTAGACAAAAATAACTCTGATTGGTGACACAAGCTGGGCACCTCAAATTTGAGACATACAAACTTAATGAACACCTTCTGAAAATTAGGCTGCATATGTAAAGTCAAAATTCATTTGATAAACTTTGATTAATTTGTGTTTTTCTGGTTTGATTTTAAAGTTCTGCCCTCATAGCTTACATGTTAAGTAGGATACTGACATAAAAGATATTGTCCTATGAATTGTCCTATGAAACGAATTGGTTACACTGCTCTCCTTGACTGTGTTGTAAAGTTATACAATCAATCCTCTCAAATACACAATTTAAATCAGAATTTATTTTCAGTGTTGCACATCTCTTCTAGTATAATAGCAATAATATCACTGATTGTTAGCACTCAAAATTCTGTAAATGTTTCTTTATAGTCTAGTAAAATGTTTCAAGATGGCATTACCAAGCTAGGGAAAATAGCAAAAGAAACAAAAATGTATTGCTATGGGTTTAATGATAACCATGTAATTCAGTGGAACACTTTTATAATTGAGTATGTATTTGTTTTACACAAAACATAACTATGCTTGAAGTTTCACCACAACTTGAGTTTAACTTCTTTAAGTCTTTGGTCCTCAGCCCTCTGTCCTTAACCATAGGTAAATGTAAGGTTTCCTGTGTACAGAGAGATGATCCATGGAAGACAAATTTTCACCATGTACAGCTACAGGGGCTCCAGGAAAAACACATCTTCACATCCAATTGCCTTAGCTAAGCTTTCAGTGTCTCCTCCTGCTGCAAGTGGAGGGAAGTGTTCAGGAAGACTGTGGTTTTGTTTTCACAGCGTTTCTGTACAGGTAGCTATGTGGCTTAGGGGTGTGCTTCTCCCGCTACCTCACCCCCAATATAGTTATAACAGTACAACACCTATTCTAGACTTCATTTGATAAGTATAAATTACCTCGCACCAGTATAGCTAATTCCCTTTCCTGCACAGGAATAATTTATATACACATTTTTGGTTGTATAACTTCACCCAAACTAAAGGGAGGGGGGAGGAGTTGTGCCGCTTTATACAGCGTAGTTAAAGCAGTGCAACTTTTGTATGTAGACAAGGCCTCAGTCCTTGTCCCTTTGGGTACAGGCAATATCTTTGCCTCACTTCTCCAGCAGATGGGGAGATTGTAAACATCTTGGAGAGAAGCATTTAACATGTGTAAATGTTCATACACATATTTATTTGTAAACAATGTTGACTTTTCCATATCAGCAGAGATGAACATAAATTGCAAAACTCATAGCTATATTTTTGAGCAGGCAAAAGTTTGAGGGGGTTTAGAACAAGGATTTTAGTTAGGTCTGTTATAAATGTATATCTGGATCTGGTTTCAGACTTCAAAATGCTCCTTTCACCTGAAAGTTTGGATTTAGGATTTTGGTTTGGGCCTCTATCTGACTTAAATGGAATGAAAGTTAGAATGCATTTCATTTCATTCCACTTGTTATGAATAGAGTTTCACTATAAACAGGTTCTGTAGTAGTATCCAGTCAGTAGAGATGAAAGTGCCTCCTAAAGCTACTAAAGTCAATGAATTCTGCCCCCTGTTATGTGGCTGGGTTTAATCTTTTGCAGCCCTGACTTATGTCAGGTGATGGAGCTGAGGAAATTAAGATTTGTCTTACCAGCATTCCTGTATGCCTCACTTTACTTATGCCCAAGTAGAGAGAGAGAGAATGAAGTATTATCTACACACAGTTTTTGTACCAATCTAACTATTTCAGTGAGAGGAGTGATTTTATTTTACCCAAATAATTAAATTGGTGTGATCCCTAGTGTGGACACAGTTATACCAGTATAAAGGTGCTTTATACCAGTCAGTATAACACAAACCACTAAATCCGCACAAATAAGCTTCATACATATAAGCAATTTTATACCAGTAGAACTGCAGCCACATGAGGAAGTTGTTCTGCTTTTACTGTTCCAGGTTCTGTATAGTTAAAGATATAGATAAAAAAATGCATAGACAAGCCCTACCTCTCACAGAAATGGTCTCTTATGAGAACATCACTAAGGATTACAATACAGTACAAAACTAAGCACAACATTGTCTAGGATCCATTTCCAGAATACATCAATTGCTAATTCTCTGTTTCTTCCCAATTGTGGTATTTCCTCTCCTCTTTGCTTTTCTCTTTCTTTTTTTTTTTCTTTGTATTCTCTCTTATGTGTTACAGGCATAATCCTGCATTCCTTTCATGCTCAAATTTCCCGCTTAAATCTCTTATTATTCTTAAATATAATCATAATAGCATAATCCTTGATAAAGCAAATTCTGCCATCCTATCCTATATCAAAGTTTTGTATGTTTCTGTAAGTTGATTTTACCTTTCACCCTTAAGCAAGGATCTCTGGGAGCATCCGGGTTTTGGAAAGCAATCTATTTAAGAAGATAATAAACTCCATTTTAACTCCGTTTTCTTCGGTTAAATTTTCACATTGACTGAATTTCCTCATTTTGACTTAAAGCCAAGAATAAGTAACAGACATGATTCAAATCTCCATATTGTGATGGGGTATGTTCCCCACATACACCCTGTAGGGGTTAATGTGTGCCTAAAATACCTATTATGGTACATAGCTGCACCTGAAGGGAGAGTCAGCTTAACAGATGATGAAGCCCAGCTGGGCAGGAGCAGGCTAGTTAGTATAAATCCAGGAAGTTGAGAGCAGAATGGGGGCTGGGATTGCTGGCTGGTTGATATCATAGTACACTAAAGTAGGTGCTGGATCTGGCCGAGTTATACTTTGGAGTGAGATGGAAGATATAGTGGAGAATACAGAAACAAGTCTAGAAGATGGAGATAGCAGAGATAGAAGACTGGTCACAAGTTAGGAAAAAGGAAAGGGTGGATATGCCAGAGCTAGAAGAAGAAACAACAGGCAGAAAGTCAGCAAAGAATAAAGAGCAAAATCTAAACATAATAATAACAATAAAGTCATTAGTTAATAATGTGAAGATGAGGGATACAAACCCCCTGAAAATGTGCTGGCAACATAGAAATAGCTAGAAAGCTACAAGGAAGAGATCTGTTAATCGAAGGTAGGAACAAGTGGGAAAACTATTATGGATTAAATTGTTAGCAAAACTGAAAGTAAGCTACCAGCTGCCTAAGTATCTGATAGAAGCAAGAGGAGTTGTATATGGGGTGTCAAATGAAATGACTGAAGATGAAGTAAAGCAAGGAATAGGGGATGATAATGTACTACATGCTAAGTGTCTAATTAGGAAGCTATCAACAGCTGGGCTAGTTACCCTATCTGGAAGGGTTTCTCCCTTAAATGTAACAAAAATAAGATATATCCCATCCCTGGTGGAGATGCTAAAGGTTTGGGCGTATGGCAACTATATGTAAAGGGAAAATTAGATGGAGCACTCCTATAACAATTATGTGGAAGGGATAGAATTAAAGTTATAGCAACTATAGAGGAAAGCACAGTGCAGCATATGGGAGTTGTGTAGCAGAAAAACAAGCAAGAAAAATATAAAAGTTACAAATAGCATATCATGTGTGCAATGTACTAGGAGACATCTAAGACCAAAAGGGGAAGAGGAAAGGAAACTCTGTAGAAGAAAGAGATAAATACACAAGAGAATAAATCAAAGGTATAATGAATGATTCAAGGAAAACAGGAGAAGAGATACTATGCATAAATAAAGAGAGGTTTATAGCATTTAGGATTGAAGTAATAAACTGCTCATCAGAGATGGGGCAGGGCGGGACACCTGAAAAAGTGAAAATTACAGTTAAAGAAGCAGAAAGGTATCTACATGTTAGCAATTTATCAATGGAATGAATCCATGCTTTTTTTAAATAGAATAGTAATAACTATTGTTGGAATGCACATAGTCTAATAGCACATAGACAAGAACTTAAAAAAAATTATTGATAAAGATAAAGATACTAACCCTAATATAATTTGCATGCAAGGAATATGGTTAATAGGAAAATTAGATTTCAGAATCCCATCTACAGGCAAGACAGGGAAGGAAGAAGTGGTAGGGGGAGTTCATTGCTTAAGGAAAACCTAAATTATCTTGAAATTGAGGCAAAGAAATTTAACATGATTTCAATGCAGAATAAATCCGTATATTTGAGAATATCTAATGTGTATAATCAATGTGGAAAACTGAAGATTAAGGATTTGACAAAGATAGCTGAAGATGCAATAGGCACATATATTATATGTGGAGTCCTGAACCGCCATAACAGAGTGTGGGGAAGTGGAAAAATGATACAACCAACAAATACCTAGAACAATTCATTGATGAAAATAATTCAGTAATACTAAAAGATAGTACACCCACTAGGTTTAATGTAGTCAATGGAAATCTCTCCTATGTAGTCGTCAGAATTGTGACAATTAGTATAGCAAGCAAATGCAGCTGCAAAGTCAATAAAGAGGAGGGAATAGGAAGTGGTCACTTCCCAGTACTTATACTTTATCAAGATAAAGGCAATGTTGAGGATGGAGGAAGGCCTACTACGTGGAATATGACAAAAGCAAACTGGGAACTGTTTAGATGCAAATGTAATGAAAATATTAGTGAACCATGTATAAGTGATGACATTCAGGAGTTTATTTGCAGTATAAATAAGGGAATCTTGATGGCAGTAAAGTTAGCTATATAGAAGATATCAAGTCACCTCCAAAGGTAAGACAGGTATCATGATAGAATGAAGAGTGTAAAAAAGGAATTAAAGAAAGGAACTAGGCATAGAAGAAAGAAAAAAAAATACAATGATATTGAGGACTTAATCAAATATAAAAGGAACACAGCAATTGCACAAAGGACTATTAAAAAGGCAAAAAAAAATAAAGCTGGAGAAAATACAATGGGGGAAAAAAGATACTGAAACATCAGAGGCAGATTAGGAAAATGAATGGAATATGGAGTAAGAGCAATATGATACCAGGTATCATTCATCAGCTATATATCGGGTATCATTGTAGAAGGCTAAAAGATTCAAAAGCTCAAATGAAGAAAAAACAGAAGCCCTAGCAGAAATATTCCACAACATTAGTTATGATGAAAATCAAAGTATAGAAATTTGTGTGAGGGGAAAATAATACTAAAGAGACTCATAAGAGGTGGGAGGCAGATAATACAATATTAACAAAACTTCTGTATGAGGGAATTTCAGTAAACTATATAGGTAAAAGCAAAAACTCTCTGCAGCATGCAAGGATGATGTATATAACAAAATGCTAAAACACATAGATGAAGCGTCTCTGAAAGTACTGCTAAAACTATTCAACAGCATATGGGAAATAGGTGAGCTACCAATTGAGTAGAAACTAGCAGTTGTGGTCCCATGTGGAAACCAGGGAAGCTGCAAACAAGAGCTGATGAATACAGGTCAATTGCCCTTATGTATGGGTATGGGTAAAGCCATGGAAAAAAATAGTTACTGAAAGATTAACAAAGTTCCTAGAGATATATGGATTTCTAGATAATGTGCAAAGTGGGTCCAGGAAAGGAAGAGTGCAGTTGATTATATAGTAAGAGGCACAATAAAGTATGGGACATAAAGACAATATATCTCTCCTAGATATTGAATAAGCAGGTGGTACATTAGGAGAGAGGTCTTATTGCATAAAATATAATCCACGGGCATACAATGAAGACAAAGTAAAATAACAGTGCAGGTCAGAATAGAGAGAGCCTACTCTAGTATGTGTGTATCTATACGAATCACAAATGGTACTCCACATGGGAGTGTCATCAGCCCTCACTTATTCAACGTAACGATAAATGATCTCCCAAAAAAGATGAATGCAGGAGAAGGCATATCCTTGTCTGCAGATGATAGTGCCATATGGGGTGAAAACGGAAACTGGGATATACCTTCCTAGTGAATTAATGAAGCCCTTAGAAAAAGTGCAGAATGAGGAAATGTGGGGCTTTAAATTTCAGTTCTCAAAACTAAAGGAATGATATTCACTAAAAGGAAAATTTTAAAAGATTGTAAACTGTCTCCCTCTCTGGACAGCAAGTAGGTATAGTTAAAAGCTACAATTTCCTGGGTGTGACATTTGATAGTAAACTATCATGGAAGGACCACGTTGAAAATATTGTCAATAAATGTAAAGGTAAACTCAATCTACTTAAAAGTATTTCTGGAACCACCTAGGGCATACATCAGAAACCAACAGTAATGCTTTATAAAGCATGAATAAAACTAAACGTTGAGTATGGATGCCAACCCTTAGGTTCATATTTGACGTTGAAATAAAGAAGGCTAGACTAGTCCAAGCTCAGACATTACACGTTGCATGTGGTTCCTTTATCACAAACCTTTGTGTGTAGTGCAGATAGGCACTTCACTAGTGGCTGCAGTGTTAAGAATGTAGTTATTGAACTTAACCTTTTGGGCAAATGCTATGCGACACAGGAAAGATAGACACACTTAACAAATATATGAAGAATGCTGGGAATTCAGTGGACAAAATGGGAGGAAATGAAACCAAAAATGTCTCCTGTGAATAGGATTAAAGTGTGGACAAAGATACTAGGAGAAAAGAAATTAAAATTAAATTAGCATATAGATAGCTGTGGGAAAATGCATTATGGGTGGAAAATCATGCCCTGGATATAAATGTGGAACTATACAATGAAATTAAAATGGCAAAAGGAGAGCTAAATGTATTAAATTTAGCAAATTGCTATATATGTGATAAATGGGGAAGATATTTAGAGATGGGTCTAAAGATGAAAAAAACAAGAGAGTGGGGACAGCATTCTGTGTCCTAACACTTAGAATAAAGAAATCCTTTAGATAATCAAATTGTATAGCCCTTATGATGGTCGAACTTGCAGAAATAATGTTGGCTTTATAGTGGATACTGGATGTGCAACCTACTTCCATTGTCCTCTTGTCAGATTCACTATCAGGACTACTGGCTACCAAAAATGGGAACTGAGATAGCAGAAATGATACAATTAATGAAATATTATTACTAACAACGGAACTGGCACAGATGGGAGTAAACATTGAAATAGCATGGATTCGAGCACATGTAGGGATAGCAGAAAATTAGGTTGTTACCCGGGGTTATCTGAATCCAAAGCTATGATAACTAGTCTCTGTTTTCTGGGCAATGTCAGGAAATAAATCAGTGGGGAACACAGCTTCTCCATCTGCTAAATGATTGGTACACACAAGAGTGATTTTACCCCCAAATGTTCTTTCGTTGAGTACAAAGCACACATGTAAAATAGCAATCGTCTAGAGCACCCCAGAATATAATTATCCAAGGTTTCAGGTGGTGTCAAGTGGCAGCAGCAGGTTCCGAGTGGCCAGACTTCCTCCTAGCTGCTGAGAAGATTAGCGTCAGTGTCTTTTTGCTTAGAGAAAATCCAAAGTTTTCCAAAGTATACACTCTCACTAAACTCTTTATAGATTTCTCCAAAAGAAAGACATAACTCAAAATAATTTCTAATAGACTAACAATTTCCCTAGTGACTGCAAAGAATTCATAATTTTTACTTGATCAAGGTCAGCTATTCATAATCCCTTCCATTCTCATGAATCTGTCATTTTACTCTATCTATTCTAGTTAGTAACAGTGCAACTGTGAGGATGTTTTTGTTTGCCTAAGCAAGGACAAATTCTTCTTGGCTATGTAGTGTCCTCTCTTCGAGCTTTTGGTGGCTGAATGCACAAGATGGTTGTGGATTATGTCAAGTACAGGTCTCTCATAACATGGTGATGCGCAAAAAAAATGCTGTAAAAATGAAAAACAAAATGTCACAGAGATCCCTCTAAGTCAGCGGTTCCCAAACTTGGTTCACGGCTTGTTCAGAATAAGCCCGTGGCGGGCCTAAAGATGCTTTGTTTACCTGAGCGTCCACAGGTATGGCTGCTCACAGCTCCCAGTGTCCGCGGTTCATTGTTCCCGGCCAATGGGAGCTGCGGGACACTGTGGCCTGGCCCACGTCAATTCCCACAGCTCCCATTGGCCTGAAACAGCGAACTGCGGCCACTGGGAGCTGCGAGCGGCCGTACCTGCGGATGCTCAGGTAAACAAAGCATCTTGCGGCCTGCCAAGGGCTTACCCTAAACAAGCCGCAGACCGAGTTTGAGAACTTCTGCTCTAAGTAAACAGGATTTAAAAATCTAATGAAAAAAGAACTAATTGAAGAGAGGCAAGAGGAAGGAATGAAAGTAGAGGAAAAAGGTTTTATGAAGCATGCCCTTGAATTGAAAATGCAGACATACTGCAAGAATCTGAGAGAAAGTGTGAGGTAGCTCTACTTTGAATTCTTACAGGACAGTGGCTTAAACAGCAACTTGGTCTTAATTAACAAACACGAAGATGGTCTGTGTGAGATGTACAAGGTCAGTAAAATGGCTGATCACATCATTTGGGAATGCAAAGAGTGTAATATTAATAGGGGGATTTTGTATGAGAAAACCAGATGCCTAAAAGTGACAGAGTTTATACCAATATACCAGGTAAGAGCATAAGAAAAATGGGGCACCATTATAAAAGCAATTTTGCAATTTTAAAAAACTACTGGGAAGAGAAAGTGTAACTATATGCCACGAAATTCATCACCTGGTGGTCATAGACTCAGAATGTTAGTCTGCTACAACATTTAAATACAACAACAAGAAGAGGGCTGCAGGGAGGGAGTCTGCAGTCAGGGGAACAGAGAGGTGGTGAGGAGGAAACCAGGGAGGAAAATATGCCCTGGGACCTAGCCCTGAAAGAAGCGTCAATCCAGAGAAGTTAGCCTGAGAGAGGCTGGCTAGGAAGAAGCTCAGGGAAACAGCAGCAAGAAGTGTGACTGTGCTGACCTTGTCTGCTGGTTTTAGGGTTGCTGGGCTGGAACCTAGCATAGAGGGAGGGCCCAAGTACCCCTATCAGCCACTGGGAAAGTTGTGCAGGACCTGGAAACTTAGAACCAAAGACTGTCTGGGACAGCTTCTGGATAGCTTTTATGTTGGGCCTTTGTTACCCTAATAGGGAAGGACTATACAGTGACCTAGTCCAAGGCCAAATCATGAAGAGGGAGCACCCAGAGTCACACACAGAGGGAGGGAGGCCCACAGTGTGAGCAATTGATGAAAGGGGGTACCAGATGGGGCAAGAGCTAATTTCCAGACCTAGCCATCAGGAGGTGCACCTGTGGTGAGCGGGACCCTTTCACATATATCCTAGAATAAACCAGGAGTAACTCCATTGATTTTAGTGGAATAACTTTGATGGAAGTGAGCTGAGAATCAGGCCCAAAATCTGGAACACATGTCTGTTTCTCACTCGTAGGCATATTTTATATCTTTGCTGCATAACAAGTAAACAGTTAATTAAAAAATATATTTAGAAAATATGTTTAATATATTTTAGAATTGACAAGTCTGTATATGCATCAATCATGCTGAATGACAACATAAAGGCGATGCCAGGAGTCTTATAATGAAGGTGATCTTTCATAGATGTCTTGGAATTAAAGTGAAAATGACAACTTCTCTCTGGAGAAAATGGTAATGGAGATACATCTGACCAAGCTATAATTGTGAAGGGAAGCACCCTTCTATTTGCTTAATGATTGATAGCTGCCTTCTTTACCAAAATAACTGAGACAGTGCAAACAAGCATGGGTTTAATAGGTAAAGACAGGTAATGATAACTCAGTTTTATCCTAAACTAATTCCAATGATTAGCTTTGGGCAACATGCTGTATTTTACTTCCAAAAAAATATCAATCTGTGTGCACATTCACTTTCTAAAGTAATCAACAACCACTGTAAAGACTCAGCATGATCAAATCAGGAATATTTATACATTTAAAATAGGATAGAAAATGACCGGTTCATCTGCACAGCCACAAAGAATTAGCTGTTTAAGCCCCTGATTTAGCAAAATGCCTCCTTCCATCCCAATTTAACAATGCATTTAAGCACAATTGACTTTATGAACAAATGTTAATGAAGACACAAGTAAGGCAAACTTGCTGTTCCTTCCTATGAACTTACCCATAAGGACTCAATTCTCATAGAATTTTTTTGGGGAAAAACAAGCCAGACTTAACTGTGTCTTGTTAACTTGATCATTGATCTTACTAATAGAGCAATATTTTCTAATATGGCTAGTTAGTTTGATAATTATCAATCTTCATTTTATTATTTATTTAGTATTACAGTCATTTCTATGACACAAATCATTGTATTATCCAGATACATTGCACAGGGCTTAGATCAGGGGCGGGCAAACGTTTTGCCTGAGGGCCACATCGGATTTGCAAAATTGTATATAGGGCCAGTTAGGGGACGCTGTGACCCCTTCGCCCCCCAAACAACCAGGCATGGCCCAGCCCCCAACTCCTATCCAACCCCTCCCCGCTTCTTGCCCCCTGACGGCCCCCCTGGGACTCCTGCCCCATCCAACAGCTCCGCTCATTCCAGACTGCCCCTCCCCCAGAACCCCCGCCCCATCCAACCACTCCTTCTTCCTGACCGCCCCCAGAACCCCTCGCCCTGACTGCCCTCCACTGCACTAGCCAACACTCCCTCTCCTTCCTGACTGCCCTCCCGGGACCCCTGCCCCCATTCAACCCCCTGTTTCCTGGTCCCTGACCACCCCCTCGAATTCCCCTGCCCTCTATTTAGGGTGACCAGACAGCAAGTGTGAAAAATTGGGAGGGGGGTGGGGTGGGGTGGGTAATAGGAGCCTATATAAGAAAAAGACCCAAAAATCGGGACCGTCCCTATAAAGTCGGGACATCTGGTCACCCTACCTCTATCCAACCCCCCTGCTCCCTGCCCCCCTTCTGCATTGCCTGGAGCACCAGTGGCTGGTGGTGCTGCAGCCATGCTGCTGCACAGCACAGAGCACCAGGCTGGGCTCTGCAGCTGCGCTGCTCCAGGAGCTCACAGCGCCCCCGCCCAGAGCACTGCGCCAGCGGGGCAGTGAGCTGAGGCTGCGGGGGAGGGGGAACAGCAGGAGAGGGGCTGGGGGCGAGCCTCCCGGGCCAGGAACTCAGGGGCCGGGTGGGAAGGGCCCGCGGGCCATAGTTTGCCCACCTCTGGCTTAGATTGATGCAAAACTAGTTCCTGTGCGTAGGGAGCTGAGGACCTGCATTCTGAACAATGGAATACATTTTACACTGCCACACTGTACAGTCTAATGTTCCAGTGTAATAATACTTACCTCTTTGTGGATGAAAAGCATAATAAGAACTAAGGATAACTATCCTGTTTTACTGAACCACAGAGGCATGAAATGACTTGCCTAAAGGCACACAACAGGTCTGTGGTGGAGTTGGGAATAGGACAAAGGTCTCCTGACTCCTAGTCCTAAAGCTTTATCTTCTGGACTTCGCAGCAGTACCTTTTGAAATGTGAAGTCTTTACCTATGGCAAACGAGTCCATTTACTGCTTTCTTGCCTTATCCATTATCCCAACCTTATGGGTCTCTTTCAGCTGTTTCTTCCTTTTTCGCATCCACGAGTCCAAGGCTCCTTCCTTGCTATATCCACAACTAAATATAAGTCTCATAGGTGCATTTAAGTAAAAATAGTACACATGTAAAACTATTAGGTAGCTAGATGTTAGTTGTTCACATTAAAATGAAAGGATGTCGTGCAATCTAAATTCAAATACACCAAAGAATGGTAGTAGCAGTGGTTGGTGAAATATAAGTCAATTAAAATAACATTTTGTTTTCAAATTAGAAAAATGACCTTAAATAATTTCAATATAGTGATTATGGAAATGCGTGTGTGAAATATTCAGTGCTACAGATGTTGAAAATTATCCATTTTTGAGTGTTCATAGCTATTGTGAACATGCTGTGTTCTGTATAAAATTTTTGGTCAGCAAACTTTTTATAAAAGATTTCTTAATTGAAGTTGGACACTAAATTTGAATTGTCTAGTTGCTAGTATGAGCAAAAACTAAGGCAGCTTCATGATGGGCATTCTGAATTTTTAGTTGGAGCTGGTTATATAGTAGAAGTATGATATGATTCAAGTTCCCTCTTTAGGTCTCATTGTTGACTGAAGTTATTTCACCTGTTCAGGATGATCACTAGGTACATTTGGACTTATTTCCATAGATTTGAAAGACTGAAGAAGAATTGGTCAAGAAAGTATATTTTCCTCACAAAATTGAAAGTAAATTTTTCATTCATTTTTTTCAATGTATTTCATGAAAATTATTAAATATAACTAACTGAATTCAATTTCAAATTTTTATTTTGTTTCACTTTGAATTTAAATTTTTGTTTCCTTTTTCAAAAAAAGTATGATTTTGAAAGTCTGAAATTTTGTTTTTCCCTTCTTTCCTTCCTTGTCACTAAACGCAAGAGAATGAATGGAGTCTGTTTTTTCCTCATTTTTTTCCTTTTTTTCTAATGTATAGCTTCTCAAACCTTCCTAAGTTGAGTAGTTTTTGAAAAGTTTTTAAGTTACAAAAAAAAAAGTGACGCATACGCACAAAACAGACAGAAAACAACCTAACCTTACCCATCATGCATTCTACATCATTCAGTGGCAAAAGTGGGGGGAAACAAAGCACCTGAAATTTAAATTTTGTTTGGCTTTCAAGACATCGTTCTTGAATTGTGAGCACCAGAACTGGATACAATATTCCAGCAGTGATTGCACCATTGCCAAATACAGAGATAAAATAACCTCTTTACTCTAACCTGAGATTTCTGTTTATATATTCAATGATTGCGTTAGGTCTTTAGAACACAGTATCATATTGGAGCTCATGTTCAACTGATTATCCACGACAATCACCAAATCTCTTTTGGAATCACTGCTTCCCAGGATAGAGTCCCTTCAGAATGTAGAGTATGGCCTACATTCTTTGTTCCTAGATGTACACATTTATGTTTAGCAGTGTTAAAATTTGTTTGCATGCGGCCAGTTTACCAAGTAATCCAGATCCCTCTGAATCAGTGACCTGGCCTTTTCATTATTTACCACTCTCCCAAATTTTGTGTCATCTGCAAAATTATCAAAGATGATTTTATGTTTTCTTCCAGGTTACTTACAAAAATGTTAAATAGTGTATCTCTCCAGGACCCCAGTGGAAATACATTTAATATTTGCCACATTAATATTATATCATTCTAATTTTTAATCAAAATGTCATGCGATACCAAGTTAAATGACTTACAGTAGTCTAACATCAAAACTATTACCTTTATCAACCAATCTTGTAATCTCATCCAAAAAGGATGTTGAGTTAGTTTTACAGGATCTATTTTCCATAAACCCATGATTTGCCTTAATTGCATTACTCCTCTTTGAGTCCCATATCAGCTGCTCCATTATGTGCACCTGATAGACAAATTCAAACTGGTAATCTTCACTTTCCAGCCATTGGATCTTGTTGTCTAGGAGTGGGTGGATAGAATGTGTGTACTATCTCTGAACCAGTTAGAAAAAATCATAGTGTCTTATTTTGCCTGAAGTCTGAGCCCTATAGTGTCAATAACACCCATTGACAAGACTTTGCTTTAAATCCGTGTCTAGCATATGTATAATTCTATGGCATTTGAAGTTAGTTTCTTGCATGTTTATACTATAGCTAGTTTTGCAATGGCCAGGATGGTTTTACTACCTGCTCTTGTATGTAGTTTGGCACTGTAATTCTAGAGCAGTGGTTCTCCAAGCCAGCCCTCCACTTGTTCAGGGAAAGCCCCTAGTGGGCCGGGCCGGTTTGTTTACCTGCCGCGTCCACAGGTTTGGCCGATCGCGGCTCCCACTGGCCACGGTTTGCCACTCCAGGCCAATGGGCCGAGGGATGTGCTGGCCGCCCTTCCTGCAGCCCCCATTGACCTGGAGCAGCGAACTGTGGCCAGTGGGAGCCACGATCGGCCAAACCTGTGGACGCAGCAGGTAAACAAACCAGCCCGGCCTACCAGGGGCTTTCCCTGAACAAGCGGCGGACCGGCTTTGAGAACCACTGTTCTAGAGTGAGTTTGTTTTACTCTCCATTCATATAAAAAGCTTCAAATATGATTTGCAGATCCTCAGCATGCCTAAAAATATCTCCTAATTTATGTGTCTAACTTTAGTACCTAAATCCATATTTAAGCTCCTAAATTTGAAAATGTCATCTTACATCTCTAGAGAGATAATATGGGTGAGGTTTATTGGACCAACTTCTGTAAGTAAAAGTTTCCTAGCTTACAGAAAGCTCTTCTTCAGGTCACCTGAACCTGGTCCAATAACAGATATTACCTCACCCACCTTGTCTTTCTAATGTCCTGAGACCCTCAAGACTACAACAATACTGTGTATCTTAAATCTCTAACTCTTAGAGCTGGGATAAATTATGTTCCCCCATCACAGGTAACATAGAACAGGCAAATATTGATATCTTAATAATAATGTAGACAGTGTGTTTTGACACAAAATATTCTATGTAAATAAAGATGATTTACATGCATCCATTATTCTCTAGGCCTTTCATGTGGTGTAATGCAATGCAAGCTAGTGGTCCTGGTGATTTTCTTGCTTTGATATATTTTTTCTTGACTAATTGTAAACAGTTGTGCAAATTTCATGAGGAAAATGGTTCACAGGAAGAATCCAAAGGGATCACTCTTGCTGACTTCCATTTGCACTAGAGGACTTACTTATGGGTGACCTAAGAGATGCACAAATTAATTACTTACTCGAGAATGTTTGTTTAAGTCAGAAAATAGAATAGTAGAAAATACATCCTTTATCAGTGCCATTGCTTCTGATGAAGGAAGAGGGATTCTGATCACTATTGATGACATAGGTTGAGAGATACTAAAAGAAAGGTTTCAGAGCAGCAGCCGTGTTAGTCTGTATTCACAAAAAGAAAAGGAGTACTTGTGGCACCTTAGAGACTAACAAATTTATTTGAGCATAAGCTTTCATGAGCTACAGCTCACTTCATCGGATGCTCACGAAAGCTTATGCTCAAATAAATTTGTTAGTCTCTAAGGTGCCACAAGTACTCCTTTTCTTTTTAAAAGAAAGAGGATATGTTACGGGTAATGACAAAAGAGGCCATAAGGAGAAGAGGTCCCCTGCTGATACTAGACCCTATCCTCTGAGGTGATGAGTTTCCTCAACTCTTATTGCCTTCAATGGGAGTTGAGGACACTCAGTATCTTGTAGGGTATGGCCCATTGATTAGGGACATATGCATCCAGCAATCTTCCTCTCTGTCTCCTTACATAAGCTTTCCATCGAGTATTTTTTTTTTAAATCAATTCTATGTTAGTAAAAAATAGATTTTTCAAGTTCTTTATCAGTGCATGTCTCTTGCCTGGCCCAGCATGTACACAGTGATTCTTATCATTTTGCATTATAACAGCTCTATCTCAGAAGGGATTTTTTTTATAAATTGAAAGCAATCAGATTTTTTAAAATGTATTACAGGAAGAGAGAACACTTATTTAAAGTACAATGATATTGTGTCAACCACTGAAAAGAGTGGGGGGAAAGAGAGAATGAATACTGGTACATACTTAAGTCTTCACAGAACAAACTGTCTTGATAACACATTATAATCAATAATGAAAAAGTCTACATTGCAATCCAGTCTTCTTGTATAAAAATGAAGCTTCTGTTATTTACAGCATTCAACTTAATTGAAGAATCATTGAAGATTTCTATTCAGAAGGGAACAGTTACCCTGTGGAATGAAAACATTTATGAGGAACAGTTTGATGACTGAATAGTTCCTTCCTTTCTAATGCTTTCTAATTACTCTTATAAAGAAGCCACAAAAAGAAATGGGATATAAAAAATTGTGTATCCAGTCACATGCACCAAACATTTAAAAATATGAAATTAGATCAGCAAACATTTCCTATTGAAAAAAAATAAGGTTGGACATACTCTTTCTTCGTAAAGATCACTCTATTCATATAGGGCCAAATCTACTAAGATGCCGAAAAGTGCAGATGGGATTGCAGTGGAATTTTCAGAAGTACCTAAGTAGATTAGATGCCTAACTCTCATTGAATCATAGGCCTGGAAGGAACCTTGAGAGATCATGTAGACCAGTCTCCTGCACTCATGGCAGGACTAAGTATTATCTCTAGATGAATGGAAGTGAAATGCTGTCATGGCAGGCGACCAGCTTGGCTTAACAGTGAAATCCTTGCTGATCTTAAATACAAAAAAGAAGCTTACAAGAAGTGGAAGATTGGACAAATGACCAGGGATGAGTATAAAAATATTGCTCGGGCTTGCAGGAGTGAAATCAGGAAGGCCAAATCACACCTGGAGTTGCAGCTAGCAAGAGATGTTAAGAGTAACAAGAAGGGTTTCTTCAGGTATGTTAGCAACAACAAGAAAATCAAGGAAAGTGTGGGCCCCTTACTGAATGAGGGAGGCAACCTAGTGACAGAGGATGTGGGCAAAGCTAATGTACTCAATGCTTTTTTTACCTCTGTCTTCACGAACAAGGTCAGCTCCCAGACTACTGCACTGGGCAGCACAGCATGGGGAGAAGGTGACCAGCCCTCTGTGGAGAAAGAAGTGGTTCGGGACTATTTAGAGAAGCTGGACGACCACAAGTCCATGGGGCAGGATGCGTTGCATCCGAGAGTGCTAAAGGAGTTGGTGGATGTGATTGCAGAGCCATTGGCCATTATCTTTAAAAACTCATGGCGATTGGGGGAGGTCCCAGATGACTGGAAAAAGGCTAATGTAGTGCCGATCTTTAAAAAAGGGAAGGAGGATCCTGGGAACTACAGGCCAGTCAGCCTCACCTCAGTCCCTGGAAAAATCATGGAGCAGGTCCTCAAGGAATCAATTCTGAAGCACTTAAAGGAGAGGAACGTGATCAGGAACAGTCAGCATGGATTCACCAAGGACAAGTCATGCCTGACTAATCTAATTGCCTTCTATGACTAGATAACTGGCGCTGTGGATGAAGGGAAAGCAGTGGACATGTTGTTCCTTGACTTTAGCAAAGCTTTTGACACTCTCTCCCACAGTATTCTGCAAAGCAAGTTAAAGAAGTATGGGCTGGATGAATGGACTCTAAGGTGGATAGAAAGCTGGCTAGATTGTCGGGCTCAATGGGTAGTGATCAATGGCTCCATGTCTAGTTGGCAGCCGGTATCAAGAGGAGTGCCCCAGGGGTCGGTCCTGGGGCCAGTTTTGTACAATATCTTCATAAATGATCTGGAGGATGGTGTGGATTGCACCCTCAGCAAGTTTGCAGATGACACTAAACTGGGAGGAGTGGTAGATATGCTGGAAGGTAGGGATAGGATACAGAGGGACCTAGACAAATTGGGGGAATGGGCCAAAAGAAATATGATGAGATTTAGCAAGGACAAGTGCAGAGTCCTGTACTTAGGACGGAAGACTCCAATGCACTGCTATAGACTAGGGACCGAATGGCTCAGCAGCAGTTCTGCAGAAAAGGACTTAGGGGTTACAGTGTACGAGAAGTTGGATATGAGTCAACAGTGTGCCCTTGTTGCCAAGAAGGCCAATGGCATTTTGGGATGTATAAGTAGGGGCATTGCCAGCAGATCGAGGGACATGATCATTCCCCCCTATTTATTTGACATTGGTGAGGCCTCATCTGGAGTACTGTGTCCGGTTTTGGGCCCCACGCTACAAGAAGGATGTGGAAAAATTGGAAAGAGTCCAGCGGAGGGCAACAAAAATTATTTGGGGACTGGAACACATGACTTATGAGGAGAGGCTGAGGGAACTGGGGATGTTTAGCCTTCAAAAGAGCAGAATGAGGGGGGATTTGATAGCTGCTTTCAACTACCTGAAAGGGGGTTCCAAAAAGGATGGTTCTAGACTGTTCTCAGTGGTAGCAGATGACAGAAAAAGGAGTAATGGTCTCAAGTTGCAGTGGGGGAGGTTTAGGTTGGATATTAGGAAAAACTTTTTCACTAGGAGGGTGGTGAAACACTGGAATGCGTTACCTAGGGAGGTGGTGGAATCTCCTTCCCTAGAAGTTTTTAAGGTCAGGCTTGACAAAGCCCTGGCTGGGATGATTTAGTCGGGGGTTGGTCCTGCTTTGAGCAGGGGGTTGGACTAGGTGACTGAGGTCCCTTCCAGCCCTGATATTCTATGATTCATGGATACAGGGTGAACTGCCTTTAGAACCCTTTGTATCCCTCTTGAGTGAAAATCTCTTGTGACAGGTTTCACTACATTAGTTCCTTTTTGGGTGGAACCACATGGTCCTACCACTCTCAGACTAGATCTCTGGAATTTAGCCCCACTTCGTCCTGTTGTCCATCTGTGGTGTCACAATAGGCCTAGCTGTATGTGGCACCTGCAAGACTTTTTCCTCCAGTAGCCTGTGATCGGCCACTGATTTAAAGTGATTCAGAAACTGGTTCTTCAAAACAAAATATAATTTATTCACCCAAAGGTACATAGCAAGAAGAGACTAGGTATAAAACAACAGTAGGCCTGAGGTCTTGCCTACATTTCCTTGCAAGTTTTGGGTAGTTCCACTCAGCCCAATCATCCCTACTCTTGGGCTGGGACAGACAGACAGCCCCTGCAATAGTCTATGTCTCTCTGGCAGAGTCTCCTCTCTAGCTGCTGCTCACCTCCCTTCCTCTCTAGGCCAGGATCTTTAACGGATTAGTGTCCCTTTTATCCTAGGTTTGGACCTGGACAAAATTAACCCACCAGCCTGGTTTGAACCAGGCAGATAGGCATTCCCCAATGAATAGCGACCCCACTCTTTCCTAACGACCTTGGTATTCTCTCCGATGGTATTCTTTGTCATTGTTTCATTTCCTGTTTTTTTTCTCCTAACAGCCTGCTTTTGATTTGACTCTTTGTAGTCAGGCAAGATAATATCAAACAGGTAATCTGAGTTTCATATGATAGTCATAAAAATAATAGAGAACTTACTCATTTTCTTCAGGTTCCTAACCTGCTCAGGCACTTTTGCAAGTCTCACTAGGCTCCTATCTGTACCTTTAGGTGCCTAAATACCTTTGTAAATCTGGCCCCATAGTCTTTTGGCATTCTAGTCAACATTTAAAATATCATTAGAATTCAGTACCACCTTCATTAAATCTTCTACTGATATTAATGCAGATCTGAAAATGGACAATCTCTGGCTTTAGCAAGGGAAGAATACAACAGTTTGGTGGATTAGAATCTGTAATGTTTTGGTGTCTTTGTCCCCGATTCAGCCATTCGCTTAAATTCATTTATAGTTCAGCATATATTTAAGTTCTGTTGACTTGAATGGGACTTACGCACATGTATTTATGATTTAGCATATCTTAAGTGCCTTTATTCTCAGATTGCTACTCAACTGAATTTCATAGAAGGAAAGAAGAATAGAAGTGTGTTTATTTATGTATGTATCTATATAATATATCTGCAGTCACCAAATGTTTAATTATTTTATCAGCAATATTTCAAGTGTTGCCAGCACCTCTAGGTTTGCATCAGTCTTTCCTCAGTCTTACCTATCCCTTAGGCTTGCATTCTACCAATTAATTATTATTATTAATTATTTTATTTGTATTACTGTAGCACTCCAGAATCCTTTTCATGGATCAGGACCTTATTGTACAAGGCATGGTAAAAACTGAAAACAAAAAGATGATCCCTGCCCCAAAAGCTTGCAATCGAACTATAAGAAAAGAGACAGCAGATGGATATAGGAAGATAGGGAAGTGCAAGGAAACATCGAGACAATATTGATCAGCATGATAGGGATTGGTTTCAGCACACCAGTAACCTAACCATTGTCAATTTTTTTGTACATACAAGAACAAAAGAATTTAGAGGAGGGATTTGAAGAAGAATAATGAGTTAGTTTTGTGGATGTTAACAGAAAGAACCTCCCAAGCATAAAGGGCTACGTAGGAGAAAGCACAAAGGTGCTTGTTTGGAAATTTAACAAGTGGGCGATGGAAGCTGGCACCATGGGCTGATTGGAAGTGGGAGCTGACATCTGAATAGTGAATGAGAGGTGATAGGTTGGGTGAGGATAGGTCAATGAAGGGCTTTGAAAATGAAGATAAGTAATTTATGTTTGATGCAATAGAAAGGGGGTACCCACAGGAGAGATGCAAAGAGAGGGATTATATGATCAAAGTTTTGGACTAGGAAAATGATATTTGCAGCATCATTCTGAATGGATATGAGTGGAACAAGATGAGATTTTCCAAGAGCGGATACAAGGATGATGCTGCTGCTGCTGAGGTGACATTCATCAGAGAACAATCTGGTCATACCCAGGATTAAGAAGCTAGCGAAAAAAAAATTCTCTGTGACAAAGAATTAAAAGTAATTAAGTCAAGAAGGAATTTTGGCTGTTGAGATTTTATTTAATTTTTATTTATCCTTTAAAAATAGAGCTTAGGAAAGGTCCTGGATTTAAATCTCCAGAAACCAAAGCTCTATTTATTCACAGGACAGGTGCAAACTACTGCCACACTCCTAGTCTGTCTCTACCCTAACACAGAGAGTGGCTTTTAGGCTGTAAGAGAGGTTTCATTCTCCATTCCGAAGCAAATCTTGTTCTTTCTGTTTGAGACTGCAGCAAGAGTGTGCTGAGGTTTTTTGTCATATGGACACCTGTCCTTTTGGAATGAGCTAGGATCATCAACTAATATAACATGAGACACTGAACTTAATAATCAGTCTATAGAGGATGCTGCATGCATGCAGGATGGTTACTGTTCTCGTCATGGGCTTCCCTGATGTCTTCCTAAGCTGAACACGGCTGATTCAGAGGCCATTGATTGGCTCAAGACTATTTAGCTGTTTTCTAGATTGGTTGGGTTGTTTATTTTTAAAACCTTGTCTTGTTTATCTTACCACACTCAGTCATGTGCTCTCTCTCTATCAAGTGGGCAATGACTTTTGGTTACTACTGACAAGAATTGGATCTAGACCAGGGACTCGGGAGGAAAGGAGCTGCACGCCATAAACAAATACTAGGCACATTTTTAAGAAAAGGACAAAAACCATTTGTAACTACAAGGTGAAGGTTGGAGACATATGATTATTAATTTGTTTAAAATATGAATAATGTGTTAATTGGTATGGGGAGCTGTGGTGTGAGGTAAATATTTTTATTTTATGGAGTGCAATTTCCTAAGATGCTATTGATCTGTCTAAAATATTGAGGACCAAATTCTATTATCAGATTCTCCAGTTGAAACCAATGGGAACCACAGAAGTGAACGCAATGGCTTTTACTTATCTTTTCTTTTCCTTATGCAAGAGTACAGTGCAGAGGTGGAGAGGAGGCTGAAACCGTTTTTCCCCACATCTCTCCCTCTTCTCTACCTCAATGCACAAGAGACATAATTGTAACCTCTGAGCTAAGGGGGGGTGTAGGATCTGTTCCATCCCTGTTCCATCCCTACTGTCCTGGAGTCATAGAACACTACAGAGGAAGCTGGAAGGACACCACTCCTCTGTTTTGGAAGGAAGTTACACATCACAAAGGGTTGGGGTAGTAAGTGCACAGCCTCCATTGCTTCCCCTGTGGTATTGCATCTCCCCATTGCAGGACTGTTCCTAATCACGCAGTATAGCCCATAGTACTTTATAAGACACGCAGAGAAGGGAGGAATTATTGACCCTGTAAAGCATGAGGACAGGCAAGAATTCAAGGACTGTGGAATAACTGCAGGACTTTCAGTTGACCTTCATTGTGTGCAATGCAAACACCCTGTGCTAATCAAATAATAAACACTGACACAAATCAAGTGTTAAATGCAGGTTTTGTGCACAGAGAGTTGCATATGCACAAGTCATAGGCCGACAGCAAATTTGGTGCAATTGTGTTCTCTCAATGTCCATGTAACCACGAGTGCAATTTAAAGTCATGATGTGCATCATGGCAAGGTCCCAAAAGATGTTTTAAAATGTTAACTGCCTTGGCACAAATGGGTCAATCAAACTCTCGTTAAAATCAATGGGTGCTTTGTCACTGACTTCAGTAGCTACAGTATCAGGCTTGTGGGCAAATGGTGCTGTCTTGCTTTCCAGTAAAGTTCCAAGTGGTTCCTAATGTTTCCTGCAGGACCTCCCTCTCTCTGCTCCTCATTCCCGCTGATTTGTAGATCCTATAAGTTAACAAGCTGCATCTGCCCCCAAAGGGTTACTCAGCAGTTTTATACAGCATTCCAACTCCTGAATTATGTAAGCAGAGGAATGGTCCCACTATCATGGGGAAATTTCCTGGCTTCTCTACTACCCCAGTGGAATTGGATCGCAAATGTATCTGAGTCACCACCACACCTCCTTTTACCCAGTTGCCTGCCTGTCCTCAGGACTCCTCTCTCTCTCTCTCTCTCTCATGCAATGAAGTCCTCATAATCCAAATAAGATTGGGTCCTCAGATCCCTGGAGGGTTTAACCCCCACTCTTTTCATAGGGCCGTCAAGTCAGGGGCTAGGGTATCCCCACTCCAGGCTACTTTCTGCTTACTGGTCACTTCCCTGGCCCAGTGATCTCTACATTCACTTTAAACCATATACTATTTATTAAACAACAATTTTAAACAAAAAAAGGAAGGGGGTGAACTGAAAAGCTTAAAAGATCAAGGAACCCCACACTATGGGCACAGGGAACAGCGTAAACAACAATTTCTGGAGGTCAAGAATATTCACAGCGTATTCTTTACCCATCCCACACCTCATTCCAAAGACCTGGCTGCACTGTGGTGATACTGTGAGTAAGACATCTGCTCTGGTCGTGGCTACGTGCCCTAAGACTTTTGATGGTGGGACCCTTCTCCCCAGTATTGACCATCCCATCATGTTTGCAACCCCCCTGCCCTCTGAGTTCAGCCTTTAAGGCTCTCTTTATCTGATGACATAGCCTTCCATTGGGCTCTCTTAACCCAGGGTCCCCACCTTTTTCTCCCTATCCACTCATTGCACTTGGCTCCAGTTTGCATGCAGTTTCCCACTATCACGGTTCTGGTCACATGGTTCTCCACTGTAGCTCAGTTAGCGCTCATTGTCAGTGCAGCAGGTGTCTGGTGCTCTGGCTGCATGCCCCAGGCTCTACTCTGGTCAGCTGCACTCTTCTCTTTTGCCTTACTCCACCCATGCAGCCCTGGATCCCACGAAGGATGATCCAAAGGCTTTTGACTCCAGGTCTGGATTAATCAATTGTGAGCCCTGGCACCCAGACCATGGCCTGGCCTCCCATTCCATCCTCAGAACCCGGCCCTACTCGGCTTCTGCCCCCCTCTCCCTGAGGTCCCACCCATGCTCCACCCCACCCTTCCCCTTTCTCCTGCTACTGGGAGAGGGCCACCAAAAAAAATACATATATGTTCTACTCAGAGGCCAACAGTTTCCTTATTTTCAAGGTGCATCCCTATGTAGGATTGTTACAGGGTCCAAAGGGAACTCTGCAGTATATTCTTGGACTATTTTAGAAATCGAATAACATTTTAGTAGGCTGTAGTCATGAAATGCATTTTAGGCAGTCTTTTAACTTATTCATTTTGAGGTACTGTGTACAAAAGGACACAAAGTAAATATGCTAAACTGAAACCATTCACTGATGCCTTACGTGTGACCATTGTTAAAAATTGGGAAGACTGCAAACTAAATCTGTTTGGTTATTGCTGTTTTTCCAGACTCTGAATACGGAATAGATTCTTTCCAATCTTCCCTGTTGTTATGATAGATAAAATACATATGGGAAAATGGATTAGTTTATGAAAAAAACATCAAGCCCTTTCTATAATATTTCATGGATATAGCAGTTGACAGTCCATGTTTGCAATTTGAGAGGATTTAGATTTTGTATACTTTGATAGCAATATAGAAATCCTGAATTCTATGAAAAATAGAGGAGATTAATAAATGAGGAAATGCTTTCCCAGCTATTCAATATAACCAATATTTGTTCGGATTTAAAAATATTTTAATTCAAGAGCTTCTATTCTTTGACAGCTGAGTCATACTCTGAGAAGAGCTACAGCTCACTGTTTACCAGAGACGAGAACACTGGAAAATAACCCTTTTTAAGCTCTCTTTAAAAATACAGACTTGGGTCCCCATTATGCTGCTCCTTGGCTCTAGGATCTTCAGCTTGTTTACTATTTTTATTTCTGCACTATTTCAGCTAAACTTTTATGATCCTTAAAGATCTTCAGAAGCTACTCAGAAATTATTATGTAGTGTAAACTTATGAATTAATTTACAAAATGAACAACTTGAGAGAAATTCAGGGAATTGTTTCGTAAAAGTGCACTAGATGAGGTCCATCCCAGAAGATGCTGGATTTTACTTTGGTATCAATGCACACTATACTCCCTCCCATTGAATAATTAACATGAGACATTCTCCTCTCCTCTGAGATTTAGGAAAGGACACAATTCAGATTGTTCAGGTCCTAATGATTTTCACATCCTCTCTAAAAGGGGATTTTTGAATAGTAGCTCCTGTTCACCTTTTGTTAATACATTTTGAAATTCTTAGGTTTTGGTGGTTTTTTTGGTATATTTGCTAAAAAAAATTCAGGGTTTAGTTCTCTGGTTTTAAATATGTGTGCATATATATATATATATATTCGTTAAAGTTACATTTGGCTAAATACAGTTCCATTTCTCTCTCCTGTCTTTCTGATTCTCAAGCAGACCCTAAACAGCAGCTAAAATCATTTCAAGGCAGGGAGCAGGAAGTCCCTTCATCACGGAAGCAAGCCTATGTCATGCTCTTCTTGGTGCAATTATCTCTTTCTCAATGCATCCACAATGACACATCTGTCTGTTGCTTTCTCGCTCTCTGGCATGTTTATCATACCAGGCTTTTTGCTTTTTTTGAGCATCCTGTAGGTTTTCTTTAGCAAGGGCTAAAGAGGTTCGGAAGGTGTTTTGTAGGTTGGTTACAAAGTCCAGAATGTTAGTTCCTGGAGAAGGTGTAAACCCCTCCCATTGCTGCTTCCTTGTGGCTGGACTTAACAAAAACTAGACAAGCCATTTACAACACTCTTTGCTTCTCTACAAAAGAAAAAGGACACTAAACTATCTAAACTACTACATGCCACAAGTGGCCACAACAGTGGTTCCCTTAACCCACCCAGCAATATTGTCAATCTATCCAACTATACTCTTAGGACAGATTCTTCTGCTGGGCTATCTCGGGGCCTCTCCTTCTGTGCCTCCACCCCCAAAAACAGGATACAGTTCTGTGGTGACCTAGAATCCTATTTTCGACGTCTCCAACTCAAGGAATATTTCCAATACAGCTCTGAACAACATACTAACCCACAGAGACCTTCCTATCAAGACTGTAAAAAGAAGGATTCTGGGTGGACTCCTCCTGAAGGTCGAAACAACAGACTGGACTTCTACATAGAGTGCTTCCGCCAACGTGCACAGGCTGAAATTGTGGAAAAGCAGCATCACTTGTCCCATAACCTTAGTTGTGCAGAACACAATGCCACCCACAGCCTCAGAAACAACTCTGACACCATAATCAAAAAGGCTGACAAAGGAGGTGCTGTGGTCATCATGAATAGGTCGGAATATGAACAAGAGGCTGCTCAGCAGCTCTCCAACACCACTTTCTACAAGCCATTACCCTATGATCCCACTGAGGGTTACCAAAAGAAACTACAGCATTTGCTCAAGAAACTCCCTGAAAAAGCACAAGAACAAATCCGCACAGACACACCCCTGGAACACCGACCTGGGGTATCCTATCTGCTACCCAAGATCCATAAACCTGGAAATCCTGAATGCCCCATCATCTCAGGCATTGGCACCCTGACAGCAGGATTGTCTGGCTATGTAGACTCACTCCTCAGGCCCTACGCTACCAGCACTCCCAGTTATCTTCGAGACACCACTGACTTCTTGAGGAAACTACAGTCCATCGGTGATCTTCCTGAAAACACCATCCTGGCCACTATGGATGTAGAAGTCCTCTATATCAACATTCCACATGAAGATGGACTACAAGCCGTCAGGAACAGTATCCCCGATAATATCACAGCAACCCTGGTGGCTGAACTTTGTGACTTTGTCCTCACCCATAACTATTTCACATTTGGGTACAATGTATATCTTCAAATCAGCGGCACTGCTATGGGTACCCGCATGCTCCCACAGTATGCCAACATTTTTATGGCTGACTTAGAACAACGTTTCCTCAGCTCTTGTCCCCTAATGCCCCTACTCTACTTGTGCTACATTGATGACATCTTCATCATCTGGACCCATGGAAAAGAAGCCCTTGAGGAATTCCACCACGATTTCAACAATTTCCATCCCACCATCAACCTCAGCCTGGACCAGTCCACACAAGAGATCCACTTCCTGGACACTACGGTGCTAATAAGCGATGGTCACATAAACACCACCCTATACCGGAAACCTACTGACCGTTATTCCTACCTACATGCCTCCAGCTTTCATCCAGACCACACCACACGATCCGTTGTCTACAGCCATGCTCTACAATACAACCACATTTGCTCCAACCCCTCAGACAGAGACAAACAACTACAAGATCTCTATCAAACATTCTTACAACTACAATACCCACCTGCGGAAGTGAAGAAACAGATTGACAGAGCCAGAAGAGTACCCAGAAGTCACCTACTACAGGACAGGCCCAACAAAGAAAATAACAGAATGCCACTAGCCGTCACTTTCAGCCCCCATCTAAAACCTCTCCAACGCATCATCAAGGATCTACAACCTATCCTGAAGGACGAGCCATCACTCTCTCAGATCTTGGGAGACAGGCCAGCAGACAGCCCCCCAACCTGAAGTAAATACTCTCCATCAACCACACACCGCACAACAGAACCACTAACCCAGGAACTTATCCTTGCAACAAAGCCCATTGCCAGCTGTGTCCACATATCTAT
Organism: Lepidochelys olivacea; assembly: GCF_965140295.1. NCBI lineage: Eukaryota > Metazoa > Chordata > Testudines > Cheloniidae > Lepidochelys > Lepidochelys olivacea. The sequence goes on along the minus strand of NC_140412.1, from coordinate 128,304,359 downwards.
TCAGGGGACCCAATCATAGGGCCTAATCACATCAGCCACACTATCAGAGGCTCATTCACCTGCACATCTACCAATGTGATATATGCCATCATGTGCCAGCAATGCCCCTCTGCCATGTACATTGGTCAAACTGGACAGCCTCTACGTAAAAGAATAAATGGACACACATCAGACGTCAAGAATTATAACATTCAAAAACCAGTCAGAGAACACTTCAATCTCTTTGGTCACTCGATTACAGACCTAAAAGTTGCAATTCTTCAACAAAAAAATGTCAAAAACAGACTCCAATGAGAGACTGCTGAATTGGAATTAATTTGCAAACTGGATACATTTAACTTAGGCTTGAATAAAGACTGGGAGTGGATGTGTCATTACACAAATTAAACTATTTCCCTGTGTTTATTCCCCACCCCCATCCCCCACTGTTCCTCAGATGTTCTTGTCAATTGCTGGAAATAGCCCACCTTGATTATCACTACAAATCCCCCCCCCCCCGCTCTCCTGCTGGTAATAACTCACCTTAAGTGATCACTTTTGTTACAGTGTGTATGGTAACACCCATTCTTTCATGTTCTCTATGTATATAAATCTTCCCTACTGTATTTTCCACTGAATGCATCCAATGAAGTGATCTGTAGCTCACGAAAGCTTATGCTCAAATAAATTTGTTAGTCTCTAAGGTTCCACAAGTATTCCTTTTCTTTTTCCTCACTTAAGAATTCTTTGGAGTACATTGATGAGTCCTATGTAGTCTTTTGAATATTCTGAATGTTGAGTGCACATTGATGACTGAGGGACCTTGAGTTAGTTGCTTCGGGAAAATTTTTGGTAAGACTAACCTGATGTTTCTGTCTATTGGTCCACTTTTTTCTAGGACTTGCAGACTTTTCTTGATCTCATGGCTAGGTCATGACTTTTCTGGCCCATTGCTTTGGCCTTTGTTTGGTAGGGAATGAAAGGAAATATCAGGGGTCTCTGAAACTACTAGATGGATATTTTTTTGTAATCACTACCATGATTTTGCTTCCTTGCATCCTGCCCATATACTAGCCACTCACATTCTTTACTACCATTCTATTTTGCTGAAACTTAGCTCTTACTCTACTTCCTCTTATCCTTCTGCAGATTCTGTTATTAGGAGAGGATAGCTCTCCCCAATTAATTTGTTTGCATAGTTCTTTGCTGGTCAGAACTGCAAATGGAACCATTTCTTCACATATAAATATAGAGTATAAAAATAGTGAGGCACATATTCTAGTTGGTATAAATCTGTATAAATCTGCATAGCTCCATTGACTTTACTGAAGTCACCAACTGAGGATCTATCACTCAAACTTCAACCCAAATATTCATCCTGAATTTGAAAGACTTTCAGGGCATGCTTACATCATGGAGGTGTTATGAAGAGCCAACTGGATCATCTCAGTGGCAAGGCAATCGGGTCTATTTAACGTTTCCTGAAAAAGATGGAGGGACAGTTGCTGTGCTGGGACTTCTTTGCTGTAGGTTTATCATTGCCTTCTAGCTACTGAGGCGTCCCTCATCACCCTGGCATATAAGAACCTCACAAACATTAACACATACTCTCAGAAAACCCTTGTGAGTTAGGGAAGTGTTGTTATTACCTCCATCTACCATACATAGAGAAATACCCATAATCACATAGACTTTTAGAAGACCTCAGAATATAGTCCTCCTGAGTCCAAAGCCAGAAACTCAACCACAGGACTATGACAGGTTTCAGAGTAGCAGCTGTGTTAGTCTGTATTCGCAAAAAGAAAAGGAGTACCTTAGAGGCACCTTAGAGGTACCTTGTGGCACCTTAGAGACTAACCAATTTATCTGAGCATAAACGTTCGTGAGCTACAGCTCACTTCACCGGATGCAACAGGACTATGCTTCCTCTTGAGCTGCTGTATTCATATGCAGCATCTTTCATTAATAGCAATGAATGTGTGCAAATAAAATTTGACAGAATACTTACTCATTTCTTAGGCTTTTCTTTTTAATCCTAAAATTTTCTACTCTGAATTTCTTGAAAGCTCTTTCCTTCCAGACATTACACTTTTCAAGCATGAGAATGCTGCCTAAAGAGAGAGATTATACCGGATTTCTTGCCTCATGAAATCCAGCTGTCATCCTTTTAAACCTTACAATTACAAATTAGTAGGAATTGCTAATAGGTCATAGGTAGACTTTGAAATTTTTGAATATCATTGTCCCTTGTTTCCCTTTCAGTGTTCAATTTAATCATACACAGTTCCTTGGCTTCCTTCAGCCTTCATTTTATTTTTCCTTTCATTTTGGCACCTCATTTTTCAGTCATCCCTCTTTAACTTTCAATCAAATATGCTCAAATACTACACAGTCTGAGCCACTTCTGTCTCTATTAATGGAAGTGGATATATTCTTTTCTTTGCATTTGTCTTCTGGCTCTTCAGCTTTGTGCTTCTCATTCTAATGCTATTTGCTTGAGGATGACAACTTTTTTTTTCTTTTTTTGTTAAAGTGTGCTACTTTTCTGGTATCTCTTAGCTCTGGGAATGTTATTGCAAAAAGTAGGACACACTGTATTGACTAATGCAAAGAGGTTAGTGTCTATGGGCCAGATAGTCTCTGGTTCTTTGCATACAAGCACTAGGGTGTAATGGCTGCAAAGGAGTTTTCTTTCTTCCTGGTACGCTCCTTACAAAGGCAAGAGTTAAGCTAATGCTTTTAGGCAGGAAGACACAGACTAAAATGAAATCAATCAAACAAAAGCATTCAGCAGACAGATACTTATGGCCTGTGAGGGAGGTAAGGGAGAAGTAAGTAGTGACCAACATTCTATTCTGATGTTAGGAAAAAATTGTGGTATCTCCAATGTTGGCAAATAGTGACTTTTAAGTGGTGATCAGTTAAAATACTTGAGATGGAGAGAGAATGATTTTGCAAGATTTGTAACTGAAACTTTAATCACTAGCAGTGTGTGAAATATTCTCAATGAAATATTTCTCATATCTTTTATGAATATAAAATAGGTCCTTTTTTAAAGTCATACAGAGTTGAAAGTGATTTCATAATTATTTGAATGTCAAGTTGTTTTTTTTTTTGTCATTTTCTTTTTTTCTGTGTGAAAATTGTAGAGGTAATTCAACTGAATTACACAGAAGAGCAAAATCAGATGGGCACAAACTCACCCAAACAGGCAGAAAATTTCAAGAAAAATTTAAGACTTTTTTTTCACCAGTTTTACAGTTCTCTTAATTGGAAACAAACAAACCCCATAACTTGAGTTTCACCCATTTCTTAGCTTAACATATCCAAAGTCCTATTTGATGTTTTCTAATGGTTCCCACTCAGTTTTTTACCTACTATTAGCTGGAGTCTTATTTTGGTTTTATTTATATTGGTGTAAATGTAGATTTTTAAGAAAGAGTAGAGATCTGTTTTCAGTGCAGGCAAAATATGTATCTTTAATATTTATTCAAGGAACCATGAGTTTGAGGCATTTTTGGCCCTGATTCTGGAAGGTGCTGTGTGGGCAGCCTGACCTAAGGGTGAGTGTTGGGTGCAATTTGAGGGTCTAGAAGCCGGGAACCAATTACCAGGAATCAGGAGAGGTTGGAACGTCAGGCGATCAGAATTGAGAGAAAAAAACAGAGGGCAGGGATCAGGAGTTAGTTACTATGAGTCTGGATACCAGGAGGTCAGGTTTGGACAATGGAACTAGAGGGCAGGCCCAGGAGATCAGGGTCAGAAGGCAGGAACAGGTAAACACCAGACCAGTGGTCCATTGCATGGATAAAGACTGGTTTTATAGACAAGTTCATGTTCCTCTTTTGGTTTAAATGGGGGCTGTAGCCTAGTCAAGTCTTGGAGATCTCCCAAACAGTGGCCTTGTGCCCCGGGTGGTCTTCATGGACATTCCCTTTCAGCTGCTGTCTGTGAGATGCCAGGTGGAGAATTTGAATGTAGTGATTCCCAGGATCCCTACAGACCCAGGTTTGAGACTCACATGGTTTGAAAGGTACTTAAGCATGTACCAAACTTGAAGCATGTGAGTAGTCCCATTTAAGTCCACTAATAGAGCCAGCCCTAGGGGTGGCGAGCAGAGTGGTCACCCTGGGCACAACCTTCTGGGGACACCATATCCCTATACCATGCAGCTCTGGGTTTTTTTTGCTTGGCTGACCAAATGTGTGTGTGGGGGGGTGGAATGTGGAAAAAACTGTCCACACTGGGGCCAACCCTGTCACACTGTTGACTTTCCTGTACTTAAAGTCAAGCATGTGTGCAAGTGCTTTGTTGAGTCAGAGCCAGAGTTCTCAGCACCTAGCAGGAGTGAGCGAGTAAGTCTCAAGATATCACAATTATTAAATATGAAAAATTATAGGTTAATGATGCATCATATTTTTGTAAATACTGTTTAATAGTAGAAATTAAATAGATTAGCAGGTTGGTCTTATGCAGACATTTAATTTAAAGTAAACTTAATTTGTTGTAGCCGTATTAAGCTGCATTGACAATGGTGATTGCTAAACAATTCAAAAAATGAGCATTAGGAAAATGTGTAATATAAATAGTTTTGTTACTGCATAGTAGTTATTGTATACATTGGTCCTTCTTCTGTGGTAACTATTTAATTATTAATTTATTAATTAGCGACTCTAAATGCTACACTTAATTAAATATGTCTATTAGAACTATATTTTAAAAAGCTTTATTCTGTTAGTTGTTAGATAATTCTGACATCACAACACAATTCGTACAAGACCCAATACATCTTCTTGTTCAGTGATCTCCGAAGGAGCCACTGAGGACAGAAATGTGTGTGCCTATTTCTTTTTAACTCCGAAGGTTCTGATCCCAAACCCATTGAAGCGAAGGGGAAGACTCCCACTGACTTCACTGGACTTTCACAGGAAACATCATAATGTCTTACTTTGCATGCCTAGGGGCAGACTCAGAAGACGGGAAGAAGTACAATTCAAAGGCAGTTGGCTGGCAATATAGTAATGCACTGGAAGAAATAGATTTTCAACAATGTAATGAAATGAAAATACATTTTCAAAAATGCATGCCTAAATTACAAGTATAAAGTCTGAAGCTGCACTTGTAACACTCACAACAGGGTGTGAAATTTCCAGGTTTCTACTGTCTAATTTGCGATAGCGTGTGTAATTGCCTTTTCTGGGGAAAACAGCTGTTTCACATGCTGAGCTTAAGCGCACCTTTATAAAAATGTAGATATAAAAAGGTAAGTATATGCAAAAGCTGTTCACAAATTATTTGTATGGTTTCTTTTGCCTATGTCTTTGTCTGTTGTTTTTGTTTCCTCTTTACAGGTCAGATCTAGTTCCCAGTACTTGTCTCTTCCCAATTCCATTTGACTTTCTGTCTTCTGAGAGTTTTCTTCTCAACCATGTGCTCATACTGTAGTAGTGTCTCAGTACAAAGGATAGTTAGTACCACTGGAGATATGTGTTAATTACAAAATAATGTGACTCCATTACACCTGTATGCCATTCACCTGCAGCACAAACATCAACCATATACTCCCAGTACTCTGTACCACACTCAACGTACATGTACATTTACCATCCTTCCACTACTTAGTCCCTCATTCATGACCACAAATTATCTTCCAATTTATCTTCTATGACACAATAATATCTTTCCTGTTCCATTTTACATATACATCGAAGAGCTATCCAATTCCCTTCCTGCGTTTCTGACATACTGTGTTTCTGTCATGCTAAACATTGGCAACTTTGCAGCCATTTCAGCCATTTCCTACTCATAATGGTCTAGCTTCCTGCCTTTGTGAACATCTTCATTCGTATGTGTGTATTGGTATCTATATTGATATATACACCCTGGCAGTAAGCTATGTAAACTCTGTTGGGTAAAGCACAAGGGACATGGTTTAAGATATCTGCAGGGGCTGGTGAAACTTAACATATAAACTTTGTAAATATTCCTAATCAACAGGGTTTCTGGCCAAACTATTAGGTGTTCAAAAATTAGCAAATTTGATGTGGAAAGTCTTGAGACACAATAAACACAAACCCACAATTAAGTTTTGACAGTCACTTTATCAATTAGAACTGCTCAGATTCCACAGTCAAGTTGTTATGAGACATTGGACAATTCTATGGTTCCAGAATTGTAGAAAACACAGAGGCCTGTCTATTGCAGTGGCTTTCAAAAAAATTTCTGGCGATCCAGTTGAAGAAAATTGTTGATGCCCGCAACAAAATGGAGCTGGGGAGGAGGGGTTTGGGGTGTGGGAGGGGCTCAGGGCTATGGCTGGGGCAGAGGGTTGGGGTGCGGGGGTGAGAACTCCATGGTGGGGCTGGGAATGAGGGGTTCAGCGTGTAGGAGGGGGGCTCTGGGCTGAGGTAGGGAGTTGGGGTGCAGGAGGGTGTCAGGGCTCCTGGCTGGGAGTGCAAGCTTTGGGTTGGGGCTGGTGATGAGGGGGTTGGGGTGCAGGAGGGGCTCTTGGTTTGGGGAGGCCCAGGGCTGGGGCAGGGGATTGGGCCGTGGGGTGGGACGCGGGCTTACCTCAGGTGGCTCCCAGTCAGCATCTCAGTGGGAGTGCTAAGGCAGGCTTTCTGCCTGACCTAGCACTGCAGACTGTGCTGCACCCTCCCCAGCCCCCATTGGCTGGGAACCAGCCAATGGGTATGCGGAGCTGGTAGATGGAGTGGAGGAGGTGTGCAGAGCTCCGTGGCCTCCCTGCCTAGGAGTCGGATCTGCTGCTGGTCACTTCCAGGGCACAGCGCAGTGTCAGAACAGGTGGGAACTAGCCTGCCTTAGCTGGGCAGCACCGCCCACAGGACTCTTAACCGGAGCCGCCACCATCCGGGGCCTTACATTCTGTGACCCAGTACTGGATCACAACTTGCAGTTTGAAAACCACTAATCTATAGTACATGCTACAGAGTGAACCCCTCTCTCTCTCTCTCTCTCTCCCTCTCTCCCTCCCTCCTTCCCTTTTCCAGGTTGTCACCTCCTAAAAGGTGGACTTCCCTTTATTCTGAAACGCCAAATGCTATATAATCCTACAACTTCTTAAATATAACCTCACAACAAACACAGTGAATTGAACGAATACGCCACACAGTTGAAAAAGACATACTTAGAGACAGATTGTGTTGAGGGAAATGGAGATCCATGCTGCCTCAGGAGGCACAATCCCTCTTCCCAGCAGGCAGAGCAGAGCAGCGCATGCTGCACTATCCCTGCAGGTTTCCAACACCTGCTGAGGGGCTGGGGCGACAGGAGAAGTCTGCTACTTACTCTGTTACATTGCATGAATCCCAATGAAGCACACACAGTGCTTGCATTCAGAAAAATATTAATGAATCAGCCTCTCTTATTTCTGGTCCCAAAAGACAATCTTAACTAAAACCAAGTCTTTCAAGTTTGTCAGACTCTTCAAAAAGATTAATTTTGAGTTTGGTTCTAATGATGGGGAAAGGTTTGAAGGGCTTTTGTTTTTAATCCCCAACCTAGTTCATCTGTGCCTTATTTTGATATCAATGAATTAATTAGTGAGGGTGGGAAAGCTGTTATAAAGTAACCTTAGGACTGCAGGGGGAAGTACTTTGGAAGTCAGCAATGACAGGGAAAGAAATATAGAAACATTACATGCATATTTCAATACGGTTTTAATGAGCTGAATTTTTGCTTTGGTATATCACTGGCCCTTTCGTGTGGTCTGCTCAGGGCAGCCATTTCCTTTCCATAGGCTAGCATCTTTAATGTTTGTATCTCTAATCAGTACAGTATACAATATCCATTTTTTTTTGTTTTCTTTTGATTTATCTCTACAGTATCAATTTTGATGTTATTCAGGAGCTATGAAAACCCCCAGATTAAATTGATTTAAACAGAATTTTTATTTGCTTAATTAGCTTCCCCAGAACTGCTTAAGAACCACACAGTCGGTACTGTGAATCATGCGATTATTGTTACATTAATTCTCTTATTGGAGTATTTTACTCTTGATGTCATCTCTCCCTTTCAAATTCTGGCTGGTGAGTTTACTACTGCAATGAACTGAGCACCATCAGAAGTGTTCAGATATTATTGAATATCATCAATGCCCTTCCATGTGATGCAGAGATTGTATACATAAGCAGTAACGACACCCTATTTATGTGGTATAAAGTGTTAGAATAAAATAGTAATAAGTTTCAGCAAATATGTTAAACCCATTTTTAAGCTGTGCAATTGCTTACAGATTTGTCAGGGTTGGCTTAGTGCCCCAATATACACAAAGCTCACAAAGTTTGAAAAGTCATGGTTCACCCTGAAAGAAGATTTTGTCTGCTGTACTTTAATATTTTATAGACTGATCTTTAAGAATATATAGCCCTCATGCTCCCACCTGCTTTAAGCTGCCTTTGTGTTTCCCTGAACCTGGCCTTGCTCTGGTGCAAGGCAGAGCAGCCAAAGGATTCTAAGGTGTCTGCCAGCAGCCATGGATTAGCCAGACACAAGTATTGTAGAAATATGTTTGTAGGAGATTATAATTTAGAGATGATTCCTCATAAGAAACAGTATTATGCACACAGAAGTTTGGAGTTGTGCCCTGGAGCAAGGGGTTGGGAACACCGCATGGCTGTGTGCAGCAGCTCACTGCAACAGCTCACTACAGAAGCTCTCCAGTTTGTTTTATTAAAGTTTTATTCCTTTCTTATTCACTGGTTTGTTATTTAATGAACCACAAGATCATTACATGTATGTCCAGGCCACACCCCTTTTTGCTAGGCATGACCCCTACACTGGGAATCAGGAGGGGAAGTGGCAGAGGAGCCAAAATGGTTATTTTATCCAAGGATTATCCAAGGATTCCCTGAGGTAGGAGAAATTCTTCAGTGGTCAGATATGCAGGCCAAATGGCTTGAAGAATCAGGTCCAGTTTGCATTAATGTATACAGAGTGAGGCTTCTGGGAGTGTCATTTGAGGTTCTCAAAACAGTAATGCCTAGAGGCACTTGGGTGCCAGTAGATTTGGGCCTCAGTCTAGATGTTCTTTGGCTCCAGAGGATCCTCTGAGATGTGTGGGTTTGGGGAATGGAACCACCAGTTTCTAGTTTTGTGGTAGAGGGCAAGTCTGCCTGCCCTCTCCCTCAGGGCTTGGAAATTTCTTGTTTGCATTCATATTTTTGCCATACTGGCACCTCTTTGAGGCGACTTGCTTGTTCTCAGCTTTCTTTTCACTTTTTTAAAGTAAATCTCTGGCTGTTATGGTTTCAAAGGAAACGCAAAACATTTGAACCAAGCACATACAATTCAGAAATGTCTGCATGAGTCTGCAAAGAACCTAAACAAGAGTTCTGAGAGATGTGAATTCGACCCACTACCTCAGTGAGATGTTAACTCACATGCCCAGTGATGCTAATGTAAATGTCAACACTGTTAACTATTTATTCTTCATATCAGAAAGCAGATGATAGATCTGCAAAAATTTACTGAAATGTTGTCTAATTCTGATGACCCAAGTGGGATGAGCTTACTTTGTGGGAGGAGCTTGGAAGAGTACCACCGTCTCTCTCTACCCCTCCCCACCCCACCCCAGTCTGGCCCCTGCCTCCCCAGTGGAAGAATTAACAGAAAACTTTATAGAGTTGCATTCCTCTGTGTATGTTATTCCAGTCTAAGGTAAAATAGGTGCTAAGTATTTAAGCCTGTTTACTATGTGGTATTCCTAAATTTCTAGGTACAGTTCATAATGTCTTGTTATAATGTTTGCTTTTAAACAATCATCTTAGGCTATTTCAGTATTAATGGATGGCATTTTTCCACAGTATACATAATCAGAAATTTCTCTCTTCATTGCCAAGTCTCGTATAAATTTATATTGCCTGTATTTGTACTGTTAAAATCTAACTTACAGTTTGTGCCCCAAGAGGATAAGAAGTTGTGCCTATGTGCTCCACTGTGTATCCCTGAGAAAAAATTCACTTTCTAACTGAATTTTTTCATGGTAAATTGGTTCTGTGATCGAAAAATAAACAGCATTTGTTTTCATGAAATGCTGTAGGGAAAGAAAAATAATCATTTTTTTCTAGACAAAGGCACTATAATAGAACCAATATCTATATTAAAAGTGGCCATTTTTGTATTTTACATGAGGAATACAATGGGGGTTTCACCTTTAAGTACTTGATTGTTAACAAATTCATGGGATGAACCTTCTGTATTGTTAAACAACACCTGATAGCTGAACCAGCCAAAAATAATAATTCTGATGTGGCAAAGCAACCATAACAGAAAACAAGCAAAATTAACAAGCAAAAATGGAAATTCTAGGTACTTTAGTTAATGTTTCCATCACATAATATAAGCAGATTTTTCTTTTTTTCAAGATGTCCATAGATGTTCCTTTCTATGACACCTTTCCTAATAGAACTACCTCTTCACCTTGAGTCTGAATGCTATTGAATATACAACAAGGAAGACTTATTCTGCAAAAACATGTTCCATCAACTGTGCCTTTTGTCTTTTCACTTTCAAGGATAGTTGAGGTCACTCTGTGTAGCCCTATACTTTTTAAAAATAGTCTTTGCCAGCTGTGTTTAGTTAAACAAGAGAAAAAAGACATTTTCAGGGATAACAAGAATACCCAGAGTTATAATAGTTAATGCCAATAAAAATTTTGGAAGGGATATTAAACCTCATGCTCCAAAGTTTATATCAATTGCTAATTATCAGATATCAGGATGAGATATGAATGTGTGTGTGCCTGCGATGGTGGTGGAAGAGGGGCTGGGGGCGGGACAGATTATCCCACACCTGCCTACCGTGGAAGATTTGTACCTTCCTCTGAATCTTCTGTTGTTGGACATTGTCTGAGAGTGGATATTGGAGTAGGTGGACCTCACATTGGATCCAGCATGTCAATTCGTATTCTCTTATGTTTTTAAGACTTTTTAGGGAAAACCTTTTGTTGATGTTGTAAAATTAGTCTTTTTTCTGAGTGAAGAGTTGTTTTTTTATTTATTGAAGTACTGACTACGGTGTGACAGAAGTGGAATTGCTGTGTATTAATCTGTGAACACTGAGATGTAACCATTTTATGAGCACTGTATGTGAACTTGTCAGCCATGGGAGATATGGTATATTTGATTATTGGAATTTCCTGCATGACTATATTGATCTAACTTAATTGGAGGCTGTGGGAAGAGCAATCAGGAAAGCAACACAATACATCTAGATAAAGACACCCCAACACATCTGAAAGACAATGAGCCAAACTGTTAGCTTCAAGAATCCTGTCTCGATCTCTACTAGGTTGCAAGCTTTATTTTGCCAAAATGAGGAGGTTAGCAATCAAAAGAATCCTAAAGAGTTAAAAAAGCCTTTCTTGGGGGAAAGGGGTGTAATTTGTCAGCAGCTATCTAGTGAGACAGGCTGACTCAGAGAGAGAGTGGCTGTGGAGGGGAGCTGAAACAGTAGGTCCTTCCCAGATTCAGGAAATAGTAAGCATTAGGGGAAAAGCAAGATATGCCTATAGTCTATTTTGCTTTTTTTAAAGGTATGTTTTCTCTGAAATGCTTTTGTTCTAAATAAAATATATTTAGCTTTATTAAGTATTAGTTGTATTAAGCACTGTCATTGTTATGGAGGTTACAGAAGTGTAAGCAGGGCCATACAGGTTTTGTGGGGCCCAGGGAAAAATCTGAAACTGAGACTGCAGAGCAGGTTGGAGGCAGGGTTGGAGAGTAAGCCCACCTCTGCACTAACTCTGCAGCAGTGGCTACTTTCTCATAGACTTTAAGGCCAGAAGAGACCATTGTGATCATCTAGTTCAGCAGCTCTCAGACTGTGGGTTGGGACTCCAAAGTGTGTCACCACCCTAGTTGTGGGGTCATGTAGTAATTTTTATGGTGAGAAGGGAGTTGTGGTGCAATGAATTTGAGAACCCCTGATCTAGTCTGACTCCTGCACATCTCAGGCAATAGAACCTCCCCCTGCCACTCCTGTAACAGGTCCACAACCTCTGGCTGAATTACTGAAGTCCTTAAATCTTCATTTAAAGACTTCAAGTTATAGATAATCCACCATTTACTCAAGGTCAAACCAGCAAGTGACTTTATGCTCCATGCTGCAGAGCAAAGCAAAAACAAAAAAACTCAGGGACTCTGACAGTCTGACCTGGGGGGAAATTTCTTCCCGGTCCCAGATATGTTGATCAGTTAGACCCTAAACATGTGGACAAGAGCCATCAGCCAGACAGATGGGGAAGAATTCTCTCTAACAACTCACAGCCCTCGCCATATAGTGTCCAATCTCTAGACATTGGAGATATTTCCTAAGAGCAGTTGTGGATGGGCCACATACCATTGTAGGCAATCTTGTCATACCTCCATAAACATATCGAGCTCAGTCTTGAAATGAGTTATGTACCCCCCCCCATTATGCCCCTTGGAAGACTGTTCCAGAGTGGCAATGTGACCTGGTACACAGGGTAATAGTACCACACAGATCTGGCTCAGCCTTCTCTCTGTCATTACAGAGGTGGCTAGGTCAAACCTGAGTGGCACTGCTGTCCCCATGCATCAGGTCACAATACTACTCAATAAAATTCTACGGATTTTGGGACCCCTCCTAGATGGGGGTCCCAGGGCAAACCCCATCAGTCAGATAGTCCCTGGTTCTTTGCATACATGCACTAGGGCACGATGGGTGCAAGGAGTGTTCTTTCTCCCTTATACACACTACAAAGACCAGAGTTAAGTTGATGCCCATGTCAGTGAGATGATGTCAGATATTCAGTTAACAAATGGGAATAATGCGTGTTATTCCTCATTTTCCTATGGCATCAGCTAAACTGCATCAGTTTGTGCAAAAACTGTTCATAGGCTTCCACAATGCCATTCACTTGTTTTGCCTTCCTCCCAGCACCCCTTTGGAACAGCGGTAGCAGAGCTGGCTTCCTGAACTTTATCCATCTTTCTCACCCCATGGAACTTCTCTGGAGCAGCAGCATCTCCCCTCCCCACCTCCACCTCCCTGGGTGGTCAGCCAGTGTGCCCAGTTCTTTTTTTTAGACCCTTTAAAATATAGTCTGTTACCACATCTTATTCAGCACCAGGATCTAGTTCAAAAGTTACGGAAGTTCCATTTCTACCTAAGGTTTCAGAGTAGCAGCCGTGTTAGTCTGTATTCGCAAAAAGAAAAGGAGGACTTGTGGCACCTTAGAGACTAACCAATTTATTAGAGCATAAGATTTCTACCTAAGGTAATAGTCCAATCATTTGGTGCAGCTACTTCAGCTAAAGCGCCTAAAGAAAACTCTTCTTCTGTGCTGTTAGCACATTCTTCTCCTGCTACACAGCATGAATATATTTTTTTCTTTTTATGCATTCACTGTTCTTGCTTTAACGCTTGCAGAATGATTGATTTTTTTGCACTTGTTGCAATGTTGTGCAAAGGAAGGACATTGCAGAGGTCTGTTTGAGCTTCCACACCTTGTACAATTCTATGTTGTCCTCAACAAACTTCTTTCTTGAAACTCACTTTTTGAAGGCTTGTTGTAAATTTCTGCTGTGTCTTGGTGCTTTCCCTTTGCAATATGGGTTTGTGATTCTGTCCACAAAAGCAGTATCTTGTTTTCCCTCCAAAAGTGTAAATCTGTTCTGGGTAACCTCTGCTGCTGGACATAGTCTTACTATCTTGTCCAGATTCAAATATGGATCTTCCAACTGTCTTTTTCTAATCTTTGGATATCAAATACTTAGCACTGTTTGATCTCTGATTATTGAATCTGAAAGCAGTCCTTAATTACACATTTGGCTCAACAGTTTGAGATCCAAAATAAATTCTTCAAACGACTTTCCTTTTCTGAGTTCTCATGTGAAATTTATATCTTTCAAAAGTTTCATTTGTCTTGGGTGTGCAGTAGTCTTCAAACTTCTTATAACCATCTTAGAATATGCTTGCTCTGCCTGACTTACTCCATAATATTATAAACCTCTAGTACTTCTGTCCCCACAATATCTTAAAAAAACTTACCTTCTGCTTATCATCTTTTATAATGCAGCCGCTCACTTGCATGTACAGGTTGAATCTGCTGAAATCTCTTCCAATTATCTGCTGCATTGCCAAATAATTTAAACTCTGTTGGAGAACTCAGCTGCTCCATTTTCTTTACCCCTTTTATCCTGTAGTCTCTTCTCCAAGCACTCTTATCTGTCCTCTTCTGGTACCAGGTGGTGGTTGTGGGTTTTGCATAAGGCAGTTGTTCTCACCCTGCAGCCCAACCAACACAAAGCTGCGGCCCCTGTGACATCCTCAGGGCCAAATAGGTAGTATATATATTGTGTGGATGAGGCCCATATAACACAGAGAGAGCTGCATATGTGGCCCACAATGGAAAATAGGTTGAGGACCACTGGAATTAGAAGACTCAGTCAGGACATTAGGAAGATCAGAATATATTATTTATTACAGATTCAGCTCAGCAACTCAGAGTATGGGGTTATAGCTCAGATGGCCGTATCAGAACTGCTCACAGCAGTTCCTAATGTATCTCAGCTGGGTGCGACCCTTAAAGGTGCATATCCTCACAGAAAAAAAGGGGGCATTGAAAATGAAGAGCTAACTGGAGTTGCCAGTACCGGCAATTCCCATGAGAGCTGGTGCATAGATAGATGTCCAGGAGGAAGAGAGGGGTAGAGGATGAAGGAGGCTGACAGGTAGGGCTGATCTCACTGTTCCTATTGTCTCTTCTTTTTTTTCCCTTTTTAGTAGTCTTTTTAAGAAAATTACCATGTTAGCTTGGATAAAAGGTTTAAATCAAGCAGGGTTACTCAAGGGGCTTGAGCCCTCAAACACTTACTCACATCAGTAATTCTTATTCATCTGAGAAGCCAAATGATTTCAATGGCAATACTCATGTGAGTGTTTGCAGGATCAGGCCCTAGATTGTGACGGGTTACATAATTATGGACCTCATTTTGCTCTCAAACCAGGCACAAACTTAATGGAATAATACAGGTGTAAATACTGTGTTTGGTGAGAAAATAATCAGACCTCTCTGTCTTCCAGCTCCCTTTCTGAGGAGAAGAATCAAGGTTTTCATGTTCAAATTAGGTTTGTTCAGGGTACGTTAAAACCTCTAGGTTATTCAGGCTTGTTTAATAGAGCTAGAGTGAGTAATGGACTAAAGTACTTTTGTTTTTAATTCATTTAATTTATTTTTCTTGTAGCTTTAGGTCTTTATAGTACTACTAGATATAGTTCCCTGCCACTAAATTTCAATTCTTCCTGTTTGCTGGAAGAACATTTATTTCTCTGTTGAAAGTTGGTGCCTTTGGGCTCAGTCCCACAAGCCTTATGGACAAGTGGAATTTTCATTGACCTCAGTGGGAGTATGGACTACTCACTGGAGTGTCAGGGTGCCTAATAGGACCCCCCTATTCATCAGGAGAGGGAAAGCAATGAGAAAATCAATAGGCTGCCTAAAGAGAGAAAACTCATTGCTTCCACAGCTACCTGAGAAATTCTGCAAGGGTTAGAGGAACATATCTTGGAACCTGAAGGGACTGGGGAGAAGCAGCCCTTTCCCTCAAAAGTAAGCACATCTGGTCATGGGGTGGCAGGAAGAACACAAAGGGTACTTCTAACTGAAATAAAAGACCCATGGCATGGCTGCAGCTGATGTAAATCAGCTGACTGGAGCTTGCACAGTTTGGGCTTCAGAGCTTAAAACATTGCAGTGTAGATCTTTACACTGAGGCTGAAGCCTGATCTGAAATCCTGTGTAGGGGATGGGTCCCTGAGCCTTGGCTCTAGCGCAAGCCTGAATGTCTATATCGTAGTTTTTAGCTCTGTAGTCTGAACCCCGCAAACCTGAGTCAATTGACCCATGCTCTGAGACTTGGTACTGTGGTGGTTTTTTTTTGCAGTGTATCTAAAGCTGTCATATACCTCTCAAGCATGTAGTGAAGCCAGCTTTGAGCACTGACTACCACGTTGCCTCCCAGTTTGAGTGGCATTAGAACTAATACTTCTGGGCTCCACTCTCTGCTGACAGCAGGAAGCAGGGATAATAAGCTAGGATTTGTCTTTTGGTCAGCCCACTTGTCATTCTCTCTTTCTCTCCAGCCCTTCACAGAGAAGAATTGAATCCCACAGTCTCCATGAGAGGTCACGGTGGATGGATAGAGAATTAGTTTTGTTTCTTCTCCCTTTCCAGCAACAGTATAAAGGGAGAGCTGCTCTGCAGGAAGAAAGGTCTTGTCACTCAGGGCTTTGTTGCATGCAGAACATGAGCTTCTCCAGAAATTTCTTTTCACACTCCTCACCCGATACTGCCACATCCATCTCTAATCTTTTGGAGGGGATTGTGCTTCTGACCACAAACCACAGGCTGCCAAATGCTTTTGGAGGCAGAGAGGATGTTTCTCCATCCCTGTCCTCCTACAAAAATTCCAAGACTTTGATTCTTCTCCTTTTAGGCAAAAAGTACCCCTCCAGTGGTCTTGCTGCTGCCTCCCCTATGTTGCTGTTTTACACACTAGGAGTGAATCTGCCTTGTAGGGTTTATTCCAGAAGCTTGGCAGGTTTGGTTCTATGAATGCAAAGCTTCAGGAAGATTCCCCCATGCCTTCAAAATGCCCCCAACAATCTACCACCTCAGAACCTAGAATGCTCTGCTTCCCTCATTTTTACCATTTGTTGTCTTCTGGGGAGTTGGTTATCTCATCCTCCCATTCCACACTCGCTTTAGGAGGAGCTGGGTTTCATCTTTCTCATGAAGATGCAAGAAGATCCTTGCATTTTCATGAGGGACAATGGGTAAAGGGGACTGCTTCTCTTAAATTCATAAATCCCTTCGGGGGCAGAAGGAAAATGATCCCCCAATGGGGCAGCAAGGAAAGAGAAACACCATGTTTCCCATTGCAGCTTGCTCTGTACTGAGCCCAGCGGCAGATATTGCCTGATTTTTAGAGGGTTAATATATATTATAGGCTCACCAATTGATCTGACCAGAGGATTATAACGTTCTTGTCCAGAATCAAGCTACACAGATTTATATGTAGTGAATATATTCAGGAACAGTCAACATGGATTCACCAAGGGCAAGTCATGCCTGACCAACCTGATTGCCTTCTATGATGAGATAACTGGCTCTGTGGATATGGGGAAAGCAGTGGACATGATATATCTTGACCAATGTTCCCTCTAATTTTTGACAGGCCATGTGCGCAAAAAATTTCTTCTGTGCGAATTGTGCTTCTGTGCAAATTTTTGTGCGTGTGGTGTTTTGCCATGTGTGTGGGGTTTAGGATCTGTGTGCGCGTGCACACACACACAGCTTAGAGGGAACAGTGATCTTGATTTTAGCAAAGCATTTTATATGGTCTCCCACAGTATTCTTGCCAGCAAGTTAAAAAAGTATGGATTGAATGAATGGACTATAAGGTGGATAGAAGGCTGGCTAGATCATCAGGCTTAGTGGGTAGTGATCAACTGCTCAATGTCTAGTTGGCAACCGGTATCAAATGAAGTGCCCCCGGGGTCAGTCCTGAGGCAGGTTTTGTTCAACATCTTCATTAATGATCTGGATGATGGGATAGATTGCCAAAAAGGACCTGGGAATTACAGAAGACGAGAAGCTGGATATGAGTCAGCAGTGTGCCCTTGTTGCCAAGAAGGTTAACAGCATATTGGGCTGCATTAGTAAGAGCATTGCCAGCAGATCGAGGGAAGTGATTATTCCCCTTTATTCAGCACTATGAGGCCACATCGGGTGGGTCCCTCACTACAGAAAGGATGTGGACAAATTGGAGAGAGTCCAGTGGAGGGTAACAAAAGAGATTAGGGGACTGGGGCACATGCCTTATGAGGAGAGGCTGAGGGAACTGAGTTTATTTAGTCTGCAGAAGAGAAGTGTGATGGGGGATTTGATAGCAGCCTTTAAATACCTGAAGGGGGAGTTCCAAAGAGGATGGAGCTAGGCTGTTCTCAGTGGTGGCAGATGACAAAACAAGGAGCAATGGTCTCAATTTGAAATGGGGGAGGTCTAGGTTGGATATTAGGAAGAACTACCTAGGGACGTGGTGGAATCTCCATCCTTAGAGGTTTTTAAAGCCCGACTTGACAAAGCCCTGTCTGGGATGATTTAGCTGGGGTTGTTCCTGCTTTGAGCAGGGGGTTGGACTAAATGACCTCCTGAGGTCTCTTCCAACCCTAATCTTCTATGATTCTGTGAATTCAATATCTTGTAAGGACCCTCAGGGTGTGTGGCAAGAACACTCATACTGAGGACAAAACACAGCCTTGGAGACTTTTATTAAAATAAATGAAAAGTTTATCAAAGCTCCAAACCACAGAACCAAAAGGAAATAATACAGTTCTGGGGGTATCTGTGATATGATCCTTTACAAAAGCTTTGTAAATTAGCATAGCCACATCCTTTCTTGGGGAGCTGGTGGTAAGAAACAAAGGACCAGCTTTATCCCTGGTATGTGATGGTGCAGGTACCTCAGTGCTTGTCTGATAGTGAATAATAGAGCGGTATTGTCAAATGATGAGTAGCCGAGTTAACAATAAAGAGCTAAAAGACCCAAAAGCTAAAGAAGATGAAAAAGCATAAAAAGCTTCAGAGCTCAAAAGCTGCTCCCACAGAGTGGTCTGGCCCCTTATAAGGCCTGAGCATGATCCTGAATATTCATGTTAATGCTCAGCCTTTCATGCCCAAATCTAATTTCCTCACTCACATATTATTGGGGGGCACTTATTATATAGGCTAGCACATACATACATATTAATGCCAATTAGTTCATTCTTGAAACCTGTTACTTCTGGCCTGAACCAGCTTCTGGTTGCTACTTCCATGTTCTTGTGGTGTACATTGTAGTTACTGTTAAGTCCCAAATTTCTTTAGGTAAACATGTCTAGCTCCCCAAAATCTAAAAGGGGTAACCATTAGGCAATTTATCTTTGCCAAAGGTTACAAGCCAAACTTATGCTAACATGCTTAAGCTATCATACAGGATACAGGCCTGTAGGTTCCTTGTGTTACAGCCAAACATCATAGAATAATCCACTATGAAAATACAGGCCAAATATAATAAAACAAACAGCAAAACAATAAATGAAGGCACGATATAATAAAGCAAGCCAGCAGGCTAGCCCCATGGGCTACCCAGATAACACTTCAAATCCTTGGATGGTAGAGAACACAGGCAGTGGCCTTTGACTCATGTACCACATGAAGCTACAAGTTAAGTGAAATGGCCAACCAGAACCCTTTGGCAATCTTGTGGAGAATGCTGCCTGATTTTAGACCGTGGAGTATTAAGCATGTCTGAGGATGTCATTCTCCGAGAACACCACAAAGGTAAGGTTGAAGAAAGAAGTAGCTGGGGTGTTGTAGGAAAGTATATGAACAACAGCTATCAAAATTGGTCACTGGAACCCAAGCCTAACTTACATTCTGAGGGGATGAGTGTGCTGGTGAAAATTTTCACACAGCCCTAGAATAGAAGCAACTAAAACTAGAAAGAAATAAAACTAATTAACTAAAGTTATTTAGGTTTCAGAGTAACAGCTGTGTTAGTCTGTATTCGCAAAATGAAAAGGAGTACTTGTGGCAACTTAGAGACCAATTTATTTGAGCATAAGCTTTCATGAGCTACAGCTCACTTCATCGGATGCATACTGTGGAAAGTGTAGAAGATCTTTTTATACACACAAAGCATGAAAAAATAACTCCCCCCACCCCACTCTCCTGCTGGTAATAGCTTATCTAAAGTGATCACTCTCCTTACAATGTGTATGAAAATCAAGTTGGGCCATTTCCAGCACAAATCCAGGGTTTAACAAGAACGTCTGAGGGTGGGGAGGGGTAGGAAAAAAAAAGGGGGAAATAGGTTATCTTGCATAATGACTTAGCCACTCCCAGATATCTTCATCATCTGGACCCATGGAAAAGAAGCCCTTCAGGAATTCCACCATGATTTCAACAATTTCCATCCCACCATCAACCTCAGCCTGGTCCAGTCCACACAAGAGATCCTCTTCCTGGACACTACAGTGCTCATAAACAATGGTCACATAAACACCACCCTATACCAAAAACCTACTGACCGCTATTCCTACCTACATGCCTCCAGCTTTCACCCTGACCACACCACATGGTCCATCGTCTACAGCCAAGCTCTGCGATACAACCGCATTTGCTCCAACCCCTCAGACAGGGACAAACACCTACAAGATCTCTATCAAGCATTCTTACAACTACAATACCCACCTGCGGAAGTGAAGAAACAGATTGATAGAGCCAGAAGAGTTCCCAGAAGTCACCTACTACAGGACAGGCCTAACAAAGAAAATAACAGAACCCGACTAGCCGTCACCTTCAGCCCCCAACTAAAACCCCTGCAACGCATTATTAAGGATCTACAACCTATCCTGAAGGATGACCCAACACTCTCACAAATCTTGGGAAACAGACCAGTCCTTGCCTACAGACAGCCCCCCAACCTGAAGCAAATACTCACCAACAACCACATACCACACAACAGAAGCACTAACCCAGGAACCTATCCTTGCAACAAAGCCCGTTGCCAACCGTGCCCACATATCTATTCAGGGGACACCATCACAGGGCCTAATAACATCAGCCACACTATCAGAGGCTCGTTCACCTACACATCTACCAATGTGATATATGCCATCATGTGCCAGCAATGCCCCTCTGCCATGTACATTGGTCAAACTGGACAGTCTCTACGTAAAAGAATAAATGGACACAAATCAGATGTCAAGAATTATAACATTCATAAATCTGTCGGAGAACACTTCAATCTCTCTGGTCACGCGATTACAGACATGAAGGTCGCTATCTTACAACAAAAAAACTTCAAATCCAGACTCCAGCGAGAAACTGATGAATTGGAATTCATTTGCAAATTGGATACTATTAATTTAGGCTTAAATAGAGACTGGGAGTGGCTAAGTCATTATGCAAGGTAGCCTATTTCCCCTTGTTTTTTTCCTACCCCCCCCCCAGACGTTCTGGTTAAACTTGGATTTAAACTTGGAGAGTGGTCAGTTTGGATGAGCTATTACCAGCAGGAGAGTGAGTTTGTGTGTGTGTGCGGGGCGGGGGGGGGTGAGAAAACCTGGATTTGTGCTGGAAATGGCCCACCTTGATTATCATGCACACTGTAGGGAGAGTGGTCACTTCGGATGAGCTATTACCAGCAGGAGAGTGAGTTTGTGTGTGCATGGGGGTGGGTGAGAAAACCTGGATTTGTGCTGGAAATGGCCCACCTTGATTTTCATACACATTGTGAGGAGAGTGGTCACTTTGGATAAGCTATTACCAGTAGGAGAGTGGGGTGGGAGGAGGTATTGTTTCATGGTCTCTGTGTATATAATGTCTTCTGCAGTTTCCACAGTATGCATCCGATGAAGTGAGCTGTAGCTCACGAAAGCTCATGCTCAAATAAATTGGTTAGTCTCTAAGGTGCCACAAGTACTCCTTTTCTTTTTAATAAATAATATAATACACAAAGTCTGGTACAAACCTACAAGTGCAAGAAAATTCCATATAAAAAACTGGCCCAGATAACCCCCTGGTTAAACTCCATTGACTTTAATGGAGTGACACCCAGAGATCAATTTGTTCAAGTTGCTATGACCTTCATAAGTAGATATTATATCTATGTGTATGGCTACACTTGCAGATGTAGTGTGCTCTGAGTTAAACCAGCCTTTGTAGAGCACAGTAGGGAAAGTGCTGCAGTCTGTCCACACTGAAAGCTTCAAGTGCACTGGCATGGACACATTTGCGGCACTTGCAGTGGCATTGGGCACAGTGCATTATGGGCAGCTAGCCCATCATGCAAGTGACTGCAACATGCTTTTCAAATGGGGGGGTGGTGGAGTGAGACAAGGAGTGTGTTGTGTGTATGTGGGGGGAGAGAGAGTGGGTTTTTGGGGGGCTGAGAGCATGTCAGCATGCTGTCTTGTAAGTTCAGACAGCAGCAGACCCCCCTTCCCCCGCCACATCTCTCTCTCTCACACACAGCATTCCACACTAATGGTTGCTTTGTCTCAGAGCAGATATTAAGCATGCCCGCTGTCAGAAATGGAGCTTTTGAAGGACATAGCCGCATTCCTACAGTGATTCAAAAACAATTACAAGAGTGGCCACTTGACTTAAGAGGATTATAGGACTTTCAGGAGGCTGATCAGAGCACAATAATGCAACATCTTGTCCACACTGGCGCCCTGGTGCTCAAGTGGGGGAGCAACAAACGTTATTCCACTCGCCGAGGTGGAGTACCAGCAGCTCTGTAGCTGCAAAGTCAGAGCTCTCTACGTGTCTTGCTAGCGTGGACGGGTAGTGAACTAGTGCGCCCGGCACTCCTTTATTGCTCTGTAACTCGCAAGTGTAGCCAAGCCCTGAACAGTGGTGCCATTTTTGAGGCTTTTAACTTAGGGACTAGCTCACCATTACAGGGTTTAAAAAACAACAACTTTTGTCGGACGAAGCAAATATTTTTAAAATATTCCATTCCTGGGTAACTATTGTGAAGTGGTTAATGGGTTTGCTTCAGGGACAGGGGGGAGGGATAGCTCAGTGGCTTGAGCATTGGCCTGCTAAGCCCAGGGTTGTGTGCTCTATCCTTGAGGTGGCCATTTAGGGATCTGGGCCAAAAATTGGGGATTGGTCCTGCTTTGAGCAGGGGGTTGGACTAGATGACCTCCTGAGGTCCCTTCCAACACTGATATTCTATGACAGATTTGGTCCATTTTGTATCTTGATAAGCAGCCTGATGAATGCATGCTAAATTGAGATTGTTTTTCCAATCCATTGTAGAACCATCCAAAAGTTTGTGTCTTTTAATAGACTCTTCCATTTCCCCATGTTTATGTTGTCCTTCTATCTTCTCTGCAACATTTTCCCTGTTTTAAAAAAATCATATATTTTCAATGTAAATTTTTTTCAGTTCTCCTCACCCACTGAGAAGGGGTGGAAATGACAACACAGTTATAATATTAAACTGCAGCTGTATTTAAATAGGGTTGTTAGAGATACAGCAAGGATGAATCTGGTGCTGCTTGTCCAGAATGGTTTCATAACAACTTTATCTATGTTTTTTTTTTAAACAGCTTGTGGAGATGACAGCAAAAATCACCTCGGTGCACATGTGTGGAGGCATATTCCTCGAAATCCCTGTTGGGAGAAAAAACGTATAATCAATGACAAACTCCTTCCTCAACCCCAAAAGGATGATCATTTATTTTTCAGAGTTGAACTGAGAGATTTCTTTGTTAAATACATCATACAGTGAAGGAGGTCTGATTCCTTTGGGAGTTTAGTTTTATAATGAAGCCTAAGGAAGCTCCCACATAAATATCCCAAATTTCATTATTGATGTTTGAGCAACTTCTAATTTTGCACTTTATCATTTCAAAAAGTTTCCAAGCATCCAACCCTTTGATTCCATGTTGTAGATTGTTGGCACTATGTTTTAGATCCAACTGGTTGCTATGTGCCTTTGTGCCAACTATTAAACTTATTCTCAGTTGTTGTTATCCAGATTAGGTTTAGAACTGTGTTGCCTAAAGGTTCCAGTTGCTAGGTAACACCCCTTTTCCTGGTTGCCAAAGTGCCCCCTTCAATGCAGACAGAGAGCAAACATAGCCAAATTCATCTCTGGAATACCTCACTGAAGTCTATAGAGAGTTACATCAAGAGAGAAATAGTCCCATACACTTTTGTTCCTCTTCTGTTACTTCCCCAACATAAGACATTGCTTCAAAACTGCAGAGGACAGTTTCAATCAGTTAGCTTCTGTTATCTAAAATTAAAGAAAAAATGCCATCTTCCTTCACCATTCCTCCCCATTCCCTTTGTAAGAAAAGAATAAATGAACAAAATGTATTAAACACACTCAGGAAAAATAACATAAAAGAGTTGTTTTCGTGGTGCATGTCTGAGATACACTGCCAGATCCTCATCTTCATGTAAATCTGCATAGCTCCATTTACTTCAGGGGAGCCAATCCAACTGACACCAGGTAAGACTCCAGCCTCATGTATTTTCCTGGTTTGTGTAGATTGTTTAACAGGAGTTACAGAGGCTGCCATTAAATTAAATCAGCATTTATCACACTGGAATACTTAATATGTATTTATTACCACATTTGTTCCATGTGCAGATATAGGGGGGCACCAAAGAGATACTGGTACAGAAGATGGCAGCCTAAAATATAAATAAAATAAATTAAAGTAGTGTTGGGTCACTTACCTGCTATGAGCCTGGCCAATTTGAACCCCAGGCTTAGACCCAGTACACATAAATACCCACCCCAGTAGAGAGGTTCCATTTTGTGTGAGAAATCTGGAGGACTTTTTTATGTTACAGTGGATCAGAAAAATGGAATTGCAGTTGTAGATCTAGTTACATGCAGTCAGGCAGTTACAAGACTAAGTATTAAGATTTGCACCCACAATTAAAAAAATATTTTTTTAACATTTCCAGTGATACATTCTAGGTTTAAACAACCAACTGATGTATACCTCTAAAATATTGTATTAATAGTAATAAATATTTATATAGTGCCGAAACCTTCCATGCTGCTTTGGAGAAATAGACACAAGCCCCTGCCCTGAATAGCTCACAGTTGAAATGAGAGAATATGAAGATAGTAGACAAATGAAGGGATAGGGCAAAGAGATGAGAGATAAAAGAAAATATTGCAGTGGCAATTATGCTAAACAAAAGTGTGGAAGGCAATGGTGGGAAGACAAAAGAAATGGGTTTCAGTGATGCCTCCTAGTACAGAAAAGGGGATAGGAAACTGGCAGGCTACTTTCACAGAATATTTTCTGAATTGTTCTTTTTTCGGAAAGGAATTTATCACTCCTATGAAGCAACAAAAGATCCAGGCTATAAACCCCATGTATTTGAGGGTACTGCCAGTGGCCTGGTCCGAGTCCTTGTGCCTCTTGACTCATTGTTGGGGCCCTCACTCTGCTTTGTCTCCATGGCAGTCTGACTCCACTGGAACTAGGGACATTCCAACAGGCCACTGCCTCTGAAACCCGCGCTTGTAGGTGGGATTTTCCCCAGCGTAGGAGAAGTTCATGCAAAAAATAACACTTATTGTGGAATCTCCAAGGAATTAAATCACATATAACACACTCCCACTACCTTCTGTAGCCTCAGTCCCACAATATCCCCAACCCCCATTTCTCTCACCCTCCAAGGGGCTGCTGTGAATCATGGGGAATGGGAAATAATGCTGCAAAGATGGTGTGCCCTTTCCTCCGGCTTTCCAGGTGGGTATCTGTGGGGTTTTGTCCTCTTTGTCTGCAGAGGTGGAGGGAATGATTTGGTCTGTGCTTATTGGATAGGAGATGAAAGTGAATATTCTTTCACCTAAGATGCTAACATGAGAAATCCATTAAAAATATAGACAATTGATTCAATAGCTGAAATTGGAGTTATGATTCAAGAAAACAACCCTCCCCCACAAAAAAATAAAGTGAGCCAGAACACAGATATGTAGATGTAAAAGGTACCCTGTCTGTCAAAAAAAAATGCAGTCAGAGAACAATAACATTCCCCCACCCCCAATTCTAAAGGTCCACGGCACTGGGATATTTCTTTGCAGTAATAAACACCAGCATCCCATGAAGCACAGAATAACATACAGTGCAAGAATCTGTACATGTACATATACTGGAGTTTATTTTGCATAGTCTCTTCTTCATTCTTACCAGCACTTTAGTTATCACAATTGTCCCTGATATATTCAGATTCAAACAAGAGGATGCAATACATGCTCAGTCTCAAAAAGACTAAACTGCAAGTGTCAGCCCTTCCCCTGAGATGTGTCTTAACTCTCATCCCTTTTCTCTCCCTCGTGCTTGGTATCACCATATTTGGAAAGTTCTCTCCTCTCGTCTCCTTGTGTGGGTTATGGACTGTTGGTTTTTTTTGTTTTTTTTCTTGGGGCTTGGGGCCTCCACTCAGTGACTCCTCACTGTGTCAGATACACAGGAGAGCTGTCCTTTCAAGAAACTCATAAATACTACAGGCTGGCAAGGAGTATAAACCCCAGTATGCAGAGGACAAAAAAGTAAGTAAAACAAACCCAACAAGGGAAGGACATATTAAAAATAACAGCATAACAAAGGGGGAAATCTTTTTGGGAACAGGAACACTGGATGTGGGAAAGGAAGGGGTTAAGATTAACTAATAATAAACCAACATTTGTAATTAAGCGAATCACCCACTCTCTAACACTAACTCCTCCAAACCCAACTTCCTTTCTGGAACTTTCCCTAGGTGGAAGGTATGGCTGACACTGCATGTCCCAAAATGAAGTGTTTGCAGCACTGTGGTGTTGATGAGCTTAAACAAAAGTCATCTTATTTTTTTCTTCACTCTGGGTGAGGCAGGGTCTTCTCCTGTCTCCAGTTGGGCTCACTGGTTCTGTGGTCTGGAATCCTCTTGGGGTCTTGACTTGCAGTTGGTAGCCTGTACAGGGTCAGATGTGATCTACAGCTCCAGCAATGTGGTGCTCCCATTCCCCCTCACCAGCCTAGGCATTGGTTTAGTAAAATGACAGAATCAGTCATTAGAGATGGGAAAAAAATATGAGGTCATCTTGTCATACTGTAGGGTTTACCCTACTGGGATTTTCCTAGTTATGTTCAGTCTAGTTTTACATTCCCCAATCTTCCACTTCCTAGACTAACCAGAACATGGTAAGAAAGTTTCCTATATGCAGATTAAATTTCCCTTTACTTAATTCCATCCAGTTATTGTTCCTAGAGGATACCAGTACTGACTGAATCCCCTGAGACATTCCTGTGGTACCTAAGAACTCCACAGAGGTCTCCCAGCCAAGTATTCACTTTGCCCTCCTGGATTGTAAACTCTAACTATATCACGGCATGAGGATGCCTTGAGAGTAAGAGAGAACAGACAAATTTAGTAAGATTTCAATATCAACTTGAAGGCGCTGATCCTTGGCTGAGTCCAAGGAACACAATGCATCTCAGGAAGGGGGGAACAATGGTGTCTTTAATTCAGATTTGTGCTTTCCTGATCCTAGGACTGCTGTATACTAATCCAGACCTCTGGCAGAATTTAGAACAGTATGAGGCCTGCTTTAATTTTCCCAGCTGCCTATTACTGCAAGGGGCACCAGGGTGCAAGGGATGATAACATTACCTCTGCAGAGTGTGGGATAACAAAGGAGCCATTATTTCAGCTCTCAACCACTAAAGGTTTCCCATACGTTGGCAAGAGCCTCTTGGGCCCAGTCAGGTTGGCTTTAGGGCTGCTTGATGCTGCTAGAGCAACACAGTTGACTTAACTTAGCTGCCACAGATAGTATCTGAAATATCCAAGAGTAGGAGTACTTGTGGCACCTTAGAGACTAACCAATTTATTTGAGCATGAGCTTTCATGAGCTACAGCTCACTTCATCGGATGTATACCGTGGAAACTGCAGCAGACTTTATATACACACAGAGAATATGAAACAATACCTCCTCCCACCCCACTGTCCTGCTGGTAATAGCTTATCTAAAGTGATCATCAGGTGGGCCATTTCCAGCACAAATCCAGGTTTTCTCACCCTCCACCCCCCACACAAATTCATTCTCCTGCTGGTGATAGCCCATCCAAAGTGACAACTCTTTACACAATGTGAATGATAATCAAGTTGGGCTATTTCCTGCACAAATCCAGGTTTTCATGTGAGAAAAAGGTATTGTTTCATATTCTCTGTGTGTATATAAAGTCTGCTGCAGTTTCCACGGTATGCATCCGATGAAGTGAGCTGTAGCTCACGAAAGCTCATGCTCAAATAAATTGGTTAGTCTCTAAGGTGCCACAAGTACTCCTTTTCTTTTTGCGAATACAGACTAACACGGCTGTTACTCTGAAACATATCCAAGAGTGACGCTGTATGGAATCTGGGGGACACTTTAGGATATTATGAATACCAATATTGTAAAATTGCAACAAGTTATGCCAGATATGCCTTGTAAGGTATCTACAAAAATGTTATAATTTGCCAGGTATGATAATCTCCTTTATGTGTATGTATCACCTTTCTATTGTAAGTTATATGTGTAAGCAAGGTCTGAATGAATGCTTCCCTGACAGCTAGCTGGGATGGGGAGAGACTCTGGCTATGGTTATGTAAATACAGTTTGCTCCTGCTTTGCTTAGATTTGCTTAGATATTCAGCAGATGGAGCAGTGTTTAGCTCATTGTAATCAATTTGGCTGGTTTTGGGTCACAAATCACGTTAGTACTGAATGCAGGGGTAGAGCAATGCTGTTATCAGTGTTGTGATTATTGTGGGGATGCAGGGAAGCAGGACTGTGCTTAATCTGTTCCAAGTGTGGGGGTGTCACCCTTAGTGGAGAGGACCTTGAGACAGGGGATTGACTGCCAAAGCCCTGTGAAAGTAAGAGGGGTGGGAACAGAAGTCCTGGTCAGGAGGCTGAACAATTCCCCACTCCCTGCCCTGGGGTCCTCTCTAAATGGGCTTAACCTGTTCTTCCCCACTGTTCAAAGAATAGAGTTAAATAGACTTCATTAGGAGCCTGTTTTGTTATTTTAATTGCTCAATCAGAGCTGAAACCAGTTGTGGTAGGACTGTGTTTCTGCTCTGCCTGCTAAGAGCTGAAATCACTTGAGATAAGGCAGTGTTTCTGCCCAGCCTGCAAAAGAGCTGAAAATCACTGAGAGATTGATGTGCAGAAGTCACAGCAGAGAGACAGAAGGTGACTGACAGTCAACTGATGAATGAGTGACCAGCAGGTCAGAGGCAAAGAGGCACGAAGAGTGGCGACCTGGGTGGCAGCGGAGAGGCATGATGAGTGGCCAGCTGGCTGGCTGGTGGAGGAGTGCTGCAAGAGCGGTGAGCAGGTGGCCGGTGAGCATGCCAGCAGCGCGAATAAGATGTCTCTTTACCCCTGACTCAGGGTGGGAGGTGAACTCTGCAGATGCGCCTCTGAACTCTGGGTCTGCACTGACCAAACACAACAACTGTGAGTGGGGTGCAGAGAAGGGTCAGGCATGTGAAAGGTACTTTTGGGTTGCTGGACTTAAGAACCTGAGGGGAAAAGAGCACTGCCTAACCTACTTGGGGGTGGGTCTTTTACTCATCGTTTATGTTTTTGAACCCTGTTTGCGGTGTTTCCCAAATAAATTCCGAGTTAGTTCCCTCCTTTTATTAAAAGTTTTTTTTCTACACTCGGACTCTGTGCTTGCGAGTGGGGAAGTATTGCCTCTCAGAGGTGCCCAGGGATGGAGTGTAACTTTCCCAGGTCACTGGGTGGGGGCTCGAGCCGGTTTTCTGTTGTATCAATGGAAAGGAACACCTAGATATTGAACCTGGCCCTGGTTGCTGCTGGCTACACCTGGCAGAAGGGTTATATATGTATGGTATGTCTGTAGTTCCAAACTTGTGCTGTGTATCTAGGTGACATCCCCAGACAGATTGGCAATAGCACTGCCTAGACTGCTTGATGTCTTATTAAGGGACATCAGCTATACAACTGATCCACTGAGAGAAGGCAAGGGATACACCTTATGACTCAGTGAGGCATGCAGGGGCATGTCTAAGGAGAGAAATCTAAGGCCTTTCAATGTCATGTGCTATGAGTTTCTGTTTTAAACAAAGGAAGTACCAGACACATGGCGAAAAGACTATAAATGGGCAGCTGCATCTTCTCCATTTTGTCTTCATTCCTGCTTCTTATCTCTGGAGTAACCTTTCTATAAATGAAGCTCCGAACAAAGGACTGAATGACCCATCCAAGCTGTGGATTCCAGAGGGACTTTCAAGCCAGCAAACACACCAATACTGCTAGGAACTTGATGGACATTGAAATCTTTGTATGTATGTGACTGTTTTACCATTTAACATCTCTCTTCTTGTTCTTTCTTTTTTCTTTATAATAAACCTTTAGTTTTATACACTAAAAGATTGTCTGGCAGCGTGTTTTTTTCAGTAAGATCCAAACTTATACTGACCTGGTAACATGGCTGACCGTTTGGGGTCAGGAGATCATTTTGTATATGTGAGCAGAGTTTTTTAAATAACTTCTCATTGTACTGGACCTAGGTGCTGATTGGGAGGCAGATAACTGGAATGCAATAAAGGGGCTGTCTGATTTCTTTTTTTGCTTCTTGATAACCAGTATGTGAGATCAGAAGCACAATTTGTGACTGGTTGGGGAGCTTAACTCCAGTGCTACCCACCAGTCTTCAGAATATCTGCTTTCTCTTTTTTAGCCTGCCTTGAGTAGGGTTGCCATGTGTCCGGTTTTCAACTGGAACGTCCGGGTGAAAAAAAGGGACCCTGGCAGCTCCGGTCAGCACTGCTGACCGGGTGGTTAAAAGTCCGGTCAGTAGTGCAGCGGGGCTAAGGCAGGCTCCCTATCTTCCCTGGCTCTGAGTGGCTCCTGGAAGCAGCATCATGTCCCCACTCCAGCTCCTAGGCACAGGGGCAGCCAAGGGACCCCACACTGCCCCCACTCCAAGCACTGCACCCACAGCTACCATTGGCCGGGAACTGCAGCTGCCTTGCAGAGCTGCCTTGCCGCGCCTCTACATAGAAGCAAGAGGACGGACATACCACTGCTTCCAGGAGCCGCCTGAGGTAAGCACCACCTGGAGCCTGCATCCCTGCCCCCCTCCTGCATTCCAACCCACTGCCTTAGCCCCCTCTTGCAACCTGAACTCCTCATTTTTGGTCCCATCCCAGAGTCCACACCCCCAGCAAGAGCCCTTCTGTACCCAACCCCGCTGAGATAGCCAGGTGAAAATAAGCAAGTGAGGAAGGGAGGGGGGATGGATGACCTTTCCTGTGAGGGCTACCCCAGGTCACACCAAGTATCTCAATTTTATCTTCTGGGAAAGCAAAGCGCTTTATAGCCACAGGCTCTAAAAACAAAAGGTTTTAGTGCTACTTGTAAACAACTATCATCATGTCATGAGGAGACTTAGAAGGCTCAAGAATGACACCACAGGTAAATGTAAGGATGTTACCATCAGTAGTTCATTGTGTTAGGGCACAGCCATTCCAAGCTTTATAAGCCAGTACAGTACAGTACAAGTATCTTTAAATCAATTCAGTATTTGACAGGAAGCCAATGTTTTGTTTTTAGTACCAATTTGATGTTTATATAGGTTATGTTTGCAGAGTACGATAGGCGTTGAATACTGTACAAACTGTACTGAAGCAAACATCTGGGAGAACTACAAGCAATAAATTGCAATAATCTATAGCTTGGTGCTAAAAATTGGTAAGAAAGAGCTGTGCATGTGGCTGACACAGCAATTATCTCAATCTTGGGAAGATGTACTGTGGTTTGATGTGCTTCTCATTAGAAAATCCAAGGTTAGAAATAATACCAAGATGATCAGCAACTGTGCTCTGCACCAAGTTCACATTTTCAGACTGAATGATATGCTGTGTAATAGGAACAGTACATCCATTTGTCAAATATTTTATTGTGACAGTAAACCACAGAAATGGAAGATAGTTTGTCAATCAGGATGTACTTTTCCCTCTTTGGTGAAAGTAACCAATGAATGGCCACTTAGAAATAACTGATTAAACTGAACACCTGCAACTGCCATCAATTTCCATTAGGTTTGTGAAAACTGGACCACTTAGGTACCTAAGATCCAGGTACTCAGAATTGAAAATTTCAGCAAAACTGTGCATGCACTGTAGGGTCGCCTATGTACATATAGCTGAGTTGAGTTGTGTGAACATATTCTCTTTGCATGCCTTTCATTGTAGACAGGAATTCACTTAAGGGTTTTGAGAATGATTCATGTATGTCCATATGCAGGAGCATGCACGTGTATTCCTGTGCATGTGAAAATATCTACTTAAACCAAATCCAACCCTTAGCATTTTAGGCTTTTTAATTTATGAATTAACTAAATCTCACCATTTGCCTTTTTCTTCCATGGGAGTGGGATTCAATAAAGCAAAATTGAACAGTTTTGTCTAGTCAGACTATTAGGATCAGTCTAGTAATAGTCCATTCATATGGCTATGACAGCACTGAAACAATGGCCTTGCACCTGCCCCAATTCTTAACTTCTTAAATGATCACTCTGTTTCACTTGCATTTTTTTCAGACTGTGGCTCCAGAGATCTGTGACTTAAATGAAATCACTGTTCTCTTCATTCACTGTTTGAATAATTCATCATTGAGCAGAAAATGTTCCCTTTTGCTTTCAGTTTATTCCACTGTACATTAATATCAAAATAAACAAACAACTGAATAATACAGTGTCTGTCTTGAGAAAGGCTTTGCTTACCCAAGGAAAGATAGTGTCTGGCCTGAACTGTACAGAATTAAGTGGAAATAAATTTATCCTTATGGTACTGTACACACACGGTGACGTGTGTGTCTCAAAGTTACTGCTTTGACTGCAAATAAATGCAGATACTAATAACATTTGGTTGATTATTTAATGAATAATTGTAATCATAATTACTTAGTACATTATTCACAGAATTAATTATGCCATAATTTCTTCATAAAAATAGATACATGCATTTTCAAAGCTCTACAGGCTGGGAGACGCAGATTAATATCAGGACTAGAACTCTAGCAAAGATAAATTGTGTTCTTAACATACACCAGTAAGTGAAGGGTAAATGGGAGCTGGGTACAAGAGGAAATAACTCGGCTCAACATTTGACTTGTCTACTTGTAAGCCATGAATCATTTCCTCAAGGGACATTTCCAGTATCTAACCTTATGTGTTTTGGTATTATCTCAATCCATCCTTAAATCGCTCTAAGGTTTCCAAATTCTAGTCTGAATTGACCTTTTACATCTTCCTCTGCTTCCTTTTAATTATAAATATATATTTTGTAATGGACTTGTAATTGCTATATTTTGGTAATGCATCTGATTTTATAGATATTAAGATGATTGACAAGATTCAGCTATAGTTAAATCTTCTGATAATTAACACTTTATCCATCTATGAAAGTAGAATATTGACAGTCTTATGAGTTTGGTTTTAACAAATGAGGTATATTTCAATTATTTTCAACATGGACATTTCAGCCATTTTTTCAGTTGGTCTAGTGACACAGTTCATTGTTATAGAAGCAGATTAGCAACCCTTTTTATATAATGTAGAGAGGTATGAAAGCTTGTTTAACAAGCATAATTTCAATACAAAAAATGTGTAAAAGTCTTCAAATTTTAAAGTATAGTGTCTACAAATAAAGGCACTGCAGGGTGTTGCACATAAAAGGGCAGGGCAGTGAGGATACTGTAACAATCAGAACTGCTTTAAATATGAAGCCCAGTGTTTTGGCATAGAAATAGTTTGAGCTGCTAGGGCCAAATTCTGGCTAGCATGGTTGTACCCAAGCTCTGTCCTCAAACCCTCAGACAGGCTAGTCTAGTATTTTCAGTATTTATATATTCTGGGTGAAATACCAGACTCACTGAAGACAGTGGGAGTTTACAATTAACTTCAGTGGTGGCACGATTTCACCCCATGTGTTTATAGATATATGTGTGTTGTGACAGGGTCAGGCCAGATGGCTACAGGAGAGTGACAGAAGACAGATATTAGCCCCAGGTTAAACAGATCCCTTTCCCCTGGGTAAAGTAACAGGGGTAGTTCCAGACCAATCAGGAACTTGCTGGAACCAGTTAAGGCAGACAGGCTAATTAGGACACCTGGAGCCAATTAAAAAGCTGCTAGAATCAATTAAGACAGGCAGGATAATCAGGGCACCTGGTTTAAAAAGGACCTCACTTCAGTCAGCGAGGGGCAAGCAAGGAGCTGACAGTGAGAGGGTGTACTGCTGGAGGACTGAGGCGTACATGCTGTCAAGGTTCCTTCCCCATTCTGAATTCTAGAGTACAGATGTGGGGACCTACATGAAAACCTCCTAAGCTTACTTTTACCAGCTTAGGTTAATACTTCTCTAACGTACAAACTATTTTACCCTTTGCCCCTGGACTTTCGCTGCCACCACCAAATGTCTAACACCGGTATTATTATTATTATTAGGAAACAATTCATTTGGAAACGTCTTTCCCCCCAAAATCCTCCCAAATCTTACCCCCTTTTTTTGGGGAAGGTTTGAGAAAAATCCTTACCAATTTGCATAAGTGAACACAGACCCAAACCCTTGGATCTTAAGAACAATAAAAAAAGCATTCAGTTTCTTAAAAGAAGAATTTTAATAGAAGAAAAAGTAAAAAAAGAATCACCTCTGTAAAATCAGGATGGTAAATACCTTACAGGGTAATTAGATTCAAAACATAGAGAATCCCTCTAGACAAAACCTTAAGTTACAGAAAGACACAAAAACAGGAATATCCATTCCATTCAGCACAGCTTATTTTCTCAGCCATTTAAACAAACAGAATCTAACGCATCTCTAGCTAGATTACTTACTAAGTTCTAAGACTCCATTCCTGTTCTGTCCCTGGCAAAAGCATCACACAGACAGACCCAGACCCTTTGTTTCTCCCCCCCTCCAGCTTTGAAAGTATCTTGTCTCCTCATTGGTCATTGTGGCCAGGTGCCAGCGAGGTTATACTAGCTTCTCAACCCTTTACAGGTGAAAGGGTTTTTCCTCAGGCCAGGAGGGATTTTAAAGGTGTTTACTCTTCCCTTTATATTTATGACACACGCGTTATCAGACATCAGGAGGAAGGTCCTGTGGTGAGGATACAGAAGGTGTTGGGAGG
The DNA here is from genome assembly GCF_965140295.1 of Lepidochelys olivacea. Classification (NCBI taxonomy): domain Eukaryota; kingdom Metazoa; phylum Chordata; order Testudines; family Cheloniidae; genus Lepidochelys; species Lepidochelys olivacea. The sequence goes on along the minus strand of NC_140412.1, from coordinate 128,269,607 downwards.
AGGCCATGGAGAAGTAGCCCAGGGAATTGTAGCTGTCACACAGGTGTTACACAAAACACTGTAGACAGTTGTGATCCACAGGGCCCTGGGCTGGAACCTGGAGTAGAGGGTGGGCCCAGGTTCCCCCAACTCCCTGTTGGATACAGGAGGTGTTGACCTGGACTGTGGGGTCCCATCAGAGGGGAAGGTCCCTGGCCTGTCCCCCAACCCACTTGGACCAACAGGGACTGCGGGAATTGTTCTCCTTCCTTTTCCCCATGCTGGCCAGTGATGAGGTTAGCTGAGTGAATGGCAGGTTTGAACCAAAAGCAAAAGTGGCGAAACTGAGGGCTGCTGTGAATCTCTGAGGCGAGCAAATCTGCCAATAAGGGCAGGACCCACCAAGGCAGAGGAGGAATTTTGTCAGTGTATAAAAAAAAAGTTAATGTACATAAAGGAAAGAAGAAGCAAGAACCTGAACACAAGCTAATAAAGAGGATATTGTTGATGTTAATATATTAACAAGTGTTGAGCTATGAAAAGTAAGATGAACCAGGGAATGAGCTGAGAGAATTGGGGTTCAATCTTCTTTTTAAAAAGTTCCATTTTAATGGGGTTCTCACATTACTAATGCAAATAAAAATGCCAAATGGAGTTTAGTGGTGTTTCTGCATAAATTATGCTTATTTGATATTCATAAAATCTTTCTCTCCATGGATAAATGGGAAATTCTCATTTAAAAGTCCTAAGGGACTACAGTCACTAAATGTGAAGGCATAGTAAGCCAAAAACAACAACAACTTTTGAAAAGAGGTTTGTAAATGACTGCACCCTTAAGGAATTGGTCACTTAAATGCAAATGCAAAGTATATTTGTCCAGGGTTATTCCTTTTACTCTTTACTAAAATGAAGATGTTCTTGTTATTTGAGGAAGTTAAATTGAATAACGACATATATTTCAAAGTAAATTTTTCAAAATGATCTTAACCCAGACTCTTCAGATTCTCTGACCTTCTAAGTTTACTTTGGACTACATAAGGCATGGTAGTGTGTTGTAAGTTCTTTCTTCTTGGCTGGGATCTCTGGACATGACCACAATATAAACAGATGATTAATAATACTTAATCATTTGTTTCTATTGTGCCAGGTACACCATGTTACCATTATTATTAATAGTAACAGTAACAATGATGCCATAAGATAATTCTTCAGATCATTCTTCTGTAATCATGGTGTCTTAGAGCATTTGTGATACAGTAAAACTCTTAAGGCCATCCCTGCTGAGAATTCCTTTCCGCTAGTGTTCTTTAAAAAAAATAATATACCAAGAAGTATGCTCACTGCTGGTTTACAATGAAGTACCCAAAAAATGCAATTCCACTTTTGAAGATACTGCTCATAACTCTTACAGCATACTCCAAACAATGGAACAATTACAGTAAGAATAAATAAATAGTGTATGTAATGGCAGTAGACAAGGAGGCATGAAAGTCTGGAAATAGCAAATAAGGACTGCTATATATCTTAGAAAAGATGTAGTCTAGATGTTATGACACTGGATTGGGAGTTAGGAGACCTGAATTCTGCTGCTCACTCTGTCACTGAATTGCTGTGTGATGCTGGGCCAGTCATTTCACCTTTCTGTGCCTTTATTTCTTTTCACACACTACCTCCCCCAAATCTTTCTCTGTCTTGTGTTTTTAGATTGTAAGATCTTTCCTTCAGGGATTGTCTCTTACTATGTATTTCTACAGTGCTTGGCACAATGAGACCCAGATGTCAGCTGAGGCCACTAGGTGCTACAGTTATGTAAATAATAAGTAATAATAATAGTATTGTGGGAAATGGCATACAGCTGATAGTTCAAGGCACCATAGAAAAAGCAGGTCATGTGATGCATTTTATACACAGAGTGTGACATGGGGGAAGGAATGACAGAACTTTTCAGGTAGCTTTAGCTTCACCATTGATTCACATGTGACTTTCATGGGAAATAGATGAATTCATTTCCACAACTGGAAACCTGATGGGAAGGGAACCTAAGGGTTCTTTTATAAGTAAATGAAGCCAGATGGTGACATCTGTTTAGAAGTGATTCTGGGATTTAACATACTACATTATTTAAAGTTTTAATTTAGCTGATGTCTTAACTATTCATGCATTGGGGTGGGGGTGGAGGGAAGGGAGGAGGAAGAATTACCTAGAGATTTAAGATACGTGTCATTTTTCTTGCAATGGATTTGATATGAACATGAGTGTAATAAAGCAATGTTAACAATACAATTGTTTTATAATTGGTACTACTGTCATAAAATCCACCAAATTCATGAGTATGGAGTGGCATTAAGTAGCATTAACTCTAGGTGGGATCTCCGCAAAGTATTGGAAGCTGTGGAATACATGACACTATGGAGAGTTACTGGTCTTCTGCCCTCCCCTTCCTTCCCCCATCTGCACCCCCAAAACCCTGTGGATCTCCTTCCATGCTGACTCCCCAGCAGACGGTCTCTTTTTCACACCCCACAAGGGATTTCAGCTTATGGAGGCTCCCCTCCACTAAGTGGAGAGAACAACCGGGAACATCAACATTACATATGTAAGAATTCACCTATTAGAAAAGCCAAAGATCCCTTGCGGGAAAAGAACAATAGTCAACATTTCAAGCAGGAGGTATTTCTTTGCTGACACTAATTTTATCTATATTATCATATCAAATTCTCATTACGCATTCCTAATTTAATTTCTACCAGGAAAAAGGACACCCTGTATTAGTTCTCTGGAGTATTTAACAAAAAATCAGAGTGATAATATTTAATGCAATGGATTGCTACAAGTGCCTCATTAGAAACTCTATACTAATTTAGTATTAAAAATTAATTTGCTTTCTGTTTGACTTGAAATTCAGAGTAAATAGACTCTAAGACTTTCTGTTGGGGGATGACTAAAGTTAAATTGTTACTGAGCCAATTGGTATGACCCTACTGATTGTTTTCTGATTAGTGGTGTTTGAAATTAAATTCCACATATGGAGGGACGAAGTGGAGACAATACTTTTCCTATGGGTTGACTTTTTTAAGATGGCAGGTGATGTAACTGCTTAGTGGTTTGAAATGTTAAAACAAGTCTTAGGAGATATGTCCTCATAGATGATAGAAAAGACAGTTAAATGTGCCTGCTGCTTTCATTTTCATAGAGATACTCAGTTTAACATTCCACTTGTGTGTGTATATAATAGGCAGTACACATAGTGTGACTAGTGAGGAGAATGAGAATGTTACAAGGAGCTGAAAGGGAGCAAGGGAGGGAGACTTGGCTGTGATAAAGTGGGGAGAAATGGGGGCTAATAAGTGTGTTATGAGGAAATTAACAATTCTGTCTTCAGAGTAGTGTTTGAATATTGTGCAGTAAATAATGCATATGTCACCCATTGAAAAACAAGGGTAAAACAAAATATTGAATAGCTGCTCATTGAATACAGTTCATCCTGTACACTGAGACAGGGGTCCTATGTAAAAAGTAGTATGTAATCATGTAATTAAAGATTGTCATAATGCATACACACAAGGGGGTTGAATTAAGATAGCATAAGCTATCTTAATTCTAGTATTTCCTGAGACTTGGGTGTTTGACTTTTCACAACCTTAATGTTCTTTTAACATAGTACTTTGTGTGTAAAACATGTATACAATATCAAGTATTGGTATTTTTTAGTGAGATGTGATAACATTTGGGTTTGAGTTTTACCTCTAATTGGATTTTTCTGATTTTCAAATGAGGACAACCTTCTTCTCCTCCCCACCCCCCATTGGTGACTCAACTGTTAATGTAGAAAAGGAGCCTGGATTAGGTGTTTTTATGTTTTTCTTTGAATCTGGACCATTTAAAGTATCAAGTCAGGAAGCCACAAAATAATTAACTGCATATGCATATATATAAGCACATAGGATCTGATCCTACAAATCCTAATTTTACACATCTGCAGAGTCCCTTTTCCCTCTGAGGGACTAATCATGTGCAAAAAGTCACACGAACATTTGAGTTTTCAGGATCAGGGTCATACTGTGTAAAATAATATGTAATTCATATATAAAATAAACAAACTGGGCTGAGTTGGAAGTGGACAGTTTGCATGGCTACCATAAGTAAAAAACATAAAAATTATACTGTTATAGCCATGTTGGTCCCAGGATATTATAGAGACAAGGTGGCTGAGGTAATATGGCTAAAGGCAAGCTTTTGAGCTACACAGAGGTAGTCTTCGGGTCCTGAAGAAGGGCTCTGTGTAGCTCTGAGTAGCTCACCCGCCTTGTCTTTCTTGCATCAAAATTAGCATTACATGTTAGCTGTACTTGTTGAGTAGCCTGAAATGCTAGTGGAGTCTTCACAGGCCTGTGGTAATGTAGACTTGGTAGGTCTCCTAGTTTTGTGTGGAAAACCATGGTTTTCAAAAAGCTGTAGGAAATCATGACTCCATAAAGCAGACCAGGCTGTTTATAACAACCCCCATTACTCACACGTACTGTCAAAGTTTGGATGGAATAGGAAGAGAGGGTTTGCTGAAGAAAGTAAGAATCTCAGGAGTTAAGTGCACATTTTCATTGTTTTATTATTTGCAAATGGCTCATAAGTGCACATTTTCATTGTTTTATTATTTGCAAATGGCTCATAAATATAAAGACTAATAGGACTGACAAATTTTATAACGGGTTTATAATATGTGGTAGAGCTGTGAAAGCTCAGAGAAAAGCTGCTCGGACAGCAAGTTCTCATTTTATTTCTTCAACTCTTTCCAGGTTAATAGGCTCTTTTATATACACATAAATTTTCATAATAATAATAAACATTCCATTCATTACAAATATTAAAACTCAAGTGGGAATTTACATTCTTTCCACATTGGTACTGTTATGAAATTGTAATTTTGTTACCTCCACTACTGGGCATAAAAATGCTTTTTATTTAGGAATCTAATATAGGACGCTGGGAGATTTAATCCTGTGTTACCTCTAGAAAGTTATTTCATTTATAGGGTTTCCCCAACATTATTTGAAATCAGTGAGAACTTTGCCCTTTATAGTAGTGGACTCAGTATCAGATCCTTATTGCAATAAATTTTAGTTTACACTCTCTAACCCCGATACACTTTTTTTTTTCAGTTGCTCAAATTTTTTCTTGATTCTTGGTCTTATTCCAAAGATTTGGGTTTTTGTTTGCATGTTTTCTTTTTGGGAAATTTAAGCAAAATTCATTCACCCATTTTTGAGATATGGGCATTTGTTTTTACTGTTTGTATATTGGGACTGAAATTTCACACCTTGCATAATTCAAAAGCAGTCAACATTGTAAACACCAAACTTAACTAATTTTTAGGGTCCTGGTGGTGTAATTATCCAATTTGGGAGAAGATCTGTTCAATATCTTTAAAGTTATGGAATTTTTCAGTTTAAATATCCATGTATACACATTAGTACATGTGACACTCAGGCAGAAAGGGTAAGCAACTAGCAGTCTACATGACCCAAATTCAACCTTTAAAGACATATTAGAAAAGTATATAAATGAGAATTAGGGCTATTCCTTATAAATAGCTAACAAAGCCATATTAGATAGAGCTTTGAAATGTACACCTGCATTGTTAGAGAACTGGAGGTAATACTAATTGTATGTGTTTACTTATATCTTGTTAGATGTTAACCATGTAAACAGACGGTTCCTGTCTATCACTATGTTCTGTTGATTCAGAGATCAAAAGGGAATATTAACCTTTTGTTGAAGTTTGGGTGTAACAATATCAGTGTCTTTATTTCTCTTTTGAAGTTAGTAGTAAACTACCTGTAAATGGTGGGAGATGGGCAGTTGCCATATGGTAATCCATGCAGTTAATCTCAGGTGGTACATAGGAAATAGGAAGTTCTACTTCAAAGCCACAATGCTACACCCAAGGAATGTCTGCTGTCAAGAGGCTGCCAGAGAACTATAAAAAGAACTCTAGGACCCTGATCCTGTATCTCAGATCTGCTTAAGCTTTGTCAGGGGAAGTTTGAGTTGCAAGACTGATGTCTCCAGCTCCAGTCTGGATCACCCTGATATTGGACATTGAACTAATCCTGAAAGAACTCTTTGCAACTTTGAAGCTCACACCACCTCTACTATGAAACTGACCTAAGAACTGTATTCGTATCTGTACGTATAATGATCTTTTAACCAATACTCTCTTTTCTTTTTTAATAGATGTTAGTTTAGCGAATAAGAATTGGCTGTAGCATGTATTTGGATAGGATCTGAAATACTCATTGACCTGGTGGGCAATGTGTCTGATCCTTTGGGACTGGTAGAACTATTTATAAGATTAGCATGATTTTCAGTAATTCTCATCATATTTGACTCGGCTGTCTGGGTGGGACCCCAGGGCTGGATTGTTTTAAGGGAACTGTGTTTTGGCTTCTGGGTATTGTAGAAGTTGGTTTGCTGCTGGCTTGGTGAATCTGAGTATTAGAATAACCACCAGTTCTGGGGATTGTCTGCCCCATTCTTTGCAGTTTGCCCTGATTGAGCAATCTCAGCATAGCCCTCCTGGGACCCAAGTCATGCTAAATTTTTTTCTATTGGATTTTTTAATTTATTTTTTTTGCTGCAGCCTGAAACAGAAAAGTTTCGATCGTTGTGTACATACTCAGTGCTTTACCTTTATGGTGCCTTTGACTGCTTAAGGTCCTCTGAGCTAAAAGTCTCATTTAAGCTCTCCGTAGTTAAGACAACTTGAGTTAAGACTTTATTTAAGAACATCACTGTAAAGGAGACATGGAGTTGAATTTGGGGTTAGGGATGGGGGAAGGCAATGGTACTCTTTCAAGCTCTGAATACTTGACATGCCCACTTGATGTGCCATGGCAAAGTGTGCAGATTTGGTTTCATTCCTAAATGTAAAGAGTTTTTCAAAGCACTTCCATTTTGCTCAGAGTATTGCCTCAGAATTCGCTGGGGTAAATTTTAGCCACGATGCTTTTCATCCTGATGCTGATTTTGGCTAGGCATTGGGAGAGATGGGACATGCTGCTGTTTGTTTGATATAGCGCAAGATGACAGATGTGTGCAACTAGCATTTCAACTTGTGCTGTCTCTCCAGTTTCTTGATAGCTTCATATAGAAATTGACTTTTATGTGAAAATGGGATTGAACTTCGGGGGGCTCATCAGGTGGGGACCCTAGAGCTAGAGGAGCAGTTTCTCATAATGTCCATCTTGTTCTGATCTGAGAAGAAAGACTTGAGTCTTTGCAACATAGTTCTATTTTCACCCTTGTAGCTTTATGAAGTTAGGACAGGAATATCTGGTGAGCAGCAGTATCAAAAGCAGATGAGGATGCATATCCTTCTCTTGTTGATGAACAGGAAGTCATCCACTAGAGAAATAAGTGCTGCCTCAGTGTAATGCCCTGTCCTTGATCTTGACTGAGGGGAGTTCCAGATACTTGCTGCTAATAGCTGGCACAATCGTTTTTAGTTTACTGATTAATTTAATTAGAAACTGGGAAGAAGTTCATGAGGTGTCTTCTGTCAAATAATGGTTTCTTTAGCACTGGTCATACCAATGCATATTTTAGGGTGGGTGACAGTCTGTGTTAGTAGCCTTACTCCAAGCATTCTCTACTCTCATAATCTAGAAAGGACAAGGTTCAGAGTCACAGGTGATCACCTTGATTGCTGTCACTGCTTCCATGAATAATATTTGTTGGAACAAGTCAAATTCTTCAACGGAGGGATTGTGTTTCTGGTCCTGTTCCTGGCTTGTTGCTTTTGGTGGCCCAAAGGTCATCTCAGTTGTGGTTGATTTCTGTGAAATAGAAAAAATTCCTCACAGTAAGAAATGCTTTGGTTTGGGGGTGAGAAGAAGCAGACTGGGATTATGACAAAATGTATAGTTTGGAAAATTTCTTCAGGCATAACCTTGTTGCTTCAGTGACAGAAGGAAGGTTGGCTTTTTTCCTCCTTGGTAGCAGTGGCATAGGATTGAACATTACACAAGTTTGCATTAAATGCCATTTTAAATGCAAAATATAACATTAATAAATAAAATTTTTGTGGGGCCACTGTGGTGAGATTGTTTTTGTTAATATATAGTGGATTTGCCCAGACTTAACTCGATAGTGATGTCAGACAAATTGTTGGCTTTAAATTTTATAAAGGATTTGAGCTTGATTAGATATAGAACATTTGGCAACAGATAATGCTCGTAAAATTGCTGAACTTATTTAGATTTTTCTGCTGGCAGCCAGATTTTTACTGACTGCCAAAAGAAAAATCTTCAATTCTTCTGAGATTCCATAGATGGTTTCAGAAAGTTCGGTGTATTTTAATCCTTAGAAAAGCTAACAAACTTGAAGGGTAATACAAAATATGGGTATTACATTCTCTGGCATCCTTTCATCAAACTAACTGATGCTATGCTAATGACTTAGAAACCAGCTTCCCTTAAATAATTTGTTCCAGTGTAGCTATGTCTTTAATTTTATCTTTACTTAATATGACTGCAAAGTGTGTGGGTATCTGAAAATGGATGCAGTGACAAGTATTTGATCTTTTCATTTTTTTTAACCCCAGAAAGAATGTCATTTTCTTAAAGTACATATTCTATCATGTTGATTATATGTTGATTTAGGACTCGGCAGGAAACTGTGCACAGTGATGGGTAGACAACTGCACCGATTTCTCTTTGCTTATACTTTTTTGTCACTAAATATTCCTATACACTCCCTGATTTATTTAAGTGCCAATGATTAGTAGTTGTTTTAGCAAGCTTAGTTTTATGAAGATGTGTCCCATGAACTAGTGTGTACCATGGCAAAAAGATTACTTTTCATATATATGATGCTTATACTGCTTTCCCTTCCAAAGATCTCAAAGCACTTTACAAACATGAATTAAGCTAAACAAAACTCTTGCAGAGTAGTTAAGTAATATTATGCATATTTCAAAGATGACTAAGCTGAAGCACAGAGATGTTAACTGATTTGTTGTTAACACAAAGTGTCAATGCAGAATAAGTAGTCAAGCCATCCTGATTCCTAGAACTATGAATTAACCAGGAGATCACAGACTCTCTTGGGGTCCATTTAACAACTTAAAGCAAAATTCTCTTCTGAAAATTTCTCTATAAAATGAGTAACATTGTTTATGGACTTTTGCTTCTACATCATACTTGCGACAAAAAAACACAAAAAATATTCAAAATCCGTCCACAAGCACCACAAACATGCCACTGCAGTAAAGGAAGCAAAAAATGAGCCTTCTACTCCTCCACTATCAACACAATAGAAATACAGCCAGTAGAGGTATTTTGCAGTTAGCCATCTAATCGATCCAGGCTGCAAAACCCAGGCACCGGACCCCAAGCATTAACCTCTGTCAAAACCTGTCAGCGTACTTCACTGATAAAATCAAATGAATACTAGGGAGCTGATAAGGAAAGAAAAGCCCACCCCCAACCAGATTTTATTATCCACTCCATCATCCCTGATTGAGTTTTGCCCCATCACACATGCCAAAGGTCAAGAAGCCCTGAAAGACATATCCACAACCTGTGAAATGGATTCCCACCTATCTGGTAAAAGCCAATGAATAACAACTGTGCTCCCTACCAGTGGAAATAGTCAATCCACACTCCTTGAAAAATGCAATAGCTCACCCACTCCTGAAGAAGCCAATGCTTGACCTTGAAGGCTTTTTTTATCCACCTCCACCCTCCCATTCCGGGATAAAATAATTGAAAAAATAGTAACCATCCAGCTCCAACACTAGTGATGTCAACAATCATCCATGCCTCACAATCAGAGTTCAGACTCATACATATCACAGAGACTGGCCAAGTAACACTAAAATATAACTTTCTTATGGCCACAGATACATGTATAACTCTTCTGCCAGGTGGTTTTAGCAACAATAAGGGCTGGATTTCTCCCTCTGTGGAGAAAGAGGTGGTTAGGGACTATTTAGAAAAACTGGACGTGCACAAGTTCATGGGGCCGGATGAGTTGCATCCGAGAGTGCTAAAGGAACTGGCGGCTGTGATTGCAGAGCCATTGCCCATTATCTTTGAAAACTCGTGGCGAACGAGGGAAATCCCGGATGACTGGAAAAAGGCTAATGTAGTGCCAATCTTTAAAAAAGGGAAGAAGGAGGATCCTGGGAACTACAGGCCAGTAAGCCTCACTTCAGTCCCCGGAAAAATTATGGAGCAGGTCCTCAAAGAATCGATCCTGAAGCACTTACATGAGAGGAAAGTGATCAGGAACAGTCAGCATGGATTCACCAAGGGAAGGTCATGCCTGACTAATCTAATCGCCTTCTATGATGAGATTACTGGTTCTGTGGATGAAGGGAAAACAGTGGATGTATTGTATCTTGACTTTAGCAAAGCTTTTGACATGGTCTCCCACAGTATTCTTGTCAGCAAGTTAAGGAAGTATGGGCTGGATGAATGGACTATAAGGTGGGTAGAAAGCTGGCTAGATTGTCGGGCTCAATGGGTAGTGATCAATGGCTCCATGTCTAGTTGGCAGCCGGTATCAAGTGGAGTGCCCCAAGGGTTGGTCCTGCGGCCGGTTTTGTTCAATCTCTTCATAAATGATCTGGAGGATAGTGTGGATTGAACTCTCAGCAAATTTGCGGATGATACTAAACTGGGAGGAGTGGTAGATACACTGGAGGGCAGGGATAGGTTACAGGGGGACCTAGACAAATTGGAGGATTGGGCCAAAAGAAATCTGATGAGGTTCAATAAGGATAAGTGCAGGGTCCTGCACTTAGGACGGAAGAACCCAATGCACAGCTACAGACTAGGGACCGAATGGCTAGGCAGCAGTTCTGCGGAAAAGGACCTAGGGGTGACAGTGGACAAGAAGCTGGATATGAGCCAGCAGTGTGCCCTTGTTGCCAAGAAGGCCAATGGCATTTTGGGATGTATAAGTAGGGGCATAGCGAGCAGATCGAGGGACGTGATCGTCCCCCTCTATTCGACATTGGTGAGGCCTTATCTGGAGTACTGTGTCCAGTTTTGGGCCCCACACTACAAGAAGGATGTGGATAAATTGGAGAGAGTCCAGCGAAGGGCAACAAAAATGATTAGGGATCTGGAACACATGACTTATGAGGAGAGGCTGAGGGAACTGGGATTGTTTAGTCTGCAGAAGAGAAGAATGAGGGGGGATTTGATAGCTGCTTTCAACTACCTGAGAGGTAGTTCCAGAGAGGATGGTTCTAGACTATTCTCAGTGGTGGAAGAGGACAGGACAAGGAGTAATGGTCTCAAGTTGCAGTGGGGGAGGTTTAGGTTGGATATTAGGAAAAACTTTTTCACTAGGAGGGTGGTGAAACACTGGAATGTGTTGCCTAGGGAGGTGGTAGAATCTCCTTCCTTAGACGTTTTTAAGGTCAGGCTTGACAAAGCCCTGGCTGGGATGATTTAATTGGGTATGGGTCCTGCTTTTGAGCAGGGGGTTGGACTAGATGACTTCCTGAGGTCCCTTCCAACCCTGATACTCTATGATTCTATGATTCAATAGCTAGTGGTTCCTTTTAACATTACAAAACAGAACCAGCTCATTCCCCCACCCAAAAACCTTGGGAATCAGGACACTAGCCCTGGGCATTGCAAGTACTGAGTCTGTATATAACAAAATAATACTTTCATTAAAAAGGAGAGGGAACACAACAATGATTCAAAAGTACGCAAATCATAAGTAAACACTCCAGCTCACAATATCTTGGGCAGTAGCCCTTTGCCTCAGTTTTTCTCTTTGTAGTGTGAAAGTCATGAAAGTTTAGATAACTGTGCCTTTACCATGTCACTCCCTTTTCCCCCTGCTGAACCCCACTCTTGGTTGTTTGTCTGAAGTCAGCAAAATCCCAGAATTCAGAGGTGTGTTCATGTGGGCTCATCTCCTACTCCTGAATGGGATGTGTGGTCAAGCAATGCAATTGCTCACTGTTGCCCCTGCTCACCACTACTGGTACCTAGTGCTTGCTGTCACCTCTGTGTCTAGCTGTGAAGCCATGGTTGAGATTTCACTACTTATCTCAGTTCTTAGTGATTTCAGCTCTTGGTAATTTCACCGAATAGTAGCAAATCTTATTGCTACTGCTGTATCCTCTGCATTGTCTTTCACTGCAACTGTATCCCCCCCATCAGCTCTAAGATTCAGCTACCCAGACCTTCTCATTAGTGACTTCAGCACTTGTGATCACTGAGCAGAAATAAGGGCTCTCCATTGAGTCTGGTCAGTTCTGTCTTTAGCAATGGAGAGGAAAATTAAATGATATCTAGGACTCTTTAAACAAGTCCACACAACCAGGCAGACACACTTGTCCCTACATCCTCAGACTTTCATTTGGCATTAGCATCAATACTCCTGCTCAGAGAGTGAGGATAAACTTAGGGTGACCCCTTTAACTAGGGCATATTAGGTACAAGTATGCTATGCTTTAATTGTACTATAAGAATAATAACATTTCATTACCCATGTGTTCAAGATAAAGTGAATATTAACTCCAAACAGCCAACATTGATAACTTTGGCAAAGCAGGTCTGTCTGCTGATCACCTAAGCAAAGTAGATGTGTCTATGCAATGTGACAAAGCTCTGTCCTTGCCTACGTGGGTCCCACGTTTTCTGGTGGATTTCACTAGCCTCAGAGGCTCGCTGTGACCCTCCACATACCCCTTCTTTCTCTATAGACAAAGGTTACAGTCTACTGAGCCATTTTCATCATAAGCCAGCAAGGAAGGTGAGGAGACGTTATCCTTCCTTGCATAGTCTCTGTTGTCTCCCAGTCTCAGTGATTAATCAGGGGGCAAAGGTGTGGGGGGAGCCTGGGCCCACCCTCTACTCCGAGCTCCAGCCCAGGGACCCTAATAGTATCAGCTGTGGTAGCTGACCTTTTAGAAACATGATATGTACAATTCCCTGGGCCACTTCCCCCACAGCAGCCCTCACTTCCTCAAGCTCCACTTCACCCATACCGCAGGGCTGCCTTCCTTGTGCCTGATATGGTGTGTACTGCTCAGCCTCTCCAACAGCACAACTTCATCCCACAGCTCCTGACATGCACATCCACCTGACTGCCTGGGAGGCTTTTAATTAGTTTCAGCCAGCCCCTGATTGGCTTCAGGTGTCCCAATCAACCTAGCATTCTCCCTGCCTTCTGGAAAGTTCTTAATTGGCCCCAGGTGTCCTAATTGACTTGGAGCAGCTTCCATTTCACTTAACCTGGTACCAGGGATTTGTTTAGCCTGGAGCTAATATATCTATCTCCCACTACTTTTCTATAGCCATCTAAAGCCTTGTCCCGTCACAGCAAATATAATTTGCTCCTAGGGGAGAGCTCATTCAGACTCTGCTTACACAGGCAAGATCTTCATGCTCATACAGGTAAACTTCTCTGCACCCTTTGATGAAATGGACCACAGGTACTGCAAAGCTGCCTACACAACGTGGTAGGAGTAGAGGGCCTGGCACTACAGTGACTCAATTCATTCTTCTCAAGCAGAACTCAGAGTAGTGATGGATAACTGTTTCTCCTCTCCAAAGCCCCTCACCCTAGAGGTATCCATAGTATTCCTTCTTTTTTCCAGTTTCTATATGAGATTACCAAGATTCATGAAAGTGGTGTGAAGTCTCGGAATCCTATTGGACTCCTTGCTAAGCCTGAATGATCAGAGAGCAACAGTATCTAAATATGTACTTTTTTCCCTCCAGCTTGTTAAGAAACTATCTCCCTCACTACCAATTGCGGGCTTTGGCTACAATGATCCATGCATTCATCACCTGCAGGCTGGATTACTGCAATTCATTGTATCTGAAGCTGAAGGTGAACATGATGCACAGGCTCCAGATGGTAGAGTATGTGGCTCCATGCCTTCTCCATAGCTTAGGCCCCAGTGAGCACATCAGACCTGTTCTCAAGTCCCTCCACTGACTCCTGGTCATTTAAGGCTTTAGTCCTTCTTTTCAAAGCAAAAAATGGATCAAGCCCCAGGTCCATTAAAGACCAAATTTTGATCTATGAACCACTATGAAACGCTGCACCATCTGTGCTCTTCTTGGACAATGCAAATCACAAACCCAGGACAAACAATGTGAGAGCTGGGGAAAAAGAAGTCTTGGTTGAAGGGATCAGACTTTGTAACACACTTTTAGTGGAGGTCAGGTGAAACCAGAACCTGCTCATTTTCAGGAAATCTTGTGAATCTTCCTCTTTGAAAAGGCCTTTCTACAATAAGAATGACACTCACAATACTGACATCTTGTACAAAATAAAACACTGATACACTTAGATCCTGTAGTGGCTTGTGGTTGTCCCTCCCCATCAAGCTTGGAGGGAGGCTACTTTGCCTCACTCACACAGCAGATAGTCAATTATTAGGCTCGGACTCTGGCCCCCTGGGCAGGGCTGAAAACTGCCCAGTCTACAGCCCAAGCCTTCTGGCTAGCGCAGACAGTAAACACAGTCAGGGCTCTGGTCCTCTCAGTGGGATGGAGCAAAAGGCTATCTTTAGCCAGCCTTCTGGCAGACAGCCAACACACAAGACACAGGTCTTCAGGCCAAGGGTGAGCAGGCTGCCACTCCAGGGGCTACCAGCTACACAGCAGGGGGACATGGGCCTACCCTACTCTACCAGCCTGGTGCCCTAACAGTGGTGGGTGGTCCCACCACTGGGTTAGTGGGGGATCCCACTACAACATGCTGACTCATATTGCAACAGCACAATCTGACTAATGTCTGGTTTCCCTGGGCCACTTCCTACCACAGTCCATTGGCAGTGCTCCATCACCTGTGAGTCCTCCGTCTCCCCTGGGTAAACTGCAGACGGCAATCCCAGCAACTTTTCTTAACACTCTCTCCTCTTGGGTCAGGGTGCTACACAGCTCAGTAGCAGAGTTGGAATTGTGCAGACGGCTAGAGACATCTGCCTCCTTTGCTGGTTCCCTCCCAACTGAGCTGAAGAGCCCATTTCTTATCTTTCCTGTCATGCCCCTCTGCTTCCGGCATGGGGGCGGGGCAGTGACAGGGCTGTCTTGGCTCTGCTCACTAGAGGAAATGTAGTGGTCCCTCCTTGTCAAGCTTGGAGGGAGGCCACTCTGCATCTCTACCGATCCCTATTATCATACAGTCCTTCATCAATCATTATCACCTCCATCCAGACTGAAGTATTTCCTACCTCCTTCTCACTTTTTGGTTTGCAGTTGGAAATATGCTGCTGGGTGTGTATTGTTTTGTATATTAAAGACTCTGTATGGATATATTGCCCGTAGAGAAATTTAGTTGTAGTAGGAGTTCTATGTGTTTCCTCAGAATATAATGGCTTTCTTCCATCTCCAGTTTCCTGCTGCTCCACATGTCGCACCTCTAGCAGCTGCAGCAGCATAGCCTGCAGTAGATAATAGTGCAATTAAATTAATTGTAAAATACTTGAAAACATTTTAAAATCCTTTCCAGTGTTGTGCTGCGAAGATGTGAAAACTGCTCTCTATATGCATGGCCTGACCACAGCTGTAAGAAACCGGGAAAGAAGGGAAGGAAAAAAAGAAAAGAAAAGAGAGAGAATACTGTATCCTGGCACTTAGAGACATTTATAGTTCTGCAATGAGTATTTTGCCATCCTCACCATATATAGAGAATAAGGACAGAAGCTTTCTTCAGCCTGCTTATCCAAGCTGAATAACAGTCTCCTGTAAGAAATATATTGTCCTTTAAAACTCATCATCCATCAACTTCCACTGAGAACAATGGAAACTACTTGACCGGGAGCTTTTTTGAAAATCTGAGCCTTCATTTTCTTCTTTCTTCTTTCCTTCTTGCTTCTTGCGCTGGTCTGGACAAGAACCAGCTCTTCCTCTTTCTTCCCAGAACTTTCTACTCCCTCCTCTTTAAATCTCTGCACTGGAACTAAATGCCTTACGATAAGGGCATTGGGAAACAGATCCATTATCTGGAAATGTATACAGGAGTTTCATGGCATCTGAATGGTTTTGTAGAACTGTCTCCATTCACTCTATTCACACAGTTAAAATTGTCAGAAAACATACTACAGCTTCAGCTTCGGCTGCTGATCCCAAAGTACGCTTTTGGGTAATGAGTCTTGTGTGCATTCTGTGTGGCGAAATATGCTGAGCTGAGGAAACAAAATGCTGATATATTTATACCACCTTGTGCAGAAGCTCACAAACTATTAGCAGCTTTTCTGTGGTTCTGGTGTCTTGAGAAGGATTCAATAACAGAAGCATAAGAGAAGAACCTGGTCCTGGGTTATGTCAGTGTATGTTAGCAGTGTAAAGGAACAGAGGGAACTCAGGTAAAATTAAATTGTTTTTCTTGCATTGGCCATAATGAATGTGTTTGTACTAATAATTAGTATATACGTGGAACAAGATGACAGAAGTACCTGATAGAAAAACCACTGTGCTATATATTCAAGAAAACATAATATTATCTTTGTAGTGGGGATGTTTATATTCAGCCTTTATACTGAATGTAGGGGCTGCAGATACTTGATGGTAGTAAGATTCCTAGAGACTTTGAAAAATGGACAACTATAAGTTAAAAAGTGTTTGTTAGAGTAGTGTTTAGGTTTGTCTGAATTGTGAAAACAGAGCAGGCTGTGTGTGTGTGTGTGAGTGAGTGTGTACACTGTGACAGACTTCCTTTACCAACCTTCCTGAAGCGTCAGGGATCAGTCTGAGGCCACAGGATTGTTAAGGGAGGAGATGACGTAACACACCAAGTGTCTAAATTTTAAAGCTTTATTGATAAAATAATAAAATAACAGTGGAGAGTGATGGGTGCTTCCCACGTCACTCAGAGGAAGGAAGGAAGCGTTAGCATCCCAAGCCCTAACACACTTTCATATTCACACACACACTACCCGAGGATGGCCAGGCTTGGGCGTAGCATAAGAAGAAGAGGGGGAAGGGTGGACAGTTCTGTCCTGTGCGCACAGGTCGTCCGGGTCCGCTGTGATCTCCAAGTTGCTCTAGCTCTCAGGAGGGTTTTAAGTCCCAAGCTCCTTGGGGAGGAATGGCGGGGGGTGGGTTGTGCTCTGTTCAGGGACCTCTGCTCCTGCTGCCCTCTGTGCCAGTCCAAACCGGCTTTCCATGGTGTCTTCAGTTTTCTCAAAACACCCTGGCTCCAGGAATACAAGGCTCAGCTCCCCATCTTGCCAGTGTTTTCAATCTCTGCAGTCTTAGATCTTGTTTTCTTCTTTGCTGGCCTCACTGCCTTCCAGGTCTCTGCAGTTGCGTTTTTCTTTCTCATGGCTGCTCAGGCACATTCACGCCACCATCTTTCTTGGCTGTCAACTAAATCTCGGCTGTGAGCAGAGTCCTTGAGCTGAGGCCAGCGTCTTATTGTTGGACTGAGCTTGCTAGCTGCAGTGTTGAGTTAACCCGTTCTCTGCTCTCTTTCTCCTTTCCCCTTTGGCCTCTTGCAGCCTGCAAAAGAATCTTTCACTCTTCACTCACTCCTTTGACCCTCCCCAAAATGCTTTGTGATGCTTGCAACAGCGTTAGCAACATTCAGTGCTGATCTGCCTTCCTCAAGGGAACCCCTGAGGTTGTGACAACACCCTTGTAGCAGTATGGTTACCCCGCTCCTGAAATAAGAGGAGTGAGAAGATCTGGGGGCCAGATCAATTAGGGCCCAGCTGGAAAAGAGCTAATTCCCAGACAACCAGCAGGAGGCGCCATGCCAGTGAGTCTCACTTTGCTACAGCCCTCCTCTGAGACGGGTTTGAAGGTTCTCAACTGCTCTCAAAGCAGGTGCTTTGTATATTTTCACAAACAGACCAAGACCTAAAATTTTGTTCCAAGTTAACAATATGCCATCATTAGATCAAGATGAAAGCAAATCTTGCCATCACTTTTAAATCTTGTGTCTATCCAAATACATCCACTCCAGATGGACAATTCTGTAATCTTCTGCTATGAAATCTAGCCCTTTGGTGGGGTCTGTTTGGGCAGACCCAAGATTAGGGCTACTTCTACTCTCTACACCAATGGTGGCGTCATGTTGGGCATGTGTAGTTACATGCTGCAGTTCTCTCACTGCTGAAGCCTCCTCCCAGTGGCTTCCTGCTGCCTTTTACCCTGGGATGACCTTATTTAACCCAAGTGTGGCTTGTCCTGTAATCAAAGGTGGCATAGTCCCAGCCTTAACAACTCATGTGCAAGCCACCATGTTACACTCCCCTTTGTTACAGCCTTTCCCCCAGAGAGGAAAGGGTCCAGCAGTGGGCAGCTGGTGACACTTTTTTCCCTACTGCATCCTGGCTATTGGAATCTTTCCCTGCAGCAGACAAGGGAAAGGTTCTGGTAGGGGGGATACAGTGGGGGAAAAGCTTCAGCAGCTCCCCACAGCTGGAGCCTTTTAGCACCACAAGTAAAGACTCTGGAAGGTCTTTCCCAGCTACCTTGCCCCTACCAGTACCTTTCCCTGTGGTGGAGGACCTGGCAGAGCCTTTCCCCACTGCCTTCCCCACAGCCAAAGCCTTCGCCCACTGGTGGAGTCTTTTCCTGAGGAGGGGAAAAGATCCAGCAGTGAGGATATTACCCTGCTAAAAATAGCAATGTAACTGGTGAGGCATGACTTGTGTGAAGAGAGAACGTGTTGGGTATTTACTTGTCTTTACACACCTAAGCCATGCCTCCCTGGTGACACTGCTGTTTGTAAGAACATAGGAATGGCCATACTGGGTCAAACAAATGGTCCATCTAGCCCAGTATTCTGTCTTCCAACAGTGGGAAGTGCCAGATGCTTCAGAGGGAATTAACAAAACAAGGGAATTTTGAGTGATCCCTCCTCCGTTTATAAGAAAAGGAGTACTTGTGGCACCTTAGAGACTAACCAATTTATTAGAGCATAAGCTTTTGTGAGCTACAGCTCACTTCCTCAGATGCATATCGTGGAAACTGCAGCAGACTTTATAGATACACAGAGAATATGAAACAATACCTCCTCCCACCCCACTGTCCTGCTGGTAATAGCTTATCTAAAATGATCATCAGGTGGGCCATTTCCAGCACAAATCCAGGTTTTCTCACCCTCCACCCCCCCACACAAATTCACTCTCCTGCTGGATTTGTGCTGGAAATGGCCCACCTGATGATCACTTTAGATAAGCTATTACCAGCAGGACAGTGGGGTGGGAGGAGGTATTGTTTCATATTCTCTGTGTATATATAAAGTCTGCTGCAGTTTCCACGATATGCATCTGAGGAAGTGAGCTGTAGCTCACGAAAGCTTATGCTCTAATAAATTGGTTAGTCTCTAAGGTGCCACAAGTACTCCTTTTCTTTTTGCGAATACAGACTAACACGGCTGTTACTCTGAAACTCCTCTGTTTATAGTTCTAGTTTCTGGCTGTTGGAGATTTAGGGGCACCCAGCAATGGGGTTGTGTCCCTGACTATCATGCCTAATAGCCATTAATGAGCCTATTCTTCATGAACTCACCTAATTCTTTTTAAAATTCATTTAATCTTCACAACATCCCCTGGCAATGAGTTCCACAGGTTGACTGTATGTTGCATGAAGAAGTGCTTCTTTTTGTTTGTTTTAAATCTGGTGCCCATTAATTTTGTCAGGTGACCCCTAGTTTTTGTGTTATGCTGAAGGGTAAATAACCCTTTCTTATTTGCTCTCTCCACACCATTCATGATTTTATAGACCTCTATCATACCCCCCCATCCTTAATCATCTCTTTTCTAAAACGAATAGTCCCAATTTTTCATCTCTTCTCATATAGAAGCTGTTCCATACCCCAATCATTTTTGTTGCCCTTCTCTATACCTTTCCCAATTCCAACATATCTTTTTTGAGATGGTGTAACCAGAACTGCATGCACTATTCATGGTATGGGCATACCATGAATTTATATAGTGGCATTATGACACTTTCTGTTTTGTTACCCTAACGGTTCTTAACATTCTGTTATCTTTTTTGACTGTCACTGCACATTGAACTGATGTTTTCAGAGAACTGTTCACAATGACTCCAAGATCTCTCTTAGAGTGGTAACAGCTAATTTAGACCCCTATCATTTTGTATGTTCAGTTGGGATTATTTTTGCCAATGTGAATTACTTAGCACTTATTAACACTGAATTTCATCTACTGTTTTGTTGCCCAGTCACTCAATGTTATGAATTTCTGAGAGTCAGTTTTGGACTTAATGACCTTGCATAATTTTGTATCATCTGCAAATTTTGCTACCTCACTGTTCATCCTCTCTTCCAGCTCATTTATGAATATGTTGAACAGCATATGTCCCAGTATAGATCCCTGGTGGACTCTGCTACTTACCTCTCTCCCTTGTGAAAACTGACTGTTTGTTCCTGTCTTTAGTTTCTTATCTTTTAACCAGTTACTGAACCATGTAAGGACCTTCCCTCGTATTCCATGAGTTCTTACTTTGTTTAAGAGCCTTTGGTGAGAGACCTTGTCAAAGGCTTTCTAAAAGTCCAAGTACTATATCCACTGGATCACCCAAAGAATTCTAATAGCTAGTGAGACATGATTTCCCTTTACAAAAGCCATGTTGACTTTTCCCCAACATATTGTGTTTATCTATGTATCTGATAATATACCCAAACTAGGGGGCGGGGATATGCGAGTACATACTCTTCATGTTGCTGAAAGAAGCATGCAGTGTATATGTACTTTTAAAGGGCTCTCAAATAAGTGTTGGTGCTAGTCCTCTTTCTTTCTCTTCACTGCTGGGATCAGAGAAAGGGCATAAGAGTATAATTTCTTCCTTTCTCTAGAGGACTGGAAAGATGATATATTAGATTTTCCTACCATGTTCCATGGAGATCATAGTCCATGTAAACCAGCACTAGTATGCTCTTCCAACTTAAGACTTATCTTCACTACGGAGTTAAATCAGCACTGCTGCAGTCGATGCAGCATCATTGATTTAGCGGGTCTAGTGAAGACTTGCTCAATTGATGGGAGAGCACTTTCCCATTGATTTCTGTACTCCACCTCAATGAGAGGCAGAAGCAATTACGGCGGGAGAGCATCTCCCGTCAACATAGCATAGTGTGGACCCCGCGGTAAGTAGATCTAAGCTATGTCGACTTGAGTTATACTATTAACATAACTCAAATTGCGTAGCTTAGATCGATCAGCAGCTGTAGTGTAGACCAGGCCTTAGTGTCTGCAAAGAGGCTTTGGTGTGGACAAGATGATGCCAACATATCCACTTTTTTCTCATTTTCACAGAGGTCCCAGCATGGATGATGGTAGAGGAATATTTATCTGCCTTTCTTAAAGGGGTGGGCACCAGTATGTACCTCTACATCTCTCTTCCTTACCAAGGATTTTCTACTTCTTTCCATCAAGCCTGTGGTGTGGAATTGATCAGTAGCCAGATTATATATTGCTCAAATAGCCACACTGGCAGAAAAACAATATCATGCACAACAGTGACCCCATGATCTGAGGACTTCTATAACTCAGCCAGAGGTTATTGGTTTATTACAGGAGTGAGTGGATGAGGTTCTGTGGCCTGCAATGTGCAGGAAGTCAGACTAGATGATTATGATGATCCCTCCTGACCTTAATGTCTATGTGTCTATTCTATGCAAAAAACTGCCTATGAGAAACATTCCTCCGTGCACCCAAAGTTTTGAAATATGATGTCTTGTGTGTTCATGAATCATATTTATTATTAGTTTATGAGAGAATTTCCATTACATTTGATTAGCTCCCTTTCCTCTTGGATCTGCAAACTACCCTTGCATGGCAGAAGTGTCCCCGTTTCACAATACATAGGCGACTGGTAACTGCTGATAGTGGTCTGGCACAATGGCAGCACCCCGCGCCCTCCCCGTCCCCTCATCACCACAGCCACAGTCAATTTCCTGGTGACTGCCAAGACACCCCCCAGCAACATCCTTTTGACCACATTGCCCTGGGCACCCACCCTTAAGGCCAGCCCTGCCAGGGTCAGCCTCAGGGAAATTGGCAACCTGTATGAACTTGTATTTTGGCGCCCTGGCTCCCGCTGCCTCCCCCACTCATTCTCCCCATCGCCCTAGTCCCCGCTGTTTCCCTGGGCTCCCCACTCCACCCCCAGAACCCCTGGACCCCACTGCCTCCCCCACATTGCCCCAATCAACTCCCTTCACTCCCCAGAAAGGCTAGTCCAGACCAGTACTTGAGCAGGTAAATATGGCTGCCAGTGAGGAAGGGCTAGGACACAGCAGGCTTCCCCACGTCCCCTCTGGCAGAGAGCTGTACTGCCAGTCCAGTCTCGCTTCCCTGCTCTAGGTGCCACTTAGTGGGTCTCTGCAGGAGCGCTAGCTGCTGGTGCCTTTTGTAGGCACGTCCCTTCAACAGCGCTCAGCCTGACTCCCACCCTGGCAGAAACCGGGGGGCGCGGGGAAGTGGCCATGCTTGCCTCCTCCCACACATCACCTATAGTACAATGACTATGTCATGTTTCGGAATAGCAATTGCATTTACATGCACAAACTTTACCACCCCCCCAAAGCAAAAAAACAACCCCCCCACAAATATTTTGACTATGTTCAGCCTAACATGGGCCTAATTCTTTTGAGAATAGAGTGCTTTGATGTACACACTCAGCAGTACAAAATAATTGGATGTTGGACCGCTTGGGAATGATCATATAAATGCATTAAAAGAAATATTTGTCAGTTGTGAACTTTTGCATCACTTAAGATAGAAACATGGTATAAGTCATGTTCAATGCAGTGAGAAGTAGGTCTTTATTCTTTGTCAGACTGTCAGCTCTTACATTCTGTTCAGCCTCCCTTCAAAGTCCTAGTACGAAACAGCATGTATCAGATGGTCCTCTGATAAAGATAAGAGGCCATCTCACATCACTTATGATAGAAGAAAGTTAACTGTTTAATGTATCACTCCTTTTTATTTTTTGAACCAACAGAACTTTCAATTTTTATCTTCCCACTGATTTGAAAAACAGTTTATGAATAGCTTGTCTTATCTTGATTTCCCATGAGTCATGGCCTATATTTTAAAAGTGATTTTGGGCACCTCAATTTTTAAAAGGCCTGAGTTCCTGAAAGTGTTGAGCATTTGCCCTCTGAAAATCAGCCCCCTTTGAAGAGTCTCAGGTTGAACACCTACAGCCACTTTTGAAAATGAAGGTCCATTTGTCTGAAAGAGAGAAGAATGTGAAGTGTTTAAGAGCAACCAACTCTCACGACTGCTACCAAGATCTGTCCAGTTATATGGGACTATGCAGTTGGAAATGTAGGGATCTAGTCTTTTCTATCACTTTTATCAGGGATTCCATTAATGCCAGTGGGACAGACAGTTGCAGGACAAGAGGAAAATATGCCATCCAATTATTACACATTTTCTATATTTTGTGAGAAATATACACAAATATCGTGATGCAAATTAATGTAATACATGTCACCATTGTGAGATATTACCAATTCACAGGAAAATATGTACCTTTGTATATCTAATCTAATCTAATTTTAGGGTTTGATATTGATGCCTCACTGTAATATCTGAGTACCTTCCACATAAAATTGATAGCAATAACAAAGTCCCTAGTCGACTTTATGAAATTTCTGTCACTTCTCTGTTTTCTGGCTACTGCCTTTTCTTGAGAGTGGAGTGCAGATTTTGTTTTTGATTTTTTGGATGGCAGTTTTAAATAGAAGGTGGTGTCAATATTGAGGGTGTAATTCTTATGGTGGATGAATCTTTGGCAACATTTCCTAAGATAGTCAAACTCTGGATTTACCTAATTTCCTGTGGAAGTTTGTTCCAAATATCTTAAATTAAGGCACTAAAAGACACAGATGCTATGTAGGAAAGATGTGGAGTGCTTCTATACCACAGATGTAGCAAAAAGTGTAATAGAAGGGTACATATAGAAATGGGCAGAGAGCTTGTCTGAGCACTGTCAAGAGATGAAAGCCACATATACCCAATATTTCAAAATAGTCCTCGTACGCTGAGCTATTCACTGAAAAGTTTATACTTTGCAATGGAAGCAAATTTTTGGGCTGCTTGGAACAACATTAACTTGATGCCAATTTTTGGTAACAATCTATATTGTTTTCCAGGGTAGGTACATTTGTCCTAACTCCTCCCAAATTTCATCATTACTTAACCCTTTTTTGAAGTCTATGGATTCTCTGCAGATCTCTGCATGTGTTCATTTTTGTACTGTAACTTTGTTTTGCAACATCCCAAGTAGAAGTTTTTGGCTTGTGTAGAATTATGTGGAATGTTTTGTAGCAAGCTTTCACCATTTGAACCATCAGTTCATATGGCCCCTGGAAACCAGCCACCCAAAGACACACACACACACACACACACAGCGTTGGGGAGGGAACAAATGATTGACAGAAGTCACTTTAATCCACTGCTGATAAACCAAGATTCTCTCTCCTCAGGCTGTGTCAGCAAAAAGTATAATAGGAACCAATTCTATTCTCAGGTGCTCTGTTGTGAATCCAGAGTAACTCCATAGTTACCGGAGTCATTGAAAGCAGACTTTGGCCCATTTAAAGGAAATGGGATAGATATAACTTCAGCTTGTCAGGTACTGTATGTGAAAAGGTCAGCCAGAATGTGACAGTGTTCACTGGGGACTAATAAGTATAAATAGCTAACCCAAATAGAGGAAATTATAAGGAAGCAATTAAAGAATGCCATAAAGATTTTTACATTTCAGAGGAAGCCAGCTGATGGTGTGACAAAAGTGTAGATTAAGGGAGCTCAATATTAAAGTGATAGATTGAACAACAACCAAGTAATCCCTAATGGAGCCAGGGCATTTGATTGGTTTAATAATGTTTAATTGCATATTAATTACTCATGAATGGTAAATGCCAGATTGACAGGAACTGGGTTTTGTATGAAATTCAGATGAACTAAGAAAATGGTCCAGTTCCTCAGTTGGTGTAAATCAATGTAGATCCATTAAAGTCAGTGGTGCTATATTGATTACATCAGCTGAGGATCTGGCACATCAGTTTCATTGATGCAAACTTAATTTTATGTTCTGCAGCAGATTGAAAAAGCCATGGAAAACATCAAAATTTACAATTAAATTATTTCTGTTCTAATGTAAATCAGTATGATAAGAGTATTATAATGAAGGGCATCCAATAGTATAGGTGTTAATCATGGGTTAGACCTGCTCATTCCACCATAATGGAGTCATCTTCAGCTACATTTTTTCTGTCCCTTCTTCTGAGTTCAGACTCTCTTCCACTGCAGCAGTACACTATGACTCCAGGAGGTTGTGAACAGAGCAAAACTACATAAAAGAGATGGAAAATATAAGTGTCACTCCTAGAGATGATAGCGTGAATAGAATAAAAACTATAATATTTACAAACTTAATTATGGTTACATTTTTCAGAGTCACCTACATGATTTAGGAGCCTAAGTTCCATTTTCAAAAGTGACTTAGGGACAAATTTTCAAAGGTATTAGGCACTTTTGAAAACCCTATTAGGTGCCTAATCTGTATTTTTAGGTGTCTGTATCAGAGTGTTAGTCTGGATCTGTAAAAACGGCAAAGAGTCCTGTGGCACCTTATAGACTAACAGACATATTGGAGCATAAGCTTTCGTGGGTGAATACCCACTTCATCGGATGCATGTAGTGGAAATTTCCAGAGGCAGGTATACATATGTAATCAAGAATCAGGCTAGGGATAACGAGGTTAATTCAATCAGGGGCTGTGAGGCCAGTTTCTAGCAGTTGAGGTGTGAACACCAAGGGAGGAGAAACTGCTTTTATAGTTGGTTAGCCAGTCACAGTCTTTGTTTAATCCTGAGCTGACGGTGTTAAATTTGCAAATGAACTGAAGCTTAGCAGTTTCTCTTTGAAGTCTGTTCCTGAAGTTTGTTTTTTTTTGCTGCAGGATGACTACCTTTAAATCTGCTGTTGTGTGTCCAGGGAGGTTGAAGAGTTCTCCTACAGGTTTTTGTATATTGCTATTTCTAATATCTGATTTGTGTCCATTTATCCTTTTACGTAGGGACTGTCCAATTTGGCCGATGTACATAGCCGAGGGGCATTGCTGGCACATGATGGCATATATTACATTGGTGGATGTACAGGTGAATGAACTGGTGATGGTGTGGCTGATCTGGTTAGGTCCTTTGATGGTGTCGCTGGTGTAGATATGTGGGCAGAGTTGGCATCGAGGTTTGTTGCATGGATTTGTTCCTGAGTTACAGTTACTACGGTGCAGTGTGTAGTTGCCAGTGAGAATATGCTTCAGGTTGGCGGGTTGTCTGTGGGCGAGGACTGGCCTGCCTCCCAAGGCCTGTGAAAGTGAAGGATCGTTGTCCAGGATGGGTTGTAGATCACCGATCTTATTTGACTTTCAATGAGAGTTAGGCTCCTAAATTGCAAAGTAACTTTAGAAAATGGAACTTTGGCTTCTTAGTCAGTAAGGGTAATTTTCAAAATTACCTATATTCAGAACATTTTGATCTCTAGGGAAAATCTATCCAAATCAGTTTAAATATCCTCTATTATAAAAAATGAAAATTAGTTTCCTTATCTGTAATTTTTATTTCCTGCACCGTGGACATGTACTGGTCTGGATGTTACTCATGGGAAGTAGCAAGCTGTACAAGCCAATTCCTTGAGAAAGAAGAAACATCAAATACAAGGCAATATAAAACCTTCAAAGAGAAACAAAATTAGAAAAATTCCAATTTTTTTGTTTTAATTTTATTTGGTTTATTATGCTTTGTCCAGACTAGGAGCATTTTAATTAATTGCTGTTCAAAAGCATGTTAGTACCTAGTTTAGGCAGCTTTTAACACCCTTAAAAACCTGTCAGCTGGTCATAGTCAATGCTAGGCTCCCAAAAGGTTGTGAAAGCTGAGGAGAGAATCTAATTCTTACAGTGCTTGATGAAGCAGTTGCAAATGTCAAGTGACTATATTACAAATCTCATTGTATAAAGCTCTTTGTTTCTCAGTCTCGAGCCACTTACTGAGGGTACTTTCTTATATGCTTGGTATGTGTTTGATTTTCTCTATTCTGAAACCGAGTATGGAAAGCCTTCAAATATTCTTGGAGGTAACTGTGAAGGAAGAATAAGGTCTCTGAGCCCACGCCTACACTGGAGAGGCCTATACTAGCAAACCCTCTTAGCATAGATCTATCTTATAATGGCAAAAAAGTAGTGTTTTCTGGTGTTACTTATACCAGTTCTTGGAACGTCATAAACTACACCAGCAAATAGACATTTTATTGGTATAACTGCATCTACACTGAGGCTTATATTGGAATAACTATCTCAGTAAAAAGTCACACCCCTAACTGACATAGCTCTGCTGGTGAGTTTTAAGTGTTGACACGGCCTCACTTTTTCCATTCTTTGTTCCAGCATAGATAGTTTTTAAAGCCCATTTCACATCCAAAGCATGAAGCTATCTTTTAGTCATATTAGAATTAAGAGTAAAAACAAGGAAGAGAAATTGATGGGTTTTAGGGAAACTCTGTTCTTTTCAGTCAAGGAAAAACTGAAGAGAGCAAATGAGGAATTCTGTAGACCTAATTCATCTGATGTCCTCAGCAGTTTGTTTTGCATAGATTCCAAGGCCAGAGGCACCATAGTGATCATCTAGTATGACATCCCATATAACACAGGCCATCGATCTTCCCCAAAATAATTCCTAGAGCATAGCTTTAAAAAAATTTTTAAAAAAATCCAACCTTGATTTAAAAATTTTCAGCGTGATGGAGAATACATCACAACCCTTAGTAATTCTTTTCCAATGTTAATTATGATGATGGTTAAAAATTTACATTTTATTTCCCATTTGAATTTGTTTAGTTTCAACTTCCAGCCATTGGATTATGTTATAACTTTCTATGATAGATTCAATATCCTGTTATTAAATATATGTTCCCAATGTAGGCACTTAAGACTGTAATCATGTCATCCCGTGACCTTGTCTTTGTTAAGCTAAATACATTGAGCTCCTTGATGCTATCACTACAAGGCATGTTTTCTAATTCTTTAAACATTCTTGTGGCTCTTCTCTGAAACCTCTCCAATTTATCAACATCTTACTTGAATTGTGATCACAGAACTGGACATAATATAACAGCAGTTGCATTGATAAAAATGTTAAATAGCATAGGGCCAAGAAATGATCCATGTGGGACCCCACTAGCAACATACCTGCTCAGTGATGATTCCCTGTTTACAAATACATTTTGAGACCCATCCGCCAACTTTTAATCAATTTAATGTGTGCCATGTTAATTTTATATCATTCTAACTTTTAATCCATATGCATGTCAAACTATTTATATGATGTCAACACTGTTACCTTTATCAACCATCAAAAACTCTCGTCAAAAAAAGATATTAGATTAGTTTGACACAATTATTTTTCACAAATACATGTTGATTTGCATTAATTATATCACCCTACTTTCATTTTTTATTAATTTAGCCCTGGTCTATACTAGTTGGGGGGGATTGATCTAAGTTACACAACTTCAGCTACGTGACTAACTTAGCTGAAGCTGACGTACTTAGATCAACTTACTGTGGTGTCTTCACCATGGTGAGTCGACTGCTGCCGCTCCCCAGTTGACTCCCCTTCAACCTCTCACCGCGGTGGAGTATAGGTGTTGACGGCAGAGCAATCAGGGATAGATTTATCGCATCTACACTAGGTGCAATAAATCGATCCCCAATAGATCAATCACTACCCGTCAATCCAGCGGGTAGTGTAGACATACCCTAAGTCCCATATCAACTGCTTCTTGATCTTGCCTGGGATTGATGTGAGATGACTGGCCTACAAATACCCATGTCATCCCATTTACTCTTTTAAAATATTCACACAACATTAGCTTTGTCCCAGTTTTCCTGAACTTCCCCAGTGTTTCAAGACCTACTCAAAAGCAACTTTAACAATCCAGAGAACTCATTAAACAACTCTTTCATAACTCTTGGATGCAAGTTATTCAGACTTGGTGATTTTTAAATGTCTAACTTTAGCACCTGCTGTTTAACATCCCTCTGAGATAGTAATGGAATGGAAAGTGTTATATGATATGACTATATCATCTCCCCTCCACCCCCAAATACAGAACAGAAATATTTATTGAATACTTCCATCTTTTTTTAAAATTATATTGATAATTCTAAATTTCCATTTGGTAATAGACCAATACCATTGTCAGGATTCTTTTTGTTCCTAATACACTTAAAAAACCCTCCTTCCCATTTTTTTATTTAACTCTGCTGTCCATAGATTTTTCTTTGTGTTCCTTTGTTTCCCTTGTCAACTTTATACAATTCTTTCCTTCTGATTTATATTATTGTAACAGGAAATTCTCATGCTTTGTTGTGGAGAACAGTGGGCCTAAACCTGCTCTCAGATGAAAACAGAGTAAATGGGAGTCTGGTTAAAGTATGGTCCTTCAGCTGTCCAGCAGAGAGAGTCTGAACTTGTGGTGAATGAACACATCTAACCTATGAATAACATCCAGAATAGTCGCTGCCCCTGTATGAAAAGGAATGGTACTTACAGTATAGACTAGACAATATAAAACTAATTGGGTAGCTGCATTTGCCTTGTTTCTACTCCTTCAAGGACTAACAACATCATACAAGGTGACGAGCACCCTTACATCTCATTGAATTGAGTGTAAGCTGAGACCACTCATTACTCAGATGACATGCTCATCAACTTACATGAAGTGCTCAATATCATCTGTGGGTGAATACTTGTTTCACAAAGTGATCACTATATCTGACCTCTCAGTTCTGATACTCAAAGGAAACCTGCACAACACCTTCCAAAGTCGAGCCTGGGAGCTTAAATCTGTAACTTTGTTAGACATTGAAAATCATGGACTGAATAAAGACACTACATTAATGGGTTATTATAACAATCTATAACCCGTTCACTTCCCCCCAACCCCCCGCCACTTTCCCCTTATGACTAGAGAGGTGTTAACTTGACACTTCACTTTGAATGGTCCCTTGAAATATGTTTTAACTACTTATGCTAAACAATCTGTTCCACCTTGTGTTTTGCCATGACACAAAGTACATTTTCTAGACCTGAAGAAGATTTCTGTGTAAGTGTGAAAGCTTATTTCTATCACCATCAATAGTTGGTCCAATAAAAGACCACCCAACCACACATGCATCTTGTGTGTAATATTCCAGGACAGGGGTGGCCAGAGAAGGAGCCAGAATTTACCAATGTATATTGCCAAAGAACCACATTAATATGTCAGCAGCCTCCCATCAGCTCCCCCCCCCCCGCCTGCTCACAGAACCTCCTACCCACTGGCAACACTGCCGATCAGCACCTCCCCCTCCCTCCCCACACCTTCCAATCAGCTGTTTCGTGGCATGCAGGAAGCTGGGGCGGGGAGCAGGAGCGAGGGCACGGCAGGCTCAGGGGAGGGGGTGGGAAGGGGTGGAGTGAGGGTAGGGCCCGTGGCAGAACCAGAGGTTGAGCAGTGAGCATCCCCCTGCACACTGGAAAGTTGGCGCCTGTAGCCCCAGCCCTGGAGTCGGTGCCTATACAAGGAACCGCATATTAACTTCTGAAGAGTCGCGTGTGGCTCCGGAGCCACAGGTTGGCCACCCCTGTTCCAGGAGATGTAGGTCTTGACTCTCTCCTGCCTTGAACCTTGTGGAGTCAAATAGTGAAATGCCACTATTCTGATGTGATAACATTTTACTTTGCACAGTTGTAAATGACTCCACAATGTGCAAGGCAGGTTTGAAGGCAGCAACAGTTCTGGCAGCAATAATTCACTTCAGTGTTCTTTCCTTCTGTGTATAATGGCTGCCCACTGTAAGGGAGTGTTCTCTGTGAGGAGGTATATTTTTTAAAAGAAAATCCTTCTGAGAGAACCAGAATGACCTGTGACTAAGGTTTGGGTTATTGGGCCCAGCTTCTGCTCCCAAGTAAGTGGCAAAATTCTCATTAACTTTAGTGGCATCCAAATCAAGCCTCACTAGAGGAGCTGAAGGAGTTTTTTTAGTGAGTTTTAGGGACAGCTATAATAGTTTTCCTTTTCTAAGCCCTGTGTACATAATACTTTTGCAGCATGTGTTCCTTTTCAGTTGTGAGAGGCCCATGAAGTTGTTTGAGTATTTAAAAAAACCTTTTTGTTTACTTTGTATTATATTCAGAAGGAGAAAATGTCATCAACAGCTGCTGTTAACACTTTGGGTTTTTTGAACTCCAGGAGAATAAAGTTATAAACCCCACAAAAACTAAAAGAAAGGTAGAAAGGAAATTAAAAGAAATATTGCTGTCTTGTCTCCTGAAGTTGCTTAGATGCGTAACATTGAGTAGGCCACTGAAAAGTAATAACAAATAGATAACATCCAGACAGAACATCCTGTCAGTCTGTCATAAGGTGAGCTAACTCTTTAAGACTTCGTGTACCTTTCCAGATGAAGTGAATGACTACAGAGGACACATTATGGGGAAGAGCAGGTGACTGAACCGAGGCTCCTGGGGTACATAAAAGTAGCCTGAGTTCAAGGAAAGACTCTCTTGCTCCCAGGCAGAGGGCCTGAGGAGTGCAGCCTGCAGGAAGCTGGAGCCAGCAGAGGGTACATATACACTGCACAAAAGACATGTGGCAGCAAGTCTCAGAGACCTGGTCAACTGACTTCGGCTTGAATTATGTGGGTAAAAATAGCAACATAGACGTTCCCACTTGGGCTGGAGTCTGAGCTCTGAAACTCACCTGCCTCACTGAGCCTGAAGTTCTACTGATATTTTTAGCCCTGTAACATGAGCCTGAGTCAGTTGACCAGTTGCTGTAGGTCTTTTATTTGGATAACATGTAGACATACACTAAGAAGACTGGAATTTAAAAGAGAACCTCCTGGGAAAAGGGCAGGTGCTGCTAACTTTCCAGAACTCTCAGGCAGAAGGAGATATTTGAAGGTTGCAGGAGTTTGCTGGGTAAGAAGCCCTGACAAGACTGAGAATCTGAAGGGAGGGCTATAAGTAAGGGGCACAAGCACCAACTTTTCAAACTGCTGGGGAAAGCTCAACACCCAGCTCTGCCCCAGGTCAAGCTCCCACTCCACCCTTTCCCCTCCCCAGGCCCTACACCTTCTATGTCTCTTCCTGCCCAGTTCTGCTCTTCCCCTCAGCTTGCCACATCCCCATTCCTCCCCCTCCTTCCCTGCATGCCGCAAAACAGGGTGGGGCAGGAGCAAGGAGGAGGCGCTGATCGGCACGGCCCGCTGGTGGGTGGGAGGCACACTGGGGCTGTGGGGAAGCTGATTGGGGGTTGCCTGTGAGTGCTCAGCACCAACCATTTTCCCCTGTGCGCGCTCCAGCCCCAGACAATCCATGGAGTCGGCACCTATGGTAAGCGGAAATTGAAGTAGTAGATAGGCAGAAGAACAGACGGAGTTGGTCATTCTACACAGCCCAAGAGTCTTTTGCTCCTGAACCAGTTGAGAGCAGAATCTTTGCTTCAAAAGATCATGGTAAAAATTGGATTCCATTATCTAGTGCTAGTCCTACCAACATCAAACTTTCTGACTATACCACTTACTTCCTGTCTCTAGGTAGTGATTATGAGTTCTCCAGAGGACTCATTATGATCACTTGAAAGGTAGCTTAATGGGAATATTTACTATGTGCAAATTCAATTTAATCCATCTCAAGAGGAGGTTGGAAGAAGTGATGCACAGATTGGGAGGCAAAAAATTAGGGGGAAACATATGGGAATCCCTAAGACCTCATATTGGATTTCCTTAATATGGATACATATTTTTAAATGTTTATATCTTTTTTTATTACAGTCAGTCCAATGTCTCTATTATGGAAATAAGGCTGCAGGAGATAATCTGTATAGCAAAAAAATTCTGGATACTACTGTCACCACCCCCAGTTCAATGTATGCCTATCTGAGCATGTGTAGAACAAATTCCAGTTGAGATATTTTAGCATATTTTGTTATACTATTTTAATATGATTATATCAAAAAGTATAGAGAGCAGGTTAGTGTCCTTAAAAGAGAACTCATGGAAAGGCTTGAGAAAGAGAGATGGAGGAGAAATTAACGGGAGATGGACAGATTTGTGTGCGGTGATCAAGAAACATCCAAAAGAAATGGGAAGTTATATGAACACCTGGTGGCTACAATGCTGTAGAGGAATCTATGGGCCAGATACATAGCTGATGAAAACTGGTGTAGGATCTGGCCTTTTGGGTCATAAATGCTAGTTCAGATTATTATTTTCTTCCCAAAGAGAGAATAATGGGATATCCAGAAGAGATTGAAAAATTCTTCAGAACAGATAATTTAACAAGAGCAGAAGATGTTGCTGTAGTGTTTTCCTTTTCCTTTTAAAGTTTTTTTAATGTTATACAGTTAAATGACAAAAATAAAAAGATCGTTTAATTTAGATCTAGCAGTAAAATTATGAATATTTTATTTTATCCTCCAGTTAACTGTTCCATACCTTAAGGAGCTTCTTGCACAAATGACCCAGACAGTGATCTGCTTGCTTGCACCTCTGAGACATCTGATTAAAAAAAAGTATTAAATTGGATTACCTCATGAATATAAAGTGACAAGAAATGGTTCTTCATAAAGCACAGCCAAAGGGAACGTAATGGTTTTGCCTCACCCACATCAGATATACAGCACAAGAAAGCAAAAAGAAAGTTGTCTTATTTCTCCTGAGCTTTTAAAAGGTGAAGCATAGGTGAAAAGTTATTTTCTATTTCCATATAGTACTAGTAAGACTCTCTGATAGTTACAGGGATGGGGTGAGAAGAAGTGCTCACAGTTAAGGTCTAAAGCACCAAAGACTGGATACTTCCAAATGTGTATGTATTTTGTCAATCTGTAGAGTAATGCGATAGTGAAGAAACCATAGAAACCATTAATCTTTCTGAGAGACTGTCCAAATCTGAAAAGAAGGATGTTGAAAACCTTTAAAGAGGACTTACTGGCCTTGGAGCCACTTGGAACTGTTTTGTGTACACGATTAACATCCGGCTAGAACATTAGGACTATACCAAAATTTCCTCAGTTGTTAATTTGATACCAACACTGATTTCATTGACTTGATTATATGCTTATTATGGTTACATTCTCTGGGCTCCCTTTACTCCCATTGTCACAGGAGGTGTAAATACACACATCCATGGCAGTAAGGGTAGCTGACCCAAGAAGTAATGCACCCCCCAGTGGAAGGCATGTGGCATTTGCACTGCTGCCCTCCTCTGTGGGTTCTGACAGAGGCATGCATCTTTAACTCGTGACTTGGGTTCCTATCCTGCTAATAGTGATTCAATACATTCTCTGACAGCCTTAACCAAACATCTCTCTGGTCTAAGCTCAAGTCCACCAAAGCAGGAAGTACATGGGCCCAATTCCTCAAAATATTTAGGTACCTAACTCCCATTGATTTCAGGAGAAGTTGGGTACCCAAACACCTTTGAGGATTTGGGCTACGGTTACCTTTAAGCATGTGCCTAAGTCCTATTGAGTTCATTAGATCTTAAGTATGTGATTCAAGTTAAATACCTAGTTAAGTGCTTCCCTGAATTGGACATCCAGTCCTTCCCAGTCTTTTCAGTCTCTCTTCATATAGAAATCTCTCCAGTACTGTAACAACTTTTGCTGCCAGTCTTTGAACCCTTTCTATTTTTGCTTTTTATTTATGTATTTATTGAGGGAAAGGAATCAGAACCAAACACAGTATTCTAAGTAAGGACAGACCATTGATTTATATAATGTTGTTATTATATCAATGTATATCAATTATTTCCTATCCCATACCTTATATATCCTGACTTTTTTTCCCCTCTTTTCATCACTGCTGGACACTGAGCAGTGGTTCTCCTTGATAATTATAGTTAATTGAGAACCCAACAGTGTGTATAATTAGTTTAAATAATTACTTCCAGTACTTAGCTGCTCTCCATGAGGAGGCTGGAATAAAAGGGACAGCTGATGTACTAGGTATGAGGAACCCCAAGATGCAAAATAAATTTTGCAACCTCATGTGGGACTGTTCCTAAGCATCAAGTTAGGAAACCACCCTGTTTATCTTTTACTGTAACTGATTAATAAGCTATTCAACCTGAAGTATCTTCCCCTTTTCCTTCCTGCCAGATGAAGTAAATAATCCTCATAGCTGTGCATTTGCTGATTTACTTAGGACACACCAAGTAAGAGTTTGAGGGCTGAAGTGCTTATATGATGGAAACCACTTGGTCAATATCAGGGACCTGCAGAGCTAAATAGCTTGAGCTAAAGAACCAGACTGTCAAGTAACACTTGTGATACATCCATATCCTTGCATGGATTGGGCCAGAGCGGGTCATGTAGCAACACTAAGTAGTGCTTGCTTCTGAGATTGTCGTGTAGCTGGCATGCTACCCACACTATCTGAAAGGTTTTGCTGTACCATGACACTCCCAGCATTCTCACTGGATGGGGCCAATTACACCAGTATTGCCACAAAAAGTAGCTTTCTTATCAATTTTCTATAACCATGATGATGAGCCCTTAAGGGAGGAAGCTTGTATGCACCTGGCCTAAACAAACCTTCCTTCATTTTATAAGCAGCTACTTGTAATATTTCTGATCCTAGCATCCAAACTTTAAGAATAGCCTGAAAAATCTGGGATCTTTAATGTGCATGCGGGTTTGGATTTATAACCTAACTCACTGGATTCATTTTCCCTATTTCATACATGTTCTGATTCTCTCTGGCATCATATAGAATCCTCAGGCACATCCTTTGAACTTAATACATTAATAGTGAGACTGTCGCATTTATTTTCCCTTGGACAGATATTTAAACAGCTCTAAGCAATACTATTTCTAAGTTTCTCTCTCTGGAGCTTTTTGAAAATCCTCTGTATTTACCCATCCTTTTGAGGAGGTTAGAGAAATGATAAGTCATAATGATGCATGGGGCTTGTCTCAGCCAGAACATGCCTTCCATGTGTCTGCTACTGAAAAATGTGCTTCATCCAAGTTTACTTTTATATTTGTTAGCGTGAAAGAACACCTTCTCGTGAGCCACATTAAATGACCAGAGAAGTACCTCTTTGCTGTATTTTTATGTCCCTGATTCCAAGCTATCGTACTTGCTTTTCTCCCATGGAAGTAAAACCAACACAGAACACTAATGAAGAAGAGAGAGAAATTCCTTCCCTATTGATACCAGGGAGCATAATTCTGAATCTTCAGACAGCAAAATGTGTGAGACAGACCTTGAGAATGTCACAAAGACTAAAAATGAGAGAGACAACAAAAATAGCCAGGGAAGCTTGACATTCTAAGGGATTTTGAGGCATAACAGCTAGGTGTTACTATTATTGGGCCAGGTTCTCAGCTGGTGTAAAATAGGTATAGCTGTAATGAGTCCAGGAAAGCTACGCTGAATTAAACCAGTTGGGGATTTGTTCCATTGGTATTATTCCTTTAACATGTATATATTTTCCCCTATGAACTCTATAATCAGTTTCAGGTTTAGAAATTCTATTCTTAGAGATATTTTCTGTCATGAATTATCCATAAACAGATGTTGATTTTTACAAATTTGTTCATTATTCAAAACCACTAGACAAATAGTTTATGCACACATTTCATCATATTTTATTGTTTTGCTGTAAATTTTGTTTTGATGATCCACTCTTTTTTCTGTTCTTGCCGTGTGATTGGTCATCTAAATCACTTGGCAATGTTTAATGACTCCAAAGTCCACAAAGAACCTTCAGGATAACCACTTATTTGCTGAAGTGTTTGCAAAATTTTCCCTTGGCATAAATATGTTTATGAACTAAAGATCACATTCCTGTCTCCTTCCCTCCTGCTCACAAGGTAATACCTTACTTCTCAAAGCAATGGAGTAAGGTACTCCTAAAAATGTGAAAGTGGTGCAGAATACGGCCCTTAATTTCAGTAATGAAATTTCAGTAATTAAAGGGCTCATGTACAGCACTGGAGTGAAACTGTATTTTTTTTAATTGAATCAGTGTTCACATAATCTTTTATTTGCAGTATTTACCCAACTCTGTTCTAGTTTCGATAATTTCTGAAATTAGTAACGGTGAAATTATGTCAGTGTTGTGCTCAGTCGAGTTAAATGAGAATAACAAACGAGTGGCGTATCTGGCAGTTCAGTATAAAGGGCAAGTACCCTGTGCACCCTCATTATAGCATTAAATCCATCTCTTTATTCCGATAAATGTCTTTATTCATATGTAAGAAACTCTGTCGCTGCTTGGTTTACTACCCATCCCAATTTTTCTATAGTTATTCTGCTTTTGAATAGGTTGTTCCACTTCCTGCTAGCCAAACTTGTGAACTTTTAATGGGTTCCAACAAGAGAGAAGCCTAAAACAAAAGCCCAGTATTGAACGTGCCCAGACTTTGGTGACATTTTTTATCTAGAGCTGAACTTTGTTACTGATGTCCATCTCTTGGCCCAGCAGAATTGTCAAGGCCCTTAAATATCACATTCTGACACAACATTATCAAACTTATGTCACATTTTAACACGCTACCACGTGTGCTGCATTGTGTCAACACAATGTGACAGTGTCATGCTTAATGATTTTGACATATATGGCAACTCTAGATCAGTCTGATATATGGGCACTTGTTGGATTTACAAGAGAAGCCAAGGATATTTCCCAAAGGCAACAATAATGTTAGATAAAGTAGCAACGGAATGTCTCCCTTGCCACCCTCAGCAGAATCCCTAGAGTGTTGTGAGTTTTGTACTGGATCAGTGAGGTATTTATTGTTACAGATGAATCTGTTTTCAGTTCATCAGCTGTTCCTTCATAGCTAGAGTTGGCAGACTATTTATAGCAAACAATGTAACTGATGTATTTAGCCCTTTTACTCTTTCAAATTATTTGTGAAGAGATTCAGATTTTTATTATTTTGGAATCGTTCATTGAACACTAGATGTGAACATATGGCAGGCTATAAGTCGTTTGAAGTATTCACTTTGAATAGCTTCTTCAGCTATTTGCTCCATATTATTCCTGGTATGTGACTAAACACTTAAGTCACATGACATTGCTTCTGCTTTCTGACTGAATGACTGAAATTTTATAAAAAGGAGGTGAACATTTGGGGCACAAATAATGAATTAATGCACAAATACCCTTGTTAACGTGTTAATCCAGGTATTCCCACAAGGAGCAGCTGTATCCCAATTGTTGTGTGAACAAAAACAACGGTAATTTGTACTCATCTTCATGGAAAAGCATAAGAATGGGGTCTGAAAAATAATTTTAACTAAAAAAGAGACACAGAATTAATCTCACCCTTTGCAAATATATTTTCTCACTACCTTACCTGCTCTGTTAATAACTTTGGACTTTATTATAGTGAGGGCTATGTGCTGAAATAAACAAATTAGCTTTTTATAATTTGGTGCTAAACTCAATTGTGTTACTGGTTTTAAAACTTTTTTTAAAAGCTTGGGATGGATCTCAGTTGTGGAACATATCTTGGCCCCAGACTCTCTGCTCACACACTTCATCGCACCTAATTCTTCATATCCTACCTACATCTGTGTTACTAGCCTTCCTCCAGACTTCTCCATAGTCCTGCAGTGTCTTCTATATTGAAATCCACCATAGCTTCATCCTCAACTGCTCCATGATCCCTGCTGAGATGCACACTTACATTTTAAGATGAGTTGTGGGGCTTTGTTCCTTCCTTTTTGGCCCCAAATGTTTCCACTTTCCATCCTGTGCATAGTAGTGAGCAACACAGTCAAGGTTGTGTGAGTCCTGGGCTGATAGTGAAGGTGGTTACAGTCTGGGTAAGAGGCAATTAGATTGTAGTTAACCTGAACAGGCATTGGAGAGCTCCTGACCCTTGCGGGGCGTGTGGGAGAGATCAGTTAGTATGAGTATAGAAGTTATGGGAGTGGGGGAAGCAGAGTGAGGGTTTTTCTCAATGTGAGTGGCCAGTCTGTTGTTGAGGCAGCTGTTTGAGAAGATGAAAGGGAAGTATTGGACAGCCTCAAAAAGTTAGGGATTTTGGAAAATGCTTAGATGTTTTATCTTGGTCAAATCTCCAAACCTTTTGATGCTTGCCCATTATTAAAAAAAGTAGGGAGGTTTGACAGGAGGGCTTTGGATTCCTCTACCATGGGATGCTGTTCTGGGCAGAAGGTCTGCTGGGAAGAGATTGGGTCCACCTGACTGAGAAGGGGAAAAGCATCTTTGCTCACTGATTTGCCAGTCTAGTGAGGAGGGCTTTAAATTAAGTTCAAAGGGGGCAGGTGACAAAAGCCACAGGTGAGCATAAAAAGGCAACCTTAACAGAGGGTTAGATATTGGGTATGCTGGGACATGGAAAATTACAATAGGGTCATAGGAGCAACAAGAGGGAAATCAGTGGGGTAATCTGTTCAACAGTTTAGCTTTCTGTACGAAATGCAGGGAGTCTGGGGAATAAACAGAAAGAACTGGAAGTATTAGGCCATAAACTAAATGATGGCTTAATTGGCATCAGAGCTTGGCAGATGCATCTCATTTTGTGCCTTAGCCTTTCTGATTTTGTCCCTATATGCCTGCGCTCTTCTTTTGTACTCCTTAGCATTCATTCATGGTTCCACTTTTTTCTAATTCCTTTTTGATCTCCATGTCATTAAAGAGCTTCTAATGGAGCCATATTGGCCTCTTTCTGTTCTTCCTATCTTTTCTTCACACCAAGATTTTTTGCAGTTTTCTTTAATATTGTGTCCTTGACAAACTTACAGCTCTCCTGAATTCGTTTTTTCCCTTAGATTTTCTTCTCAGGGGACCTTACCTACCTGCTCTCTGAGTTTTTCTTTAAAGTCTGTTTTTCTGAAGTCCATTGTGCTGATTCTGCGGCTCCCTTTTATTTATATTTATATATTATTGCTTTTCCTTGGAATCATGACATCTATACTTCCAAGGGACATGAAAAGAAATCCCCATCACTGGAAGTACTTAAGAACAGACTAACAAACCCTTGCCAGGGATGGTCTAGATTTGCTTGGTCCTGTCTCAGTGTCCCTTCCAGCCCTACTTTTCTATGAGTCAATAAATAACACTCAAAATACTTGCCTCTCAATTACAGTAATATGAAGATGCAGTTTGTTACATACAGTCTAACTTTTTGTGCATAACATAACATGAGTGCTACAGTAAATGAGTTCTACTGTCACTACTGAAAACAAAATGTGAAAACCCTAAGTATATTGCAAACCTGATCATCCTTCCTTTGACCCAGACGTATATGGGGCTCGGTCTTGTTCTCTTTGAAGTTGATGGGAGTTTTATATTAGATTACAATGTTATCATGTTTGAGCCCATGCTTACTACAGAGAAAGATCCCAATCCAGGCAGCTATGTAAGTATGTTTGTAACCTTAAGCACATTGCTTTAAGATGTGAGCTTTTAGATATTACTTATTGTGCAAAGTGACATTGTCTTAGTTTCTGATATAGAGCCTAAAGATTTAAATTTCATTTGGTTTAAAATACTAAGACAGTGTGGAGAAATTGATCTTCCAGATAAGATAATTTCATAAAAAAAATCTCTGAGTGCTATTTATAACAGCCATAATCTTCTTGATGTGCTATTGTGATAAAAGTAATCCTTTTGATTTGCTAATGTTAATGACCCTTAACTTTGTCTTGGGATATTATAGTTATATGCTGTTGTGTAATGGCAAGTAGAAATAGCAGGTTGTTTGTGAGGCATTATTGTTTTGGCAGTAAAGACCA
Source organism: Lepidochelys olivacea (assembly GCF_965140295.1). NCBI lineage: Eukaryota > Metazoa > Chordata > Testudines > Cheloniidae > Lepidochelys > Lepidochelys olivacea. The sequence continues at coordinate 128,228,829 of NC_140412.1, read as the reverse complement.
TATTATTTTATGTCGTATTTTTACAGCTTCATGAAGTGTATGGCTGGTACTGTGTTTATCAATGGACCCTGGAAAAATCTGTGAAGATATCATGCTAAGTTAAAAGGCAGAAGGCTTTGTTTAAGCACTGCATAAAAATGGAGCTATCTCAAATGTGTTTATAGAGGTTAGTGTGTTTAGCATTCGCATCACTTGGTTGTGAAAACATGAATGTATTATTAATGTTCATTGTTCCCTGTGACCATTTGTTTTCAGAGTTAAAGCAAAAAAATGTAAATAGATTTTTTTGTAAGTGAATAATGCAGTCAATGAAGGCATTATGAATCAATATCCCAAACTGATTGTTTGTGTTGCAGTTTTGGATTAGACCTCTCAAAGTTTAGCTTAATCTAGCCAAATCAAATCTAATATAAATAAGGTTGGCTAGAGTTTACCAGTTTGTACAGGTGCACATGCATTTGATCATATGGTGAATTTGTAGAAAGCCAGAGGCATGGCTCCAAATTACAGAACCAGATGCCTGGCTCTTTTCTCTGTGAGATGGAACAAAAGAGAGAAATATAGAAAAGCCATGAACCAGGAGATAGTTCTGTTCTATAATCTAAGGTTTAAAGCAAATATAAGATTTAGGAAAATTGGAGATACAGATTTGCTTGAGCCAATGTTACTTTTAAAAAGATATCTCCCTATTTTGTTCATGGTTTATCTACAAACTAAGCTCCTAGATCTTTATTTTCCTCCTATTTTCCTACAATTCTAACAAGAGAGAGATCCCCTCCAGCAAAACTCCTTTTCCTCTTCATCCCGCCCCCTTGATCTCTGGTGGCTTGTGAATCTATTATGACACTCTGCAGGAGACAAGATCATGTAAATTCACGCTCTTTCATCTTCTTTTTTAATTAAATTCACTTATTTTGTTTTCAGCATAAAAATTTATTTGCTTCAGTTTATTAAAATCTTGCATTATGAATATGTATTTTAGATATACCTTCTTTCAATATTTTTGGAGATAAATTGCTTCCAGTAAAAAGAGATGTAGAGAAGTAAAGCGAAAAGGAAAAGAAGGTTAAATGGATGAGGTACAGACCTTTTAATCCTGTAATTTAGCTTTGAATTTAGATCGTAGTGGGAAGTGGAAAGAGCGCAGGTTACTGTTTTATTCTTGCTGGACAACATCTGGTTTTAAAGAGTACCACACAGGATGCATGTAGAACTGGGCATAACTAAATGTACTGGAATTGATATGTTTGGTTGACTGATATCACTGAATGTGCCATCTTCAACAATTATCTTGAATTTCTTTTCTCTAATTCTGTTCTTTACCCTCCTCCATTCTTCCACCCTCTACAGTCCACTGAAAATGGCTTTCAATACAGTCTCTAATGACCTATTCCTCAACAAATTTCAGGGATTGTACTGTACTCTATTCTTATTCTCCTTGGGGTTTCAGTGGCTTTCCTATATCCACCACTTCCTAGTTCTTTAAACTTGGTCCTCCAGTGGCTTTGGTGGGTCTTTCTGGTGACTCCTGCTATCCCATCTTTCCCATTCTGTGTATGCCCCTCAACCCTTCTTCTTTCCCTCCCCTCCCCCCCACAATTCCCTCACTAAACCCTATGTCTAGATCCTCTTATGCACAAGCATATCTTTCAGCTACAGTCTTTTTATACTGATGATTCTCAGATCAATTTCTGTAATGATGATCTGTCTCCCTTTATCCAATCTAGTATATTGGTCTGCTTTTCTGATATTCCTTCATGGATGTCCAGTCACCATCTTAAATTCAACATATTCAAAACCAAGATCTTGATCTTTCCCCACCAACCCCTCTTCTTACCCCATGTCTCCATCACCAAGGTCCATAACCTGGAGTGTCATCTTTGATTCAGCCCTCTCGCTGGACCCACACATTCAAGGTATTTCTAAGTCTGATTACTTTTTTCTTATACAACTGCTCAAATCCTGGCTCCATTGATGACAGTGGCACAACTCCGGTTGACTTCAGGGCCAGGAGTTTGTCCAGCATTTGTAAAATCCACCCTTTTCTCTCTCTCCACACAGTCAAAACTCTTGTCCAGGACCTCATCATTTCACACCTTGACTACCACAACCTGGCTCTCCTCAAATAGTTTTAGTATGCTGTTGCTTAAATCGTCATCTTGGCTCAACACTCTGACCAAGTCATCCCCCAATTTGAATTCCTCCATTGGCTCCTCCTTCACCTCCACATCACATGCAAACTACTTGTCTATATGCTTAAGGCCTTCAACAACTTAGACTCATCCTACCTAATTGACCTAGTAACCTATTGTGACACTAACCCCCTGCCATTGTTCCACCATCATTCTGAATTTTACCACCCACCAGTCAAGTTCTCACTTAAACAGCTCAGTTAATCAGCTTCCCATGCTACCTATTATACATGAGGGAAACTCCTTGCTGAAATCCAAGCAGCCATGATTATCCCAAACAACTTTTTATTTTGAGATTATAGTAAATGTAGACTAAACAAAGTCTAAAAAAGGTCAAAATTGAAATTAAATGTTTTGAAATTATAGAAATATATTTTTGATTGACCTGAGCCAACATTTTTTAAAAGATTTTAACTTTTGTCCTGATTTGGGCAAGGATAATTTTTAAATATCTCAAAAATTTTAACAGTACAACAAAAACCTTTTCCACCTGGCCCTACAAATTACCTCTCTTAGAGATTTGGAAGAAAACAAAGGAAAGTAACATTTAGGGTAAAAAATTGAGTTAATTTTAAAACCATATCAAAATTAGCTATATATATATATATATATATATATATATATATATATATATATATGTACACTTCTAAAACGGAATAAAAAAAGCCACTGGTGAAAAAAATTTAAGTACCTCTCACATAACTGATATTACTGAATGGTGAGTTGTCCCAATAGTCTCCCAATGGAAGAAGCAGAAATGTAAGATATTTAAAAGTAGTAAATTAACTGGAAACATCAATGAGGAATAAACTGGCAGAAAGGTGAAAAAAAATGTGATCCAACAGGTATTTTTATCCTTGAGAGGAATGAAGGGTCTATGGGCTTCATTCTTGGAGGTACTCTTAGGAAATTCTTTCCAAAACACCCAGCTTCCTGTTTTACCTTTTTGTCTTTGTGCAGTTTCCTTTATATTTCCATGATGGGTCTCTTTCTCCATGCTTGTTTTTCTTTGTCCCACTGTCAGACTGGGAGTACATATCAAGTGGGGTCCTGTAAAGATCTGTCCTTGGTCCAATACGGTTTGATATTTTCTTTAAGAACTTGGACAGAGTGGAGAATATACTTAGAAAATTTGTAGATGACAGAAAGATGGGAGTGGTTGCAAGCACTTTGGAGGACAGGATAAGAGTTCAAAATGATCTTAATAAATTGGAAAATTGGTCTGAAATCAATGACATGAAATTCAATAAAGACAAATGCAAAGTACTGCAATTAGGAAAGAAAAATAAAATATACACATACAAAATGGGGAATATCTCTATGGCTAGGCAACAGTGCTTCAGAAGAGGATCTGTGGGTTATAAGTGCATCAGAAATTAACTATCAGTCAAGAATATAGTGCTGTTGCAAAAAAAGAAAATGTCATTCAGAGATGTATTAACAAGAGTATTGTATGTAAGTCATGGGAGGTAATTGTTCTGCTCTATTCAGCACTGGTGAGCCTCAGCTGGAGGACTGTGTCCCATTTTGGAAACCACACTTTAAGAAAGATGTGAACAAATGAAAAGAGCCTAGAGAAGAGCAAGAAAAATAAATGGCAGAACGTGACCTATGGTGGAAGGTTGAAAAATGTAGTGTGTCTAGTCTAGAAAAGAGAAGGCTGAGGGGCACATGATAACAGTCTTCAAATATATGCAAGTCTGTTATAAAGAGAATGGTGAACAGGTCTTCTCGATGTCCACCAAGGGTAGGATAGAGACTAATCAGTTTAATTTGCAACTATGGAGATTTAGGTTAGATATTAGGAAAAAACTTACTGTAAGTACAGTTAAACAGTGGAACAGGTTACCAAGGCAAGTGGTGGAGTCTCTTTTGTGGTGTACTGAAAACAATGTTAAAATTATCAGCTATGATTTTAAATTCTCAGAGGTTTTCCAGGTCCTGCCTGCAGGTTAGGGAGCTCCATAGGGAAGTGTGTGATGTGGGTCTTTCTGAAGTCAGTCTGCAAAGAGCCAGTCTAGAGGAAGTTAGGTTGAGTTTTGTCTCACAGCTTGAGGGAAAAGCCTGCTTTCTCTCTCTCTGTTTTTGGTCCTTGTGTGTTTAAAGTTCTGGATTTGAAGAAATATAGTAGTATACTTTGCAATCTTCTGGAAAGAGTATTTCATGTCTTTATCAAACTTCTCTGTTTGTATGCTGTAAATGACACAGTCGGTAAGGTTTTTTAAAAATAGGGTTGACTCAGGGATAGTCTAGGTATATTTAAACCTGCGTCAGCATGGAGGGGGTCCCTTCTGAGGTCCCTTCCAGCCCTACATTTCTATGATTATATTATACACATTTGTACACATTTGTTCCATGCTGTAGTACATATCTATGGTATTCATTCTTGTGAATATTGTTTGTTTTTGATACAGCATACATTTTACTGAATCTGAAAAATTCTCATGTTTAAAATGTCAAGAATGTGCATAATAGAGTGCTGTGAACCAAATCTTGAAATCCGTTTTCCAGTATGTGTAATTAAAAATTTAATAAAAAGGCTGAGATGGCTTTGGGGATTGGTAAAGGAATATGAACATTTTTGTTTCTAGGTCAATAACAAATCTAGACAAAGTTGGTAGTGACCTATAAGCTATTGGCTGTAATGTGACTTGATGTCCTCAGTCCAGTTGATAGTAGGCAAGTGTCCATATCACAAACCCTCCACTACAATTAGAACTATTTACTATCCTTACTGGTCATTTCATCAGAGATACCTACAAGTAAATGGTCACGGAGAATGAACTACATTTAGAGGCTGATCCCTCTGAATGGGACATTGCTTCAGGCATCATGTGGAAACTTGGATTGCCATTGCTTTTCACAACGTGTTCTGTGGCTCAGTAAAAGACTTTGGCCTTCAGTACTGTCAATCCAGCCCCCTTTCATATGCACTAAATTCACACACACACACACAGAGTGAAGGGAACATCTCTCCGATAGCTCTAGCCATTTAGTAATTGTGATCTACCAATTAAGACGATAGATAAATGTGGCCATATCTTCAGTGAGCAGAAATGAGCATAGCTCCACTGAAGTCAATGGAACTATGCTGATTTACACCCACTTATGATCCAGCTGATTGCCCTGTAAAATGAAAAGGTGCAATGTAATCACTTAGCCAGTACAAAAGAAAGATGATTTCCTATGTTTAATATCAATGACAAATCTCATAGAGCTTCAGGAAGCTTATCTAAATCTTGCTCTATCATGTGATAGGTGAGTGGGTGGGGATCAGTGTACAAGCAATCTTTTCCTTCCCTTTAATGCACTCAGGTAGGAGCAAGCTGGTATAATGTCTTTTATTCTACTGAAACCTAGGGAGACAGAGTAACTAGTGTGCCTTTCTTCGCACCACTGCCCTAAGGTGACCTGGCCTGCTAGCTTGGGAGCATGGCTAGGACCTGGCCTCCTCCATGTATGCTGCAGTCAGCAGAACATACTAAAAATTGCTGTAACCTGCAATTTTTTTAAAGCAGCAAGATGGTGTCCTCCCATCCTGCCCTGTTTTGGTAGGATAGTTCAAACAGCTCCCAGCAGTGCTGTTCTCCTCACTCAGTTGCAGCCAGGACAAAGAAGAGAATTCTCCTATTGTAACTTGTCCAAATAATTGCAGTCTCTGTAAATAATGAGCCTAAGTACATGGTTTAAGAAATACTTTTGACTTTAATGTAACTGAACTTTAATTGACCTCATCACAATAAAAAAAAATCAATAAGCTAGTCTGTGGGGAGGAGGTGGGAAGCTTAACACTTTTCTTTTATTCATGTCGCTATGGCCACAGCTTTTAGTCATGATTAGTGCATCAGTCACTGATGCATCACTTTTAACATTTATTTTTATTTCAAGAAACTAAGTAGGAAGTATTAAAAGCCTTTCAATGTATGCTTTCAGTTAAAAAAAGAAAAAAACAATAAGTACAACTTGTACTTTAGTTGGAGTACAACTAAATTCTATAATCCAGCAGAGGTTATGTGTACAGTGGAAATGGCCCATCTGTAACTGCTATTAGCAAATATCTCCAATGGCTAGAGATGGGACACTATATGGGGAGGGCTCTGAGTTATTACAGATAATTCTTTCCGAGGTGTCTGGCTGGTGGTCTCACCCACATGCTCAGGGTCTAACTGGTCACCATATTTGGGGTTGAGAAGGAATTTTTCCCCAGGAAGAGATCTTGGGAGTATTTCACCTTTCTCTGCAGCATGGGACATGGGTCAATTATTGGTTAGAACTGAAGTAAATGGTGGATTGTCTGTAACATGAAGTCTTTAAATCAAGATTTGAGGACTTCAGTAACTCAGCCAGAGGTTAGGGGTCTGTTGCAGTAGGAGGTGGTGAGGTTCTGTGGCCTGCAATGCGTAGGAGGTCAGACTAGATGGTCATGGTGGTCCTGTCTGGCCGTGAAGTTTATGAGTTTATATCACAGAAGGGGAAGCTGGAGATAGGAAGATAAGAGAAATGTTTCTAATAAAATGGGTGTGTACAAATATTGTTTAACAAGTACTGAGATGATCATCGCAACACAAACCGCAGATTTGAAATAAAACTGCTCAAAGAAGAGCTCAAAGAATGCTGTTTTGCATTATAGTATAATACAGATGTGATCTACAAAGAAGAGGTGTATTCCAGAGCAGAATAAAGAAAAATATATAACCTCCCCAAAACCCAGTAAATATACAGACAGAGAGACATCAGGATGAAAAAAAGAAGTGAGATAGGAGAGAAAACAATGAGGGACTAATATTCAGAGAGTAAATAAAAAAAGATTTTGTAACAATGGTCAAGGTAGTCAAATGTAGGTGTCTAAAGTAAGGCACTTAAATACAAACTTACGCATTGAAGAAACACAAGTAAATGGGAGATGGAGGTGCTCAATATCTTTAAAAATCAGGACATTATTTACTCATTTAAATGTGGAATTAGATGCTAAATTTTAGGCTCCCATATTTGAAAACCTGGACCATCCCGTTTTGTTTTGGCAATCTTCAGACCCAAATTCTGATGTTATCTTTCCTCCTTCCACCATACCATCCTTCTATGCCCCTGACCCCAAATCTGTGAAATCTCGTCTTTTTTGCAACTTGATCTCTGACCCTCTTCTCTTCTCTGAACTGATTTTCATTCTCTCCCTCCCTTTTCTCTCCCTTTTCCCACCCTAGCCCAGGAAGTCCTTGTGATGCCTGTTTTCTTCTTGATGATTTTTCTTTCCTCTTCTGTTCCCCTTCATCTCCCAAACTGTCAACAGCCCCCCCCAACCTTTGCAGATATCCTGTTAATCTATCCTGGGGTCTTAGTAAATCTAGCAATGTGTGATGGAGTATATATGGTCTTCCAATAATACATAGTAATGGCTTGAAATTGCCAGAGTTGATGAGATTTCACAGTGCACTTTATGGATCTAGTAGTGGTAGAAGTGACTTTTTCTCCAGGGTGGGGAGAAGAAATATCTATCTGAACCAGCTGAACATTATAAAAATATAGGGGGAGAGGGGGTGTTCAGATCCAGACTCATGTTAGGGCCATTGCTTATTCCTCCCCCCCCCCCGCCCCCACCAGGTCATCCTTGTGTTAATATTTATTTTTAATCCTAATATATATGTTTTCTCTTAAAGGGCCCTTAATATAACTGCAGTTGCTCTACAGTCCATGCCTATAGTATGGCAGGCTCTGACTCCCCTGGGTGGATGTGTGAGGTGAGAGAGGATGAAACAACCCCACACCTTGCAGGCCTGCAGGGGGGACTGAGAGACTTATGCTGCTTATACGCTGATGGTGGTGCTAGACATTCTAGTGGGGGCAGGGCCATACCAGCTATTGATCCAGAACTGGCCTGGTGGGGGGGTTAAACACAATATACAGGTTTCAGAGCAGCAGCTGTGTTCGTCTGTATTCGCAAAAAGAAAAGGAGTACTTGTGGCACCTTAGAGACTAACCCATTTATTTGAGCATGAGCTTTTGTGAGCTACAGCTCACTTCATCGGATGCAAGTGAGCTGTAGCTCACGACAGCTTATGCTCAAATAAATCGGTTAGTCTCTAAGGTGCCACAAGTACTCCTTTTCTTTTTACACAATATACATGTCCTCTTGAAAAGGGTGTAGCAGTTGCCACTCTTGCTTGCATTCTCCAAGTGAAACACACTCCTGTGGAAAGGGACAGCACAAGGTTTATTGTCCCCCGCCCACAAGTAGAATTTATGTATTGCACACGTTTTGTTCTACGCCTCTGCGCTGGGGCAGATGTCACTCACCTCTTCCTCACCTATGCCCCAGGTAGCATTCTGCACCTATAAGTTAATCGCTGACAGAATGTCTCCAACTACAACCCCCTTTCTTTCCACCATGTAAACTTCTAGTGCAGCAGCAGGAGTTCTAATAGCCACAGTATAGCTTTGTATGTGTATATGAACCAAAGGCTAAGATTTGAAAACCTGCCAGCTCTTTGCTACCTACAAAACATGCACGCAAATATGTGTAGCCACAAATGCATTTACAAACAGGTAGCGTGGAATTATTTGTGTATTCAATTAGCCAATCTGCATGCAAATGTGGGATTTTATGAGTCTGCTTGTCTGTGAGTGCAAATTAGCTGCCAGGATTTTAAAATTTAAACTAAAATAATTAACTATCTACTAATTCCAGAGCCCAAAGCTAGACGTGAATGGCGGGGGAGTGCTGGTTGTATTTTTGGCATTTGGGAAGCCAAAGGAAGTAAGAAGAGAGGCTTATAAATCTTGATTCACCATTGCTTTGCACCTGTACCAATTGGGTGTAAAATATTACCATCCTGACTTAATAGTATTTCATGCCCACTTTGCACAGATGTAAGTATATAAGGTGAAGTGCAATAGGAAATCATTCCCATTATCTGCTGTTTAGTGTTTGAAGAGATAACTTTGATGGCTGCAGCCAGATTGGACCCTGGTATAAGTGGGTACGATACCATTCAGTTAGATGGAGTTGTTCTCACTTAAACCAGAGCTAAATGTATATTTGTAAAGGAGAGAGCTAACTAACAAGAACCCCAGAAGAGATCAGTAGGGTTACTGACATATGACAAGCTGTATAGCCTCAAACCAGGAATACTTACTACTCTTCTGTTCAAATTCTGTGTTCCAAGTCTGCTTTTATTTTTGTCTCTTTTTGACCTGAGTGGCAAGTCAAAATACAGTGCCTTGAGGTTGTTCCGGTTGGAAGTAGACATTGATGGAGTCTGGTATTTTCTCTGATGTAATCTTGTTTATTATACAAGGAATGTGCAAAGTCCTGCTTCTCTGAACACAGGAGGAACCTAGAACAAAAGGAGTAGTTTTTTAGCTTACAGACCAAAGTCTCTTTAACCAGCAGACCCAAAAGCTCTCTCTAGTTTTTTCCAGGGTCACACTGTGCTCACAGGCTACAGCTTGGCTTTCCTGCTTCTTGCCTTTCTATCTGTCTCCAGCTTCAGTTTCTCCATGTTCTGCCTCCCCTTACAAACATTCACACCTTACCCACAAAAATTCTCAGCAAATCTTCCTCCACCACACAGTCCAAAACTCCTGGTTAGGTTCATGCATCTCTTTTTTGTTGTAGGAGAGGGGAATGTGATCAATTTAACCTTATATTAATGTTTTAATTGAAGTGTGTGGTCACACCCATCAATCTCAATGAGCTTTTAATTCAACCCATAACAAAATTTCACTCAGCTCATAACAATATTAAATATCATTTCAAATAATAGCTTTTACATGCTCTAAAATGGTGAGATGTTTACGTGCAATCGTGTACTTGCAACATTTTTTTAATATCTTACTGTGCATTCATGGGGTCAGGAATAAATAAATTCCCCTTCTCATTGGTAAATACATTTTGAAATATCAATAAACATATGTATGCCCTATGGGCATACAACCTCCATCTCAAAGTGCTGCACCATATGACCCAGTGTAAGCTGCACTTCACTTTTTTGCACTAATTGAAAGGACTGCTGCTTTAAAGACATAGCATCGGACAGTAACACAAGGCATTAATGAGCATTATTGAATTTTTTTTTCAAACGTAATGAGCTTTACTGAAAGCTGCTAAATATATTTGGGGAGATCATCAAGGAATATTCACATCGAAAATTACTATTCTGCGCGACTATTAAAAAGAAACATAGAAAACAAAATACAGGTCTGAGAAAGAAGACATTTCAAAGCTTCAGGGAAAAAAGGCATCTGAAAAGAGGACAAGTAAAAAATGTCTGAGAAAGCTAAACAAGCAAGGAGAAAATTAAATCACTAGAGAACGCAGGGGAGTAATTAGAATACTAAGCAAATTAACAGGAGTGGGGGTTCAAAATCACAGAGACTTCTTACCAAATAAATTCAACAAGAAAAAAGACCAAGGTTTCATGTAAAAAATGAGGGGTACCTAATAGTGTTTAAAACAAAAGGGGGGAAAAAAGGATCAAAAGGAAAATTCAAGGCACTCTTTTTTAGAGCATCCTACGGAGCTGGTCTAAAACTAAGCTTCAGGCACAGCCAGAGGAAAAAGATGAGTTTTTGACAGTCTGCCTTTGTCCATATTAGATATGAGTACTGAGTAACTGTTTAGATTAGGACATCACAAAAAAGGAGATCACCAGAGTAATTTCTAAATTTAAAAGTTACAAGCCCCCCTGAAGAAATGACTGGCAGTCCCAGCTGAATTCTATAAAATATGCATAACAGAATAGCTCACCATATGATGTGGAGATTTGTAACAAGGCTTCTCTTCCTTTGTCATGGGAAAAGCGCCTCTATCAGTAAGAAAGGGGGAAATTGCTCATGTTGGCTAATGCCATAAATGAATAATAATCAAATCATCTCAATTCTGGGACCTATTTTCAAACATGGGAGGCTTATATGTATGTATGTAAATATGGATCTATCTGTGTCATTTTGTCCAAACAATTTGGGAAACTGGGCCTTTTGTTAAGATGGGGCATGTGAGGACCTCTGCTAACACAGATCGGTATTTTCAACAGTGTCATGTGTGGAAGCTGGTTAGTACAGTGTGCACTAACAGGCTTCCTAGTGTAGATCATATGGTACTTTATCCTGTGAATCTGATGAAGTGAGCTGTAGCTCACGAAAGCTTATGCTTAAATAAATTTGTTAGCCTCTAAGGTGCTTATGCTTAAATAAATTTGTTAGCCTCTAAGGTGCCACAAGTCCACACTTCAAGTGAGAAATAGGTTGAGAAGCCAATCCACTCCCCTCCAAGGAGTTGTGAAAGGCTGTGGTGTTGTTAGTTTCTACCACACTGCTGTCCCTGAACCCTGCATGAAGATGCATGCTGTTTATCACCTCTGGCTTGAAGGTGTCTAACAAATTTGAAAACCACCTAAGCCCTATCTGACTGCTGGAAAGCAGAAGAACACTCTCTGCCTTTTGACCCTGCCAGCACCTGCTGTCGAGCCTCCTGGCTGTTCTGAAGCTCGTTGAATGGTGGTCTTGGTTATTATGTCAGGGTTCCAGCCTCTTGTTTGTCTTCTTGCCTTATAAATACCTTCATTGCCTACCTCTGTTTTTGTTCATAGCTTTCCCAAAGAATAGCAGAGTGAAATTGATCTGATTGTTTTTTGTATTTTGTATTATACTTTCCACTGCTTTGGGGGAGAGGGAAGGTGGAGGGAGGGGAAGTATAGTAACATTGAAAAATTATTAGTTCCTGATAATTTTCAGACTCTTAGCAAAGCTCTGAGCAGCAGGAGAGGCACTTGAGATGTCTGTCTGCAGATTCAGGTAGACAAAACTTCAGAACTTTTCACTCCAGTCGTGTTTTGTAGGTTATAGGTTATATTCACAGCCAAAGGGATCAAACGTTTTTAATGAAGATTTAGATTCTCCAAGAGTTTAAGGCACTTGTGTTGGGAAGCTTCTTACTTTTTACTTTTAGCAACTTGGCAGGGGGTTAGACTAGATGACCCTTCCGGTCCCTTCTAACCCTATGATTCTATGATTTTACATTGGATATGTGAACTTTCTAAGCCTTTGTGGGCCAAATTTTCAGTGGGGTACTGATCCTAAACAGCTGGTCTCAGTGCTGAGTAGCTGCATGGAGAGGGAGGAAGCGAGAAGGAAGAATTCTCACCCTCGCATGGTGCAGTTGCTCTAGATGCTTAGGATCAATGATTGCAGCAGTATTCATGAGGACTGGAGAATTCATGCTGTGTTGCATCCTCAGGCTCTGATCCAACTGATTCTACAAGCCCCCTGTTCGCCACAGAGCAGGTAGTCCTTACAAAACCAATCTCCACAACACCGAGGGAGTGCACACCCCCATTGTGACCCCCTTCTATGGTGCTTCCATTCTTGTACAGTGCAACCATTCTGGCTCTGCTGCCAATGCACTTCTGCTATAACAGATGCAGGATTTGCTTCATGATAAAATTAACCCACTGAGATGACAATAAAATGCATCAACCATTCTCATTCATTAATGACTTTAAAATACTTTTTCCTCCCCTTGTGTGATTATCTGAAAATACCTGCACACTTCTACGTCCATACCAGTTGTTAAAATCAAATGAATAATTGCTATTCTGGAGGGAGAAAATCCACAGAATACTCTGTTAAGTCTTTTAAAATAGGCACAGAAAGCAATTACATGTTCTGAGGGGATAAGATCCAGATCAAATTTAGAAGGATATTGGAGTTCAATGGTGGCCTTCTGATACATACAATAATTGAGGATTAAGATAAAAGTAAGGGTTTCCCATTATCTATAATTGGTCATTTACATTTTTTTTAAAAATGAATGTGCTTCCTCATCTGCCACAGTGTGAACTGCTATTTTATCATGAAATAATGTGTCCATGTTTTCATAGTGTCTCTGCAATGAACCCTTCATCTCATTAGTGATTCCATCCTTTAAAGCTGTGCATAAGTCTCCATCACGAATATAATATATGTTTATATATATATAAATGTTGACCTTTTATCTGTTTGGAGAATGGGAAGGGGGGAAAAAAACTTACTCATTGCTTCACATGCATTCCACTTACTTTGACTGAAGATGGGCTAAAATTCTTTAACAATGTAGGGACAACCTAAAATAATTTTTTAAAGCTAGATTTTGCTTGTGGGATTGCTGACTACAGACTTTATGGAAAGAGTTCACAGAGGGTGTTTTAATATGGTTCCATGGCAAAGAAAAGGAAAAGAAAAAAATCTACCAAGCAGTGAATAAAATCTTTTCTTTTTTTTGTCTATAGAAATATGAGAAATGGAAAGAATAGGTCATCATCCCCATTTCTCACAAGTACACTAGACATGGGACAGTATTAATTTTAAGCCTGGCATTGCCTATACATTTACTTGTTTGGAGGGAATTCTCTATGCACAGCTCTCCCTCTCCCCATGTGGATGAGGGATGAGTGTCAGACACCTCTTTGGAACAGTCCTGCCCTTTATCCTTGGAGAGGATTTTCCACTGCTGATTCGTGGGTACTGGAATTGATAGGTTGGGGAAACAGGAATTGTTCACCCAGTAGCAAAAGGAGAGGAAAGTTTAGTTACAGGATGTAGCTCACAGAAGCTATTGTAACTTACACATGGAACTCCCACCACTCCGGGGAATCCCCTTTAAAATGAGTACCCTGGGCAGACAGTAGCTGGGAAGTCATTGACATTGCTGCTTCAAATGAAGTGCAACTAAGCTGTGACATAGCAAGATATTGTCCATCCTTATTGTGATGTTGCACTCCATATGCTTTATGAAAATATGCTTGGAATGTGAATATAATGTAACTGGAATATGGTTTATGCAAAACATCACTTGTAAGATATCATTACAAGGGGGGAGGGATAGCTCAGTGGTTTGAGCATTAGCCTGCTAAACGTAGGGTTGTGAGTTCAATCCCTGAGGGGACCATTTGGGATCTGGGGCAAAAATTGGGGATTGGTCCTGCTTTTTTGCGCAGGGGGTTGGACTAGATGACCTCCTGAGGTCCCTTCCAACCCTAGCATTCTATGATTCTATGATTCCAAAGCTTATAATCTACTAAGTGTGTTCATCCTATGTGCATGTATGTATCATTCTTGTATCTAAAACTGCAAATATGAAGTTAACTCTGAAGTCCTATTTCAGAGTAGCAGCCGTGTTAGTCTGTATCCGCAAAAAGAAAAGGAGTACTTGTGGCACCTTAGAGACTAACAAATTTATTTGAACATAAGCTTTCGTGAGCTACAGCTCACTTCATCAGATGTGGCATCCCCTGCCCCCTGCCACTGTTCCTCACACGTTCTTGTCAACTACTGGAAATGGCCCACCTTGATTATCACTACAAAAGGTTTTCCCCCTCCCCGCTCTCCTGCTGGTAATAGCTCACCTTACCTGATCACTCTTGTTACAGTGTGTATGGTAACACCCATTGTTTCATGTTCTCTGTGTATATAAATCTCCCCACTGTATTTTCCACTGCATGCATCCGATGAAGTGAGCTGTAGCTCACAAAAGCTTATGCTTAAATAAATTTGTGAGTCTCTAAGGTGCCACAAGTACTCCTTTTCTTTCCGAGGTCCTATTGTAATTATGCAAAGTGTGGGTCATTAATGGTGGTTTAAAATCTTGAGGGCTCCCATTAACCAGGAGAATTGGTTGTGAATGGCTCAGTTTACTTGTAAGCCTTCCTGAGTTCCTGTGAGTCATGCTGGAAAGAATGAAGAGTAGGGGTCTCACAGGACATGTGACCATGTCACCGGGTACTGGAATCCATCTTAAACCTGGTGCTTTTCCATTTAGAAGGAGGGGTGGGGACCCAGATAGACAAAAGATTCCGCCTTGTGCCAAAGCCATAAAAGGGGGTGAAACAGAAGAAAGAGGGCTGGCAGTCATGAGAATCCCCTGGACCACCTGGACTGGAACTAACAAGAACTATACCGGGGAAAGGATTGGGCCCAGACTAAGAAGGAATCTAGTCTGTGAAAGAAGCTTATTGGAACATCTCTGAGGGTGAGATTTATCTATATTCAGTTTCCTACTGTATTAGGCTTAGACCTGCGTGTTTTGTTTTAGTTTACTTGGTAACTTACTTTGTTCTGTCTGTTATTAATTGGAACCACTTAAATCCTACTTTTTATATTTAATAAAATAACTTTTGCTTATTAATTAACCCAGATTAAGTAATTAATACCTGGGGGAGCAAACAGCTGTGCATATCTCTCTATCAGTGTTATAGAGGGTGGACAATTTATGAGTTTACCCTGTATAAGCTCTATACAGAGTAAAACAGATTCATTTGGGGCTTGGATCCCATTGGGAGCTGTGTGTCTGGGTGCCAGAGACAGGAGCACTTGCTAAGCCATTTTCAGTTAAGTCTGCAGCTTTGGGGGCCTGGGTCAGACCCTGGGTCTATGTTGCAGCAGATTCGCATATTTGGCTCAACAAGACAAGGTTATGGAGGCCCAAACTGGCAGAGAAAATGGGCTCAGGGGCAGTCTCAGGACATCAGGTGACCGTCCCAAGGGGGTCTCTGTGACCGAACCCTTCACACTTATTTCCTTGAAGTCTTCTCTGTTGTATGACTTTGTCTTGTGGTTGCAATGATACAAATTAAGTTACTCACATGGAAGTGACTATGCTAATACTTGTGTTAAGCCCACCCAGTTTGAATTAGATGTTTCTGGAAGACTGATCAGAGTCAGACTGAGCTGAGTGTTTGTACAGTTAATAGAAAGTGCTATGCCTTCTCTCCTGAGTGTTTATTAAACATTACAGGTGACTGTAAGGAGCTGTACAATGAACGTAATTTAAGAACTCTTTGACTTTAAGGTATGTGAGGACATACATCCTCACTGCATCTCCCCAAGACATGTTACCAAGAGTGATTATGTAGGATTGATTAAGGATTGATCTGTCAGGTAATGTTATCAAAACAGAAAGTGCCTGTAAAGAATTCAAGGGAAGGAATGCTGATGTTATCTGTTTTTGGTTGCCTTTGACTTTTGTAATAATCATTGTCACTCCACTTTCTTCTTTATTCCTCTGTTATTACATCCAGTTTAGGGATCACATTCTGGCTCTACTGTATGCAGTATGATGGATGGTATTCCTGTAGGGGCATTGTCCCGAAATCACAGGGATAGAGGGGGGGAATGGGGTTGCCATTCTTTCTGTGCCATGTAGCGCAACAGTCTTTTTAGGGAATTTATTTTGCAAGTGATTTTCAATATAGACCATTAGCTTCCAATTAGATCCAATACACATTTTGCAAAACATTATGTTGCCTGAGATGTGGAAAGCCTTAACAATCCTGAGCAGTATACAGATGTAACAGGCTGTGCCACTGTGCTAAGCACTTGACTGGTAGGATTCACAGATGTCTGTCATTATGAGTCCTTGTCATCTTATTTGTCTACCTATAACACTGGTGCCATAGAATTCAATGTTTTATTAGCTTATGAGAAAGATATTGACTAAATCACAGAAGCAGCAAAACAGACCTCGAAGACGCAACAATAGTACCAAAATTATAATATAATATTGGCCAATGGGACATTTATTCTTAGTCCATCTGTTGTAGGTACAAAAACACATATGTTAAACCCTGGCTCCACATGAAATCACAGAGCCAAGTTGTGTGCAACACCTGTATGGCAATGCTGGGGGGGCAGGGTGAACAAAAAACTTTCCCCTGGCTTTTGTGGCACAGAGGCTGGGAAGTCCCAGTACTCTGAGGAGAGAGGGGACTGCTTGGTGGTTCTCACCTCTGGGGAGCAGAATGCTGAAAAAGCGTCAGGGCTGTGGTCCTAACACCCTCTACACCAGATCACGTAATGGCACTAGCATAGCAGGAGGATGCACATCTGCCATGCCAACCTGATAGGTGAGACAGATTACTTACCATTTGTTTGTAAGCAGCAGAAATTGTGCCTCCTTCTGGTGCTCCTTGGGCAGGGCAGCTATCGATTTCTCCTTGTGGGTTTAAAAAAATCCTCACTCTCGCCAGTATTACTTTGATGTTTATCAATTAGTAATTTCTTGCACAGTGAGAATATTGAATCACTATTTTTCTCTACTTGTTTGCATATCTGGGTAATCTCCATAGCAACTGGTATGTGCCAGGTGTCTGAACAAAAAGAATTCTGTACTCCCAGCCTCTCACTAGATTCATTACCTTAATTGTCTACCTAATATTAAACTAAAATGAGACTGAACTGAAAGATGAAAAAGACACACTTTTTGATTAAAATCCTCATAAGCAAAATCTGTATAATATGTAAATGACATCAAATATATAAATTAGTTAAATGTGTAACATGTGCGTTAATGTGCAGACAAACTCATAACTACCACTGAAAAGAGGAAAAACACACACTATCGCCCACATTCTGGAGAATTTAATAGGTTGTGGATCTGGCCCATGATGAATTGATAACTAGCTTTCTGATTTCATCACCAGACTTAGGGTTTCTGGGAACTATAGGGTCAAAATCTTAGCTGTTATAAATCAGTGTAGGTCATTTACACCCAGCTGAATATCTGGTCCTATTTTGTTTCTTTTCTATACCTATTCTAAATAGATATCTAGGAAACAGAATTTTCCTTAAGACAGTATATAATAAATGGCAACTATTATTTTTAAGTGATGCTAAGAGAACAGTAATGTTGCACAGTTAAGAACTCAAATGTCAGGAAACAATTGCAGTAAGATTGTACATCCATCTTAATTCTGCCCTCTTGTGTGTGAATTATGTATGTTGTATGAATCAGACTTCAATTTCACCATCACATAAAACATAATATTTTATCCAACCTTTAGATACATATTCATTTTTGTAATCTTTTTCATTCTTGTACAGTTAGACTTTTTTCATTGTCAATTACAAACCTGATAATTTTTAGTGAAATAGCAATTTTTAAATATCACAACTTCTCTTATCTTATTTGTCAATACTCATGTACATTTTCTTTTCAACTTTCTTTCTTTCGATGCATTTCTGGGGGCAAGGTAACTCATTAGAACTAGTCAAAAAATCCATTTTTAAAAATTTTGGAGAATTTTAGTTTTTTCAAAAAATTATCATGTTTTATTTTATATATATATTTATTTTATCATAATATATATTATATTGTATTATTTGAGAAATAGTCTAATACCATTTAATTAAAGGACTATATTTCACAATGGAGTTGAAATTGTTCATGTAACCTTGATTTCAGCATTTTTTGCCTTTCAGATGTTAAACTGTTCAATCTTTAACATTCTCCTTTTGTAGATTTTGAATGAAATATCCTAGTTTAAAAAAAGACAAAAAAGACATTCTGTAGTATGGAAATATTAAACACCAATAAATCCTGTGGTCGGGGGGTGGGTAGTAGTTGTGTCTATAAGACAAAAGGTTCTAATATTGGAATAGTCCCAATAACATTGGGATGTCTAGTCACCCTATCTTCATCAGATAATCCAATGGGATATTGACATCCCAAAATTCTGAATACTGGACAAAGTTGCTGCCTTTAACAGTAAGCATTAATCTTGTCTATGAGAAATCTTTGGAAATACTGAACTTAGATTTAAAGCATATGACTGGTTTGTAGAAGTGCCCTTTCATTTCTAAATACTCCAAAATCAAGATTTCAGCTTCTGCCAAAGAACCTTTATTTCTGTACCGAGGCCAAGAAATAAAGATCAAGGTTCGAAAAAAATGGGTTCCTGAAGTTAGGTGCTTAGGTCCATACTTAGGTATCATGATAGTTAATCATAGCAGGTTAGATACCAAAATCTAGACCTAACTGTATGCTCCTATTTAAAAAAAAAAATCTTGACCAGTGACATTCAATGACAAGCTCTTATCATATCTTGCCAAGTTTTTGGAAAACCTCCAGATTTAGAGATGCTTCTCCCTGTACAGTGACATTTCTAGACCGAGCATTTACCCTCATTTACACTTCCTAGGTTATATACTTCTGCGAGAGACAAAGGACTGAATTCTGTAATCAGATCTGACATCTTTGAGTGCATAGGTGCTGGGAACTGACCACAGATAGCCAGCAGAGAATTCCCTACTGGTGTAAACATGCTCGCTTCATTCTTTGTCCCTCTGCCTTTTTGCATAAGGAGCAGTTTTGGGAGGAAGAGAAGCATGGCAGAATTCTGCTCTGCCACACCCATCCTCCACTGGTGTATGGGATCCATGAAAGGGCCCTAAGCCAGAGACAGATCTTAGAGAACAGCTCTAAATGGTGTTGAAACAGGTATTGAAACTTAGGTTACCAGTGTTTGTCCAGCAGCAGAATTATCTGTGGAATTTTGAATGTTTGGATGAACTTCCAAATGAACAACTCCAGTTTGTTCTTACTCAGTTGTTCAAGCCACCTTTCCTGTACAATTAGACTATGAGACTTTGCCGAAATAATCTAGAGTAGTGAGAAGTACTATTCTGAGGTCTTGTTTTCTCAAGTTATTAAATTAGATGCATTAATTGTTCCTGGAGGTATCCTAATAGCTACAGCAGGTGTAGTTCACTACTACCCTTACATTTTACTTTACTGTTGTCCTTATTGTTGTCTTTTTTTGTTTGTTTGTTTCATGTGGTTCTAGGGAACTAACTAGCACAACTTGAAGTTGGGTTCACAATTAGAAGGCTGAGTTTGAAAAGAACAAAGCGATTTGACTGAGCATCATAAATGAAATTGAAATGATTATTCTGATGATCACCTGCACCTTAAATACAAATTAATGTAACATGTTACTGTGGATTTATGAAACCTCAAATAGTCAGCAAACTGATACTGTTACACTCAATGTATGTTCTAGAAAATTAAAAATATTCTTCTGATTATGTAATATGCCTGTGATTTGTTCTGGTTTAAATAAGCAGTATTTGCTTTCTCTTCACTTGGTAGACAAATTATTTTTCTTTCCTAAGAGATTATCAATACTCTAGCTGCCATCTGAATCTAACACTCTGTCTTTCTTTTATAGGTTCAAAATAATTAACAGACGCCAAATCCTGCTCACTTTACTGACATGAGAATTCTTGCCTATGCACATGAGTAAGATGGCTAGGCTTTCCTCCTAAATATAATTTGTAAAAGACTGTTCTACTTGATTTCTGAAATGTCTAACCTTTGCACAAATATGTGTGGCAGACTCATTTGAAAAAGAAGGTGTGGAGGATACCTCTCCCAGCAAAGCAAATGCAGGCCAGATTTTCAAAAGGACAAATTTTTGTCCACCTATTTTAGGCACTTCTGTGATTCCCATTGCCATGGTATCTGATAAATCTTTAATGTAGAAAGCATCACAGTACCCTGTGAGTTAGGGAAATGCTATTATTCCCATGTCACTTGCCCAAAGTAGGTCTGTGATAAAGCAAGGAATTGAACCCCAGTCTCTCAAGTCCCACACTAGCACCCTAACCACTGGACAAGCCTTCCTTTCCCCTGACTTCTGCAAGCCTCTCAGGAATTGCAGGTGCACAATCAGGTCACACACAAAATTGCACCTTTGAAAACCTGCCCCCTAGTCACAAGGCCTCCCTCCTTTTTTAATGTATCCAAATATGTTTTTTTCCATTTTGTTTAATGGTTTGTTTATTTGGAGTTAGAAAACCTGCATTTTTGAATGGTAAGAAGGGATTAAGATTGCCCCACTGAAGTCAATAGGCGTTCTGTCACCAACTTCAGTGAGACCAGGTGTTAGGGGGCTTATTCCTTCACCCACTTACTTCCCTGGTCCTTCTCGCATGAACAGAGAGCAACAATACCCGAAGTCCGAAGGTGCAAACAATTCGATGTTTATTGGGGTGAACTTCCAGCAAGCTTAAATACAAGTTCCTTTTTTCCTTATTTTCGAATCCCAACTTACTTCCTGTTTGCCCCTAATTTATATAGTAATATTCTTAGCTATACCTTAACCAATCATTCTACTAAAATTTAACTAACCAATCCTAACATGGATTAGCTAACCAATTATATCCCACCACCTTAATTAGTTTACACCCAGCAAAATTAATTATACAGCAGACAGAAGCAATCACAGAACCAGACAGAGACCATGCCAATAAACAATAGCAAAGTGGGAACTATAATGACAAAACAATACAGAAGTGAGGATTTAACAACTACATCTGTAAAGACATAAGAGTTTCCCAGCTGTGTCTATTGATAAGTGAGTTCTTACCAGACAGAAAACTATCAACCTCAATTTCCTTTTACAGCTTCTAGGCACTTCCCTTTCTCTGGAGGTGATAGGCACTATAAGGACAGGATTAAATTCCTAACAGCCCAATAGCACCTTATTTCAATGTGACTAGTTTGGAATGTGAGGATGTGACCATTCACTTCCCAGCTTATGGCTGCCTCTGTCGCTTAGCCAAAGGCCTTAGCCTAAGAACAGGGCCTCAGACTGTCACAGTAAGAGAAGGCCCTTACACTGGCAGACAGTGATTTTGATTCTTTCTTTTATACCTCCAACTAGCCAAGTGATAGGAATACACCTAAATTCTTAGAGTATAGGCCTTTACAGACAGGCCTGAATATCTATATCCTAACACTCCACCCCTTTTTTTTCTTTTTCTTTTGGGATCCTCCTGCCCAGGTATCCCTGGAAAAGCATAGGACATATGGCGACACATTTCCTGATAGGGCCAGGCATCGAGGTGGAAGGTGTCGATGCTCCATCTGTCCCACTGCCCCTTGTGTAGTATAGTGCCCTGCACCTTCTCTCGTACGGGCATACCACACCTATTCCAATTAGTGTTCCAGACTTCCCAGTGTAGTGGGCCCGAGAAGGTTGGGTCCAGGTTGTCTAGTACACTTGGGGGGGCTTACTACATTACTTATAAGTTATAATTAGTGGCTGTTCTCTAGGGGGTTGTGCTCCCCTTGATCGTTTCCATATGCAATGTAACACACATATAGTTAACAATACACTAGCTGCTTTGATACTCCACAGCAACACCGAGAGTCCTGACCACTGCAGTATGGTCCAACATCCTGGCCACCACCAAAAACACTGCTTCTCCTCCTTTGATAAGGTTAAAATTTTGTCAGCGCCATCCTGTAGTGTGTATTGTAAGTGTGTCCAACTGTTGTCGCTTGCAGCAAGTTGCTCTTGTAATCTTTGAGTACTTTTGTCCATATTGTGTGTCCATTGAATATCCACAGTGAAATTTGGTATTGTCCAAACCAATTCAACTACTTGGTACGGTATCGGGTAGTAGGTGCTGGTTCGATTGTTTACAACGATTGAGTCCACTGATCCATTGGTGCACCATAGTCCAGGTGGCAGAGTATAGAAGTTCATAATTTTGTCATACACTGGAAGGATTTTTCCTCCTAGTGTTATATTGCAGGATTGCATACATTCCCAACAGAATACACCGTACCCCATATACATTACCCCTAAATGCCCCCCCTTTGCAATAGGCCATTGATCCTGCTCCTCCATAGTCATAGGAGAGGGGCACATCCATATTCCTCCTCTGGATATACAACTGCTTAATGTGATGACAGTCCAATTTACTCCATTCCATGCCCCCCACCTATTCCCTAGTGGCTCCCAACGTGCTCCCCCTTCCCTACTTACTCCCATAGGGTACAAGGGAACTACCTTATTTGCATTTCCTTCCCATGGTATCATAGTAACAATTACACAAGAACTGTCCCCACAGGTCGGGGATGTTATTTTCCAGGTAGATGGGTATGTTTTTGCAATTGTGGATAAATATGGGCTAGCTTCCCGATTCAATACTGAAGGCCATTGTTCTGACCAAGCATCTCTCATAATATCCATTAACATTATTAACTGAGCATTTTGAATACCTATGCACACTTCTCCCCATGTTAGTCTTCTGAAGCCATCTTCTACCCATGTCACCAGGTCCCCTGCCCAATGAGTTAACTGCAAGTTTACCTCTACTGCTGTCCTCCACCCTGTGGCAACTGCTGATAGTTGCTGTGCCATTAATTCATTAATTTGTTGTTGAAATTTCACATTTTGGCTTACTAATTGTTTGGTTACCCACTCGTCCCCCAGATTCCATGTACCCAGCATAGTGTTCCCAGCTGCCCACAATCCCCTTTTCCGACGACGATTCCAGGTGTGTCCCCTCACCCATGCATTGAATTGTTGTTTCAATCCTTTTATGTACATACTACAATTAGGATGGATTTGGTCCACCCACCATTCCTTGGGGCGTACCACCCATGTAATAGAGTGAAAGGACACGTTAAAAAGTGCTGGCTGCACCTGCTCCCACAATGGCTCCCAGACATTTGCTCGTCGGGGAATATTCTTGGCTCCAGGCTGTGGCCACTTTAAATTTGGATTCTTCCAACTTGGCATCCATATCACCTGTAGGGTTACATTCTGTAAAATGGTTAACTCATCGTACACCCAGCGTCCCAAAGGGGATTTTACGCCTAATGTAATATGTACATAACAATCACACCTTTGGGGATTATCTTCCATGGAAGTACCATTGTGGTTACATATGGTAACATCACACCCTAAATGTGGGGCCCTATTTTCCCAAGAGGGTTCATTTGCTCCAGGAGACCAGAGGGTTATATTCTTTGGACCCTCTGTAACAAACCACATAGCTGGGTAACTGTGTTTTTCACTATCGTTAATCATGGCAGCACCCAGGGAGTACCATGCAATATTTCCTGATAAATTTGATATTCTCCACCTGGTTGGGATTCCCCCATCTAATCCATAAACCATATACCGACACTGCCAAATTCCTGTTGGAGTATTAGTGGTACATCTTTCTATGGGGAGATTCTCATAGACTTCATTAGCTTTATTACCACAGGTTGCATGTGTAGCCGTCCATGTGTTTCCTCCTTTTGACACTTCACATCGTGGGATCTGAATAGAATTTTTAAATGTGACAATTGTGATTAGCACTAGTAAGTGTTCCATCCAGGGCCAGGGAATTTTCATCCTTTTCTCCTTTTTGAATTAACCTGTAATACACACATAACAAAATTTACATGTCCCCTTTCCCAATCCCCTGTTTGTACCTTTTTATTTGCGTGCAGTGAACCCACTCCCGTCCTCCATTCTCTGTACCCAGTAATAGCAGACTGGGCCCTAATTGGTCAAGGACAAGATAGGGGCCCTTCCATTTAGGAGCTGGGAATGGATGGTGTTGACCTGGAATCTTGTACATCACTAGATCTCCCACCATGGGTAGATTACGCTCCCCAGGCAGGTCGTACCATGCTCTGACTCTTGCTGCTCCTTGCTCGTCTCGCCAGGCCACCGCCTGCTGTACTTGTTTTACATGGTCAATTAAAGTTAAAATCCATTCTTGTGTTAAGCCATGTGTAGTGACTTCCCCAGGTACTGGGGTAAGTAGATTTTCCCACCGTTCCATAGGCCTTCCCATGAGAGCTTCATATGGAGAAAATCCTGTGCCCTTTGATTCTCGGGCCCTTATTCTCATTAAGACAAAGGGCAGTAACTGTGACCAGTTTTTTCCTCCGACTTCCACTCCCTTTCTTAGCTCACTTTTAATGGTGTGGTTCATGCGTTCCACCTGCCCCGCAGCCTGGGGGTGATAAGCAATGTGGAACAACTGTGTGATTCCAGTGAGGGCTGATAGCTCCCCTAACAGATCTGATCGAAAAGCAGCTCCTTGGTCTGAGTCAATCACCTTTGGGACCCCCCAGCGAGTGAATACCTCATTTACCAGTATTGCAGCAGTTACCCGGGCTGTTTGATACTTTGTGGGGAAAGCTTCCACCCACCGGCTGAAAGCATCCACTACCACCAACATGAATCGGTTTTTCCTGTGATCTGGTGGTAGGGGTCCTGTGTAATCAATCTGTATCCTTTCCCATGGTCCCCTTGGGGCTTGTCTCATTAATTCTCCCCTTAGCATCTTGTGAGGTGGGCTGTGCCTGGCACAGTCCAAACAACGTTCCAGATGTGATTTTAAATCAGCTGCCATTCCTGGCCACCAGCACAACCTTTTTAAATTTCCCAGTGCCTCCTCAAACCCGGGGTGTCCCCCTGCCAAGCTTCCATGCACCCAGCTTAAGAAAGCTGCCCGACTTCCCTGAGGGCACAACATGACCGGTCCCTCAGTTGTTAAGACACACCAAATCCCTTCCATTAGTTCCACCTTTGGCACATGCCTGTCGCCAAGTTTCATGATGCCTTCCAGTCCTGGGTCAGATTCCTGCAACTCTCGAATTCGCCCTCCCCGATCTGTATCCACCCCGCTTCTTGTTAACACTGCTACAGGCACACTCTCTTCTGGCTCCCAGGGCCATAGGGGTGCCTCTGTTGCAGCCCGCTTGGCCTCTACATCGGCCAGATTATTCCCTTTGCTTAGGGGTCCTGTTTTCTTGTGTGCCTTTACCTTCACCACATTGATCCATGTAAAACAGTGACTCAGCTCCTCCACTTGCTTCCACCAGGTAGCATGCTTGATTGTGGAGCCGTCTGTCGCCCTGAAATGATTATCTGCCCACCATCTCAGCATTAATGTGGCACCACGAAATACATAATCTGAATCTACCACCACCCAACATTCTGCCTCAAATTTGGGATCCACTTCATTTAAAGCTGTTAGCAAGGCTGCCAGTTCTGCCTCCTGAGCTGACTTTGCTTCTAGTGAGAAACCAATGGTGCTGACTGTCTCATTGCCTCTGATTCCCACAACAGCTAAGCCTGCAGTTTTCCGTCCCCCTTGATAGCTACAACTTCCATCCAAAAACCATACCAGTGTCCCCTCCTTTACCTGATTGGGATTAGCTGCCCGAAACACCTGATGTTGGGTTTTACCTGGGCTGGCTTCACATTGGTGTGGGGTGCCAGCCAGATGTAATCCAGCTACCCAGACTATGGGTTCCTTTAACACCTCTGCTTTAATGTTTTCTGCCTGTAGAGCCAGCAACCATTTAGCAATACGCTGCCCACTCACTTGTCCCTGTAAAATAGTGTGCATGTTTAACAGCCGCAGGGGGTCATGATGAGATCGGATTATTACTTTCTGCATTCCCGTAAGGTATTTAAATTTCCCTACCCCCCAGTAGGAGCACAACAGCACCTTTTCACACCATCCATACTTCAATTCCACAGCACTCAAAAGTCGAGAGGCAAAGGCCACAGGTCGGTCCTTTGCTCCATACCCCTGTGTTAATGCACAACCAATGGTAGTGTCCGATACCAAAGGGTACAGATAAAAGAATTTCTCCCCATCTGGGGAGGCCAGCACTGGAGCACTGGCCAGGTTTTCCTTTAGCACTCTCACTGCCTCAGTACACTCTTCTGACCATTCCCAAGTTGAGGCTCGGGTTAGGTCAAATAGAGGCTGGGCTATTTCTGCATAATTGGCCACAAAATCCCTGCAAAATCCAGTTAGACCCAGAAAACTTTGCAAGCTTTTAACATCCGTAGGCAGTGGCAGGGACTGGATCAGTTGCACCCGTCCCTTATCGATTTCCCTTCCCATCTGAGACACTTCCACTCCTAAGTAGGTCACTCTTGTCTGTCCCATCTGAGCCTTTTTCCCATTGACCTTCAATCCTGCTCTTGCCAAAGCTTGCAAGACCTGCTCAGTTAGTTCCCTGTCTTCTTCCTCTGTCCCTGACATTAGCAACAGGTCGTCTACATATTGTATGCACCTTGCTGAATCCACCCCCTCCAGAGCCTGTCTCATGTATCTGTGAAAAATTGCAGGGGAGTCCCTATATCCCTGGGGTAGGACTGTCCAGCAGAATTGTCTGCCCTCCCATGGATTGCCCCACTGAAGTCAATAGGCGTTCTGTCACCAACTTCAGTGAGACCAGGATTTGACCCCAAAAGAAGACATTTTAAATTAAACCAATAGAGGCTGCCTGATCAGGGCACTTGACTTGGTTTGAACATTTTAGAAAATGGAGAAGAGAAGTGTAAGGGTTTAAAGGGGATAGGTCATGGCAAATCTCTTTTTGACGAGGGAAGGAGAGGTTTAGTAGGGATCTCAAAAAGAATGGACTGTACATTTTGATAAATATCTTTGCATCTTCATTTTATCACTAATATTTCTGCCATATTATCAAAACTCGTTGCAATTTTCAGTGATGTTCTGTCCCTTTAAATCATTGGGTGCTCTGTACTCCCCTTCCCTCCTAAAAAGTCTCACTTTGGTTTTGGTTTCTGTTTTGATTCCAGAACAATAGAGTATCCACAGAAGACAGCTGTGCTTAAAACAGCTCCTCCTGTCTTTCTCTTCTCTGTTGGGTCTAAATATAACATCTCACGAGTGTCCAGTGCTTCCTCTGACTGAATGTATAGAAGAAACAGTAAGCAAATAATAATAATTATATATAAAAGGGAAAAAAAGTTCACCTACAGGCCCAAGATGGCACAACATGAGCCAGCCAGGAGGAGAGGGAAGTAGGCAACTAAAAGCCAAACAAAAGAAGAAGCTTTTGCCATTGGTGCCAAGCTGCCAGAGAGACAGAGCAGTGAGGGAGAAACAAGTAGCCATCTTGGCTGACCATGTGCAAGCAGAGACAGAGAGAAACAGGCTTTAGCTTGCACTGAGGAAAGTTTCAAGACCATAGTGGAAAGGGGGTGGAGGGAACCCAAACCAGTTTCCCTGTGGTAGAGCCTATGCCCAGGAGGGTGCGAAATTCAACAGTTGAAATGTGAAATGGACACTTTTGTTGGAAAGTTTGATGAAAACTGGTGAATCATACGTGGTGTACCTTGAACATTTTGAGCAATTTATAGTTTGCAATTCCATTCCAGATGGTTAACTAGTTTAAACCGTGGTGTTAGGTGAGAAAAGTTACGCATGAAGCAGTTATGCCAACCGAACCAAAAGTCAGGCCAATAAAGGTTGCTTGGAAAGTCCCTGAACGGGATAAATAGAATAAAAGAATACTTGTTTAAGTTGCAGGGAGTAAGAAAAAAAGGGAGGCCTGCATTCCTGCATTTTTGTACCAAATGTTCTGGGAACAGTTTGTTGCGATAGGAGGCACAGTTTTCCACTCCCTGTTCTTGTGTTATGTCTGTTTTTAACTCCTCGTCTACCCATACCGATAAGAAAGTTAGTGAAGCATTATGATTTGCTAAAAGTTATCTACAATAAGGGGGTAGAA
The DNA here is from genome assembly GCF_965140295.1 of Lepidochelys olivacea. Taxonomy (NCBI): domain Eukaryota; kingdom Metazoa; phylum Chordata; order Testudines; family Cheloniidae; genus Lepidochelys; species Lepidochelys olivacea. The sequence goes on along the minus strand of NC_140412.1, from coordinate 128,200,536 downwards.
GTGCTTGCATAATAGAGAAAGAGGATTTTAACTAACATAGGGGAGGGGTGGGCTGCTTTATGAATAAATTTGTGATGCGACGGAACTGTCTATAAAAACCTATTAGTTTTACTTAGAGACTGCTGGTTCTCTTTGGAGACGGGCTGCTCTCTGTTGTTGAGTGCACTCTTCAGTAAAGAGCTTTGTGTTTGGACCTTGCTGGTGTTGCCTGTCTCTCTCCGGTCAGGCTCGACATTGGTAACAGTGTTGGGTCTGAAGGCATGCAGACTGCTGTGTGGCCTTTGGCTCCTATTGTGCCTGGAACTGCTATGTATATCACAATTACTGCAGCAATGCAGGAACATGTTTTCCCTACCTCATCTCTGTTAGTAGAACAACATCAGTTCCATCGGTGACATCAGGGAAGTGGAGACTCAATAGCAGTTTGTTGCTACTCTAAGGAAGTTGTCTTGCGTGTCTGTAGAAACACGCCACATGCTACTACCCAGGAGTTATCGGAATTTCTTTTTTTTTTAAACGATCTTTGTGTATCTATTGGGATCTGCTAATTTCTGATGTTTTTTTAATGTGTTGTCAAGTCCCAGGCTATGCAAATTGATGTGAGATTTGTCATTGTTCTTTTCAAGTAGGAGTCTTAGTGTGGCCTTACAACTATGGTTGTGGAGTGAAATGGATACCTGGAGAACTTGTAAAATGCATGGAACTTGTTTTATTCATGGCAAAACTGTCTGATGATACTTTATGGAAATGCCATATAGTCAGTTGCAGCATTGATAAATACCAGAATCTGCGGATGTTCCATTAGGATTTTTTATTCCTCCAGTTGAACCTCCTCCTGTTACAATTCCTAATTTTGATTACTTGAAAAAAAACTTTGATATCAGATCCAGTTGATCCTTTACCACTGGCTGTTCCTGTTGTTCAGGATGCTGCTGCATCACCATCACCATGTTATCTGAAGAGAGCAAAAAAAAGTGGTGTGCCTGAATTTATAAATTGTTTAGCTAGTGCGTTGCTATTTCAGGGCAGAATAATTTCTTGCAATTTAAGAGTGATTGCTAGTCCACCCTATACTTTTAGTTAGGTTACATAGTGTTTTATGTAAGCCAGGTAAATGATAATGTATATTTGGAAGTATTTTAAAGTAGGATGGAATAATGTAATCTCCTGTCCTTTTAAATATTTGGGTGCTCTGTATTGGCCTTCCCTAGTGAAAAGCTTCACATTGGTTTTGATTTAGTTTTGTTTCTGTTTTGCTCCCAGAAGAACAATAAAGTCACCACAGTAAACAGCTGTGCTTAAATCACCTCCCCCTGTCCCTACCTCCTTCTCTGTGAGGTCCAAATATAACAGTTTGTTTACTGGCCACGTTTGCAGGTTCGGCCGATCGCGGCTCCCAGTGGCTGCGGTTCGCTGCTCCAGGCCAATGGAAGCTGCTGGAAGTGGCGCGGGCCGAGGAATGTACTGGCCACTGCTTCCAGCACCTCCGAGCAGCAAACCACAGCCATTGGGAACCATGATCAGCTGAACCTGCAGACGCAGCAGGTAAACAAACCGGCCCGGCCCACCAGGGGCTTTCCCTGCTCGAGCAGCGGAACAAGTTTGGGATCCACTGCACTAGACCAAAAAAGTCTGTTTAATGCGGGTTTAGCAAGCTACATTTACTACTCTTCTTCATAGCTGGCATGAGTAGTTTCGGTAATACATTTTTTTCCTGAGCACAGCCTGTTAACTTGGGCAGTACACCAACAATATTTGTCTCTAAAACTTGGCATTAGAAGATCTGATCCTGCAGTCTTCTCTCAGGCAGAACTCCACCTGACATCCTCCTAAAGCACAATCCTGCCAAGAGCTCCTTCACATGCAGGGGGAGCACATGTGCTGCTTTCTATAGCATGGCTCCTTCACGTGGCCACCTCCATGGGCTTGTGGATACAGTGGACAATCCAGGCCTCCATCTCCTCCCTGCCCCTCTGCCTGTAGGTTGTTTTGTGTATCAGGGCCATGCAGGGCCAGCTATTTTGTCTGGCCTTTACATGAGGTGTGCATTGGAGGAAGGGTGGTCTCCCAGTGTGCATCAGCACTAAGGCTAGGGGCAATATCTATTGATAGGCCAGACATAAAATAACCTAATGTATTATAGTTTCGTCAGATATAATTTAAAGCGAAGGAAGTGTTCAATAAAATGTTAATGAAATTCTAAACATTATGCAGACTTGGTATAGGCCTTCATGTTCAAGCTAAATGTTTTCTTCAAAAGCAGCAATAAAAAACAAACAAAAAAACCCTTTAGTTTTCCACTTTCATGTTTTATCTCCTGGCATAAATGAGGGACTCCTGTATAGTTTGTATTATGAGACTATGCAAAGCTAATTATTACCTTTCTGAAGCAATATATGACTTTGCCCACAAGTCAGTATCATGGAAAACATATCATATAGCATCTAACAAATAGCCTTGAAGGCCTTCATAATTACTGAAAGGGATATTAGAACTGACAGATTTGAGATGTATGCTACAGAATAAAGAGAAATTATTATAGGCTTGGTTAACAATTTGTCGTTTATATTTACACATGTTTGACAAATCAGACAACTATTGTATTACTAGGAATGATCTGTTTTTGTTACCTTTCAAGTGGTGATGGATGGTTCAAACCAGTGTCTTTTTCTTTGTAACAGGAGGGTACCAGACTTCCTGCAGAGAGAGATTTGTGAGTCTTCAGGAAGGATAAAGCTATCAGTTAAAGAGCTTCCAGTTCATTTACTGAGACAAGTGTCTTACCTGTAGCGCCCCAAAGTATTTCAGTTAAGTGTACCGAGCACATTGGGAATAATGTTTAACCATTTGTTTCGGTATGCACATGGTAACGTTCTAGCAGATTTACTGATGTGTAAGCTTAAATGGATATGTATTTACAGCTTCAGAAATATGATCATTAAGGAATAAATTAATGTAGTATCTTGTGCAAAGCCAAAAATAAATGGACTTTGAGAGGGTTTTCTGCAGAGCTTATAGGGAGGGGAACAGAAATCTCCTATGCATCCTTACCTCAGACTATGGAGCACCAATGGAACTTGTCTTTGGCTGCTGCTGCTGCCGCCTCACAACTTACGCAGTTCCTGAGTTTTTCATCTAGAGCTCTTAGTTCTGCTGCCTTTTGCAGTCCTGCTATGTGCCACAGCATATTGCCCCAGTTTTACAGAATCTCATGGGACAACATTGGGCTTGTAGTTATACACACATAACCCAACTGGTTGAATTCTAGGAAACCTGTATTTGTCTTCCTACGTAACTGTACGAATATTACTAATTATTGCAGCTTTGAAAAATATCGTCTTTATATTATATTTGATAATGAATTGTTGTGGCTGTAGCTGGATTACTCTGCTAAACAATTAGACTTTAAGTTCTAGTTGCAACATCCAGAGTCTCTTTCCAGGCACAGGTTTCTTTTTCTCAAACAGGCAGAACACAAAAATAGTTCCTCAGCCCATCTTGGGCTCCAACTCCCACTTTCACAGGCACCCCAGCTTCTGATTCCCAGTTCCCCTTTTTTATTGCTTGATGGCTTCAGAGGAAGTCCATGGACTATACCCTTTTACACTTTCTGAAGACCACTGTCCCTTCTGCTCTGCCCTTGGTTTCCTTGAGGTGTTAGGGATTCCATATGGCAGTTCCTTGCAACAGACTCTTTTAGGTCCTGCCTGGCATTGGCCTCTTCCTCTTAATCCATAAGGATCTTCTGGGAAGACAAGAAGTAACCTCTAGAGAGCAGAGGTATTTGCCCTATGCAGGGTGTGGGAAGCAAATGCCTCTGTTTTCTTGAGGAGGAACAGGTGTCACAAAACAGCATAAGAAGCATGCTGCCCCTCCCCCCATTCAGGTGAGGCATCTGTGGGGGAATAGGGCTTGCTAAAAATTGAGCTGCTATTGCTACTGAGGGGGAAAAAAGTATATAAACAGTTGACTTATCCTGTGCTCTAAATGAAGAAAGATATGAATTCAAACAGCTTTTCTGTTGCTTGAAGTTAAACAGTCTTGCATACTTCATTGAGAAGGCATGGTCTGCAGGTTTAGTGAGTCCAAAATCCCAAACCAGTAATATATATATATATACTTGGTGCTTTAAAAGGGCCAATTTCACAAAGCTGAAAACAATTATGAGCCAAATCTTCCTGGAGGAAGAATTTAATCAGAAAAATGTGAATGATTATTGGGAATTGGTTAAGAACACTTTACTAGATGCCCCAAAAGCCACAATCAAGGAAGAAGGCCATGCTGTGTAAGAAACTGTTTCATAAATGTTTCTGTTCTATATGGGGTGGGGTGTTGTTTTCTTTTTTTTTTGCGGGGGCGGGAGGGAAGCAGCTGATGTCTCATATGATGATGCTAACTCCACAAATATCTCTAGAGGATATTAAACAGCGGTTACTAAAATTAGACATTTTAAAATCAGTAGGTCTAAATAACTTACATCCAGGAGCTTTAAAAGAGCTGGCGAGGAGCTCACTTGAGCTCTGTGTAAACTTGAAATCTTTTCTTTCACCAACATGTTAGGTCTCAAAATATAATTGTAAATGAGGACTCATAGAGCAGGTCTGTTTGTAGCTGGGTCCCTCGGGGTCAGTTCTTGGTCCTATGCTATTTGACATTTTTATCAATGACTTGGAAAAAAACCAATAAAACCGTCACTGAAAGTTTGCAGATGGCACACAAATTGAAAGAGTGATAAATAATGAAGAGGACAGGTCACTAATACAGAGTGATTTCAATCACTTGGTAAACTGAGCCAAAGCAAACAATAAGTGTTTTAACATGGTTAAATGTAAATGTATATGTCACAGTTCAGGGCAACTGCAACTGTTTTCCCCTAAATGGTCCAGCTGATAGGAAAAAAACCCAGAAAGCGACCCTATAATCATGTAAAGCTACGCTGCTGTCTTTTTTCTATGCTTATCTGTCCTTTCTACTTTGTTTATGGATAGAAAGAATGCGAACTGTGTGTAACCTGCACTCCCTGCTTTTGGGGAGAGAATTCCTTATACAGATAAGCCTCCATGCTCTTACCTACCCCAGAACTTCAAACAGACTGGGTTAACCGGTTCGAACTGGAAGAGATATCACAATGTATGTTGAACCAAGCTATAAAAGCTCATCCCTGTTCTTTGTTCGGGGCTTCACCATTTTCCTCTGAAAAGGAATTGGTGAGCCCTTCAGCTGTCGTATTCGCTAGCAATAAAGTGCCTCACTTTATCAAAGAGCCAAGACTCTGTGTTTTGTTTGGCTAATACAGAAGTCCAGGGAAGGCTACCCTCCTAACCCTAGACGGGAGGGGAACCCTTTTTCCCTAACAATTTGGGGGCTCGTCCGGGATCGCCTCTTCTCCGGACCGGTGGACGGTCGGGACTCTGAATCCTTCTTGCCGGCACCCGGGTTGCTTTAACCCTGAAGGCTTCCCGTCTCGCTTCCACCCGCCGCTTCGGCGAAATAAGGCATCCCGAAGGCACTAGGGTCCGGACCTATTGGTGAACACCGGCCGGTGGGAACTTGGTGAGTTCTGAATTTGTCCTTTGTGATTGTCTAGACAACAGCCGGGGGTCCCGTCTTTGGGAAAAGATGGGGGGGGGGGGTCCAGTAGAACTGTTGATCCTTCTACGCCTCTGGGCTATATGTTAAAACATTATGATAGGGATATCAAGGCCTTACAATCGGATGGCAACAAAGCTTTGTATAAGTTTATATTTTAGTGTCAAGGTCCCTGGGTGGGAATGACGCAAGACGACCCGGAACCAGGAAATCGCTGGCCGGGGGAAGGAACATTTGAGTTACATAACATTGTTCAATTACGAAAAGTATTGTATGATTTACAACCGCGGCAACTTAAGTATTCTGATGTATGGATAAGGGAGGCCGAATGGCGCAAAAGTGCCAGTGTAACTACTAGTTTGCGTGCTGAGGTAGAAAAACTTAAAGCCATGCGGCCCCCACCATACAATCCAGAATCTAGTCATGCTGACCAGAAGCTAAAAACGTCAAAGTCTATTTATCCCCAACTCCCATTGAAAGAAGCGGGGGATCCTATACCATTGGAAGAATGTAGCTGGCTATGGGGTGGGGTACCGCAGCCTGACCCTGATGCACCCACTCCCCCATCCGGGGAAAGGAGCGGTCCCACTCTCCCACTAGCTACCGATACCCCCACAATTAACGCAGAGCGGGGGGGGCGATCCGGAGGCTGGCACCTCTACCAGGGGGTTGACACGTCCTGATCCGCGACACCCCAGTGATGCAACCCCTGCAAAGACCCGGTCTCACGGTTCTCTAGGCACCCCTAAGGCAAAAGTTCTTGGAGCTGCAATAGCTAGTGCAGTCCAAATGCCTATGCGACAACTGCCGAGCGGTAGGGGGGGGACACAGATGGTGTATGTCCCTTTTACCAGCACGGATCTAATGAATTGGTCATCTACTTTTCCCTCATTTCGACAGTGTCCGGAAGAATTTATTAAAACGTTAAAGGGTATTTTCACAATGTATAATTGTAATTATGACGATGTGGAAATGATTTTAAATCAAGTGCTAAGCGAGGGTGAGAAGGAAACGGTGTATAAGAAAGCTAGAGAGACGGTGCAAGGCAGGGCGGCTTATCCGCAAGAGAAACCTGAAATGGATTGGGATGTTCCAGAGACCGTTCAAGAGTGGGATAAAATGAGAAAGCGAATCTTAGAAGCATTAGAGGATATGTCTAAGCCTGTGTATGATTGGGGAAAAGTAGATGCATGTGTTCAAAAGCACGATGAGCACCCAGGGGAATTCTTCCACCGCCTTTGTAAGGTTTTGAAAAACCACGGCGGCTTAGATCCAACCTCCCCTGTAGCGAAAACACAAGTGATCGGCCAGTATGTAAAAAATTTATTACCATTCGCTCGGAAGTATGTGTGTAGTCAACCAGCTTATGAAAACAAAACGCTGGAGGAGGTGGTGGGGTTAGCAGCCCATGCCTGGAGGAATAGGAAGGAATTAGACACTAGGAGGTCCGAAAAGCTCCTTAATCTGCAGTTGCAAGGTTTCCAAGACGGCTCTCGGGGACGGGATGCAAGCCGCAGGAGGGGAGGCTTTCGGGGACGAGGCGGAAGAGGAGGCAGCTCTACCCAGGGATGGGGATCACAAGGTCAGAGCTTCCAGCCACGGCCCGGGAGGGCAAGGCCAGATGAGTGCCGGCGGTGCCGACAAAAAGGACACTGGGCTGCCCAGTGCCCAAATTACCCCCTCCAGCCAGCTGACCCTCTTATGCAAGCCTACCAGAGGGTACAGGAAAGGGGGGGAGAAAAAGGAAGTACTGATTGAAAGCTAGCCACCCACAATGCTTCGTCCCCCTCGCCAGGAACCCCCTCCGCTTCTTGGACAGTGCAGTTGGATGCAAACCACCCGGAGCTTCCAGTTGTGGTGGGAGGAAAAACTTATTCAATGTTAATCGACACCGGGGCAGATAGAAGTACTCTACAGGACCCCACCCTTCCTACCACTTCTGCAACCGTAAAAGCTATAGGCGTTGGTGGCACCGTGTGCGCCCTTCCTCTAACTGCGGAGCAAACGGTCCAGCTTGGCCCGTTATCAGAGGATCATAGCTTTTTAATTGCAACTTCCTGTCCTGCAAATTTATTAGGTAGAGATCTGTTATGTAAACTACGAGCAACTATAACTTGCAGCCCGGAGGGGCTATATCTCTCAGTCCCTACTTCGGTCCCTGAAGCTACGGTAATGGCATTGTTAGCCACTACACCCACCGCCCCCTTTGTCCCTGCTGAGTTATCTGATATTCCTGAAGCATTGTGGGCCTCGGCGTCCACTGAAACTGGACTGTTAAAGTCAGCAGAACCGGTGTATATCAATTACCGTACAGATGTCCCTCTGCCCCGAAAAATGCAATATCCATTGCCTAAAGAGGCCATAGAGGGCATTCGGCCAGTCCTACAACAGCTTTTAACTCAAGGAATCATTAAGGAGGCTACCAGCCCTTGCAATACACCTATTCTTCCTGTTAAGAAACCCAAGCCTGGCCCCGATGGCAAACCAGTTTACCGTTTCGTGCATGACCTCCGACTGATTAATGCTATTGTGATCCCGAGAGCTCCGGTTGTTCCCAATCCAGCAACTATTTTAACTGCTATTCCCCCAGGGGCTACTTATTTTACTGTGATTGATCTGTCTTCAGCATTTTTCAGCATCCCTGTGCACCCAGACTCACAGTTCCTATTTGCCTTTACCTTTGACGGATGTCAATACGTATGGACCCGCCTCCCTCAGGGCTACAGGGAGAGCCCTACCATCTTCAGCCAGTATTTAAAGCGAGATCTGGACTCTATTTCGTTGACTATGGGTTCTTCTTTGATTCAATACGTTGATGATCTGTTATTGTGCTCTACAGCCAAGGCTGCCTGTGTACAGGACACTCGAATCCTTCTTTTTGCATTGGCCGAAAAAGGTCACAAGGTGGCACTCTCCAAGCTACAGTTTGCCCAACCCGAGGTGGAATATTTGGGGCATCGTATTTCATATGCTTCTACTGCACTTACTCAGGACAGGATTGAAAGCGTTCTGAGTATGCCAAGGCCTACCACTAAAAAGCAACTCCGCCAGTTACTGGGAGCAAGTGGCTATTGTAGAGCCTGGATTCCGGCTTATGCGGAGTTAGTGCACCCCCTCACCGATTTGCTGCTGGATTCCGTTCCCGAACCCTTACCATGGACGACTCTACACAATAACGCCCTTACCGCCCTCAAACAAGCATTAACTTCTGCACCAGCCCTGGGCAGACCGGATTACGCAAAGCCTTTCACCTTATTTTGCCATGAACAATCTGGCACGGCGTCTGGTGTGCTAACTCAGCCCTTTGGGCCTGGCCAGCGACCGGTGGCTTATTTTTCGGTCCTTCTTGACCCAGTGGCTCAGGGTCTTCCGCCCTGTCTCCGCGCTGTTGCGGCTGCCGCCGTGTTGGTCGAGAAAGCTTCGGGGCTTACCTTGGGCCACCCTCTTCTAGTTCAAGTGCCTCATGCCGTTGCAGCACTTCTTAATCGTGGATCCACGCAGCACCTCACAGCAGCCAGACTGACCAGGTACGAATTGGCCTTGCTCGCCAATCAGGCTGTTACCCTACGCCGCTGCGAAGTCCTGAATCCTGCAACCCTTTTGCCTCTGCCTGAGGATGGGGAACCCCATAATTGCCTCCACGTGGTGGATTTGATCTCCACGCCTCGTCCTGACCTCTCTGATATTCCATTGCAGAATCCTGACCTCCAATTATTTTGTGATGGTTCCGCCTGTCGGGACGAGTTTGGGGCCTTGCGAGTTGGCTATGCAATTGTTACCCTGATGGCAACGCTTGAAGCGCATGCCTTACCTACACAAAAGTCAGCGCAAGCAGCAGAACTTGTGGCGCTTGTTAGGGCCTGTCAATTAGCTGAAAACAAAACTGTGGCCATCTATACTGACTCCAAATATGCCTTTTCGGTATGCCACTCTACTGGACAACTTTGGAAGCATCGTGGGTTCCTTACCTCCAGCGGCTCTCAGATCTCCCATGTTGCCTTGATTTCTGCCTTGTTAGAGGCTATTCAACTTCCTGCAGCTGTTTCGGTTACACACTGTAAGGGCCACTCCCGCGCCTCGGACGAGGTTTCCAAGGGAAATGCTGCAGCCGATTCGGCGGCCCGTCATGCTGCCCTCTGTGGGGCTCCAGCCCCTTTTCCTTTTTTGGCACCCCTGCTACTGCAACCAGTGACGCCAGCCGTTTTGCTCTCTGCCCAGCAGACGACGCCCCCGGCCGAAGTTAGCCGTTGGAAATCCATTGGATGCCACCTAAATGAGGACAACCTCTACGTCAGCCCGGACGGTCGTCCGGTTCTCCCAAGACAACTCCTCCCTCAGGTTTCCCAGGCACTCCACCTGGCCTCGCACCTGGGAAAGGGGGGATTAGTGGCTCAAATGGAGAAGTTGTTTTTTGCTCCGGGGGTCCATGCAGCTGCGAAGACCGTCACTGCACAGTGTGAATTGTGTCAACGGTACAATCACCAAGGAGCAGTCAAACCACAAGCTATGGGACATTGCAAACTGCCTGAGTACCCATTTGCTGTGGTCCAGATGGACTTCATGGACTTACCACCAGTGACAGGACTAAAACACTTGCTTGTCCTGGTTGATCTTTTTTCAGGGTGGGTTGAGGCTTTCCCCACTCGAAGGGCAGATGCAGTATCCGTAGCGAAGTGTCTCCTCAAGGAGATAGTGCCCCGCTTTGGGATAATGACTCGTTTGGAAAGTGACCAAGGCCCCCATTTCACTTCCCAAATTATTCAACACTTAGCAAAGGCCCTCGGCATAAAACAAGCCTTGCATACCCCCTATCATCCACAAAGTTCAGGAAAAGTAGAAAGGGTGAATGGGCTGATAAAAACCCAATTGGCAAAGCTATGCGAGCAGACTGGATTAAAGTGGCCTGAAGTGTTACCCATAGTGTTAACCAATCTTCGTAATACACCCCATAGGAAGCATTCGTTGACACCGTTCGAAATTCTATTTGGCCGACCCTTGCCGATTCCTCTAACCAGTGTAGACGGGTTTGCCCCAGCAAAAACTTCATTAATGGCTGGGCAAGATAAGTTGGCGGGTTATTGTCGCATGTTGCAAGATGCCTTGAGTGATGCATGGGCCAGAGTAAAAGATGCCCAACCTTTACCGCTTGATACTTGTGCGCACTCTCTTTTTCCAGGAGACTTTGTCTGTGTTAAAATCCATCGAAGGAAGCATTGCCTGGAACCAAGGTGGTCGGCCCCAGCCCAAGTCCTTCTGACTACTCCAACTGCAGTGAAGGTCGAGGGCATCGATAGATGGGTGCACTGCAGCCACTGTAAAAAGGTTCCTGCTCCAACATCCCCAACGACTCCCATCACGACCGCCGCTTCTACATGAACTGGGTACCGGTCAATCAGCGGAATCAGAAGCAGTTACAGAACTCTGGAGTATTAGTATACTGTTACAAATATTGTATTAATATTATTTTTTTTAGAGTTGTTAGTAGCTGGTAGTGTTTATAATGTATGTATGGCTATGGGCGTTAACCTGGACCTCTGCCCTGGGGGGTTGGGATAAAAATACGTTTCTACAATTAGCCCAAAATTTAACCAACGCATGGAATGTTAGTGACTGTTGGGTGTGTTCCCACTTCTCTTCCCATTCACTGCAAGGGTTCCCCATTTTGCCGGTTCCAGCGCTCCTCAATTCTTGGCAAAATGGTTTGGCGTGGTACGGCCAAAAGGGAAAAAGGGGAAGGGGACCCATAGATTTTAGGACCTGGATCCCGAACCATCGCCCAGACTTGCTCGTTAAGGCCCCCTTGTGCGTAGAAAAGAGGTCGCTACGCACCCGAGGCAAAACTACTCTGGGAAAATACCCGAAAACCCACTGTGAGAAAATTCTAATTTTGGGAAACAATGCAAGTACTACTCTTTTGCTGTATCCCAATGGTACTGAGGTAGCCAACTATGCCCGTGCTGGAGGCTATGTGGGGTACATTCTCAGAGAAAATGCGACTCAATTTGCCGGCCTTACATTATGGAAATGGGGGGGAATAGGACCCAATCCTGATGATGCTGCATCCCTGGTGGGACGATTGCAGGAAGTATCTCAGAACTCAGGGGGCAATAAAGGCAACTATAGCATAGTATTAGGAGATCATCACTTATGGTGGGTATGTGGCACTTGGGCAGGAAAGACCTTGCCCCCAAGGTGGTTGGGAAGATGCACGGTGGCCTTTGCCGGGCCAGGAGGGATGCATCGTAGAGACTTAATAGAAATCAGAGACACAACCCGACGAACCCGTCGAGATACCAGTTATAATCCTATTGTCGAGGAAGGCAGTACAGGTATGCGCGCCTTCCGTATTCTGTTTCCGTGGGTGGGGGTGGGCCAACTTGAATACGCGCTAAAAAATATGTCAGCCGAAATGGAAATATTTACTAACGCCACTCGAGATGCAATCCGAGCTTTGCAAGAAGAAATAAGCTCACTAGCTCGCTACAGTATGCAAAACAGGTTGGCCCTGGATCAGCTTTTAAGTGCACAGGGAGGGGTGTGCACATTTCTCAATGCCACATGCTGCCTTTATGTAAATCAAAGCGGACGCATAGTCACAGATACTAACATAATTGCAAACGTGTCAGCCTTCTTTCATAAGCAGGCCTCTATTTCTCCCAGTGTGGGCTTTGACTTGTGGGGCTGGCTCACCAGCTGGTTGCCTAACTTTGGATGGCTAAAAACCTTGTTTGTGTATGGAGTGGGATTCCTTATGATTGTGGGTCTGCTGTTTTGCTGTGCGTCCAGTTGTTGTGCTCTCTTCCACCGGGTATGTACCAAAACCATGAGCCCAGCAAAGATACTATATGTAAAGAAGGGTGGTGTTAACCAAGATGAGAAACACATGAACATGTTAAACAATGAATAATGAGCCATGTAAGATAATTATCTTCAGGCTCAAAGGGGGGAACTGATAGGAAAAAAACCCAGAAAGCGACCCTATAATCATGTAAAGCTACGCTGCTGTCTTTTTTCTATGCTTATCTGTCCTTTCTACTTTGTTTATGGATAGAAAGAATGCGAACTGTGTGTAACCTGCACTCCCTGCTTTTGGGGAGAGAATTCCTTATACAGATAAGCCTCCATGCTCTTACCTACCCCAGAACTTCAAACAGACTGGGTTAACCGGTTCGAACTGGAAGAGATATCACAATGTATGTTGAACCAAGCTATAAAAGCTCATCCCTGTTCTTTGTTCGGGGCTTCACCATTTTCCTCTGAAAAGGAATTGGTGAGCCCTTCAGCTGTCGTATTCGCTAGCAATAAAGTGCCTCACTTTATCAAAGAGCCAAGACTCTGTGTTTTGTTTGGCTAATACAGAAGTCCAGGGAAGGCTACCCTCCTAACCCTAGACGGGAGGGGAACCCTTTTTCCCTAACACAGCCAGAGCACCTGCTCTCATGCTTCTCACTCCCCAGCCATTGCTTTCCTTGGGTGGAGACCCATGTCTCACTCCCTTCTGACCAAGTTGTTTCCAGGCTGCACTGGTCCCTTCCTTCATCGCGTTATTTCCAGCAGAGACTAGGATGCCCAAGAGCAACGGCTTGTTTTCTCTTCAGAGATGGTTAACAATGTGACTGCCAACCATTATAGTTGCCACACTGCTCTTTTTAAGCAAGACAATTTTATTCTTAAGGTAAAAGAACTACAGAGAAAACGTATTAAAAACAATAGAAGAATGTGCACATATGCTAATAAGTTTGCCTGACATCACCCCAGCTTTCACATGGGCTCTGGCAGGAGAAGACCTTCAAAACCCAACAGAAGGAGTCTCTTCTATGATCACAAGTTCATAATGGCCTTATCCCAGAACTATCACCTATCATTATAGGCTTCAGTATACCCAGCGCTTCCAAGCCTTCCCTAAGGAGTGGCGCCCTCTGTGGACCAGAGCCCTGTCCATCTGCCAGATCAGGAAGAAGGCCTTGAGCCAGTTTAAAACCAGACTATTTATCCAATACTCCTTTCTTTGTATGTTGGTCCCTGGAGAATCCAGTTTGAACTAGTATGTACATATTTCTCCAGGCTTCAAAGGTCTGATAATGGAGGAATTACATTAGCATCTCCTTCTTACTAGTGTAGGTACATACAATGCCACAATAACACATACACAACTGCATTTGTAATACAATGGACCCAAAGGTATTAAACCAAATTCAATAAGGTTTAATTTAATTCAGTAAAATTTACCTTAATTCTATAAGGTTGGTCCAGGATATTACAGGATATTGTCAGTCTGTCACATTACATATCCAGGAACAAAGAATGTAGGCCATCCTGGATGGGTGATGCTATCCTCAGAAATAATGTCTCTGGAAAAGATTTGGGGTGGTGGTAGTGGATATACAGCTGAACGTGAGATCCCTGTGTGATGCTGAAGACAAAAGGGCTAATATGATCCTTGGATGCATAAATAGGGGGATCTTGTGTAGGAATACAGAGGTTATTTTACATCTGTTCTTGGCAGTGTTGTGACCTCTGCTGGAATTCAAGAAGAATTTTGCAAAATTGGAGCTGTTTCAGAGAAGAGCCGTGTGAATAATTAAAAGATTGGAAAACATGGCTTATAGTGATAGACTCCAGGAGCTCAATCTACTTAGCTTTTAACAAAGTAAAGGTTAAGGGTTGACTTGATTACAATCTATAAATGCCTACATGGGGAATGAATATTTAATAAAGAGCTCTTCAATACTTAATAAAGGACTTTTGAATGTTAATTAACCACTGGGACAATTTACCCAAGGTCTTGGCGGACTCTCCATCACTGGCAATTTTAAAATCATGATTGCACGCTTTTCTAAAAGATATGCCTCAGGAATTATTTTGGGAAAGTTCTATGACCTCTATTACGCAGGAAGTCAGACAAGATGATTACAGTGGTCTCGTCTGGCCTTAGAATCCATGAGCCACCTCCTGAGAACTGACAGCTGCATTGTAGTTGGTGGTCATGTTACAGCTGGTCAAAAAAATTCTGATGAACAGTTAAAATTGACATATTTTGGGGGAATGTGTCTATTTTGATGGGAAGAGGTTGAAACATAGTTTTTACTTTCTCATTTCATTGTGATAATGTTGAAACATTCCTATGTATTTAGTTTTGACTTTAATGTTATTAATATTAATGTTCTATTATATTTTTATATTAGTTGTACATATTTTGACGTTATTAAAACAATATTTTTCAAAAATGTTTTGATTGTCCCATGTAGGCTGGTTTTTGTTTGTTTGTTTTTTAAATTTTCTTTCTGTGGGAAATTTAAGATTTCAGCTCTTCATTCTGAATTGAAATTAAAACAGATTTTGAGGTGTCGGGAATTCCCATGGGAACTGAATTCCAATTTCTGAACAGCTCTAATCCGTGTTCTTGATGTGGTATGGAGGGAGATGTGGTCCTTTAGGTAATCATACCTGAGCTGAAGGAAAGCTTTGAATATGACGCTCAGAAACTTGAATTGGATCTGGTATTGGGTGAGGAATCAGTGTAGAGTGTGGAAAGCTACTGTCCTCCTGCCTTCAGGATGTAGCACTGCAGAAGTTATCAAATGATATTATAAAATGAGTCAAACAATGAACAGTTATCTGTAATGCATAATACTGCATATTTCAGTGAAGTTGTGTGGCATTAATTGGGAGTCCTCGCTGTATTATTTAGATCTAAAATGATGCATAATACAAGGTGTCATAAATATAAAGGGAAGGGTAAACACCTTTAAAACCCTCCTGCCCAGAGGAAAACCCCTTTTACCTGTAAAGGGTTAAGAAGCTAGGATAACCTTGCTGGCACCTGACCACAATGACCAATGAGGAGACAAGATACTTTCAAAGGTGGAGGGGGGGGAGAAACAAAGGGTCTGTGTTTGTCTGTGTGATGCTTTTGCCGGGGACAGAACAGGAATGGAGTCTTAGAACTTAGTAAGTAATCTAGCTAGATATGTGTTAGATTCTGTTTTCTTTAAATGGCTGAGAAAATAAGCTGTGCTGAATGGAATGTATATTCCTGTTTTTGTGTCTTTTTGTAACTTAAGGTTTTGCCTAGAGGGATTCTCTATGTTTTGAATCTAATTACCCTGTAGGGTATTTACCGTCCTGATTTTACAGAGGTGATTTTTTTTACTTTTTCTTCTATTAAAATTCTTCTTTTAAGAAACTGAATGCTTTTTCATTCTTCTTAAGATCCAAGGGTTTGGGTCTGTGATCACCTATGCAAATTGGTGAGGATTTTTATCAAACCTTCTCCAGAAAAAAAAGGGGGTAAGATGTGGGAGGAGTCTGGGGGAAAAGACGTTTCCAAACTAACTCTTTCTCAGTAACCGGTGTTAGACTTTTGGTGGTGGCAGCGAAAGTCCAAAGGCAAAAGGTAAAATAGTTTTTACCTTGGGGAAGTTTTGACCTAAGCTGGTAAAGATAAGCTTAGGAGGTTTTCATGCAGATCCCCACATCTGTACCCTAGCGTTCAGAATGGGGAAGGAACCTTGACACAAGGGGTCTTGCTAATAGTTATCATTGTGCCTAAAAGCTATACAGGGAATGCGTGGTGCATACTAATAATATTTATATTGACAGAAAAATAGATAAATTATATGAAATGCTACAAAACTGTGAAGAAATTTGACATATTAATGTGGTATCTTTTTATTACACTATTTACATTACCGTGTCTTAGTAGCAAATTTTAGATGCTAAAATCAAGACAGTTAAGCTTTCAACAGTAAATAACAGTAATGCAACTTAGAGACAAAGAATTGTCAATTTGGCAATAAAATGACCTGAGTTGGCCTTGTAATTGTGTTTTCAAACCTGGATAATCAGGGAAATCAAACCATACAGAAATAATTCTGCTACAGAAATGTTGGCTGTGTGTGCAAACAAGAGATGTAAGTCATGGAAATTGTGGCAAAGGCAATTTTGAATTGAAAGTATAATTTTCCTTATGAAAACGTGAAGAAATGAACTAAACAAGTCCTGTCACAATGTTTGAGAATTATGCCATTTTCTGCCTTCTCGTAAACTGGAGTGAGCTCACAGTATAAAACAAAAACACAGAACCCCATTCTTCAGGCATTTTGCAGCTCCCTTAGCAAAACAGAAACTTGGCTGCTTGTTAATGGAGCAAACACAGCTACTGAATAGTGTACCTTTTCATTCATCAATAACTGTAGGCCCGTAATCTGCAAATATTTATGCACATTCTTAAATTTACATAATGCAAGTGGTCCCTGTGACTTTATAATGAACAGAAATCTCATCACAGTGAGAATTAAAAAAATATTATGTTTTGAGTGAAAGCAGTCTGGATTGGCCAATCTGTCAACCACCCAAAAGAGGACCACTGGTCAGCATTTCATAGCTTCTACGGTAGAAGAAAATAAGTTTACTTCTCCACTACCCTAATTGCCACGGTATAGGTCTTAAAAGTTTTCAACACCAAAATCAACAGGACTCAACGTTTTATTTTTGCCATTAGTGATGTTTCATGTAGTCCAAAATCTGTCTCCCCATTAAAGTAATCTGAAACACAGTTGGACCCATTGTTTTCTGTAGGCACAAAAGTTAAATCAATCTCTTCTGCTGAAAGAAGAAAAGATGTGCTCTGATCTCAGAACTGCAGGAGATTACAGTGTAACTAAGAAGAAGGTGTAATCTACACCTCCTCCATCGCCAAACCCATTCTCAAATCAAGACCCAGACAAAATATGAGTGGCTGTATGGTAGTCTTGGTTACCATGATTTCCTGAGTCAACCCAGATCCTGAGCCAACCCAGTCCAAAAATAAAAAAATATATTACTGCTCATATGGCAATTTTAAAGTGCAGCATGGTGGGCTGTACAACACAGCTATTCCTATGTTAACTCCATCCTGGCACTCACAGAAGGTTAAAACACGAAAAAGAATATTTTTTTTCAGAGTGAGATATCTCTTGTACTGTATCTTGTATCAGTTTCAAATTATATAGCTACACCTCTCCCCCCATCACTTTCTTGATTCACTTTGCATTACAAAATGGATTAAGGCCACCAATTCATTTCCCAACAGGTCACAAAATCAAATTGTATTCCAGCACATCTTTTGATCAATACCAGACTGGGACATTTTCAAGTCAGTGGCATGCAGGTGAAATGACTCCATCTCATTACCAAGTTTCTAAGGCCACCCAAGTCCCCTCCTTTCTAATTCTGATATCCAAAGCCTGTTTCCTCCATGTCCTGTGATATTAGTGCCTCTCACATTAGGAAATGTGCCTAGAAATGTTCTGCATGGATCTTCATATAGCAAGAATAGGAAAAATTAGTCTCTGATTGGGTGGGGTGGGGGAATGGATTTAGGACTACTGCAAAAGATCACTTAAAAATTGTCCATGGACTATTGCTCTGGAGATTTGAAAGAGGTCTCTACACAAATATATAATTGTGGAACAAGATTCTGTACTCTTTACGATGCTGTAAAAGGACACAGGGGAAATCAAAATAAATGGAGGGGAAGCTTTTCCTTAAATCAGCTACAATAAATGCATTTGTTCAAGGGGAAAAAAAAACACTGAAACTAAAAGCCATGTATGCCTGCTGTTGAAGAAAAGTCTGTTTGTACCTAATACATTGCAGGAAATTGCTCGCAAATCTTTTATGCTTGAAAAATGTTGTCCTTGTAATCTTGCCAATATCAGTGTTTCGCACAGAACGGACGCAAGCATGAACAGAATCTTCTATTTTTTTTCCACCTCAAAATCAACCCCATTATAAAAAAAATTCCAAAAACAAAATCTGAGCTTCCTTTCAGGATTCTTAGAGGACTTTCACCCACAGCAGGGGCATTGAGAAAGTGGTAAAGCTGACCAGCTGAGAGGGTCATGACATCCTGGGGTAATGTCAAAAAGAACACGGTAGAGAATCAGAGAGAGTTCTAGATTCAGGTTTGTCTTCAGGAAGGAATATAAATGGATAAGGACACGTATTGGAGGCTAGGAAGTTTCCTTTTTTCCCCACTCATTTCTATAAATTATCTAATATTTCTCACCAACAGCTGCCCTGCCCTCTTCTCAATTCTAGGGGGCTGCCCAAAACATAACCATTAACATGACCTGTTTTGGCTGTCTTCACCCTGTAATTGTAGAGTGAAAGCAAAGCTGATCAGATGCAGGTTCTTATTTCTGATGAACTCAAGCAACAATCCATTTCTGTTTCCCTGTTGAGCTGGATACAAATACAAGTAAATATTGTGGTTGTGTGCTTTTATTTTTAAATTATGTAAATATATATACAAATTAGCTGCATCCTTTGGGGTTGTGCAGTTTCAGCAGCCCTGCTGTATTTCTTTTCCCTAATGATTTCCTGCTTTCTTTTTTGTTTTGTTCAATTTTCTTAGTCTTTTCCCCAAAAAGATGTTCCATTTTTCAACTTTACTGTGGGTGAAATTGTTATCCAGGCTGCACACATGCACAAGGGTGGGTGGGGGGCAGTATTTACTGCCCTAGGGGGATTATACATTTCATGGATCACAGGGCAGGGACACATCAATCTCTATGAGACTGCAATTCCTTTTCTCACTCAAGGGGGTGGAGAGTGGATTGGCAGGGAGGGGAAAGGGGTGAAGCCAGCCCCAACAGCTAAACCCGCAAAAAGGGGAATTAATCTGTACCAGGTTTAGGGTTGGCACAGATTACCCCCTGGAGCAAGAGAAGAACAATATGGTCCCTGGTTTGATACTGGGTCATCATCATTAAGTGTTGCTGGGCCTGTGACAAAGCCACAATCTAGCCCTGTATCTGTATTTCTGTCAGTTCTTCCAGTTTGAAGATAGGGAGCAGGGGTACTAGTTGAGAGAGTTTGGGTGTTTAGCCATCCTCAAAGAGGACCAAATGAAAACCCTTAATCCTTTTGTTAGTTCCACCAATTAGTTAATTCTGTTAGTTAGAACCACCAATTATCGATGAATAAAATATCACAATCTCAGATGATGTAAATAGTAGTAATCTATGTTTAAGCAAGAGATGAAATTGATATTCAGGGCTATTATAGCTGTGCTCTAATGAATACTGAGCAGAGGCCAGAGAGTCCTTTACAAAGGTCTGATCCACCATATAATATTGTCAAGGAAACTAAAGAGATTCTTTGACCCATTTTATAATTTCAATTAACCTGAGATACAAGCCAGCACGTAAGACTTCAGTAAAATCTAGGGAAGTAAGAAAAACAATTGTCAGTTCAGTTTTCCTTAGAAGAAAAACTATTTGGGGGGGTCCCATGCTCAATAACCCACCTTCCATTGGGCTCCTCTGCCTCCAGCGGGAAGTTAATTCTGCAGGGCTTTTCTGTAAACCAGTTCAGGTCAATGTATCATGTTTGAAGTTACGTATTTCCAGCTGTTGAGGCCTTGGTAATAGTTTAAATATTTCCTTTCATGGAGAAAAAAATTTACCCTGTGAGGCTGACAAGACTCATCAATGGATAGATTTCCCCTGCAGCACGCAGAACTTCTTTGTGGGTGTCAGCCCTTCTCCCCTGCCCCCTCAACCACCCCCATCAGTTAACATACTGCATTAATAGCACTGGCAGGTTGGTTACTCTCATGCTTGTATATACACATGTAATCTTTTATATATTTTGTCTGGGAAACTGCAATCTTATTTACTACAAAAAATAGCTACAGTATTTGCAATTAGTCACATACTGTCTCAGTGACTGCCTTTGTATTGTTCCACTCACTTCATTTAAGATACCGATCTTGGCAATTAAAAGCTGTTTCTGAAGCAATGTTTATGGGTATTTTCAGGACATGGTATCAGAAAGGTTGCTTTTCATACTGCCTCCTTTGTATACATGAATCCAACTGGGGGAAAAAAAAAAACATGTGAACAAGTAAGCTATTATGTGTGGAAGTTCAGACAAATACAATATATCAACGGTTTATCTGCAGGAGCATGCTGTATATCCTCTTTGTAAGTCTTTATGGTACAAGGAAATTTAATTCTCCCTTTATTAAGTCAGTATATGGATAGTATTCATTTGTTAGTTTCAGGCCTTTTGTAATATCAAGGTAGAAGGGGTAGTAATGAAATTATTTGCAGAAGTGCTGAAAATAACCAGGTGTGCCCTTTTTTAAAAAAAAAAAAAACCTCTCATTTTCAAACAATTTCCCCGCTATTGTAAAGCAAATATCAATAAAATGTAAACAGGCAGGTTAACAAATCTAATTGTATGTTAGCACGTATGCTGACAGATCACACAGTAACACTTTGCTGTTGTGTGTTTCTAGTTAAATACATGCAATAAGAGTAATACTTGTAGCAGTATTCTTCCCACAAGTCTACTGTCTTCATCACTACAAATACAAAAATACAAAATGAAACACAAATCTAATTTTTTATTTCCCTTGCTCTTTCTAGCCATCAGGTTTTTCATGATTTTAGCAGCTGTTTCTTTTTTTGGTTGCAAGGCAACTTAATGAACCAGTTTTTCCTCTTCTTCCTTTTCCCTCTCTGAGGAGCAAATGGATTCAGGAATGAGATCTTTATTATATTTTGTAAATCAATTTTGCATGTTTCACTCAATGTTACCACCACAGTTGTACAGCAGAACTTGTTCCCATAAATAATGTAGTGACATTACATTTAAATAATTTAAAAAATTGTAAGCTTCAAAGGGTGCAATCAGTAAAGAGGACCCACTTTGTTAGCTACAATGCAAGGCAGGTCTTTGACAAGCTGCTGTATCCTAGAAAATGTTATCCAGAGCAGAAGGAAGATGGAACTTTGAACTACAGTAATACTTTAAAGTTTGTTGTCACTGTTATTTGCAGTAGCTAATACCAGTAAGCTAAAATCTGCATAAAAATGCAAGGATCTGGTATTTGTGATTGTCATAAATATAAAGGGAAGGGTAAACCCCTTTGAAATCCCTCCTGGCCAGGGGAAAGCTCCTCTCACCTGTAAAGGGTTAAGAAGCTAAAGGTAACCTCGCTGGCACCTGACCAAAATGACCAATGAGGAGACAAGATACTTTCAAAAGCTGGGAGGAGGGAGAGAAACAAAGGGTCTGGGTCTGTCTGTAGTCCTCTTGGCCGGGGACAGAACAGGAATGGAGTCTTAGAACTTTTAGTAAGTAATCTAGCTAGGTATGTGTTAGATTATGATTTCTTTAAATGGCTGAGAAAAGAATTGTGCTGAATAGAATAACTATTTCTGTCTGTGTATCTTTTTTGTAACTTAAGGTTTTGCCTAGAGGGGTTCTCTATGTTTTTGAATCTAATTACCCTGTAAGATATATACCATCCTGATTTTACAGGGGGGATTTCTTTATTTCTATTTACTTCTATTTTTTATTAAAAGTCTTCTTGTAAAACACTGAATGCTTTTTCATTGTCCTCAGATCCAAGGGTTTGGGTTTGTGGTCACCTATGCAAATCGGTGAGGCTTTCTATCCAACATTTCCCAGGAAAGGGGGGGTGCAAGTGTTGGGAGGATTGTTCATTGTTCTTAAGATCCAAGGGTCTGGGTCTGTAGTCACCTAGGCAAATTGGTGAGGCTTTTTACCAAACCTTGTCCAGGAAGTGGGGTGCAAGGTTTTGGGAAGTATTTTGGGGGGAAGGACGCGTCCAAACAGCTCTTCCCCAGTAACCAGTAGTAGTTTGGTGGTGGTAGCGGCCTGTCCAAGGTGTAATATTTTGTACCTTGGGGAAGTTTTGACCTAAGCTGGTAAAGATAAGCTTAGGAGGTTTTTCATGCAGGTCCCCACATCTGTACCCTAGAGTTCAGAGTGGGGGAGGAACCGTGACATGGTGGCACAGTGGTGGGATTAACCTGAAATCATTTTGAGATCCAGTTGAGATTTTTTGAACTAGAAATACAGATTTTAAAAAGGAATTTTTAGGAAGTCCAGAAGGCAGCTTTGAAACTGAAAGCAGCTTGGTTTCTCTCTGCTTTGTGGCCAAGCAGAGACAAAAGGGGATTATCTTGTGAATTGCAGGTTTTCTTTGCCTAGAGGCAGGGTACTTAACTCCTGCAGGGAAATTCACAGTCTTCCAACCCAGAGGTTTTTTTTTTTCTTTTCTTCCTAAAAGTAAATAGGGGGTGTGTGCTCTACCCATTTGCCTGGAGACAAAAGTGGCAGGGTTTTTTTTTTAGGATTTTGATTTTTTTTTTGTTTTACAAGGAGCACAGGTTTGAAAAGAAATTTTTTTTCTTCTTTGGGCTGGGTAAGCAGGTTTCCAAGTAGTTGGAGGTTTTTTGCTTTAATTTGGGCCCAGAGCAGAGACAAGGGAATTGTCTTTTTCTGTAGGCTGACAATCACTATCAGAGAATAGGTATTCTATTCCAGCACAGCAAAATTTTACAGCCAAGTTTTGTTTATTTCTAAACCTCGGGTGTAAAGTTAGTTAAAAACAGAGAGGTTAGAATGGCCAAATCCTCAGCTCGACTACAGCTGGAATTAGCCAAATTTCAGGCTGAGGAAAAACAAAGGGAACATGAAAGACAGATAGAACTCATGCGGCTGAAGAAGGAGGAGAAGGAAAAAGAGAGGAAGCATGTGGAGGAGATGGAGAGGATAAAGGCCCAGCAGAATATACCAACAAACCCTAGCAATCCTTCTCCAGGTACCACTTCCCATCCCAGAAAGTTCCCCACCTACAAGGCAGGTGATGATACTGAGGCCTTCTTAGAAAACTTCGAAAGGGCCTGCCTTGGGTACAACATCTCTACTGACCAATACATGGTAGAGCTGAGGCCGCAGCTCAGTGGACCCTTAGCTGAGGTGGCAGCTGAAATGCCTAAAGAACACATGAACAAGTATGAACTGTTTAAATCCAAGGCGAGAGTCAGAATGGGGATAACACCCGAGCAGTCTCGTCGGAGGTTCAGAGCCCTAAGGTGGAAACCAGACATGTCATTTACCCGACATGCCTACCACATTGTAAAACATTGGGATGCCTGGATATCAGGAGCAAGTGTTGAATCTCCAGTAAATTTGCCCTTCCTAATGCAAATGGAACAATTCTTAGAGGGTGTTCCTGAGGAAATAGAAAGATACATCCTAGATGGGAAACCCAAAACTGTAATTGAGGCAGGAGAGATTGGAGCCAGATGGGTGGAGGTGGCAGAGAAGAAGAAAACTGGTCGCAGTTGGAGCGGAGACCAGAAGGGACCACCCCAGACCACACCCTATTACCGGGGGCTGCCCAAAGCCCCACCTACCTCCCAAAGAACCCTCCAGACCCCTTATCGTCCCACCACCCCGTTCTCCAGCAACCCACCTCGCCCCGGTGACCCGTCAGCTGGACGATGTTTTAAATGTAACGAGCTGGGGCATGTAAAGGCCAACTGCCCCAAGAACCCCAACAGATTACAGTTCATTGCACCGGAATCACACCAGAGGTCCACAGGCCCAGATACCTCCCAGATACCCTTGGAGCGGAGGGAAACTGTGAGTGTGGGCGGGAAGAAGGTCACCGCGTGGAGGGACACCGGAGCACAAGTGTCAGCTATCCATGCTTCCTTAGTGGACCCCAATTTAATCAACCCAGAGATCCAAGTGACGATTCAACCCTTCAAGTCCAACTCTTTCAATTTGCCTACAGCCAAGTTGCCTGTCCAGTACAAGGGCTGGTCAGGAATGTGGACTTTTGCAGTCTATGATGATTATCCCATCCCCATGCTGTTGGGGGAAGACTTGGCCAATCATGTGAAGCAGGCCAAGAGGGTGGGAATGGTCACCCGCAACCAGGCTAAACAAGCCGTGAGGCCTAGCTCTGTTCCGGAAACTTCTATCAGGACCCAGTCAGAGGTGATGGACCTGGACCCCAGGCCAATGTCTGCAACAGCAGTAGTGGATCCAGTCCCAGAGACCCAGACGGAACCAGTCCCAGAACCGGAACCAGCCGAACAACCAACACCAGACCCCGTGTCAGCACTGAATCCAGTACTTGCAACCTCAACACCAGAGGGCCCCACCGAACCTGAACTGGCAGCAGCTGATAACCCTACACAAGAGGCTCAGCCGGAGCCTGAATCCCAACATAGTGCACCAGCGGAGAGCGGTTCACAGTCAACAGAAACAGCTCCATCCCCTATATCGCTTCCAGAGGGACCAAGCCTAGGTCCACAATCCCATGAGGAACTGATGTCTCCAGCATCAAGGGAACAGTTCCAGACCGAACAGGAAGCAGATGAAAGCCTCCAGAGAGCTTGGACGGCGGCACGGAGCAACCCACCGCCTCTCAGCTCTTCTAATCGATCCAGGTTTGTTGTAGAAAGAGGACTTTTATACAAGGAAACTCTTTCTGGGGGACACCAGGAAGACTGGCATCCTCAGAGACAGTTGGTAGTTCCAACTAAATACCGGGCCAAGCTCTTGAGCTTAGCCCATGATCACCCTAGTGGCCATGCTGGGGTGAACAGGACCAAAGACCGTTTGGGGGGGTCATTCCACTGGGAGGGAATGGGCAAGGATGTTTCTACCTATGTCCAGTCTTGTGAGGTGTGCCAAAGAGTGGGAAAACCCCAAGACCAGGTCAAAGCTCCTCTCCAGCCACTCCCCATCATTGAAGTTCCATTTCAGCGAGTAGCTGTGGATATTCTGGGTCCTTTTCCGAAAAAGACACCCAGAGGAAAGCAGTACATACTGACTTTCATGGATTTTGCCACCCGATGGCCGGAAGCAGTAGCTCTAAGCAACACCAGGGCTAAAAGTGTGTGCCAGGCACTAGCAGACATTTTTGCCAGGGTAGGTTGGCCCTCCGACATCCTCACAGATGCAGGGACTAATTTCCTGGCAGGAACTATGAAAAACCTTTGGGAAGCTCATGGGGTAAATCACTTGGTTGCCACTCCTTACCATCATCAAACAAATGGCATGGTGGAGAAGTTTAATGGAACTTTGGGGGCCATGATACGTAAATTCGTAAATGAGCACTCCAATGATTGGGACCTAGTATTGCAGCAGTTGCTCTTTGCCTACAGAGCTGTACCACATCCCAGTTTAGGGTTTTCCCCATTTGAACTTGTATATGGCCGTGAGGTTAAGGGGCCATTGCAGTTGGTGAAGCAGCAATGGGAGGGATTTACACCTTCTCCAGGAACTAACATTCTGGACTTTGTAACCAACCTACAAAACACCCTCCGAACCTCTTTAGCCCTTGCTAGAGAAAACTTACAGGATGCTCAAAAAGAGCAAAAAGCCTGGTATGATAAACATGCCAGAGAGCGTTCCTTCAAAGTAGGAGACCAGGTCATGGTCTTAAAGGCGCTCCAGGCCCATAAAATGGAAGCATCGTGGGAAGGGCCATTCGTGGTCCAGGAGCGCCTGGGAGCTGTTAATTATCTCATAGCATTCCCCACCTCCAACAGAAAGCCTAAGGTGTATCATATTAATTCTCTAAAGCCCTTTTATTCCAGAGAATTAAAGGTTTGTCAGTTTACAGCCCAGGGAGGAGATGACGCTGAGTGGCCTGAAGGTGTCTACTATGAAGGGAAATGTGCTGGGGGTGTGGAAGAGGTGAACCTCTCCATGACCCTTGGGCGTATGCAGCGACAGCAGATCCAGGAGCTGTGCACTAGCTACGCGCCAACGTTCTCAGCCACCCCAGGACTGACTGAACGGGCATACCACTCCATTGACACAGGTAATGCTCACCCAATTAGGGTCCAACCTTACCGGGTGTCTCCTCAAGCTAAAACTGCTATAGAACGGGAGATCCAGGATATGTTACAGATGGGTGTAATCCGCCCCTCTGAAAGTGCATGGGCATCTCCAGTGGTTCTAGTTCCCAAACCAGATGGGGAAATACGTTTTTGCGTGGACTACCGTAAGCTAAATGCTGTAACTCGCCCAGACAACTATCCCATGCCACGCACAGATGAACTATTAGAGAAACTGGGAAGGGCCCAGTTCATCTCTACCTTGGACTTAACCAAGGGGTACTGGCAGGTACCGCTAGATGAATCTGCCAAGGAAAGGTCAGCCTTCATCACACATCTCGGGCTGTATGAATTTAATGTACTCCCTTTCGGGCTGCGAAATGCACCCGCCACTTTCCAAAGACTTGTAGATGGTCTCCTAGCGGGATTAGGAGAATATGCAGTCGCCTACCTTGACGATGTGGCCATATTTTCGGATTCCTGGGCAGACCACCTGGAACATCTACAAAAAGTCCTTGAGCGCATAAGGGAGGCAGGACTAACTGTTAAGGCTAAGAAGTGTCAAATAGGCCTAAACAGAGCGACTTACCTTGGACACCAGGTGGGTCAAGGAACTATCAGCCCCTACAGGCCAAAGTGGATGCTATCCAAAAGTGGCCTGTCCCAAAGTCAAAGAAACAGGTTCAATCCTTCTTAGGCTTGGCCGGTTATTACAGACGATTTGTACCGCACTACAGCCAAATCGCTGCCCCACTGACAGACCTAACCAAAAAGAAACAGCCAAATGCTGTTCAGTGGACCGGAAAGTGTCAGAAGGCCTTTAACAAGCTTAAAGCGACACTCATGTCTGACCCTGTACTAAGGGCCCCAGACTTTGACAAACCGTTCCTAGTAACCACAGATGCATCCGAGCGTGGTGTGGGAGCAGTTTTAATGCAGAAAGGACCTGATCAAGAATTCCACCCTGTAGTGTTTCTCAGCAAAAAACTGTCTGAGAGGGAAAGCAACTGGTCAGTCACTGAAAAAGAATGTTATGCCATTGTCTACGCTCTGGAAAAGCTACGCCCATATGTTTGGGGACGGCGTTTCCACCTGCAAACCGACCATGCTGCACTAAAGTGGCTTCACACCGTCAAAGAAACTAACAAAAAACATCTTCGGTGGAGTTTAGCTCTCCAAGATTTTGATTTCGACATCCAACACATCTCAGGAGCT
The DNA here is from genome assembly GCF_965140295.1 of Lepidochelys olivacea. Taxonomy (NCBI): domain Eukaryota; kingdom Metazoa; phylum Chordata; order Testudines; family Cheloniidae; genus Lepidochelys; species Lepidochelys olivacea. The sequence goes on along the minus strand of NC_140412.1, from coordinate 128,173,066 downwards.
TCTAACAAAGTGGCTGATGCACTCTCCCGTGAAAGTTTCCCAGAATCAACTGGTTAAAATCGTCCTTGAGATGTGGAAAATATTGTTAGTCTTTATGTACTTGGTAGTATATTTAGAGATGCATGTGTCTTATTAACTCTGTTTTCCTAGAGCTCCAGGAAGAAATCCCAGCCAGTGTTTCACCCTAGCTGAGATTTGGGGGGCGTGTCATAAATATAAAGGGAAGGGTAAACCCCTTTGAAATCCCTCCTGGCCAGGGGAAAGCTCCTCTCACCTGTAAAGGGTTAAGAAGCTAAAGGTAACCTCGCTGGCACCTGACCAAAATGACCAATGAGGAGACAAGATACTTTCAAAAGCTGGGAGGAGGGAGAGAAACAAAGGGTCTGGGTCTGTCTGTAGTCGTCTTGGCCGGGGACAGAACAGGAATGGAGTCTTAGAACTTTTAGTAAGTAATCTAGCTAGGTATGTGTTAGATTATGATTTCTTTAAATGGCTGAGAAAAGAATTGTGCTGAATAGAATAACTATTTCTGTCTGTGTATCTTTTTTGTAACTTAAGGTTTTGCCTAGAGGGGTTCTCTATGTTTTTGAATCTAATTACCCTGTAAGATATATACCATCCTGATTTTACAGGGGGGATTTCTTTATTTCTATTTACTTCTATTTTTTATTAAAAGTCTTCTTGTAAAACACTGAATGCTTTTTCATTGTTCTCAGATCCAAGGGTTTGGGTTTGTGGTCACCTATGCAAATTGGTGAGGCTTTTTATCCAACATTTCCCAGGAAAGGGGGGGTGCAAGTGTTGGGAGGATTGTTCATTGTTCTTAAGATCCAAGGGTCTGGGTCTGTAGTCACCTAGGCAAATTGGTGAGGCTTTTTACCAAACCTTGTCCAGGAAGTGGGGTGCAAGGTTTTGGGAAGTATTTTGGGGGGAAGGACGCGTCCAAACAGCTCTTCCCCAGTAACCAGTATTAGTTTGGTGGTGGTAGCGGCCTGTCCAAGGTGTAATATTTTGTACCTTGGGGAAGTTTTGACCTAAGCTGGTAAAGATAAGCTTAGGAGGTTTTTCATGCAGGTCCCCACATCTGTACCCTAGAGTTCAGAGTGGGGGAGGAACCGTGACAGTGATCCATACCAGAAGAAATCTATTTGGCTAGATTCACAGCTGGTGTAAATTGTTGTAATTCCACAAAAGTCAATGGAGCCACAGTGATAGAGCTACAAGTAGCTTCTATGAACAGTGTCTAGATATTAAAAGACAGATGCCTAAATATGCATGTATTGGGATTTTCAAAAGTTCCTAGGTACCTAATTCCAATCTAAGTCAATGGGAGTTAAATGCCTAACCTGGTTAGACAATTTTGAAAGTCCCACTCTGTGTCCCTTTTGATCCTTAGGCAGCAAAATACCATTAAAAATCTGCCCCTAAGAAAATTGATTGCTGTTTTTCAGATCCAGATCAAATGTAAAACAGGAGTAATGTGAATACTTTTGTGGTTAATTGTAAACAATTCTGTTTAGTACCTTGTCAGGCTGCATCTGTAGTGAAGAAGTTAGGGAATTCTCCCACTATTAGGCCAGCACCAGTGACAGAAATATTGCATGCTTAAGGCCTGGCCCACATTGGAAAAGCACTGCTTTAACAAGATTGATTTAAAATCTAGTTAAACAGGTGCATCCCAAATGCAGATGCACTTACACTTTGCTGAAGATTTGCCTTATCTTTATTTGGCAATTCACAGAAGCTTGCTAAATGGATTTAAAGAAGGGTTGAACTGGTTTAGTTATGTCTACATGAGGAGTTTGCACCACTTGAATTAGATCAATGTAAATGGATTTAGTTAAACTAGTGCAATTTTCTGCTACAGACTAGCCCTTAGTGCAGATTGTTCAAGAGCATTGTTACCACTGTGGAGAAATGCTCAGAGAAGTTCCGGAGAACTGTGGTTTAATAACCTTGTGGTTTGTCTAGATCACTACGGTTCCCACCAGTTTTAGTATTAGTAACAGTGGGAGAATTCCCTGCAATTAGGGTAGCCAAGTATGCTGCTTTTGCATGTACTATATTCTTTTATCAATATAAATACCAAAGTGCATTTAAAAAGTACTGGAGATTATCCTCATTTTGTATACAGCTGAGGGAGTCTTCTCCCAATATAATACTAATAGAGATTTTAGTAGCTTTTTTTTTAACCCGTTGCAGACAAAAACAAATCCATATAATGTTGGGTATCTCTGCCAATTCAAAATAGTTCCTAAATATATTCATATAACTATTTACCATCTAGTTTTCAAATTTTAAATAATACATTTTATCCTGCTTTGGCTATTTGGCGATATCCTTTACACCTTCTTGCTGTCTCATTTTTTTCTATGTTTTGTGGAATCCTTCCATTTAGCATCTTAATGTACCTGTTTAAAATTCATTATATTAATTATTTCCTCTACTAAATTTCTTGCCAGTTCTTATGAAGTACTGGAGAGTCTGTATACTATGAAAACATCTTCTAATTTGTTTGTTCTTCCTCTTTCCTGGACCTGCTGTGTCCAATCTTTGTGATGGATGAGGAGGTGGGCCAATCAGCCTTTATTCTGCCACCCACTGATTTAGCAGATGGGAAATTTGATTGGATCCACCAGGGGCCAGATGGCTTCATGATACAAGGAGGAGTGTAAACAGGGGTAGGCTCCTCCTCACCCTGGGTGCTTTGCTGCTCATTGGCCTGTTAAAGAGATGCAAACTAATTGGCTATTGTGTTATATAATAATTTATTTAAACCCTGGTCCAGGGTTTACCTGGTCACTTGTCCCATTTTTAACTGAAATCACTCCTCTTCCCTATAGTTCTATAGAATAGGAAAGTGGTTCTCAACCTTTCCAGACTACTGTACCCCTTCCTGGCATCTGAATTGTCTTGTCAAGTTTCAGCTCACTTAAAAACTCAAGCTTCGGCATCAGCCCTTTGTGGCAAAGCTTGGGCTTTCTGCCCTGGGCCCCAGCGAATCTAACACTGGCCCTGGCAACCCCAATACAATGAACTTGCCCAGTCTGAGAACTGCTGATACACAGTATATAGAACAGTATAAACAAGTTGTATGAAATTTTAGTGTGTTCTGACTTTACTAGTGCTTTTTGTGTAGCCTATTGCAAAAGTAGGCAAATAGCTAGAATGATGGCTGATTTTATATAGATAAGCAATATATTATTCTGTTTAACTAGACAGTAAAGCTTTGGCCAGATCATAAAAGACTAGCTTTACCCATTCTAGTGCACGGGGAGAGGTAACCTCTTTTTGTTTTTTTAAAATGTATAAACATTACTATTCTTCATCTTTATTATGATACTCTCTAAGCACCAACCAAGAACAGGGGCCCATTGGGGTAGGCATTGTACAAAAACAGAGTAATAGACAGTCCCTGCCCCAAAAAGCTTGCAATTCTAAATTGTTTTTTTTTAATTGGAGCATTTTCAGAATGCAGTAGTCTTACTCTCCTTTTTATTATCATGAATCATGGACCTGTAAGTGTCCTAGACATTTCTGAGTTTCACAGAAAACACATCAAAGATGCATCCTTGCCTCAAAGAGTTGACCATCTTAAAGATAAACTATACCAAGAAAATGAGGCTGGTAACATTGGGGAGAAGAGAAGTGGAGAGGGAAGGTATGGAGTTCAGATAGATGATTATGTGGCTGTTCAATTTAGGCATTTGGATATCTTGGTTCAAAATGTGTACTTTTTTGTTTTGCTTTAATGTGAACACTTACTTTTTGTATGAGGACAGGTCAGACAGATTTTTGGAGTGATATGAATGAGTCCTGGGTGAAGGCTTGATTATTCAATGTTGAAAGTTGTTTCAAACAATTAAGGCATCATGAAAGAAGTCACTGGGACTTTGGTGGGAGAAAGACCCAAAGGGATTATCATGGCTGGTGTTAAGAGGGAACAAAGAGGGGATATGTTCATTAGGAGAATATGAAAGGAGACTAGGTGAAGAAGTGGGTAGAGTTCCTTTCAGAGAAATGTATTTGAGGCCCCAACACTACTCTTATCTCTGCCTGAAACTCAGTGTCAAAGGTTTTTAGAAACACCCACCTGTTATGCAAGAGTGGGTCCCAGAGAGACTGGAGACTGGCTAAACCAAAAACAAACAAACAAAAAAAAAACCCTAAGATTTTGACAACAACATTTTCAACCAACTGGCAGGCCAATGAGGTTAGTATCAAAAAGATCCAAAAGGCATATACACTACATGGAGGAAGAAAAACAAGCTATTCTGCCTATAAATAGCTGAGCTGGGAAATGAGAGAGAAATAACAATGCACAGATGGCTAGGAGCATTATTTTTTTCCCTTTTCTCTGAAGCAGCAGGCGTCTCCTGCTCGAAGCAGGATATTAAACCCATTGGCTTGGTGCTCTGATCCAGTATGGAGAAGCATAGATTATAATATTGTAAAACAATATTCACAAGAACATAATCTCCTTGAATTCTTTACACCACTTTTGCCAGTTATTTGCAGTTCTGAAAACACTCAATGTGGGTGTGTATGCTTCACATCCTAATAAGTCTTGTAGAAAAATAGTCCAATATTCAAAGTCTTTCTTTCCTCTTTAGAGGTTTATCAATTTAGTCACTCAACACACCAAGAGAACACTTACTGCCTCCCCTCTTGATAGGCTATCATTGAATCAGTGACGAAAGATGTGCTATTCAAGATTAAGTCTAGCATAAAATCCAGCCTACCATTTAATATATTTCTTCAAAATTAGAGAGGATGGCTAGTTTTGGAATGAAAGCTTTGGACTGGAACTCAGAAGGTCTGGTTTAAATTTCCTGACAGGCTTCCTGACAGGCTTCCTATGTGACCTTGGATGAGTCATTTAAGCCTTAATCCTCAAGGGTATTTAGGTACCTAAATCACGTGAAATCAATCAGAGTTAGGCATCTAAATACTTTTGAGAATCTGGATCTTAATCCCTCTGTACATCAACTCTCTGCCTATAAAGGATAAGAATAATTCTTTTTTTTCATAGTTGCTTTGGAGGAGGGATGGTCTCTTACACTAGGTTTATGTACAGTGCCTAATACAGCAGGGCCCTGAGCATGGTTATAACTTCTAGGCTATACTATTAAACAAATAAAGAATATGTTTGTTTGGTAGGACATTCCTAAAGCGTGTGAAATACCATGCCAGGATCCTTCTTCTTATGCCAAAATTTAAATGCTTTTAGTTTGCATACTTGGCGACTGCCATGGGACTTAGAAAATGTCTATGCTGTATTTTGTTATTAACACATTTTAGCTTGGAGACCCCAGGCGTTCTTCATCCCTCATCCATCTTTCTCTGATTTTTTCATGAGGGCTATTTGACACTGTTTAGAGACAGGGGACCTGCAGAAAACGCTTAACAAATTTAATTTATATACCTTATTGCATACATGTTCATGTTCTGCAAAATACAAATTAGTTATAAAACATAAAGGCTTTCTCTATAGCAAAACCAACAGAATACAAATCAAAGGGGCTGATTCAGGGAGGTGCTGAGCCCTTTGACTTCCATGGGAGTAGATAATGCCCAGCATCTCACAGGGTGGGATACAAAATAATTACATTTGATAACCATGAAAATGAGAAGTTGGTAGCCCTGGCTGCACTCAGATGTAGTGAGGACATGGGAGATGCAAGCTTTACCACACAACTTGAACATGCCTTCATTCTGGTCAATAGTACTCATGCTATGCATAGGCTGCACTTCGCTTGAGCAGAGACTGTCAAGTATATTAATTTGTGACTACTTTGTAGTTCCTTATTTAGAAATATAAATGTTTATAATCACAGATGTTAGAAATGGAAAGGACTTTTGTTCTGTCATTTGATTTATTGGCATCACAATACAAAGTCACAGCTTGAAATGACAAAGTTTGTCTCCATGATGGTATTGGAGTTGAAAGGATATTGATTTAATTGTTCATGTGGATGATGGGCCCAGTTCATCTATATTTCTCTACATTTCCTATATTACATTTTCCTATATTATAACTAATTGAGTTACACTAGTAAAATTGTTGTATATGTGAGGAAACTCAGGTTTAAAGATTGGTGGGCATAACACAATTATTGGAACTGTCCCTGGTGCTTTCTGGCTGAATCTACATGGCCAAATTCACTCTGCAACTAGTGTTTGGTTTGGGATTAGAAAGACTTCTGTTGACTTCAGTGGGCTTTGGATCAGGCTGTAAATCATCATCCCCAATTGTGGAAGTATGCCTTCTGCTTGTCACTCAGGCTCTTAACAGAGGAGTTTTGCTGAGTCTTCAACTGCTGTTGGATACCTAAGTTTCAGTGGTTGCCAAAGGTCTTTCATCATTTGCATGTGGTATAAAAGTTTGCATCCTGTTCTTTTGGATGTAGGCTGTGTCACAGACACGCATATCTTTGTCACCTCAAGGATTATTACTGTAATAACCTTTATGCAGGAGTTTGTGTAGGAAGCACGCTGAATGAGTATTCCATATTGTCAAGGTAGTAATCTCATGGTTTTAAATGTCATAAAAACAGCAGTTCCTGTGAGATTTTATCAACATCTGAATCAGAAAGTCAAACCTTTCTGGTTTTGGTTCTAAACTAAAATTTGCAGATAGGAAGAGTCAAATCCAGCTCTCTCCATGACTTCTGAAATTTGAAGGTGGTTGAAAGCTTATTTTAAGCTTATTTTATTTTTATTTTATTATTACAAAATGAAGGCCAGATCCTCAGCGGGTATAAAGAGTAGTAGCACCATTGAAGTCAGTGGATATACAACAACTGAGTATCTGATCCTGAGTATTTTATGTTTTAAAATAAAAATGTACAAAACTAAACTGTCTAAAATAGATATATTTTTTAAAAACCTGTCAGTAGTGTATGCCTATTGTTTTCAAGTCTTATTTAGTCATGACATTAAGATCAGTTGCCTTAGAGATGAGATAGCTTTTAGCTATTAGAGAGAGGGTCATACAACAATGAGCTAAAAGGAAATCCTAACTTAATTAGGTATTCAGGAATATCTGAGTCACCAGCAAAATACTTTGTGTTCTGATAATAGAAGTTGTAGTGCTGCCATGGGTCTCTCATTAGATGCTGTTTTCTTAAAATTAACACAGTATTTTCAAACTATGAGTTCTGAGATTATTCAAAGGTCAGTGTATTACATATATATATATTTAGTTGTATGCCTGATGTATTGACATCAGTTTCATTTAATAGATTATGTTCTTATGTATACATATTCTACTGCACTTCAGATTTGGAAAGCCCTGGTCTTCACTAGGACTTTAGGTCGAATTTAGCAGCGTTAAATCAATGTAAACCTGCACCCGTCCACACGATGAAGCCCTTTATTTCGACTTAAAGGGCTCTTAAAATCAATTTCCTTACTCCACCCCTGACAAGTGGATTAGTGCTTAAATTGGCCTTGCCGGGTTGAATTTGGGGTACTGTGGACACAATTCGACGGTATTAGCCTCCGGGAGCGATCCCAAAGTGCTCCATTGTGACCGCTCTGGACAGCACTCTCAACTCAGATGCACTGGCCAGGTAGACAGGAAAAGAACCGCGAACTTTTGAATCTCATTTCCTGTTTGGCCAGCGTGGCAAGCTGCAGGTGACCATGCAGAGCTCATCAGCACAGGTGACCATGATGGAGTCCCAGAATCGCAAAAGAGCTCCAGCATGTACTGAACGGGAGGTACAGGATCTGATCGCTGTATGGGGAGAGGAATCCGTGCTATCAGAACTCCATTCCAGTTTTCGAAATGCCAAAAACTTTGTCAAAATCTCCCAGGGCATGAAGGACAGAGGCCATAACAGGGACCCGAAGCAGTGCCACGTGAAACTGAAGGAGCTGAGGCAAGCCTACCAGAAAACCAGAGAGGCGAACGGCCGCTCCGGGTCAGAGCCCCAAACATGCCGCTTCTATGATGAGCTGCATGCCATTTTAGGGGGTTCAGGCACCACTACCCCAGCCGTGTTGTTTGACTCCTTCAATGGAGATGGAGGCAACACGGAAGCAGGTTTTGGGGACGAAGATGATGATGATGATGAGGAGGAGGAGGAGGTTGTAGATAGCTCACAGCAAGCAAGCGGAGAAACCGGTTTTCCTGACAGCCAGGAACTGTTTCTCACCCTAGACCTGGAGCCAGTACCCCCCAAACCCACCCAAGGCTGCCTCCTGGACCCAGCAGGCGGAGAAGGGACCTCCAGTGACTGTATCTTTTAAAATACTATGACAGGTTTCAGAGTAACAGCCGTGTTAGTCTGTATTCGCAAAAAGAAAAGGAGTACTTGTGGCACCGTAGAGACAAACCAATTTATTTGAGCATAAGCTTTCGTGAGCTACAGCTACAGCTCACATCCGATTAAGTGAGCTGTAGCTCATGAAAGCTTATGCTCAAATAAATTGGTTAGTCTCTACGGTGCCACAAGTACTCCTTTTCTTTTTAAAATACTATACATGGTTTAAAAGCAAGCATGTGAAAGGATTAATTTGCCCTGGCATTCGCGGCTCTCCTGGATGTACTCCCAAAGCCTTTGCAAAAGGTTTCTGGGGAGGGCAGCCTTAGTGCATCCTTCATGGTAGGACACTTTACCACTCCAGGCCAGTAACACGTACTCGGGAATCACTGTACAACAAAGCATTGCAGTGTATGTTTGCTGGCGTTCAAACAACATCCGTTCTTTATCTCTCTGTGTTATCCCCAGGAGAGTGAGATATCATTCATGGTCACCTGGTTGAAATAGGGTGCTTTTCTTCAGGGGACACTCAGAGGAGCCCGTTCCTGCTGAGCTGTTTGCCTGTGGCTGAACAGAAATGTTTCCCGCTGTTAGCTACGGGGAGGGAGGAGGGTTGAGGGGGTAGCCACGCGGTGGGGGGAGGCAAAATGTGACCTTGTAATGAAAGCACATGTGCTATGTATGTAGAGTTAACAGCAAGGTTTACCCTGAAAGAGTGTAGCCACTGTTTTATAAAATGTGTCTTTTTACATACCGCTGTCCCTTTTTTTTTTCTCCACCAGCTGCATGTGTTTCAATGATAACAGGATCTTCTCTTTCCCAGAGGCTAGTGAAGATTAGAAAGAAAAAAAAACGCACTCGTGATGAAATGTTCTCTGAGCTCATGCTGTCCTCCCACACTGACAGAGCACAGACGAATGCGTGGAGGCAAATAATGTCAGAGTGCAGGAAAGCACAAAATGACCAGAGGAGAGATGGCGGGCTGAAGAGAGTAAGTGGCGGGCTGAAGACAGGGCTGAAGCTCAAACATGGCGGCAGCGTGATGAGAGGAGGCAGGATTCAATGCTGAGGCTGCTGGAGGATCAAACCAGTATGCTCCAGTGTATGGTTGAGCTGCAGGAAAGGCAGCTGGAGCACAGAGTGCCACTACAGCTCCTGTGTAACCAACCGCCCTCCTCCCCATGTTCCATAGCCTCCACACCCAGACGCCCAAGAACGCGGTGGGGGGGCCACCGGCCAACCAGCCACTCCGCCACAGAGGATTACCCCAAAAAAAGAAGGCTGGCATTCAATAAGTTTTAAAGTTGTAAACTTTTATAGTGCTGTGTGGCATTTTCCTTCCCTCCTCCACCACCCCTCCTGGGCTACCTTGGTAGTCATCCCCCTATTTGTGTGATGAATGAATAAAGAATGCATGAATGTGAAGCAACAATGACTTTATTGCCTCTGCAAGTGGTGATCGAAGGGAGGAGGTGAGGGTGGTTAGCTTACAGGGAAGTAGAGTGAACCAAGGGGAGGGGGGTTTCATCAAGGAGAAACAAAGAGAACTTTCACACCGTAGCCTGGCCAGTCATGAAACTGGTTTTCAAAGCTTCTCTGATGCGTACCGCGCCCTCCTGTGCTCTTCTAACTGCCCTGGTGTCTGGCTGCCCGTAACCAGCAGCCAGGCGATTTAGCTCAGCCTCCCACCCCCCCATAAACATCTCCCCCTTACTCTCACAGATATTGTGGAGCACACAGCAAGCAGTAATAACAGTGGGAATATTGGTTTCGCTGAGGTCTAAGCGAGTCAGTAAACTGCGCCAGCGCGCCTTTAAACGTCCAAATGCACATTCTACCACCATTCTGCACTTGCTCAGCCTGTAGTTGAACAGCTCCTGACTACTGTCCAGGCTGCCTGTGTACGGCTTCATGAGCCATGGCATTAAGGGGTAGGCTGGGTCCCCAAGGATACATATAGGCATTTCAACATCCCCAACAGTTACCTTCTGGTCTGGGAATAAAGTCCCTTCCTGCAGCTTTTGAAACAGACCAGAGTTCCTGAAGATGCGAACGTCATGTACCTTTCCCGGCCATCCCACGTTGATGTTGGTGAAACGTCCCTTGTGATCACCAGAGCTTGCAGCACTATTGAAAAGTACCCCTTGCGGTTTATGTACTTGCCGGCTTGGTGCTCCAGTGCCAAGATAGGGATATGGGTTCCGTCTATGGCCCCATCACAGTTAGGGAATCCCATTGCAGCAAAGCCATCCACTATGACCTGCACATTTCCCAGGGTCACTACCCTTGATATCAGCAGATCTTTGATTGCGTGGACTGCTTGCATCACAGCAGCCTCCACAGTAGATTTGCCCACTCCAAATTGATTCCCAACTGACCGGTAGATGTCTGTCATTGCAAGCTTCCACAGGGCTATCACCACTTGCTTCTCAGCTGTGAGGGCTGCTCTCATCTTGGTATTCATGCGCTTCAGGGCAGGGGAAAGCAAGTCACAAAGTTCCATGAAAGTGCCCTTACGCATGCGAAAGTTTCGCAGCCACTGGGAATCGTCCCAGACCTGCAACACTATGTGGTCCCACCAGTCTGTGCTTGTTTCCCGAGCCCAGAATCGGCGTTCCACAGCATGAACCTGCCCCATTAGCACCATGATGCATGCATTGCCAGGGCCCATGCTTTCAGAGAAATCTGTGTCCATGTCCTGATCACTCACGCGACCATGCTGACGTAGCCTCCTCGCCCGGTATCGCTCTGCCAGGTTCTGGTGCTGCATATACTGCTGGATAATGTGTGTGGTGTTTAATGTGCTCCTAATTGCCATAGTGAGCTGAGCGACCTCCATGCTTGCCTTGGTATGGCGTCCACACAGAAAAAAGGCGCGGAACGATTGTCTGCCATTGCTCTGACGGAGGGAGGGGCGACTGACGACACGGATTACAGGGTTGGCTTCAGGGAGCTAAAATCAACAAAGGGGGTGGCTTTACATCAAGGAGTATTTCAGGCAGGACTTCACGGAGGGTTCTAATAAGAAATGGTGCACATAAGTTATTGTTCTTATTGGAACAAAGAGGTTAGTCTGGCCTCTGATTGATACATGGCTAGATTTACCTCGTTGCACCTTCTCTGTGAGTGACTGCAGTGTGACCGAGAGGAATGAGTCCCCTAAACAGGGGAGGGGTGACAAATGAGTACAAAACAAATCTGGTCTATTTCTTGTTTTGATACACTCCATCTATCTTTTACATCTTTGGCTGGCAGCAGACGGTGCAGAAGGACTGCATGCCATCCACATCTCAGGGCTGCTCAGCACAAGATGGTACAATACGACTGCTAGCCATCCTCATCTCTTGCCTGCCCGGCAGAAGATGATGCAATAGGACTGCTAGCAATCCATATCACCTGCCTGCTCATCATAAGGTGGTTCAATAGGACTGACTGCAGGACTAAAGAGAATGACTGATCAAGTCACTCCAAATTTAGTCCCTGCGCCCATGTCTGCCCAGGCGCTCCTGGCCGACGTGGCCAGGAGCACCTCGAACATGATGATGTCGGCTACCAGTCCTATTGCACCGTCTGCTGCCAGAAGGCAATGGGTTGCTGCTACTGTGTAGCAATGCAGTACCGCATCTGCCAGCACCCAGGAGACATACTGTGATGGTTACCTGAGCGGGCTCCATGCTTGCTGTGGTATGGCATCTGCACAGGTAACTCAGGAAAAAAGGCGCAAAACGATTGTCTGCCCTTGCTTTCACGGAGGGAGGGAGGGAGGGAACGGGGGCCTGACGATATGTACCCAGAACCACCCGCGACAATGTTTTAGCCCCATCAGGCATTGGAATCTCAACCCAGAATTCCAATGGGCAGTGGAGGCTGCGGGAACTGTGGGATAGCTACCCACAGTGCAACGCTCCAGAAGTCGACTCTGGCCTCGGTACTATGGAAGCACTCCGCCGAGTTAATGCACTTAATGCACTTAGAGCATTTTCTGTGGGGACACACACACACTCCAATATATAAAACCGATTTCTAAAAAAACTACTTCTATAAATTCGACTTAATTTCATAGTGTAGACATGGCCAAAGATAGGTCCAAAATTACAGCATGTTATGCATTTGTAAGTAGAAGTTTGGATCTCAAGTCTGGAATACTATCCTTCACTATCATTCTGTTTGTCTATCTAGGTTCCTATATTGCACCGCTCTCTGCGATATCTGAGTGCCTTGCAAATTCATTAGCATGCACCCTGTCTGCTCCTTTACTCCTGTTACATTAAACTTTTTTAGAAAGCTACACTTCTTGGCCAACTGAAATATTCAGGGTCAAATATTCAAAGTAGTTTTCCCAGATTTTAAATCTTATATGTCCAAGTTTGTGAGGACATAGTTTTGGGATCCAAATCATTGCATAGGCAAGTTAGTTAATAAGTTGTTTGTTTACTCAGACAAACTTGTGTTATTTGAAGGCGCAAATTGAACTGTTGGGGCATAAAGTTTCCAATGGTTACATTTCCATGTGCTCTAAAAAATTGGGTTTGAAGTTTAGGACACTCACATTTACTCGCATTGACTTCAATGGGATTACTCAAGTGAGGGCATTCTCATCATTGTGATTAGGCTGGTATAACAAACAATAAATTAAAGATTTTCCCAAAGTTTACATTTTCCAATGTTGAAATTGGGAAGAGCAGAACTAATGCTGAGAGATGTTTAAAGTCCTTCTGTAGCAAGAGAGCTTGGATCTGCTTCAGAATACTTTTCCTATTGGAAATCTCTGTGCGATGGGAAGGAGGTGGTGGGTTAAGCCGTTTGGAGAATGTCTGCTCAGAAGTCATCTTCCATGAAAGTCTGAAATTCTGTTTCCCATTTATTTTGTAATGTGCTGTGACTTACCCATTTCACACTATTTATTGTTTCAGAGATAATAGCCCTGTGTCATTTAGATGCACCAGCTTTTCCACTTGAGTTTTTGCAGTTTGTTTTCAACTGTCAGACTTGGATAGGGGCTGCTAAATGTCTGCTTAGTCTGTTCTGATGTGGAAGTAATAAAATGGTTGTGTGTATAAGTATATAATTTATCTTCGGAGGTTGTTTTGTTAAGTGAATTGTTCAGATATTTCTGACCTGACTTTGCCACAGCTACCATTTTTTATTGTCATAAACACTGTTGTAAATGAGAACAGATTCAGGTCCTTGAACTCTGAAAGCTGAAAAAAATGAGTTTATGTAGGTGAACTGGATTATTCTCTTCTATGTATGGAAGAAGCCAGAAGACTGTTATGTTGGAAATGTTCACTATATAGTACAAGGCTGGTAATGTTTTAATACACAGTTTATTTTTATGTTCTTATAAATTATTGGGGTTTTTTAATCCATTTTAGTCTGGATTTGTGCTTTAATATGAGGCAGTTATGAAGTGGAACTGGTTTTAGAGGTGTAGCCAGGATGATTTTCGCCATGTGTGTCCAAGTCTTGTGTCTACTCTCCAGATATTTACGCAGTGATGACAATCCCAAGTCTGCAAAAACTCATACAATTATCTTAAAATCTGAGGGTTAGGGTTCTTTTGGAACAAAAATAATATATTTGGGGTTCTTTTTATTTTCCTTCTGGTTTCTTTAGGGTGCATTTACTTCACATTTTCTTGGCAAACACGTAGGCTAGAAACTTTTTTTTTTTTTACATGACAGCTGAGTTTCTCATGCAATCCCCTGATTCCCATAGGTGAAGAATCTAATAGAAAGATATTGTGAATCTCACAATAAAAGCATGAAAGTTGCTAATAGAGCTGGTTGGGAATTTTTCAACTAAAAGTGTTTTCATCAGAAAATGCCGATTCATCAAAGCAGAAACTGGGAAATTGTCAATTTTGACGAATTTCCCAATTTGAGTGGGCGGAACAAAGTTCTTTTCTCCCAGTTTTCTTGTTATCCTTCCAAAGGTACTGATCCTGCAACTGATTCTATATAGCCACACCCCAGAATCTGTGCAGAGGGCTGGTGAAGACAACCAGGCCCTGCTTCAGCACAGACATCTGCCCACAAGGAGCCCGTTGCTCCAGACAGCTAATTGAAGACTGCAGCTGTTTGTCTCAGCCAAATGCGAACGGCTAGCTATTTTAAAAGCATCCTGAGAAGGGCTTCTATAAAAGGGTAATCTGTGCTGGTAAGTTTCAGTAGTGACGAGTCAGTCGCAAAGTAAAGTGCTTTTAGAGATGACACAACATTCCCACCTTTTAGAGGGCCAGAGAATAGGTTGAAAGATATCCTCAGGATGTCAAAGTTGGAACCAGTGTTTGAAGTAAAAAGTATGGGCTCAATCCTCAGATGGTGCTGAGCTGAGTAGGGGGTAGACTTAGAGGTGGAGGGGACAGAGGAGGTGTTATGCCATCTTCCTACCCCACAGAATCCTGGGACTGCTGTACACTAGACCTGGTCAGGCACTGGCTGGAGCACTTTGTGCTCTAGGTCCACTTTTGCACACCTCTACCTCTCCCCCTGCACTAGAATGGGTAAAGCTGGATTTACACCAGACATGGATTCTGCCAGACTGTGGGACATCCTCTATTGCTTATTGAAGGCAGCTTTAGGTCTCCTTTGGGCTACTGGAGTCATGCAAAGGTGACTTTTAGCAGGACAGGATTGAGGCATATTTTTCTGGAATAAACATTATCTTCAAGTTGTATATTAAATGTTTTCTGCATTTTTATACCATCACCACATCACACCTTCTGAAACAAAATTTAGCCAGGAGGCATATGTCAGACGTCCAGTAAAAGTCACAGACCTATTACGTTATCTACACTGAATATTAATAAAACTGGAATTAAAGAGGCCTCCACAGAGTCTCAATATTGCCAGAAAATTGCTTTTAATGTAATTGCTGAAATGACTGCATCACCCCTGGTAATGACTAGCCAAATGTGTGTTCCAGAAGTAAAATATTTATGTGACTAACTCTAACAAGCACAAATATTTCTCAGTCTGGTATTAATGTAAATTATTTTGTGTACAACCAAAAGCAAAGATGTTATTTTCCATAACCCAAAAGTACCTTGTCAAATACCCATATACAAACCAACACATATGTTATTGCCAGGAATATCATCTGAAATTTGTGGGGGGGGGCAGGGCACACTTTCTGCTAGTGTACATAGACAGTGCTACTTTGAGTACAGTGGAGCTGCATCGATTCACAACAGGTGAGCTTTTGACTCTGAGCATGTAGTAACAAAATAATATCAGTATGTGACCTCTTCTAGCAAAACATCAAATAGCAACTATTTTTGTGTTTGCAGCACACTTCTGTATTTCCATAATATACAGTGTATAGTGTACAAGAATATAAACAATTATTGGATAGAACAAAGACCATCTGGCCTATCAAGTCTCAAAGCCTCTTCAACACTCCAGGATTCCCATCTCATTATATGCAGAGTGGTAGGCAATTACAGATATTTATGTTCTCTGTGTATAAAATATCCATTAAAGACATATGTTTGAGTTCTGCTTAACTTTTTTAAAAATACTCAGTTATTCTATTTTTTTTTATGAGAGTCAGTGGTACTGAAAAGAATCATCACTATTACAATTTAGATGGAAATTGGCAAGGTTGATAGGCCCTACATTTAGTCTCCTTTTTATATTTCTTTGCAAACTGGATGTACTTTTTATCAAAACAAATGTTTAATTACATCATTATTTTCCATTTCAAAATTTTAAAAATGGTTGAAACAAGCACAAAAAAATCTATTTCTGATAGACTCACATAGGGTAAGGGATAGTCAGTGGTTTGAGCATTGGCCTCCTAAACCCAGGGTTGTGAGTTCAATCCTTGAGGGGGCCATTCAGGGATCTGGGGCAAAAATTGGGGATTGGTCCTGCTTTGAGCAGGGGGTTGGACTAGATGATCTCCTGAGGTCCCTTCCAACCCTGATATTCTATGAAAGAGTTGTCTATTAGGTTATTGCAAGGTTTCTTACACTAGTGTGTATGCATGAGGAAAATGTTTAGTAAATTAACACATTTTTTGAGTGGACAGGATTCTACCTCACAAACAACTGTACCACAGTGGGCATCTTCATTGCCAGTTTGAATTCAGAGGCCAAATATTGAACAGACCTGAAAAAAAATAACCGCATCCTTAAGCCTGCAGATGCCTTTCTGGAACAAGCTTGAAATACATTTGTGAGCTAGTATAGGAAGTTTGCAGTGCCGCTGCTTGGATTCTTCTTGTTGCTTTTAACAGGAAGACAGTGTTGTCAATCTGGCATCTTCTATGAACAAGAAATTAATTCGGAAATAAGGAAGAGAAAGAAAAAAGCAAGTAAATTTCCCTTTTGAGTTTTCATGTTATAGTAAATGACGGTGAATAATCAATTCTCTTTAAAATAATGGCACATCATGTCATTCTTTTAAAATGTAAGTAGCTGAAGCTTCTAGTTTTAGAAATTCTATTGGAAAGGTCAGCAGAGTGCTTTTAAAAAAGAACAAATAGTTTAAGTCCTGCAAATAACAAGAAAATGGTTAACCAAAGTTAACTTGAACTTTACAAGTATATTTATACAACACCATTTTTGAAAATTAGTCTCTCTCTTGCTGGTTTCCTAAGATCCCAGTTCAGGGTTCCGAATTTCCCTTGGCAAATTCCTGAGGCCCTTACTCTAGTTTTATTCCATCATTACTCAGGCAAACTTAAGTCAATGGGAGTTTGCATGAGAGTGGCTGAATAAAGAATTTGGGACACTTGCTCCATTCTGAGTGCAGAAACAGCCTGCTCCCACGGAAGTGGGTAATGATACCTAAGTGGCATGTATCTTCTGCTGCTCTATAAGATTCCATATACTAGAAGGGGTAGGAAGAGGCAAGCCAAGCAGAGTTGAGGATGAGGGAGCCAGGTGGGTTTCTTCAGATTCTCCCCAATAAGACCCAGAGGTAAAAATAGCAAAAGTTAATATAGTGCCTTAGCATCTTCCACTAGTTTGTACCTCTGTGCTGTGTGTGATCACTGGGCGTGGGGCTCCAGGGCAGCTGCAGGCTGAGAGTCCCTGGCAGCACCACTCTAATCAATTCACATTGGCTAGGACCTAAGGGGAGAGCAGGAAGTCCCAGAGCCAGTGGAGATGCCAGTGCTACACAGATGGTCCTCTGTTATCTGCAGATCACTACGTCCACACAGATATTTCAGGATCCACACAGTCCCTAGCTGTATGGCACTATGTGGGAGGTGATGCAAACCTTGCCTCTTCTGACTGAAGAATGCATAGGGAATACTACTAACAACACTGGTGGTGTTTCCTGTGCCCTGCCTGGGTTATTGTCATTTAGGAGGAAGGGTTTCCAAACTAAGGACTTCAGGATGTGGTCCACTATTAATGCTAAGAATAGAGAAATCAAATCCTATGCTTCAGAGGGTAAATTGATGGCTTGTGGAAGTCTATAGGGAATATTTTTCACCATTTACCATATTGCACAAGCAGTTAGATTGTTAAGCCTAGGGAAATAATGATGATATACCATACTGCCAGATAAGACATCTCATCAGCCAGTCTGAGCCCTGGTTAGATGTATTGTGGGGAAATAGGGTGTTTAAACTTGCTCTGAAACCTCAAGTATTGGCCAATTTCTGCAGGATACCAGATTTGAGAAGGCAATAGGTTAGTCCAAATACGATGCTCCTATCAAATATTTCAGGGGAAATGGAGACAATTCTGGACTATGCAGGATCCAGAAAACCTGTAACTTTCAAATGTTTAGAACACAAAAACAGCACGAGGCATTACTGAACATATCCTTTTGGGCTCTCACTTAACCAAAGTTAACATGAAATTTGTGATTAAAAGCTGTAACATAAGGACACTAATTTAAAAATGAAGAACTAAAGAGGAATGATGAGGTATTTTTGTGTGTGCATGTGTGTTCAACGATACTGTGTTAAAATTCTCTGATATTATAATGACTTCCAATAGCAATATTTATCACTTACAGATTATTTTTTAAAAATAAAGAAAATCCTCCACCCTATATTCTCTCCTTCCTCCCCATGAACTAGTTTCTCACTAAAAGAAACAACAGAACTTTTTGTTCCTTAAAATAACATTGAAAGCATTTAGTCTGCCAATGCAATAAGTGCACTAATTAATATAATCAAAACTATAAGCCATTATTGCAGGCCTGAAATGGACAATTTAATGGACTGAGTTCTATGCAGTTTCTATTGAAAGTTGACCTCTTTGATTAATCTAAATTCAGAGTAAAACAGCACTGTCTGAGTATTGCATAAAAATTCTTTACCTGCAGCTGGCAAACAGACTGTGGTCTAAAGATGGGGGTGGGAAGGGCAAAATAAAAGGTAAAGCAATAAAATGTCCTGTGTTCCACAACTCAGAAAACTCCATCATACACATTTATCCAGGTCAGTTACGTGACACAATTCCATATGAGTTAAAAAAAAAAAGGAATAAAGAAGCCCACAATTGAAAGGAAATTCATGGTAATATTACATAGTATAAGTGCAGCAATCCTCCAGCAATCCTCCTGGTTTATTAGATCCACAATAGTTCTACTTAATCTTCAACTAAACAGTTATCAATTAAGCAAAAACCCATCAGCAATAGTTCACATCAGAAGGAATATTTCATGACTCAAGGGTAACTAGTGAGATACAAATTTGAAGGGCTGCAATAATGCTTTTTATTTTAATCATTTTTACTTTTGTAGTCAAAATTTTGAATGTTAAGTAAGAGCAAGGTAGCTCCATATTTATCGGATGAGATTGGCCTCATAAGTACAGCAGTTTCATCAGTCAGAAGTGTTAACAAGTCATGAGATGGTCCTCAAAAAATAATGTGATTGACTTAAAAATCATGAGGTTTAAACAAACCAGTGTAGGTGGGGGGCAGGGAGGAGTTTGAAATCGTGGCTCCAGTGAAATCGAAGGACATTTTGGCACTGATTTTAGAGGGGCCACGACTTCACCCTGGGTTCTTTTTTATTGGTCTTATGGTCTCTGAGCCTTTAGAGTACAATTAATTCCCACTTTCAAGCTTTACTAATGAAAACTAGGATTCTCACATCAACACTTCATTCCATGAGCGAGGCTTTAAAAAAAACAAAGCCAGCAAATATAGTGAGACTCATGATCAGATTGCTGGCAACACTGCCACTGTCTCCTATGTATTTCTATTTTCTGGGACAATGGTGATTGTTCTTTCCTTACTGAAAATTACAAACAGGCCTGCATTTGGAGGCCAACCAATAGCAATACACTAAACTGGTGGTTGAAGCTGCAAATACATTCTTGAGTAATTTTACTCATATGAGTAGTCTTATAGTTCATACATCCTACAAACTCCTACACACTTCAGAAACTTTGCTTCCTTGACTGGTTACATTTATGGAAGTGGTGTGATTAGTTCCCTTGCACTGCTTTGAAAATCTCAACTTTTCCTCTTTGTAGGCTGCATAGGGAAAGGATGATGCATGATTTTGATGAACTTAAGCTATGTAAAATAACAATAATATATTTCAATTTACTAGGAATTATAAACAAAGATACACCATAAACAACCAATCACAAATCATGGACAATAGCTCTTCAACCACATCTAATATATTCAATAAATTTGTACACGAAGTGAGGCCCAAGAATATAGCTGTGTAGCTCTCATTACATCTCTGGGAATCCTGACACCAAATTCTTGAACTTTTTCCTGTGAAAGTCTACTTGGATTTATATTGTTTTGGTTTGGTTTCTTTGTGGTGCAAATAAAGAACTAGATAATGAGATGACAATTGGCTCCAAGCAAAGGGCATCACAAGAGGGAGGTTGTGACTGCTGGTTCACTTGAAGCTCTGGGAAGTATGACAGGAGTAAACTAAGACAAGTGTATGCTTGGATGCATAGAATATTCTCTGAGGCACTGACATAGCTAAGTTGCTGGACCCATTGGCAGCACAGGGCATTTTTTCTCTCCAGTGCTTCCTCTTGCCCACCTGCACATGACAGATATGATCACAGCAGCTCAGTGAAGTATTTCCTCTGCTATGTTGCTACCTATATTGCCATTATCTGGCAGAAGGGAGTAAGGGGTAAATTATATCCCTCTAAATCCCTTGTGCAAAGGCAGACCATCATATGACATTAACTGAGTACAATTAAGCATATGAGAAATACAAAAATAACCACATACATGAAATACGACTGGCTTCTGGTCAATAAGGTCAAAGTGTCCAATTCTGCCTGACTCTTATGTGGTATGCAGTCAAGGGAAAGGCTGTGCAAGGAATCTTTCCCATGGCACAGCTGCATAAGAACGAGGCAAAATGTTAGTCCTTGTACTCAGGGGAGTCTATGGGCTGCTTCCTCCTTTATCCTCTGGGCATATGCAATGACCCAAAGGAGGTAAAGGAGGGAAGTGTGACTATGTCTTCACACACACACACACCCCAACATTCCTCTCCAACCCTTTCATTTTTTGACAACTGAACATTTTCCAGGCTTGTTTTATGAGGTTTTCTTCTCCTTGTCTTTCTTTCTTCCTTCCTCCCTCCGTACCCCTCCTTTCCAGGGGAAGTGGGGGAGGAGAAAAAGAAGGAAAAAAAACATTTTTTTTTGTTTTGTTTTTTTAATTGAAAACCTGACCAGATTTTACATTTTCCACCAAAATAATTGATTCTTTTGAAAAGCCATTTTTAGTCAAAATATTGTTTGAATGGTTCTCTCCACATAAACTTTACATATCCCTATGAATTTAATTCAGTGTAATTAGATACAAACCGGATGTCCAATTGAGCGTACACCTAACCTCTTTGAGCTTTCCCAAAAGAATGGGTAATGAGATCTTCATAACTTCAAGACTTTTATTTTAGAAGTATTATCATAAGATTGTAGCACTTAAGATCAGTGTGTTTGGTTTTGGTTTAGATTAGCTGAATTCTTTTATTTATAGTATCATGTTGTACATTTCACTTGTTATTTTCTTAATGAATAAAAATGAACTTTGCACAATTATCTAGATTTACCAGGATTGATTGGACTAGATGGGGAAAAATCAGATTCTAAAAGTGGCTGATTTAAGAGCTGTTTCATAAACTGTCAAAATCTTGAGCAAATGTAGTTTGAAAATATTTTAGTCTCACCGATGATGCTGGAAGTTGGGATGTCCTGGCATGAATGCCTCTGTCAGCAATAAGATTTTCAGTGGCCATTAAGATCAAGGACTTAATTTTTACATACTGGTAGCTGGAAATATTTTTCAATCAAATACATTCTTTTATACTTCAGGTAATATTCATTGCATTTGTGCAACTCTAATCTCAACAGAGTATCGTGCAAGTTAATTTAAATTTTAAAATGAATTCTTTAAGAGAAAACAAAAACACTGAGGGCCAAATTCTGCTCTTAGTTACACCACTAGAAATTCAGAGTATCTCCATTCACTTAGTGGAGTTTCCACTGAATTTACACTGGGGTAACTGAGGGCAGAATTTGGCCTCTTTTTCCACCAACTCAGAAACTACCATAAGTTGGGAAAGAAAGCTGTCTCCCCACCAGTTTGTGCAGTTACTGCACAGTGCTTCAATAGCATCATAGAACTCCTGTAATTCCTATAATTGTCAAGTGACTTATGTTAATTGTTTGTTTGTTACCTTCCACCCCCCTCGAATCCCCCACCCCAATCTTCTATTTCTTGCTGAATTCCTGAAGAGACTGACAATAGATAGGGGCCTGTAACGATAAAAGGTAAATGTATAGGAAGAGCAGGGGATATATTTCAGCATCACTATTTGATGTTAGTTTGCATTTACTTTAATTTACTTCCATGAAGCAGAAACCTTTATTATTTGTTCAATTGTTATTAATTATGATTTTTATATTTTACTAATTTAAGCATATAATGACTAATTCCTCACCCACTGATTGCAGGCACTGAAGATGGGAGAGAGTGTGAGGTTGGGGTCAATGTGTAATTCTAGTGCTGTTGCACTGCACCTTTATCTCCCTTTTACGAGGGCAGGCAAGGGAGCAATGCCACAGTAATCAAACTTCTGTTTAAAAAAAAACTGGTTATATTCTCTCATATCGCCAATGAAAGTGGACAAGAACTTCTTTGTGCTCTTATTTCTAACAGAGAGTGGAGGGAAGCAAAGTGGGCAAAGACATTATGTGGAGGGAAAAGGCAGTAACTGTTGCTCAAGGAGGACTCCGTCAGAAGGGTACAGGGAATAAACACTCTTCCCCCTGGTGTTCCTGTTAAGTCAATACTCCCACCTGACCTGGGCTTCCAATTCCTTTTTGCTCCCTTTTGCCTTCCCCTCAGAACTCAGTGTAGTGGGGTTCCTTAAAGGGACCACAACCCCTGTTCTTCCTGCCACCCAGTTAAAGCCCCACTCTATTCACCACAAAACCATCCTCATGTGAATCAGGAGAATGGTGCTATCCGCTTATACTTCTTTCTCTCTGACACTTTTGGCTAGAATTGACACCAGTCCCCTGGTTTCCTGCTGCATATTTAAAGAATCAGCACTCATATCCTCACATCCGCCATGGCTTATCATGTGTTAGTTCTGCTTGAGTGGATCTCTGCAACATATGGAGATGTGCATAGGGACACTTACTTGGTGCACTGCACGAAGGCTTAGGTTTTGTTCAAAACGAATGAATTTCACCAGAATGTATATTTTGGGTGCAGTGGGCCAGGTTGTGATCACTATTACTTGAAGAAAAGGAGTACTTTGTGGCACCTTGGAGACTAACCAATTTATTTGAGCATAAGCTTTCGTGAGCTACAGCTCACTTCATCGGATGTATCCGATGAAGTGAGCTGTAGCTCACGAAAGCTTATGCTCAAATAAATTGGTTAGTCTCCAAGGTGCCACAAAGTACTTCTTTTCTTTTTGCGAATACAGACTAACACAGTTGTTACTCTATTACTTGAAGGTAAATCCAGAGCAACAGCACTAAAATCAGTGGAGTTACTCTAGTTGTAGACTGGTGTAAGTGAGATCAGAATCTGGCTCCTTGCTGTAAGTTTTCCATTCCTTCTCCTTCATTATTCTCACACTGTGCTTTTATTCGAGTTTTGGTTAAATAAATTCTTTCATTAGCATCTCTCTTTCTCTCTATCTAATTCTCTTTTCTTACCTGACTTTCAGTTGCTAGAGACATGCATAGAAGAAGGTTGTGGGGTTCTTTATAAAACAACCTCTTTCTAATACATTCATCCTCTTCAGGAATATTTCAGCTATCTCACAGAGTAATCACTGGTATAAAGCAGATGTATATTCATGAGAGTGCATATTATAGTACATTCACTATCAAAGCAACACAACATAACTTTTAGCTCAGTGCAGCTGAAATGACAAATACCCAGTGTTTTTAAATATACATCTGTCAATATCAGTTTATTTCACAAAAATCTTATTGTGCAAATGTAATTGAATCTAAATTTATTATGTAATCAGAGAAAATAATTTTGCTGTGTATGTGAGGGGGGAAAATCCCCAGAAAATTGGCTGTAAAGTATTGCTCAATTGGAATTCTATTTTTTATAGAGTGAAATGAACAAAGCATAAGATTAAAGGGAAAAAATATTAGTTTTGATGGTGCTCTCTAATGACTGGTTTGTATCTCAAACTTTATAGGTGAGAGTGTAATTGTTGTAATGCTGTAGAAAATTTCTGGATGTATCATCAGAAATATCTTATGCCTAATAATGTGTACTAAATATTATTTTTATCAAATT
Source organism: Lepidochelys olivacea (assembly GCF_965140295.1). Classification (NCBI taxonomy): domain Eukaryota; kingdom Metazoa; phylum Chordata; order Testudines; family Cheloniidae; genus Lepidochelys; species Lepidochelys olivacea. The sequence continues at coordinate 128,149,057 of NC_140412.1, read as the reverse complement.
AAAATGTTTGCATTAAGGGGTGAATTTCACCAGGTGCTCTCTGAGTAAGGCACGTGCACCATCTAAATTGGGCCTGAGACCTATTTTGAGGATGTAAATCAGACCTAGGCCCTGTTTCAGCAAGGTATGTAACCACATACCTAATGCGAAGCATGTCAGTGATCCCATGGGAGTGCAGTTGAGTCTTGTAATTTCATCACGAGTCACATGACATTTGATGTTCTTCTTAAAGCCTCTAGCTCCTGGAGTCGTGCGACTGTGCATGAGACTCTCAACTGACATTTTTCTGAAAGTAATTTTCTAGCTCTCATGGTTGCAGAGAAAAAAATGGAAAACAAAGATCCCTTTAAGTCTAAAAAAACAGGAGGCATATAAACAGAACCCCACATTTATTGTTTTTAACATTTTTTGATGATTATGTAAATCTCATGAGTTTGTGGGCCTCACTTATGACTTTTGCATGCTCATTGTGGGTGATACTACTCACATGCTTAACATTAGACATGTAGTTAAGTACCTTAATAAATTGGGCCTTTCCTGGTGAATAGGCCTTGTTGCAGGTCCCCCCTGTGAATCTAGTAAAACAGGGCAGTTGTCCCCAATGCATCCCAAGTAATGTGTGTTACTGTTAATTTTCTACTTCTATTGCTTTCTGTGCATTGGAGGGATGAAAAAATATGCATCAGTGGAGTATCGATTTTCCATTAATATAATCCATACTAACATTGTTTGAACTAAGTTGCCTGTAACCTCCATTCAGCTGTTTTGCAATGTTTCTAGCCTCTAGAGGGAGACATTCTGATCCGATAACCAGAGAAAGAGGCAAGCTGATATTCATCAAAGCAAAGCAAAGAAGTTAACAATAAGGGCAGTCATCATGCTGTAAAGGATACAGGATCAGAATATTAATATGTACAGTTTATTAAATGATGATTTTACAGTACTTTGTGGTTTCTGACATCAAAGTGAAAAATTGCTCTTTTTCAGAATAAAAGTAATATAGGCTTGAAGATGGTACTAACTAATAGATTATTTTGCACAACATTAAACTTCCATATGCTTGCAGGAATATTTGATGCTACAGTACTTTTAAACAACTGTGATACAATTAATTTCTCAAACTACATGCACCAGCAGCTAATAACCATAAATGTATTACTCAAGCGGTTGTACTGATAAAAAGCATTTTTTACAGTGCATCCTAATGTAGAGTGTAAATTTATTTCACAGCAATGGCCCATAAATTCTGCTCATGAACCTTGCTATTTCCACTACTGGTGATTTATCATTTTGTATTATCATAAAATCATAGATATTAGGGTTAGGAATGACCTCTTGGTTCCTCTAGCCCATCTCTCTTCATCTCGGCAGGATTCTATTCACACATTTTTACAGACTCCCCCATTAGTTCCCTCTCTAGTGCACTGTGAAAACTTCCAGTGACTGTGATACTATGACCTCTGTTGGCAGGTTATTCCATTATCTAATTGACCTCACTGTTATAAAGGCTTTTTACTCTTTGGCCTCCATTTATACCTTTCTTAATTTTAGGCCATTACTTCTCGTTTCACCCATAAAGACAAATGAAAATAACCCCTTCCTTTTCTTTTGTATTAATTCCTCACTGGTACTCATAGATATTTATCATGTCACGCCTTGCTTTACTTTTCTCTAGTCTGTACCAATTCAGTGCTCTTAGCCTCCCTCCATAGGTCATGTTTTCTAAACCTTTCAGCATTTTTACTGCCCTTCTCTCTACTTTAATGATGTCATTTTTTTCATAGTACAGAGCCCAAAACTACACAAAGTGCTCCAGATGTGCCCTCACCAGCGTTTTATATTTTTAAATAGAAAAATAATACTTCCCACCCCAAAGCGCTTTCCAGCTGAGGATTTTAAAGCACTTTACAAACATATATGAAATGGCCATGCCAAGACTCGAAGTAGGTATGTATTATTGTCTCCATTTTAAAGACAGGGAAGGTTTCTTGCTTTTCTCAGTGTCATGTAGGGAGTCTGTGATACATACCAGTCATGTATGTTAATCTTAAGAGGCATCCTTTTACTTTCTGGGTCCTGCCTTTGTTCATATATCACTGTCAGGGTTCTTTCCCCACTTTGAACTCTAGGATACAGATGTGGGGACCCGCTTGAAAGAGCCCCTAAGCTTATTCTTACCAGGTTAGGTTAAAAACTTCCCCAAGGTACAAACTTTGCCTTGGCCTTGAACAGTATGCTGCCAGCACCAAGCATTTTAAACAAAGAACAGGGAAAGAGACCACTTGGAGACGTCTTCCCCCAAAATATCCACCCAAACCCTACACCCCCCTTTCCTGGGGAAGGCTTGATAATAATACTCACCAATTTGTACAGGTGAACACAAACCCAAACCCTTGGATCTTAAGAAATCAATGAAAAATCAATCAGCTTCTTAAAAGAACAATTTTAATTAAAGAAAAGGTAAAATAATCACCTCTGTAAAATCAGGATGGAAAATACTTTACATGGTATTCAGATTCAAAATACAGAGGATCCCCCTCTGGGCAAAACCTTAAAGTTACAGAAAACAGGAATAAACCTCCCTCTTAACACAAGGAAAATTTACATAAAACAAAAGATAAACTAATCCACTTTACCTGGTTTACCTATACTGGTTGCAATATTGGAGACTTGGATTAGGATGGGTTGGAGAAGATGGATTTCTGTCTGGCCTATCTCAGTCCCAAGAGAGAACAAACACATAAACAAAGAGCACAAACAAAAGCCTCCTCCCCCCAAGATTTGAAAGTATCTTGTTCCCTTATTGGTCCTTTGGGTCAGGTGCCAGCCAGGTTAGTTGAGCTTCTTAACCCTTTACAGGTAACAGGATGTTGCCTCTGGCCAGGAGGGATTTTATAGCTCTATTTTTTTTATAGCACTGTATACAGAGAGGTTGTTAACCTTCCCTTTATATTTATGACAATCACAATATAGAATTTGCCATACTGGTGGCAGGAACATGTCACAACCCGTGTTCACTTCATGGGTTCTACCATATCCAGCTCCTCTTCTAAAGTGCTACTCCCTAAACCATATCCTTATGTGAAGCACGTGGATTCTTTCTTTTGAAGTGAAACATCTGGCTATGGAACACTTGCAGAGCAGCCACAAAGCTCCACTCCCTGTGCAGCCCTCCTGTTGGAGTGGTGGTGGTGGAATGGGAGGATCTGCACAACTGCAGACCCCTGAGACTTGACCTTTTCTGGCGCATGATTGTTCCCTAAGCCCTGTATTTGCTGCTGCCCATGGGGCTTGTGTAAAAATGGTTATTTCCTGCACAGCTCCCACACATCAAGCCCACTTTGAGTGCAATGGAAGGACGCTTGCTGCATTGCATGGAGATACACTAGGGCTATGAAAGAGACCTGCACTGAGGGCTATTTTGATAGGATGGAATAGTGGCTGAACACAGAATGAGCTGCAAGAATGCATCCTTTTCAGTAAATCTACCTATTTTAGCTTTAATACAGTGCCTATCACAGTGGTTCCTGAGGACTGTTTCTGGGTATGAGTTTCATCCTCCCAATATCTGCTTAGTTCCCTGCAGAAAGTATATTTACCTGGGCAGTGTGTGGGAGGAATGGGTGAATTTATGTCCTCTGCATTAATTCGCATCGTGAACCTTTACTAAGCTTCAGTTCAGAGGACACTTTCTGGAGGCCTGAGTTCCAAAATTATGGGTGAATCAAGGCCACAGTTTCACTTGTAATTACTACACTTGCACTTTTAATTGCAGGTGCCTAACTAGCTCTTTGTTTTTTGAGTCACTCAATTTCCTTGCACAGCCATAGTAATCGCTTATGCAATTGGGTGGGTACATTTCTGAACACTGCTCCTGGGGCGGGGGCACAGAATTCATATAGCCCGCATTTTTCTGTGCCCCCCGCGCAGAAAAAAATGCAAACATGCAAAAAAAAAAAAAATCTGCCGGGGGACACGCGCCTCCTCCCTGGCAGCACTTCTGCTCCAGCATGTCTGGCGCAGCTTCAGAGACGGGAGCGGGGGGCTGGGCTGAGTGTACGTGCCTGCCAGTGACTTATTCCTGGGGGGTTTCTGCGGGACTGCCAGAAAACAGCATGGAAACCGCGTGGGGGGCGGCAGCGGCGAGCAGGTGCGTAGGGTTTTTTTTGGGGGGGGGTTAATTGCCCCACAAACAGAGGCAAGGCATGGGGGGCACACAGGGTTACATGCCACTGCCCTCGCCCCCGCCATTTCTGCAAATGCAGAGCTGCCCAGCTCGGAGGCTGCGTCTCCTCTCCGGCTCCGCTGACTCTGCAGCTGAAGGCAGCCTCCGGGGTCCTAGGGCCAGTGGGGCTCCCCTTCTGTGTGCTGGGAGCCTTCCGCTGAAGTGAGCTGTAGCTCACGAAAACTTATGCTCCAATACGTTTGTTAGTCTCTAAGGTGCCGCAAGTCCTCCTGTTCTTTTTCCTGTTTTCTGTGCAACAGTGGGGCTGGGTAACAGGCAGTGGGGAAGGAAGGTGAGTGGAATAGGGCAGGAGGAGGGGAACCTGGGAGTGAGGGGAGAGGGAAGGAGAAGAAAAGGGGAGTCACAGAGGAGAGGGATCCCGGCAAGTGGTATCCCCTCAGCAGCAGCTGGGGCTCCCCCATCGAACCCTCACCCTGACAAGCCCTGCCCCTCTACGCCTGAATCCCTCCAATAAGCCCCGCACACTCAAACCTCCACCCCACTGAGCCCCAACCAGCTGCACCTGGACCCCCACCCTTTCAAGCCCCACTACTCCAGCACCTGGACTCTCCTCTGTCTCCCTCGCTGAGCCCCTTCTCCCCACATCCAGACCCTCCCCCCTGAGCCCAGCCACCATCACCTGGATCCCCTGCAGAGTCCCATTGCCCCTGCACCCAGAACCCCCCCAACAAGCCCCTGTGCACCCATATTGCCCTACACAGAAACCTGCCCCTCCACAATTGGATCCTGCTAGGCTGAGCCTGCCTACCCACACCTGGTGTGCCTGGCACAGAGCAGCAGGGCCTCAAGGTTTTTATGAGGCAGGCCCAGCTCTTGCACTGGGTCAGGGTCAGGTGTAGCCTTGCTACCCAGTCTCTGTACTGAGTTGACATGGGGGATTCAGGGTGATCTCCCACCTCAATGCAGCCAGTCGCCTGTTCTCCCCACTGCCATGCTGGAGCCACATTTATTTATTAGCAAATAAAATTTGCAGAATTTAAAAATATTGTGTGCATAATTTTTAATTTTTTGGTGCATAATTCCCCCAGGAGTAGAAAATTTGCTTTTAGTGTATAGACTTTGGACTTTCATTTTCTATGATGTCTGCATCATTATGATAGCTAATACATGAACTTTGAGATAACCAAAATGACAGCTGAGAAAACTTTTTTTTTTTTGTGTCTCACTTCAGAGAGAATTGGTTCTAGGGTGTATTTTGAAGTGTGAAGCCCAGTTTTAAGGATTCACAAATGGAGAGAAGCACATAGATGGCTTTATTCTTCACTGTCTTGCACCTTCTATAGTATTTTACACTTGTGCAAAGTGGGCCAGATCCTCAGAACTATTAAAAGCTGCTTATTACAACTTCAGCGGTACAAAGCTTTAAAGATGGCTTCAGTGCCAGGTAGAGGATTCCCTCTTCATTTGGGGATCTCCCAGCAGTGTAGATTTATTGAGGTGGCTCCCATACAACCTTGCTACCAGCCTCTTGATGTAGGAGAACTGGGTAAGAAAAGGGAAACTGGCTAGAGTGGCCCTACTGCAGATATTGGCATCTGGGCAAAACGTAGAGCAGTCCTGAGTCTGCTTTATATTATTCAAGGGGCTGAGTTGACCAACTCCAGGATCAGGGGATCAGAAACCTCACTTAAACTAATCTTTGTTCTTCTGCTTCTCAGGAGCACTGAGCCTATCTCACCCACAGCTGAAGATCTATCCCAGAGTATGCAAACTGGATGTGAAATGCTTCCATTCTCACCTGGTAGCATTTTACGCTCACTCTGCACAAGTGTAAATGATTGAGGAATCAAGCCATTAACAAACTTTAGCAAATGTGGGCCCAATTCTCCCTGCCTTGCACAGTCCTTTAGACTTGGGCAAATTGGTTGTAACATGCAACAACCATGTGCATGGTATGTTTTTGTGTGGGTGTCTTTTAGATCCACTTTGAATTTGCAAAGTGTAGATGACTACAATTTTAATTGTTTAGATGATTTGATTGATTTGAAGATATTGCAGTTGATGTGGTCATATTGTGTATTTGAGAACTGTAAAATTTCATCTATCTTTCTCCAAGGGGAATATTATTTTATTTAAAAGAAAAGGGTTCCCCCCCCCCCCCCCCCCGTTGAACCAGACTTATGTTATGTGCCTGGGATTTCTCTATTTCTGTTTCAAATTCTTCAGCAGTGCTGAGTTATTTAAAAAATAATCAAAGACTTTTTAAAAAAAATCATTGAACTTGTATAATCAAAGGGATTCATTTGGGAGATGTTGTGCTCTCTCTGACTCTGTTTCTCTCTATTTTCTCTGACACCATACATCAGACCCCAAAATGAACATTGAACTGTCAAGACTGAAACAATATGAACACTTTTATGCAAACAATTTTTCTCTTTTCTTAGTCTGGTACTGTTAATGGAAAATCCCTAAATGGATTTTCAGTCAGTTTCATTAAATAGATATGTTAATTCTTTGAATAGACATCAGAGAGCATTTAAAGCTGAAATATAAGAAACCAGGAGAAAGTGTATGTATTTCTTATCAGCTTTTCTTTCTATGTAGTTAAGTAACTGGGTGAAAACTATTTAGATCAGATAACAATCTGCTAAATACTTTAGATTTCCAATACATGCCTGGAATTCTACTTTAGCCAAAAAAGGGGTGCTAATGGGCATCTCTGTGCATTTATATATGAGGAAGATCTGTCTCTGAATCAAGCCTTCATCTGAAATAAGTTAGTAATAATAACAGAAAGAACAGCTTGCAAGAGAAAGAGAGAAATCATAAACTAAGTAACTACTACAAAAAGAAAAGGAGTACTTGTGGCACCTTAGAGACTGGGGGGGCGGGGAGGGGAGTGGTTTGAGCATTGGCCTGCTAAACCCAGGCTTGTGAGTTCAATACTTGAGAGGGCCTTTTAGGGATCTGGGGCAGAAATTGGGGATCGGTCCTGCTTTGAGCAGGGGGTTGGACTAGACGACCTTCTGAGGTCCCTTCCAACCCTGATATTCTATGACTAAACAAATTTATTTGAGCATAAGCTTTCGTGAGCTACAGCTCACTTCATCGGATGCATTCAGTGGAAAATAGAGTGAGGAGATTTATATACATAGAGAACATGAAACAACCACTACAAGGAATTCTGCTTTAATTAGAAATGTTTTTTCCTCATTGGAAATATCAAGATTTTGGTTACATGAAACCTTGGTGCGCGTGTGTGTGTGTGTATATATATATACATATATATATATATATAAAGGTATCAATATGCTGTTCATGGGCATGCATGTTAACCTGTCCTCTCCCAGCAACCCATATGTATTGTAATGCACCCTACCATGTAGTAAGAGGTTGATCAGAGAATCATAGAACTGTAGGACTGGAAGGGACTGCGAGAGGTCTTCTAGTCCAGTCCCCTGCACTCAAGGCAGGACTAAGTATTATCTAGACCAGGGGCTCTCAACCTTGCCAGATTACCATGTCCCTTTGAAGAGTCTGATTTTTCTTGTGTACCTCCAAGTTTCACCTCACCTAAAAGCTTACAAAATCTGACATAAAAATGCACGTGTCACAGCACATGGCTACTGAAAAATTTCTTACTTTCTCATATTTACCATATAATTATAAAATAAATCAATTGGATTATAAACATTGTACTTACATTTCAGTGTATAGTATACAGAGCAGCATTAACAAATCATTGTCTATGAAATTTTAATTTGTACTGACTTTGCTAGTGCTTTTTGTATAACCTGTTGCAAAACTAGGCAAATAACTAGATGAGTTGATGTACCCCCTGGAAGAACTCTGTACACCCACAGGGTACACATACCCCTGGTTGAGAACCACTGATCTAGACCATTCATAGATACTAAGGTCAGAAGGGACAATTATGATCATCTAGTCTGACCTCCTGCACAATGCAGGCCACAAATCTCACCCACCTACTCCTGCGAAAAACCTCTCACCTATGTCTGAGCTACTGAAGTCCTCAAATCATGGTTTAAAGACTTCAAGGAGCAGAGAATCCTCCAGCAAGTGACCCATGCCCCATGCTACCGAAGAAGGCGAAAAACCTGCAGGGCCTCTTCCAATCTGCCCTGGAGGAAAATTCCTTCCCGACCCCAAATATGGCGATCAGCTAAAACTTGAGCATATGGGCAAGATTCACCAGCCAGATACCCAGGAAAGAATTTTCTGTAGTAACTCAGATCCCACCACATCTAACATCCCATCACAGGCCATTGGGCCTATTTACCATTTCTGACAGGTGTTTGTCTAACCTGCTTTTAAAAATCTCCAATGATGGAGGTTCCACAACCTCGCTAGTCAATTTATTTCAGTGCTTAACTACCCCGACAGGAAGTTTTTCCTAACGTCCAACCTGAATCATCCTTGCTGAATTTAAGCCCATTGCTTCTTGTCCTATCTTCAGAGGTTTATGAGAACATTTCCCCCCCCCCCCTGCTTCTAACAACCTTTTCAGTATAGTACTTGAAAATTGTTGTTATGTCTGTCCTTCCCCTCCCCCGTCTTCTTTTCTCCAGACTAAACAAATCCATTTTTTTTACATCTTCCCTCACAGGTCATGTTTTCTAGGACTTTAATCATTTATATGCCCTTCTCTGGACTTTCTTCAGTTTGTCCACATCTTTCCTGAAATGTGGCATCCAGAGCTTGACACAATACTCCAGCTGAAGCCTAATTAGTGCAGAGTTGAGTGGAAGAATTACTTCTTTTGTCTTGGTTACAACAATCCTGCTAATATATCCCAGAGTGATGTTTGAGGTTTTGTTTTTTTTTTGCAACATTCTTATACTGTTGACTCATATTTAGCTTGTGATCCACTATGACCCCCCGATCACTTTTTGTGCTACTCCTCCATAGGCAGTCATTTCTCATTTTGTATGTGTGCAACTGATTGTTCCTTCCTAAGTGGACTACTTTGCATTTGTCCATATTGAATTTCATCCTCTTTACTTCAGACCATTTCTCCAGTTTGTCCAGATCATTTTGAATTTTAATCCTATTATCCAAAGCACTTTGCAACCCTCCCCCCCAGCTTGATATCATCCGCAAACTTTGTAAGTGTATCATCTATGCCATTATGTAAATCATTGATGAAGATACTGAATAGAACCGGACCCAGAACTGATCCCTGCAGGACCCCACTTGATATGCCCTTCTAGCATGACTGTGAGCCACTGATAATTGCTTTCTGGAAACAGTTTTCCAGCTAGTTATGCAACCACCTTATGGTAATCCATCTAGGCTGTGTTTCCCTAGTTGAATTGAATATTTAGGATTAGATTTTTGTCTATTAAGTACATCTTAGAGTAAGGATAGAATTGCCTTATGGAAAGGACTGGGGTGCTTAGATCCTTAACTACCCCATATGCAGAAACAGCATACCTGGTACCATGTTCCTTTATGAGGTGTAGTCTGCTCTCTCCATACTTCGCACCTATGCAGGAGAAATGGAACAACTACTGCGTTCCCTCCTGTCTGGGAGCTGCATTCTGCCTGGCCACCACACGGGTGGAGCAAGGGTGTGGTGGTCAAGTAGATATCCCTTGTACCTGTCCCCCACTGTATAATGGCCAGATAGAATCTGGACCTTCATTTTATTAACTATCAACTGTGCGGTACCTTACTACACAAGTGGTACATCAGAGGGCTATTTATGGTGTAAGATACTATTGCACGGGAGTAAGGATGGCGGAACCTGGCCATTTGTAGAGGCACTTACATGTGATCTGGAGCCACCACTATTTTTATTTCTACATGGTGATTTTCTTCTGTCTCTTTCTCTAAGGTGCACAACGCATGTGCTCTGCCGTCTGTTGTTTGTCCTTCCAGTGCTGCTCTTTTGAGTGAATCAACCTCACTTGAGTCAAGCAGTAACATTCATAAGATTATGTTCACACACACACTGTGCCACTGTCATCTATTTGCCACTGGTTATTTCTCAGGGAGGGTGCTAAAGCCACTGCTAGTAACTTAGCTCTATACTATGAACTTATGTCAATATAACGATGCTGCTTAGGGGCGTGGAAAATCCACACCAATAACTGACTCATTTATACTGACCAAAGTCCCTGTGTACAAAACGCTGCCAATGAGAGGGCTTCTCCCATTGATACAGCTACTGCCTTACAGGGAGGTGCAGTACAGGAGAAGCTCTCTATGCCAACAGGAGAAGCTCTCCTATAAGTGTAGATAGCATCTTCACTAAGGACTACAGCAGCACAGCTGTGTCGCTGCAGCTCTGTAAGTGTAGACAAGCCCTTATAGTCTTTTCACTGGGTAAAAGTTTTCATCTGGGCCATCACTGCTTTGGGGCATGTTTCCTATCAAATATGGCTGCACTTGCGTTTTTACATCGCTCTTAATCTTCATGCAAATGGTTCCTGGTAAATCCAACAATATTTCCACATACCTCCAAATCAGGGCCAAGACAGCTAAGATACTGGATAGAGGTTGTGGCAGGCAAAAAAACATTGCTTCAAGAGAAAAAAAAAATTGCACTGCCACACAAAAGTAAACTGAAGTAGCATGGTAGTTTAGAGCAGTGGTTCTCGCAGCCGATCCGCCGCTTGTTCAGGGAAAGCCCCTGGCGGGTCGGACCGGTTTGTTTACCTGCCGCGTCCGCAGGGTCAGCCGATCGCGGCTCCCACTGGTGGGAAGCGGGGCGGGCCGAGGGATGTGCTGGCCACCCTTCCCGCAGCCCCCATTAGCCTGGAGCGGCGAACCGCGGCCAGTGGGAGCTGCGATCGGCCGAACCTGCGGACGCGGCAGGTAAACAAACCGGTCCGGTCTGTCCCGCCAGGGGCTTTCCCTGAACAAGCGGCGGAGCGGCTTTGAGAACCACTGGTTTAGAGGAGCCAGACACTAGTTGGAAGTACATGCGGGGAAGTTGGAAGTACATCACAGTCATGCCATGATTAAAAAAAAATGTTGCTGATATTACTGCAGGTGGAAATTTTGTAGAATAAGTCTTTGATAATATAGGGCAGGAGGGTGCTGCAGTTATTAACGATACTTCTGAAGATGAGATCAGCAGTGTTAATGCTGCATCTGTTTCCCCAAATATGAAAATCATTGCCATTCTGGAGAAAGCCTGGCAGGGATAATAGTACTTGCTGCTGTGCTTGCATAGAGCTGGCGGAATAATGGAATAATGTAATTGAAAATAAATATTTGATGAAAACATTGCCAAAACTCACTTTGAATTATTTCACCAGCTCTGCTCTTGATAAAGATAAAATTGGAAATACTGTGACAATTTCTTGCTCCTTACATGATGCCATGTTACTTCTACTAGTGTTCCATGTACTAATAATTTCAGTTACAAATCATGCAGGATTCTCTCAGGGACTCAACCTCTGGTGGTGTTTTGGGATGACTACACAGTCTAGATCTTCTTTCAAATCTTTATTTAACACCAAAGGGCAATCATAAAGTCATTTCCCTGACTATAAGCTAGCTATTTCTAAGAGTCAACACGAGTCTTACTGTACACTGACTGGGGAGTTCAGTGGGCTGAGATGGATTCACCATCTGACTTTCCTTCCTCAGGCTGATTTTTCTTCATCCACCTCACTCCCCTTTAACTATTTATAATTTGCTTGTGACAGTTGCAGTGAAATATTTCCCAGGGGCGTCAAGCTTTAATGTTACATTCCAACCAACAACTATCATAGGCTCATAGGACTGGAAGGGACCTTGAGAGGTCATCTAGTCCATTCCCCTGCACTCATGGCAGGGCTAAATATTACCTAGAGTCAGACCATCGCTGACAGGTGTTTGTCCAACCTGCTCTTAAAAATCTCCAATGATGGAGATTCCACAACCTCCCTAGGCAATTTATTCCACAGCTTAACTACCCAATGAACTACAGCGATAGCTAAAACATTTGTTAACCCTTACCTAACCACTTGAAATTAAGAAAACCTATTAAGAACGTTCAATTCTTCAATTAAGGTAATAAAGGTAAAAACTCTCTGTTACCACTCAATCCTGCAGTCAGTGTGGAAGAGCAAGTCACATGCACTCAAGTAAACACTCAGGTCTGCAAGCATCAACAAGTAGCAAAATCAGTTACACTCAGGGTGTTCTGGAGGAGTGGGCATAAGAGAATTTTCTCTGCTTCTGCTACAATTTCACATCTTCACCAGGAGATCGCTATCTACTGAAAACAACTTCCTCCTCTACCCCTATGAGACTTAGAGCATCGTGTAAGAAGTTAATCCTTTTTTGATCAAGATACTGATCCTTGTTATGTCATCTTCAATATATCAGAAAAGCATAAGCAGATGAAGAAACCCTTCAGCACCTCAGAACATCATCCATAAACCATTGCATTAAAATCAGCGAAAAAAGTGTTAGGGATGTGGCAGACAATGATGAAAACATTTCTGAAACCAGAATTAGACTTTGCTAGCACCATCACTACTGTTTTATTCTTCTGTATCTGCAAAAGACACCAATGATCACACTGTAAAAAGAGTTGAGTGCTCTATGAGACTGATACAACAACTATACATTATATTTGAGGCTTGTGATACTACTCACTGCTAATGGAGAAATCTTTCCTAGGTAGTGATAGCTTCTCCGTGATCTTTTGCACACACTGTCCAACGTCACAAATGAAGCTTTAGTAAGAGTCATGGATCAGGCAAGATACAGGCCCATCCCATGATGAAGTCAGCACTGCAGTCAATGCCATGGAGAACTGCAGGCTTCTGGATCTGAAGGCAGAAATAGTCAAGGATGGAGGTGAGATCCTGCTGAGGCAACTGCATGGACTATTTCTCAATATATATGGAGTATTGAAGATATACTGCAACACCTCGAGGACACCATTGTCATCATAAGCCAGAGGAAAGGTGAAAAGTCTGACTTTGGTAACTACTGTGGTACCTTGTTACTCACCAGCCCTGAAAGGTTCTGACTAGACTGTTCTTTGATCATCTGCTACAAAACACCGCTAATCATGTGCTGCCAGAGTCACAATGTGGTTTTAGGCCAATGAGAGGAACAGTAGACATGATATTTGTAACTCTTCACCTGCCGGAGAAATGCAGAGAAGATCAACAGGGCCTTTACTCTGTCTTTACTGACCTGACTAAAGCATTTGACACTATCAGTAGACCTGGGATTTGGCAACTATTAAGTAAGTTTGATTGGCCAGAAAAAAATCACCAACGCTAAGGTTATTTCATGATGGACTGCTCGGATGAGCCTGAACAGATCGTGTTCTGTCTGACCCATTTCCTATCACAAAAGGTATTAACGAGGGCTGTGTAATACATTCACTCTTGTTTAATTTCTTCTATGCCACAATGCTTGGTGATGCTAAAAGAGACCTGAATGCTGGTATCAGGATACGTTTCCAATCCTGTAGAAAATTACTTAATCCAAACTGTCATAAATATAAAGGGAAGGGTAAACCCCTTTGAAATCCCTCCTGGCCAGGGGAAAGCTCCTCTCACCTGTAAAGGGTTAAGAAGCTAAAGGTAACCTCGCTGGCACCTGACCAAAATGACCAATGAGGAGACAAGATACTTTCAAAAGCTGGGAGGAGGGAGAGAAACAAAGGGTCTGTGTCTGTCTGTAGTCGTCTTGGCCAGGGACAGAACAGGAATGGAGCCTTAGAACTTTTAGTAAGTAATCTAGCTAGGTATGTGTTAGATTATGATTTCTTTAAATGGCTGAGAAAAGAATTGTGCTGAATAGAATAACTATTTCTGTCTGTGTATCTTTTTTGTAACTTAAGGTTTTGCCTAGAGGGGTTCTCTATGTTTTGGAATCTAATTATCCTGTAAGATATCTACCATCCTGATTTTACAGGGGGGATTTCTTTATTTCTATTTACTTCTATTTTTTATTAAAAGTCTTCTTGTAAAAAACTGAATGCTTTTTCATTGTTCTCAGATCCAAGGGTTTGGGTCTGTGGTCACCTATGCAAATTGGTGAGGCTTTTTACCAAACCTTGTCCAGGAAGTGGGGTGCAAGGTTTTGGGAAGTATTTTGGGGGGAAGGACGCGTCCAAACAGCTCTTCCCCAGTAACCAGTATTAGTTTGGTGGTGGTAGCGGCCAGTCCAAGGATAACGGATGTAATATTTTGTACCTTGGGGAAGTTTTGACCTAAGCTGGTAAAGATAAGCTTAGGAGGTTTTTCATGCAGGTCCCCACATCTGTACCCTAGAGTTCAGAGTGGGGGAGGAACCGTGACACAAACAGTCTGCGTGTGCTTCCATGAAGGTCCTTGAGACAATTGTTCATGAGCTGCTGTATGCTGCTCTAGAGGCACATACTTTGGAAGAGATACAATTGATTATGGACAGATTCACTGAGACTGCCTGACAATCAATCTGAAAAAAGTCATGTAACAACCTTTGCCGGGGAAACCCTACATCAAACCAAAAATTACCATGAGCAACAAACAGTTGACTAATGTTACAGAATTCTGTCTTGTTAATATACTGTCAAATGATGTTACTATAGACAAGGAACTGACAAGTCATATAAACAAAGCCAGTTCATCATTTGGCTGACTGTCAGGCAGAGTGTGGTAGCAACATGTTATTAAACTTCCAATAAAGTTAAAAGTCTATAAAGAGGTTGTTCTGTGCAACTTGTTGTATGTGTATGAGACCTGGACCTACTATAGGCATCATGTTAAGCTTCTAGATAAGTTCCATTTATGGCAGCTGTATGCCGTACTTTGCATCAAATTGCAGTATAAAATTACCAATAATGAGGTTCTGGAACATAGTCATTCCTCACAGATTGAAGCCATGCTTGTCTCATAACAATTATACTGAGCTTGTCATGTGTTGAGGATAGTCGACACCAGAATGCCAAAACAGTTGCTGTATGGTGAACTAAAAGTGAGCAACCACATATGATGTGGCCAAAAGAAACAATTCAAGGACACCCTGAGTCAAGGACACACTTGAAACAGAGCTATATTGGTGACAGCTGGGAGTTGTCAGCAATGGATAGATCACACTGGAAAGCAGTAGTCAACTGGGGAGTTACACAGTTTGAGATTAACCACCATTATGGATCTTGAAGCACAGAGGCTGAGTCGTAAACGGCAACAGACTCAGCAGGCACACAGACTGTTATCCCTTCCTCGGCATCAAGCTACCTATGCACTTCATGCAGAAAGGACTAATGCTTACCCTTTGTTCTTTTTAGCCACAGCCATATTCACAAGACGCAGTACCATCATCAGCATCTTCTTCATTCACAAAGGTCAACATCAACTGCTCATATGGTATTTGGAACATGGATTTTTTTCCCTTTTTTTTTCTTATACAGGAAGACTGTGGAATTCACCCAGCCAGGAATAAACCTACTCTGGTTCACAAAATGATTGACAAGTGGGAGGGTAAAGCTAAGTTAACAATTATCAAATCCACACAGTTTGAGCTTGCCACACAAATGGATCCTTTGTTCAATGCTCTATAGCTTCCCCATGGCTTGAAAGAAGGTACATTATAACTAAAGCAGGGCAAATGAACCACAGACTTTATTTGATACCAGTCTATAAAGAAAACTAGCACATATGAGGGTAGATTTGACATCTCTGTCTGTTCTCTTTGCATCTGGTGTAAAGGAGCATGTCAGGACAGTGGAGAGGAATGGCCAGAGTGTACTTTAGTCCTTAGGGACTATTTTCAGCTGGTAAAGGTTAGAGCAGCTCATAGGCTGTTCTACTGGCAACACAGCTATGAACTGATCAGAAAACCAGGGAAGCTGTAGTCAACCGCCTCATACCTGTTCTTTCTGGTGCTTTGCCAGACATAAACTCAGTAAAGCAGTAAACAATGTGAGGCCCATTGTTTCTACAACAGCCTAGCCCCAGGCTAAGCAATCGTTTCCAACAAAGATACACTTCTGCCTTGATGGACCCCTGTAAGACCCTACAAGCCATCCATTTCCATACTATTGTTTAAATAAATAATAATAAAGTCATGTTGGCCTGATCTTGCCTGCTTAGCTTTTATATTCCTAAGTTGTCCACAACATATGCACATTGTGAATTTATATTTAGCACAACAGGAGATATAACAGACCTGAGATCTAGATGACTAACCAGATATTGTAGGGGATCTAACATGTTTTCAGGTGAATCTCACCAAGTTTACATCCCAAGTGTAGCCCGGCTGAAAACACTCTCTTATTATTTTTTGTATGTTTCTAAAATGCCCATTCCCATGGTATGTCAGAGCTTTTATACATACATTTTTTTATGGACTAAGAATGCTCCCCCCAAGGAGCATAGCTCTTCATCTTCTCATCTCCTCCTTTGTATCATCATTTATTGAATCAGATGGTGCTAGCTAAAATACATTATACAGTCTGTCTGCAGTAAACTGCTCTTGAAAGTCCATTCATTGTTTGCCCTGTGTGGTGCCTGGGTTCAATTTTATTTCTTCTTTCCTGGATAGCTCTATTTTCCAAATAGAGATAACAACTAGCGATAGCAGCTTGTTTTGTCCATTCTATCCAGTTGATTATATGCTATTGGTCAGGGGTCAACTGCTGTTTGTCTTCTCACTTTACTGCATGTGGCACCCAGTCAATGCCAAGCAGTGATGTGGAGTAGGATGGGTCATACCCCAAAGTCTGTGCTAGTCCCTGGGGTAACACGCGGCAAGTGAAGCTGGCATCATGAACCCCTCCCCTTCTAATCAGATACTGTAATGGCACACACCATTTATAAACATTTTAAAAAATCCCCAGGTTTATACTGACTTGAAAAAAGTAAATTTTTATTCAGTATTTGCATTTTGACTGCGTGCACTTGGGGAATGCTTTTTTAATAATCTGATCCTATGGCCACAGAACCTTAGCATTATTAAAAAATACAGGAGCAGTGAGGAGAAAAAAAGGGAGAGATTGCCTAGGGTACCTCAAAGAAAGGAAATAATGTTACAAATTTATGCGTGAGATTAACCAAAAATGTATACAAATTCTTCCAACACAGAAGCTTGCAAGTATCCTCAGCAGCACTGGAGCTAAGGGTGGAGTTTAAGATTTAACTTTTATTGTCTTTGCTTTTGTGGGTATAAAATCCTTAACTGCACCTTAATGTGCTTTATTAATGCTTTAGTAATCCTCCCCAAAAGGAAAAACAGTTATGCTTATGCATAACAGTCAGATGTCTCCAAATGTTTTCACTGTTGTGGTAAGTAATTAGTCTTCTGTAGTCATAGCTAATTATACATACATGTAGATACCAGTAAGAATTACTTTATCTGGCTTCTTGTAATTAGGGGAGAAACCTGAACAAACTAAGCAAATTCACATAAGGATTTTTATCAGTTTGTAGATGTGTGAAAAGTTACAAATAATTATTGATAAAAGTAATTAATTGTGTTGAATCCTGAAAGTGAAGGATGTTTCACGAGCTCTGGTGCTATTGACTTTTGCAATTTGATTTAATTGAGCTTAGTAGTTATTGGTACTGTAGGTGTAAAAAGGACCACCTCTGTGTGACTAGCTTACAAACTCACAAAGCAAAATGGATGGGCTGTGAGAGCAACTGGCTGTTGGTTCAACAGAATAGTTATGAGGGTATATATTCTTAACAAGTCAAAGGATTTGGTTTAACAACATCTCTCACTTAAGAAATATAAAATGTTTAATGAGACATAAATTAATTAAACACTTCTTAAATCCAGGAGTTTTCTAGAAAAATAGTGTTATATAATAAAAATAATGTGTTGCAACAGTGAACAGAGAGGCAGAATTCAGGCTGCACAGACAACCTGAATTCTGGCATTTGCAAACACAGAGTGCTTGGCTTTGTAACCTATTAAGATTACTTTTAACAGTTACTTTTAACAGTTTTTCTGCTAAGTGTTTTTATGTGCAATTTCTTAGATTTTTAAAAAAGATTAAACAAATTCTGTTCTGTCCAACTATGATGTCCCACATCCTTCCCCATGATCACCAGGTGTGTAACCTAGACCATCAGCATTGTAGCACAGATCTGTGCCATTTGAGCTAGAGGATTGTAATTACTATAGCTCGCAGCAGGAGTAAGCTGATAGCCTCAGTGGACCAGCCAGAAGAGGAAGATACGACTGACAGAGTAGGTCACATATGTATGACCATTTTATAGAAAGCGTAAATAACTATCATTTCGAAAGTTCTTTATGAGAGGCAGTGTGGCTAAGCCCATCATATACATTTTTGTTCTATTCCTACTTGTGTAACCTTTTAAAAGGGTAGGAGTCCTTGTTCCATAGTGAAGGTTGTGAAAGGTGCAATGAACGTACAATAACTATGGATAACTAACTTGGAAGTGTCACTCTTAAAGTTCCAATTCTACAAATTCTTTAAGCATTTCAGTTGTTCCATTGACATCCATGGGATTGTTCACACGCTTAAGGCTAAGTGCATGCAGACATGTTTGCAGGATTGGGGCCTAATATTCCAGCAAGAATAGGTTAACTGAAAATAGCTTAACTAAAAGGAATAACCAGAGTGTATGTCCCTATAAAAATGTGAAGCCTTTTAAACCTTTTCTCACTATCATTCTTCAATGCTTGGCTGAGGCAGACAAACAAACATAGATTTAGTGAAACATGGTTGACAAAAGGAGACGTTTCCTAAGCAACATAACAATGTTAATGCAGCCCAAATCCCTGCTTCATAAGTTACTCTAGTGCTTTATCTTTTAGGGATGGAGGTTTTATAAGAGGCATGTTTTTTTACTTACAAACCAAGTTCATGAAAACAGGGAAAATATCCAACCCAAACCTATTGTATCTAAAAATTAGAAGTCAGTGGTGATTATTGTTCATGAATGCCCAAATATACTTCTGGTAGCTGAGCTGATGTCTTCCATAAGTAGCCTAATACAAAAGTGTTTTATTAGTCAATATGCTAGTGTGACTTTCCTTCCTAATGCATTCACATTTCATAAGAAGCATTAAAAACTTTTTCCCCTCGAAGGAGCAAACAGTAACTTTTCTTCTTCTTCTTCTTAAGTACGGATGATTAAATACAGAAGTAACTTTATAAATAAATTGGGTGCCAAGAGATATTTTGTAGTTTTGGTTTTAGTCTCCCTGAAAACCCTTGTTTCAAAGAGAATTAATGTTTCTGATGAGTAGAACCTGTAAACGGTTCCTGAGGCCAATCTGAACCATGGGAGGCTACCCTTCTTCACCCTACAACTGTTTTCTGAGGTCTTGGTGTGCAAAGAAGCCTGCATTTATTATCAATGGATTTAAGAGTGAAGTTGGAAGCAAGAGTGCAGTAGCCTGATATTCAGGTCAGCCTCACAGTTGAAAGCTTTGTAGAGAGGGAATACTATATTTGGAGTGTTGCCACACTGTGGGCTTAATCCTAAGGAGCCGCCAGAGCAGTGCATGATTTATCTGAGGTGGAAGGTGCGGGGTGGCTTTATGTCACTTTTCCACATTCCCTGGTCCTGAGGGCTGCCTGATGTCAGTTCATCCTATAGAAAAAACTTAGAACTGGTTCATGGCTGCTCCTACATGGTAATGAGAGGTATGATTGCAATTTAGGAATGGTGTACCTGAGCTAGCTTTAATCTAGCTAGCCTGGCTAAAACAGCAGTGAAGCTGTGGCAGCATGGGCTTCAGTGCAGGCTGTACAAACACTCAGGACCGCCCTGGGTATGTACTCACGTTGCTAGCCAGTGCTGAAGCGCATGCTGCCATAGCTTCACTGCTATTTTTAGGCATGCTAGTTGGATTAAAGCTAGCCTGGTATGACAACCTGAAATCACATTTTCAGTAGCAGTATAGAAATACTTGCTAGTGCGTCTAAGGGTAACAGTTTCGCCACGAGCAATTATTCAGGCCAGGGAGGGCAGTACTTTCTTATGCACTCGCTGACTCAGGGCAGAAAGGAGGAGATGGCATAAATCTAGGTTTCAGAGTAACAGCCGTGTTAGTCTGTATTTGCAAAAAGAAAAGGAGTACTTGTGGCACCTTAGAGACTAACCAATTTATTTGAGCATGAGCTTTCGTGAGCTACAGCTCACTTCATCGGATGCATGCCGTGGATGAAGTGAGCTGTAGCTCATGAAAGCTCATGCTCAAATAAATTGGTTAGTCTCTAAGGTGCCACAAGTACTCCTTTTCTTTTGGCATAAATCTAGTTATGTTGGCTGTGTGCCAGCCCATTTAGGGTGGTTTAAGGTTTCCTTGTGTTGCCAGACCAGCACAAAGAGGCATTAGAGTGGGTCAAGATATGTACCATTATGTACTCATCTAACCTAGATTAGTTTATTGTATGTCTTGGACACCCTTTGCATGTAGATTGAAAAAGGGGCCATTTAACAAGGATGTGCATAGAACAGCTTAATAAACCAGATCACCTTTGTTTTACTAAGCTGGATAGCACCTACCTCTTTTATTAATGGGTACCTGTCTAGCCCAGTATAATGTACCAAGAACCTATCCACTGAAGTCATCGTGTTACTTTCTTACGTTGAGGCTGCATTTTAATACATTTATATATTGTTTTGAATAAAATTGACTGATGTTTCTCTCTCCCCTAGTTCCAGATCTCCTAGTTGCCAGTACTGTGATTTCACCCCAAGATTATTTTTTTTCCTTTAATGTAGACCAGGGGACTGATACTCCACTTCATTACACCACTATTACACAAGTGTAAGTGAGAGAAGTATCATCCGCATGCATCTAAATGTTAAGCTATCTCCAGGCAGATCTTCAGCTGGTGTAAATTGTCATAGCTCCATTTAAGTTTTTTTGGAGCTCTGACAATTCATACCAACTGAATATCTACCACTTTATGTTTTGCCTCCTCCGTTGTCCCCTCAGTCTTGTCATAATTGTTGACCAGAGACTTTGCCGATGAACTTGTACTACAATTTCCCATTCTGTGCCTCCACCCCCTCTCCCAGACGTGCACATATATAACCAATGTGGCCGTTCTCATGTCTTCACTCTGGTCCTATCATCTGCATTCTGATCTAACCAAAGCTTATTTGAAGAACATTTTCAGGCAAGTTGGCTAACTATAATAGATTAACCTTGTCCTAACCTACCACATCTTGAATGACAATTTCAAGATTGAACTCTGCACAGCCAGAGAAATGGCAAGATTCAACTAAATGAAATCTTAAATAAAAAAAAAATCTGACTACATAGTTCAGATACTTATTACTTATCAAAGAAAAAAAGTAGGTCTGGACAAATTAAAATACAAACAAACAAGCAAACTTCAACAACTCTCAAATGCCAAAGCCTGAACATTTGGCGGCTATTAAAAGGAATATCAAGTAGGAAGGAAGAACCAAGAAAATATTCAAGGCCAGAGAGCAGCTGTTCAGTGCTACTGGAATTGAGGCTTTTTAAAAAGTTGTCTGACAGCCAAGATTAGATCTCTGACACATATGCCTATAGACTACAACCAAAGTGTTAGTTTAGGGACAGAGAAACAAATCTTCTTATCATCTGCATTGCATTGATAGTTCATCTCATGATATTGACAAATATTTAAGAAAGGCAACCAATAAATGCAAAAGAACAAATAACAATAATAAATAAATTTAATTGAGTAGCTGGGCAGAGAAGGCACAGAATCCAGTACTATGTCCTCAGGCAGGAACCGAAGGGCAACTCTCATTGGTAATAAATGTAATTAATTGTCATATGTGGAAGGTAAACAAAGCAAGCAGAGAATTCAAGAAGCCCACAAGGTGCTGAATGTGCCCCTGCATTTAAAGCTACACTGGACAAAACACTAGAAAATAAACTGTTGATAACTCTGTAAGTCTGATAACTCCGTAACTGAAGGATATTTTATAAGTGTCTCTCTATCTTTTTCCACAGTATACTGCAGATTTTCCAAGTTTTTACAGGACTAAGGAAAAAAATCATAATAAATGGTATAAAAAGGAAATGAAAATACATTGAATGGAACAACAGTTTCCTAATAGGGGAATAGAGTAGATACCCACAATGTTAATATTGGCTACTACTTTTGCCCCTGCCGTTTTACATCACAATTCACTGTGGGCACAAATGATAGTATTTAGACTTGCAAATCAGGTAGATATCAAAATGCTTTTATGTATGTATCCAGGGTGAAATTCACCTCTGTGGAGAGGCCCAGCAACTGCTTTATGTGCCATTTAAATCCCAGTATTGCCTGTTTTGTGGACTTAAATGGGATTTCAGTGGGACATAAGTCTCATGCTGGCCCTCTGCAAAAGGGTGAATTTCACTTTCAGAGAATTTCACCTACAGTTGATGTTGAGCACAAAATGACAGATACAAAGCATAGGGTTAAGCCCCTTTTAAAAAATGTCACATAATAGATATGTGCTATCTATGATCCTGCAACTCATTTAATCCCTGGTACATACTCTATATTGCCAGTAGATCAATCCTGGACTTAAAGAACAATATTCTATTTTTTTTTCTGTTGAAAGGTAGATTTTTCTATTCACTGGAATCCTTGGCCACTTTTTTGCCATTTAAACTTCTTTTTGCTAAATATAAATGAGAACTAAAATGGCTATTATCTAAAAGAAAATGATGGAAAGCATCCTTGACCTGGAAAATCAGACTCTTGATCTACACTATGCAAAGAAAGAAGCATTTGTGGCTTCATTTAAGGGAAGTCAAATCTAGGGGCATAGGGCCAAGAATGTCTCTAAGGGCTTGATAATAATGAGACAAAGAATCAGAACAATGATTACTATAATATATATCAAGTAACATTCCAGGAAATATATATAAGCTCCATTACTAATAGTAATTAGGACTCAAAATGATAACAAGCCAATGTGCCATCGTTACAGGCCTTGCCAAAAACTTTCCTACAAGAAATAAATAGCTACTTTGCAACTACTTACAGGCTATCCTGGTTCCCTTCTCTGTGAAAAGACTCCATGGAACCCGAGGCAGATTAAGATTTATTGGGGCCATGGACACAAAGAACATTTGCCCCCCCCCCACACCTCCGGAGGGTAGGGGGCCCAGAACAGGGCAATGGCCCTGCCCACATTTTACATGAGTGTAGCCTTGGGCAGGCGCAGAGCAGCAGTGGCATTGGCAGAGCCTGCTCTTCATGGCCAGGGAGCTGATAAGGTGATCAGCTCCCCCCCTGTGAAGCACAGCCCCTGCTAGCGGTGCCAGCCTCTTCCCAGTGTGGGGAGGGCTGAGGTGGACCTTAGCCCCCCTCTCACCACGATGCCCTGCCCCCTGCTCCTCTCCCCCCGAGGTCCCTAAGAGCTGCCCAGGGAGCCTGGGCCACTGTGGGGAATCCCCAAAACCTTCACCTACCCTGGGCGGTGCACCCTGGGGGGTGGGAGTATTGGCCAGGGGCTGCTCTTGGGTCCCCTGCTCAGGACAGGTGGAGGGGCCAGGGCTCCTCACAGCGGCCTGGCTCTCTGGGTGTCTCTTACTTGGACATGGCTTCAGCTTCTGGCCTGGCTAGGGGGCATGGCCTGGGGGAATAGGAGGAGCGGGGGATGGGGCCTTGCAGGAAAGAGGAGGTGCAGGCGGGGTCATGGTTCCAGCGCTGGTGGCACTCCTCACTTCTACACAGCTTCCAGCACTCCTGGGGCCCCCAAATTGGCTGGGGCCCCGGGCACAGGCCCCAAGGGCTCGAGTGTTAATTCGTCACTGCATGGAACTATAGTCTTCTATCTTCCTGTCCTTGCAGCATTATTTGTAAATACAGTAGGTTGAATTTGGATGAACTGAAAAAATATCCCAAAGCAGGAGTCCATCATTATACCTTACATTACCAGTGTGTGTGCTTTATATGGCTGGCATGCCATGCCTCACTACCATTTCCTTTCTCTTCATCTGCTTAGGACCACAGTCAGTTAGATACAATTCAACACAGTGAGATAAAATTGTGAGGACTCTCAGTCCTTGGTCTGACTAGAATCTTTGCTATGGGACCACAGATAATGTTCTCTGAATTAGGATATACCTGTAGGTAGCCTGTTATCATTTCAGCTAGTAGGCTATCACTGCAAGAGGACAGCAAGTAATGTCTTTATGTTATCACACTATGACATTACTTGGCACTAGGGGAAGCAATGATCAAGCTGCCATTATAAATGAGCCTGAACAAATTTGTCTTCTGCTGACAGGGCGGGTTATCTTCTTTTTTGAGACTCTGCAAATGTATGTACTCCTTCCTGATGCTGCACAAAAATTGCATTTGTGGGTAATAAAACCTTTATGAGACGCAGAAACACACCAAATTAGATACATTCAAGAAAACCCAATATAATGTACCTGTTTACAATTTAGTGCTACATCCATCAAGTAATCTTACAGATTGCATATTTCTGATTTGTTTGCCTTGTTATTGAAGAAAAACAATCTAAATATGATTTGATCATTATCAATCTTCTATTAAAAGTTTAATTTTATTAAAATTGTTCTTTGTTCAGCTCAGAATTTGATCATTATTCAAGGGGTCTAGTATAATCTTAGTGATCAATTTAACTTCTTCCTGGCAAATATCAATTAACTAGGGGGTGAACAAAATTGCTTGGATATAGTAAGAAACCTTTAGAAGGGAGAATTTTATCCACACTGAACCTTTAAGGTATTGATACATCAAAATATGAGTTTTAGTCCATCCTACTTAGCAAAGAACTACCTCTTTATACACCCCATCATGCAATCCTCCCCTCCCTTACCTCCCATCCATCTCTTCTTCCTCTGCCTATCTCAATCTCTCAGACACACAGACCCACCCACCCATTTGTGTACTCCACAGCAGATCAATAAATTATGGGGCAGATACTCACATGGTCTAAATTGCCATAGTTCCATTGAAATTAATGGAGCTATGACAATTTACATCAGGTGAACATCTGCTCTTATGAAAAACAGTTTAAACCTTGTTTTCTATAAATGTGTAACCAAACAAAATACAGTATCCTGCCACTTTAAAGCACATCCATCTCTATGCAGAGCTTTTTGGCACCCTAGCTTAAGGAAGAGAATCCAAACTAGAACTTTTCTCAACCTGATCCAAAAATACCACCAAGAAACAGATGGCTAAGGCTTGCTTCAGCCAGGGCCATCACTACTGATATGATGAGAATTTTGTTAGAGACAATTCTCCCAATAAGCTGAGGCCATGAGGGTTGACAGGCTTCAAGGTACTAGAAGGCTCCTGGAGATTTGTAGGCTATCATCCTCTCAGAAGTTGAGAAGAAGAGAAAAAGATGAAGAAAAATGACGTAGAATCACCAGCATGGACATAAAACCCTTCAGCACCTCCCTGAGTTATTGGAAAAAAATCTTCCCTTTGTCAAGTGGGGGATGGCAGGGAAAGTACAGGTCCACCCCTGAGGACAAAGAGTCCAAAAGGGTGGACATAATTGAGAGAGAGATTTATACCTCCACTTCTCTGCAAATGTGCATCGTGAACCAGCAGACATCGCTTTCTAGGTATCACTTTGTGAATTGGGCAGCCATGCCTAAGTTCACGGACATGTTGCCAGAACCTTCCAGAGAAGAATATATAGAATTCATTGTGGAAGTCTGTGTGCTGGCCAAGACCTCATTGCAGTCAGCTCTAGATGAGGCAAATCCTGGGTCCAGAATTATGGCATCAGCTGTGACCATG
The DNA here is from genome assembly GCF_965140295.1 of Lepidochelys olivacea. NCBI lineage: Eukaryota > Metazoa > Chordata > Testudines > Cheloniidae > Lepidochelys > Lepidochelys olivacea. Next base: position 128,123,198 of record NC_140412.1, on the reverse strand, counting down.
AGGTGGGCCTCAGGGCTGCAGAATTCAGGCATCGCACTTGTTGTGCAACAGACCATTGAGGACTTACGGTCTGATGTCTGGGTTTTGTTTTCAGAAAAAAACTTAAGAAATCCTACACTCTTATAAATACTCCTGAGCTACTTTACATATTTTGGGACTATACACCAGAGTTGTGAAGAGACTCCACTACAGCGGTGAGTAGCAACAGCAGCAATACCACCCCCACATTTTTGGGGTAGTCCTTCCTTCCCATAAGGGCCACAGATCCCAGAGGAGAAGGTCCTCTATTTCTAGGTTTAACAAGCCAGCTCCAGCAAGCTCCCATTTTGATGGGGTTATGCCATACTTTTCCTCTCTATCTCTCGTCCCCTACCTTTACCCGTCTCTCTTCAGGGACCCCCCCCCCTCACAAGACATTGCTCTTTGAGCAGGTTCATTCTCTACAGACTCTTGGGGCTGCAGAAAAATTCTCTCTGCAGCACTGGGGACAGGAGTTCTACTTTTGGTATTTCCTGGTTCCCAAGCCCAAGGGAGGGATGAGAACTGTCCTTGACTACCTCAGTCTTAACAAATATGCTAGATATGTGAGATTCTGGATGGTCACACTGACAACTATCATCTGTGCCTTAAATTACAATGACTGGTCTGCTGCCCTGGTCTTTCAGGACTCTTATTTCTACATAGCAATCCTTCCAAGTCACAGGAGGTTCCTCAGGTTTGTCATGTCTGGCCAGCACTACCAGTACAATGAGCTGCCTTCTGGCCTATCTTCGGCTTCCCTGGTTTTTAACAAGTGTATGATTGTGGTAATAGCATACTTCAGGAAGAGGAGAGTTCATATTTTTCCTGTATATGGATGATTGGTTACTGAAAGTCCAGAGAAGAAGTCTTTTGTCATGTCCACTTCACACTATGCCTACTTAATCATCTAGGTCTCATCCTAAACTGCAGAAAGTCATTATTAGGTCCAGGTTTGTTGTTGCCCAGCTAGACTCCACTACTTCATGAGCATTTCTACTGATGGAGTGATTCCAGGTAATTCACCACCTATGTCTGGAGATGAAGTCTCAACGTTCAACTACAATCTGAGTATGCTTGAGATTGCTCGGCCATATGGTTGCACGCATGCATAAAGTCCAATATGCTGTCTGTGCTTCTGCCCTCTTCACATGTGGCTGAGGTCAGTCTATCATCCAAATTGTCATCCCTTGGACAGACTGGTCCGATTTCCTCTGCCAATCCTAGGATGGCTTATGGTGTTGGATGGTTCAGGGCAGTGTCTGCAAGGGTATTCCCTTTGGTCAGTCCCCACTATTGCCAGGCCTATTGTCACTGGGATACCTCCTTTACAGATTGAGGAGTGCATCTGGGATTGCTGAAATTTCAAGGCCTGTGGTCAGAACAGGAAGTTTCTCTGCATATCAGTGTGCTGGAGCTTCATGACATCTGCAGTGCCTGTCAGGCACTTCAGGATTACATCAGGGTTTCAGCAGTGCAAATCCTTATTGACATTGCCACCATGGTGCATTACGTGAACAGACAGCAGGGGGCACACTCCAACGTGCTGTTTAGTATTGCATCAAGCCACTGTGGACAATCACTTACCTGGGATCCAGAAGCACCGGGGAGATCACCTTAGCAGAAATTTTCCCCTGAATCATAGTGGTTTCTGAAGTTTAGCATTAAGTGGTCCATTTTTGCTGTTTGGGGCATACTGACAAATGACCTGTTCATCATGAGAAATAACAGAAAATGCCAGCTGTTTCATTCCTGAGGTCCTTGACCAATGCTTTTCACCTGACCTGGGAATTGGCACTCCTGTTTGATTTTCCTTCAATTCTGATAATCTCAAAGATCTTTCTCAAGCCAAAATTATACCAGGCCAGGCTCATTCTCATTTTTTCAGTGTGGCCTAGACAATACTGGTTCTCCAAGCTCTTTGTGTTACTGGTTTGGCCTCCCATATCCCTTTCTCTTCACTGCAATCTCCTGAATCAGCATCACAGTTAGATTTTTCATCAAGCACTGAGCTCCCTGCATCTCACAGTGTGGATGCTGGATGGTTAGATAAGGAGGAAGAGGAGGAACAATGTTTGATCAACAGATCTTGCTCAATAGTAGGGCTCCCTTCACCAGGGGAACCTATTCGGCCAACTGGAAGCAGTTGTCTATATGATTGTTAGCCCAGGGAGTGCATCCAAAACTCGCTGGTATCCAGGACATCTTGGAGGACCTGTTACATCTTCAGTCTTCTGGCCCTGTGCTTAGTTCTCGGCGAACACCCCAGCAGTGATTTTGGCATTTAATCTGCCATCCATGGGAAGTTGGTGTTTTCCAATCCTGTCTGGTACCCAGCAGGGAGTTCAGCACAAATCATAGAATCATAGAAAATTAGGGTTGGAAGAGACCTCAGGAGGTCATCTAGTCCAACCCCCTGCTCAGAGCAGGACTAAGACCAACTAAATCATCCCAGCCAAGGCTTTGTCAAGATGGGCCTTAAAAACCTCTAAGGATGGAGATTCCACCACCTCCCTAGGTAACCCATTGCAGTACTTCACCACCCTCATAGTGAAATAGTGTTTCCTAATAACCAACCTAGACCTCCCCCACTGCAGCTTGAGACCTTGCTTCTTGTTCTGTCATCTGCCACCACTGAGAACAGCTGAGCAACATCCTCTTTGGAACCGCCCTTCAGGTAGTTGAAGGCTGCTATCACTCTTTTCTTCTGCAGACTAAACAAGCCCAGTTCCCTCAGCCTCTGCTCGTAAATCGTGTGCCCCAGCCCCCTGATCATTTTTGTTGCCCTCTGTTGGACTCTCCCAATTTGTCCACATCCTTTCTGTAATGGGGGGCCCAAAACTGGACAGAATACTCCAGATGTGTTCTACCAGTGCCAAATAGAGGGGAATAATCACTTCCCTCGATCTGCTGTCAATTCTCCTACTAATGCAGCTTAATATGCCGTTAGCCTTCTTGGCAACAAGGGCACACTGCTGACTCATCCAGCTTCTCATCCACTGTAAACCCCAGGTCCTTGTTGAACCTCATCAGATTTGTTTTGGCCCAGTCCTCAATTTATCTAGGTCACTCTGGACCCGCTCCCTACCTTCCAACATATCTACCTCTCCCCCCATCTTAGTGTCATCTGTGAACTTGCTGAGCGTGCAATCCCATCATCCAGATCATTAATAAAGGCGTTGAACAAAACTAGCCCCAGGACCAACCCCTGGGGTACTCTGCTTGATACCGGCTGCCAACTAGACATCAAGCCGTTGATCACTACCTGTTGAGCCTGACAATCTAGCTAATTTTCAATCCACCTTATAGTCCATTCATCCAATTCATACTTTTTTAACTTGCTGGCAAGAATACTGTGGGAGACCGTATCAAAAGCTTTGCTAAAGTCAAGATGTATCATGTCCACTCCTTCCCCCATATCCACAATGCCAGTTATCTCATCATAGAAGGCAGTCAGGTTGGTCAGGAATTACTTGTCCTTGGTGAATCCATGTTGACTGTTTCTGATCACCTTCCTCTCCTCCAAGTGCTTCAAAATGGTTTCCTTGAGGACCTGCTCCATGATTTTTCCAAGTACTGAGGTGAGGCTGTAGTTCCCCGGGTTCTCCTTCATCCCTTTTTTAAAGATGGGCACTATAAGGAAGGAAAAGAGATGAGTAGGAGGAGATGCTGCAGAGGAAAACCTCACTGCCTCTTCCAACTGCATAGGACTGTGGACAAGACTAGAAGTAGCTGGGATGAGTGTTTCAAACCCATTGGTCTCCTGGCCAAACTGGGATAGTTAGCAACTGAGCGGGGGCGGGAGGGCAATAATTTGCAGATTCTGGATCAGCTACAAAGAAGCATCCAGACTTTTGATTACTTTTCAAAAAAAAGGGTTACCTTCCCTTAGAGAGTCATATTGATAACTATAGTGCTACTAATGTCATTTTATACCAGAGGTCATACAGTTGAATCCACTAGAATACTAAGCAAAAGATAAATGTGTGGTGTCTAACCTGAAACCAAAAGATCACGTCATAAAAGCTCTTAACTTGGTGTCCCAATGCACTCAAAGTGGGACTGAAATTCTAACTGTAGACAAAAAACTGGCACAACTCCATTAGTTTGTGAATATCCAGCTTCAGAAATATGTAGCACATTTTGCAAAAGATGTAAAGCATGTTATTCATTTCCAGCACCATGGAATTACTTTTCTTTCTATTACATTACGTGCTGACAGCATCTTAATATAAATCTTTTACCCCTCAAGATTAAACTTTTTCTTCTGAATGGTCCTCACTTACTAATTTGGTCAAGGTTACAATCAGACTTGGCTCTTTTGGCACAAATGAGGACTAAATAAAAGTAGAAAGCTGAAAAAATGCTGCACTTCCTAGAAGAATCTTTCATGGGGGAAAAACGTAATTTAATTTTAAATGGATTTAATCATGGTTAAATAATGCTAGACCAACAGACTATTTGTTTAATTGAATAGAGATATAAGATGTAGCACAGGTAATTTGTTAGGCAATGAAAATTCAGATGTGATTACATTTTCTTCACACACACACACAATATCTACCCTCCGTCCTCTTCAGAGAATGCTAAGCATATTATGTATCCTTTTGTGATTGGTATCATCTAATGTGAAATGTCAATAATATGTGCTGTTTAGATCATTTCACCAAGAGAAGCTGGGCTGTAAGAACAGTATGACTGTTATTCTGAATTTTCTGCCTTACATGGGTACTGCACAACTTGAAGATTAAATATGCTAATTTTAGACTACTATTGATTTTAAGGGTCTAATCCCTACAAAATAAGAATGCCTCAATGTCGGAATGAAAAGTTAAATTTGTCAAAGGAAAGTTATGAACAAATTGGGGACTGTATTGTCTTTTCCCTCCCCCCAGAAATGGAAAATAACTAGATTGTCTTTATGAGGATCTGGTCTGAAAGAGTAATTAAACTGTTCCAGAAAAATAATAAATATAATATCATATTTCATTAACAGTTATCAACTTTCTCCAAAAAGATTATTGATAATAACTTACACTAAGTATACATCCTTCTAAAAGTTTTGGTGTTTTTATTTGGCTTAGCGGACTGGAAATGGGACGTACAGCTTAGTTTTCTTCTGAAGTCTGCCAATTCAAATCCACCTCAGGGCAACAATCCTACTGAGGAATTCACCTCTATGGACCTCTGCCCTCACATTCAGCCCCATTAGTAGGATGAGAGCCCAGGTTAATACTGAATGCACGTAGTCACCATTTGGCTAATAATTTGAGTAAAGTTAATTTGGTGGTTTTATAGTCCATTCCCTAATGGACAGGTTTCACACCTCAGAAACCACCACTGAAGTAATTACTTCATGTGATTGTTGGGATTCTCATAAGGGAGAACAAGGATACCATGGCATTAAGACTGAATTCCTCCACTCAGTTCCAAAAGTAGCCCCTCTGGGTGACTGAAATACATGGGCAGGACATTGTGAAGGAGTTTGCACTGCCCCGACATATAAATTGAGAATTTCAGTGTCTAAAGTGCTCAATCTAGCACCTTTCATGAGGGCTAAAAACAAGTAGAATTCCATAATGTGTTTTGTGCTGTAACGGAGTACACTAGTAATTTTTCCCTCTGTTACGTGACTCAGTTGCCTTACATCATGACAAAAGTTCCTAAGTACGGCTCCTAAGTACACTTTTCACATCAGTATGACTGAATTGGCAATATGCACATGGAGACATTTAAGGCGGAGGATGCTAGATAACTACAGAGGCACCAGAGGAGGAAGGAGAACTGGCTGCTCTGTGAGGAGGAAACAGGCTGCTAGCCACTTTAGGCAGCAGACAGTGCTCCAACTCTGACCCAGGTCCCCTGTCCATTGAGGTCAAGAACCAGTATACTGTATAGGCAACAGGACAAAAGGAGCAGACCCCAACCGCTGAGGAGGAGAAGCCAACTTTTCCCAAGGGAGGGTGACAGCCATCACACCCAAGAGGAAGGGATGTAGGGTGGATGGTATTAGGGATGCCTTTCTGAGGGGGACAGAGATCTGCCAACCTGACATAATGTCCTAGGAGGTGTGCTGTCTGCCTGGAGATTGCATCCAAGACATTACAGAAAGGTTGCCAAGGCTCATCTGTCCCTGTGATCACTATCCCATGTGGCTTATTCATATGGGTGCTAGTGATACTGCTGCAAATGACCCCGAGAAAATGAACAGTGATTACAGGACTTTGGGAAAAAGGGTGAAGAAGTTGGAGGCACAAGTTATGTTCTTTTCCATTCTCCAGGGTGAGGTCAAGGGCCCAAGCAGGGGCAGGAAAATCCTGGAGATGAATGCATGGCTATACAGATGGTGTTGATGGGAAGACTTTGGCTTTCTTGACCATGGGAGCTGTACTGGAAGGAGACCTATTCACAAGAGATGGGATCTACCTAACCAAGAAGGGGAAAGGTATCTTCATGTACCAACTCACCAACCTACTGAGAAGGGCTTTAAACTAGGTTCAAAGGGGGTATATGACAAAAGCCCACAGGCAGGTATAAAGAAAGATGACCTTAACAGAAGGCTAAATGGTGTGTGTTTGTTTGTGTGTGTGTGCGCATGCGTGTGAGTGGGGAATAGACAATTACAATAGTGTCATAGGTATAACAGTGGGGAACCTGCTCAACATTTTAGATGTCTATTCACAAGTACAAGGAGCATGGGGAATAAATTGTTTTAGTCCGTAAAATAAATTATAACATAGTTGGCATCACAGAGACTTGGTGAGATAAAGCTCATGATTGGGATATTGGTAGAGATGGATATAGCTTGTTTAGGAAGGACAGGCAAGGCAAAAAGGAAGGAGGTGTTGCATTAGACATCAAGAATATAGATAGATATAGATATATTTTGTTCTAAGGTCAAGAAGGAGGTGAGAGGTAGACCAGTTACAAGTTTCTGGGTTAAAATAACTCCAGGGATGATGTCATGGTAGGGGTTTACTATAGATCACCAAATCAGGAGGAGGAGGAGGTAGATGAGGAATTTCTAGAACAAATAACCAAAATATCCAAAATACAAGACATGGTCGTAAAACCACAAGTCCTGGTAGTAATGGGAGACTTTAACTATCCAGATATCTGTTGGAAAAGTAATACAATAAAACACAAAATATCCAGTAAGTTATCGGAATGTATTAAGGAAAACCTTTTGTTTTTGAACAAGGAGGAAGTAACCTGAGGAACAGCCATGCTGACTAATAGGGAGGAATTGGTTGTGAATCTGAAGGTTAAAGGCAGTTTGGGTAAATGTGATCATGAAATTAGGAAACACTTTCAAACTCTAAGAATAGTTAATCTCTAGAACAAGCTTTCAAGGGCAGTTGTGGAATCACAATCATTGGACTTTTTAAAGAATAGGTCAGACAAACACATGTCAGGGATGGTCTAAGTACATTCCATCCTGCTTCAGCACTGGGGGTTGGACTAGACCTCTTGAGGTCCTTCTAGCCCTACATTTCTGTGGTTCCAGTTCTCTGTTTAATTAGATCAAGTCAGACTTAGTTCATCTGGATCTGCAGTACTATTATCATCACCGTATGTAATCTGTTACTTCCACTCTTACACTTGAATAAATAAAAGTTAATTTCAGTAGCTAAAGAAACTGATTTCCAGCGCTTTTTCAGAAGAGTATAATCCTTCCCATTATGCTACTTAATGGCTTTTTACAATGTTTATACTTCAGTTTAGAAAAATAATATCTATTTCTCATTACCACTCATTCATTTTTTCCCTGTGATGTCCTTCAGCTGAAGGCATATTGATTCAGGTACATTCAGACTCTGATGCATTAAGAAGTTCCTTTCTTTGGTGGTCTTCATAAGTTTTGCCAGAGAATGGCTTCTGTTGTGCACACTGTATATACCAACTCAATTTGAGCTTTCAGCTGTGGTATACCCACACACAAAAATGAGTGTAAAACGTCACAATAGACAATGTGTGTTTTAATGGAATGAGTTAAGTAAACTTGTGTCAATTTTTTTCCTAATCATGCCCTTAGATTACAAATCTTTTAATAAAGAATGTTTTTCCTTTCTCCTGTGAAACATCTACCACATTTCTGGTGCTTTTTAAAAAATATTAGTGGTGATTTCTATTGGTTCAGATTCTAACTGGTTCAAGGAAGAGGCGTATGCCCTATAAAAGGAAAGAGGTAAATTAGTTGAGTAGTACCTTGTTAAGAAACATTGATAAAAAAGAGATATAGACAGAAGTCTGATATACAATAAGGTTATACGAAAATACTTGAGTGGATGATGCATTAATATGAGCTTTTTCCTGGATTATTTTACAAAAAAGATTCAGGTAAAACAGGTTTGCAAAAGATACAGTTGTATTTATATTTTTCATTTTTAATATGGGGCTGTACAAAGTAAAAAATGGTGGCTTCTGTCTCCCCCCTCCCCCCATGTTGAATATTGCTGCTCCTGTTGGCACAGTGTAGGGTTGGTACATCCTGTCACACAGTCGTCAGGACTCCCTGTGTGATTAGGTAGTTGCAACAAGGAGGACTCAAGGTCCGCAGTGGGGCCGAGCAAGCTATCAGTCCTCAGCCCCTAGGCACAGATCAAAAAAACAGGCTATTGCCACTGAACCTCCTGGCTGGGGCAGGCATCAGCAACTGGGGGGTTCTGACCCTCTGGGCAGGGCAGAACAAACGGTCTGTCTGTAGCCCATGGGTGAGGAAGAGCAAACAAACAGTAGAACCCCTCCGCGGGTTTCCAACCATGGGCCCTGTGAAGCTGGGAAATTCACCATTAAAGGTTTGAGAACTGGCTTCTACTACATTCCCCGAGTCACTTCCTACTGTAAGGTGAATCTTGGGCATCTCCCCGGCTGGCAGAGGCTTGGCATCCCAGTCAGTCTCCGGGTCATCCACAGCGTAGTCCGGTCCACAGGTCCCACTGCTTGGAGAGGCACAGGTGCCTCTGCAGGAGCCTGCAGCACACATCCTTCCTCTTCATCATCCAGCCCAGACTGAGCTAGGCTGCCTCTTTTTATCTGTCCCTTCCACCTGGAGCATGCGTCACAAGGCCAAGAGGGCATAGCCTCCTGGGCCCACAGCTATTGGTCTGGCTCCATTGGTCCAGGACGTGTTTGGTACACCCCGTCACAGCCTCTTCCTTCATATCTTGAAAGCTCTGCCTCTTGGAAAGGAGTACCTGCATTTTAATTTGTGTCTGTGGGCACAAATCTGGATGAAAGGAGCTTTTGTTTGATTTGAGAATTCCTTTTAATAAAGAATTGAAGAATGCCAACCGGAGAAACAGAAAAATTAGAGATGAGAAGAGGCAAGGGTCTAATCCAATGTTTTTCAACATGTGGTCTGCAGACTCTTGGGAGTCCGCAGACTATGTCTAAGATTTCCAATGCGGTCTACACCTGCATTTAACATTTTTAGAGGTCAACAAATGAAAAAAGGTTAAAAACCTCTGGTCTAATTAATTCCTTTCTGCAGGAAACTTGTTTCTCAGTAGGTCTGTCCAGTGATAGTAATAGGGTCTGGAAAAACAAAACAAAACCCACTTTATTATAATGTTGTAAATTTAATTAGAATTTGGAGAGTTTCTTCCAACCATTTCTAATTTTATTCTCATTTTGATTTTGAATGCTGCTGATTGCATGGGCATACTATAATTTAGCTTATAAAAATGTCATAGCAAGCAGAATTTTCTAGTGATACTTTTAACATGTAAAGAATCAAATGTTTAGTCCACCTGGGCAAGCCTACTGAAGTGTTGATGCCTATCTGAAGCACAACAAGTCAAACCCCGTGAGTGTGAAAATTTTCTGAAACCAGTCTTTCTTGCAAGGTTTCTAGAATCTCCTGCTTCAGGACAGGGGGGACTGAATGCAAAAAGAGCCTTCTCAAGGTATTTCAGCATTTCCTTTATTAGCCTGGGTGGAATGAGGAAGTTCAGGTGCATGTGAAAATTAAAACTAAAAGAGCAGGTGGAAAGGTAGCTGACTTTTTTTCATATTTCTAATGTAATTTTCATTTTGATTTTTAAGTGGCCATTTAGAGCCTATTTTAGCCATCCTGGTTGTTACACCCATAGCACAAGGCTCTTCGCTAAGGCCAGTCTCTGCTGGATACAGCAGGATAGGGGAGCTGGATGTCTCTGTGCTCTGTTAGAATAGCTTCAAGCAGTGGCCCCATGCATTTCCAACCCTAACATGCACATCTGTATTGGAGATTGGCGGGAGGGAGATGTAGGAGCCAGCTGTGCTGACTATATGCTTTCTAGGGATTAGCTCATTCAAGGGAAGTTTCCAGTGGGGAATTTGGAGGTGGATTATGCTCCCTTTGTTTCACCTGACCAAATCTGAACCAAAACCAGAATTTCTCGTATAGAATTCATTCTTCAATTTCCTCTGTCCCACTCTTATTTGCTGTGGTCTTCTAGTGCATGTGTTTTTTGGTTGGTTGGTTGGTTGGTTTTGTCTTGTCAAAGATTCTGCTTTGTATTTAGGGGCAAATCCAGGCCTATTCTCTGCCATGAAGGTTCCTCTGGAAATAAATCTGGTGCAGCTCCAATGCAGAAAAACAGCACTCCAGGAATGTGCACTACCTTGTATTGTTCAGACTCCAGTGTAGGGTCTTATGATAGTGCAGAATGGTGCAGATCAGAGTGAGGCCTGAGGTCCTCTGCTGCTCAGCTCTGTAGTCATTGCACTGTTCAGTGGGGATATTTTGTGGCCATTTAGGGCCATTAAAGAAGGTGTAGGAGTGACTCCATGCCATTTTGAAAGTAGCTCCATAGTTGGTCTGCTCTTTGAAGAATATCCCTTTCTCCATCTTCCAATTTGTAGAGACAACTAGTGCCTTTCCTGCTATTTAGATATGGGCACTGAATCCTCAGGTGTGACCCAGAGTGGGAAAGGGAAGTATAGGGAAAATATTTCCTTTTTTTCTAAAATAGTATGTAGGTGGACATATTGGATATCTGTCTACATCTCTCTTGGTAGTTACCGGAAACTATCATCACAAACCATTCATAAATAAAGCTGCCACCATATATTCCTAATTATGAAAAATTCTTTCCAGTAAGCTCCAGCCAAGGTCTTTCTGGATAAACCCTGCAAACTAATTATTTAAAGGTAACCTATATGTTTGTTGCCTACACAGTTGTTTTTGTAAACCACTTGTGAAAGCAGATGACATTATTCATACACATAAAAAGCCTTATTTGTGGGGAATCAGTTAACGTGCTTGTGAATTCTGTGCTTGTGTGCAGAAGTAAATATGTGTACTCAGGTAATTTGCATGTACTGAATTGTGCATTCACTATGGAGGTCAGGATGAGGCTCATTTGAAAATATCACATATTATTATTAAATCTCTGTTCATATTTTGTTGTTTTTGCATAATAATTGTATGGCAGGCAAGAAGGGAAGGAGAGTAATCAGAGAGCAACCTAATATTTGATCCCTGAAATTCAATATTTCTTAAATACTCACACTAACTTCCTTTAAGGAGCAGATTTCTGATTCTTTAATTACAAATTGAAAGGACATGTCTGGATAATGACTTGTTAGCAGACAATTAAAATGATAACTTCTACCACCTTGTGCTGTGACCGCCATCAGACCTCCGTGTTAAGCAGTGTGGGGCCTGGCCACTACTGGGAAGGGAGAGTTAAAATGAACACTTACATGTTGTAGAAAGTGGTATTGACATTAAGTTTATAAAGTGAAAAATAATCCTTTGGGATGAAAGGTTCTGTATTAAATGTGAGATTGTTACCATTGTTATAGCCTCTGAGCTACGAAAGACTAATTGAATAAAAGACTATTTAGATTCAGTAAAGATTCACCCCAACTCACTCTCTAAGCCAGTGCATAAACCTTGTTACCTCCCCTATTTCTTTTTCCTTTGTGAATTATCTTGCTAATCCAAGTCTTAGCTAGATTAATTTAATTGACTAAAAAAAATTTCCCATGGCCGTTTAAAGGGAGTATCTGGTCCTACTGTATATTGTGCTTGGCACTGCATGAGAGAGAAACATTCTAAGGAACCTATTTATTTTCTTACCTCTGTCACACTGTCTAGAGTGGCTCACTACCGTGAGTGCCCACCTCAGGGCACACTGTCAAAAACAGGGCAGACACCTCAAACTGGTGATATGTTCTATAATTAGATTTTACCAAGCCAGTGACAAATGTGAACTCCTGGATCACTGTAATAGTCTTCCTATGGAGTCACAGACAGTGCCCTTAGACTCTCCACTTTTATCTTGCCACCCAGACAAAGTGGACTTAGTGATAAATGGTCACTTACACCAAATATCACACCACATTTAGACTGCTTCCAGTCCCAAGAGACTAATCACTTACACCAGATCATTTGATACCCTAGATCTTATACCAAAGATAATACCTCTAGCCAATCCTGTATTAAACTACCTAGAGGTTTATTAACTAGGACAAAGGAATGAGAGTTATTTACAGGTAAAAGCAAGCAAACATATAACATAAACAAATTATCATGTAAATCCTAATAGTGACAGAATTGTAGTGATCTGTTAATTCAAAATGTTTTTCAGGGTGGACCCAGGAGGCTAGCCCACAGGATCTCTGCCTTTAGAGTCTCAGGCCCAGTCAGAGGTCAAACAGCTAACAAGATTGAAACATTTCTTGTGACTTTGTTTTATTTCATTCAGTCAGTTTCTAAGTCCACAGAATGAGGTTCCCTGGAAGTAGCATTTCCCAGGTGCAATAGGGCCATTAACCAGTCCTTTGCATTGCAATGTTCCTAGATGGTCCATCTGATTTTGATAGTAATTCTGGATGGGCTTGGGGTACAATTCCCATGTCTGAGTTCACAAGTTCAGAGCAAACATTTTCAAAGTTATAAAGCAAAAATTACATATTTTCTTATAGCATGGAATACCGATGTTACAACTGAGATTGATGCATACGGCAATTTACATGCATTTCACAGAGTCTAAACACTAAATACTGAAGGGTATGCTTGTGTTCATTTTAAACAAAATGTGATTTAGAAGGTACATATGCATAAAGAAGCATGCTGTGGCTCACCACCCTAGGAACATTCTAGAAAAGGCCAAGGGGAGGGAGGTGAGCTCAACATGTGGAGTGGAGAAGTATAAGCATGTGATGAACAAATCCATACATATATAGAAAGATTAAATATGATTGGCTAGAGGTTTGTGTTACATAACTTGTTATGTAACTGCCATGTGCTATAAAATAGTCCCTTTCTGGAGGAACTCTGGCTGATTTTTATACCAGGGGCTCTCCCTTTGTGCACATTGAATAAAGTCTTGTTGAATTGAATCGAATGAAGTATCAAAGACCCTTGATTCTGCCTGGCAATTGACTCATTTGGTTATTATCGGAAACCACAAAATCCCAACAATACATTCTTATAAGACTAATACCTATTTTGAGCAAAACTAACATACAATTAACTGGTCCGGTCTCCAGCTATAAGTTTGCCAATTTTCAGCTCATGCCTGCAGCCTGGGCAAAAGCTGGCATCTGGCCTGCCAACAGAATTTTTTTTTAAATGCCTGAAATCTTGCCACATCAGCCAGCTATAGTGTTATAGTTAACACACCGTTAAGAATCAGGGGTGAATCCTGTAGTTAATTCTGGGGTTCCAGAGACCTCTGGTAGTCACTCAACCTGGTCACATTATCCAGTTGAACCCTCTGCTCCGAGAGTTTCTAGAACCCTGGTGCTAGTTTCTGGGCGCTATAAATTAGGCTTTGTTTTAAGTGTAGCTTCTCAACTGACTCTTAAAAGTAACTTGAATGGGGGATTCATTCATACATTGTTTAAAGAGGTTTTAACTCAACCTATAACATGATTTCACACAGCTCATAACAGTATGCAGGTTAATGATGTTTTATCAGTATTGTGCAAGCAGACTTTATTGTTGATAGATTGATGGCCTGGATACCAATGCTTATTTGCTTTCATAAGTTCTTTAGCAATTGTTTCAACATTTTTTATAAGCACCCAGAGTAAATATAGGGGCTGTTTAAGAGATTGAAGAAGTAAATAAATGTTCTTTCATTGCAATAAAAATAGTTATGTGAGACTTATGTTATTCTAAAGTGACCTTCTGCTGAACATGATTGGGCAGGTTCAAAAGTACGTTCACCTGCCATTCTGCAAGCTTGTGCATGCACCTAAGAGTCTCACAGTATTTTTTTTTTCTGTATGAATAAACAGTTGGTTATGAGAGTCATTCAGAATTCACTGGGTTGCTTGTGCTGTCCAATTGTTATATTTTTCCTTTCTTTTCTAATGATTGTTCTACAAATTATCCAACTGTTAAAATGACTGTGTGGAAACAGAAACATGGCTGCAGCACTTGGACATATGGTTACATCTGGTGAATTACTTGTGCACTGGATCATACTGTATACATACAGAGATTTTTGAACATGTTGTCACAGCAAATGCTGTTATGCAGACAAAAGTACTGAGTTTACTCTGGGGAAGCATATTGCTGATTTAGGAGTGTAATGGCCTCTGACAAACCTATTCATAAGTGTTACATACAGTTGACACAGTAGCAGTAGTTCAGGAACATTTTCCCTAATTGCTTTTGGTGATGGTTGACAGGTTTTGTTTTCTCAAACAAAACCAAGAAAAAATAAGTCTATTATCTGAGTACATAGTAGACAAGATGCCAATCATTTTGGCTTCTGCTGAAGATTTTAAACTATATTTTTTATCAGCTGTGGCTGTACTGGTAGGTAGGATATCTGAGTTTAGAATTACAGTAAATGAAGGTTGTTTATTGTTAAACTCTTGGAAGCTGACAATATAGTCTGTACAATTGGCTGAACTGCAAAAAAAATATTATCGGAGGAATTATGCCTTTTTATTCTGTTATTCTGTTTGTCAAATGATCTTCATTTCTACAAATGCATTTGCTATTCGTAACTATTTGCTGAATAGTCTGGATCAGCAATTTTCAGCCTGTGGGTATTTGTGAACTACTCTCTGATTATTTCTTATTTGTAATTTGTGGTGTGCAGTTGGTCATGCAAGATACATATCTTTGTTTGGATGACCCTTTGATTTGAGGATTGAATGACTGACACTTTTTAAGCAAAGAAATAACAAGTAACAAATAATAACACCCTTGTAGAAGTAAAAGACCATTGCCAGGATTTGCTTGTCCATGGTGACCTACTAGGGAACAGTTAAGACATGACTTCTCTGAGTCATGGACTTCCGGCCATCTTTGGTACATTACTGAAGTTCTGAACAGCTGAGCCTGTTACTATTATAATTGTCTTCAGTTCTGAACCTCAGAATTCTGTATATAGTAGACTTATTTTTGGAGTGAGGGTATTGCCTAATCTTTTACCTCTCCACCCTGCCATCCTTCAAAACACAGGGTCAGCATTGTCGACTGCTCCCTAGACTGCATCTTTCAGTCCTTGAGTCGGCCGGAGTTCAGCAGAAGAGGTACTTCAGGGCATTAGATCTGGTACAGAGGCAAACACAGAAGTCCTTGTGCTTTGCTGGGTACCCAAGATCTTTGGGATTCGAGGACCTTTCTTCTTCCTTGGAGAGTGTGTGGGGGCAAACATTAACTAACATTTTTCACCTGTGACAATTAGCTGCAATCCCAGATGAGAGCTTTGAAGGAAACAGATTTTAGTCACACATTTGGATAAACATCATTTAAGTGTTGCATGAATTGCTCAACCATGCAATTAATGAGAGATAATGGGCCTCAATTTGTTTCCAAACAGCTCTGTTTTCCTCTAAACATAAGTGGCATTTTGTCACCCTGCTACAAATGGCCTGACTGAAAGATTTGAACACATTACAAAAAGCAGACAAAGGGGTAATTAAAAGGAATAGTTAGGGATGTTTGAAAGCTTTCCCTTGAAATAAATGATACTAGACACAAGCAGTCCTCACAGTGTCAATCTCTTACAAATGGCTGGGAGAGTTCTCAAAATATGAAATAGACTGTGAGAGGACGTGACACTGTCCACCAGAGGATGATGGCTTTTCACTTTTTTTGTCATGAATTTCCATACAGTAAATAATTAGTCTGTCTGTCTGTCTGTCTCTCTCTCTTCCTGTTCTTTTATCTAATGCAAGCTTTGTTCCTGGATCCCCCCCCCCGGCTCCCCAGGGAGAGGTAATATGAAAGAGAAACAAGCAGCCGCTTTCACCAAAAGACAAATAATTCAAATACATTAGCACTGAATGGCCTGCACTTATGTATGATTACTTGAATTATATCACTACAAGGTGGAGACAGAGGGTGGCACAGAGAGATGGTTCCCCAAACTTGATTCCTCACCTCATGACACTGCCCTGCAAAAAATTAATTAAATGTCATCATCTTCTGGAGATTGTTCTTGTGCTAAAGACACCAGGACTCAAGTGACATGGATTAAATTCCTGGCTCTACCACAAATTCTTTTGTGATCTTGGGTAAGTCTTTTGCCTTAGTTCCCCATCTAAGATAGCGATACTTCCTTTGTCTGTCTTATGTATTTAGACTGTGAGGTCTTTGGGACAGGGACTGTCTCTTACTACGTATGTATATTGCTTAACAGACGGGGTCTTCTAGGCACTAGCGTAGTATAATTAATAACAATATGCTAACTTCAAGATGTACTGTTGTTTATTACCAAGGAAGTGAGTCAATTGTTGCTTCATGAAGCTGAAAGAAATTCAGAGCATTATATTTTTTTCTTTTTTATCTCTTCAAATTCTGCTCATGATTAACTTCATTTACAAAAGGTAATACAAGTATTACAAAAATGTTCAATTTCTTAAGAAAATTCAAGAAGCATTAAACATAAAATCACTAAGGTGGGTTTTTTTTAACACCTCTTTTTATCTTTGACTCTTTGATGTCTTTGTGTCAATTCAATACTAAACCAAGATCTGGAAAGTAACTTCACTTTGTTTAATGCAGTACTTTTCTCTAAGCTGCTTTTTCATTAGTAATTTGTGAGAGTGCACAATTCAGAGATATTTAATTCCTCCCTGACATTGTGAAAGATTCCTTGAAACTTAACAGAAGCCATCATGACTTTCATAATTAAGAAAGGGATCAAGGAAGGAATTTACAGCCCCCTACAGGATTTAAGGATAGGAAGTCTTTGGTGAGACTGATTACCTACCATATAGAACAATATTAAGACAACAGTTTCTTCCAAGTCTTCAGGGATGCGTAAAGAGAAGGGCAAGAAAAATCAGTCAGAGAAAATAATTGTGGCAGGTCACAGGATTGAGGTAAGCAATATAATATTGTGTACCTAAAAGATTATTACTAAATACACTACTGATGGCAAACATCTCAGGCTAGATTAAATTATGTATTGATTTAGATTTTCACTAGTCTGCAAAACGAACAAACAAGCAAAAAATCATCTAACATTCTGGGTAAATTTGACAGTCTTTTAATAATACAATAATAAACAGACCCAGATAGAATCAAATAGTCCAGTGACAGCATAAATTAGACAAAAATGAATTAACCTTCTCAGCTAATCCCTATCAGAGTTACATACCACCATTACCCTGCACTGCCCTGCTCCATACAGGTGTGGGAGAAAAGATGGTCTTGGCGTTTAAACTTTTCAGTTTCACAGTCTGCAATTATAAGCAAAGCAAATGGGATATTAGAATGTATACTTACTAGAACAGTGGTTCTTAACCTTTCTAGACTACTGTACCCCTTTCAAGAGTATGATTAGTCTTATGTACCCCAAGTTATACCTCACTTTCTTACAAAACCAGACATAAAAATACAAGCATCACAGCACACTATTACTGAAAAATTGCTCACTTTCTTATTTTTACCAGATCATTATAAAATCAATTGATTGGAATATAAATTCCATACTTATCATTTCAGTCTGATACTTGAGCCTGTTTTTCACTTATGAGCCTTGTCTGAAGCCAGAGCCCTGCCACCCTGGGCTGAAGCACGTAACTTAGCTTCACGGGGCCTCCTCTGGTGTGGTGCCACAGGCAGCTGCCCTGTTTGTCACCCCCTAATGCTGGCCCTGCACTTGCAACCCCCCTAAAGCCATCCCATGAAACACTCATCTAGATGAGTTAATGTACCTCCTGGAAGACCTCTAAGTACTCTCAGGGGTACACGTACCCTGGTTGAGAACCGCTGTACTAGAGAACAAATCCAAAGAAATTATCATGGCACTGTCCATGTGAATCTGGCGATTGTACCATTTAGGATATCATTTCATAGAAGGAATGCAGTGAAGTAATAAAAGATCCAGAATAGTGCTAAGATAACAAAGAAAATCATCCAATCTTCCTTGGAAAATCCTAGCCATGATAAATATCTGAATATGAGAGATCTGCAGAGAAGATGGATGCTACAACACTCAAGAAAAGGAGTGCATGAACCAGAGTTATGATAATCATGCCATAAAGCTTTCCCAGAGAAATGTGATTTAAAAAATAGAGTAAGTAACATCTTCAATAGTTTGCCAAAGGTAGTGACAGGAGCTACACTTCATTTTTAGAACAAATAACAAAAGCATGATACAAATTAAATCCCCAAGAATGGTGGACAGAAATAGATGTGTTGCTGATACGTCTTCCATTATTAAATATTACCAAGATGCTAGTTATAGAAACAAGTAATTTCTTTCCTTTCCTCTCAGATAAGGGCTGATGGCAAATATCTCAGGCTAGATAAAATTATTTATTGATTTATATTTTCACTAGTCTGCATTTTCAGTAGTCTTCCATTGAAGTCAATGGCAACATTTCCAAAGACTCTAATGGAAATTGGATTGGCCCCAAAGTGGGACAAATTCTACTCTAGTATCAGGACTAAGGCCCTCAGCTGTGCCTGCTCAGTTCTTCTGATGCCCTAATGAGCCAGGTAGGCTGCCCAATGGACTGTTCTGCCTGATTGGCTGAGTAAACCAGCAGGCCAGTTCTTACGTAGGCGCATCAGTAGTTCACTGGCTGCTCAAAAGACACATACATGGACTTTCTGCCTCCCTGTGCTCATCTTTCTAAACCCTGCTTCTGCTTTGTTCCTCCACCACTCCAATCTTGTTCCCATCCAGTTCCAGTCCTGGTCCTGCCTTCCCTGACTCCTGGTTATTTAGTTCCAACCCTTGACTATAACTCTTGCTCTGCCTCAACCCTTAGCTCTGGCATTCAGACTTTGACTTCAGTCCCGACCCTCAGCTCCAATTCCTGACTCTGACTATGTCTTTGGCATTTCAAACTCCATACACTAGGCCTGACTCCCACTCCAACCAATAGGCCTGACCACCTACAACCTGGTCCACTGACATCTAGTTACTCACGTGTAAACCTGGAGTGATTTTGGTACAACTGAGGTCAAATCTAGCCAAGTCTCCCCTCGATATGAGCCTGAAAACTTACCTACTTCTTGCATCAATATGAGACATGCATTATTTTCCATTCCTTTGTTCACGCTAGTGATTAATAAATCATTAACGTACAGTACTTGTGCAAAGCTTGTTGGAATTGGAAAACAAAATAGTGTCTGATCTGATTAAAAAGAAATACATTGCACTCGAGAATAAATAGCTTCGACTTGTTAATATGTTCCGTTTAAAAAAATATACCCCAGTCTAAGACTAAACACATTTACATTCAGTTTTCCCAAATTGTGCTATAGGTTATAGGTCTCTTAATGAGAAGTCTCTCTCCAATGTGGTGAGACAATGGACATAAGTGACCTAAAATTAGAGCACCAGTAGCTGATTTTACTTTATCAATGATTAAATTATTGAACAGCTGTAATGTCTATTTATTATTATTATTATTTTATTTATTTATTATTTGTTGCACAAAAGAAGTCCCAGCATGCTCATGGCAACACAGATTTAATAATTTACCTTTACATTATAAAGAAGCTGAAATGGAGAATTTTGTATCTTCCCCCCTCCTTTTTTAAAAAAAATAACCTGTGAATTCTTAGGTCAAGAATTTCAGATTTGAGTGCCTGACTTTAAGGTGCCCAGTGTGAGATGCTTTTAAATGGCCTCATCATTTTTTGACAATCAGGTCCCTTTAGATGTCTCAGGTTTAGCACCCATAAAACAAGGTGCCCCAAATCTCTAGTTATTCTTGAATTTAGTTCTTATAGAGCCACTGTGGGCCAAATATAACCTTAGTGTAGGGATTAACTCCATTGAAATTCATGTATTTGCCTCTTCTTACACTAAGGTTGACTTTGTTTCAGTAGGAGACCCAGCCTGGTACTTGCATTTTCTTTAATTTTCTTTCATTCTAATCTTTTCCATTAAAAAAATGCGAGGGATCAGTATATTGTTGACCTAGAAATAAAATTAAAAGGGACAATGTGCCAGGAAGTATGTAACTGAGGGGTAGTGCTTTTGCAAAAGGCCATCAGAAGAAAGGAATTACTGAGAATATATTGTGTCTCTTCTGCCTTTGCGTACTAAGGCTAATGGAGAGTGAAATTTGTTTCTTTAGGTAATTTTCAGTGAATAGATCACTATCATTGACTTAATCTCCATGATTTTGACTTTTCTTTTTTTATTTCTTTGACACAGAATAATGTTCACACACATTTTTCAAAATGGTTTCCCAGGTGGAATTTGTGTCATGTCACAGTAGATGGGGAGAAAAAGGCAAATTGTGAATGGGAGACAACATTTGAGAGTGCCCCTGATGTGACAATAAGCAGTGCCATTCCATGGGCTTATAGCCGGGGGGTGGGGGTGGGGAACAGAAATATGCTAGGGGGTATGGGAGGGGGCGGGATGGGAGCAGGAAAACAGTTCATACTGAAAGTGCACTGGTAACTGGGGAGGAAAGCAATGTTCTGAGTTAAAATAAAACACAACTTATAGCAATTTAAAATGTTTGAAAGAGTTAATATTGTAAACTAAATTCATACAATAAAAATGGCGTTCTCTGCTGATTAGTATATTGTCTATAAAAGCAAAGGCTATTATAGTGGATGATTTTGACTATAATTCCGCAAGGCTGAGCAACAGAAAATACCCACACAGACCTACATTCTGTGGCCTGCATTGTGCAGGAGGTCAGACTGGATGATTATAGTGGTCCCTTCTGACCTAAATATCTATGAATCTATGAATCTATTTGCCTTGCATTTTCTACAATGAAAGTATTTCTTTTTCTTAACGGAACATATAAGGTAGTGGAGTTGCCATTCATTAAAGGGTTTCAGAATTTTCACCAGTCCCTATGTTTTAATAGTTTATATAGTAAACTTGTTGAAGGCATCAGTATGTCATGGCACCTTAACATAACCAAGGAATAACATCCCTGGTCAACTCTAAACTTTGTTTTATTGGTATTTTTCCTACCTCATAACTGAAATACTTTTGGTATGTCCTTTGTTGGCATAATATAGCTGAATGGAGTTAGTTGAAATCTTGCACACAAAACTTTTTCAGCAAAAAATGCAGATTTGTTGATATCAAAACATTTTGAAAATTTGTGTCAATTTCATCTGTTTTGAAAAAAAAATTCTGAAAAATTATAAGTGGCCAGTTTTGACAAGAAACATTTTGGTTTGAAATAACTTTGTTTCAAATTTCTTTTAATTTTATTCTGAAAAATTCAATGTTTTTTTTTAAAAAAGCATAATTAAAACAAAATATTTTTTTATTTTGTCAAAGAAAATATTTTGTTTGATCCAAACCAATATGTTTCTAAAATTTTCAATTTGCCACTTTTTTTATTTTTGACCAAAGCAGGTCAAATTGCCAATGAACTGAAAAATGTTGTCCACTCAGCTGTATTCCAGTATCTCTTTCACCTAGATACATAGAGCCTAGAAAAAACTACTTAGAGCTCCTTTGTAATCCAGTAATGGAATGCCTTTACTACTTAGAGTGTATGCTTCTTGGTGCAGGTGTAGCTTTTTTCATTATATGCCTGAACTTTGCCTAGCACAATGAGAAAAGGAGTACTTGTGGCACCTTAGAGACGAACCAATTTATTTGAGCATGAGCTTTCGTGAGCTACAACCAGCAGGCTAAGTAACCCAAAATCAACCTTTATGAATATATTGGAAAAGTATTGAAATGGTAATGAGAGCCATTCTTTGTAGATAGTTATCAAAGCATTGTTAAATAGATGCGACTTCTGTATTGTTAGATAATCAGACGGAAACATTAATTGTATTTGTCTGTGTTTACCTATATCTGTTAGAAGTTTAACAATGTGATCTAATTAGCTTGTAGATGCTAAACTTCTGTTCATGTCTACGATATTTTATTACTATATTCTATTGATTCAGAGATAAAAAGGGGATATTAAGATTTAGATGTAACTTGTGATATAATAATATCTTTCTCTTTATTTCTTTTTGAAGTTTGTAGTAAACTACCTATGAAATCATTTGAATGGCTAATTGTCTTATGCTATCATTGTATGCCTAGTTATCAATGTATGCCTAGGAAACAGAGATTTACTTCAAAGCAACATGTATATTACCTGTTCTTCCTCGGTATGAGGTCCTTCTGTGACAAGACACTTCTCAGCCTCCTTAGGAACTATAAAAAAGTTCCGTGGCCTGATCCCTTTTATCTCAGATCTGCTTAAACTTTATCAGGGGAAGCTCAAGCTGCAAGACTGAGGTCTCCAGGTATGTCCTGGATTATCTGTGATATTTAACATGGAAGACTTTGAACAAACTCTTCACAAGGAATGCCTATACTATAACCCAAGCATAATCAATTATTTTTTGTCAAGGTATAGTGAAGGTCCAGACTCTGGAGGAAATATTTTTTTTTAAGTAATGATAAGTAAATAAAAAGATTTCAGGGTCCATTCAAACATATCTGGCGGTCTGGATTTTGCCCATGGTCCACCTATTGACTACCCCTTGTATAACCCAGTAAACTGATTCTGGAAGGAATTGTAAAAAAAATCAGCAGCTCACAATCTCTTCTGTGAAACTGCCCCAAGAACTTTGTTCATATCTGAATATATAATGATCGTTTAACCACAGTAATTCTTCCTTTCCTTTCTAAAATAAATTTTAGATTAGTTAATAGGAATTGTCTGTACGCGTCAATTTGCGTCAGATCTGAAATATTCATTGACCTGGTGGGTAATATGTCCGATCTCTTGGGGATTAGTATAACTTTATATATGATGAATAAGATTTTAACTATTTCTCACTATATTAGACTTGGCTGTCTCGGTGGGAGCCCAAGGATGGATTGCTTAAGGGGAGTGGTATTTTAGCTCCTGGGTAATTGGTAAGTTATTACAGAAACTGTTTTGTTGCTGGCTTGGTGAATCTAATTATTAGAAGAAAACCACCAGTTTGGGGAATCATCTGTCCTGTTCTTTGCAGTTTGCCCAATTGAGCATTCTTGGTATAGCCCCTCCAGTGACCACGGTCACAGAAATATTGGAAAACTCATAAGAAAGTTTGTTCTCAAGAGATTTCTTCCCCAATTGTTAACTGTTTCATTTAATTCAAGTAAGTTTCAACTATGCATCCTAATTTTTGATTGCCTTTTGAAACTTTGCTTGAAGTTTAGACCATGCTGACTATTTCATAGAATTATAAAGTATTGAGCCCTAGACCTCCTAATTTCCGGATCATCACTTAACCCCAGTTGTAGGTAGCTGTACTGTTGAAAAGCAAAATGAGAAGATGGAAAAGTATCGTTAGGTGGTGTCTTCAGTCAAACACAAAGTATTGGACACAATGCAGGAGTGATCCTGTGAAATTCTGTTGCTAGTGTTATAGATAATATCAGACTAGGTGATTTGCCCTTAATATCTCTGAATTTGAATGAATCTTGAATTTCATCTGCAAGTAAAGCAGATGTAATCCTTGGCCTTTCCTGCTATGGTTTCTATGGGTATCAGTCACCACGATAATTTAATATTTTAGAATTTACCCCTGGGAATTTTGAGCATCCTATCTTCCCTCAGAAGCTGCTTTAACTTTAGGATCTTTAGTGGCTGCTACCTTCACTTTACATTGGCAGCCATTCTACAAAATGGAGTTCCAATCCTGAAAAGTCCTTACTCACATGAGCAGTCCGACTGATGTATATGGATTACATGACATGAGTAAATGTTGTAGAAGAGACAACCTTTTCATGCAAAATTCCACAAAACAACAATTGTGTACAGATTTTTGACCTAATCACAAGAGTTTTAAAGCAATAACCTGATTTTATTTAATGTCAAATGTATAAAACTAGTCTTTTATAAAAAAAAAATACCCAATGGCTTTTTAAAACTCACACCTAAGACTGAGCTCCAGAAAATATATGAATGAAATCCTGAGAACAGAGCAAAACCAAACAAAAAAGGGCTTACATGTGGTATTTATTTCTGATGTTAAAGCAAATGTGGACACAAAACTGGAAGATCACTGCAAACAAAATAATGTAAAGTGTGGATTGATTTTGCACATAATCAACATGGATGATATTTACCAATTTAGATTAAATTCAAACCATTCCACTGCAATGAAATGATCACTTCCAAAGCTATGTATTTGTTCCACTTTTTTCCCTTTCTTCTGTTCTATTACAAGCATTATTTTACAGTTGTGCTCTTTTCACCGCCGAGGCATTTTCAAAAAGTGAATACCTTCAATATATTGTCTGTTACAAAAGCATTCTAAGTGATATGACACTTTTTGAAACACTGGGCCTCTGAGGTTCTTTTAATGGAATTGAAAGTGAAGGTATTATATTCACATATCAAGTTAACCTTATAACTAAGTGAAGTATAAATAATCATGACAACGTTCAAAAGCCTTTAAGTTATATGTTTAAAATGTAAACACTTGATATGTGTTTAATTCATGGCCTTTTGGTTTCAGCAGCAAAAAGAGGCAGAGAGATTTTCTATCAGAGGCTTTATATCAATTACTTTGTCCATAGTTTTCACTAGAAAACATACATCAAAACAATTGTTTTAA
Source organism: Lepidochelys olivacea (assembly GCF_965140295.1). Taxonomy (NCBI): domain Eukaryota; kingdom Metazoa; phylum Chordata; order Testudines; family Cheloniidae; genus Lepidochelys; species Lepidochelys olivacea. The sequence continues at coordinate 128,098,216 of NC_140412.1, read as the reverse complement.
AGGACGTTTATTGTTATAGTTAAATTTCACTGAGAGTGAAATTAATTCCTGTGCAGAGGACCAACACCTCTTAAATCCTTGGAACAGGGCATAAGTGGTGTATGGCCCCATTTGTTTAGACCCATGGGGTGAATTTAACTTACACATTTCTGTGAAGTTGTGACAACTACTTTATCAAGTATTTATCAAGCCATTATCAAGTTATAAAACTAGCCATGTTTCTTCTTCTTAACCATATATCCTCACAATATAGACTAACAATTTAAAGAATCAGCAATAGCTGGATATGGGTATCTCTAAACTCACTTTAAAGGGACATATTTCCAGAAGTCTGTACTATTACATACAGAAAATGTGTGAACGAACATGATAATGGATAGCCTTTACATACAAACATGGTTAATTGCACACTAAATTGGGTACTTGTTTATGAGCCCGAGTACCTAATTTGTACATACATTTATCCTTTTGTCCACATAGTATCCTAAGCTGCAGAATATTCCTCTAGCATCGTCCCGTACAACTAAGTCCCATTGCACTAACACCACTACCTGATCCCATTGCATAATTAGGGCCATTCTTGGTACGTGAAGTTAAAGATCTGATTTTTTAAAACGTGGTCTGACTAAAACATTGTTTCTACTTGGTCATGTACATATATTTGTGCTCTCTCACTGAGCTAGTGTGAGCATAAATAATAGTGTAGCCGCAGTGGCATGGGTAGGAGCCAGGCCGAGTCCAAATCTACCTGAAACATAACATGAGTATCACACCCTAGCTCATAGTGTAGATACAGCCTGAGGGTATGTCTAGACTGCAGTTTGAGCCCAGGTTTAGTGGGACTTGAGTCAGCTGACCCCATGTTAGAAATCCCCAGGGCTTGAGCATCTACACTGATTGTTAACCCTTCGTGAGGGATTTTCTAATCAGGGCTCAAAACTGGAGCTCTGGCATCCACACTGCAGTTCACACACATCCAAGTTAAACCAACTATATAACAGACTCCCTACTGTCCTCCTGAAATGTGACTGCTCTAGCCCTTTGACCAAGATGCATGGTCAAACTTTAAGGGAAAACTTTATTGCCCGTCCTGCGCATTCCAGGAAGTTTGAACAGCCCCCCAACACGGCCTGCTGAGCAACATGGAGAATACACTTTTTAAATAGTTTTATCTTGCTTCCTCTTGTGTCAGGAAATAGGCAGAGCTTCCTTGAGGTGCTGATGGACATTTTAGTGGTGGTTTCTGATGCACCAAAGGCATCTGGCACAGCTTATAACAGAGGAGGAGGAGCCATGCATGACAGACTTGCACTGGCCAGTGCTGCTCAGTACACTCAATACAGCTGCTGATGCCCCCTACATATTACTGGTGCTTCAGGTTCAGGGCCACAAGCACAGACTGTGGGACCAAATTATCATGCAGATCTTGGATAACCAGCATTAGGTTGCACAAATATAGTTATATTTCTGGAGCTTTATAAACAGTTTGCCCAGACCCTCTAGCTTGAAGAGAGCCTGAGGCCATCCTTCCTAGTCAAGAAGCAGGCTGTTCTCACCACCTGGAAGCTGCCTACCACAGACTACTACAGGTTCATTGCCAACCAGTTTGGTGTTGGAAAGTCAACCGTGGGTAAAGTGGTGGTGGAGGAGTCTGAGGCAATCAGGCATGTGGTTTACCCCAAGGTGAGGACACACAAGGTATTCCTGAGGTAATTGCTGGCTTTGAGAGCATGGGGTTTCCAAATTGTGCTTGGGTCAAAGGACTCATGTGCCTATAATTTGTCTTCCTCAAGGAGCACATGAGTACATAACTTGCAAAGGGTTCTTACTCATTGTTATGCAGGCCCTAGTGGACCACAGAAGTTGATTTATGAATGTCAACATGGGCTGCACTGGGAAAGTTTAGGATGCCAGTGTTTTTTGCCTATCAGGAGTCTACATTCATGGCCAGCCTGGGACACTATTCCCACCAAATGACATGGTCATAAATGGAGTTAGTGTCCCAACCATTATTCTGGGGGACCCTGCATGCCCCCATCAGCCTTGGTTCCTGAAACTGTACCCTGATTTCAGAGACCCTGACAAAGAATGGTTTAATCACGGGTGTAGAATGGTTGTTGAATGTTCTTTTGGCAGATTCAAATCACACTGAAGATGTTTAACAGACTCATTTGGGTGCCAGTGTCATCAATGCCATCTGCGTTACTGTGGCTTGCTGTGATCTTCAAAAGCTTTGTGAAACCAGAGGTGAGCCATTTCCCCCTGAGTGGACCTCTGACAGCGAGGCGTTGCTGAATAGGCAGACTCAGCCAGAAAGTGCATGTGCCACAGCTGGAATTGGGTACACCTCGGCAACAGAAACCAGGGATGCTTTGTGCTCCCACATTATAGACTTGGATGTCCCAATGGAAGAGGGGGAATAGTACATTTATGAATGTGCTTTTGGGGCAGAGGAGACTAACTGATGGGGGGTGGGGGGGTGGGTCCGTGCTCGGGGAGGAGTGGGGGATTGATTGCCATACAATGTACTTATGTATGACATGATTTATGAAATGGGGGTGAGGGATAATTCACTGTATGGCTTCATATAAGGAAGTGACTGAAGTGTGGATTGTTGTACCCAACTGTATAGCGGAATAGTATTTGCTTATTAATTCCTAATTGGTCCTGATCATGTGTTTAGCGTTATTATTTCAAATACTGATTGTATGATGAGATGCAGTGATAGCAATAAATCTTGATTATATAAAAAGCTGCCAGTATAACACCAAAATACCAGTTACAATGCAACCTTTCCAAAACACACACAAAAACTGCATGAACAAGTGAAAACGCAGTGAAACCCCTCTATGGCTTCATGGTCCCTGGCTGCCATTCTCCTTTCTCTATTTTCCCTGTTTTGCATGCACTTAGCGCCAGAAGCATCCACAGGAGAGGGGTCAATATGGAGTGCTGTATGGGGCTAAGTTGCCCTGCCCAGCTGCTCATGGGGCCTGATTGCATGAGCCACCCAGCCATAGAATTTTTCAAGTTGTTTCTGGACTGAGGGTATGTCACAGGGGAATCAGGCAATGATGTGGGAGAGGCAGCAAGAGCCAGTACTCCTGAGGCCATGATTGAGATGAGCCATTCAAGCAGTTCTCTCTGCTGATCTTTATCCTCCTCCCTTAACTGCCACTCCTATTTCAGGAAGTATGTAGAAGTGCCTGCTCCCATGCTGAAACCCTCTCCTTAAGCTGTGAAATGAGCCTTAGCCTTTCCTCCTCCATCCCAGCATGCCTTTTCTCCAGTCTTAAGTTCCTCTTTTTCTGATACTGGTCTTGCTTGTTGGTTCTCTCCAGAAGTTCAACCATAAGTCCATCACAGAAACATTTCCTCTTGGAATGGTTCATGAATGTACATTTGGTCAGGCTTGTTCTGCTCTGTGGGTGAGTTGTGGAGGTACAGCAGCCAGTAGAGGTTGACGGGGCCTGCAATAGGAAAAGACACAGAGAGTTATTGTCTCAAATAGCTCAGTAGAGGAGCACAGAAATAATTCTTGTGGAATTTGAAGGACATAAAATGTTACATTTCAAAACCGAACTACGATATATTGTGAAAGGGATGCTTCAGTCCACATAATCTTCCTGAACACAGCCTGGTTAATTGCAGTTAAATAGTTGAAGAAGTAGAGAGACAATGGAAGTTAAAAATTCTAATCTATTTTTGTTTTGTAAAAATTTCATTACTACTTGGGTAGGGGAGTGTCAATAAATGACCTTACTACAAAAAGATTTTTCAGGCCTTTCACAATTTGGAGGACATAACTGTTCTTGTGGTGCCCCATCGGCAAAGTGACATGTTATTACAAGCTGGTGGTGGAAAACCAACAGTGTTTACAACTGAAGTGTTCAAATGAATTGTGACTGAACAGTGCATCTGTGAGTGGAGTGGACTGATCAGCTACTGAGGTAATGGTGGAAAATATGTCCTTCCCTGAAATGTGACTACCAATCTGGAGTTCCTGCTTCAGGAAAAGTTGCAGCTATCAGCACCCAGAATTGAATCAGAATTCATGAGGGAATCAACATGATGCTATGTTAGCTTCCACATGGTTTACCCTGTTATGGCTGCATGCAAACAAGGAGTATTCCATAGCCTTCCTCCCCCCTGCCCCTGGAATGTTTCTGGACAAAAATCCAAACCCCGGTTGTACTTGGGACACATGATTTTGTCACCTGTGGACTTCATGGACTACCTCTAACTGAAATGGACTAGATTTGGAAATGGAACACATTTCCCCAAACAGAAACACACAGCACTGGCTCCACAGATTGTTGGGTGGTTACAGAGTGGCAAATTTAAAGGCATGGCAATCTAAGGTTGTTATTTTTAAGAAGCTGGAATGCCCCATCAGAAAAGTGTCTTGCCAATAAAAATATTCTTTATAGGTGTTCTTTACTGTTTGCATTTCCTGGTTGCCATTTTGAACTCCATGTGTTGGTGGGATGGCGGAGGAGGGTTACCAAGCGGCTGGGATACAATCTGCCATTAATGGATACATGATACTAGCTGGGGCTTCTCATACTTCTGCATTAGTTTTTAGAGCAGAAATCCCTCCCATTATTATTAATAAACATTACAATGGAGCCAGAAGCTTACTGTGTTCAGGAGTGGCTTTGATCCCTTCCACAACTGCTGTAGGCCCGGCAGTGGGCTGTTGCTTGGGACTTATATCAAGCAGCTCCTCTGAGTATGGACCCAGAATTTAACAGCTGCTTTTCCTGGTCCAAAGTGTGCTCTGGGAGTGGTTTCAGCAACAGAGTGACTTAATGGTCCTCACTTAATGTCTGCTTCTGGCTCCCATCAGTCTCAATGCTGGATTCTAGAGCCAGCAGGGCAGCATGCTGGCTAGCCAGGTGCTCATGCAGCGCAGTTGGCTCCATGCCGGTCGCAATTCCCAGCACCCAGTCAAACTCCTCTTAAAACAGACACAATGTTAGCAAGTTTCCCATGGTGTAGTTCTGGTCCTTGATTTTTCGGTACTTACTCTTGAGCTGCTTAATACACTCCTTTCACTGGCCATTGGTCTGAGCTTCTTCACCATCTGCTGGTATGCATGATCATTCCTGGTACTTTTACAAAAGCCAACAGTTTTGCTTATCTTGCACCAGAGCTTCACAAAATGTGGCTGTTCTGTGACCAGGAAGCAGTGCCCTTTGTAAAAGGAGTAATTCTGGTCATTTTCCATTTCGAACACAGAAGGCTCTCTGATGGTGTGTTTGCAGGTTGGTGGTCAGAAGACAATGGAAGGGTTAATGCTGACTCACTGAGTTGCTGCTGTACACCAAGGGGAGCTGATTCTGTTTTCAGTTGAGTTGATTGGAGATTCTTGGGAGAGGGAGGACAAAGAAAGTTGACCATGGGATTGTAGGATACTTTTGGTTGATCCCATGACCTAATTCAATCAGGGCTGCATCTACACTGCAAAGCAATACTGCTTGAACCCTATGTCCTGGCTTGACTTGGCTCAGACTCTCCATCCCCGCACAGTCAGTGATGAGCTGGAGCTGGTTTGCACCTGTTCACGCGAACTGGTTGTTAAATTTAGAAGCCGGTTTAGAACCGGCTGTTAAAGGGTTGGGCAAACTCCTGCCCGTGGGCCACATCTGGCCCGCAGGACCGTCCTGTCCGGCCTGCCTGAGCTTCCGGCTGGGGAGGCTCCCCTTGAGAATTCCTTTTTACTCACCCAGCGGCGCTCCGGGTCTTTGGCAGCACATCTTTCACTCGCTCCGGGTCTTCAACGGCACTTTGGCGGCGGGTCCCTCAGTGCCGCCGAAGACCCGGAGCGAGTGAAGGAACCGGTTCTTCAGATTTTGGCAGCTCATCACTGCGCATGGTCCTAGGTCCAAGGTCGAGTCTGAGCTATTTGTGTATAGACAGAAGAGGGGTTTTGGGCAGAGGCCTGATTCTGATCCCAGGCTTACATTTCTGTGTAGCCATACCATCTGAGAGTTTTCAGCCTAGAATTACTAACACCATGTGTGTGAGAGAAAAAGGCAACAGTAAAGATTTTAAATATACAGCTTACGTTGTTATTGGGTGTTTTTATGTTGATGTTTTCTGTTTAAAGTAGAGGTCAGTTTCAGAAAATCAAATGCACAGTATAAAATGAATATCAGGCATATAATCCATGGAAAAGAGGGACTATATCTGGAGCTTTAAAACTGCAATGAAAATGCATTAGTGGTGTTTCTTTAAAAGAGTTTATATAAATGTTAAGGGGAAAGGCACTTTATTTTCAATGTCGTTTTCCTCGTGTTGAATATTTTTTCTATAACAGCTGAGATTTTAAACACCACCTTGGAGATTTGGATGCTCAATTCTCATCAATTTTAATGGGAACTGGATGTCAGAATCCTTTGGGTGACTGAAAAGCTCAGCCAGGATTTCCCTTTGTTCAAGAGAGAGTCTCTAAAACCAACAAAGCACACAAAAGCCACTACCCTCTGTGGAAATCTGTGAGCATACCTGTTGGATCCCCACTACACTGAGTGGATCATAGAGTGTGGTTTGACTCTAGTTCAGGGTCCTGACTCTTGAAACATGGAAACAAAATTACCTTGCAGAAACCATGAACTGTTCAGACAGTTTTCAAAGCTGGATTGTTTTCCCCTCTTCTCTTGTAAAAATATTATATTTTTGGCAACAGGGAATATCTGTTGGGCTTGAGAGGTAAAATGCTCTCATATATAGATTGCAGAAGCAGTTAACAACCTGTGTAAATAAGTCTAAAATTTAATTAACAATAAACTGTGAAGTGGAAGATGTAGCTGTCAATAATTTTTCTTTTCACAATTGACTAGGCCCCACTGAAGTCACTAGTGATTCAGCATCTATTGAAATCGATGAGAGACCTTCCATTAATTTCAATGATATTGATAAAGTCCTTATGTGATTAAGTGATACTTTGGATTAATACACTAACCTTTTGCTTCTAGTAACCTGAGTTCAAATTAAGGCTTAGATGTCAAGATAAATGGGAAAAAAGCTGAATAAATCATCTGTGATGAGTAATTTGTCCAGCTCTAGTTTTAAACTATTTTATGGGATGTTACTGCTCATCTCAAAATGTCTATATATTAGTACAGTAATTTAGCAGAATACAACATGAATTAATATTTCACTACAGCTCTTTCCTAAGCAGGCCACCAGAATCAAATGATCCTTTCACATCCGACAAGGAATAAGGAGCACAAAAAGAAAAAAAAAAAGAGAAAGACACAAAAGAGAATGAACTCTTCAAAACAGGGATCTGGTCTTCCTATGTATCTGTATAACCCCTAGGATAATGAGGCCTTGATCCTGAATCTTTAGAGTGCTACTAAAATATAAATAAAGTAATGAAATAATAGAAACAATTAATAATAATATGGGGTCTGGGGATAGTAAATTATATCTTTTGGGTGAAGTCATGACATGACCAAGGTGTCTCATAGATTTTCCACTTAGAATGGTCGGGGATTGTGGGTGTCATAAATATAAAGGGAAGGGTAAACACCTTTAAAATCCCTCCTGGCCAGAGGAAAAATCCTTTCACATGTAAAGAGTTAAGAAGCTAGGATAACCTCACTGGCACCTGACCAAAATGACCAATAAGGAGACAAGATACTTTCAAAAGCTGGGAGGAGGGAGAAAAACAAAGGGTCTGTGTCTGTCTGTGTGATGCTTTTGCTGGGGACAGAACAGGAATGGAGTCTTAGAACTTAGTAGGTAATCTAGCTAGATATGTGTTAGATTATGATTGCTTTAAATGGCTGAGAAAATGAGTAGTGCTGAATAGAATGGATATTTCTGTCTGTGTGTCTTTTTGTAACTTAAGGTTTTGCCTAGAGGGATTCTCTATGTTTTGAATCTAATTACCCTATAAGGTATTTACCATCATGATTTTACAGAGGTGATTCTTTTTTACTTTTTACTTCTATTAAAATCCTTCTTTTCAGAAACTGAATGCTTTTTCATTGTTCTTAAGATCCCAGGGTTTGGGTCTGTGGTCACCTATGCAAATTGGTGAGGATTTTTACCAAACCTTCCCCAGGAAGTGGGGTGCAAGGGTTGGGAGGACTTTGGGGGGAAAGACGTTTACAAACAACGCTTTCCTAATAAAAATAAACCCAGATAAATGTTTGGTGGTGGCAGTGGAAGTCCAAGGGCAAAGGGTAAAATAGTTTGTACCTTGGGGAAGTTTTAACCTAAGCTGGTAAAAGTAAGCTTAGGAGGTTTTCATGCAGGTCCCCACATCTGTACCCTAGAGTTCAGAGTGGGGAAGGAACCTTAACAGTGGGTAACAAACTTTTGCCAATTTTGTGTTCATGAAGGTCCTGATTCAGGAACCTGAAATATGGTTTATAATTAAGCCCACTTAAGTATGGACTTAACTATAAATATGTCCATAAATCCCATTGAGTTCAAAAGGTTTTCATCAGTAAAGCCCTTCATCTTTAATCTACTAAGTATTGATTTGGATACGAAAAATTAAGAGTTAGGAAAGCTCATCTAATCCTACATATCTACATTTCAATGTCTCCCATTATAGAAACTATTATTTGTACTTTTCTTAGTTTATAACATACAATTAGTGTATTCAAATGAGTAAACACTGTTTTGCTATTGCTTTGTTGAAATTACTTTGTTTTAAGTTAAAGAACTTAAATCAATTCCTTTTTTCTCAAGTATCTTTATAATTTATTGTGGAATACTAAACTACCAGGATTATCAAGGCCACTAATCTTTAATAGAAGGATAATGTAATTGTCTTTCCAGAAAATTTTAATTAGAATGTACTCTTCAGTTGCTTGATGCCAGATAGAATTCATCATCTTAATGTTCAATTTATCATGTTTTGGCAAAAAAAAAAATGTAAATGAAATGCAGAGAAAATGTCTCCCTCTTGAAGAAGAAAAAAATGTTTAAAACAACTGTTTTAAATTTGTGCTGGAATACTATAGGATAATATATTCCACTTTCCACTTTTAGTCAAGCAGTTTTATTCTTCACTTGACTGGGAAAGTCCTTGGAATAATTTTTACTTTCTGTATCCAAAGTCTCTGTTTTTTCTAAACCTACCATTTGGAAGACCTGGAATGAACACTGTGTTGTAAATAATTCTTCTGTACAGACTGGCATCAAACCAGTACACCCATAATCTCTCTCCTTCATATCAGCAGCAGGCTCTGTCAACATCCAAAGATCTTATTACTTCTATAAACAGTTGCTATCAGTCTGATAACCTTAAAATATACAGTCATATCGTAAAAACATTAAACTTCAAATCTCGGAGGGCTAATTTGAAACTTAGAATATGCACATATGCAGTTGAGTAAAGGGGAGTAAACCCATTGGTGGGCTATTCAGATGATGGATTAGCATGTGTAGCAGGAAGGAAGTGTTCCATACCTGGTTTTTCCCCCCACCACTGCAGGTGAATAGGAAGGGATGTAGAATGAGCAGAGTCTTGGCTCCACCCCTGACTTGCTGGTAAGTGTAGCTAAGATTACATTCATGGTATGGGTGGCAGGGAACATACTGTATTGTTGACCAGCAATGAATCATAATCCCACTGTGCTAAGAAGGAAGCAGGTGAGGAAAGGTGGTGCTGCTGTGTTAAAATGCCTCTATCAGCTACACCTGTTGCTTATGCACCAGTCTTTGCTCAGGGTTGTGCCTAATATCTCATACCAGACACTCAGCTACTGTATAACGGGAATGGTATATAACCCTAGAAAGAGAGATAGGATGGTAGCAATGGTTCCCAAATTTGTAAGGGATATGACTTGCAAGACTGATTGCCTTCTATGATGAGATAACTGGCACTGTGGACATGGGGAAAGCAGTGGACATGATATATATTGACTTTAGCAAAGCTTTTGATATGGTCTCCCACATTATTCTTGCCAGCAAGTTAATTAAGTATGGATTGGATGAATGAACTATAAGGTGGATAGAAAGTTGGCTAGATTGTCAGGCTCAATGGGTAGTGATCAATGGCTCCATGTCTAGTTGGCAGCCGGTAAAAAGCTGAATGCCCCTGGGGTTGGTCCTGGGGCCGGTTTTGTTTATCATCTTCATTAATGATCTGGATGATGGGATGGATTGCACCCTCAGAAAATATGCAGATGACGCTAAGCTGGGGGGAGAGGTAGATATGATGGAGGGTAGGGATAGAGTGACCTAGACAAATTGGAGGATTGGGCCAAAAGAAATCTGATGAGGTTCAACAAGGACAAGTGCAGAGTCCTGCATTTAGGACAGAAGAATCCCATGCACCACTACAGGCTAGGGACCAACTGGCTAAGCAGCAGTTCTGCAGAAAAGGACCTGGGGATTACAGTGGATGAAAAGCTGGATATGAGTCAGCAGTGTGCCCTTGTTGCCAGGAAGGCTAACGGCATGTTGGGCTGCATTAGTAGGAGCATTGCCAGCAGATCGAGGGAAGTGATTATTCCCCTTTATTTGGCACTGGTGAGGCCACATCTGGAGTACTGCATCCAGTTTTGGGCCCCCCACTACAGAAAGGATATGGACAAATTGGAGAGAGTCCAGCGGAGGGCAACAAAAATGATCAGGGGGCTGGGGCAGATGTCTTATGAAGAGTGGCTGAGAAAACTGGGCTTGTTTAGTCTGCAGAAAAGAAGAGTGAGGGGGGATTTGATAGCAGCCTTCAACTACATGAAGGGGGGTTCCAAAGAGAATGGAGCTCAGCTGTTCTCAGTGGTGGCAGATGACAGAACAAGGAGCAATGGTCTCAAGTTGCAGTGAGGGAGGTCTAGGTTAGATATTAGGAAACACTATTTCACTAGGAGGGTGGGGAAGTACTGGAATGAGTTACCTATGGAGGTGGTGGAATCTCCATCCTTAGAGGTTAAGGGCTGGCCTGACAACGCCCTAGCTGGGATGATTTAGTTGGTGTTGGTTCTGCTTTGAGCAGGGGATTGGACTAGATGACCTCCTAAGGTCTCTTCCAATCCTAATTTTCTATGATTCTGTGACTTCTAGTAGCTGAAATGTAAATCTATTATCTTCTCAAGAGTCTATGGGCCAGATCCTCAGTTGCTGTAAATCAAGGTAGCTTCTAGCCTACAGTATCATCCAGTGTGATACATATGGATTGGCATAATGTGTCCTTTATTACTTCAGGAATGTATTCGATATTTTTGCCAGTGCAACCCATGTAACTACGATCACACTCTAATTAGTACTTCATGCAAAGCTAACAGACCCCATACATAATTGATGGATTAGGGTTAGGGTTGCATATACACATCTTAAAGAGTCAAGATATGTGAAATTACATTTGAATACATAACTTTAACTCTACCTACTTGCACGTATTCATTATAAGTGGTTTTAATTATGTGATCACATACTATTCTTCTAATAATCAGTACACACTCATCTAAATAAACTTGCTTATAAACTGAATGTATTAGAAAGAGTGTCTGGGAAACATTAAGATTTTAGTTACACTGGTAACTTTACTTCCATTTACTTCAGCAGAGATATTTTGAATTTAAGCCAGCATTTCTGAGAAGATAATCTGGTTCTGTCTTTATTGAAATCACCTGGTTATATCTCCAGCATGAGATGGTTATGTTCTGTGATTTATCTGCAGGAATGGCAATGGAGGGCATTTTGTTTCTTTTATATTTCCAAACACAGGAGCACTTTATTTGTAGCCATCACCTAAATTATTTAAATTGTAGGAAAAAATGTATTGGAACATTATTTGGGGTAAATTTAAAATTAGTGATTCACCTTTCTTGCTTATTCTGATAGACTAAGCAGAGTCTACTTCCTTTATTTCACTATGAAAGCTTTTCACATAGCAACTATTTATTATTATAATGATTCACAATCCACAGTATACTCAGGGTCTCAGAAGGGAAAGGTAGGGGCTGGGTGGGGGGGCAGAAAATAGAAAAGCTAATTGAAGGCCCTGTAGAAGAGTGAACATAACAGCTCAATTCTTCAGATGATATAATTAATTCAATTTCAGGAGTCTGCAATTACTTAAGTTTCATAAAGGTATTAAGCTGCATCTCAGCCATAATGTATTTTTATCAGTGTCTCAGCATAGCATCGTTCATGCGGGGGAAGCAAGTGGAAGGCTCCAAATTGCCATTTCTTCCATTTCTAGGTCTTTATTCATTACCAACAGAGGTGTCTATAGTTTGCAGATCCCCCAAATTGTTCAGCCCACTTAAGATTGTTATGCAGTTGAGAAGCACTATTCTTTGATTTATAAACTCAGTAATGTCTGCTTTGAGATAGCTGAAACAAATTAAGGAAAGTAGTGGGAGATTGGGGGTTATTTACTTGTATTTTCTGTCAGAAAGCACAGTTGTTGAAATGCAGTGAATCTGACAATGTAGAGTGTTATTTCTGTTGACAAAATTCAGAATGTCTTCAGGATGGCAAAAGATATATTTAAAATCTCCTGGAGACTGAGGAGTTACTAGTGGACATTGTGCACCTCTTCCCCAGTGATGTGAGGAAGGGTTGAGCTATGTCCATCAGTAATTCTCCAGCTTCCAACCAGATTTCAAATATATCTGTTGCAGGGTGTGTGTGTGTGTGTGTGTCACTTGGCCTGTAGTGAAGATGAGTCCTTGACGTCTCAACCCCCATGCACTAATCGTCATCAATTAAAGCCTCCCAGCATTTAAACCATAACATTCTGTCAGAAATATACTAATTTGATGAAGCGTACCCTTTTTGTTTTGTTATTATAGATACCTCTAGGAAAAATAGAAATGTCAAACAACCCAAGCCTGAGTCTCCAAAGAAAGGTTAGGCAAAGTAAACCTAGCAGTTTCTCACACATAACTTTGCAGTTGTGAAGGACTTTCTAACTACCAAATTTGATCTTTAATTTCAAGATATACATGATCTCTCTAAAGATATGGAAGAAGTCAAAGCTTGTTTGACCTGTTTAGATAACAAACCAAGGAAAACTGTCATAGAGCTGAAGGAGGTTAAAATGGAGAATTTTTTTTTTTTAAGGCAAAGACTATCCAGTCTTGAGGAGAAACCAGAAGATATTGAAAACAGATCATATAGTTTATAGTTCCTGTGGGTCCCTGAAGGGCTGGAAGGGGGGAAAAAAACAACCACCATGATTGGCTTTCCCCAAAGCACACTCTCTGAGGTACTGGGATTGGATTCCAGTTTGCATCCCCTGGAAATGGAAAGGGTTCGTCAAGTGACTAGGGCCAGAAGGAGAGAGAACAATAATAACCCCAAGCCCATCATCTTAAATTGCTGAAATTTAATGACAAAGTTAAGCTCATCTCTGCTGCTTGGCAAATTGAACTCTTCAATATAAGGCTTTTAAATTTTCTTTGTATCCAGACTTCTCTGTAAATTTAAGCAAGACGAGAGCAGCATTAAATGACATCAAACGAGCCCTCAGGGGATCAGATATTAAATACAGCCTTAAATATCCTGAGATCTTCATAATGAAGCTGACAGTCTCTGTGAAATATTTCAATACCCCATCGAATGCTTGGCAAGCACTACAGGAATTGAGTCCAGATCTCACTAAGGGTAAGAGCATGATCCTCTCATAAAGGAAAAGAAAATAGAGAATTATAAGCCTTGAAGAAAAGGATTAGGAAAACTAGGCAACTCATCCACAAATATATTTGTCATATTTGACAGTGTTATAAGGCACAATTAGTACTGTTAGACAAGATATTTAGTGTAGCTTGATAATCAATACTTTCAATATATTGATAAGCCAACATAAATATATCCACATATTCATATCTATATTACCTCCTTATTTCTACTTATATTTACACTGATATACATCTGTTTATGATTATACTATGTACATGATGTTAATATATTCATAACTATTTACTTGTGTGTTATTTGTGACTACATGCATCACTTTATAAGGGTATTTGCATATTTATTTTTACATTTCTACCCATATTTAATGTTTATATATTTATAATATGTATGATAATATAACCATATTTATTTGTTTGCACATATTATCATTTATGTCAGTTTATGTTTACCATTTCATTAATTTACTGGCATGAATATTTATATATCATATGCATATTTGCATTTTTATACGATTACTTATCCATTAATATCTATGAAGCAATAGCTTTCATTCATTGATATACCTTGGTACATGTAGGTATTTTGATAAATATATGTATATTTCTGACAGACTCCTAATTAATTGATATTATGTGTGTTTGGTGGGTTCAGACATATACCATTTGGGATCTGAATGTTCCCGTCTTAGAAGTCTGGGATATTAAAGATAAGGTGGTGTATGTTTTGGTTTGGTTTCATTTGGTTTTGGGTTTGTTTGCCTGTAGAGGCTCTTGGAGACTGTCAAACTATTGAGTACCAATTAACATCTAAACAACCACTGATTTTTCATGAACTCTATTAAGTTTTGGTCCTGGAACATATTTCTTAATGAATCTCTCAAAGAGAATCAAAACTTTGAGGCACTTAAAATCAAATGAATGCCAAATAGCTTTCCTCCAGCAGACCCATTTAAAGAATGAAGATTCAGACAAAACTGTGGATGGGATGTAAATGTAAATCCTCAAGCACGGGAGTAGCAACAGTAATCCACAAAAGCCTAACTTTTCAATTCATTCTGTTGTCAGATCCAGAGAGCGTATACAAAATAATTGAAGGCATTTTCAATACTAAGAGATTAAATTGGCGGGGGAGGGTGTATAAAATCAAAGTGGTGGGAACATGCTTTATTGCAGAAATAACTGACATTATTTCCAACAAAACTGATATTCCAGTGGTACTAGGAGGAGATTGGAAAACTGTCATGGATAATATCATAGACAAATCTCAGTGTTCTAGGAGAAAATCTCAGACCTTTGCAAACAATCTATTACCCCTGCTGAAGGAGTTTGGATAAGTGGACTTTGGAGACTAAAGCATCCTATGAAGTATGACTACACATATTGGTTCATGCCTCCTAGTCCAGATTATTTTTTTTATAATATCTAAAATGGTAGCTCCTGCATGTCTGGAGATAGAAGTTAGTAATATCATCATCTCTGATCATGTTCAAGTTTCTCTTCATATAGATACTGGTCAAGTACTACAAGATTATCAAGATGAAAGTTAAACACACATCTGCTTAGAGACCCTACATTTCTTTAGTTGATTGAAACATCTATTGCCAACTTCTTGAAGGAAAATGCAAATAGTATCTCCTCTGCTACAACTTTATGGGAAGCATTGAAGGCTACTTTAAGGGGAGAATTGATACCAGTCAGCTCTGTGTACCTGTCTGACTCATGAAGCCCCCTTTCCTCCCCCCCCCCCCCCGACCCAAGCCTCTGCTTGAACCAAAACTGGTGATAAGAAAGACTTACAGAAAGCAATGAAAAGGTGGTGGGAGACACACCTAAACCCCTCCTGACAAGGGTGACAGGATTAAGGCAACTCCCCTAGCCTCATCTGCATCAGAGATGGGACAGGGAGGCATCTCTATTAGCATACAGAATGGAGAACAGAGATTCCAAGGCAAGAACCGTACTGAACTCTGGGACCAGAAAATCAGGGAAGCACTGCATCATGGGGGATCTCTACTCCAGATGTTAATGAACCTATGCCTGCACATACCCAGCTCAGCAGTTATCAGACCAATTCTAGTAATGAATCCTTGATTGATATCCAAAATACTGAAGCTGCCTAATTGAATTGTGAGCTCCCTTGAAGGAGCACCACGCATAACCAGGAATGATCAGTTCTTATTGTCTAGCCTAAAGAAAACCCTTGAGTCATCAGTTTACCCATAAACAAATCTAGTGTTCTCCCTTGAACCATTGTTTCCCTACAAAAACCCGTACTCATGCTCAAGTAAGTGTTCTGATGCCTGGATCCAAACTCTGAATCAGTTCCACTGGGACTTCATCTTCTCCTGACCGATTATGCTGGGGGCTCTGCCAGTCTCCATCACTCAGGACCCTGAGCTACCACCATCACCTGGGAACCCCGGCCAGTTCAAGCTTCATGGAGTGGTGAGACCCCAGCTCTCGCTCTCTCTCTGTTTTCTTTTCTACCTCAGGTATACCTTTTTAACACTGACTTGTTTGATCAGGTATAGTTTTCTGTATCTGACTTTTGTAATCTTTAATAATGTAACTGTTATGTTTGTTTCAGCTCTCCTTATGTGGTTATCACTATTATTCAATAAATAACTTTTATGGTTAAGCTGGTTGATTCCCTCCCTCTCTCTCTGGACTTACTCTTTTGTTTTTTTGGCTTCCCCATTTACACTGCAGCAATGCTCCTCTTACCTCAGCTCAAGATCCGTGTAGCGCCCAAAAGTACTATGGGGTTTGTTCATCAAGTGAGTTACTACTAGAACAATTGTAACGTGAAAGTGGGGATAGGGACATGCTGAACCTATGACATACTAGGGTGGCAGCTTGAAAGTGCTGCTCGACCCAGACTACTGTGTCCAGGGGCATATAAGGGTGGCAGCTTGAAAGTGTTTTAGAGTAGCAGACGTATTAGTCTGTATCCACAAAAAGAAAAGGAGTCCTTGTGGCACCTTAGAGACTAATAAATTTATTTGAGCATAAGCTTTCGTGAGCTACAGCCCACTTGAGCTATAGCTCATGGAAGCTTATGCTCAAATAAATTTGTTAGTCTCTAAGGTGCCACAAGGACTCCTTTTCTTTTAGCTTGAAAGTGCTGATTGTTTGACCCAGCCTGTTCAGGCTTACTCTATTCTAATGCGGTACCTGCGGCATATAAGGGTGGCAGCTTGGAAGTGCTGCCCAGCCTATTGAGTTCAGGGCCATATAAGAATGGCAGCTTGAAAATCCTGCTTGACCCATCCCACTGAGTCCAGGGACATATAAGGGGTCAGCTTGAGAGTGCTGATTGACCCGGTCCACTCAGACTTGCTCTGTTAGTGTGTGTGTGTTCATCTGATTCTGGGGCTGGAGGAACCTAGCCCTGGGAAATCTAGGTCCTGCAGGATAGCTCCGTTGGGAGGGGACTTACAGAAGGAAGGAATAGAGTTCTATAGGAAAACACAAGTGACACAAGCAGTACATCGATAGAATTACAGAACTCCCCCCCCCGCCCTCAGAAGAGTAACCCTAATAAATGAGCGTACCCCAAAGTAACAGACAAATCTGGTAACAGAATGCATAAAATTAGTATCCAAAAAGAAGAAAGAAAAGAATGAATTACTTAATCCTTTGACGGAGGTGGTTGATAAATTTAGAGTCGGGGGGGGGGGGGGGAAGCAGAGATGTCTCAAAGCTGCTGTGTCAAGGTTCCTCCCCCACTCTGAACTGTAGGGTACAGATGTGGGGACCTGCATGAAAACCTCCTAAGCTTACTTTTACCAGCTTAGGTTAAAACTTCCCCAAGATACAAATTAATTTTATCGTTTGTCCTTGGAATATCCACTGCCACCACCAAACTCTAACTGGGTTTACTAGGAAACGTAGTTTGGACATATCTTTCCCCCCAAAATCCTCCCAACCCTTGCACCCCACTTCCTGGGAAAGGTTTGGTAAAAATCTTCACCAATTTGCATAGGTGACCACAGACCCAAACCCTTGGATCTGAGAACAATGAAAAAGCTTTCAGTTTTCTTACAAGAAGACTTTAAATAGAAATAGAAGTAAATAGAAGTAAAGGAATCACCTCTGTAAAATCAGGATGGTAGATACCTTACAGGGTAATTAGATTCAAAACACAGAGAATCCCTCTAGGCAAAAACTTAAGTTACAAAAAAGACACACAGAAATAGTCATTCTATTCAGCACAGTTCCTTTCTCAGCCATTTAAAGAAATCATAATCTAACACATACCTAGCTAGATTACTTACTAAAAGTTCTAAGACTCCATTCCTGTTCTATCCCCAGCAAAAGCAGCATATAGACAGACCCAGACCCTTTGTTTCTCTCCCTCCTCCCAGCTTTTGAAAGTATCTTGTCTCCTCATTGGTCATTTTGGTCAGGTGCCAGCGAGGTTACCTTTAGCTTCTTAACCCTTTGCAGGTGAGAGGATTTTTCCTCTGGCCAGGAGGGATTTTAAAGAGGTTTACCCTTCCCTTTATATTTATGACATGCTGATACTGGGGAGACACAATGTAAAGGTGTAGAGGCACATGACTGCCCCACATGTCGCCTCTGGGAGGAACCTTCCAGACCCACCACCCAATCCTGCCAGCTCTTGGGGGGCTGGGGCCACAAGAGAGGAGAGCATATGCCTCTGGGCCAGGGCCAGGGAGACTCACAGCAACCACAGTATCTCCCCAGAGCTCCCGCACCCTCGCATACACCTTGGAAGGGGGAGGAGCAGAAACCACGCCCCTAACTTGGGGTAAGCAGAGAGAACCTGCTCCTGATGCCTTTCCCAGTGATCGCCCACCCTGAGCCCGGCCCAGGGCTGCTGCATTCTCATTGCCAGATTTACCTGTGTGTGCAGGGGTGTCTTTATCCTTCTCCCACTGAGCATCCCCCCTGGACTATTTCCAGCTCACTTGGCCCCTCTCCCTGGCAGATGGGCCCGGGCGGGGAGTGGAGAGGGCAGGGCCCAGAGCTGCTTCTCATGACGGCTGAGGGTAGGCGTTTCAGGGTTGCTGCCTCTGCACAGTGCCGTGGTTGCTTGAGAGAGAGTCCAGCTGGGGAGGCAGCGGAGTCCCTCCCCTTCCTCTCCCTGCCCAGGCCCAGCTTCCAGGGACAGGGGCCAAGTGAGGTTGCCAGCTTTCATGCTGTAAATAAACACCCCGACTTTCACAATAAGCCAAAAATCAAGCCCATTTCAAAACAAGGCCCAAACAAGCCAATCCCTAAGAACCCCAACACTGTATGTGACTAGATCCCCCTGGCCTGCAGTCTGGGACTGTGGTGAGCCCGCTGTGCACTCCTGACTCTCTGCTCCCCATGCCCTTGTTTGGCTCTGCTTACCCCTTTCCCCCAGAGCTTGTTGGGAGCCGATCAAAAAAAAAAAAAAAAAAAAAGAAGCAACAAGCTACAAGCCAAAAACTAGCCAACAAGCAACTCACAAGCCAATTAAGCCAAAAACACACCCAATTTCTGACTCCTCAGCACGTTTCCAACTTGCTCAGCCCCATTCCCCACAGCCGGATGGGAGCAGAGGGGCTGGTTTGCTGCCACCTCCCCAGCTGGGCTTTTGCGGGCAGCCACCATGCTGCACAAAGGCAACAATCTGGAATGGCTACCCTCACCTGGTATCAGAAGCAGCTCCATCCTGCCCCTTCCACTCCCCACCCGGGCCCGGCTGCCAGGGAGAGGGGCCAAACAAGCCAGAAATGTGCCGGGGGTGGGAGGTGCAGCAGGAGAAGTAAAGAGCTTTTTTTCCTACCCTGCCGGTAGGCTGAGCAGAGCAAGCCCTGCAAGGGGACCTTTACTCTCGCAAAAATCTGGGGTGCACCTGACCCTGGTGACCCCTCCCCCATGATGCATAACCTCTGGGGGAAGCATAAAAACCCTCAGAATAATGAGCTTCTGCACCTGTCATTACCTCTAAATACAAACACAATGAATGCATGTCCACCCATATTGAATTCATGCTTAATAGAGTAAAAAAGAGGCATTATAAATGTGAGGATAAAGCGGGCAAACTCCTGGTGAGGAAAGTTAAAATGACTTCATCCAATAATACTTTATCCTCTTTTGTATAGAACGATGGTCTTTTGGTACTAGAATCTGATAAAACAACAATTTAAAGACTTTTAAGTATCCCTTTACACATCTCATGGTGAGTTGAATTCCAATCTATTTGAGCAATTCATGGAGGGATTACTCCTAAATACATTGTCGCTACCTCAGACTGATTATATGGAGAAAGGTATCTGTCTTGGCTCGCTCAGCATTGGCAAAACACCTGGATGCAGTGGCTTTCCAGAATAATTTTATAATACATTATCAATCAATTAGTACTAATATTGTCAGAGGTCTATAATGAAATATTTACAAAATAAATAATGTCATGGGACATGAGGAATATAATAAATTACCCTAATTCTAAAAAAAAAAGACAAGATGATCTTCAATATGGCAATTAAGACCCCATCTCTCTGTTGAACACAGATTATAAAATTCTGACAAAGATTCTTGCTTCACTTTTAAACAACATCAATCATTCATGTGTACCAGGTGGGTTTTATATGCAGCAGATTAGCAGTGGACAATACTCAGAAGATTCTCCATTTAGCTGCCAGGAACAAACTACTGATGCTCCAGCTGCTATACTATCATGAGATGCTGAAAAGTCCTTAATTTTAAGTGGACTATATTTTTAAGATATCTATAAACAATCCTGAGAAAATTGGGATTTGGACCTAAATTTCTTACCTAGATTGATATTATTTACAAAGCATCCCTTGCCTCTGTTCTGACAAATGGTGTTATCTCCTCCACATTTCAATTAAATTAAGGAACACTTCAGGGATGCCCTCTATTCCCTTTATTATTTGATATAGCCATGGATTCTCTAGCAGAGTATATCAAACAGACTCCATTTGAAGTAATTACCATTTGGGACAAAGAGTACAAGAATAGTCCATATGAAGCTGATATTCTGCTCACTTTCAAAAATGTCTCCACTGCTACTATCAGCAATAAATTACTTTGGTGAGCTATCAGGATTTCAGATAAACTAAAACAAGTCTCAAGTGATGGATATTTCTCATAAACTAAATCCATCTCAAACACAATCATTCTCCTTTCATTCATACAAAGAGATAACATATATAGTGTTGCGGAAAACGAGTCACACCATCTGTTTCGTTCAAACAGTCTGAGGTCCTTTTATTGAATACAAGCATGCAGGGAGAGGGAGATAAGAGATGGTCACACGGAGGTGCCACCCTAGTCTCTCTCTGACCTGCCCCTATAATACCAGTCTTATATAGTTTTTTACATCCAAGTCAAATGATACATTTCCTTAATTTTTTATCACTCAAGCATTGTTAATAAAGCCTTATAAGGAGGTAAAATAAACAGTTTCATAATTAGCACTTCATTATTATCAAGATCTGTGGTTTGCTTATGGCAGTGTTTTGTCTAGGGACTTTTTGCAGGGTTGAGGGGGTGCATATAATGGACAGCTAGGGACTTTTGGCCCTTTGGCTTTTTCCTAGCTGGAGGCTGGCCTAGTCCGTTATCTGGGTCAGATGCCATGGCCCAGCATACGCAAATGCTCTTAGCTTAAGCTAAGTCTTACAGGATGCAGGCCTGTAGGCCTCTTGTGTTACCGCTCTTGCCTATGTTGGATATAGTGCATAGATCTTGCCGCAGAATGTGATGGGGTCAGGTCAACAAGAATTTTCCCCCACAATATGCATCAGAATTTGGTCTGATTTATCAAAGATAGTTGCTGCAGACATGGATATCATACTGAGACAAGTAACAAAAAACATGAAGAAATGGCATTCACATTCAAATGGTAACACATTCAAATGGCTGAACTTGGCAAGTTTGAGTTATGAACAGGCAGCAGTCATGTGAATTTTTTATTATTTTACTATTTACTGTAGATGGTCACACGATGTTTGTTAAATCATGTTTGACCTGTTTCACTTAATTTCAATATTTATGAGGCAGAAGTATACAGAATTTTTCAGTCAAGTTTTTTTCTAAGGCAAAATGGGAAATGCTGCCATCAGAAAATACTGAGGATAAGTTGTCATTTTCAGAGCAGTTCTAGTGAACATAGAATCTGTACGCTTCTTGAAGCTTCTTTTATTCCTATGTTTATAACGTGTCTGGCATAATGTGGTATAATATAATTATATTATATATAATAAAATAAATGGGTAACATTTTCAAACCTGGGGGTGAAATCCTGGCCCCAGTGAAGTCAATGGAAGATTTGTCATTGGCTTCAGTGAGGCCAGGCTTTCATCCTAGGTGACTAAAGTTAAACTCTGAAATCCATATTTAGGCAGCTAAATTTCAAGGTGGCTGGATTCAGTGATGACAAGCTAGTTCCCTTTAACCTCAGTGGAAGCTGCAGAAGCTTACTGTCTCTAAAAATAAAGTCATTTTTACTGTGGTGCCTAGATGTAGGAGCCTAACCTTAGACATCAGGTTAGAAATTTTTGGACTTTATGAATAGTTGTTTGTGAGTGGTATGAAAGGTAATTAGACACTCAACTCCTATTGACATTCAGTGGGAGTTGGGTGCCTAACTCACTTAGGCACCTTTGAAAATCTGACTCATCCTTATGTGTCCAGCTTCTATTTATTACCCTTATTAATTCATGGTAGGATGATCACTGGGACTCCTCCTTCCAAGGAGAACATTCAAACTATCCTATGGCATTTCAGCGGTTCTCAGAGTACTTTACACAACCCTGCACTTCTTTGTCCTTCACATACCTTTAAGGTATAATTTCAACTGCAAGTTTCTATTACAAAGATTTAATTTTCTAAAGTTATTGGTTGGAAAAAAATCCACACCAGAAAGAGTCACTTCTGAGTGCTCAGCAGATCATCTGACCTCAGTAAAGGAACATATACTAGAAGCACTAATTTTAGAAAGCCAAATCCTGAGGTCTTTCCTCAGTTTTCATTCAGTGCTCGGATCCAAATTCTACTGAAGTTAATGGAAAGTCTTCAGTGTGATTTGGATCACGTCTTCAGTACTTATTTAGGTAAGTGACAAACTGAAAATATGGGTGTATAACACAAAAGTTATGTGCACTTTACCGGCAATATGAACCTAAAGGCTAATAGAAAGGAATCTATGTCCTAAAAAAGAGAATTGTAGTGGGCGGCAGTAGAGGGAGAGTTGACACAAGGCAATAGCACAGGAAAGGGTTCCCGCTTCCCTTCTCACTAAAGAGAAATGGAGAAAGAAAGCAGCCAGGCCTTTATATGTGTTTTTCTTTCTGCGATTTTACAGGTCATTAAGATGTAATAGTACCTTTAAATGGCACAAGCAGTAGGGGCTAAGAGAAGCTGGCTCATTGAAGTTTCAATAATTATGTACTGGCACTGAGTTCCTTAAAGAAATGGGTAAAGAGACAGTGGGGTGGTTGACCTCTTCTAAAAGCATGGCATGTGTCCTAAAGGGACTGCAAAAATAATTCTCTTGGGAGCCATGGAAGTTAATGTCTTGGGATTAAAATAAATCTCTGCACTGAATGAAATACTTTTTTCATTTCAAAATACTTTTTTTTTCACTTGCATTTTTCACAGTCCATGCCATTGTTAACCTTGTTGAATATTTTAGCTTTAACGTTTATTTTAATGATGTGCAATAAAATACCAACTATATGCAGAAAATCAAAAGTAATTGCTTTGAAATGTCTTATATAAAGCTTGTTTGTAGGTTCAAAGGAACTGTAAAAACCAATCAAGCAAACCTATATGTGATTATTATTTTTAGTTGTTATTTTTACTCCAGAAGTATCCATAAGGCCTCAGGATCAGGGCCCCGCTGTGCTTACAAATATATAGGCAGTCATATGGTCCTGTGACTGTCTTTTTCTTTGTGCTACTTTACATTATTTTTTTTTCACAGAGCCTTGGGGCCCAATACTCTATGGCCCTGCACCTTCAGAAGCCATATTCATCCATACAAAGTAGATACACTATTCTGATTTGTCCCCTCTGCACTGTTATAGACGTGTGCAGGGTAACAGAGAATCAAGCTCCTGGAGTTGTTCTGATGCCAATAATACAAAGTCCTATTGAAATCAGTGAAAGAATTTTGCCTGATTGCCAAGATTCAGTCCAAAGAGAATTCAGGAGTGTCCATATGAAATTTTGATATATATCATGCCAAATAGATCTACCAACATTTCTTAAGGAATAAACATTATCTGACCCTTGGTATTTCCTCTCTGTTTATATTGGAAGCTCTGGGGTCTGGGCTTTCTCTTGTGTGTATATATTTCACCTGTTACCCCCCATAAATGATTAATCTGCAGGACCTTTAAGTACTGTGTAAGTTCCAAGCCTGCAGATACACATATGATAGTCAATGGAATTGCTCCTGGTTGTAAAGTTAAGCACATTCCTGAGGGCTTGTCTTCACTGCAGAGTTAACGTCATTTGTTACGCAAGTATTGCCCCTAACTCATCCCATCTATTTATAAAAACCATTAAAACCACCACCACATTTGAGTTAAATCCAGTGGGCTGGCCTGCCAGGGGGATAGGTTACTGTTCAAGTCACCACAGTTTGTCAGCTGCTGCCACAATTACTCTGTGCGGTGACCCCAAACACTCTGTGATGCACAGGTATTATTTTGCACTATGGCTGCTCTAACTCGAGCTGGGCTCTCACTTGAGAGGAGTTAAATTGAGCTAACTCTGCAGTGAAGACATAACCTGAGTCTTTGGAGGATCAGGACCTTAAACAGTAAGATGAATATCTGCATATAAAAGTCTGGGAAGTGACTGGTGGAGTGTCAAACACATCTGAATGATATATCAAATGATATAAAGGAATGAACAAAAATAAGATGAAATATGCAAAAGAGGACTGTTAACGAAAAGGAAGGTAATCAACTTCAGAGTCACCCTAAGAGTGTTGACTCATGGGTCGTGTCTGTTATGCAAGTTAATGTAAGAAAATGAAAGGCAATGAGGCTATAGGGAGAAAAGCACGAAAAATGAATATACCCTCTGTATCCTCACACTGCAAAATATTGAATTGGAGAAGGATCTAGGGATAGTGATAGATAAATCTCTGAAATGAAGTGCATCTGCACTGTGTGCACAACATTTTCAAATGAGCTGCATTACTAAGTTAGGATTTTGAGTTTTCAGTCCCAGTAGTGTTTCTGCTTACTGAGAATTTTCAAAGGAATGTTATGAACTAGTCAGAAAGGGATAGAAAAATAAAACAGAAACTCTCAGTTGCCACTACATAAATCCATGGTGTGCACATACCTTGAATACTGGTTCAGACTTGAATAGTGCTACAGGTTCAGACAAGGGCAACAAGGATAATCAAGTACTGTATGTGGAACATCTTCCATATGAGGAGGAACTAATAAAGATTAGGACTGTTCATCTTAGAAGGAGACCATTGGCAGGGGAAATATGATAGAAATCTATAAAATCATGAATGATGTAGAAAAAGTGAATAGACATGTTATCTACCGTTTCCTACACTACAAAAGCCAGAGGTTACCTGATGAAATTAATACAAACAAGAGGAAGTACTTTTTCACACAACACACAATTAACCTGTGGAACTCATTGCCATGGGAGGTTGTGATTGCCAAAAGTATAACTGGGTTCAAAAAGAACTAGAAAAGTATATGGAGGATAGGTCCATCAATGGCTATTAGTGAAGATAGGGATACAACTTCCTGCTCAGAGCAATCCTAAACCTCTGACTGCCAGAAGCTGGGAGGGGAACATAAGAGTGGATCTCTCCAAAATTGCCCTGTTCTGAACATTCCCCCTGAAGCTCTGGTATTGGCCACTGTCTGAGACAGGATACCCGGCTAGACCCAGTATGGCAGTTCTTGGGTTCTCATGAAGTGCATGTGGGAGGAAAGAGATATATGACCACAAGACTTTCCATTTGACAGAAGAGCTGTGTTGGCATGGCTGAATAAATACATCCACTGAAACTTTTATATGTGTTACATCTGAGTGCAAGCAGTCACTTGTGTGATAATCCATTGTGCCAGGATTTGCACCTGAGGTTGCCTGAACCCAGTGGGAAGCCTACACTCCAGGCTGCTTGGCTTGTTAAACTCTCCATTTAGCAAATTGAAGTTGAAGACAAACACACATTCATTCTCATCCTCCGAAAGGATTTGAATGCTTTGGTGAGTCAGAGGTTAAATGTAGAGTTGGTTAAAAACAACAACTTGTAGATGGAAATGAACATTTTCATTAAAAAGTAATGACAGGTTTCAGAGTAACAGCCGTGTTAGTCTGTATTCGCAAAAAGAAAAGGAGGACTTGTGGCACCTTAGAGACTAACCAATTTATTAGAGCATGAGCTTTCGAAAGCTCATGCTCTAATAAATTGGTTAGTCTCTAAGGTGCCACAAGTCCTCCTTTTCTTTTTATTAAAAAGTAAATGTTCCTTTCAAAATCTATTGGGTTTTTTAAAATGATTTGAAATTAAAGTTTTCATTTTGTTTTCTTTCAAATAGAAAATTTCAGTTTTGAATCATTTTAAGTGGAAAAGGTTTCTATTTGTTTTGGGTATGTGGTTATTCTCCTCCTGACCCCCACAAACACTCTTTTCTCTCCTTTTTTTCCTCCCCCAACTATTTTCTGATAGAAGAAATGAAAGAATGGAGAGAAAGTAGGATGGGGCAGGGGATGGATTAGGGGTAAAACACCAAAAAAAGTCAAAACCTTTTTATTCAAAATAATATTTTTTTTTAATTTGAAAGCTTTTTTTTTCGTTGTATCATCACAAAAAAAAACCCTTGAAAAATGCAAACAAAATGAAAACTGTTGGACTGTGCTCACATTTCTTTTGTGAAAAATGCTTGCTGTTGTTCAGCCAGACTTACTAAAATGATGTGTGCAGCTATTTTGAGCATCTTTCTGACACTGATCAGGAAATAGAGAGGCTAGCCACAAGGAAACAGGATGCTATCTAGTCTGACCATATCCTGAATATAGGCTCTAAGGGTGTGGGTGAGCATTCTCAATCAACAAATTCCTCTGAAACTATAGGTTTCATAAAGTGTCCTGCACACTCACTCTGAATTATTGGATTTGCCTTATGTCTTATCTTGGCAGGTAAATGAATCACTTCCCTGGGGACACTGACAGCAGGATCCCTTCAGTGAAATGTGTGTGTGCGGTGGTGGTGGTATGGGGGGGGAGGGGTGTTAATAGGGAGAAGAACACTCCAGAGATAAGATAAGTGGAGTTGTAACACTATTGCCTGTTTCCCCTTCTGCTTCCCTGGCTCTTGCCTGCCCTCAACATATCTTGTCTTCTAGGTCTCCTGTGCAGGGAACATGTCTTTTTATCTTTTTTTTTTGTACAGTGTCCAGCACGTTTCTAGGTGCTGTATAAATAATAAACATTGTTAGGAGGATTAATAATTATTATGACTTCCTCTCAGACAGAGGAAGATTTATGACAACACACTCTTTTCAGTGATCCATTCAGTACCCTTTACACACATTCCCCTCAGGACATGATCAGAACAGAAATTAAGAGTTTCCATTCATTGAATGTCTGAGGCATCTGTGAGACACAGCATCACACAACAGATGTAGTCACAGAGTAGATAAGTTTCAGAGTAACAGCCGTGTTAGTCTGTATTCGCAAAAAAAAAAGGAGTACTTGTGGCACCTTAGAGACTAACCAATTTATTTGAGCACGAGCTTTCGTGAGCTACAGCTCACTTCATCGGATGCATACCGTGGAAACTGCAGCAGACTTTATATACATACAGAGAAAATCTGATGAATTTTCTCATCAGATGAAGTGAGCTGTAGCTCACGAAAGCTCGTGCTCAAATAAATTGGTTAGTCTCTAAGGTGCCACAAGTACTCCTTTTCTTTTTGAGAGTAGATAAGTGTACGCCATAACTCCTACTGTCCATTCTTAGGCTGTCTTGACTGGCAAAAGAGTTTGAAACTGGTTGGTAGTTTTCTTGTAAGGTTTAGTTACAATGGGACAGACTGTACTTTTCTCCATCAAAAGTCACAAAGAGGGAAAATCTTCTCCCACTGTTCTAGACCAAAAGTCCTCATTTTCAAACATTTTTGAATACTCAGGTTTCTCTTAGAAAATTACTAAGCATGCAATACATCGGCATATTCTGGGTTTTTTGGTCTTCAGCTTCAGATACAATTTTCTCCTTTTGAAAATGCTGTTCTGTGTATTCAGTACAGAATGCACTCGGGCCTTCTCCTATGTATTCCACTTTTCATTAGGTTTCTGTACCAAGTTGTACCACTTGTGCCACTCCTGGATGACTTTATATAGTGAAATTCTGGCCCTAATGAAGTTATTGGGAATTTTGCCTTTGACTTCAATAAAGCCAGGAAGTCACCCTTAGCTTTTTCTGTAGAGGTTGGATCTTATTTTTGTCTGACACTGTGAACTAATCCTTGGGAGTCTTGTTCCAGTTGATTTCCTATACATAATTTGTGTTATCATTGTGGTAATTAATAATGACAATATTGCTAATCAGAAATTCTCCTGTCTTTTTTTGTATGTTGCATGAATTCTATTTAACATATACATTCCGGATAGCTTTTTGGGTGATATCTGCTACAAAAAGGCACCCCATTTGTCCTTTGGCTACTAGCTATACATAAAATAGCCTATAAAGATATACATACAACTAGAGATGGTCAAATAACTTACTGTGAATATTATTTGCAGAAAGTTTTGTCATTTTTATTGCCTTTTTTCTTTAAAAAAGTAGGAAATTATCTCCAAAAACTGTTGTGAGAACATTGACGCAGTGTTATTAAGAAATCAATAACTGGGAATGTTAGGTTTGCATGTACTACCTTAACCTACTTAACTCTTCCCCCCTTTTTATATATGCATTATCCACTGTACAACCCTGATTAATTTTCTATGCATAAGGCCCTTCATTTTCCGTTTTTATTTTGTTTGAAATTTCCCAGGATTTTATCAGTGTTTATTACCAAAAAAAGGTGAAAATCTGTGCAAAAATGAACTTTACAGTTTTCTGCATAAATTTTGGGGTTAATTTTGGGGGCAACAGGAAAATAAAAAGCAAACAAATTGAGAAAAGTAAGAATACAGCACGTAAAACAGTTTAATGCTGTGGTTTATTTACTGAACTGTATATATGTATGCTTGCTCATGAGTTTCTGGGTATCTTCATGTATGTTGTGTGTAATTTCCACTGCATTTTCTTACTTAAGACAACCTCACATTTACACTTAGACTAATTTATGAACAAAAACACATCTACCTAAGGAAATATGAAGGATTTTCTTAACATAATCAACATTTTCATGTACTTGAGTGACCTAAATTCTGCTGAAAATCAGTTAAAAAAAAACAAATAAAAGCTTTTGTAATACTTAGGAATTTTTCAGTAAAAATCAGTAGAAACCGGAAAAAAGGATGTTACTGAAAGCATCCCTGTATTCACACCCTACACAGTATTGTAATAATCTTTGTACAAAATATGCCTTCTGGTAATCACTTGAAAACTAATAACACACTGGTCTATAATATCATGGTGAAATGTATGTAGCAACATTATTTGTAAAGTTATGAAATCCCCTGGTATTGTGTTATAAGCACATGTTCAAAACCACACAGCCCTGCAAAAGATGTTAAACAGGTCTATCCCAAACTAAGGAATGTTGGTTTACTTCAATTTACTTTTAAGTAGTAAACAGGGTCCTTGAGACAACAAGGAGAGGAGATGGTAGGAAATAAAGCAAATTTGCATTTCAGCAGAGAGAAGTGAGAAGAAAGTGCATGGAGCCTCCTTCACTACCAGATTCCGTGTCACCTCCTTTACTGTTTGAATAAAACTTTGAGGAATAATCTTCAATAGAATCCACTTCAAGTATTCACTGGACTATAAAAGAAAGGGATAAAGAACTCCAAGTTATCTCTCTCTGTATGTCTGTCTTTCACCTAAGAAGACAAAGACACTAGAAACTTTGGGCCTCTGAGAGAGTCCTGATGAAAGAAAGGTCAGTCACCATCTTGTTGGAAGGCTGTGGGTGAGAAAGTCCATCTTAAACAAAAGCTTGAACCAAAACTCACTAGATTAAGTTTTAGACTTTTAGATCCATGTTTTCACTTTAATTTGCTTGTAACCATTTCTAACTTTCTCTCCTATATTTGAATTCATTAAAATTCTCTCTTCTTTTATTAATAAACTTGTGTTATTTTTTTATCTAATTCCATCCAATGCTGTGTTTAAACTGTCTGGTAACACCAGTTACAGTAGCAAACTGTTGAGTATTGACTGTTTGTAAGAGCAACAAGCCTTTAATATCTGAGCTGTCCAGGAGGGGGCTGGACAGTACATAACACACATTTTGGGAATGGGAGTGTGTTGGGGTCACCCTGCAAATAACAGCCAAGTCTGTCGGATCAGAGCTGCTGGACCAAGGCTGCAGCTATACCTAGACACTGAGGGTGTGCCCGGCATGCTGGAAGACTGTTTGTGAGCAGCCCCGGTTGGGAGTTATAAAATCACAGCATCATGAAGGAACCAAGGTTGCAGGGGAGGCCGTGGTAAAACCCCAGCTGGTCTGGGTTGCACCCAAGAATGTGATAAAGGTCCTTACCTGTGTACTGAATAAGACAGGGATCTTGTTGCATGTGGCAGGGAGAGTATGAGACCATATAATTAAAGAATGTATCAAAATGCATACACATGAAGAAGGGGGGCAAATTAAGGTTGCACAGGCCACCTTAATTCTGGAAATCTCCAACTTCTGAATGCTTGACTTTGCTTCAATAACACTTTTAATGTAACGTTTTTCCCTACACAGTATAAATGTGTGTTTCAAAACTTGTATTGATTTTGAATAGGAGCAGTAGTACCTCCTAAGATTGTACTAAAATGGTATGATACTAAGATTTGTTGTTTCATACATAATGTGATATGCTGTGATCAGAGGTTACTCTTATTATATGCTCACAGGGACAAAGTCAAGGTTACCTATTGCCACCTTGGCAGCTGCTGGCTTTTGAGTGACTGGCGACCATAATATTATATTTGTGATGCACTATTAATTTCTGCTGGACAGAAAGTCAGAATTACTCCTTGTATATGTGACTGTGTTATCCTCTTTGGGTGGCTCCCCAAAATGATAAATACTTTTATACGTATACACTCTGAGGTCAAAGAATAGAGGTTTATCTCTCACAAGAGAACTTTATTTAATTATTGATAAAATAACAATCATACATGCAATAAATTTATCAGATAAACATGACGTTAAATGCCTATGTGTGTAGGTGTACTAAGTGTCAATGCCTTGATATTTTTACAGTTGATCCATATTATAACTCAAGTCTTCCCCCCTTTCTGCTCTTCAGGAAGGGGTATTATAGTTTTTTTCCCCTTCTTTTATTGCTGCATGAAGGTCCTAAGGTTACTGACAACTATAAAGTCAATAGTCAAAGCTACGTATGTGATTTAGCTGTTGACCATGGTGTCAGGAAGCAAATATATATTTTTGACATTGGATTCTTTCTGTCCCTTATATACCCACTCCTTCTTGTCTCAATTCTTTAAAATCTGTGGGCCAGATACATAGCAAGTGTAAGTTGTCACATCTCCACTGAAGTCAATGGAGCTACATCAATTTACCTCAGCTGAGGATCAGACCCATAAGTTCTTTAGACGTTATTTTTTCTGAGTGTGAATCATTTGGAAAGCGATCCCAGTTTCTCCCAGTGTTCAACCAAGTTTATACAAACAAATATCATGTAAGGGGTTATTTTCAAATTGTTAGATTTGATTATTTGCTATTGGTAGAGTGTGATTGGTTGTCTTAGTTTCATGGTAATATTTCTGCTCTGTGACCCACTCACTGAAAATCCTTAAACAGCAGAACAATTAATGATGAATAAATAATAATGTGCATTGTCCAAATAACCATCTGTTGTAAAATTTATAGTACTTTTCGGGTGTACAAGCATTTTTACAGTTAAACCAGATGTCATGTGAATTCTCTCAAACAATTATCAATGTGATTCCTTGAGTAATCATGGTCTGAACTCACTATACTATTTGCCAATCACTTTCTATGTCACATGACCAGCCCTAAAAATGAGGCACAATTAGGTTTCACTTAATCCCCCCACCAGTTCATCAGGGTTCCCTTGTAGGGTATGAGATGGAGTATGTGTCAGGGTTCAAGTTAATCCTAATTTAGTTCTGATTCTAAATGTCTACTCCATTTATAACGGCACTCTTTAGAGAGATATTACATCTTAATATAGGTGAGCTGTTCTTTTCATAATGCCTCTTTTTATATGTGAAATGTTTTGGATGGTATTATCTTCACCTCTGTGAAACACTTCTCAGCACTTGATATGAGAGACTGTAAATCAAAAGTGTACAAAGAGTATTTTTTTCCACACCAGAGAAGCTGAGACAATTTGGAATTAAAAATCATAGCTGGAAATATTTTTAAAAAGCATTTTTTAATTGGGAAAGACAGTAACCTAAGGAAGTGGATCTGGGCAAATGAAGACCTGAGAATTTATTTTCCTAGAAACAAGGATTAGTTCTCATTAGACTGGTGTTGGTGAAGCCACCTCAGGTTACCTTTTAATTTTTTTAAAAAATGTGGCAGCTCTCATGTGTAAGATGTGTGTGGCAGATTGAACAATCTGCTGTAGGAGAAGATTTCTTAATATTTTTTTTATTAGGCTTTAGACCTATTCCTTTATATGCTGAAGAAATGCACTGTAAAGGGAGCTGTATACAAGCTTCAAACCTGAGGGACGGACAAAAAGTAGGAAAGAAACAAAAGTATGTCTACAAATCTGGAACCCCAAGTTCTTGAGTAGGATAAGCATGCAGGACACAGTCAGCTACCCAGATCTTGAGCTACAGTGCCAACCCTGTGTGCTGAACCCCAAAATCCACTGTGAGGTTCATCCCATTCTAGGAAGACCCTCTGGTGGCTTATGAATGGCATGTCAGCTTTTATGTCAACCCCTCCTCCTTCCCCTGCACATCCAGAGGAGGTATGTCTGGGAGAAATGAGGTGTGTCAAGACTTCTCAGCACTAGTTGCTGAATTGGCCACTCAGCATCATTCATAGCCAGTATAAATTAGAGCACCCCTTACTTTTTGGAGACTTGGCTCACAATGAACAGCCAGCACAGGGTTAGAGGAGGAGAACAAAAGTGGCTTAAAGTCACCTTAGTGTGCCCTTTCCCCATCGCTAGCTGCCTGTGCATCCCTTGGCCATGGCTGCAGATCTGGGCCAGCAGTGGCATTTGGGTCTTTGGGCCTTTGCTTGAAGTAACTGCCATCTTTTTTATTTAGGATTTGTGCAGATTTGGTAGGTAGGTTCATGGAGTGGTCACTAAAGATAGGACTGAAGTCAATGCTTGTGACTCAGCCTTTACTTCATGAAATATAGATATCCATGGGAATGCTGCATTTTGAGAGCATGCCTTTGTGTTGGCTTAGATGTCGAAGCATCATGTTCAAAATGCCTAAACTGCCTCAACCACTGCTTCAAATGCGGATGAAGTTAATTCAGTCCTTCAGCAGTGGTTATACTGAGTGTTGTACAGCTTAGTGTATGCATGATATTTGGGATGAAACTGTAAAATCCATCACCACTGCATTCCAACCATCTCTTGGGTGAAGGGTGGTAGTTAACTGATGAAAAGCATTCTCCATAACAGCATGTGTAAATGGGTGCAGGTGGAGAACATTTTTGATTAAGAAAACCTAGACAAATCCCCATGTTTCAAAAACTGTATGCAATATTTAATGACCATGTAATAGTGCAGATAGGACTTTGTTTTTTAAAGTCTCCCACAGCAGGTGATGGGATGAAAGGCCCTATATAAAAGTAAGATATTATGATAATATATGTAGAAAGAGGCTATTTTAAACAGTACTGCTTTTTACTGATGTAAACAATGAAGTAGTGTTTGTGGTCAATTCAAATAACTTATTATGAATAAATTTCTTTTAAATATATGTAACTTCAGCTTCTAAGGAGAATAGTATATATATACACATACAATCCTCATAAATTCCTGTATTTTGCCACCAGGCAGACAGAGAACTTTAGTTTTTTTCATGAAAGAGGTAGTACATATGACTTCAAAAGAGTAACATATTCCAGATGTAATTTTTTTTTTATAGCTCCAAGCAGTCATTCTACAAACAAATTTACCCTTTCCCAGGAGCAATATGTATAAAAACTTCTTTGGCTATTCATAATTTAAATGTTTAAACTGAATCATGCTGAGAGAACATGGTTCATTGATATTATTTATATTAAATCTAGCTAATCATATTGCCTTATAACTAGCTTTTACGTAGGCTGGAGACAGTTTACAAAAATTGTGCTGCAAGTAGCAGTTCATGTGGTTTTTTATGCTCTCCAAATGGCTTTATCAAGACTCCAGCGTGGAGAACGATGTCATCCTCGGGATCCCGAAAAATAAATCATTATTAAAGATACATAAAGAGTGCTCAGATTAGAAAAATGCATCCATTAGAAAATTAGAGAGGTTGCTTTATCTTCATTAGATCCCCTAATGTTCCAGTACAAGGTTTTTGATAATGAAACAGTCTCTTTAGTTGGTGCAATGCATAATGTTAAGACACGGTGAATAATCCAACTCAGTTTTTAAAATATTAATCTTTGAATTGTCTTACAATAAGAAAAAACAATGAGATGTCCATTTTCATCTCCGATGATTTAATCACAATTGTCATGTTTGAATTATGACTATTATAGCGCAAGCAGTCTTAAGCACTTTCATGTAATTGCTACTATCAGGAGTGTTTAACTCATTAAAGATATTCCTGTGGGCAGAAAGAGAATACCAGTCCTTGATCAATGGAAGATATATTTTGCACAATTTGATATTTAAAAAAAAATACTCAAGTCAGTTTGGATTTTTTTTCTTTGAATAAATAAACTTTTTTTTTTTTTTGGTAATACATCATTACGTTGAGATCTAGGGGCAAAAAAAAGATCATTTCAAAAACATGAAATCTATAATAGGCCCCTTCCAAACCTGCAAGCTACAGATCACCTGCAGAATGGCTCCTACATAGTCAAGAGGAAGTTGGCTACATGTAATGAAAGAGGCACTTGTCTATTTCCATATATGTTGGAGAACACGCACACACACGCAGTCTTTCACACTCTCCTTTGCATATTGGTTCTCAGGGGAACACATCCAATCACTCATTAAAGGACTGATTCTAGCCTTTCCATTTTAGGGGAACTAAAGATACAGATAGCAATTCAGTGGGACTTACAAAAGTGTTTTTCAGTGGAAGTTAGGTACCTAATCTAATTTTGAAAATCCCATTAGGTATCTAAATACCTTGGAAAAATTTGGCCCCACATTCTTAACAATACAGCTTTCTTATTTCAAGATTTGATTCTGTTGTTAAGCGGTCAGATAATCAGACTCAATCAATTTATTATCAAAGATTATTAGTCAAAGATTAATCAGCACAATATAGAAAGGCAAATACCTTACTGATCAGGGGAAGCAGTTCCACAGCCCTCTCCATTTTAACTATCTTTCAGAACCTCACCAGTTTATACATCATGGTTGTTTACACAACAAACAAACAAAAACCAACAACACCACCAAAGAAAATTCCGTTCTTGTGACCTGTGGAGTTCTTTTCATGGCATCTCCATTTACATAACTGATAAGCTAAAGACATCTGTCACAAGTCATCTCATCAGTCATGATACACCTGTAACAAGAAGCATTCCATTTCTTGGTTTCAATGGACATATGGACATTTTCTAAGAGCCAATGGGTTAGAGCATGTGGTCACACACAATCCGTCATTCAACAGCACACTAAGATTTCAGATGACTGCAAAAGATTATAGATACAAAGCATATTGGGATTTTGATTCATCTACAAAGGATCATGGGAATCTGGTTCATCTGCTAACAGCCTGTATGATGTATGATGTACACACACAATGTATATGTTTTTATAACTGAAAAAAAACCCATTAAAACAATGATTATTCTGAATGATGAAATAAATAACTTTATTTTCAACAGTTCAATGGATAAAAGCTACACAATATTTTCTGCACAGAAATAAAGGAATTTAAGTATGAAAAAAGAAATGGGACTGTCACAGAGTTCCTCTCTGCTACCCAGGGTACCACACTGCCTGGCCAGTTTCTTGATTTCTTAACCACAAACACACACCAGGTTGTTACCCTTTCATCAGATGTGTATTTATTCTTCACTTACAAGTATAACAGTGCATATGGCAGGCTTGCAGCAAGAGAAGACATCCACATAGCCATCTCTTGTTAGCCCCAAATCACCCTCTTGAGTTTCCCCCTGCTTTCTGTTCCTCCCATTTATATCCTCCCAGTTACTGAACCAGTTGCCCCATTAGCTTAGCAATTGCCATCCCAATATCAATAACTCCCAACAGAAACTGGTGAATTGGCTTCTGATAAGCCTGTGCTCTTCCCAGTGCTGCAGCAACCTCAGTGACCAGGGTGCTATTAATAGTGTCCTGTCATAGGGATCAAGTAGGATTATAAGTAATAAATATTTAGGGAGAAGAACCAGAAATATTTTGGATATTGACAAAGTGTGGAAGTGAAAAACTAAATGTGTATGAAGGGGAGGATTTTGTAAGTTTAAACACAGGCAAAAAAAGGAATTTACCATATAGAAGGCTCACTACAAAAACAGTCAGGGATTTTATAATCAATGGATCTTGGTGACGGGAAAAGAGGGAATTAGTTGGTATAAGAATAAACAGAGGTAGCTTAATTACTTTAACATATTTTTTCTTTCTTTCTCCAGTAGATAAAATGACAATGGTGTAGTCTTCAAAATCTTGTACCAGTTATTGTGAAAGATCTGGAAGCCTGCTTCTAATGTTCGCATCTCAACGTCTCTAGATGGAACTACAGAATAGTTTTGCTTCAGGTTAATCAAAATGTAACTGTGACAGGTTGGATCACAGAAACCCCTTTGGCACTGTCACCTGATGTGCCTAGACTACCTCTGAGCCTGTTTTCCTTGCCAGCTTGGGACTTCAGTACCTCGCCTTGTTTGAGCCAGACACGCTAGCCTGCTGCAAACCCAGATCTAACACTGAACCATGTCCCCCATAAGCTACAGCCTTAACTGAAAAGAGCTTAAGAAGTGCTCCTGTCTCAGCACTCAGATACCCAGCTCCTAATGGGGTCCAAACACCAAATAAATCCGTTTACTCTGTATAAAGCTTATACCAGGTAAACTCATAAATTGTTTGCCCTCTATAATACTAATAGAGAGATATGCACAACTGTTTGCTCCCCCAGGTATTAATACTTGCTCTGGGTTAATTAATGAGCAAAAAGGGATTTTATTAAATATAAAAAGTAGGATTTAAGTGGTTTCAAGTAATAACAGACAGAACAAAGTAAATTATCAAGGAAAATAAAACAAAAACACGCAAGTCGAAGCCTAATACAGTAGGAAACTGAATACAGATGAAATCTTACCCTCAGGGTTGTTCCAATAACCTTCTTTCACAGACTAAACTCCTTTCTAGTCTGGGCACAATCTGGGCACAATCCTTTCCCGTGGTACAGTCCTTGTTCCAGCTTAGGTGGTAGCTAGGGGATTTCTCATGGCTGCAGCCCCCTTTGTTCTGTTCCACGCCCTTTTATAGCTTTGGCACAGGGC
Organism: Lepidochelys olivacea; assembly: GCF_965140295.1. Classification (NCBI taxonomy): domain Eukaryota; kingdom Metazoa; phylum Chordata; order Testudines; family Cheloniidae; genus Lepidochelys; species Lepidochelys olivacea. The sequence continues at coordinate 128,060,835 of NC_140412.1, read as the reverse complement.
AGGAATCTTTTGTCTCCCTGGGTCCCCACTCCTCCTTCTAAATGGAAAAGCACCAGGTTTAAGATGGATTCCAGTACCAGGTGACATGGTTATGTGCCCTATGAGACCCCAAGCCTTCATTCTTCCTGGCCTGACTCACAGGATGGCTTGCAAGTAAACAGAGCCATCTATAGTCAATTGTCCTGGTTAATGGAAGCCATCAAAATTCCAAACCAGCATAAATGGCCCACACTTTGCATAATTACAATAGGACCTCAGAGTTATATTTCATATTTCTAGTTTCAGATACAAGAATGATACACACATACAAATAGGATAACCACACTTAGTAGATTATAAGCTTTGTAATGATACCTTACAAGAGACCTTTTGCATGAAGCATATTCCAATTACATTATATTGACATTTATTAGCGTATTTTTATAGAATCATATGGAGGGCAACATCACACTAACTTTTTTGTAATTGTCTAGAACTATTATACTTGTCAGACAAGAGTTTTACATGGGTGTGTTAAGCTAAATTGGTTTGGGTTTAGTTGTTTATATTACGATTTAAAAGTTTGTATTGCCAGAAGGTAAGTGAACTAGAGAACATTTTCTGTGAACTGTGAGGATAGAAGTAATAAATGACGTGAGAAGGACTAGAAAGATGACTATTTAGCAGCTACTCATAATCACCAGCAGAGTATCCTTTTATTTTCTTATTAAGCATATAAAGAATCCAGAATTGGGGGTGGTGGGGGCGGGGGAGGAGGGCTGAAGGGAGCAACAAGATTCAGTAAAGGAAAGACTGAGGAGTCAGACAGATTGAACCCACCCTGGCAGTAAGTGGCATCATGCCACTGAAAACATGATGACTGCATGTGAATTTGTCCCAGAGTCTACCATTGGGAATGGAACAATTTGAGCTGTGTTGTATGATGATTTAGCTTTGAGGAATTAAGAAATGATGCTTTTCTGATATTAAAGGTAGAACTGGTGAATCTGCATGAAGTTTGTACAAGATGCCTGCAAGACCTGGCATGGAGCCTGTGCTTTGTGCAGATGAAGAACAGAAAGCAAAGTTAGTTGTAATCCACCTTTCCACCTCCCACAGTTCTGGATCAGGTTAGGGGCTGATCACACCCTGAGTATAAGTTGGAGCATACACTGGCTGGAATGGTTTTCTATGCGCTGTTCTGCCAGACTACAGTTGCTGGCCCCCATCTCCCCCTTGCCCCCACAGATGGGAGAGTGGGTGCTCTGAAGTGGGCTATGCTGCTTCACACCATTAGGGGATTCCCCTATGTCAGGAACATGACAAAGGGCTAAAGATAGCATATGCACAGTCAGTATTGGGGCGGGGGGGGGTTGAACAATCTCAAATCTTCAGTTCGCTGATGACTTTGATGGCCTGTCAGGCAGTGAAGATGAACTTGACAACCTTGTGAAATGATTGGATGAAACCTCTTCAAAATATGGCATGGAAATCAGTGCAGAGAAAACTAAGCTGATGACAAACAAACATGATGAGATCATCTCATATATCACTGTCAGTGGACAAGAGCTGGAGACAATGAACTACTTCAAGTATTTGGGGGCAGTCATGACTGATGAAGTATCCCAGGCAGAAATTCGGGCAAGAACTGCGCAAACAACAGCAGCAGAGGCAAAGCTAAAGCCAATTTGGAGGAATAAGAACATCTCCCTGAAATCCAAACTGAAACTGTTTCATGCATTGGTCATCTCCATTTTTCTGCATGCGTGCGAGACATGGACCCTTACAGCAGAGCTTGAATGGAAAATAGAGGTAGTAGAGATGAGATACTTCCTTAAAATTCTGGACATTTCCTACTTCGACCACGTCACTAATGAAGAGATCCACAACATCATCACCCAATGTGCTGGGTCATATGAAGACCACCTAACGACCATGAAGAAGCACAAACTGAAGTGGTACAGCCATGTAACAAGATCATCTGGCCTATCCAAAATCATCCTCTAAGGGAAAGTACAGGGGAAGAGAAGAAGAGGTAGACAGAAGAAGAGATGGATTGACAACTTGAAAGAGTGGACAGGAATGGACTTTGCAGAGACTCAAGCACTGATACACAATCGTCAGGGGTGGAGACAATTGGTTGATTGCTCATCAATGATGATGCCCCAATGACCAATGCGGTTATGGGAGTGATGATGATGAATGATCTGGTCCACAGCAGATAGAGCCTTTCATCAGAATATCTCAAAATACTTTATTAAAGGTAGGAAGTACTTTATTATTATACCCATTTTATAGATGGAAACATTAAACAAAGGGAGGTTAAGTGATGTGCACAAGATCACACAGAAGCCAGAACTGGAAAGTGGAATACAATCCAGGCCTCTTCTATTCCAATCCCCTATTTGAAACTCTAGGCCATGATACAACAAAATGCATTTTGACTTTATGGGTACAAATATGTACACATCATGGAATAAATTCTGTCATCTGTACTCAAGAAAAACTCCCATGGACTCAAATGGGAATTTAGTTGAGTAAGGATTGCAGAACGGGACCTTAAGGGAATGTGGCTTACTGAAATAAAAGATGGGAGGGAAGTGGCAGAAAAATGCTGCTAATAACATCAGAATGACAATATTAAGCAACTATAATTGTATTACTGGATCTCTGTCATATACTTTTGCTGTGTTCTAAATAATGTTAGCTCTTCTTTTAACACTCATGAAAGAAAATATTTTGCATTATCAACACATTTGTTTGCTATTCATAATGGATGATAGCTAAAAATATAATGATCTGTCAATCAGAACTGGTCCTCCAGAGCAGGTAAGCAGATGGAAATGGTGTTGTGACAATGGCTGTATTGTAATTCAAGTCATTTGCTTTTCTGCAATCAATTATCTTTTAGACCCACGCATATAATTTACTGATATTGAAGCAAAAAGAACATACATGTAAGCTTAATTCTGTTCTTATTTACACTGGTGTGAAACCTTTGCAACTCCACTGACCTCAACTTTTTTTCCTGATTTACATTGGTTTAAATTAGGGCCCAATAAGCAGAAAATAAGTAAAGTGCTTTAAATACTTTTAGGTAGCATGGCCTCATAGAGCACTGAACTGGGCCTCAGACTTGGGGTCTTGTCAAGGTTCCTCCCCCACTCTGAACTCTAGGGTACAGATGTGGGGACCTGCATGAAAACATCCTAAGCTTACTTTCACCAGCTTACGTTAAAACTTCCCCAAGGTACAAATTAATTTTATCCTTTGTCCCTGGATCTCCACTGCCACCACCAAACTCTAACTGGGTTTACTGGGAAACGTAGTTTGGACACATCTTTCTCCCCAGAATCCTCCCAACCCTTGCACCCCACTTCCTGGGGAAGGTTTGGTAAAAATCCTCACCAATTTCCATAGGTGACCACAGACCCAAACCCTTGGATCTGAAAACAATGAAAAAGCATTCAGTTTTCTTACAAGAAGACTTTTAATAGAAGTAAAGAAATCACCTCTGTAAAATCAGGATGGTAGATACCTTACAGGGTAATTAGATTCAAAACAGAGAGAATCCCTCTAGGCAAAACCTTAAGTTACAAAAAAGACACACAGACAGGAATAGTCATTCTATTCAGCACAGTTCCTTTCTCAGCCATTTAAAGAAATCGTAATCTAACACATACCTAGCTAGATTACTTACTAAAGTTCTAAGACTCCATTCCTGGTCTATCCCTGGCAAAAGCAGCATACAGACAGTTACAGACCCTTTGTTTCTCTCCCTCCTCCCAGCTTTTGAAAGTATCTTGTCTCCTCATTGGTCATTTTGGTCAGGTGCCAGCGAGGTTACCTTTAGCTTCTTAACCCTTTACAGGTGAGAGGATTTTTCCTCTGGCCAGGAGGGATTTTAAAGGGGTTTACCCTTCCCTTTATATTTATGACAGGTCTGTTCCTAGCTCTGCCATTGTCCTGCAAGGGACCTTGGGCCAGTCATTTCACCGTTTTCTGCCTCCGTGTCCCCATTTGTAAAATGGGGATAATTATACTTACCTTCCTTTTATAAAGTGCTTTGATATCTACAGATCTCCTAAATAAGAGTGAGTTATTATTACTTTATGCTCATTAAAGAGTTTATTCTCCCAAGATGCAGTCTATCTAGTTGCAGTCCAAGAATTTACTGCTTGCTCTCCGAAGCAGGGATGGATTAAATCAATCTTAGAAATGGATCAATATTAATTAAAAGGTATATTTTTAATTGTGCTTCTTAACAAAAAATGAAGCTGGAACATTTTCACAAATCAAGTCTTGTGAATCTGCTTTTCATAGCTTTTTAACCAAATATTTGTGTGCCAAAACTTCAGCAGTCTTTGGGTTTTACAACCATATAAAAATACACGTATATGCTAATTTTGTGATATGTGGGTCCATTCACACCCCCAGTGGTAATATAAAATTTACTCTCAATATGCAAAATGCAATAAATAAATAAATAAATAAATAAAGTTTATAGATATATACCAAAAGCAAATAAAGAACATATTTACTGAATGAATAAATACGCCCCGTCAAATTTGGTGTTAATGGAATAACCTCTGTAAATAACAATATGCAGGATTGGGTGCTTATTTTGCCCTCCCCCCATTCAGGAAGTCCTGAATCTAATCTTATGTATACCTGCTTTACATCTGTGTAACTCCATTGCCAGCAGTGAAGTTACACCAAGGTTAAGCAAAAGTAAAGCAGGGCAAAAGTGGGTCTGGAGACTTAATTATTCTCCCTCCTAATATGCCATGAATTCTATTCCTGCATAAGGATTGGCTAATACAGACCCCTGTGTTAATTCAGAGTCCAACTGAGCAAGGCTCAGCCATAAGGATCGGGTAGGTGTACCCCACACCAATTTCTTCAGGCGCTAGTGGATCTCAGATCATGCTGTCTTTTTTGTCCATTCCCTCTAACAGTTTGCTAAATGTTTCAAAACCAATCTAAAAGAATGATCCTTTGAAAACAATGTTTGTTTTTTATTTCTCCTTTGAGGTTTTTTTTTTCTTTCCTTACTGGCATTTAATGCAATTCCTGACTGGCGTCTGATCATTTCCTTATTAATTCTAAGACAGCTGTAACTACAAAGCCGCTCATGGGAACTTTCAGTTCCTTTTACTTCCAAGGAGGAATTTTAATGAATAGGGTATTCCCAAAGAATCACTTTAGGATCAGATCCAATACATGGTAAGTTAATCAGGATTTCTTAGCGGGGCTGTCAAGGTTCCTTCCCCACTCTGAACTCTAGGGTACAGATGTGGGGATCTTCATGAAAAACCCCCTAAGCTTACTGTTAGCAGCTTAGGTTAAAACTTCCCTAAGGTACAAACTATTTTACCTTTTGCACTTGGACTTTATTGCTGCCACCACCAAGCGTCTAAACAAATATATAACAGGGAAAGAGCCCGCTTGGAAACGTCTTTCCCCCCAAAATCCTCCCAAACCCTACACCCCCTTTCCTGGGGAAGGCTTGATAAAAATCCTCACCAATTTGCATAGGTGAACACAGACCCAAACCCTTGGATCTTAAGAACAATGAAAAAACTATCAGGTTCTTAAAAGAAGAATTTTAATTGAAGAAAAAGTAAAAGAATCACCTCTGTAAAATCAGGATGGTAAATACCTTACAGGGTAATCAGATTCAAAACATAGAGAATCCCTCTAGGCAAAACCTTAAGTTAAAAAAGACAGAAAAACAGGAATATACATTCTATTCAGCACATCTTATTTTATCAGCCATTTAAACAAAACAGAATCTAACGCATATCTAGCTAGATTACTTACTAAGCTCTATGACTCCATTCCTTTTCTGTTCCTGGCAAAAACAACACACACAGACAGAGAGAACCTTTGTTTCTCCCCCCCTCCAGCTTTGAAAGTATCTTGTCTCCTCATTGGTCATTTTGGTCAGGTTCCAGCGAAGTTATCCTAGCTTCTTAACCCTTTACAGGTGAAAGGGTTTTTCCTCTGGCCAGGAGGGATTTTAGAGTGTTTACCCTTTCCTTTATATTTATGACAGGGGCTGAATCGGATCCTAATTTAAGATTATAGGGAAAAATCCACTGATAACAAATGTGGGTTCCCCACAGAGTCCTATCAATGTGTGCATGGTGTACACCTCTTATGGTAGTGTATAGAGTACATACACTCATACCTCCCTAGCAAAGGTATAAATAGTAGTGTGTTGATGATGAGGTACATCTTAGGTGGGTAAAGATACCTCTGAACCTTAGAGTATATTCCCTAGATTGCTCTCTATATGTCTAAACCATGCATCCTCCGGCTACACTGCTATTTTTAGCAGAATAAGATCCTGGTGCCTTCTCGCTTCTGGAGTTTTTCCCTGCCACAGAGAAAGGGTCCAGCAGTGAGGAAAAGCTCTGAAAGGAGAGATGCAGAGGGGGAAGGCTCCAGCAGCAGGGAGCTACTAAAGCCTTTCCCTGCTGCCTAACCTCTACCAGAGCCTTTCACTGACACATGTAGGTATACACTGTGATGTGGATGGAGCCTAGAGCCCTGCATGGATACAAAATGTATATCTGCAGATATAAAGTTCCTGGTAGAGCCCTGCAGCTTGGAAGATATCCACTTTATATCTGTGACTATAAATTTTGTATCTGTGTCCGGCTCTTCATGCGGCCTACTTATCACTGCAAGCATGTAGCTACATGTGCACTAAACACCTCTGCCAGTGGTGTATAATATAGAGGTATTTATAGGATTCAAGCATGTCTTTAGTCAACTCACCAAAGCAGTGCCTCACTGCCTGCACTGCTGTTTATACCCATGCTGGGGGATGTGCAGTGTATGTATTCTAACTGCCACCACAAGGTGTGCAGTGCAGACATAGCCAAAGTGATAGCCAGTGTCTGTTAATGAAGACTAATTTCTTAGAAGGGCCAGCTCTCGTTTCACTGTAACTCTGTGATCAAAATAAGATCAAATATTTGTTTACTACTGAGTTAAATGAGAGTCAGATCTTACCTTTTCTTATAGAATGGGGATAGTTTCTATCCGAATGGGAAATGTTAATAAAGAAAGGCAGTTAATCAAGAAAGGCTGTACCTTGATTGTAACAAAAGGACCTAGGCATATCGTCCAAAACAGATTTTTGTACCAGAAAGAATTGAATATGTTTGGCCAAATTGTCTGCTGGTATATCTTCATTGATTACTATGCAGAAAGAAAATATCTTTATTGGTCCTCATTTCATAACATGCTTCAGAAATGGTTTATAAGGCAGGCGTCAGTCTCTACTGATGCCAGAGACTACTGTTATACTGTCAATATTATTTCTGTTAATCAGCGTAGGGACCTTCCATTTCTACTGGCAACTAATCCTGGAGCTATCAAGCAGGGCTGAAGTAGCAGGGTTCAGAGACGATCTGCCTATCTCTTACACTGTCTGCGCAGCTCTTTTTGTGTTTCAACCAAGGCCTGCTGCAAAGACATCTGTAAAATCAACCCAGAGAGGGTTGTCATCTTTTAAGTGCCTGTCTTCACTGTAGGTGCATCTTCCCCTTAATTTTTCTTCTCTCATCCATTCTGCTTCCTAGAAATTTCCTCTTCCCCCATACCATACCTCCAAAACCCAGATGACAGACTGAGTGAAACAGTGCAAAGATGCATTTCATAGAGGGCTAGAGAATTACAATATTTTTGAGAAGTGTTAACGGCATTGGTTAATTTAAAATTAGCTCATTTAAAATGCAGTGTTGTCACAACTCAGTGGCTTAACAAGCTAGCATATAAATAACGCTAGTGGTCATATCTTAGTTGCTACTGTTCTTTGAGAGATGACTATAACATATTTTGGTGAGGCTGCCTCTATAGAGTTGCAGTATGTTGATTTATGAAGAAAATATTAGGAAATTAATGCAATGACAGCTTAATTTCTGCAACTGCTGTCCTTAGGGATTGTAGCCAGCTTGCAGAGCTGGAACAGGCCCTAGATTGCTCTATCCTGTGCCAGGATTCAATGTGGTATAGCTCTGTCCTAAGAATCAGGAAGTCTTACATGGCTCCCTGACAGTTCTTCAACCCTTCTTTACTGCACTGAGCTGCTGCTTGGTATAGCAGAGAATGTGAGCCAATAATCAATGTGTGTAGTGTAATGCTAGTGGGAGTCTCCAGATGGCACTATTACAGATGGGTGTAAAAGTTCTATTTAATTGTATGCATAGCCAGTTAGAATGAACAGACATATTTGTTGTAAATCGTGGTGCAGTTCTCTATTAGAAACTAGCAAATAAAGGAGTAAAGCTTGTTCCCCTCCTGAATCTCTCTGAACGATTTCTTAGATACACAATTTATAGCTACAGGGTATACTCATACAAACAAAGTGATAGGTTACATTAGATTAGATTAGATTAGATTAGATTAATAAACAATGGGTGTGTCTGAGAAAGGGTGTGTGTGTTGAAAGTTTTTTTTTTCCCCTGAGAACAGTTTGAAATACCAGATGAAATATCCTTCATTTTAAAATGTTTTAAACTATTTCACAATGTGTGTGTTTTCCATTGTAAGGTCTCTTGGGGACAGGAACTCTAATTATAAGTGGAGATAGTATTTTGTTTTTGCTGGTTACATGACAGTAAGACCATACAGAACTCACACAAACACAAATGAGTTCGAAATAACCATGCTTACCAACTAGATACAAATATACAAGGCCTACCTACATGTGTACACTGTTCTTTTCAAACAAAGAAAGTCGGAAACAGTTGTTTTTTGTGCATAAGCCTATCTCTAATTGTGATGCAGCCATTGCCTGAACTCCTTTCTCTACGGGTTGAAAATTAAAACTAGTGGTTGATGATTTGTGATAAGAATAAATACTTTTCCATACAGATGTTGATAAAACACTTTAATTCCCAAAACTAAACTTAAAGATTCTCTATCAATTTGAATATAATTCTGTTCTGCCAAAGTAGAACAGATCTAGAGATCTAGAATCAAAGGCAATTGGCTTTTTGGATGGTCTTCCACCATATGTGAAATTACTATTCCTATTCCATAAGGGGAAGCATCACACGCAAAGATGCTCTGTAGTGTGTAATTACTCTTTCAGATTATATGACCTTGCTAGTTTCATTAAAAGCTTTGGTGCACTGTGTGGACCAACACCATTTCTATCCATTCTGTAGCAGAGAGAAAAGATAAGTCCAAAGTTGGTGGACCAAACTCTGCTTACACAGATCTCTTCTTCAGGTCTGGGAAACTCAAAACGCTTCTCTCTCTCACCAACAGAATTTGGTCCAATAAAAGATATTACTTCATCCATCTTTTCCCTCTGTAATATCCTGGGACGAATATAGCTACAGCGACACTGTATGTGTTGTATAACAGTTCATTTAGGGACTATAGTGCTATCTCTGTTAAGTAAGAATATATAGTAGTAACTCACCAGCCCCAGAAAGGAATGTAATTGTGACCCAAAAGGTTAGGTTGCCTTAACAATAGCTTCAACTTTCTCTTGTGATTTATGCAAACCATCTTTGTCAATAGAATGACCAATATGCAAATGAATCTTTGGAATTAAAAAACACATTTCTTCTTGTTTGCTGTAAGATCATAGTTGGACAGACTCACAAGTCCTTTTGGAAGTTCTCAGGGTTTTACTCATCACAAGCTACTGTGACTAGTATGTTGTACAAGTGGCACTGAGTACCAGAAATGCCTTGTAATACCTTGTCCATGGCTCTCTGCCAAATAGCCAGTGTGGCCATTGTTCCAAACACTTATCTGTTATACTGAAATAAGCTATTGTGTGCATCAAATGTTTGCTACCAGCTAATGAGACAAATAAATTCTCTGTTCTAGGAAAAGGATACTCATCTGCATGCAATATTTGGTAAATGGAAAGACAACTCACCACAGATACTACAGACATCCCCATTCTTCTTTGTTACTGGGACTATAGGTGCGCTCCAATTAAACTTGAATATAATTCTAGTGTCCTGTAAATGCTGAAGTTCTGCCTCTATTTTTGACTGTATTGGAAATGATACTGGACAAGATTAGCAAAAGTGCTTTCTCTTCAAGCACAATTTTTGCTTTCAGATATTTTAAGGCTTCAGTATCATCCTAATTTACCTTGACCAAGAGTTCAACTAATGCTTGTTCTGGGCTCAAGTAGATACATATTTTTTGAGGCCTGCAGATACTTTATGGTTTACCACGCAGACTGAATCTCTCTCAGCCATTCTTTACCAAATACAGTAATACATGACTCTCTTGCTCCACATCATAGAAGTTTGGCATATGCTGTTTACAGCTATGTTACCTTCATGCCAAGAGAAGTGAGAATTCCCCCTGTATATGTTTTAGGAGCACTGAGGTTTTCCGAAACCTTGCCTCTTTACATAGTTTCTAAATATTCTGCTATGGAACTACAGAAAAAGACACTTAATCAAGGTCCATTTTATGTCTTACTCCTTCCACTTATAAAGAAATCCAAATTACAGTTCATTTATCTTTAGGTCTGGTTGAACATTTTCAACAAAATATGCTGTTTTCTTGAGGCCAGAATGTTTCATGGAAATGTATCAGTTTTGATGAAGTTTTATCCCAGAAGGTTGCTGAGGTCAATGGTTGACCCTGGTCCCTTCTCATCAGAGACAGACGGAGAGCCTACCTGAAAAATTTGATGTTTTTAATCTGAAAATGGACTTTTTGGCACAATTCTGTTTTGCAAAAACATTCAAAAGGCTTGGTTTTTGTTCCAGTGAGGAACTCAAACAAAATATGAAACCTCAGAGATTGTGAAATGAAACTGTCATCCTCCAGCTAGCTCTATTAATTGTATGCTAAATTAAACATCTGAAGAGATGCCATAGCATTCTCAATGTACTTCACATTGTGACCTGATGTCCTCTTATGATGTGGTGGTTGTTGCTTTTTGCACTGATCTGCATATTTTTCATGTGTGCTCCAATGCCTGCAGTTTCTTCCAGGTGTGTCTTTGAACCAACAGACATTTTCATCGTGAGACTGTTTCCCATGATAAAAACAGTCTTCAATTGCTTTCCATGTTGTGCTTTCTGTTTGACCCAGGTTTATTTATTAGTTGTACAGACCGCATGATGCTGTTGTAGGTCTCTGATATCTTTTTAGTTGCAGTCTCCATTGATGCAGCAATTTCTAAGACAGCCTCAGTCATTAACTGGTTTTGGGTTGTTTCATTTTGCATACCACACATTAAGCAGTCCCTTAATGCCTCATTTAAACTTTCTCCAAACTGACAGTACTCTGATAATTACCTTTATTCAGCCACATATTCAGGAAAAGAGCTGGTTAAAACTTGGAATTTCCATTCCATGGGAAATTCTGACATTAAAAAAAATTGTTCCTAGTTGAAATGAAAAGTTGACATTTCAAAATTTTCCAGAGAACAAAATTTCTAAATAATTTCATTTTGACTTATTTATATTCTTTTTATTTTATTTTATATCACTTTAAAAGTGGATTAATAATTATTTTAAAACTATATCATTGAAAATTAAATAAATTAATAGCATAACAGTTTCATAGTTAAGACATTTGAAGGCTGACCTAGAGAATTAGATTCTAACCCTAACCTCTGCTTCAGAGATCCTGAGTGGGCAAGTCCCTTGAGCCAAACTTTTCAGAGGTGGTCACTACTTGTGTGTTTCTTATTTCCTAGGTGTCTGGCTTGAGACACTACAGTCTGATTTACAGAACCTCTGTGGCAGAAGTAGATACAACTGGAACTGATGTCAATGGGAACTGTGCTTTGGACATATTAAGTCCTATGTAAAGCTAAGTACTCTGAAAAATCAAGTCCCCAGTGTCTCAGATTGGGCACTCTACATTAGTTAATATTTTTGACCTTACTGTGTTTGTGCCTGTGTTCCCCAACTGTGAAATGAGGTGTTATAAACATTAATGTTTCCTGAAGCACTCAGATACTATTGTGATGAGTGCCATAAAAAAGCCATAAGGAAATTAATAATTTTGTATTCAGAGTAGTGTTTGAATAATGTGCAGCAAATAAGACCTGGGGTCGTACATTGAATAGTGAATAGAAAACAAATATCGAATAGGTGCTCATTAACTGAGCAGCATCCATTCTGTTCATTGAATAAGGCAGGGGTCCAGTGGAAAAAGTAATATGTGGTCATGTTATTAAAGACTGTATCATAATGCATATGCATAAGGGGGACAAATTAAGGTTGCACAGGCAACTGTATTTCTGGCATTTCCTAATTTCTGAGTGCTGATTTTGCAGCCTTAATAATGTCCTTTTAACGTAAGTTTGTGTGTATGTATGTAATTCAGTCTATGCACAGTGCCTAACATCATCAGACCCTGATCTGGCTGAGATGTCTCAGTAACCCAGTAATATAAAAATATATTTATAATAATAAAAAAAAAAGTTTATGGTGTAAAAAAAGGAAGCTGTGTTGATCTGGAATGCTTTACAAAGATAATTTACCTGTGTCAAGTTAAGTTTTCTTAGAGTACCCATAAGCATGCACCTAGCTCAGGTTCACATTTCCCTCTCAGACTCATAGACAAACATACAGTATATAAAAGTAGCCAGAATCAACATTCTACAGAAATAAATCAAACCAAGACATTTCCTCCCTACTCCCATACATCAGAGCACTGTCCCTCCTCCTGTCCACAAACAGACCTCCCACGCATGCTCACCCTACTGAATCATGACCACTGCAGTCTCCTGCTATATTAACACCCCAAACAAACTCTCCAGTTTCCAGCAATATTTGTCAGCACCCCATCTTTGCCCCATAGTGCCGCCTATCTCATCCCAATGTGTTCAGAGCTACTAGCATACACACATCCCTACTCCAACATTCCCTAAGATACAACTTAGCTCCGTATCACTGACCGAACACCCGTTTTCACATGCTGTCCTCTGGAAGATCCTGATTTCTGTACATCTCATCTCAGAGCTGCCTCTCCTTTGTCTGCTTCCCTGCCATTCTCAGCTGTGCCTCCTTCACTGTTGTGCTGACAGAAAAAGAGGAGACATCCAGCAAGGGGAGAGGCAGTAAGGAACCTGCTTCTGACTATACTGACTGGACAACAGATTTATAGTGGTCTTTGTTATCTTGAGGCAAGAACGTCAGGTTTACTTGGAAAAAAATATTAAACTTTGTTTGTTACTGGGAGTCTAGCTGGGCTGGCTGTAATGGAGTAGGCAAGTTATATCCCCCACTGGTTGTCTCGTCTGATATTTATGAGAAGGGAATTGGTTTAAATGGGAAACAAAGTGGACAAATTTCCTCCTTCCTCTTCTTGACCCCCCTCTCACTTTGTGCTGACACATGGCCCCAGCTCACAATGTTTATCCCAGGCTAGAGAAGAAATACTGGGCTGGGGTGAGACTTCTTGGTTGGCTTCCATGCTAGTTTGCAAGCCCAAACGTCTGCTTTCATCTTCTCCAGCTGCCATAAGGTTTTGTAGTTTGAAAATCTCACTATTGATAATGCAGATGCATAGATGTTGATTCTGCATGGAGCTCTGCTCTGGTAAACAATGGGAGAATCTCAGTCTTGGAGGTTCAGTTGAGTTTGGATATTTAAACAAATCTTTGCCAAATGTGTAAGAACTTCCTTGGCCTGGGAAGCAGGCTGGAAACGCTCAAGGTTTGGTGTGCTTTTCAGTGAAGTAGTAGAAAATGGTAAGATTAAAGAGGTGCATAAGAGAGTTTCTTAAATCAGGATAGCAAAGGGGGAGGGGGAAGGATGAAGAACAGGAAATAGTTAAGTACAAAGAATTGTGCAGTACCTGAGAAGAAGAGTGTCATATTTAAATAGAGTACTTGAGGTACACCCAAAATAAACAGGAATTATAGGAAAATAGGGAACAACTACTCTTAACTAGCAGAGTTAACATTAGCACATCATCTCATGTACAATGATAGAATAACAATTTCATTCAAACACCGGTGGCATCTTTTGAACAGCACAGATATTTTACTATCATATCCTTTTGCAGACCTAGGTACAGAGAGATCCAAAATGGAGAATGAATAGGAAATAAAAATATACTAGGGCTGTCGATTAATCGCAATTAACTCACGTGATTAAATCAAAAAATTAATTGTGATTACTCACAGTTTAAATTGCACTGTTAAACAATAGAATGCCAATTGAAATGTGTTAAATATTTTGGAGGTTTTTCTACATTTTCATATATATTGTATTCTGTGTTGTAATTGAAATCAAAGTGTATATTTTTATTACAAATATTTGCACTGTAAAAATGATAAACAAAAGAAATAGTATTTTTCAATTCACCTGATACACATACTGTAGTGCGGTCTTTTGGTTGTGAAAGTGCAATTTACAAACGTAGATTTTTTTTGTTACATAACTGCACTCAAAAATAAAACAATGTAAAACTTTAGAGCCTACCAGTTCACTCAGTCCTACTTCTTGTTCAGCCAATTGCTAAGACAAACAAGTTTGGTTACATTTACAGAAGATAATGCTGACCTCTTCTTATTTACAATGTCACTAGAAAGTGAGAACCATCATTTGCATGGCACTTTTGTAGCCAGCATTGCAAGGTGGTTTATCTGCCAGATATGCTAAACATTAATATGTCCCTTCATGCTTCGGCCATCATTCCAGAGGACATGCTTTCATGCTGATGGCGCTTGTTAAAAAAATGTCTTAATTAAATTTGTGACTGAACTCCTTGGGGGAGAATTGTATGTCCCCTGCTCTGTTTTACCCACATCCTGCTATATATTTCATGTTACAGCAATCTCGGATGATGACCCAGCACATGTTGGTCATTTTAAGAACACTTTCACTGCAGATTTCACAAAACGCAAAGAAGATACCAATGTGAGATTTCTAAAGATAGCTACAGCAGTCCACCCAAGGTTTAAGAATCTGAAGTGCCTTCCTAAATCTGAGAGAGATGAGGTGTAGAGCATGCTTTCAGAAGTCTTAAAAGAGCAACATTCCAATGCAGAAACTACAGAACCTGAACCTCCAAAAATAAAATTAACCTTGTGCTGATGGCATCTGACTCAGATAATGAACATGAACATGCTTCGGCCCACACTGCTTTGGATTCTTATTGAGCGGAACCCATCATCAGCACGGACGCATGTCCCCCGGAATGGTGGTTGAAGCATGAAGGGATATATGAATCTTTAGTGCATCTGGCACATAAATATCTTGTAAGTCCGGCTAAAACAATGCCACAAGAACACCTGTTCTTTCTGTCAGGTGACATTGTAAACAAGAAGCGGGCAGTATTATCTCCTGCAGATGTAAACAAACTTGTTTGTCTGAGCGATTGGCTTAACAAGAAGTAGTACTGAATGGATTTGCAGGCTCTAAAATTTTATATTGTTTTATTTTTGAATGCAGGTTTTTTTGTACATAATTCTACATTTGTAAATTCAACGTTCATGATAAATAGATTGCACTACAGTGCTTGTACTAGGAGAATTGAAAAATACTATTTCTGTTGTTTTTTTACTGTGCTAATACTTGTAATAAAAATAAATATAAAGTGAGCACTGTACGCTTTGTATTCTGTGTTGTAATTTAAATTAATATCTTTGAAAATGTAGAAAACATCAAAAATATTTAAATCAATGGTATATTATTATTGTTTAACAGTGTGATTAATCCCAATTCATTTTTTTAATTGCACGATTAATTGTGATTAATTTTTTTAATTGCTTGACAGCCCTAAAATATATCCTTCCTACTCTTAAGGAAAAGGTGTAATATGCACCCAAAGATCACAGGAGTGGAGGAAATGCTTGGGAGGACAGGAGTTCTATTTATACTATAAGAGATAAAAATTCCAATAAAAAATAACCATCAAAATAGCTAAAAGAATGTTTGAGAAAGAGGAAAAATTCAGAGAAATGAAGTAATACAATGAGCGATTACTATCCATCTGCACAAAAAAAGTAATATACTAGCTACAAACTTCAACTTATAACCCCTCTGCCTATCAAACACTACGTTATTGAGTAATTGTATCACTGGAACAATTAAGAAAGCAGAGAAGCTTTTGGCCAGGATACCCCAGAGTGAGCTACTCCACTGCAATAAATGAGCTACTGAAAATAAAAATGAGTATTACCAGACACAGTCTAGAATTTGTTAATGTTAAGAAGGTTCTTGGTTCTGTGGTAAAAGTTTATTAAAAGCCTTGCAAAGGCAAGACATAGGCACAGGTATTCTTTAAGAAAAATCTATGTTTTTTCATGAGCCAATTGGAAAATAGAAGTGGCTTATTATTAAAATATCAGAAAGTGATGGACAAAGTAGAGGGAATTCAGAGATGACCAATCAAAATGATCAGGTGGCTGGAGAGACTGGAAAAAGAATTGAGGGCTTTCTGCTCACTCAGGAAGGTAACATGAAGATACTATCTGCTCTGCCACCTCTTAAAGCAGGACTAGCACAGGACTGATATTGCAATCACTGCAGTAGCTACTGCAGTGGCTCAATTTTTACTTGCTCTGTTACCCATACAGGCCCTGCCTGGGGTACAGGGATTTGCTTTTACCAGGCACAGCATTGGCTCTGGATCCTCAGAGCCAAGATTTCCTTCATATGTCCATATTCCCCAATTATATGTCCATAAGCTCAATTACCATAGGGGATGGTGGAGACATAGAGACCATAGGTAGTTCTGTGCTGTATATCACTAAGTACAATTCAGTCAGTGCCAAAGCAAACACCTCCTTGGAGCAGAGAGTAGTCAATATTTAATAATATTTTATTCAATATAAAAGCAACTTTATTTTACAAAGTGAAAGCAAGCTGAGGAGACAATGTGACCAAGATTCAGCCATGCTTCATAGCCATTAACCTTCATATATATATATATATATATATAGTGACAAAGTTCCTCCTCTACCTTGGTTGGTCTTGTGCTTATTGGTGGATTTGCTCACCTTGGAGCTTCACGGCAGCCCTAGTTTGGCCATTTTCATGAACCCACAGTCCAGGTGAACTCCTCCTGTGTCTGACCAGGAGTGGGGAGGTTTGGGAAGAACCCCAGGCCCACCCTCTATTTTTTACCTCTGCCTTGATCTCCTCCCTTTTTGCCGCTGGGACCCGATAGGGCCTTAAAGTTACCTTTGCCCCAGGGTCTGTGATAATGTGGTGATAGGCTTTGGTGGTCCAACCTGGTTTGATTGAAAACACATCCTGGTATCGGTTGATCATCTCAGTTACCTCCTTCTTCTGGTTTGGTGTCAGATCTATGGATATCCTGATCTGCTCCTGCATGTTATTTCCCTGGATCGGGGTCTCTTGGGCCACTATACACGCCTCTTGTTGGTGCCAAGGCTTTAAGAGATTAATGTGATAAATTTGTTCTTGTTTCCAGCGTCCTGGCTGCCGCACCTTGTAGGTTACTTCCCCAACGGGTTCAACCACCTCATAGGGCCCCTGCCATTACGCCAAAAGCTTGCTTTCTGCCGTGGGTACCAACACCATCACCCGATCCCCTGGTTGGAACTGTTGGACTTTTGCCTGGCGATTGTAATGGGTTCGCTGGGTCTCCTGCGCCTTTTCCAAATGTACCTGTACAATAGGGGTGACCCGGGCTATCCGTTCTTGCATCTGCAACACATGGTCAATTACATTTCTCCCCTCATTGGGTTCTTCTTCCCAGATTTCTTTTGCGATATCTAGTATGTCACGGGGTTGGCGTCTGTATAATAATTCAAAGGGTGAAAACCTAGTTGAGGCCTGAGGTACCTCCCGGATTACAGACATAAGGTAGGATAATAGGGTGTCCCAATCCTTCCCGTCCTGACTTACCACTTTCCTTATCATTGCCTTTAGGGTTTGGTTAAACCTTTCTACCAGTCCATCGGTCTGCCGATGATGCGACTGAAGTTCTCAGGGTATGTATATGGAGCAGCGTACAGAGGTCCTTCATTAGCTTCGACATAAATGGGGTACTTTGGTCTGTTAATATCTCCTTTGGTAGCCCCACTCGGGCAAAGATCCCCACCAACTCTTTAGCTATCGTTTTAGAGGCTGTGTTCCACAGAGGGACAGATTCTGGGTAGCGAGTAGCATAATCCAGAACAACAAGTATATATTTGCTGGCCCCGGGCTGTCTTCTCCAGGGGTCCCACTAGGTCCATGGCTATTTGCTTAAAGGGGGCCTCTATGATGAGAAGCGGTACTAAAGGTGCCCTCAAGTGGGGATGGGGACTGTGCAGCTGACACTCCGGGCAGGACGCAGTACCGCCGCACTTCTTCATGTACTCTGGGCCAGAAGAATCGTTGCAGGACCCGTGCCAGGGTCTTCTATACCCCCAAATGCCCCCGCCCAAAAGATGACTATGGGCCAGACTTAATACAGAATTCTGGTGTTTTTGAGGTACTAGGATCTGCTATACCTTCTGCCCCTGTACTGGTGCAACCTGGAATAAGAGCTTCTTCTTCATTATGAAGTAGGGTCCTGGTCCCTTGGATTTCCCTTCCACGGGGACCCCATCTATTTTGGTCACCTCCTTCCTAATGTTGTCATACCTTGGGTCTTCAGCCTGGTCCTGTCAAAAATTTCCTCTCCCAGGGCTAAACTGCCTGAGATCTAGGGGGTCAGTCTCTGTTGCCTCTACTGGTTCAGAGGTGTTAGGGTGTGGGTCAGACTCAGGTGCTTCTCTCTCCTGGGTGGCCTCCTTTTCAGCGGCTTGGGTCCGCCTTATGAGAGGTCCACTTATGAGAGTGACCTTCTGGCTTTGGGCCAGTATTCGGTTTCCCAAGGCCTTAGCTGCCCTTCCTTCCCTTTTCTTCTTTCTACGCTGTCTGGGAGTGGAGAACAAATCTGGGGATATTTCAGAGAAGGTTGGGGGTTGACAGTCTACTGTGGATACCTCATTACTTTCAGGGCTTCCCCCTTTCTCCAATTCCCCTTCCGGGAGTAAGTCTCCAAACCCTGGGAAGTCCCTCCCTATAAGCACCGGGTATGGGAGTTTAGGGTCTACACCTGCTGCTACCTCAGTAGTATTCCCCTGAATCTCGATTTTTACTGGGATGGTGGGGTAATAACCAACTGTCCCATGGACACATGTTATCCCCATATGCTTAGCCCACAGCAGCTGACTACACTTCACGAGCTTCCCCGAGACAAGCGTGACAGCACTCCCCGAATCAACCAGTGCTGTGGTCTCTACCCCATTTAGCTTCACTGGTCTGGTGTACATAGGTGGGGTTAGTGAGACCCCCCACAAGGTGGATTAGGGAGCATGGGTCTGCCCAGGTCCCCAGGTTACACTGCATAGGCTCCTCGGCACTGGGACACAATGCAGCTATATGTCCCCATTCCCCGCAGATATAACATCTATATGAAGCCCTTGGCATTCCCCAGTCTATTGGTTTGGGTAGTCTAACATCACTATCCTCTTCCCCCTCAGTGCTCCGACTCTTTGTGGCTTCTGGTGGGCCTTCAGCCCCTCTCTTTTTCCACCTGGGCTCTCCTGGTGGCCCAGTCACTTGAGCTCTAGGGCTTGGTGCTGCTAGTTTAATCCGGGGTGCTTCTTCCTTAACTGGTCAGGTCAGCTCCCTCACCGTCCTTCGCCTTTCTACCAGCATGACAATCTCATCGTAGGTGGAGGGTTTGTTCTGGCTTACCCAGGCGTGAAGGTTTGGCAATAGTCCTCTCATGTACTGGTCGATGACAAGAACTTCTAGTATCTCCTCCGGACTCCGGGACTCAGTTCGTAACCACTTTTGTGCGAGATGGATGAGGTCATATAATTGGGACTGCGGAGTTTTGTTTTCCTGGTACCTCCACTCATGATATCGCTGGGCCCACACTGTGGTCGTTACCCCACATCTGGCCAGGATCTCTGCTTGGGGTAGTCTGCCGCAGCATCTTCAGGCAAATCATAGTAGGCCTTCTGGGCCTCCCCACACAGGAATGGAGCGAGGATGCCAGACCACTGTTCTCGGGGCCAAGCCTCCCACAGGGCTGTCCTCTCAAAGGCCAGGAGGTATGCCTCTACATCATCCTCCCACATCATTTTCTGCAGCCAATTTCTGGTCCATATGATCTGTGTGCCATCATGGCCACGGTTCAGCTCTGTAAGGGCCTTTACCTGGTTTACCAGTTGCCGCAACATACCCTGGTCTTGAGCAGCCTGGTTCATCAGCAGGCAATTAGTCTCTTGCTGCAGCCGCACTGCCTCCTGTTGGGCGGATGTCTGGACACGAGTAGCCTCCTTCTGGGCAGCTGTGGCTTGTATCAGTGCCTGCACTACCTCCTCCATTGTGATGAAAAAAGAAATAAACCCTCCCCTTCCCCCCCCCAACACCCTTCTTCTTCCACCGCGCTGTGGACACCAGATCCCACTTCTGACACGAGTTGTGACAAAGTTCCTCCTCTACCTTGGGGGGTCTTGCGCTTATTGGCGGATTTGCTTGCCTTGGAGATTCATGGCAGCCCTCAGTTGGGCCGTTTTCATGAACCCGCAGTCCAGGTCAACTCCTCCTGTGTCTGACCAGGAGTTGGGAGGTTTGGGGTGAACCCAGGCCCACCCTCTACTCTGGGTTCCAGCCCAGGGCCCTATGGAATGCAACTGTCTAGAGTGCCTCCTGGAACAGCTGTGCAACAGCTACAACTCCCTGGGCTACTTCCCCATGACCTCCTCCCAACACCTTCTTTATCCTCACCATAGGACCTTCCTCCTGGTCTCTGATAATGCTTGTACTCCTCAGTCCTCCAACAGTATGCATTTTCACTCTCAGCTCCTAGTGCCTCTTGCTCCCAGCTCCTTACACGCGCACCACAAACTGAAGTGAGCTCCTTTTTTAAACCCAGGTGCATTGATTAGCCTGCCTTAATTGATTCTAACAGCTTCTTGATTGGCTGCAGGTGTTCTAATCAGCCTGTCTGTCTTAATTGTCTCCAGAAGGTTCCTGATTGTTCTGGACCCTTCCCTGTTAAGGAGCCGGAATCGTTCTTCACTCGCTCCTGAGCTATTTGCTTTCCTTTCTTTCCTAAAGCCCCCCGGCCCGGATTTTTCACACTTTTCCTTTTGCTTAGTCTCCCCCCCCGCGTTTGGGCCGGACGCTTTGTTTTTTTGGTTTCGTTTTTTTTCGTTCTTTTGAGCTGCGTCAGTGTGCTGGCCGGTCGCCAGCACCCCCCCCCCCCCGGTGCCTGCTTTTGGACTTTGCTCCTTGCTTACTTGAAACCCCCGGAGGAGGGGGGGAGGACTGCCAACCTGCTGTCCGGAGAGGGGAGTGGACCCCCCCAGACCCAGCTGTTTTGCTTTTTGCCTGGACTTTTTCCGAGAGCCTTGGGACAGAGCCAACAGCTGTAGCAGACGCCAGAGGCCGGAGAACTCCCGGGCAGCTATGAATCATCGTGGAGAGAGGCCGTAAGACTGAGGGATTTCTTTTGAATTTCTACCCTCGGGGGGGGGAGTTGACTGCATTTCAGCTGCGCCTGCGGCGGCACAGGGGTGTAGCAGGGAGCTACCCCCAGATCCATCGGTGCCCCCAACCCCCCCCACCACTATTACAACTATCACGGCCCCCGCTGCTTCGTCCCTGCTGGCAATCTGCCATCTGCCTTCGGATCCAGCTGTTTGCTTTGGACTTTGCCTTTTGGACCAGGCATAACAACCAACCAAGCGAGACTCTTTGGACACTTGTGGTGGGTTGTCCTCCCCCCACCCCGCCCCCCCCGGATTGTTTACCCCATAGCCTACCCCTACTACCGGACCCCGATTTTTGCCCCCTCCCCCTCCCAGTGTTTCCCTGTCTCTCCCTGCTTACAATGGCAGAGAAGGAGGGACGCAAGGCCCCTCCACCGAAATTGGTTGCCCCTTCCCCATCTACCCTCCTGCCCACCCCTCAAGATTTCCCCACCGCCTCCATTGTTAGAACCCCTGCCACCGCCCCCGCTGGGGCATCGGCAGTGGGAGGCACCGGGGCGATTACTACTGCTGCTCTGGTTCCTGCCCCACTAGATTCTAGGAACCCTCCCCCAGTTAGACGGAAAAATCGAAGCGGGCCGAAAGGGAAGGGCCCCGCTAATGCCGCTGGACCCTCCGTGGCAGAGGCCGCCCCCACCACAGTGGCCTCGTCATCGATCGCGGCACCCCTCCCAGCTGTTCCCTCCACCAGCTCTGCGACCATCCCTCCCCCGGCCCCCAGGACGTATGCCCGGGTGGCGACAGGCCCCCCCTCACCTGCCGCCTCCTCATCTTGCCCTCCCACTGCCTCCGCTGCCATTACCAGTAGTCGGGGCCCTCTTCCCGCCCTGACCAGGAAGCACGGTGTTCGTTGCCTCCTAGTACCCGCCTCGCCCCACGTGGAGGCATACGTGCAGGCGTTGGCGAAAGTGGTAGGACCCATGGCCATTGTGGCGGCCTCCAAGATGTATGGGAAGGTCGTTCTCTTTCTGGCCTCGGAGACTGCCGCCCAGGAGGCGGTGGAGAAGGGCCTAGTGGTGGGGGGGGTGTTTCTCCCCCTGGAACCGCTAGAAGATCTGGGCGTTCGCTTCGTCCTCACCTCCGTTCCTCCCTTTTTACCTAATGTTGCCCTGTTACCTGCTCTTTCTGCCCTGGGGAAGCTTGTTTCTGTTATTAGCCCTCTCCCGTTAGGCTGCAAGGACCCCGCCCTCCGTCACGTCCTATCGTTCCGCCGGCAAGTGCAGATTTTACTGCCGGCGGGGGTGCGTGACGGAGAGGCGCTCGAGGGGTCCTTCCTAGTTCCCTACCAGGGAGCCCGCTATAGGGTCTTTTATTCCACCGGAGAGGCCCGGTGCTACCTCTGCCGCTCGGCAGGGCATGTCCGCAGGGACTGCCCTTTGGCCCGGGGGAGAGGGGCACCTGAGACCCCCGAGACCCGGCGGGATATCGGCCCTGTTGTTGCCGACACCCCTGGCCACCCGGCACCCGACACCACCCCCCCTCCCACCCGATCCACCGCTGCCCCCGTCCGGGCCCAAGAGGCACTCCTCCAACAACGCCCGGGCGACCACGGGAGTCCCACTCTTGCCGTAACCACCTCGGCAGAGCCTATGGAGGGGGGTGTGGCAAAGCTTTTACCGGGTGCAGGAGAGGGCTCGCCCCAAGGAGAACCCCCCGCCCCTAATGCTGCCTTACCGCTACCCCCCCAAACCCCTGAACCTCTGCCTCCGCGCCCCGCTCCGTCCCCTGCTACTCCGCCCCCGGACGATGCCATGGAGGGCTGGACTGTAGTCCAGGGGAAGCGAGGCAAGCGGAGGGCTCGAGCTCCGCTGCATTCATCTGACGCGGAAGCCCCCCGGAAGACCAGGAAGGGAGGTACCGACCCTGAGCCTCCCGCCTCGGCCACGAGTGAGATCCATTCGCTGGTGTCGGGAGGTGGAGATAGACCAGCATTGGAGGGTGGAATCCCCCCTCCGCGGGGGACCCTCCCCTCCGAAGCCCCGGGGGAAGCCCCTTCTAACCAGATACCACCTGAACTCCCAACGAACCCCAACGTGACCGCCGAGGCGGGCCCTAGCGGAGAGGCCCCTGGGGTGGTGGGAGTCGGCCTCTCCTCTGTGTACGCAGAGATTGAAGCCCTGGATTTGACCCCGGTCACCCAGGGAGGGGATGATTTACTGCCGGCCGGCCTCGATTTGGGCAATCTCACCCCAGGCCCCTTCTCCCCATGCCCTTTCCCCCTGACTGCCTTTCCGGGTGAGCACCCCACGGAAAGTGGTTTACCGCCTGGGGCCATGGCTGCCACGACCACCCCGGAGCCAGTACCTAGCATTCCTCGGAGTCCCCTCCCTTGCCCCTTCACCCCCGACCCTGCTCGGGAGGCGCCTTCTTTTCGCTGTGCGCCTCCTGAAGCCCAGGGCCTTACCTCTGCCCCTGCCCCCACCCCTATTCCGGTTCAGTCTCCCTCCTCCTGCAAGGCTACCGCCGCCCCTGGGGTTATTTCTTTTCCGCCTCTTGCAGATTCCCCCCAGGGAGCAGTCTTTATGTTTTCTAGTTGCGACTCCCCAGGAGTTGCACCTTTCCCCCTGCCATCCCCGTCCGCCCCAAGGCACGAGATGGAGTTAGTAACCCCAGCCTGTCAGACACCCCGTCGGCGGTCCGCACCCTGCCTACCCGCCTTAGCGGACCACGAAGCTGCATCAAAAGCCCCACCAGGGACTGCTCTGGGAGTTGTAACCCTACCCCCCCATGAGCTGCAGCATGCATTACGGGAGTTCTTGAAACGATGCCGTGGTGCCCGCGATAGGGCACAGCTGGCTCTCCAGCAATGGGGGGACTTTGATCGACTCCTTCGGGCCGCGAGAGCCCTTATGAGGGAGGGTAGAGGGCAAGGGAAGGGCGGTGCCGCGGCCTACGAGCGGGCCCGCAGCTTCCGGAAAGAGTTACTTACTCACGGGATGGGACACGGGTTGCTACGCGACCCGCCGGGGGCCATGAGTACCCCCACCCCTGAGAACTCCCCACCCCCCCAGCCCTCCGCATGACACCTCTCATCATTGTAACCCTGAACACCAGGGGCTGTAGGATGGCTCTCCGCAGGTCCCAGGTGCTCTCCTACCTTCGGGAGGGGAGGTACTCTGTGGTTTTCCTGCAGGAGACCCACACGGACCCAACCGCCGAGGATAGGTGGCGGCTGGAATGGGGGGACGGGGTATACTTTAGCCACTGCACGGCTTGGCAAGCTGGAGTGGCGACCCTGTTCTCCCCCACCCTGCGGCCCGAGGTGCTCGGAGTCACTGAGGCCGTGCCGGGCCACTTGTTGCACCTCCGAGTTCGTTTGGAGGGGCTCGTGGTCAATTTTGTTAATATCTATGCCCCGCAAGTGAGCTCACAGCGGCCGCAATTTTACCAGCAGGTGTCCGAATTTCTCGACACCCTGGATTCACACGAGTGCCTGATCCTGGGAGGGGACTTTAACACCACCCTCGAGGAACGGGATCGCTCGGGGGCCGAGCCGAGCCCGGCCGCCGCGACCATTCTTCGAGACATAGTCGACTATCACTCCCTAGTGGACGTCTGGCGTGACCATCACCCAGATGATACTTCCACGTTTACCTTCGTTCGGGTGGAGGCCCGTCGGTCGCACCGCTCTCGGTTAGACCGTATTTATCTATCCCGTCTCCATCTTTCACAGGCCCACTCCTCCACCATTCGGCCGGCCCCTTTTTCCGACCATCATTTGGTTGCCGTCACGGTCTCCCTCCGTGCAGAGGGACCGGGGCCGGCTTACTGGCACTTTAATAACAGCCTGTTGGAGGACGAGAGCTTTGTGATGTCCTTCCGGGAGTTTTGGCTGGCCTGGCGGGAGCAGTGGCGTGCCTTTCCCTCGGTGCGGCGATGGTGGGATTTAGGGAAGGTGCGCGCCAAGCTCTTCTGCCGCAACTACACTCGGGGCACCAGCCGACGGAGAAATGCGGCGATAGAGCAGTTGGAACGGGAGGTCTTAGAGCTGGAGAGGCGCCTGGCCGCCAGCCCCGGGGACCCGTCCCTCTGCGGAGCGTGCCGGGAGAAGCGGGAGGAACTTCGAGCCCTCGAGGACCACCGGGCCCGAGGTGCCTTTGTCCGGTCCCGCATCCGCCTCCTTCAGGAGATGGATCGCGGCTCCCGCTTCTTCTACGCCCTGGAGAAAACGAGGGGGGCCAAAAAACACGTCACCTGCCTTCTAGCGGAAGACGGCACCCCCCTCACGGATCCGGAGGAGATGTGTGGGAGGGCCCGTGACTTCTACGCAAACCTTTTCTCCCCGGATCCGACCGATCCTGGCGCTTGCGGGGTGCTCTGGGAGGAACTCCCCACGGTCAGCGTGGGCGACCGAGACCGGCTAGAGCTGCCTCTCACCCTGGCCGAGTTCTCGGAAGCCCTCCGTCGCATGCCCACCAATAAATCTCCGGGCACGGACGGGCTGACCGTGGAGTTTTACCGCGCGTTCTGGGACATCCTTGGCCCAGACCTAGTCACTGTCTGGGCTGAGTCCTTGCAGGGCGGGGTCCTCCCTCTCTCGTGCAGACGAGCGGTGCTCGCCTTGCTGCCGAAGAAGGGGGACCTCCGCGACTTACGAAACTGGCGTCCCCTCTCACTCCTCAGCACGGATTATAAAATCGTAGCGAAAGCAATCTCGCTGCGGCTAGGGTCCGTGATGGCGGACGTGATTCACCCAGACCAGACCTATACTGTCCCGGGTCGCAGCATTTTTGACAACCTCTTTTTAGTCCGAGACCTTTTGGAACTCGGGCGGAGAGACGGTCTGTCGTTCGCCCTCCTGTCTCTCGATCAGGAGAAGGCGTTCGATAGGGTAGATCATGGGTACCTCCTGAGCACCCTGCGAGCGTTTGGATTCGGACCTCAGTTTGTGAGTTTTCTCCGGGTGCTGTACGCCTCCGCGGAGTGTCTGGTTAGGCTCAACTGGACCCTGACCGAACCGGTCAGCTTCGGGCGAGGGGTGCGGCAGGGGTGTCCCCTCTCAGGCCAGCTGTACGCTCTGGCGATCGAGCCTTTCCTCTGTCTCCTCCGCAGGAGGTTGACGGGGTTGGTGCTGCGGGAGCCGGAGCTGCGGCTGGTCCTGTCGGCGTACGCCGATGACGTCCTCCTCGTGGTCCAGGACCCGGGCGACTTGGCGCGAGTGGAGGCATGCCAAGCCATCTTTTCGGCAGCCTCCTCCGCCCGAGTCAACTGGGTCAAGAGCTCTGGCTTGGCGGTGGGGGGCTGGCGGCAGGTAAGCCCCCTCCCACCCGCGCTTCAGACCATCCGGTGGAGTGCCGGCCCTCTGCTCTATCTCGGCGTTTACCTTTCTGCAACGCACCCTTCTCCGCCGGAGAACTGGCGAAATTTGGAAGGCGGCGTGATTGAGCGGATCAGGAAATGGACGAGGCTACTCCGATGTCTCTCCCTTCGGGGGAGAGCACTGGTGCTTAACCAACTAGTCCTGTCCACGCTCTGGTACCGGCTCAACACCCTAGCCCCGGCCCCGGGTTTCCTGTCCCACCTCCGGAGATTGATTCTGGAGTTCTTTTGGTCAGGATTGCACTGGGCCCCTGTCGGGGTTCTCCACTTGCCCCTGAAGGAAGGAGGGCAGGGCCTGAAGTGTCTGTACACTCAGGTCCGCGTTTTCCGCCTCCAGGCCCTGCAGAGGCTCCTTTATAGTGCAGGTAGTTCGCCGTGGAGCATATTGGCGCATGCCTTTTTACGCCGCTTCCATGGGCTCCGCTATGACCGACAGCTCTTTTATCTTTGTCCGAGAGGTTTTCCGCGAGACCTCTCCGGGCTGCCGGATTTCTACCAGGACCTCCTCCGGGCCTGGAAACTGTTTTCAACGACCAGGTCCGTGGCGGCCATCGTGGGGGCAGATCTCCTCACGGAGCCCCTGCTACACAACCCCCAACTTTGTGTGCAGGCGGCGGAGTCCCGCACGGTGCGCCAGAGGTTGGTCCTGGCGGGAGTTACGAGGGTCGGGGACCTCCTGGACTACGACCGGGGGGACTGGCTGGATCCCCTGACGCTCGCTCGACGCATGGGGCTCTCCAGCCTTCGCACCCCCCGGCGCGTGCTTCAGGAGGTGGAGGCCGCTCTGACCCCCGCCGCTCGGGCTTATGTTAGCCGAGCCTTGTGCGAGGGCGCGCCCCGCCCATCCCTTACCCCAGGCCCGCCGGACCTTTCCATCGGGCCCCTACTCTGTCGATCCCAACACACCCCTCATCCTTTCACTGCGAGCCGGCTGCATGAACTGCAACCGGTCGGTTTTCAAGTTGCATCACGGAAATATCTATATACACTCACGCTCCATACCCTTCATGCCCGCACCCTGGTGTCCCGCCCCGATACAAAGTGGCGAGATCTCTTACCACCTTTGGAGGGTGAGCAACCTCGGTGGGCCAGCCTGTACTCCACCTTGGTCCCGAGGCCCGTCGGGGACATCAGTTGGCGGCTCCTTCACGGGGCTGTGAGCACGGGCGTGTTTTTGACACGTTTTACCTCCCTTCCGGAGACTTGCCCTTTTTGCAACGTGAGGGAAACCCTGGCGCACGTCTATTTAGAGTGTGCCAGATTGCAGCCTCTTTTTCGGCTCCTCACAAATATTCTTTTGCGCTTTTGGCTTCATTTTTCTCCCCACCTCTTTATTTATACACTCCCCATCCGTGGCCCCACCAAGTCGCGGGATCTCCTGGTTAGCCTCCTCCTAGCCTTGGCTAAAACAGCCATTTATAAGACCAGAGAGCGGAGGTTGGCTCATGAGGCGTCCTGCGATTGTGAGGCCGTTTTCCGACTCTCAGTACATTCACGTATCCGGGCGGAGTTCCTCTGGGCAGCGTCCACCGACTCCCTTGACACCTTCGAGGAGCGGTGGGCGCTGTCCGGGGTTCTCTGCTCGGTGACCCCGTCCGGTTCCCTCCGTCTGACCCTCTGATTGAGGGAAAGAGCGAGAGCCGCCAGTCACAGCCGTTAGTTGCTGTGAATACCATCATTACTGTCTTCTAGGAGGGGTCCTATAATACATGGGTGTACCCCCCTCCCTCCCAACCACCCACCCCGCAGCCGTGCCCATCTTGTTGGGCACTCTCAGGAGAGGGAGGGTCGGTGACCCTGGGCGCGGCACTAGGTAACTCGAGAGGGTGGAAGACCACGAGTGTCGAGGAAGCCCCCCCGCTCTAGGCCACCAGGTAATTCAGGAGGGTGGAAGACCACGAGTGTCGAGGAAGCCCCCCCGCTCTGGGCCTGGGCTAACCTGAACACCTCTCCCTCCTGAAAGCTGTTGTGTTATACCTTTTGATTGCGTTGTTTTGTTGCTAAGTTTTTTTTTTTATTTTATCCTTTTGTATTCTTTGTAACTGTTACAAATAAATTTCCTTTCTGTTTCAAAAACCTTCCCTGTTACCTTACCCAGGGAAAAGGGACCTACTTAACCTGGGGCTAGTATATCTGCCTTCTTTTACTCTCCTGTAGCCATCCGGCCCGACCCTGTCATAATATATAATAAAACTAAAGTAGAACCAAAAAAAAAAAAAAAAAAAAAACCTTCTCTGTTACCTTACCCAGGGAAAAGGGACCTACTTAACCTGGGGCTAATTTATCTGCCTTCTATTACTCTCCTGTAGCCATCCAGCCTGACCCTGTTACTATATATATATATATATATATATATATATATATATGCTTAATTACATCTTTTGTTAACAACATATCATATTATTTGATTGAAAATATGGTTGCTAAATAACAATGGCTAAATGTTCCTAAATAACAATTAAATTTATAATATGTACCTCTTATAGAAATATTAATTCCCAACAAGGACCAGATTCAAATGATACTGAAGTCTATGGAAAGACTCCCATTGTTGTCAGTGTGCTTTGGATCAGGCCCCAAGTGATTTAAAAAAAAATTACTATTTGATTAATGATAAATGAATGCTAGAAATATATATAAGCTATTTAACATGATAGCTCTGGGATATTTAATAAACATATAATAGATATTAATTAATCACAGCAGTCACACTTAAAAGGTTTTTTTCTTTTTAGAGAGATACTGCCAGTTCTAACAGTATCCCACATTTTATATAGGGAATAGTTTTCAAATTGGTAGCATCTTTCTAAGTGAAAGAAACTTTTTCTATTGCTTTCTCTGGACTTCCATGTTGACCATTATTTTAAAGAGAAACACTGAGTCAAACACATATTGAACTATATTGAAAACCCCTAATACTCACCCCATTCTGGCCTCCTTATACTGAGCATAAGGGGCTGGAGTTGTGTAAAGAATCTCTAAAATAAATGAGCTACTAAAATAAAAGCCCTGGTGAGAAGACAGTGGTAATGCTATGTTCAAAGGACCCCCTCAAAAGCCTTGGGGTAGGGGACATTCCAGGTTTGGGGGCTAGAGCTGGGAGAACTTTTTAGGGGGTGAGACCTCAGCACACAATGATCTGGAGATTCCAGGCAGTGCTTCCATCTATAGACAATTGGGGACAAACTACTATAATTGTGGCACTTGGAACTTGGAGGGAGGATCACAGGTTGCAGGAGAGAAAGTTTGGAGAATGCACAAGGAAGCCAGTCTTTCTGCGCATGGCTTGAATGCCAGCTGTAGTTGCATCACCTTTGTAAATAGTTCTCTTAATAGAGAGCCAATTTAATTTTAGAAATATGGAGGGCTGTTGTGTTATTACCCAGCATGTGGTATATGAAATGATAATTTAGATGAGCTCCCTGAATTGTCTAATTTATGCTGGAGGCCACAGTGCAGACCAGTATCCAGAGGGCAAAAAGGTGGCTTAAAGATACCCCCACTCCACCCCGACTCTGAGTTCTGTTCTGCTCCTCTTAGAGGCTCAGCACAGTATCTCACTTCTAGTATTTAACATGCACCTAACTTTATATTACAGAGAATTACTTTGCTCCAATCTTTTCACTTTATAGTGAAAAAACAAATCCAACACCACATTTTCCTGTCAACTCTTGCTTCATAAAGGGTCACAGCTGTTCAGCTTCAGGCTCCCGATGTAACACTGGTAATGCAGACAAAATTCCATCTTCTGCTTTGTATTTCAGGATGAGTGACACCATGACAACTTCTTTTTTATCCTGCTATCCCAGGGCATTGACTTCTTCTCCACTCTGGAGGCCAAAAATCTAGGAAGCTGAAGGAGATCTAATAACTTTTTTGTTTAATAATTCTTCCGATTAAAATTCATAATCAAACCAGCAGCACAGCGATTTTCAAAGTTGATAAAGTTTTCAGTATGCTACCGATGTGTGACTTTTGACTCAGTTTTTTTCATCATAAAGTGATTTGTACTGAAATTCACCAAGATTTTTTCAGACCAGCTCAGTTCATAAGATATATGTGTTTCCTACCTCTGAAAAAATCTATGTAAACATGAGCTCTGACAGCCTGTTATCAGTGTTTCATGGAACCTAAAATCAACCTAAAAGATAACCTTCCAAAACTCAGAACAAAATACATAGTCTCAAATTTTCCTGTCAATCTTTCTCAAAGGAGACAAAAGATAGAAAAGTGTCTTTAAGATGTGATGGACTGCTATGATTCATTTTTGAATTGTGTTTCCCATCAGATGGATCTTTCATCGGAACAGGATAAAGCTTTCTGCTATCTTGTTTGACAGTGAAGCCCATATTTCACACACCTTGTGCAAGGTTTATGTAGTTTAAATTACTCTGTGATCACTACACTGTTCCTCCCATGGACTATTTAAAGGTGGACCTTACTCAAAGGAATGAGGGGAAATAAAGCATTCAAAACTATTTTTTCTCATTGTAGAACGCTGGTTCAATCCCCTTTACCTATTTGGCACATAGAAACATAGAATCATAGAATATCAGGGTTGGGAGGTACCTCAGGAGATCATCTAGTCCAACCCCCTGCTCAAAGCAGGACCAATCCCCAACTAAATCATCCTAGCCAGGGCTTTGTCAAGCTTGACCTTAAAAACCTCGAAGGAAGGAGATTCCACCACCTCCCAAGGTAACACATTCCAGTGCTTCACCACCCTCCTACTGAAAAAGTTTTTCCTAATATCCAACCTAAACCTCCCCCACTACAACTTGAGACCATTACTCCTTGTTCTGCCATCTGCTACCACTGAGAACAGTCTAGAGCAATCCTCTTTGGAACCCCCTTTCAGGTAGTTGAAAACCGCTATCAAATCCCCCGTCGTTCTTCTCTTCTGCAGACAAAATAATCCTATTTCCCTCTGCCTCCTCATAAGTCATGTGTTCCAGTCCCCTAATCATTTTTGTTGCCCTCCGCTGGACACTTTCCAATTTTTCCACATCCTTCTTGTAGTATGGGGCTCAAAACTGGACACCGTACTCCAGATGAGGCCTCACCAATGTCAAATAGAGGGGAACGATCACGTCCCTCGATCTGATGGCAATGCCCCTACTTATACAGCCCAAAATGCCATTAGCCTTCTTGGAAACAAGGGCACACTGTTGACTCATATCCAGCTTCTCTTCCACTGTAACCCCTATGTCCTTTTCTGCAAAACTGCTGCCTAGCCTTTCAGTCCCTAGTCTGTAGCTGTGCATGGGATTCTTCTGTCCTAAGTGGAGGACTCTGCACTTGTCCTTGTTGAACCTCATCAGATTTCTTTTGGCCCAATCCTCTAATTTGTCTAGGTCCCGCTGTATCCTATCCCTGCCCTCCAGCGTATCTACCTCCCAGTTTAGTGTCATCTGCAAACTTGCTGAGAGTGCAATCGATGCCATCCTCCAGATCATTAATGAAGATACTGAACAAAACCAGCACCAGGACTGACCCTTGGGACACTCCGCTTGATACCGACTGCCAAGTAGACATGAAGCCATTAATCACTACCCGTTGAGCCCGACAATCTAGCCAGCTTTCTATCCACCTTATAGTCCATTCATCTAGCCCATACTTCTTTAACTTGCTGGCAAGAATACTGTGGGAGATTGTATCAAAAGCTTTGCTGAAGTCAGGGAATAACATGTCCACCGCTTTCCCCTCATCCACAGAGCCAGTTATCTCATCATAGAAGGCAATTAGATTAGTCAGACATGACTTTCCCTTGGTGAATCCGTGCTGACTGTTCCTGATCAGTTTCCTTTCCTCTAAGTGCTTCAGAATTGAATCTTTGAGGACCTGCTCCATGATTTTTCCAGGGACTGAGGTGAGGCTGACTGGCCTGTAGTTCTTCAGCTCCTCCTTCTTCCCTTTTTTAAAGATGGGCACTACATTAGCCTTTTTCCAGTCATCTGGGACCTTCCTCGATCGCCATAGTTTTCAAAGATAATGGCCAATGGCTCTGCAGTCACATCCACCAACTCCTTTAGCACTCTCAGATGCTGTGCATCCAGCTCCATGGACTTGTGCTCGTCCAGCTTTTTATAAATAGTCCCAAACCACTTCTTTCTCCACAGAGGGCTGGTCACCCCCTCCCCATGCTGTGCTGCCCTTTGCAGTAGTCTGGGAGCTGACCTTGTTCGTGAAGTCAGAGGCAAAAAAAGCATTGAGTACATTAACTTTTTCCACCTCCTCTGTCACTAGGTTGCCTTCAGTAAGGGGCCCACACTTTCCTTGACTTTCTTGTTGTTGCTAACATACCTGAAGAAACCTTTCTTGTTACTCTTATCATCTCTTGCTAGCTGCAACTCCAGGTGTGATTTGGCCTTCCTGATTTCACTCCTGCATGCCTGAGCAATATTTTTATACTCCTCTCTGGCCATTTGTCTAGTCTTCCACTTCTTGTAAGCTTCTTTTTTGTGTTTAGGATCAGCAAGGATTTCACTGTTAAGCCATGATGGTTGCCTGCCATATTTACTATTCTTTCTACACATCAGGATGGTTTGTTCCTGTAACCTCAATAAGGATGCTTTAAAATACAGCCAGCTCTCCTGGACTCCTTTCCCCCTCATGTTATTCTCCCAGGGGATCCTGCCCATCAGTTCCCTGAGGGAGTCAAAGTCTGCTTTTCTGAAGCCCAGGATCTGTATTGTGCTGCTCTCCTTTCTTCCTTGTGTCAGGATCCTGAACTCGACCATCTCATGGTCACTGCCTTCCAGGTTCCCATCCACTTTTGCCTCCCCTACTAGTTCTTCCTGGTTTGTGAGCAGCAGGTCAAGAAGAGCTCTGCCCCTAGTTGGTTCCTCCAGCACTTGCATCAGGAAATTGTCCCCTGCACTTTCCAAAAACTTCCTGGATTGTCTGTGCACTGCTGTATTGCTCTCCCAGCAGATATCAGGGTGATTGAAGTCTCCCATGAGAACCAGGGCCTGCAATCTAGTAACTTCCGCTAGTTGCCGGAAGAAAGCCTTGTCCACCTCATCCCCCTGGTCTGGTGGTCTATAGCAGACTCCTACCATGACATCACCCTTGTTGCTCACACTTCTAAACTTAATCCAGAGACTCTCAGGTTTTTCTGCAGTTTCATACCGGAGCTCTGAGAGGTCATACTGCTCTCTTACATACAATGCAACTCCCCCACTTTTTCTGCCCTGCCTGTCCTTTCTGAACAGTTTGTATCCATCCATGACAGTACTCCAGTCATGTGAGTTTTCTCACCAAGTCTCTGTTATTCCAATCACATGAGGACTGCAGTTTCAAATTATCCAAAAGGGGCATCCAATGGTTCAGAGAATTCATAGTCTGTAGACTACTGTAGCAGTATTTAGCATGTATATAAAAACTCTTCACTGTACATCCAATGGAAACTATTCAGGGTCAGATTCTGCAGTGCCTTCCAATGGATACCAAAGGAGAACAGTGTGCAAGGAAACTTTTTCACATATACCTGAGAAGTGTTCATGGTCAAACAGTCCCTGTAACCTGGGAAGGAAAATCACTGCTATTGTTATGAATCCACAGAGCTGGGATGAGAATCCCCACTGTCTTCACACCAGTCTACAAGGTACACCAAAAAGAAAAAGCTGCACTATCATAAAGGATGAAGCAGGCTGTGCTTTCCCTCTGAACACTGGGAAGTTTGTTCAGGGTTTGGCTAATTTTCTTAGGTGATCATTAATTGTATTGAGGGTAAAGTCCTGACATTGGTATCAGTAAACACAAGTTTTCTTGGCACTACTAGCATGCCAACTGAGTCCTGTGAGTAAAACAACACAGCATTGCCAGCATGTTGAAAATGAAAATATTTCTTCTACTGAAACCCATTATTTTTGTCATGGTTTAACCTCTGTGAGTATTTTCTCTCCCACGTGTAACAACATTCTTACTCAGTGACTTCTAAGGTAAGATCCACAGTTTCATGGTCAGCAGGGGTCACGAAAGAATTTTACCTCCCATTGACTTCATTGCATGTGGCCAGCTGTGCATTATGGAGTAGGGATGTAGGGCATCTGCAGTGCCATTGTCCCACACCTGGACAGAGAGACTCTCCTGCCAAGTTTTTGTAGTGAAAGCTAGAAGAGAGGCTTGTCTGAGGAACAAAGCTTTAGAGCTGAGTGTGTGGAGGAAATCAATGTTTGGGATCTGAGTTGAGAGTGCAGAGAAGTCACAGGATGATTGCCACGATGATGTTTCATAGTGTCAAAGGAAAGAATCTACAGCTTATGATGCCCAACATAAGGAAATATTGGCAGATGGTTGGGGGGAGTGGCAAAACATAAAGGGCCAATTCATGTCATCCCAGCAGCACGTGTAGGGGCTATGTCATGGAAATAGGAAGATTTTATGGACATGGCCAAAACATACTGCACTATCCTTATATGCTAAAAGAAAAGGAGTACTTGTGGCACCTTATATGCTGTTTGCCAGGGCCCAGAAGAAGGCCTGGGAAGTTCTAATTTACACCAAGAACTGGGCAGGCAACTCCACAGGCCCTAAGAACAGAAAATGCTAACATAGTTTAAAGCCACTTGCACAGAAATAGAGTAATATGAGCATCAGGTCAGGCTAAGTGTCCCCCTCCACCAAAATAAAAGCAAACACTCCCATTTGTCCTTTTTTTTTTTTTTTTTTTTGCAGTACAGTATTTCTCTCTTTAATGTTTAGGAATTTATTTTTCAGACTATATTAGTCTAACTCAACTAATCTGCAAAAAGAAAAGGAGGACTTGTGGCACCTTAGAGACTAACCAATTTATTAGAGCATAAGCTTTCGTGAGCTACAGCTCACTTCCTCAGATGCATATCGTGGAAACTGCAGCAGGCTTTATATATACACAGAGAATATGAAACAATACCTATTCCCACCCCACTGTCCTGCTGGTAATAGCTTATCTAAAGTGATTTCCAGCACAAATCCAGGTTTTCTGACCCTCCACCCCCCCACACAAATTCACTCTCCTGCTGGTGATAGCCCATCCAAAGTGACAACTCTTTACACAATGTGCATGACAATCAAGCTGGGCTATTTCCTGCATAAATCCAGGTTCTCACATCCCCCCACCCCCATACACACAGAAACTCACTCTCCTGCTGGTAATAGCTCATCCAAACTGACCACTCTTCAAGTTAAAATCCAAGTTAAACCAGAACATCTGGGGGGGGGGGTAGGAAAAAACAAGAGGAAACAGGCTACCTTGCATAATGACTTAGCCACTCCAAGTCTCTATTTAAGCCTAAATTAATAGTATCCAATTTGCAAATGAATTCCAATTCAGCAGTTTCTCTCTGGAGTCTGGATTTGAAGTTTTTTTGTTTTAAGATAGCGACCTTCATGTCTGTGATCGCGTGACCAGAGAGATTGAAGTGTTCTCCGACTGGTTTATGAATGTTACAATTCTTGACATCTGATTTGTGTCCATTTATTCTTTTACGTAGAGACTGTCCAGTTTGACCAATGTACATGGCAGAGGGGCATTGCTGGCACATGATGGCATATATCACATTGGTGGATGTGCAGGTGAACGAGCCTCTGATAGTGTGGCTGATGTTATTAGGCCCTGTGATGGTGTCCCCTGAATAGATATGTGGGCACAGTTGGCAACGGGCTTTGTTGCAAGGATAAGTTCCTGGGTTAGTGGTTCTGTTGTGTGGTATGTGGTTGTTGGTGAGTATTTGCTTCAGGTTGCGGGGCTGTCTGTAGGCAAGGACTGGCCTGTCTCCCAAGATTTGTGAGAGTGTTGGGTCATCCTTTAGGATAGGTTGTAGATCCTTAATAATGCGTTGGAGGGGTTTTAGTTGGGGGCTGAAGGTGACGGCTAGTGGCGTTCTGTTATTTTCTTTGTTAGGCCTGTCCTGTAGTAGGTAACTTCTGGGAACTCTTCTGGCTCTATCAATCTGTTTCTTTACTTCTGCAGGTGGGTATTGTAGTTGTAAGAAAGCTTGACAGAGATCTTGTAGGTGTTTGTCTCTGTCTGAGGGGTTGGAGCAAATGCGGTTGTATCGCAGAGCTTGGCTGTAGACGATGGATCGTGTGGTGTGGTCAGGGTGAAAGCTGGAGGCATGCAGGTAGGAATAGCGGTCAGTAGGTTTCCGGTATAGGGTGGTGTTTATGTGACCATTGTTTATTAGCACTGTAGTGTCCAGGAAGTGGATCTCTTGTGTGGACTGGACCAGGCTGAGGTTGGTGGTGGGATGGAAATTGTTGAAATCATGGTGGAATTCCTCAAGGGCTTCTTTTCCATGGGTCCAGATGATGAAGATGTCATCAATATAGCGCAAGTAGAGTAGGGGCTTTAGGGGACGAGAGCTGAGGAAGCGTTGTTCTAAATCAGCCATAAAAATGTTGGCATACTGTGGGGCCATGCGGGTACCCATAGCAGTGCCGCTGATCTGAAGGTATACATTGTCCCCAAATGTGAAGTAGTTATGGGTAAGGACAAAGTCACAAAGTTCAGCCACCAGGTTAGCCGTGACATTATCGGGGATAGTGTTCTTGACGGCTTGTAGTCCATCTTTGTGTGGAATGTTGGTGTAGAGGGCTTCTACATCCATAGTGGCCAGGATGGTGTTATCAGGAAGATCACCGATGGATTGTAGTTTCCTCAGGAAGTCAGTGGTGTCTCGAAGGTAGCTGGGAGTGCTGGTAGCGTAGGGCCTGAGGAGGGAGTCTACATAGCCAGACAATCCTGCTGTCAGGGTGCCAATGCCTGAGATGATGGGGCGCCCAGGATTTCCAGGTTTATGGATCTTGGGTAGTAGATAGAATATCCCAGGTCGGGGTTCCAGGGGTGTGTCTGTGCGGATTTGATCTTGTGCTTTTTCAGGAAGTTTCTGGTAGCTGCAGTTCTCCACTTGTTTTGTTGCTATTGATACAGTATGCAATCATCAGATTTAAATACTCATTAAGCTAACGTTTGAATCCTGCTATGGCACAAAGCAAAACAAAACATCAGATCCTCAATTTTCTTCTCACTGTTGGAGCTTCTGGCAATCCCACGAGAGCTGCTAACGTGATGAATAAACATGTATTGAATTGGTTCATTAGGGTGAAACTATAGATCTTTCCTGATGTTTCCTTTATTCCTTGAAAAAAAAAAGTTTTATATTTGGTTGTTACAGCTGTGATACTGCAAAGCAAAACACAAGTGCCATACAATAAATGCTACTGCTTATGGAAAATGCAAAAAATAGAGTATAAAAAAGATAAACTGGATGCAAATTGAATGCTTTATCTTGCTGATTGCCATGCATATTTACTTGCAAAGGAAATTCTTTCATAAGTTATGAAGTGAAGTTACAATGACTTGTTGGAAACACTCTCATCAAAATCACAGCTCAGTAATTACAGACTCAAGAGGACTGCTAATGTATAATATTTACTCTATACTGGATTTAGAGACAGTAATAAAGCACCTCTAAAATTTTCTAGCTGACTTCTTTTAAGGATCTCAAAACATGTTACAAACAACTAGGAATTGAGCCTCCCCCCCAGTAAGTAGATGTTTGTGCCTGCCTTTTCACAGGTGGAGAAAGTGATTTATAGACATGTTAAAATGTTCTGCTCTGTACAGTCAGTATATAATAATGTCATCTTCACTTCAACAGGTCTGCTCCTTGTGTGTACTCTGTCACACAGACTGTAATAATATATTTGTATTTATAGTACAGTAGTGCCTTGTCAAGGTTCCTCCCCCACTCTGAACTCTAGGGTACAGATGTGGGGACCTGCATGAAAAACCTCCTAAGCTTATCTTTACCAGCTTAGGTCAAAACTTCCCCAAGGTAACAAATATTACCCCCGTTATCCTTGGAATGGCCGCTACCACCACCAAACTAATACTGGTTACTGGGGAAGAGCTGTTTGGACGCGTCCTTCCCCCCAAAATACTTCCCAAAACCTTGCACCCCACTCCCTGGACAAGGTTTGGTAAAAAGCCTCACCAATTTGCCTAGGTGACTACAGACCCAGACCCTTGGATCTTAAGAACAATGAACAATCCTCCCAACACTTGCACCCCCCCTTTCCTGGGAAATGTTGGATAAAAAGCCTCACCAATTTGCATAGGTGACCACAAACCCAAACCCTTGGATCTGAGAACAATGAAAAAGCATTCAGTGTTTTACAAGAAGACTTTTAATAAAAAATAGAAGTAAATAGAAATAAAGAAATCCCCCCTGTAAAATCAGGATGGTATATATCTTACAGGGTAATTAGATTCAAAAACATAGAGAACCCCTCTAGGCAAAACCTTAAGTTACAAAAAAGATACACAGACAGAAATAGTTATTCTATTCAGCACAATTCTTTTCTCAGCCATTTAAAGAAATCATAATCTAACACATACCTAGCTAGATTACTTACTAAAAGTTCTAAGACTCCATTCCTGTTCTGTCCCCGGCCAAGACGACTACAGACAGACACACAAACCCTTTGTTTCTCTCCCTCCTCCCAGCTTTTGAAAGTATCTTGTCTCCTCATTGGTCATTTTGGTCAGGTGCCAGCGAGGTTACCTTTAGCTTCTTAACCCTTTACAGGTGAGAGGAGCTTTCCCCTGGCCAGGAGGGATTTCAAAGGGGTTTACCCTTCCCTTTATATTTATGACACGCCCCCCAAATCTCAGCTAGGGTGAAACACTGGCTGGGATTTCTTCCTGGAGCTCTAGGAAAACAGAGTTAATAAGACACCTGCATCTCTAAATATACTACCAAGTACATAAAGACTAACAATATTTTCCACATCTCAAGGACGATTTTAACCAGTTGATTCTGGGAAACTTTCACGGGAGAGTGCATCAGCTACTTTATTAGAAGCTCCTGAGATGTGTTGGATGTCGAAATCAAAATCTTGGAGAGCTAAACTCCACCGAAGAAGTTTTCTGTTAGTTTCTTTGACGGTGTGAAGCCACTTTAGTGCAGCATGGTCGGTTTGCAGGTGGAAACGCCGTCCCCAAACATATGGGCGTAGCTTTTCCAGAGCGTAGACAATGGCATAACATTCTTTTTCAGTGACTGACCAGTTGCTTTCCCTCTCAGACAGTTTTTTGCTGAGAAACACTACAGGGTGGAATTCTTGATCAGGTCCTTTCTGCATTAAAACTGCTCCCACACCACGCTCGGATGCATCTGTGGTTACTAGGAACGGTTTGTCAAAGTCTGGGGCCCTTAGTATATGGTCAGACATGAGTGTCGCTTTAAGCTTGTTAAAGGCCTTCTGACACTTTCCGGTCCACTGAACAGCATTTGGCTGTTTCTTTTTGGTTAGGTCTGTCAGTGGGGCAGCGATTTGGCTGTAGTGCGGTACAAATCGTCTGTAATAACCGGCCAAGCCTAAGAAGGATTGAACCTGTTTCTTTGACTTTGGGACAGGCCACTTTTGGATAGCATCCACTTTGGCCTGTAGGGGGCTGATAGTTCCTTGACCCACCTGGTGTCCAAGGTAAGTCACTCTGTTTAGGCCTATTTGACACTTCTTAGCCTTAACAGTTAGTCCTGCCTCCCTTATGCGCTCAAGGACTTTTTGTAGATGTTCCAGGTGGTCTGCCCAGGAATCCGAAAATATGGCCACATCGTCAAGGTAGGCAACTGCATATTCTCCTAATCCCGCTAGGAGACCATCTACAAGTCTTTGGAAAGTGGCGGGTGCATTTCGCAGCCCGAAAGGGAGTACATTAAATTCATACAGCCCGAGATGTGTGATGAAGGCTGACCTTTCCTTGGCAGATTCATCTAGCGGTACCTGCCAGTACCCCTTGGTTAAGTCCAAGGTAGAGATGAACTGGGCCCGTCCCAGTTTCTCTAATAGTTCATCAGTGCGTGGCATTGGATAATTGTCTGGGCGAGTTACAGCATTTAGCTTACGGTAGTCCACGCAAAAACGTATTTCCCCATCTGGTTTGGGAACTAGAACCACTGGAGATGCCCATGCACTTTCAGAGGGGCGGATTACACCCATCTGTAACATATCCTGGATCTCCCGTTCTATAGCAGTTTTAGCTTGAGGAGACACCCGGTAAGGTTGGACCCTAATTGGGTGAGCATTACCTGTGTCAATGGAGTGGTATGCCCGTTCAGTCAGTCCTGGGGTGGCTGAGAACGTTGGCGCGTAGCTAGTGCACAGCTCCTGGATCTGCTGTCGCTGCATACGCCCAAGGGTCATGGAGAGGTTCACCTCTTCCACACCACCAGCACATTTCCCTTCGTAGTAGACACCTTCAGGCCACTCAGCGTCGTCTCCTCCCTGGGCTGTAAACTGACAAACCTTTAATTCTCTGGAATAAAAGGGCTTTAGAGAATTAATATGATACACCTTAGGCTTTCGGTTGGAGGTGGGGAATGCTATGAGATAATTAACAGCTCCCAGGCGCTCCTGGACCACGAATGGCCCTTCCCACGATGCTTCCATTTTATGGGCCTGGAGCGCCTTTAAGACCATGACCTGGTCTCCTACTTTGAAGGAACGCTCTCTGGCATGTTTATCATACCAGGCTTTTTGCTCTTTTTGAGCATCCTGTAAGTTTTCTCTAGCAAGGGCTAAAGAGGTTCGGAGGGTGTTTTGTAGGTTGGTTACAAAGTCCAGAATGTTAGTTCCTGGAGAAGGTGTAAATCCCTCCCATTGCTGCTTCACCAACTGCAATGGCCCCTTAACCTCACGGCCATATACAAGTTCAAATGTAGAAAACCCTAAACTGGGATGTGGTACAGCTCTGTAGGCAAAGAGCAACTGCTGCAATACTAGGTCCCAATCATTGGAGTGCTCATTTACGAATTTACGTATCATGGCCCCCAAAGTTCCATTAAACTTCTCCACCATGCCATTTGTTTGATGATGGTAAGGAGTGGCAACCAAGTGATTTACCCCATGAGCTTCCCAAAGGTTTTTCATAGTTCCTGCCAGGAAATTAGTCCCTGCATCTGTGAGGATGTCGGAGGGCCAACCTACCCTGGCAAAAATGTCTGCTAGTGCCTGGCACACACTTTTAGCCCTGGTGTTGCTTAGAGCTACTGCTTCCGGCCATCGGGTGGCAAAATCCATGAAAGTCAGTATGTACTGCTTTCCTCTGGGTGTCTTTTTCGGAAAAGGACCCAGAATATCCACAGCTACTCGCTGAAATGGAACTTCAATGATGGGGAGTGGCTGGAGAGGAGCTTTGACCTGGTCTTGGGGTTTTCCCACTCTTTGGCACACCTCACAAGACTGGACATAGGTAGAAACATCCTTGCCCATTCCCTCCCAGTGGAATGACCTCCCCAAACGGTCTTTGGTCCTGTTCACCCCAGCATGGCCACTAGGGTGATCATGGGCTAAGCTCAAGAGCTTGGCCCGGTATTTAGTTGGAACTACCAACTGTCTCTGAGGATGCCAGTCTTCCTGGTGTCCC
The DNA here is from genome assembly GCF_965140295.1 of Lepidochelys olivacea. NCBI lineage: Eukaryota > Metazoa > Chordata > Testudines > Cheloniidae > Lepidochelys > Lepidochelys olivacea. The sequence goes on along the minus strand of NC_140412.1, from coordinate 128,018,647 downwards.
CCAGAAAGAGTTTCCTTGTATAAAAGTCCTCTTTCTACAACAAACCTGGATCGATTAGAAGAGCTGAGAGGCGGTGGGTTGCTCCGTGCCGCCGTCCAAGCTCTCTGGAGGCTTTCATCTGCTTCCTGTTCGGTCTGGAACTGTTCCCTTGATGCTGGAGACATCAGTTCCTCATGGGATTGTGGACCTAGGCTTGGTCCCTCTGGAAGCGATATAGGGGATGGAGCTGTTTCTGTTGACTGTGAACCGCTCTCCGCTGGTGCACTATGTTGGGATTCAGGCTCCGGCTGAGCCTCTTGTGTAGGGTTATCGGCTGCTGCCAGTTCAGGTTCGGTGGGGCCCTCTGGTGTTGAGGTTGCAAGTACTGGATTCAGTGCTGACACGGGGTCTGGTGTTGGTTGTTTGGCTGGTTCCGGTTCTGGGACTGGTTCCGTCTGGGTCTCTGGGACTGGATCCACTACTGCTGTTGCAGACATTGGCCTGGGGTCCAGGTCCATCACCTCTGACTGGGTCCTGATAGAAGTTTCCGGAACAGAGCTAGGCCTCACGGCTTGTTTAGCCTGGTTGCGGGTGACCATTCCCACCCTCTTGGCCTGCTTCACATGATTGGCCAAGTCTTCCCCCAACAGCATGGGGATGGGATAATCATCATAGACTGCAAAAGTCCACATTCCTGACCAGCCCTTGTACTGGACAGGCAACTTGGCTGTAGGCAAATTGAAAGAGTTGGACTTGAAGGGTTGAATCGTCACTTGGATCTCTGGGTTGATTAAATTGGGGTCCACTAAGGAAGCATGGATAGCTGACACTTGAGCTCCGGTGTCCCTCCACGCGGTGACCTTCTTCCCACCCACACTCACAGTTTCCCTCCGCTCCAAGGGTATCTGGGAGGTATCTGGGCCTGTGGACCTCTGGTGTGATTCCGGTGCAATGAACTGTAACCTGTTGGGGTTCTTGGGGCAGTTGGCCTTTACATGCCCCAGCTCGTTACATTTAAAACATCGTCCAGCTGACGGGTCACCGGGGCGAGGTGGGTTGCTGGAGAACGGGGTGGTGGGACGATAAGGGGTCTGGAGGGTTCTTTGGGAGGTAGGTGGGGCTTTGGGCGGCCCCCGGTAATAGGGTGTGGTCTGGGGTGGTCCCTTCTGGTCTCCGCTCCAACTGCGACCAGTTTTCTTCTTCTCTGCCACCTCCACCCATCTGGCTCCAATCTCTCCTGCCTCAATTACAGTTTTGGGTTTCCCATCTAGGATGTATCTTTCTATTTCCTCAGGAACACCCTCTAAGAATTGTTCCATTTGCATTAGGAAGGGCAGATTTACTGGAGATTCAACACTTGCTCCTGATATCCAGGCATCCCAATGTTTTACAATGTGGTAGGCATGTCGGGTAAATGACATGTCTGGTTTCCACCTTAGGGCTCTGAACCTCCGACGAGACTGCTCGGGTGTTATCCCCATTCTGACTCTCGCCTTGGATTTAAACAGTTCATACTTGTTCATGTGTTCTTTAGGCATTTCAGCTGCCACCTCAGCTAAGGGTCCACTGAGCTGCGGCCTCAGCTCTACCATGTATTGGTCAGTAGAGATGTTGTACCCAAGGCAGGCCCTTTCGAAGTTTTCTAAGTAGGCCTCAGTATCATCACCTGCCTTGTAGGTGGGGAACTTTCTGGGATGGGAAGTGGTACCTGGAGAAGGATTGCTAGGGTTTGTTGGTATATTCTGCTGGGCCTTTATCCTCTCCATCTCCTCCACATGCTTCCTTGCCTCCATTTCCCTCTTGTGGGCAGCCTCCTGTACCTCCTTCTCCAGCCGCATGAGTTCTATCTGTCTTTCATGTTCCCTTTGTTTTTCCTCAGCCTGCAATTTGGCTAATTCCAGCTGTAGTCGAGCTGAGGATTTGGCCATTCTAACCTCCCTGTTTTTAACTAACTTTACACCCGAGGTTTAGAAATAAACAAACAAAACTTGGCTGTAAAATTTTGCTGTGCTGGAATAGAATACCTATTCTCTGATAGTGATTGTCAGCCTACAGAAAAAGACAATTCCCTTGTCTCTGCTCTGGGCCCAAATTAAAGCAAAAAACCTCCAACTACTTGGAAAACTGCTTACCCAGCCCAAAGAAAAAAAAATTTCTTTTCAAACCTGTACTCCTTGTAAAACAAAAAAAAATCAAAATCCTAAAAAAACCCTGCCACTTTTGTCTCCAGGCAAATGGGTAGAGCACACACCCCCTATTTACTTTTAGGAAGAAAAGAAAAAAAAAAACCTCTGGGTTGGAAGACTGTGAATTTCCCTGCAGGAGTTAAGTACCCTGCCTCTAGGCAAAGAAAACCTGCAATTTACAAGATAATCCCCTTTTGTCTCTGCTTGGCCACAAAGCAGAGAGAAACCAAGCTGCTTTCAGTTTCAAAGCTGCCTTCTGGACTTCCTAAAAATTCCTTTTTAAAATCTGTATTTCTAGTTCAAAAAATCTCAACTGGATCTCAAAATGATTTCAGGTTAATCCCACCACTGTGCCACCATGTCAAGGTTCCTCCCCCACTCTGAACTCTAGGGTACAGATGTGGGGACCTGCATGAAAAACCTCCTAAGCTTATCTTTACCAGCTTAGGTCAAAACTTCCCCAAGGTAACAAATATTACCCCCGTTATCCTTGGAATGGCCGCTACCACCACCAAACTAATACTGGTTACTGGGGAAGAGCTGTTTGGACGCGTCCTTCCCCCCAAAATACTTCCCAAAACCTTGCACCCCACTCCCTGGACAAGGTTTGGTAAAAAGCCTCACCAATTTGCCTAGGTGACTACAGACCCAGACCCTTGGATCTTAAGAACAATGAACAATCCTCCCAACACTTGCACCCCCCCTTTCCTGGGAAATGTTGGATAAAAAGCCTCACCAATTTGCATAGGTGACCACAAACCCAAACCCTTGGATCTGAGAACAATGAAAAAGCATTCAGTGTTTTACAAGAAGACTTTTAATAAAAAATAGAAGTAAATAGAAATAAAGAAATCCCCCCTGTAAAATCAGGATGGTATATATCTTACAGGGTAATTAGATTCAAAAACATAGAGAACCCCTCTAGGCAAAACCTTAAGTTACAAAAAAGATACACAGACAGAAATAGTTATTCTATTCAGCACAATTCTTTTCTCAGCCATTTAAAGAAATCATAATCTAACACATACCTAGCTAGATTACTTACTAAAAGTTCTAAGACTCCATTCCTGTTCTGTCCCCGGCCAAGACGACTACAGACAGACACACAAACCCTTTGTTTCTCTCCCTCCTCCCAGCTTTTGAAAGTATCTTGTCTCCTCATTGGTCATTTTGGTCAGGTGCCAGCGAGGTTACCTTTAGCTTCTTAACCCTTTACAGGTGAGAGGAGCTTTCCCCTGGCCAGGAGGGATTTCAAAGGGGTTTACCCTTCCCTTTATATTTATGACATGCCTAGAGATTCCAACTGAGATTGCAAGCCCATGTTTTAGGAGCTTTACAATCACACAGAGAGAGTTAGTTCCTGTCCCAAAGAGCATACCATCTAAATAGAAAAGACAAGAGTGTGGACTGGGGTGGAGCGAAAGAAACAGGGGCACAGAGAGGTAACTGGACAATCCCAAGGTAACCCAGAAAGTCAGTGGCAAGACTGGGACCCAGCCCAATGACCAAGAGGTATTCTAGTCTTTCCTGTGCTTCACTAATAGAACTGTTTACTAAGTTCAAATCAGTTACTCCCTGTATAAACTCACGAAAGGCAAAGAGGACAAAATTATGGGAGAGGGACAACAACCCAGCTTAACTTTTAGATCCCTCTGAGTATTATAAAACACATTACTAATACCACCACTGCTGGCCATTTACGCTAAGGCACATATGCTGACCGGGGTATATGAGCTGATGTTAAAAATGTCAGCAGCATATTTGCAGTATGGGTCTCAACATTGTTAATACCAGTGGATCTGAACATTTTCACAATGTAAACAAGATGTATATGGATGTGTGTGTTCCTCTAATTCCTTCCATGTCTTCAGATAATCTGTACTGGTGGATTCCAGCAATGTAGATATTGTTGATATATTTAATAGAATGGCTGCAACAATGCCTGTGTGGGCTATCATCTCATTAGATCCCATAATTGACTGTAGATGCTTAGGCTGTGTCAGCACTGTAATGGAAATTCTTTAGACTGGTGTTGATGATTCAGTAGGTGATATTCTTCTCTTTGAGTCAGTTGTTGAATTGATGCCCCACCATAATATCAGAGAGTATCATGCTACATGAAGTGCTTTTGTTCACATAAGAAGCAAAACTGAGGTTTAACTACTTGAAGACTCCATGTTGCTTTTTCATAAAAGTAGGGCCATTATATACAGTGGTCTAGATAAATTCCATCCCATTACTGTCTGGCCACCTACATTCCCCCATACATCCTGTTGCAGAAACGCAGAGATCTTCACATTTTTGCCTTAAGGGCTATCGTTGTACAGTTGCCATGTTTCATTCCAGAAGTGGCTACAATAGTGTTAGATAAAATAACACCTGTTGATAGTTTGTACAGTATAACAGATTGACAAAGCACCTTTTGAATTTTCTGGATAAAAGGTGCTATAGAAATATAATATAGCCATCATGTGTTTCTTCTTTAAAAATTGTTTTCCACTAATACACACACACAAAAAACCCCACTAACTCAGGAAACTGCTTACAAAATCAAACAATATATGCTGATATCAATGGCCTTAGTTTTCTGCTTCTGAAATTCATATAGCACATAAATGACTGGGGTGGAATACAGAATATCTTATCATTGCAGTTTAATGCTAAAAGATCATTATGATTTTCATTGCCTCTGTACAGTCTGTGCCATGCACTTGAAGAAGTGGGTTTTTTACCCACGAAAGCTTATGCCCAAATAAATCTGTTAGTCTTTCAGGTGCCACCGGACTCCTCGTTGTTTTTTTGGATACAGACTAACATGGCTACCCCTCTGATACTCTGTACAGTCTGTGTATTTATGAAAATATTCACACATCTTCTTGTCTGGAAAAAAATACCACATAAGGACTGGTGTAAAAACTCATTGTTTTACAAGTTTGTGAAAAAGCAAAACAGAAATCATTTTTGCTTTGAATTTCCCCCCAAAAGATGGAAAGACACTTATTGCCCAAGAAAAAAATGTCCTTTCAATGGGAAAAGACATTTCTCGGCAAAACTAGAGAAATTGTGACTGGGACAAATTCAGAATTTATCCCAATGAGTGTTGAAAAATCGTCACTGCCAGCTATGACAGAGTGCTAGTCATAGTACCCTGAGCACTGTGGCAGAGAACAGGCAGCTTCCACAGCTGGGAGCAATTAAACATTTTTTGCTGGGAGATTATGAACACCAGGATGGCATTAGCTAGGCTAAAAATGATACAATTTGCAGTGATTGGGAGGCTCTAATGGGGAAGAACAGAAAACAGGGGGGAGTTTGGAGGGTGAGCTATGCAGAGGAAAAAAAGCTGTGTAGAAGTCTTCTCCTGTTGTATACTTGTGTCATGTTTTGTTGGCTAGAGAACTGAGGAATAAAGGTACATATGGTGAAAGGGAAACAGCCTGAGTGAATTAGTGAGTGAGGGACCATAGAAGCAGGATAGGCAGTGAGGTACAGCAGATAGCTTAAGAAATATCCTGTGACACCAGCAAAAAAAATGTGAAGTTTAAAGCTGGATTTAAAAATGGTGCATACTTTTTCTAATTCAAATATTAGTGAAGATTGGCATAAGATGTGGTAGTCTGTTACTGTTCTTCTCGCCTCGCTATCAGAATATCTCATTTAATTTCTTTGTTGGTAGGTGAAGACCTTCTTTTCTGTTTGTTTCCTCCCTGTTGTGTGGTACAGTTCCCCCCTCCTCCCCAAACAGAGGCAATACGCTGCCTCTTGTATTCATCTGGACAACTTTAAGGGATCTGAATACTATGAAATTAGGTGAAACATTCAAAAAGTGGTTCTAAAAACACATGGTCCAAACTTAGATGTAAAAAGGCCCTGTGTACTTAATTACAGCAGCTGAATCAAGGCCTCTTTCAAACAATGGCTATATAGATTTATACCCCCTGTTAAAATAGATGTCTGTGAGGAAAACTTGCACTAATTCCTTCAACAGCCTGCTCTAAATAGATAGCTGGGTTTGGTAATGACTTTTGATGACTGCTCCCATCTGGAATAAGAAGGCTTCTTCTGAGACTGTTGGTGTCCATAGTTTCAGATTCCAAACAAGTTGCAATTTTTGGTCCTTGGTGTTATTCATGTGGCATTAGTGGTGCAGCTGCAGTGGAATGTGTCAACAGGGGACTCACTCAAATGTTGCTGAATTGTGACTAGTGAACTGTGTAAATAGCAAACAGCACTTTAAATAGGGATCATAGTTTTTGAAACAAGTATCCAAAAGTGAGTATCACTAATAGGAATTACCATGGTAAAGTTTTTCCCAGAAGATGTCAAGGACCACATTACTCATCAAAAATTTCAAATAATAATCCATCACTGCAGTCCCAGGAGTAGATAATGAACAACATGGGGGATCTGAAAAAGATTTTAGTCTTCCTTGTGGTTTATTGGTGCTGTTCTGAAACCTGAGTTCGCTTTCCTGACCTTGTATTTCACTCTGTGTAAAGGAACCGTCTTGAAACACAGATGAGGCAATGAGTCTGCCCTTTGGATAAAGGTGCATACTCTGATATTGCATGTTGACTAGTGGTGAAATTGAGCATTTGGGGTGAAATTTACCTTGTCAAGAGCCCACATAAGGCTTATGCACCAGTTAAGTCCTACATAAGCGATCAAAATAGGACTTGAGTTTTACATAGGCTTTGTTCAGGGCTGAATTTCACCTTTAGTCCACAATCTTGAAAGACTCTCACACAGCTGTGACTTTACACACAGTGAGTAGTCCCATTAACTTCAATGTCAATTACACAACATAGCTGAGCTCATGCATAAATCACTGAAGGACCATAAGCCTGTACTATGCCTGTACTCTCTTCCTGCCACCTTGGGAGGCTTAATACTGTCAGAGATAGCATGGAGCAGAGGTCTGTCCCCAGATGAATTGCAACAAGAGGAGGAAGGTTCTTTGTAGCCTGTTTCCCGAGCAAGACCAGACAGAGTCCACCTCTTAGTGTTTTAAAATATATTGTACTGGGCTCCCACCCTGTCAAGTGTTCAGCAATGGCTAGGAATCTCAGAAATGACAACTATAACTGAGCACAAAGCAGGCGGCTTTCTTTTCAAATGCTTTCCATGCAGTATTAATGTTGAGAAGTGCTTCTTACCATTGGAACTTGCAGACTGTCAAGCAGTAAAAATAGACAGAGGTCTCCTTTCAGGATTCCATGTCCCATATTAGTGTGCTACAGTTCCTTTTAGACAAATTAGCGGAAAGAGAAAATCTTGGCAACCTTTTGACAGAAAAATGTTTTGTGTTATCTCTGGCCCTGAAGAAAAAATATCCCCCCCGCCTTCCCCACACCCCAGGAATGGTATTTCTGAGGTGTAGTAAAACCACACTTGAAACACAACAGTGTTTTCCAGGGATATCAAACTTATTCACGTCAACAGGAAGAATCTCAGTTAGTTTCAATCGAGCCAATATTGAGAATAAAAAAATCTCCAGTTCTTGTGTTAAATGGTGGCCCAAGCAGTAACTAATCTGTGCTTGGTAACTGGGGAGAAAAAGAAGCAATTTCAAAGATGATAAGCATGAAATGAAAACAAAAATGACCAGGAGTGCAGTAAAAGACAGTGGCAGCTAGAGTTGGAAGTAGAAAAAGAGTTAGAAAAGAGGTTTCGATGACAGTCTACCAATAGAAACAACTCAGCATGTCATCTTTTCCTCTAGAAAAGCAGATGATCTTTCAAGAGAGGATGAGGGATTTCAGATCAAGGGCTTGGTACTTCAGCCCTCACTCAGGTAGCATTTCCACTGAAGTCAGGCCTGAAATGTGCTATGTACATTTTATAGATGGTGTGAGGTCTTCTGATGTCTATCTAGCCACTTGAGGGGCAGCACATGTTTCACTGTTGGGGAAAATAAACACAGGTCTCACCAAGGGCTAATGTCAGAGGAAGAGCAGATAAGCCCAGCTAACTCACCTTTGCTAAAAGCAGAGGGACAATTCCCCCTCTGTTCTTTCTCTTGTTCCCTTGGGACTCCAGCTTCCCCACCTTTTGACCCTTCACAAGTTGGTGAAATAAGAACAGTAGAATTTAACACACTGACAGGGTGTTAAAAAAATAATTGTTCAAGGTGGGAGTCTCCTATCTGCCTCGTTTCTTCTATAGTATCTGTCCTCAGCTACTCTGCCTTCCTTCCTGTGGGCAGAGAACAAAAGGAGAATCTTCCATCTCCTCTTTTCCCTCCACTGTGGAAAGAAAGACCTTGACACTGGTTTATTCTCACTTAGCCAGAAGGCCTTGATAATTCCTTCTCCCAGCTTGAAACTCCATAGTGGGTGTGTAGGTGAAATAGCTCTGGCGAGTCTGATTATTGGGAATGTGTGGAATGTTCCCCTGCACAGCTCCACACTGTGAAAAAACATGGATTTCTTTCAGATGCATGTATTACTTTGTTTCCATTCTCCTCTTGGTGCCATTTCCCATCATGCAAATTGAAGAAAGTTGACTTCAGCAGATGACCTGAATACCCTTAATGATGTGCAGCTAGCAAAATTAATGATTTTTCCCCTCTGACTTTGATCTATTTTAACCCCCACTTATCACTGCCTCCAAGTTAACTCTTCTTTTAAATGTTTCAGTTAACCACACCTAAGGATCATCTGTCTGGATCCCACTCTGAATACTAAGCAATGTCCTGTGAAGATATTCAAAGTAGATTCTTTCCCCCTTTTGGTGTATTACTGGTGTCATTTTAAATAAGTCAGTCTTCAGTAGGCAGGAAAAGATGGATAAAATGATAAAAGATGGTTACAGAATCTAATTAGAAATGGGCTATAGGTACACATTTATTTACAAAATAGAAGAGTAATATTGAACGAAGCTCAAAAGTATAACAATAAGAAACTATAAGAATCATCACAGGAATACAAACCTACATTCATATTCAGTTTTATGCGTTTTATTTTACTCTTAATAATTATTACTCCTAATATTGATCTTGAGAATTGGAGAAATTATCCCTCTGACACATCAAGAGTCACATTTGTAGTTTGGCCACTCCCTAGAAGGGACAACTAATTCATTCTAAAATCTCAGCCCTTCAGGCCGCTCCCTGGACAAACAGGGCTTTGCTTCCATTCAAAGGAAAGTCTTTATCCAGACTGCTCTACTGTCTTCCTTTTCCTTCAGGAAAACTTGTAGAATATGCATTTCTCTGGCAACGACAAGCTGCCCGTGTAACATCTGGCATATGCCCATTAGCTTCACAGAAGGAATCAGTGTTGATTGACAATGGAAATTAATTAGAATCACAAACCTGCATGACTCAGCTGCATGACTCATGAACTTCCAAAACCCAAGTATGATTATCCCAAAACAGAATTATCATTCACAAATTCAGCAGCAATGCAATCTACAGTGTCAAAAACTTAACAGGCTGTTATTTGCCCAATGTGCTCATGCAAAGGGATAAGGGGGCACATTTCACTTCTTTATTTGTTGGCGTACATTACCTGAGTTGGGGGAAGGGATAGCTCAGTGGTTTGAGCATTGGCCTGCTAAACCCACGGTTGTGAGTTCAATTTTTAAGGGGGCCATTTAGAGATCAGGGGTAAAAATTGGGGATTGGTCCTGCTCTGAGCAGGGGGTTTGACTAAGATGACTTCCTGAGGTTCCTTCCAACCCTGATATTCTATGATTCTATGCTTTTGAACTCATGGGGAAGCTAAAAAGCAGCATGGAGCCTTCAAAAGTAGGCATGGATGGAGAATGGGCAGAACCTCAATTTATATCCCCAGAACATTTTAGTAAGCTGGTATGATCTGTTACAGGGTAAAGTCCTCCATTATTGGCTAGTAGCAGAAGCAGATCACTTTCCCACCAAGAGCTAGGGGAGAGAAGCAAAGAGTGAACTGAGAGGCTTAACTGACCACACTTCACTCCCTGGCCTGCACTTGGAGCTGTACAGCTGCATGCTGCCCCTTAATCAGGGACTGTATGGCAGACTGTAACGTTTGTTCCTGGTATGCAAAAAAAACAGCTTCTGTGCAAAGGAGTAAGCCCTTGCTTTCAAGATAAAGTATTCTGGATTTCAGAAAGATGCACTGAGATGCAGATATCTTAAAAAAAGCCAGGGCTAAAAATCAAATGATACCAACTCAGGAAACTTCAAAAATTCAGAAGGAAATGATCTGCTGGAGTGTTTGTTAAAAAAGAGAGAGGCAATCTACAAACTGCACAGAAGGAACAAGAGCATATGAGGTCCTGAGGAAATGATGGTTATTTATCTGACAGAGATTTACTAAGAGGGCTAAAAAGATACAGTAACACTCACTGCAATCCTATCAACTTTGATCTGTCAAAAGTGATTAATGTGATCCAAGGCAAAAACAAACCCAGCTGGATTTTTGACAACGTGTAACCTCTCTGACCCACTGTGATCCAAGAAATGACCAAAATACCTGAGGTAGTATATACCTGCTTGAGGACCTAATCCTCTGACAGACTGGGAACTCTCAGTTCCCACTGAAATCAAGGGGAATTGAGGTAACTCAGAGCGAGATCCTCAAAGGAGCCTCCCATCAGATTGGGCAGGAAGGGATAGAAATTGGCAGAGCTTCAACTCACTTCTCATGGGAGTTAGGTGCCTATATACTTTTGAGAATCTGGGCCTCAGTGCCTTGCAGGATCGGGCCTCCTTCTATTAATGATGGCTTTTTAACTAGTAACAAGCAATAGCTGTCTAACCATGCAACAAAAGAACTTCTATATTTAAAAATAAAATTCTTGACTTGTTTATGGGCAGCAGCATAATATAGTTTGCATGTTAACCAAGTAATGAAATATCATGTGAAATACTTCCTTACCTATTTCAATTAATCTTAAATTTTGCAACTCAGTAGAAGTTCATCTCAGATGGACCATTATGGTATCGGGGTACCAGACAACTTTGAATTCATTCCCTGTTGTGGTAGGTGCTGTTCAAACCCATTAAAAAGACACACAATGTAGATTTTTACAATCTAATTAAGGGACTATGCTCCTTTTCTTCATTAGCACATGGTTACACAGGGACACTAGTGCTATGTTCCACTGGCTTACCAGCACAACCACTGAGTACAATGAAGAAACTTTCCCCATCCCCAGTTTCCTCCTCTGTCCCAGGAGTGGGCTTCTTGAGTGTGAAAGATTTTGGGAACAAGATGAGAGGCAGGTTGACTCAGGTGAGCATGTCCTCAAGCAGTTTCTGGATTTCATGCAGTAGGAACAGCCTCCTTCGCCATTGTCAAAACACAGTGAATCTGAAACCCAGTGTGATTTTGAGGTTTGGTGCAAGTCCCTCTCACTTCTCTGCTAAGGACTCCTGTATTGTATTTCCAGAACTGCCACTTTCAGGTCATTTAATTTCCCTGTTTCTCAGTTTCCCTACATGTAAAATGGGATAAAGTGTTATCTGTGTCACAGGAATGTTTACATCCTAATCAATGTTTGTACTATATTTTGAAACCCTAAGACGTGTATCATTGCTATTTGTGTCATTTTCATGCTAATTTTCACACAAGCTTCAAACATATGTACTTTCCACTGGAGATGTTCACCTGTCTCCAGCTCTTGCCTGAAAAATCGTTACAAAAGTTGATCCCTGGACTCAAGCAGGACTATTTACAGGAGCAAGGGTTCCAGAATCAGGGCCAAAATATCTTGGCCCAAATTCTGCTATATGATTCTGTCCATAAAAGGCAACCTGATAATTCCCATCACACTAGGGAACTTCCCACTGGTGTAAAGGCTTATGGAGCTAGTTGTGTCCGCTCCAGTGTCAGCTGTACCCACTCTGATCTAGGGTACATAGTGAGAGAGAAAACTGTGGCCTAGGCAGGTGGGATGCATATCAGATCAAAGCTCCACTGGGCTAGATCTCACCTGGCAGAATTAGAGCCGCCCCCAAGGCTGAAGACAGGCAGATGGTTAAATCAAGGACCTCAGAAGCAGTGGAGAATTGAGTTCATAAGTAAAAACCCTGTCTTTGGAAAGATGAAATCTGAATATAGAATCACTTTCACACCCCTCGTAATTATGCCTGGCCTGATCCTGTGAGACACTCAATACCCTCAACTACTATTGACTTCACTGAATTATTTTCATGACATGCAGTGGAGGGCTTGTGAGACAGTCGGCAAAAGGGTCTTTTCAGGATACCAGCTAATAGTCCTTTTATTAGTAGGAGCTCAACATTTATAAGTAGAAAATTGTAATTTCTTTTCAAACACTGTACAGTATAATAATATTGTGAACAATTTTATATTCTGGTGAGTGTTCTGACCTTGGCAGCTCCTGTTACCATCATGAAACGCTATAGACGTATGTATGTCAAAGCTTAAATTCAATAAAATATCTCCCAAGGACTTACTCTATTTTGTTTAGTTATATGGGCGGGGGAAATTATACATTTTAGTTTCCTTTAATGCTACATACCACAGTATGGATCAAGGAACATGGGCATACCACAGTTATGGATCAAGGAACAAATGTTATTTACATGATGTTAAAATGTATTTTTCAAAGAAAAATCAGGCAGCATGTCTTTCATTTAAATTACACAATCAGTATCCATCAGGGTACACAGATGAGTCGGGGCATTATGCAGCTGGCAGAGAAGAGGCAAACTTTACAAAAAGCAGAAATAGAAGAAGATAGGATGATGGTTGCTGAGAGAAAGAAGAGAGGATTTTAATATGGGGAGGGTGGATGCAGATGGCTGTCTCTTTTGCAAAATTATATTGACCCAGCATTTCCAGATTATAATTAGAAAGGAGCCTGAATCCAGCTCCAAACACCATTTATTTTCTCTCCCCCTTTGGGTGGTGAGAGAAGTGAAGAATCTGGACCTAGACCTAGTTCTAGATTTCACACCTGGCTCCTTGCTTGATAAATTGGTCTAACTGTAATACCAGGTCCATCCACTCCTCAAATTTACACTCATAGCACTTATATACTATGCTTTGCCAATGTGTCTCAAAACACGTTAGTCATTAAATAGTTAAGCCTTAGGACACCCTGTTTGATAGGTAAGTACTCATATACTCAATTCACAGAGTGCAGGCCAGATTCTCTGCCCTGCTCTGCTGCCTTTGCATCACTCTGGGACTCAAGGGGAGTGAAAATCTGTCTCCAGTTTCCTCCTAGGGATTACAATGTATGTGAGTCCTCAGAAGCCTGGGGTTGTCCAAGCTGACTTCTATTCCACCTTTCACTGACGGGGAATGGGGAAGAATGTGTTGGTGGTAGCGAGAGTGGTTGAGGCACAATTCTCTCTAGCAATCCTCAGCTGGCATATGATTCAGTAACCAGCTGACACAATTTAGAGCTGCTCCCAAGTTGCTTTAACCTGGGCCCAGGGCAGAAAGAGAATCAGGGAGCCATAACTCAATCCCTGACACCTCCCCCACTCCTCCTATGTCCAAGGTGAGCTGGATTCAGCAGAGAATTAGGGCTTGTGTGATTTATGACACAGGAAGTTTAAAATTTCAAAAGCGTGCACTGATTTCATGTGCCTCAATTTTTCCATTCCCAACTACAGATAATGCTGACTTTTTTCAAGGGTGTTGAGCACCCACAGCTCAAGTAGACTTCATTGAGAGCTGGAGCAGCCATTCAGTAATTCTGAAAACCAGGCCTTAAGTATCTCAAACATTAGTGGATCCTTTTGAGAACTTCAGCTTTAGTAGTTTATGGTAGGTCATCTGCTGACCTACTGGTCAGGAAAAACATGGAACTCAGAAATTCTGATTAATGTTCCCTGGTATCATATTAGGTCTTTCCAAAGCACACATAACTGGAAGTATCTGACCACACTCACTCCCTATTTGTACTAATGCAACTTATTATTTACATCATTCATAGCCAATAAGTTAATTGACAAAACCATGGCATGGTAAAAAGCCACTATAGACTTCTGCACATATAGGTCATGGCTACACTTGCCAATGTAGAGCGCTGCGAGTTAAACCAGCCCTTAGAGACCTCAGCAGGGAAAATGCTGCAGTGTGTTCACACTGTCAGCTGCAAGCGCACTGGTGTGGCCACATTGCAGCAATTGCAGTGGCATCGGGAGCGGTTCATTACGGGCAGCTACCCCACAGAGCACCTCTTCCCATTGTGGCGCTGTGGCTTGTGGGAAGGGGAAGGAGGAGTGCAGTGCATTCTGGGTCCTGTCCCAATGCCCTCTGATGCATCACTTCACATCCTAGCAATCCCTGAGCCTCCGTCCACATTTGGCGCTATCTTTCAATGGGTTTTGTACCGCATGCTGTGTCTTCCCTTTCAGTCTGCGGAATGGAGCCCGAATGGCTGAGGAATATGCTGATGGGTCTCTGCAGCATGTCATGAATTGCAGTTGAGTTACTCCTTAAGCTACAAACTGACAGTGAGGAGTCTGAGGATGATATCAACTTGCATAACGCATACGACATGAGATTGCTTGTGTCATTCACGGACATGCTCACCACTGTGGAACGTCACGTTTGGGCTCGGGAAACAAGCACTGAGTGGTGGGATCACATCATCATGCAAGTGTGGGATGATGAGCAGTGGCTGCATAACTTCCAAAAGAGAAAAGCCACTTTTAAGGGACTGTGTGCTGAGCTTGCCCCCACCCTGCGGTGCAAGGACACAAGATTGAGAGCTGCCCTGCTGGTGGAGAAGTAGGTGGCTATTGCAATCTGGAAGCTGGCAGTCCAGACAGCTACCAATCAGTCGCTAACTAGTTTGGAGTGGGAAAGTCAACCACTGGAATTGTGTTGATGCAAGTTTGCAGGGCCATTAATTGCATCCTGCTTAGAAGAACCGTGACTCTGGGTAACATGCATGACATTGTGGCTGGCTTTGCACAAATGGGTTTCCCTTACTGTAGAGGAGCAATAGATCAGACACATATTCCAATTCTGGCACCAGCCCACCTAGCCTCCAAGTACATTAATTGGAAGGGGTATTTCTTGATGGTTCTCCAGGCACTTGTGGATCACTGTGGGCATTTCATTGACATTAATGCAGGCTGGTCTGGAAAGGTGCATGACGCACACATCTTTCAGAACACAGGCCCATTCAGGAAGCTGCAAACTGGGATTTCTTCCCAGACCAGAAGATCACTGTAGGGAAATAGAAATGCCCATTGTGATCCTTGGAGACCCCGCTTACCCTTTAATGTCATGGCTCATGAAACCCTACACAGGGAGCCTTGACAGCAGCAAGGAGTGGTTCAACAACAGGATGAGCCAGTGCAGAATGACTGTGGAGTGTGCTTTTGGCCATTTAAAGGGCTGTTGGTACTTTCTGTATGGGAAGCTGGACCTGGCTGATGACAGCATCCTTGTGGTTGTATCTGTGTGCTATACCCTCCATAACATTTGTGAAGGGAAGGGTGAAAGATTCGCTCAGGCATGGACCTTGGAGATTCAACACCTGGAGGCTGAATTTGAACAGCCAGAGAGCAGGGCTATTAGAGGGGCCCAGCATGGGGCTGCAAGGATTAGGGATGCCTTGAGGGAGCAATTTGAGGCTGAAAGGATTGAACTCACAGTTTGATGCTCTGCATGGGAGTGAAGTGCAGTGGTTCCAATGTTAGTAGGAATCTGTGTTTGCTACGTATGATGTACTGACTTGCAGTGCCTGTTGCTTTCATGGGCTACGATATCTTTTACTTAACGCAAAATAAAGAATGTTTTCAAAGCCAAAACATTCATTTATTGAAAAGAAAATTCATTTATTGAAAAGAAATACAACTGCTTGGGAAACAGGTCATGAAACTTCTGTGCTGTGTGGGATGAGGGAAGGGGGTGGAGTGGGGAATGGGACAATCATAGGTTTGCGTATGTCCTGTTATCATACTCAGCCTTCCTGTCCGGAGTGCTGTGCAATGAGTGCTACACTTCAGGCTGGCTAAAATGCACGGTAATGGGGGTTGAGTTCAGTGGGTAAGGGTTGTAGTTTGCAGGGCTGGGTGGTGAAGCTACAGGTGTTGGAGGCAGCTGGTGGTGATAAGAACCCGGATGTTGAGGAAAGTGGGTTGGAGGTGACATGGGGGCACAAGAGAAAGAGTTTTGGGACAAGGGCTGCTGGGAGTGTGTGGAAGTGATCTGCCTGCATCACCTGCATCGAGTCCGCTTGGTGCTTCATGATGCTTATCAGCCGCTCTGTGCTTTGGTGCTGGTGATCCACGTTCTGCTAGAGAAACGCTCCTTTCACTCTCCTGCCACTCCTGCACTTTTTGATTTTCATTAAGGGACTGCTGCATGACTTCATGCAGCGTGTTCTCTTTGTTTCTACATGGCCGCTTCCTGATTCTTTGGAGTCTTTCAGCCATTGATAACAAGGATGCCTGGGATCTCAAGGTTGCATCTGTAAAACCAAAATTCAACACTTGACAGAGGCAGCATTGTTCACACCAGACAGAGCAATGATTCGGCCATACTTAAAGACGAGCACAGTGTACACAATAGCAATCATGCACATTGTAGGGAGAGTGGTCACTTTGGATGAGCTATTACCAGCAGGATAGTGAGTTTGTGTGTGTGGTTTTTGGGAGGGAGGTGAGGGGGTGAGAGAACCTGGATTTGTGCAGGAAATGGCCCAACTTGATTATCATGCACATTGTGTAGAGAGTTGTCACTTTGGATGGGCTATCACCAGCAGGAGAGTGAATTTGTGTGGGGGGGTGGAGGGTGAGAAAACCTGCATTTGTGCTGGAAATGGCCCAATTTGATGATCACTTTAGATAAGCTATTAAGTCTGCTGCAGTTTCCATGGTATGCATCCGATGAAGTGAGCTGTAGCTCACGAAAGCTCATGCTCAAATAAATTGGTTAGTCTCTAAGGTGCCACAAGTACTCCTTTTCTTTTTACAATAGCAGAAGTTGCCTTTCCCAAAGCAAGCGCACATAACCACAGAAGCCCCAAAATGGTGAGTAAGCACAGGGTCAAGCGTGACTGGTTGTTTCATGGTCTTACTGTCCTCTGGGGTTCTGTGCCTTGGGGAGAGCCAACAGCTTCAGGGGGCCCCTATATTGAACACTGTCCCCATATTTTCCAGAGGAGTTTGTCCTGGAAGAAATCTCGCTGCTGAGGTTGACCTGGGAAGCAAGGGAAGGTCTTCTACTGCAATGCGGCTTCCACCCTGGCCCATATGTAGCTTGCCTGTGTGCAGCAATGGTCCCCCTACCCCTCACAGCACAGTGGCACGGACAGGTTAGCCTGACTGGGACAAGGACCACAGTGGCTCTGCTGAGAAACCTGCACAAGCACATTGCCCAAGTTCTGGATGAAACCTTTGAAGAGATCTCTGAGGCCAATTGCTGTGATGTGAGAGAGCACATCAATGCCCTTTTCTGCATTTAGGCATGCATGCAGCCCTAACCCTCCTCGCCCCAAGAGCCCGCATCGAGTAACTTCCTTCAAAAAATAAAAGCCGCTTACTGGGAACCTCTTCTGGTGTTTGTCCTTCCTTAAGCACTGGCTGCCACGACTGGCTACCTTCCTCCTGGCTTGAGAACAGCTCCTAGCTGCATGCATCTAGGGATTCCGGAGTGTCTTCCTCCACCTCAGCACCCTCGCTCCTACTGTGCTCCTCCTCCTCCTCCTCCTTCTGCCTTGTTGCACTGGGCTCTGAAGTGTCCATGGTGGTTCCCGGAGTGGAGGTGGGGTCGCCCCCAAATATCATGTCCAGCTCTTTGTAGAAACGGCAGGTCGTCGGGACAGCACCAGAGTGGCGGTTTGCCTCGCAGACTTTGCGGTAGGCATTCCGCAGCTCCTTCACTTTAACCCTGCACTGCAGTGCGTCCCGGTCATGGCCCCTTTCCATCATGTCCCTTGATATCTGTCCAAAGGTATCATAATTTCTACAGTTGGAGCGCAGCTTGGACTGGACAACTTCCTCCCCCCAAACACTGATGAGGTCCAGCAACTCACCATTGCTCCATACTGGGGCTCGCCTGGCACGTGGAGGCATGGTCACCTGAAAAGATTTGCTGATAGCAGTCAGCACCTGGCTGAGCAAACAGGAAGGGATTTTTCAAAATTCCCAGAGAATTTAAAGGGTGGGTCTGATGGTTGGTCACCGGTGGGCAGGGCAGTAGAGTTCAAAGTGATGACCAGAGTGGCTAGCACAGGCATTGTGGGACACTTCTGGAAGCCGATCAGAGCACATTAATAGACCAGGAGTCCACACTGGCACTGCGGTGCTCCAGCCATGGCACAGCAAGTGTTATGCTTTTTGTCGA
Organism: Lepidochelys olivacea; assembly: GCF_965140295.1. Classification (NCBI taxonomy): domain Eukaryota; kingdom Metazoa; phylum Chordata; order Testudines; family Cheloniidae; genus Lepidochelys; species Lepidochelys olivacea. The sequence continues at coordinate 128,000,211 of NC_140412.1, read as the reverse complement.
GGTGGACTACCAGGAGCGCTCCAGCTGCGGAGTATGGGGCTCTACGTGCCTTGCCAGTGTGGACACATCATCAGTTAGGGCGCTTGGGGCTGCTTTAATGCACTCTAATTCGCAAGTGTAGCCATGCCTATAATCTATTACAGCAGGGCAAGAGTGAATTAACAATCCCAAACTGTAATAATGGTGCATAGCAGAGAACAGCACCATTTATAGTACAAACAGACAAGTAAATCCTTAAGTTTTCTTCCTAGAAGCTTTTCTCATGGAACAGTTGACCCTTTGAGAAAGATATAGTTTGGACTTCTGTAGGGGAATACAGCTGTGATGTTTCTTTTCACATGACATTCTTTCTGCAGATTTCTTTCAGGGAAAGGAGCTGCCATGCTACCCTGAATGGTATGGTAAGAGACAATCAATATCTTAACAAAAATCTGAGGGAACATAGTGCTCTTTGTCAGTTGTGGTGTCTTTTGATACTGTTGGAAAGTATTTGTCTTCTGCCTGAAACTTGACCCTGTCATTCCATTACAATGAATGACTTCTTTAATCCTTCTTTTCTGAGCTCAGCTATATATGTGAAGAACTTTCAGATGCATGAAACAGGGAAAAAAAACATATCCTAGACTTTCACAGATTGGAGTCTACAAAGCATAGTCAAATATATGATCATATATATGCTTCTTTCTAACAAGCACTGCATTCTTATTTTTACTTCAGTACTTCTTGTCCTCTGGATCCTGTACATAGTTATTTCCTTGTCATAGGCAAGGAAATTTATTGTTAATCCAAGGGAATGATTACTGTGTGTAGATTTAATTTCAAAGACTGATCGAAAATAAAATACTGAATGAAATAGTTAATATTTATCCATAAATGTTTGGGGGGGGGAAGGGGTTCAGGCTTTCAGAAAGCTCAGTAACAGTTTACCCAGGGAACAAAAAGAAAGTCTCAATAGCATAGTTTGTTTTACCTCCTGCTCAGATTCACCTTTAAAGATTGTAATCTCCAGAATAATGAACCCACCTCAAATGTCAGGGTTTGATGAATCAAAAGCCTGGGGAAGGGCAGAAGCATTTAAAATAAAGATATTATAAATGTTAAGGTATGAACAATACACATTTAAAAAAAAATCACTGCCACATATAGCAGCCATGTTAACTAGGCAATGCTGTAAAGAGTTTAATGGTGGATGTATTGTGATATAAGCTAAGACACAACTAATTCCAGCAAAGGTGTGTAAGAGACTTTAAGTGCAGCTATATTCATGTGGTAGCAGGCTCACTTACTATATTTTTTGTATCTTAAAGGGCTAGGCCAAAATTTTCAAAGCTAAATGTATAAAGTTATGCATCTGCTTAAAAGCAGCTTGATTGTCAGAAATGCTACATATCCTACTGAATTCAGTGAAAGCTATAGATACTCAGCACCGCTGAAACCAAACTGTTTTTATTTACACATCTGTATTACACATAGGACATGAACTTTTCTCCCTTAGTTAATTTTTGGTTCTAACTGACTCTTCCTACTTCAGGCTTGCCCTCCTATAGGATTTTTTTTTTAACATCCCTCAGTGGAGCTGGCCCTTTCACAGTTGCTGACCTAACTTTGTCATTTTGTAACTGGCTACTGCTTGTTGCATCTTCCCCTTTTCTAGCTAGTAAGTACTCTTAATAACTGTGATGCTTTCCTTTTCATATTGCTGAAGTACCATACCTTCTCACAATACCCAAATATAGATTTAGGACCCTAACTCTGGTTACCCAGATTAACTAAAAGCAAAACTTTCTGTAGAAATGAAATCTAATCTGATGTATACATTTTCTGAATGGGTTTATTCACTAATAAACCAAGCCAAAGGCCATACCTCGACTGGTAAGATTATGAAGTATATTTGCTTATATGTCAGGCAATAGAACCACATTCTTTTTCTACATTTTACTTATTAAGATTTAAGACTCTAAGAAATTCCAGTTTCCACTATAAATTATTTATCAAACCGTGAAAGATATTACATCCAAAACTACATTACAAGAATATTAAAGTTGCAAAGTCAAGCATTCAGAAATTAGGAAATGCTAAAATTAAGGTTGCCTGTGCAAACAATTCAGCCCTCTTGGATGTATGCATCATGATACGGTCTTTAATTACATGCTCACATGCAGTTGTTTCAACGGAACCCCCTGTATTTGCTGTATGGTAGTTTTTCAATATTTCTTTTTATCTTCCTCATTCAGCATATGACCCCAGACCTTATTTAATTCACACAATCCAAACCTTGCAATAAATACACCATTATTTTCCGCCTGGGTGCTTTTCTGGTTCTGTCACCATAATATCTTCACAACATCTAAATGAAATGATGTGGTATTATTTCCCTTTTAGAGCTGGGGGATGGAGGTCCACAGATATGAAGGCAAAAATTGTCAAAAGTATTCACTAATTTTGGGTGCCCAATTTGAGATACCTAGAGCCTGATTAATAACGCTAAGTACTCTGAAGAAAGTACTTTACAGAACACTCCCATTTATCCAAAACCCTATTATCCAAATCCCTTCTCCCTCCCTTCCTCTACATATGTGATACAGGCTGCAGAAGGCATGTATTTCATGCTGGAGGGAAAGGGAGGGATTCGGACACTGCAAGGGTTTGGATAACAGAGTAAAGGTACATCCCCAGTCAGGACTGTAAGGAAGAGGTAGAAAAGGGCAAGACAGTGGTCATGTGGGAGGCCACCCTCTGTTGAATGGATCCTGTGGCAGTGCAGGGAGCCCTCTGTAGACCCACTGTTATGGGCTTGAGTGACAAGGACCATGACATTGGACCTGAAGAGGGCTCCCTGTACTGCCACAGGTACAGTAACACCCAATCCCTGCAGGCACAGGGTCCAGAGGGGAGGCTGGGGTCCTGGCAGGGCAGAGGCTGCAGAACTGGTAGGACAGAGCAGAGACTTTCAGCCAGGACTACAAAGAGGAAAAGGAAGATGAGCCCCGAACCATGCTGAATGCCTCTTGTCCTCTTGATTATCTGAAATCCTGATTATCTATGTAAAATCTTTGTCCCCTCCCCAATGCTATTTGGATAATCAGGAGTGTACTATTTTCAAAAAGGCAGCTCCCATTGACTTCAGTGGAGAGCACTATGTACTTCAAAAAACCAGAACCCAACTATCTGAAGTTGGACACCCAAAACTGAGTCACATACTGCTAGTGACCATCTGAGAAAAGTTTGATTTAAGAGACTTGCCCAGCATCATACAGGATTTCTGTGCAGAGGCAAGGATAGAATTCAATTCTCCAGGGCAGTATTAAACTGCTTTAATTCTGAGACTGCCCTTTCTTGTCCTGCAGTCCCCTGCATCATTCACTCAGCACCTTCCAGCTTTTGCAACAAATGAGGCAGGGACACAATAAACAGCCTCTTTTACTATACAATTTTGATTCATCCCCAGAGCACCTTCCATCTTGTGCAATGAATGAAGCAGGGGTCCTGTGGGGGGTGGGGGGGGGGAAGTATGTGATCATATAATTAAAGACTGCATCAAGATGGTCTGAATTAAAGTTGTATGGGCAATCTTAAATCTGGCATTTCCTAACTTTGAGTGCTTGATTTTGCAACCTTAATGTTATTTTAATGTCATTTTAATGTGGCTTTTTGGATGCAATGTTATTTTAATGTGGCTTTTTGGATGCAATTTCCTCATTTAGAAAAAGAAAAACAACACAGCAATTCCATCATGTGGCTTCATGTTGACCTCCTACTTGAGTCATCAGCAAGGTCTGGGCCTTCAGATCGACAGTACAGACCTCTGATGCTTGAGCTAATGAAGTAACAGGTACCAGTACTATGCTGTTAATCTATATGTGAGCCAGGCTTTATAGGGAGATGAGACATACCATTTGCCAGTGGATGTCACAGCTATTTAACAACAGTAGAGTCATATAGCGACGTAGGACTCCTGGATTCAATTTCAGGTTTTGGAAGAGAGTGTTTTCCTGTGGGTTATAGATCCATCTGACCCTATTACTCTGTCCTGTCTTTGTTCCCCTGCCAAATTTCAACTACCTGTTCCAAAGCATGAAAGTCCAAGAGTTTATCAGTGAAATAGTTTCATTGTTTTTGCCCATATTGAAAAAAATAATTATTTCCAGCTAATTTTATTCTCTGAATCTAAACAATTTCAGTCTGAGGCAGAACCCCTGCATGGAATATCTCAGTCAGAATGGTTAAAGTCATGTGAAGTTATAAGCACCTATAAATAGGGTATTATAATGGAAATGTCAAGCAACCTTGACTATAGGTAATGCAGCCAGCTCTGCTTATAATAGAGACTATATTTGAATGCACATTGACCTCTGCTGCATACAAAGGTAAAGTTGATCTTTTAAACTCTGGTTGGAATCTCCTGGTTAATTGACTGCTTGATTTCTCATCCTTAACCCATTTATGGAAATTTTCAGTATGGAATAATAATAATATGCTGGTGTTTATGCCCTCCCCTCTAATATATGTAAAGAGAGGACACTGTGTGCAGGTCTACAATTCCTGCACAGAGCAGCTAAGCTGCCTCTGTGTCATAGTTTCCCATCTTAGGCCCCACAAGGTGCTTAGTGGGTATGGGGAGTGGGCTACATAGGCTGGGAGAAATGTGGGGTTGGCTGGGAAGGAATGCACATAATTCCTCCTCCTTCCCCATGGAAAAACTGGAAAAAATATGGATTTCCCTCTGCGATGGGAATTCCAGGTTCTAGGGACCTGCAGGAGGTCACTGAAATGCAGAGCTGCACAGTAACCTTCTTGTGAATGATCCTGGCCACTGTCACACTTCCTGATATCTTCACATATCCATGTAGATCCACAGAGTTTCTATGTGGACCCTGTGGCAATGGCTCCTCCCCTGGTGAAGTAATGTGAGGAATGCTCCAGGATGGTATCCTTGCTAACTTTTCCTCCAGAATCACTCTCCTATTGCTTTTACCTACCCTCTCAGACAAGTTGTAAGGATTAACTATTGGGGCCCAATTCTGCCACCCATACCATGAGTAGCAGCTTACTCTCTCAAGTAGTCCTGTTGAAGTCCAGGGAACTTTCATAAGTGACCCTACTCAGAAGTCACAACCTGAATGTTTGAAAAAGCACTGACAATTTGAAGCTCTAAGGATCATTATCTCAGTATTTTCTAGAGAAGGTAGAAAAATGGGATGCATTTTTCAACCAGCCCTAGTGTTTTCATTATAATTAGCATTAGAATTTTGGGAGAGGTCTGTTCTGTCTTTATAATAAAAAGTACACAGCCTAAAAAGCACAAAAGATTCTTCTATACCCGAGCCTGTAAGTATTGCTTATTTATAGTAATATGTCTTAATAAGAGTGACTGGAACTGAAGGAACTTATTCTTGTCCGCCTGGAAAGAACACTGGCTGTTGCAATGCTGAAATTAATTTGTTTGACATAGGGCCTATCAAATATGTGCACAGCTGCATATGATTTAGGAATTAGCAGTGTCCAAAACATCTAACTCTGTCAAATTTTTTACATGGTGGTGATTTTGCATAGGACCAAACAGAATCCTGCATGAGAGAAAATGGGTCTAACAAAATGCATTACAATTACGTTAGCTTATAAAAGGTGACTTTAAAACCAAATGGGAAGAAGGATAAATATGCTGAAGACTGCTAAATGAACAGGGGGGGAAAATAGGTTGGTGAGTTATCCGTTTGGTGCTGGCCCTTTCAGAAGGCTGCTTGGGGATGAAGGAACACACTGGGAATGAGGGAGAGTGAGGACATTTTGCTTCACCATTTCCTAAGCCTTTGAAAAATTTGGTTAGAAATCTCGAGAATATGCATTTGGTTGAGATTTGTTGCATTTTTGTCACAGCTAAGAGTGTGTCACAAAGCAGTCTCTTATGGTATCTCAGTACTGCTGGTTCTGGCTCCGTTTGCAAAGCTTGATGTGAAAAATATATCAGAACATTTCCAAACTGTCAGGCCTACTCAACCTGTCTTCCATTTATCTGACTGTGTACAACTTGACATGTACAAACAAACATAAAGATAAGTATTCAGTTCAATTGTACGTGCTCATGGTATAATTTACTCATTCAAATCCCTTCTCTTTCAAGAAGATAGTAATGAGCCAGCACAGCATCATTTGACTTCCTCACACATTTTAGGCCACTTTGCAGTCAGGCTTTAGAGCAGATTATGGTGGTGATTGAATCGATGGATGATCTGATTGCCATAGGTGATAAATCTGTAGTAATAGTGATGGAGCCACCTTTGACACTGGCTGATCATAAAGTGTGGCTGACTCAGTACAAAACTTTGTCACGCTTAAGGTGTTGTGAAGTGGTCAGTACAGCTTGCTGTGAGTGAGAATGAGAGTGGGGCACAGGGATCTTTACAGATTTGGGTAAGGGTCAGGCAGGAAAGGATCCGTGTATTGTGGGAACAGGGCTGGAGGACTATTGAACTCAGGACCCAGTACGTGCTCCTTACCGTTGTCCAGACTACAAACTGGCACAGGGCTGTGCCGCAGCCTAAGGCATGTCCATACCCATATCCCTCAGGTGTGGAAGCATTCTTGCCCCCTGCACACCTCAAAACCCAGGCTTCTGGTTGTTTGGTGGCGGGGGAGGGTAGGGTGATGAGCATGGGTTGGGGAGTTCTGGCACAATGGCAGGCATGGGCCCATGTCCAGGTGCCAGAGTAAGCGTAGCCTATGTTGGATGTTCTTATTCCACTATGGTAGATTACATAGGGGCATAACAGGGAAGCTGTTGCTCCCCCTGAACAGGCTCACCAGTGGAGCCCCAGAGGGTTCAATCCAGTTAACACAACAGTATTTATTGTTTTTGCTAGCATAGTGACTTTTTTCTATAATTCCCCCACCCCGAAATGTTCTATTACAGCACTTTTCAGAGGCTTCGGTTGATTTTGTGGTGAACGAGCTGCAGCTTTGTGTATGAAAGTCTCATTTTCATGCATGGTGGCATGGCGGCAAGATTTTCTGTTGATGGAGTAACATCGTCAGGTTTTTAATTTTAGAGCTACATGGAAACTTTTAAAATTATTTCGTTATTCGGAATGTTATTGAAATACAATAGGGGTCATTTCTTCATTGAAAACAAATATTTTTAGATCAAAGTGAAAGGCAAGAAATAACATCAACTTTATGATCCAATATAATTCTTATACCCTGGATCTGAATTTTCTTTTGATATTGCTTTTTGAATGAGAAAGGCAAAAGGTGCAAAAAGCGAGAAAGAAATTAATTTAAAAGGATTTAAGAGTTCCTTTCCATTATTGCGGGGGGGATAGCTCAGTGGTTTGAGCATTGGCCTGCTAAACCCAGGGTTGTGAACTCAATCCTTGAGGGGGCCATTTAGGGATCTGGGGCAAAAATTGGGGATTGGTCCTGCTTGGAACAGTGGGCTGAATTTGATGACCTCATGAGGTCCCTTCCAACCTTGACAATCTATGATTCACAGCTACTTTTGATATATTGCCACTGGACACCATCACACTCTACCTCCAGAACAATAGACTGCTTCTTTCAGAGGACAAACTGTAATTACAGAAATGAGATAAAGCATAAGGCTAATTAGCCTAACTCTTAATGATAACAGTATTTAACATGATCTATTCTTGGTTAGAAAATTGGCAATACATTACATCTTTTATGATATGAAAATTGGCTTTATGACCCTCTTAGCACTACCTTCAGCTCATTTAAGTTAAAACTTCAGTACTCACTTTTTTATTAGTGATTGTAAATTTGGTGTACATAATATCATGCATAAGTCAGTGTTTTAATACAAATTTTGTTTTTATAATAGAAGGCTGTCAAAAAAAGTGAAAAAAATCATTATTTAGGCTTGTGTAAGCAAAGGCAATGAAGCCTACTCATATTGCATTTGCTGATCATCGTATTTACTTAATTTGTCATATATTGAATTCAATCAGGTTCAAGAGTTAAAATGTGTATAATTTCATCTTGTATTGTATGTTTGGTTAAAATATTAAAGGCAAAAAGAAAAGACTGAAGCCTTTTTCTCCTCTCTTTTGCACAGTGGTAAATCAGGAGTAACTCCATTCAAGACAATAGAATTACACTGGAGCAAAAAGCTAATGTGACAAGAGCACAATAAGACTATGGAGTATTAACCGGTTATATGCATAGGGGTGTATGTGTGTGTGTGGGGGGGGGGTGCTTATCTATATAAAATATGTGTGTTATAGAAATAATTCCATCCATTTTATTGTGTTGTATTCCATTTGTCTCTCTGACTTTTGTCCTAGGTATGCATTTCCCTTACCATGGGGCACATGCTAACAGATATAAAACATCTGGAAAATAAAGCATTTGCCCAAAACTGAATAATTTACCACATGCACTGAGTTACCAACAAATGTTCCCCTCCAGACAAGAGTTGCATGGGCAATAATCCTGTGGCTCTATTGTGAACTCTATGCAGATCTACACAGATCCTGCTAATGGCCATCCCCTTCACCAGCTGTTGAGCTTTCTCTTTCTTAAATAGAATGGCTCTTTACGAAACATGTTACCTTGGCTTATGGTCCTTGGACCTTCGCCAACCTGTCCTAAGGTAGAAAGTGGTAAATAGGATTCTGTGTTTGTACAGCACCTACCACAATGGGGGCCATGGCTAGGGCTCCTAGTTGCTATGGTAATACAAATGATAAATAATAGAGAAACTAAATCGGAACTTGCTATAAAAAGTAAGGAATTTATAGAAAAGAGTACATTTTTTATATCTAATCTTTAACACACCCAGTAGAATTTGACAGCCTGGCTATAATTCTCTATTAACTTCCATATGACAACTTAAAATTTCTGTAGAAAAGATTTCATCATTTAAATACAGTATAGACTTGCACATACCAATATGAGAGTTAGCTACTCAGTCCAATTTGAGTATCCATGCAGTTATGAGGAAAACATGCTAATGAAGGGTTGCTATTCCATAACTTAATAGCTCTGCCCTCAGATTGATGTCCTCCTCCCCAAAACTCCAGAATAGGCTCTCCATTGTGCTTGGAATCCAAGGAGGTGCATATAGTGAGCTTCCACCTGCTCCAGGGTTTGTCTGCCATGGTTTTCTTCCCTTTTTCCTATTAACTGGAAGAGCATGTGTGATTCTTTGTTACTTTCCATTGCTGTCTGTGGTTTTCAGTTTGCCTGGGTTTCAGCAAAGTACTTTTGATTTTCAGTTCACGTGGGCTTGACCATCTTGAGTTTTGCTTTGAAATTCAGGCTGGAATGCACCCAAAAATCTCAAAACAAAACAACTGAGTTTTGCCTGGTTTCATTCCAGACACACAAATCCTAAGGGAATGGAAGGGATTTGTTCAAAACTCAGCTCATGTTTGCTTGATATGCCTCCAAACCTGCCATCAAATCTTGGAGATGGTTATTACTTATTACTTGTCAAGCATTGCCAACATGCTTAGTACTATAGAAGATGTGACATGAATACATTCCCTGCCTCCAACAAGCTTGCTCTCTAAAGGATATTTTTGTTGAGCTGCTGGTCTATAGCTACACCAGATGATTTTTGCCTATTTTTTGTTTGGTTAACAAAATTGTGCTACACCTCTAGTTATGATCAGTTATAACCAGTGGCATGAGGAAGGTTGCAGCATAGATACCACTGGCCACACCCTACTGGGACTGTGATTTGAACTTTATAGCTGAGCCTCACACAATTATGTGAACATCTGCGTTTATTACTTTTGTATTTTTCCCTGCTTTTCAAACATGAATGTTTGTTGCCTATTGTGTGCTGAGTTGAACAAAGCCACCATTTTAAAACATCTTTTCACATTCACCGTAGAATGCAATCATTTTCTTTTCTCATCAAACAAGCTACATAATTAGAGAACTTTATAGCTATCTGTATCAAACAATGAGTATATTAATTGCTGAGGGTTGGACTACACTAGTGAGCATGTAAGCAAAATTTTGTAAACGTGATTACATTGTTCAAAATGTAATGAACAGGAATGGCATGTCTGTAGACAATGAACCCTTCTCTCCAGAACCAAAAGCAAAGCTCTCTGATTTTCATTAAAGATAGAAAGTTGTTTATCCTCAAGGGAGATTTTCCTTTTCTGTAGCTCCAGTTTTCCTCTTTAGATTCAAAGGGCCTGATTCTGATCTGTTTTACGTGGATTTTACACCATTATAAATCAAATGATTTCAATGGAGTTAATCTAGATTTATGCCATCATCATTCAGAGATTATTTTAGCCCAAAGACTTTTCAGCAACCTTTATGAGTTGGAGAGTATTCACTGCAGTTCAGTGTCCCTTTCTTTCTGTCAAGGTTTTTTAACATCTAAAGAAGAGATGAATATCAGCATTTAAATGTGTGTTAACAACCAGCTACCATATTATTAATCATAACTACATCAGGGTTTCTGCAGTGCTTTTGATGTGTATCAGTCTTTTGTACCTGAATGACATAAAGTATCTGTTAATTAAATATAGAGGACTGGATTATGCTTTTTAATGTTGCAAGACTGTAAAACAAAAGGAGTACTTGTGGCACCTTAGCGACTAACCAATTTATTTGAGCATAAGCTTTTGTGAGCTACAGCTCACTTCATCGGATGCATCTGATGAAGTGAGCTGTAGCTCACGAAAGCTTATGCTCAAATAAATTGGTTAGTCTCTAAGGTGCCACAAGTACTCCTTTTTTTTTTGCGAATACTGACTAACACGGCTGCTACTCTGAAACCTGTAGATATGCTGTTTACGTAGAATTCCTCCCGGAGATCAGGGTCGCATGAGGCAGCAGCAGCTCTACCCTATCATACTTTAAAGTATGCAATATGTGCTCTCCTCTGTGAACAGTCTAACTCTAATGGCCAGTGATTAATAGGGACAAGGCCATGAACCCACCCTGACCCCATCAGTGTCTGGCGTTGCTAATAGCAGTAGTATGCAACTGAACCCAAGCCACGCAGTAGACAGCACCTGTGAAGAGGCACAATGTGCTTTGTTACACACTCATTCTGTCCCTATAGTATCTGACTTTTATACATATTGCAATCTCCAAAAAATAAAGCTATCTTATTCTTCCTTTTTGCATGCTGAATAAATTAGGCATCTAGATATTAATAATGTTCCCTAGAGCTCAGAGTGAAGGACTGGGGCTCTGGAACTCCTTGGTTAACCACTCTGTCACTGTGACGTTGGGTGAACCCTTTCTGGGTTGGTTTTTCAGTGATGCTGAGCTTCCAGTAAATCACTTCAACTTAGTCAGACCGAGGTCACCTCTCAAAAAGGGTCTTAACAAAGTGAATTAACTTTGTGAGGCCCTCAGATGCTGTGGGGATGTGGACCAGAAAAATAGCTAGATATATTTGTGCCATCTGTTTCAGAGAGCTGGATCCAAAGGTGTTACTACTTTAATGGTTTCATGGCTACCACAGCAGGACATTAAGCTCCTATGGTAGGGATCTGCAGAGGCAATGTCATGAAGGATAGCATAGAAGTTACTGTATCATTTGCCCCATCTCAGTTTTCATCTTTTCTACTCCTCAGAAAGTGTGTTGATTAAATTAATCAAAGACCAGCTCAGTGACAGTAGGGTTTGAGGCTGCACAAATAACTGAATTTTGGGTTTGCTGACAGCTGTGAATAACAACAAATACTTGGCAAACCAACAGTAAAAAAATATTTGTCTCAGTTCAAAGGAAATGTTTCATTTTGATCTTTGCTTTTTACTTTTTAAATTTCTTTTAATAAAATTGAAGGAAATATTGAAAAGAAAAGACATTTTGAATTGAAAAATGAAAACGTCTTTTATAAAATGTCAAAATGTTTTGATTTTGTGGGGGGTGGGGGGGATTAATAGGGACAAGACCATGAACCCACCCTGACCCCATCGGTCCCAAACTCAGTTTGAGGAATCTGACACGCATTCAGGAATTGTTTGTTGACCCAAATCTGTGTTTTGGTCAAAAAATGTCACCTTGCTGCTGTATGGATGTCATAGAAGCAGTTTATATGTGCACAGGCAAGCTCCATGAATATCCTAAAACTTAAAATGGGACTGCTGCAAAATTCATGAAGACAAGCAAAATTCTTCACATGAGAGAGAATGTGCAGCATTTGCTGAAACTCAGGCAAAAATATAAAGGAATTTACAATCAATTTTCAAGATTCTTGAGCTCTGCTGCAAAATTTCTTGAGGAAGAAATCACCAGTGCTAAATGACCCTTTTATCACTCCAAGATACAGGCTGTGTAAGGCGGTGAACCTGAAATTGTGATCCGGGGACAATTGGTAGGTCACATAGTGTTGTCTCCACCTCATTACTTCCATGAGTTTTGAAAGATCTACACGCTTTTTACTTCAAAAAAGAGTGTGGAGGTCTTTAAAAGCAACTGGAAACAAGTTGAGATGCTTCTGCTTAGTAGCCACTACTTCGCGAGAACAGCTGCTACAGATGTTGCCTTCAGTGACACATACAGAAGGGTTAATAAATAAACATTCTGCTAACATGATTTTTCTATGAAAGCAATTGATGTGGTTGCTACAAGGGTGTTGCCTGATCCTGAGGAGATTCGTGTGGCCGCTACAGAGAGGGAATGTGGTCCATGACAGCTGCTCTATAAAAGTTTGAGAGCCCCTGCTGTAGGGTATGAAACCAATGAGTTATGCTCCCACCTCTTCATTAACTCCATAATTCATCTGTTGACATTTGGTTTTACTATTCTTGTCACTGAAACAAATGGGGTTTGCTTACTGTAGAGCAGCATGACATTCCAGAATGGAAACTTGTACAAGTAACTGCTGTAAAAAATTGTGAAAATTGATCATGTTCACTGGTAGTGATTTAATACCATAATCAAGTTTCAGTTTAATCACTTTCATGTAGTAAATTAGTTATAAAATATGACATTTATATCCAATTTCAGGTATCACAATATGTCAATTTAACAGAAAATGTTAGCAGATTTATTGTGAGATTATATCGTGGCAATAGACATCTGATTAATTATCACTTTCCTTTTTGGAGATGTTTTCTGTATTCGATATTACAGCACATATATTCTTATGGGACTAATCAACACCTGAAGGCTTCTCATTGACACTGCATGGTTTTTCCTTGTTGTTTGTATGATGATCAGTACAGTCAAATATATTTGTAAAAAATATTTGAGAGAGAGTATGGAATCAATGTTACTAAATTCAACTTCTAACTGTGCCCCTGACTCTTCCGCCTACATCAGGGAATTTTTACAAAAAAAAATGTTATATGGGAAGATAGGAATAGAGGCAACCTCCTGTTTCATCAAGTCCCCACAATTGCCATTGCAGGCAAGCCTGTCACATAATCTCATTAATAAAATTATCAAACTTTTTATTTATTAAATGTATTAAGACTAGTTAAGTTGTGTACCCCACCCCCTGCTCCTAGTGGAAGCCTGTTCTAGAACCTCACTCTTGTGGCAATTAGAAATTTCCTAATATCTGCCCAAATTTAGGTATGACGAATTTAGCGTGGGTGGTTCTTTAGGTCTGGTAGCCATTTTCAGTACCACATCAATAATAACTGGTCTGAGCAATTTTTAGCTGAGATGGCTGCTGGAGCCAGAATGCCACTAAGTGTGTATTTGAAAAACCAGGGCTACGTGACTGGCAGAGAAAATCCTCTAGACTTGTATATGTTTTTTAATAGAGCTAGTTAGAAAAAAAATGAAATTTTAAGGAAAAATATTACCAAAATGTGTACAAAATACATCACAGTTACTGTGAAAATAATCATCAATGAGCTCCAGTTTCTAGTAGAAATTATTTCTTCTGACTGTGGTAAGTCAGGGCAGAATTATGTTCTGTACAAATCTGCTGAAGTGAGTGAGGCATCATAGGGTAGATGTCAGAGAATAATGTGGACCTTTATATTTTAACAAAAAAACAAAAACAAAAACAAAAACAAAAAAAAATCAGCCCTTTTAGCATTGTTTCTGTCTTCCTGACTCACATGCACATGTTGCTCCTACGTCATTGTAACTGATTTTCATTGGAGATGGGTGAACTAGTTCAGACACAATGACATCTGATCTGAACCTTCTTCCAAATCTCAAAATGAACCCTTTAGGTCTGAAATCATTAAGATAATGTTCTCCATCATTATAGCTCCTTTTCATTTCTCTTTATACTTCCTGGTTTTGGTTAGGATCGGGAATAAAATTGATGAAATACAGTAAAAGACTATCCTTGAGGTATTTTTGACCTGATTTGAAGCAGGAAGTACCTGGAATATCTTCAAAAGTCCCGTTCATGGAAAATTTCAGGTCAGTTGTGCAGTAAGTTCTGGAAACCACAGATAATACTGCCAACTCTCATAATTTTTATCTTGAGTCATACAATATTTTATTTTTAATTTAAAGCCCCACCTCCTGGAGATATGCTTGGGTGAGAATCTTTGTTTTCATTGGTTTAAAAAAAATACTATTTTTTTATTTGCTTTTTTGGTGCATGAGAAAGTTTGGGATCCTGTATCAATACTGTAGAGATAGTGATGATTTTTGTGGCCATCCACAATGTACTGAAATTCTGAATTTTGAGGTTCATATCAGCCTCTATTTTCCTCTGTTTCTCTTTATATTGCCCAAGTCAGTCATGAGGCCATTTCCCTAGTGGTGGAGGAGTAAGTTCTTATAAGATTCTCTCTATGCCAATGACTTTATGATATTTTATATCTCTGTGCTGTTTTCTCCTTTTTGACTAGTTAGCAAAAATATTTTTACAGGTTTTATATTTATAAAAGAGACTGTTGCACTTGTAAAAGTATTTCTCAACAAAAGTGTTCGGAGACTTTTTAACATCAGGACTCACTGCACATAAACCATGTTGACAGAAAAGCACATAAAGGCTCAGTAAAGCATTATAGCTTACCATGATAGACTGTTATAGCCCATATAAGTGGTTCACAGACTTTTTTTTACAAAACCATCCCTTGTGATGGATTTGCAAATGGGTACTCCCAACTGGATTTTATTCTTACCGATGCTGGTATAATTCCACTGAAGACAATGGAGTGACTTGGCTGTAAAACAGGTATAAGAAAAAGGAGACTGTGTCTCAACATGCCAAAGGAAGATCAATGTTTCATGAGTCCAAAATCTTCCCTTTCTCCCCTACTTCTTCATTTCACAATTTGTCTCACTTTTTGGTTTTACAATCCCTAGAGACTCTAGCCACTATCAGAGTACTGAAGTACTAAGAACTGTACAAACATGTAGTAAAACACAGGCCCTGCAACTAAGGGTATGTCTACACTGCAGTTAGACACCCATAGCTGGCCATGCCAGCTGACTCGGGCTAGGGGGCTGTTTAATTGTGGTGCAGATGATCAGACTTGGGTTTCAGCCAAGCTTTGGGACCTCCCATCTAGCAAGGAATGTCTGTGAGGGGAGGGCTCCTGCCTCATACTGGCAATGAGGGGCGATCAACAGGTTAACTCAAGTGCTTATATACAAATGCACAAAGCCTTGGTAACAAGCAGGGAGAACTGGAGGTCCTGGTGATGTCAAGGAACTATGACATGATCGGAATAACAGAGACTTGGTGGGATAACTCACATGACTGGAGTACTGTCATGGATGGTTATAAACTGTTCAGGAAGGACAGGCAGGGCAGAAAAGGTGGGGGAGTAGCACTGTATGTAAGGGAGCAGTATGACTGCTCAGAGCTCCGGTACGAAACTGCAGAAAAACCTGAGTGTCTCTGGATTAAGTTTAGAAGTGTGTGCAACAAGAGTGATGTAGTGGTGGGAGTCTGCTATAGACCACCGGACCAGGGGGATGAGGTGGATGAGGCTTTCTTCCGACAGCTCATGGAAGCTACTAGATCGCATGCCCTGATTCTCATGGGTGACTTTAATTTTCCTGATATCTGCTGGGAGAGCAATACAGCGGTGCATAGACAATCCAGGAAGTTTTTGGAAAGCGTAGGGGACAATTTCCTGGCGCAAGTGCTAGAGGAGCCAACTAGGCGGGGCGCTTTTCTTGACCTGCTGCTCACAAACTGGGTAGAATTAGTGGGGGAAGCAAAAGTGGATGGGAATCTGGGAGGCAGTGACCATGAGTTGGTTGAGTTCAGGATCCTGATGCAGGGAAGAAAGGTAAGCAGCAGGATATGGACCCTGGACTTCAGGAAAGCAGACTTCGACTCCCTCAGGGAACGGATGGCCAAGATCCCCTGGGGGACTAACTTGAAGGGGAAAGGAGTCCAGGAGAGCTGGCTGTATTTCAAGGAATCCCTGTTGAGGTTACAGGGACAAACCATCCCGATGAGTTGAAAGAATAGTAAATATGGCAGGCGACCAGCTTGGCTTAATGGTGAAATCCTAGCGGATCTTAAACATAAAAAAGAAGCTTACAAGAAGTGGAAGGTTGGACATATGACCAGGGAAGAGTATAAAAATATTGCTCGGGCATGTAGGAATGTTATCAGGAGGGCCAAATCGCACCTGGAGCTGCAGCTAGCCAGAGATGTCAAGAGTAACAAGAAGGGTTTCTTCAGGTATGTTGGCAACAAGAAGAAAGCCAAGGAATGTGTGGGCCCCTTACTGAATGAGGGAGGCAACCTAGTGACAGAGGATGTGGAAAAAGCTAATGTACTCAATGCTTTTTTTGCCTCTGTTTTCACTAACAAGGTCAGCTCCCAGACTGCTGCGCTGGGCATCACAAAATGCGGAAGAGATGGCCAGCCCTCTGTGGAGATAGAGGCGGTTAGGGACTATTTAGAAAAGCTGGACGTGCACAAGTCCATGGGGCCGGACGAGTTGCATCCGAGAGTGCTGAAGGAATTGGGGGCTGTGATTGCAGAGCCACTGGCCATTATCTTTGAAAACTCGTGGCGAACGAGGGAAGTCCCGGATGACTGGAAAAAGGCTAATGTAGTGCCAATCTTTAAAAAAGGGAAGAAGGAAGATCCTGGGAACTACAGGCCAGTCAGCCTCACCTCAGTCCCTGGAAAAATCATGGAGCAGGTCCTCAAAGAATCAATCCTGAAGCACTTGCATGAGAGGAAAGTGATCAGGAACAGCCAGCATGGATTCACCAAGGGAAGGTCATGCCTGACTAATCTAATTGCCTTTTATGATGAGATTACTGGTTCTGTGGATGAAGGGAAAGCAGTGGATGTATTGTTTCTTGACTTTAGCAAAGCTTTTGACACGGTCTCCCATAGTATTCTTGTCAGCAAGTTAAGGAAGTATGGGCTGGATGAATGCACTATAAGGTGGGTAGAAAGCTGGCTAGATTGTCGGGCTCAACGGGTAGTGATCAATGGCTCCATGTCTAGTTGGCAGCCGGTATCAAGTGGAGTGCCCCAAGGGTCGGTCCTGGGGCCGGTTTTATTCAATATCTTCATAAATGATCTGGAGGATGGTGTGGATTGCACTCTCAGCAAATTTGTGGATGATACTAAACTAGGAGGAGTGGTAGATACGCTGGAGGGGAGGGATAGGATACAGAAGGACCTAGACCAATTGGAAGATTGGGCCAAAAGGAATCTGATGAGGTTCAATAAGGATAAGTGCAGGGTCCTGCACTTAGGACGGAAGAACCCAATGCACAGCTACAGACTAGGGACCGAATGGCTAGGCAGCAGTTCTGCGGAAAAGGACCTAGGGGTGACAGTGGACGAGAAGCTGGATATGAGTCAGCAG
Organism: Lepidochelys olivacea; assembly: GCF_965140295.1. Taxonomy (NCBI): domain Eukaryota; kingdom Metazoa; phylum Chordata; order Testudines; family Cheloniidae; genus Lepidochelys; species Lepidochelys olivacea. Next base: position 127,982,499 of record NC_140412.1, on the reverse strand, counting down.
TGTGCCCTTGTTGCCAAGAAGGCCAATGGCATTTTGGGACGTATAAGTAGGGGCATAGCGAGCAGATCGAGGGACGTGATCGTTCCCCTCTATTCGACATTGGTGAGGCCTCATCTGGAGTACTGTGTCCAGTTTTGGGCCCCACACTTCAAGAAGGATGTGGATAAATTGGAGAGAGTCCAGCGAAGGGCAACAAAAATGATTAGGGGACTGGAACACATGAGTTATGAGGAGAGGCTGAGGGAGCTGGGATTGTTTAGCCTGCAGAAGAGAAGAATGAGGGGGGATTTGATAGCTGCTTTCAACTACCTGAAAGGGGGTTCCAAAGAGGATGGCTCTAGACTGTTCTCAATGGTAGCAGATGACAGAACGAGGAGTAATGGTCTCAAGTTGCAGTGGGGGAGGTTTAGATTGGATATTAGGAAAAACTTTTTCACTAGGAGGGTGGTGAAACACTGGAATGCGTTACCTAGGTAGGTGGTAGAATCTCCTTCCTTAGAGGTTTTTAAGGTCAGGCTTGACAAAGCCCTGGCTGGGATGATTTAACTGGGAATTGGTCCTGCTTTGAGCAGGGGGTTGGACTAGATGACCTTCTGGGGTCCCTTCCAACACTGATATTCTATGATTCTATGATTCTAGTGTCCCAGGGACTGGGCTCCAGCCCAATCCTAAACACCTACTGTCAAGGTTCCTTCCCCACTCTGAACTCTAGGGTACAGATGTGGGGACCTGCATGAAAACCTCCTAAGCTTAATTTTACCAGCTTAGGTTAAAACTTCCCCAAGGTACAAACTATTTTACCCTTGGACTTCCACTGCCACCACCAAACTTTATCTGGGTTCCTGAAAAAACGTAGTTTGGAAACGTCTTTCCCCCCAAAATCCTCCAAACCCTTGCACCCCACTTCCTGGGGAAGGTTTGGTAAAAAGTCCTCACCAATTTGCATAGGTGACCACAGACCCAAACCCTTGGATCTTAGAACAATGAAAAAGCATTCAGCTTCCTTACAAGAAGACTTTTAATAGAAGTAAAAAAGAATCATCTCTGTAAAATCAGGATGGTAAATACCTTACAGGGTAATTAGATTCAAAACAGAGAGAATCCCTCTAGGCAAAACTTTAAGTTACAAAAAAGACACACAGACAGGAATATTCATTCTATTCAGCACAGCTATTTTCTCAGCCATTTAAAGAAATCATAATCGAACACATACCTAGCTAGATTACTGACTAAGTTCTAAGACTCCATTCGTGTTCTGTCTCCGGCAAAAGCATCACACAGACAGGCACAGACCCTTTGTTTTTCTCCCTCCTCCCAGCTTTTGAAAGTATCTTGTCTCCTCATTGTCATTTTGGTCAGGTGCCAGCGAAGTTACCTTTAGCTTCTTAACCCTTTGAAGGTGAGAGGATTTTTTCCTCTGGCCAGGAGGGATTTTAAAGGGGTTTACCCTTCCTTTTATATTTATGACATCTACACCACAATTAAACTGTATTAACAGCCCAAGCCCTGTGAGCCTGAGTTGACTGGCATAGGCCAGACATGGATGTCTAACTGTCATGTAGAAATACCCAAAGAATCTAAGACTAGAGAAAGAAAGAATGGGAGTAAATAAATATTACTAGCATCATTCTGCACAAGGAGAACTGAGGCAAACTGAAATTAAGTGACTTGCCCAAATCACACAGAAGTCTGGGTTAACTGGGAACCTAGGTCTCCTAAGTTTGTTTAGTGCCTTAATTGCACTTGCCATCATTCCTCTCCCTCTATCTTTACCTGCTGCCATTACGGGAAGAATTTTAAAGGTCATTTACTACTATCTTAGTCTTTCTTTTATATCCCTTTCCAAATCCCTGGTTTTAAGGCCCTGTCTATCTGTTATGTCTGTCTGTGACAAATGGGGAGGGGGTGCTCTTTAATAGCTGGATTTGTTGCTAGCATGGTGCTTCCATACCATATACAGGGTGGGTATTTCCTCCTAAGGTTCTGTCTGGGTGGCAGAATCAAGGGAAAGGGTGGCAAAGAGAAAAAGCTAGAGTAAGTAGCCTTAATGGCTGTTGCCCGCTGTCCTGAGGAGAACCCAAACCAGTTTGAACATGGTAGATCAGAGAACCAGACAGGCATACGAAAGGCTCTTTGCTATCTCATAGAATGTGTTAGGGTGCTATTTGTTCTGTAACTTAAAGGAAAACGTGTCCTACATGCAAAGGATTTTGGGGATTTTTAAATCCTTTTTTTCCAGTGCTTTATTGTAACTGCTAAATAAATACTTAATGTCAAAAAGACATTGGTCACAGTTACTGTTTGCAAAAGGAAGAATACAGATGCCCAAACGGTGATGGACCTGCAAGGTGACAAGCAGTCCTAATCTAAGAGTAGGAGAACTGAACAATTCCACCCTAAAACAGGTTAGGGGTACACTCGGGGCCAAAAAGGAGACAGAGGTATAGCTAGTGCTACAACCACAACAGCATCACTTACTTCAGTGTGGGTGATAAGTGGGGGGGAAAATAATTCTGACTCAAGCGATTGGTTCCAATTCCACCTGTTACAATCCTATTACTCTGTGAAGTGATGAATTATAAAGGAGTAATCTACTTTTTATTCTGGCATTTACTAAAAAAGAGACCGTTAAAAACAAAGTACACAACACAGCATACAATTAAGTTTGTAAAACAGATATTTAGGTTTTTTTGGTCACTTAAAAATGAAACACACAAATATTTTTGGAAAAGGAGCAATTTTAGGTTAAGATCACTGGTTGCCAGAAAATCAGGTGCCCTTAAAGTTATAGTTACTTGAGAGTAAATAGTGGAACATTTCTATTGTCTAAAAATTGATTGGTTGCTCATTTCTAATAATGTCGACAAAGATGCACTAAAAAGGTGAAAAAAATAGATTACAATAGAAGACAATAATATTTTTTTTCCATGACCATTGTCATTCCTATTTCCATGAAGGTAGTATGTTTAACTTTGAAGCCCTTCTGTTAGTTGAGATCAATTGGAGTTCCACTCATTGATGGCTAAAGGTTTAACTTAAATATGTTTTTAAGTGGACAGTTATTTCTGACTGAAATTGACCTATTTTGGTTTAGTTGAATCTGGTCCTAATCAATTTAAACTAAACTCTTATAAACCACCCTTAAATTGAAATCAGAGTATCCAGCCAAGGGTTTACACTGGTTTCACTATGTGGGTTGACTTTGATGCTGTAAGTTAAACTGGTACAACTTTCTCAAGGAGACAATTTTTTAGCTTCACCAAAGTGTTGGAGATGAATTTCTTGCTGTCCAAAATTATTTAAAGTTTAGTGAAATAAAATATCATTGCAGTCCTAAACTTTATGAAATGAGGTTTCAGTACATCAGATTTATGCATTGTAATCTGAGTTACCCTGGATATATAAGGGGAACATAAAAATACAAACTGTCATGAATAAGTAACCATTTCTTCTCATCAGATATAAAACTAAATTCAGTTCTTACCTGCCAAGGAGGAAAAAAACAGTGAGGGTTTTGCATGATTCAGAATAAGAATCCTGCCACCAATAACTTCACAAATACTAGAAAGCAAGTCTGAGACACAAAACACTCTCTCTGCTTATGGACAAAGTCCTATATTATTTAAGAGGGTTAAAATCAATAGGGTTCTATGGAATTGAATAGAGAAAGGGAATCCTTTCCATAGTGTTTTTTAAACATCTTAGGTCCATGATATAATTAAGTTCTTCATGATATCTGTCTGTCTTTCTCAGGTACAATATATATTTTTTCTAATAAAGAAGTTTTCTGTAAGGGTCTGCCTCAAGATGTGCCTCACATTAAAATCCAATAATTTGGGGTGACTAGTTAAGGGCTCTGGCCCCTCCAAATCTTTCTGGAAGTCCAATACCATGTATGTATAGTCTTCTTCCTAGAAATATTTATATGACATTTTTTTTCAACAAAGTATGTTCTTAATGCATCTAAGAGTAATCTACAAATTTCCACCTTGTCTTTATCATTAAGATTTGTTTAGTTATTGCAAAGGATCTTGAAACTTCTTGGGGTAAAACATCTGTTTTACAATCCATACTCATTTTTTTTTTAATATTTAAGAAAGATATAGTGGCAGCTTCACCTTCTTCTGAAATAGACCCTCCTGATACCTATACTTGGCATAAAAAGAAAGACTACACTTCAAATGGATGCATCTACTTCTGTGGGCCCTATCCCAGATCTCCTCTAGTTCTTTTCTTAAAGATACTTCTGCTAGTGAGATTTCTCAAGGTTTTTTTGTATCTTTGGATGGTTGTATAGTAGTTGTGTGTACCCACCAACTTATGACATTTCCAGGAATGACACAGCATTGTTTAGACAATAAAGAAACCAACACCAGGAATAATATGTTGCTTATAATCTTATTTTTCATTTAACATTCCAATAACCCAAGCACACTGGCAGCAAAACTATAAGAATTATCACCTCCTTTTTCCTACGGGCATGAAGATTTCTAAAAGATGCTTCCAGCCCCAACAAGAGAGTATGAGTGCCTCAGTAGATGAATGGCTCCTAGAGACAGCTGCTGCAATTCCAAGAGGAGCTGTTTTCAGTGCTTCTTCACCCTATCCCAGGAAACACTATTAGCAGGAGGGTATATGAGGGTAGATGAGGATATATAGTGCGGTCAGTAAGATGGGGGTGGCTATTAATTCTGAGGTAGAGGAGCAGCTCCCAGCAGTAGTAGTCATAAGGGAGCTCAGATATGTAGACTCGCCCAAATCCCAACTAATATTGTCACCATCTGAGCACGAAGGAACCACATAGTGTCTTCTAGCCACATTTGTGCATATTTTGCATTATTCTAGTTTCCCCTAACGCAGTTATCTTTCTACCTTCTGAATTCTCTGCAGTAAAGCCTGTGCTAAGAACACCACTGTGCCACGTGCTTAGCTAAGTACTAAGAGAGCAAATGACTACAAGTGAACATCATTCTGGGATGTATTAGCAGGAGTGTTTTGTAAGCAAGACACAAGATGTCTTCCTCTCTACTTTACACTGATTAGGCCTCAACTCGAATATGGTGTCCAGTTCTGGGCACCACATTTCAGGAATGATGTGGACAAACTGGAGAAAGTCCACAGAAGAGCAAAAAAACTGATTAAAGGTCTAGAAAACATGACCTATCATGGAAGATTGAAAAAACTGGGTTTGTTTAGTTTGGAAAAGAGAAGACTGAGAGGGGACATGATTACAGTTTTCAAGTACATAAAAGATTGTTACAAGGAGGAGGAAGAAGAATTGTTCTTCTTAACCTTTGAGCATAGGACAAGAAGCAATGGGCTTAAATTGCAGCTAGGGAGGTTTAGGTTGGACATTAGGAAAAACTTCCTGATTGTCAGGGTGGTTAAGCATGGGAATAAATTGCCTAGGGAGGTTGTGGAATCTCCACCATTGAAGATCTTTAAAAGCAGGTTAGACAAAGACCTGTCAGGGATGGGGTAGATAATACTTAGTCCTGCCATGAGTGTAGGGGACTGGACTAGATGACCTTTTGAGGTCCCTTCCAGTCCTATGATTCAGTTCTATGATTCTACGTTGGGTGAGTAAAAGCTCACTGGACAAAATAATGAAAAAAAAAATAATTTGGATAAAACCAAATCAAACTTTATAGAAAATAACTCAGTCCTTGTTCAATAAATCTAGATATCTCTGTGCATTCTGTTTTCAGCTAGGAGTAAAAGAAGCAATAATAATTTTTTTTTGCACTTCTGTAGTAACTTTCACTCAACCATCTCAAAATGGTTTAAAAACAATTAATTATGCCTCACAAAATTCCTCTGCTATGAATAGATGGTATTTTCCTCATTGTATAAATGGAAAATGAGGCACAGAGATGTTAAATCCCTGGACTATAATTACACAGCAAGCAATGGCAGAGATGGGACTACAACCCAGAACTCTTGACTCCTAGTTCTGTGTACTGGTCACTAGATCACTCTCATATGAGAAAAGACATCTCTGCCCCTCACCCCTTCCACACACACATCCAGGCTGAACAAAAGTACTGTGCTATAAAATTTATGAGAGATGTTATCCTAGTGAGATTTCCATTCTATTGTCTATACTTGTAACGTGAACTTTTAGATTTTTATCTGAACTGCACCCCCAAACATTTCCAGGGTTGCCGATTACAAGTCATGTCATAGCAATTGGTTAAAAAAATTATTCAAGAAACCAGAAGTCATTGCTCAACATGATAAACAGTGATCTCTCAACGGTTCTCCCTCAGTCCCTTCCTTCACTCATGTAATCTGGATGCTAGGAGCACAGTATTTGAAATCTGCCAGTTTCCAGACAGCTGATTAAAAAGCATTGAGATAATCTCTGCTGACTTGTTGACCCTTACAATAGAGTTGGCTCACATGATTTGGTCAAAACTATGGAGAAGGATATATAAGCTATCAGCCAGGGGAGGGGAGAGAAGGAGGAAACTAGGCTCTGGGAAAACACTGGTGTGAGAGATAAGAAGTTCCCTGGGCATCCGTTGGGAAAGATGTAGAGCAGATTCAAGCAGAACCAGTTCAGAAGTACCATAACTTCTCTGTGGAGATCTTCAACAGATGGTAAACATATGTCCTAATTAACACTGAGACTTGCATGTATTTTGGTGACTTAGTCTCTTTGTCAGATTTCTGAGCAAAATTTTTCTGTTCTATTTTGATTTTTGAGAGCAATCCCATAAAAATGGGTGTACAATTATGTGTTCAGTATTAATTATTCAATAAATTTTATTTTGTGTTGTGTCTGAATCTTATCTTGCCATTAATTTTAATGTGAACCAAATATGGGCAGAGCTGTCATTTTAATTAGGACAGCTCTTAACTGTAACAGTAAGTAAAACTTTAGACTTATGTAGAATTGTAGATATAATTTTGTAATTAAGAATTGCAGATTTAAAGGGGTGATGGTAATTTGCAATTTTTAACATGAATCCTCTGTGTTTAATGCTGTGTGTTTAATGTCTGGTTTGGGAGTTTTCTATAGTCCAGAATATTCATATTATTAAAGCTAAATCATTTAAATTAAGTCTTATTGCAATAATGGTTTACTGTCTTGTTCTATGCAACATGCATACAGATTTTGTATTTGAAGATGGGTGTGCTATAGAGGGATTGTTAATTTTCTAGCAAGTTTTGTAGTCACTCCTTCATAGAAATTATACAATCTATTTTTGAAACTAGAGTAGTATTATGATTACCTTCATTTACTCACATTTTCATTTGTTAGTTCCAGCAGCATAAGTATTATAAGACTAAGCAAAAACAAAAGCTCAAGATTTTCAAAAGTGACTAGTTATGTACGATGCCTTTGGATTTGAGACACCTTAAAGGGCCAGAAAAGGAAGGTGGCTCTCGCTGGGTTTGTCCATAACCACTAATCACTTTTACAAATGTTGTCCAAAACCATTATTAAGAGGAAGCACAGGTGGTTAAAATTATTTTTACAGGGTCAGATTCTGTCCTCAGAGATGTGTACATCTCTCATAATCATGTTAGTGAGAACTATAATGCGCATTCTCGGAAGGCATAATTTGGCTCATAAAGTGTGCAACTGAAGTGCCATGTTCCTGTGGCCATTCTTATTTCAGTACACTGGAAAATTTCAGACACTTCAGAGTCCTGACAAGCCATCTGCCCTTCATTAATTCTGAAGCTGCTAATAGTGTTGGGAACAGAAATACAACTGGATATAGCAGTGCCCAGGACAGACAAGTTAGTTAAATGCATCTCCTGTGGAATCACCATCATACTGACATGAGATTTAGAATGGGCCCTAAAGAATTACCAGAAGAGTGAAAGAGGAGTTAGGTGAACTAGCTGCAGCAAGTAAAAAAAAAAAATCATGGAAAGACTTCAAAGAGGTTCCCACTGTGATTCTGCAGATTCATAGGCCAGAAGGAGCCATCAAGATCATCAAGTGATCATCAAGTCTGTCTTCCTGTATAATACAGGACATAGAATTCCCCTCCAAAATTCTTAGGGATTATCTTTTAGAAAAAACACCCAATCTTGATTTAAAAACTGTCAGTGCTGGAGAATCCATCATGGTCTTGGGTCAATTGTTCCAATAGTTAATAACTCTTCCCATTAAAACTTTACACCTTATTTCTAGTCTTTCATAAGATATAGAGTACAGTAGCACAGTTCCTTTGTGCCCAGTGAATGTGTAATGGTGCTAGACAGTAAGAGATACCAACACTCCAACACTTCTAAAGCTGACTGTGGACAAACAAAACCTAAATACACTGTTGAGCTGGCTCCTTATTTAGAAGGAGCTGCTGTTGAAGCACCTAGAAAACATGTACATCTTAACAGTATCTGATGCATGAAAAGCAACAAACACTTCTGTCTATGCACTTCTTCCTTAAGGACCACTGCAATCAGTGGGGGAAAGCCATTTTGATTTTTGTTACAGTTGCAATAAACCTGTAGATGTCTGTCACATATGTGTATCTGAGATACTCTAATCCCATGCCCATTCAGCACTTGCTCCTATTAAAAAACTGGAACCTTGAATATATGTCTGTGGTTAGAACTAAGTGAAAGGGGATCCATGAGGGGTCATGGCTGTGATTCAAACATTTTCATGTGTATCTCTGCTAATTAGGACTGACACATAATGTTGTACCTAATGTGTTATGAGTGTGAGTCTTCAAGAGGAGTGTCAAGAGTAAATGTAATTGAAAGATGTTACAGCCAGTAGTTTACAAGGGCAAAAGAGACTACAGGAAATATGAAAATCTAGATCATATCATATAGAAACTACATTTTTTAAACTAACTTGTATACTGGCAATTCTATTACAAAGCACATTAGAAGAAAGTTGTGATAATTAATGAACTTATTTCGCTCCCCTGCATCTCCTCCCACAGCAGTTCTAGAGGACAAAATCTCCATGAGGATCTTCTTCCAGTTATCCCACACATCATCCCATCGTAGGCAGGCTTCCTTTCCCTCTCACAGTAAACACAGTGAGTCATATATCTAATGTTAGTAAGTCCCAGGGGATCCACTGGGGAGTAGGGGCCATCCACACAGGGCCCTTGTATCTTTGCATCAACGTTGACTGCTAGCATGGCACCAATAGACACAAGCTACAATGGATTCCCCATGACTGTAGCTGACTGTGGGACCCCATGGTGGAGATCCTCCTTAGGCTTTCTGGGGCAGTGTCAGTGGAGTTGGGGAGGGGAGGGGATGCACAATGTGAATCTTACACTGTGAGCAACCCCATTGCAATCTTGTTCCACAGTATAGATCCCAGCCCATAAGACAGACTTCTGGAGAATCCAGAGAAGACAAGATAGTGCCTCAGAAGTTATGAGCCAGAAAGAGTTCTGTGTGAGGAGGATTTGGAGGTGGGGATTATCTAGGTTTTTATGCCCAACTCCTACTTCTGTTGCCAGCAATCTGCCTAAGCCACATCCTTATTAATGATAACCTAAGTGTAGCTACTCATTGATAAAATATGTATTGTTTCTATATGTTTCTGAAATACAGATCTGCAAATCACCTCTGTGTCAAGTTCCACACACTAGTAGTGGCACATGTTTATGATAGAAAAGAGTCTGGTTGAAGTTCTGGTGCCCTGATCTAATACTCTGCTCACTGGTAGAACTTCATCCCTTAAAAATCACTACTGCTAAAAACACACCAACTAACACATACACATGAATCTTTGTGAAATTAAGATTTAGTAGAGTAATTTTTTTGATTCCCCAAGGAACTGGGAAACATAAATGTGCTAGTACCCAACACGGGGGAGAGATAGCTCAGTGGTTTGAGCACTGGCCTGCTAAACCCAGGGTTGTAAGTTCAATCCTTGAGGGGGCCATTTAGGGATGGGCAAAAATTGGAGATTGGTCCTGCTTTGAGCAGAGGGGGTTGGACTAGATGACCTTCTGAGTTCCCTTCCAACCCTGATATTCTATGAATATGCTCAAGACATTCCAAGAGGATGCTGAACAATAGATGTATCTTCACTTAGAATCCTTCACAGTAATCATTGCTCAACAGGGAATCCTATTCCTGTAAGGATTATGTTTTATTCTTGTACCATAAATGGTAGAAGAAACCTACCAATGGTATGACAACAATGGCCAGTGGGAAGTAGAATGCTTGTGCCAGTTGGATGACGGTGTTGAGAAATCAGTTTGTCCTCTGGTTCATTTAGTGTTGGAATTAAAGCTTCTATGAACTTCAGTCTTCATTATCAAATTTATCATGATAACATGTATACATTGGTATACATTGGTCCATTTTCAGAGATATATATAAATTAAAGTGAATCAAAAGGAGTCTATACTAATATAATGTATGCCACCTTCAGGCCCTATGAGCCTGTGATTTACGCACCTTAGACTCTTCAGATCAAATAGACTCCCTTTGACTTCTGTTCACATGCCAATGAATATCTTACATAGTCTTACATTTCATCCCTAGATTTGGCCCACTGAGCGTAATGGAAACAAAGCTGATATAACTACTACCCTGAAGGAGCAGGAGATGGAACTAACAGAAAGGAGGAAAAGCTGGTTTAATTTAAAGTAGGAATTGACTAACAGAGCCTGGGTTGCTATAATTTAGGGCTTGTCTACAAGGTGGGGTAATGTGCTCTATGGGGATATGATTTCTAAAGCATGTTAACATGCTGCACATTAATTGGTCCACATAGACCTTGCTAGTGCACGCCAAAGGTTTCCTAGTGCATTTTAATGTAGTGCTATAGTACTATGTTAAAGCTCACTTGGGAATCTTTAGTTCTCACCAGAACGTTCTACACAGACCAATTAATGTGCAATATGTTAGTGTGCTTTAGAAATCACACTCCTGCAGAGCACATTACTCCACTATGTAGACAAGCCCTACAAGTGAGGGGCTCAGAAGAAGGTGTAAATTACCATTTTATGTTAACTTAGGCTCAACTCTGACTGTATCCCCTTATCTTAAATGTGGGACATTAATTGTTCCCAGGTATCTTTGTCTTATCTAAATGTTTATTTTTTTCCTGTAAATATGACCAATTCCATTTATCTCTGTCTAGCTAACAAAACTAGTACTGCACTCTGTGAATCAATTAATTTCCCCAGAGTACAATATCGTTTCAGTAGCTGATTTCATCATGATATTTATGTATCTTTCCTTAAACTAACAATATTTATCTTAATCTTGGTTTCATTCTAGAGCACTTATTTCCCTTTGGTAATGATCTATGTAAACACAGGACTGTGTTTCAATGATCTGTACATAGACCCCAAATTTATGACAATTATAATCAGATTAGAATGTCATTTTAGTGCAACAGTTTATGGTGATTCAATTCTGATATATTATGTTCTCATAATACATTTTACCACTTACTACATACAGCTACTTTATATGTACATTTCAGTAATGTTCTCCCATGATAGCACATTGTATTCATATTAGGGACTCTTCTAAATTCATAAGAAAGCTCATTTCATTCTGCAGGGCCAAAATATGAGGATAAATTGCAACCTATTTTGGTTCATTTTTCTCTAATCAGAAGCTGGATGACTTATAATATTTTGCATCAGGAAAAATTATTCATTTTAGTCTCTATATAATAGCTTGAAACAATAAAAAGTATTGGATATCTTTGTTAAGAAGCTGTAGCTTCTGATAAATTAAATTATTTTTTGCTATCACTTTAAATAAAAACCTGCTTCTGTTTAAGGAAAGGAATACAAGAGAGACACAACTCTGACCTTAATGAAACTGATAATAAGGTGAAAAGGATAAGTGTGGTGAACTTGGCAGCAAACAGGAGAGAGAATGGACTTTTTATGGCACTGAACTTTTTTGAATTCTTTTACTGAGGTAGGACCTGATTATTAAATGTAATTAATAAAGACTTTTATGCTTGCAAAAGTATCATAGCCTTTTCATTTGGTTTTGGCTACTAAAGAAGGGCATCTTCTACTAACAATTGCTTGGCAATGCCCCAATCCTGCTAACACTTTATACTCATGCTTAACTGTGGGCTTATGCTTAGTCCCAGTGATGACAATGGGATTACTTATATATGTAAAGTAAAGTATGTTTGCAAATGTTTGTAGGATCGGCATTTTATGGCCCCAAACCAGCAAAGCACATGCTTAACTTTAAGCATGTGCTCTAGATCAGGGTCTATATGTGCCACCACAGACTCAGAAGTTAAGTCCATAACATTCTACCCACTTCTCAAAAATCCTCTTACTACATCAGGAAAGATTTTAAAGTGAAAAGTTCAGAACCCTACTGAACCTGGAAAAGTCTGATAGAATTTCCTAGGGGATAGTACTCTTCTTATAGGTTTTCTGAGACACATTGTTCCACTCGAAAGAAAACTATGTCCCTGCTACAGAAGTATATAGGGTGATTCAAAAAACCTATAGCTTGGCTATAATTCTTTATTAAACTCTGTAGGGCTTTACTGTAATTATTACACATCCCTTCGTATTTCTCTAAACCTTTTAGTTGTGTCTCTTTTAAAATCTATAGAAATTTTCCATAAGGATTGTGCCTGGTAATTGTATCTTGTGGGCTATATTCACAAAGAAACTTAGTCATGTTGATGCTGAGCATTGCTGTGCCTAACTTTTAGGTGCCTAGAAAAGCACTGTGATTCATAAAACCTGAATTAGGTCCCTAGGCATCCTTGTACCTTAATAGGGAGAGATAGGTGCCACAGAATGGGATTCTGAAGCAAGAATATTAGGCAGCTCCTGCCCTAAGATGGCATCTCCCATTAGCTAGGCACAGGGGTGTGTGCTAAACTTTGCTCTGCTCACAGAGATAGGTGCACTCACATGGGAGACCCAGGATCTAGTCCCCCTGTTCTGGTTATTTTTAAAAATTATTTAGCCAAGGGGCACCGCTTTACCAAGGGAGACTGAGACAGTGCCCCACCTCAGAATATCCTGTTTCCCTGTAGTTAGAACACTCACCTGAGAGGTGGTAGATGTCTGTTCAAATCCATTCCCCTACCTTAGGTGGGGGGGGCGACTTGAACTGGGGGTCTCCCACATCCCGGGGGAGTACCTAACCATTGTGTTAATATTTTTCCCCCAGCCATTTATGTAAGCTTGCTTATAGAGGCCCAATCTAGTAGGTAATCTCTAAGTTCTACAGGATCAGGTCCCACAGGTGCGTTAGAAAGAAAAGCATTTATCTTCCCACACTATGTGCATCCATTTGGTGCTTAGGTGTCTGGAAGACTGGCATGGGGCTGCAGTGAGCATGATCAGAGGCAAAAGCATAGCTGCCTAGGGAACTTTTACTGCAAAAATTTAGGCACTGAGTGAATTTAGGCACCTACAGGTTATGATGGCAGCTATGTGGGGGTTTTGTGAATCCCAAGTGGCAGTTAGTCTCCTAAGTCTTTTATGAATCTAGCCCTTCAAATGCTACCCAGCATACTATTCCACCTGCAGTTGATTCTGCTCATCTGTGATCAGGTCAAGAAAACAGCATTAAAAAAAAGCCATAAAGAAGTTTAGATAATGTGCCACATTCTTTTTACCGTAAAAGAAAAGTCCTATACCATTAAATGAAGATGAAATCACTAGATCTGTAGAAATTGCTGTAAAACCTATTAAATTCAACAGCTAAATGATGTCCTTTCTATATTTAATCAATTTATATAATTTTATCACATGGCTATTTGTTGTCTAATAAGTTCTATAGAATGGTTAAAAAAATTTACAAGGTTGCCACTCTATAAAATTCCATAGGATGCTTTTATAAGAATCATTAATCTTTGTTCAGATAGTTTTCAAGGTACATTGACAGCTATATAAACTATTCATAAACTATTCTTTCTTAACTTCAAATAATGGTAATTAGTGTATTAATATTAACAGATTATTACAAAGGAAAAAAAATAAAATCTGATTTACAGTACTTCAACCATTTTTGCTCATTGTTTTCTTTTTTGCATTTCATTCAATTTGGACTTAAAAATAATACTAGTTTAACTTTTCTAAATATTTTCATTTGCAAGTTAATAGCGCTGCAGTTTTTGGATTTCAGTTTTCTTTAAAAACTGTTTTCATGGCACTTGTTAAACATTTTCTTATCATTTCTGTTGGACTTGGATTTTACCAAAGCTCGGTTTTACAAAATTTAAATTGTCCCAAACTTTATTAAATTAAATGCCATTAAATTTAATGCAAAATTTAAATTTACATTGTCCTTTTAAATACCGATCCTTATCATTCACGTGCAACTCCTGCATTGCTCAGCTCCATGAGAAACACTGTCATATAAATAATTGACAGGGGCAGATTTAAGGGTCAGATCATGGTCAGCAAACATGCAGCATGGGGCCCAATGATCACGTCACATCATGTTACAAGACCTGAAGAAGGGCATTTGACCAATGTGGCTAGTATCTGTGGTTGCATCTGTAATATATAGTAGTATATTTTCTAGTATAATTTTAGTATAATTTTCTACTCCTGCCATATCATTATTTGTATACTTTATTTGCAGCTTGTTGAGGTTGGGTCCATGCCTTTAGTTTATGCACTTTTGTCATTTTTGTGTATTACGTACCTAACAGCAGACCTTAATGATAGTAATGACAAGACTCCTGGTGCTTATAGTACATAGTTGGATCCATGTAGTTAGTGATGGAAAAGACATGTTAGATCATCTTATTTTGCTTCCCTGGTCCCCTCGCTTCTTCTGGGACATTGGCTTAGATTAAATTTCATTTCAGTTTAGTAGCCAGTATATCTCATGGATTTTAGCCAAACAGCCCACAAGAAGCAAGGGAATTAGGGATTAAAACTGGGAGAAGAGAAAGGAAAATACACTTGTTTTTGTGTTGTTTTATTATTTGATACTGATGATACCAAGACTGTCAGATTTTAATTTGATTTATTACTATTACTTTGTTTATCTGTTCTCAACCAGATATTTAATATTTCAGTTGGCCAATGTTTTCAAAAATAGGTGCCTCAAGATAGACTCCTAAAACCATACTTCAGTATGCAAACAGATGGCCTGATTTTCAAAAGTGCTGAGCACCCAATAGTTGTTTGTGACTTCAGAGAGAGATACTGGGTATTAAGTGGAGCTGAGTTAAAATTGGAATTGCTGTTCCTCAGAAAATTCTGATTTGGCACAAGCTCTGGTAGTGACGAAGTTAAATGTAGTGCTCAAATAGCCAACTTCTCATGTAATATGGGCAGTGGGGGATTAGTAGGCGCCCTGGCCAGGCATGCATCAGCCTCATTAGCAGCATACAGTTGAGCTGCTGTGGGGAGGGGGAGTGATATATAAAGGAGCACAGAAGGGCTTATCAGGCAAAGTCTGTTTGAGGGGAGTGGAGAATGGTGAATGACACAAAAAGTAGCTTATTGTTAAACATCCAGTGAGGGAAGAGGAACAATATCATATGTTTAGATGACTGTTTGCACTATGAGTAATGCATAGTCAGTAGCTGAAACAAACTGGTTACAAACAATTTACAGGCTGCAATTTCTTTGCTAAATGATTTAGCATGCTCTTAAAGTTAAGACATATGTTCTGAGACACTGGGATTGGTTTGCAGACAGGAGAAAAAAAGGCTAACTGAGTTGTATGATTTAATTTTAAATGAACAATTAGACCACCTCCAGAGCTAAAAGAACCACCAGGAGATTGTTGCATCTTCTCTGATATAAGTTATACCTCAAACTGTTTCCTCTGGATTACAGCTGATAGAAGCTCGTTTGTCTCTGAGGCATGAGGAAAAAACGTAAATTCTTACCTTTTCAGCTAATTTGAAGTAAAAGTCTAATGAAGATGAGACAGTGTGTAGCAGGTGTGGTGGAAGGTCCTTAGAAGCGATGTGGGGCACCAGTGCCTGAACTGACTGTGGCCCTCCTCCTTTCCCCTACCCCCACCCACCCGAAGCCCTGTCTCCTTCCCCTTCACTCATCCTTATGGCCAGTAAAAGTGGCCTCTTCCCTCCTGCCCTCCTCCCCCGCTACTGGTCCAATGCCCCTAATTTTCACAAAAGTTACCTAGTCAAGTTAAAGACCATGATGGATCCTAGGGTTTATCTTAACCTGTTAACTCATGTGAAAAATACTGCCATGCTGCCTTGTCTTGACTAGATTTTACCTGACATTAAGTACCAAAAGTTTGCTAATTCAAAATAAGAATACACCTTTGCTTCTAGTGAAGATGTACCCAGAGCCTACACTGGGCAAAATATTTATAGATATAAATGTTTAACTTGCATTTATTTGGGGTCAATAAAGTTGTGCACATGTTTTTAACTAAGGCTATGTCTACACTAGCACTTTTGTCTGTGAGAAAAACATTTGTTGGGGGTGGTTTAATTATGCAGGCAGAAAAGCCCTCTTCCCATCAGCATAGAGTGGCTACATGGGAGACCTTACAGTGGCACAGCTGCAGCGATACAGCTGTGCGCCTCTATAAGGTCTGTAGTGTCACCATAGGCTAGGCATATATCTCTGGCCTGTCCAGCCCATGTAACACTGACCCTTCTTTGATACATAGTGAAGTATGATGAAGTGATAATAAAATATGGATAGGATATAGCTCACTCACAGTTTTATTTTAATGACAGTATTTACTGATATTTTTAATGTTCCTCAATTTTAATAGATGCAGGAAAAAGTCAACCCACCTAAATTAACATGACTTTAAGAGGAATATTACATAGTACAGGTCTTCACCTCAAGTCTCTGAATATATTTTGCTTCACATCTGAGGTTTTTTGAGATGTTTATGCTATGAAGAGTGTAGCTAAATTTCTTCACTCATTAACTGAGTTCTAAGTATGTGTCAATGTTAATTCTAATTGGGAGTGCTTAGCGATAACTAGTTATGAATACATATTTATAAGGTCAGTGATAGGCCAAAGGTACAGGCAAAATGTAGTCTGGAGTCACTTGTATATGATATTTTGTGATTACTCAGCTGCAAAGTAAGTGCATGAATTTAAATGAAGCCTTTTAGCCTACTTTATTAACCACTGATTTAGACCTAGTTGGTTCTATTTATCTAGCATATAGAAATGTTGGTCAACTTTCAGTTCTCTCGTTTTAGCACTTGTGTAATAGAAGTATTCTTCCTGCTCCTGATTTCATGGACATTAATGGGAAGTCTACCATTGACTTTTGTAGGAAGAGGATTGGGCCTCAGTTGTAAAGTATGGTATGCAATTCCTTAAGTTATGGCTCAGAATTTGTTTCAACTTTTGTGACTTCTTTTGGGAAAATTCACCATCAAAAAGTTAGAGAAAAGAGTCTGTAATTGCTAGTTCTTTTCATCATTTAGAATTCAGGGATCAGATTAAACTTTCAGTTACCCCAGTGTAGTTAGCCTGTCTTACATTAGTATTAAGAGAAGACTTTGATCTTTCCATTTTAAGGGAATCTGCTTGCCAAGTCTATATTCCTGATCGTCTATTTTTCCGTTTTATGAACAAGCACATAATCAGTGTATATCCAAGCATTAATGAAAGTGTCTAGTACAATTTGAGTTGACTTTAATTATCTTGTGTTTACACTTTTAAATGTCATAATTGTTCCGTGTGGCTAACCCTATTGCCAACCTGTTCCATCTGCTTCTTCTGTTTACACATTATGAAGCATGTCACTGAGCTCTTTCCATGCAACAAATAATAAAATTAAAACACTTCACTGCATCAGTGAAATAAGAAAATGCAATAAATGCTAATAAAATTTTGCACTTTTGTTTTGTTTCCCATCTCAGAATGTCAGAGCACTTTATTAAACCTTAATTCATTTTTACACTAACCCTGTATGGTGAAATGGCTTGCCTAAGATTACAAGCAAAATCTATGCCAAACCTTGGAACAAGCTCTACATCCCTGGTGCTCTAATCTTACTCTTTAGAAACAAGTCACTTGAGTCATGGCCTCACAACAAGTTCAAGATATCAAATCCAAACTGTGATTTAAGTATACCCGATGTGCAAACAAAGCAATACCGTTCAGACCAAAAGCCATTTAAATATATATATATTTTATAAAGGATTTGTTCCATGCAGCAAAGTCTCTTATCGAGTCCATCACCTTCTTGATTTCATTACTACAATATTCTCTTCTTGCCTCTCATGGGGATCCAGACCACCCCATTCCAAACAAAATGCAGCTGCTGAAATCTCTTCCAAGTTCATAGAAAGATACATCCAGGTCAATCTTGAATCCTCTCCATGAAACAAAATTCAAGTGTCTTATTGTCTTCAAGGTCCTCCCTAATTCTGCATCTCCCTACTCATCCAGCTCATCCAGCTCATCCAGCTCCTTAGTCTGTTATGTTATGTTGTATTCCCCCCTCCACCATTTGATCTGTTAATGAAACCAACTTTGATGCACTGTTTGTTGCCTCCGTCCCTATATCTATATCTTCCCAAAAACTATATCTGTTTTTATCTTTTACAGTGTAAGTTCTTTATTTCTGGGTCTGGACATTCCTTTTTCTATAGAGTGAGTCATTCATGTTGGAATGCTAATGTATTAATAATTGCTGCTACTTTGAATTGCATATTGCCTATTTTGTTATAACTGATGTGCTCTCGGATTTGCAACAATACATTATGGAAATAAATCAAAATATTATATTGTATAAATCCACCAAACTTTTTTACTATTATATATACTTTATTTTTTATTTGTTTTATAATTTTTTCAAGATAAAACAAATATATCAAAATATCAGATTCATCATAATACCCCACATAAGTAAAGAGGGTTAGGATAAAGCCAGGAAAAGGGAAGCAATATAACACATTAAGCATAGGTCTTTAAAAGTCAGCCCAAATCACTTTGAATTTTTTTGACATTCCCTTTCTATGGAATGCCAGTTGTTCATGAGCTGCAAGATCCACCATATCACTCAGCCAGGTATCAAAGTTTGGTGGGAATTGACTTTTCCAGTTTTACAGAACTGATTTTTTAGCACCCAAAACTGCACTTTGGAACCATGCCGCCTTGTTACCAAGTAACATCCAAGTATCAGGAATATATCCAAGAACAAAACTTAAGGGGGAGGGCTCCAACTTAGCATCCAATATCAAATTGGTCCTTTGACCCATTTCATACCAGAAATTCTGGATACGGGGCACTCCCAAAACTTATGAGCTAATATAGCGCCAAGAGTTACATTTCTAACTGTGGCCAGCATTGATAATTCCCATTCAAATTAGCCTATGTGTGGACCAGAATATTCAAAAAGTGTATTTTAGGTCTATAGTTGCTTTTTTAATATTAGCTATAATTGTATTACATTGGATCAGAGATAGTTGAGTATCCAAATATCTGTTCCAAAAAACTCTGAAGTTATCCATCTTTGCCAGAAGTGTTTTTTTTTTTTTTTTGCCAAATCATGAAAGGATGCTGCTGGTCAAGTAAATCCAGGAAGTTTCCTCCAGAATAATTAAATTTCTGGAGGTTCTGGAGCTCCCAGTGCGTCTAGTCCAAATAGATTCATAAGCCTTAACTGGATATATTTCCATGCTTTGGAGCAGAGCAAAGCAAATTGTTGCTGAAGATCTACAAATGGTTTTAATTTATCATTGTCAATTAGCTGGCAAACAGACGTAATTACTCTGTTTTCCACAAATTTTAAGGATAGGATTGCTCCACAGGATCATGTCTACATGGAAGGATGGATGGAAGCAGAACTTTCTAGCCAAGTTTGACGAAGCTTGCCTCACAGCCATTATTGTGGGCACTCTGGAGCCATCAAATCTATAATTATTTGCCACTACAGTGCCTGAAGGGAAGAGAGGGTATATCAATTCTCATTCAATCTAAACCCAAAGGTGAGGTTTCTGTGATCATACCTAAGACCCACAAAGATGCCTGGTTTAACAAAAAGGAGATATGCTATTTTTTTTTTCAAATTAGGAAAATGAAATCTGCCAGAAACAGGGGAAGCTTTAATTTTGTTCAGATACAGTCTAGATTTCTTACCCTATGCCCTCAAAGGAACATTCTGAAAATATTATTGAGTATCTTAAAATAATAGTGAGGAATAGAAAGAGGGGGACCCCTCAGGACTTACACATTTCTGGGATTGACATTTATGTTCAGTATATTAATTTTACCTCACAAATTGAGGATTAACAAACTCCATTTCCCCAAATTGTTAACCACTTGGGCAATAATGGGTTCTATATTTATCTGTAAGATATTATGATTATTATTGAGAATCAGTATTCCTAAATATTTCATGTCAGAGGTTTGCTATTGAAAGTTCTAATATGAGAAAAGGCCTTCATGAGCATATCTGTGAATGCCTCAGATTTCTGATTTACTCCCAAATCAAACAAAAAAGGAGAAAGGGGAAAGTCCTGCCTCAGATCTCTCTGTAAGGGAAATAGGGCAGAAATAATGCCATTGGTAACTACCTTGGAAGTTGGGTTAGAGTAAAAGCTCAATCTAAGGAATAAATTGGTTACCAAATCCAAATTTTTCTAACACACGAAAAAGATAGTCCCAAACTATGTGACCAAAGGACTTTGCAGGATCTAAAGAAATACCAGCAAAAAGGATTCTTTAGAATCTCTTGAAGGGACAATAATATCAATCAGTTGACATATATTATCTGAGCCATGTCCATTATGAAGGACCGAATTTATGTGTATCATGTGTAAGAGAACTTTGTCCAATCACATAGCAAGAGCTTTAGTTAAAATGTTAGCATCACAATTGACTAAAAAAACTGGCCTGCAATTATCACATAGTCCAAGGTCCTTCTCAGGTTTAGGAATAAGAGAATTTATAGCTTATTTTAGAGTAGGTGGGAGCATTTGGTCATTCTTGGCCTCATTGTATGTATTTAATAATCTAGGTATTAAAGTTTCCCAGAACTTTTTGTAAAATTCACTTGGGAACCTGTCTGTGCCAGGAATCTTTCCAACCTTCATTTCTTTTATAGCCTGAGTCATCTCTGTGATTTTTAGAAGGGCATCTAATAGTTCCTTCTGAGAGTCAGAGATAAGTGGCAGGGACAATCCACTTAAAAAGTTTTTGAAGGTGTCTTTACTGATTCCCTCTTCATCTAAATACAGTTTTGAATAAAACTGTTGAAGATGATTTATAATATCTGACTGTGTTGTTTATAATTTATTGCTACTATCATGAATAGCAGCAATCTTATTTTTGTTAGCCTTCTGCTTAAGTCTATATGCCAACCGATAGCCAGCTCTCTTGCCAGATTCTCAGTAGTTTTGCTTCAAACAGAACAAAACAAGCAGCCTTTTGAGTCACAACTTTGTTGATTTCATATCTTAGATGATTTAGGGTTCTGAGTTTCTCAGTGTGGGGGACAGAAGCATAGTCTCTATCTAAGATCTTAATTTCTTTCACAAGGATATCAATTCTGTTATCTCCAGTTTTTTTAAAAGGTGTCTTAAGAGATATTACAGCCTCTGATGAAGGCTTTAAAGACTTCCCAAAATGTGGCAGCTGATGAAGCAGTGGAGGCATTTGTTTTTTTTGTTCTTGTTTTTAATTCTAATTAAAAAATGATGATGTATCAAAAAGGACAGGTGTGAGTCTGCATTTTCATTGTGGGTGCATACCCGGGGGTCTTCAAGACACGTGTAGAGGAGCATGGTAAGACATAGCATTGGTACCAATATCACAATCAGTGCCAGAATTTATCAAGTCTTGTGATACTAAGAAATAGTCCAACCTTGAACATGTTGAATGAGCTTCAAACAAGAAAAGAAAAGAAAAGAAAAGAAAAGAAAAGAAAAGAAAAGAAAAGAAAAGAAAAGAAAAGAAAAGAAAAGAAAAGAAAAGAAAAGAAAGTAGTCTCTGTAGGATTTCCAAATCTTCACACATCATGTAAACCTAAACCAGGCATGTATGAATGATGTACCTGACACATATTAGTGTTTCCATGTGGCAATGAAGAAGATTTATTCAGGACTGGGTCTAGAGTTTTGTTAAAATCTCCAGCTATAATAATAGGATGGAGGCCTATACCGTTTATAATTATGATCATCCTGGTTTGGCCTGTAAAGATTGACAAAGACAATTATAGAATTGCCATTTTCAGCCTTTAGAATAGTAAATGTACCCTTACTTTCAGACTTTGTACTCAAAATATTAGCACTCAACTTTTTATGTGTTAGTATAGCAATGCACCTCGCTTTAGAATTAAAGCCACTAGAAACTGAAAGGCCTACTCAATATTTATTCACTTTACAAGCTTTAAGTTTTGTCAGACATGTCTCCTGGAGCATAGGAATGTCACCGTTCAATTTTTTAAAACATTGAGTATATATATATTTGTTTAATAGGGTTATTAAAACCCTTTTAAGCCAGGAGACAGGTTTAATTATTGTAGCCATCATTGTTAAAATGTACTGGATAAAACATCAAGTCGCTTTGTGAATAAATGAGACATTGCAGATTTTCTTCTGTAGCATACAGTCCTTGAATATGTAAGCAGCAAATATTATATAATCCAAGGGTAGGTGTCACTTCCTGATAAACACTGTATAGATGTGGGAGGGGGACAGAAAGGGGAATTGAATAAGTATTAAAAAAAATGAAATGAAAAGAAAGCGGAAAGAGAAATACGTAAGTACCATATAATCAAAAAGAATTTGTTAAACAGACCAAAAATACACACTTGACACAGGGGCAAGGGGAGGGAGAGTGGCTGGATCAAGTGAAACATGGAGATCCTCGCAGGCCTGGAGACCCAAAGATTACAACGCTACTGATCACCTATTAGCAATAGAATCTTGATACATTAGTTCAGAAAAAAATCACCATCTAATAGAGCAATGATAAAAACAAATTACTAATCAATTGATTGATTTTACACTGGTACTTCTTTCTTGTGAGTCAAGGCAATAGGAAGTAAATTGATAATAACCCTTCAGCCCCAATGAGAGAGGGGGGGAAAAAGACAATTAACTGTCACCCATCATAGAGATACAATATCATATCTCAGAGAGCAATACATAAATGCCATAAGGTTGCAGCATTCCATAGATGTTCTCCACTTGTGAGGGAGAAGTTTGCAGAATTTTTGAGGTATTCTTCTGCCTCCTGAGGGGAATGGAATGATACTATCTTCTTGCCATTCTTAATATGGAGCAATGCTGGGAGTTTTAATTAAATTCTTGAAATCCATCTTCCTGGCCAAATGTTTTGCTTGGTTAAAAGCTTCCCTCATTGCAACCATATCACAGGCTTAAACTTAAAAAAGCAGTATTTTAATTGCTGGTTCTCCCATAACAGCTCTTTCCCCCTACATGCCACTTCACTTCTGTAATATAAGCTCCTTAATGGTAAACTTCAGGAATTTCACAATGAATGTTCTAAGGCCGATTTCCTGGAGCTGGCTTGCAGGTAAGGGCCAAGAGTGCCCATTCTATATAAAAAAGGAAAAAAAAATCTGGCAGATCTAACAACTTATTTAGCAGTGAGTACTCTGTGAGTAATTTCCAGAACAATTAGCTTTGTCTTAATAGTCTTGATATCATTAAAGTTCTCTATAACCTCTAATTTGTTCTCTTTGAGATCATCTTCCACTTCATAAATTATGTGTCCTGCTTCACCTATCTGTCTGGATAGAGCTTGTGTATTCTGAATCTTACTCATGGTGGTTTGTTAGGTGGAAAGTGTAGATTTTCTTTCAGCAGTATTGTTACCGTGGTTCTTAAAACCCAAAGCTCTTAGTAAGTATTACTCTTGGTAAAGTGGTGACTGGAGACAAATCAACGGAGACACAGCCGGCTGATTGATAGGTGGCTGGCACAAACAGTACAATACAAGAGTGCCTTCACTTAAATCTGCATTTTATTTTAGTTTCAAACACGTACACATCCGCAACAGATTCATAAAACACCCCAAAAATCAATAATTACCAAAGCCTTTGAGTGGTACAGCAACAGCCATCTGACTGGAATGTCTTTCAGCTGCCACTGGGGACCCTAAACTGTGTCCATGAAGTGTCTCTAAAGAGTCATTTTCTCTCCTTGGTTAGTGTAACAACAACATGTCAATAAAAATATTTGTTCAGCAAACAACTTCAAAGTTTAAGCAAGAGGTTTCCCCAAATCATTCATTAGACAGATGTGTTTTTGCAGAGTCCACATGTCTTGAGGGCCCTGATATAGATAATCTTCCTGTTTTTTTCCAAAAGACATACCTCAGAAATTTCGACAGATCTTATCAGGAAGGACAGAGGGTCAGGGTCTCCCTTCGATCCCCTCCCCTCCTGGCTTCTTGCTTAGATATGCTAAGGCCATTCTAGAGACCTGCTAAGACCTACTGATTTAGCTGCTTTTGACAATAAGCATGATAATCAATATTGCAGTTATTGGAAGCAGTCCAGGTTTTTTGCTGGTCCACCAAGATCTCCCTGTACAGTATCTGTGGCTACCTGTTATAGTACAACCACCAGCTATGTTTCATCAGGCTCAGGCATCATTTTGTTTGTGGGAGGTGGGCGGGCAGCTCTCTGTTTTTGTTCAGTGCTTTCAGATTCAGAGAAGAAGATGTAGAGCTAGACAGCTGATTGGGGGTTTTAGCAGTTGGACGCAATATTTCTCGGTGCTTGATGGTGGAATTTAGGGGGGGATGTTTGGGGATTCCCCGTGGGCCACTTCAGAGCTCAGCAATATACCTCTACCTCAGACACAGAGCACTCTGGTGTCCCTCCTATATACTTTAAAGGTAGTGTCCAAATAACAATGTTATCAAGCTGGGGATGCATCAATTAGAAGTAATGGAGGAGGAGAAGGACCTTGGAGTATTGGTTGATCACAGGATGACTATGAGCCGCCAATGTGATATGGCTGTGAAAAAAGCTAATGCAGTCTTGGGATGCATCACGAGAGGTATTTCCAGTAGGGATAAGGAGGTTTTAGTACCATTATACAAGGCACTGGTGAGACTTCACCTGGAATATTGTGTGCAGTTCTGGTCTCCCATGTTTAAGAAGGATGAATTCAAACTGGAACAGGTACAGAGAGGGGCTACTAGGATGATCCGAGGAATGGAAAACTTGTCTTATGAAAGGAGACTCAAGGAGCATGGCTTGTTTAGCCTAACTAAAAGAAGGTTGAGGGGAGATATGATTGCTCTCTATAAATATATCAGAGGGATAAATACTGGAGGGGAGAGAAATTATTTAAGCTAAGTACCAATGTGGACACAAGAACAAATGGATATAAACTGGCCAAAAGGAAGTTTAGACTTGAAATTAGACAAAGGTTTCTAATGATCAGAGGAGTGAAGTTTTGGAATAGCCTTCCAAGGGAAGCAGTGGAGGCAAAAGATCTATCTGGCTTCAAGATTAAACTTGATAAGTTTATGGAGGAGATGGTATGATGGGATAACATGATTTTGGTAATTAATTGATCTTTAAATATTTATGGTAAATAGGCCTAATGGCCTGTGATGGGATGTTAGATGGGGTGGGATCTGAGTTACCCAGGCAAGAATTTTCTGTAGTATCTGGCTGGTGAATCTTGCCCATATGCTCAGGGTTTAGCTGATTGCCATATTTGGGGTTGGGAAGGAATTTTCCTTAAGGGCAGATTGGAAGAGGCCCTGGAGGTTTTTCGCCTTCCTCTGTAGCACTGGGCACGGGTCACTTGCTGGATGATTCTCTGCTCCTTGAAGTCTTTAAACCACGATTTGAGGACTTCAATAGCTCAGACATAGGTGAGGTTTTTCGCAGGAGTGGGTGGGTGAGATTCTGTGGCCTGCGTTGTGCAGGAGGTCAGACTAGATGATCATAATGGTCCCTTCTGACCTTAGTATCTATGAATCCTCTCAAAACATGAGCCACACTAGTGTTAACTTACTTCCATGAAAAAAAAAAATATAAAGGTAGGGATGCAAATAAAAATGGTGTAGAATAGGCAAAGAAAAGGGATTTTTTTACCCATTTCATGAAGAAGAATGGTATAAAATATTCAAATAGCACAGAAAAGAAAACAATTTTGATGGGAATGGAAGAATCTTGTGAAGGTGGTGGTTTTTACAAAAATCTTAGAGTTTATTAAATGTTTTTACAAAAATCTTGGGATTTATTAAATGTGTTGTTTCAGAATAACAGCCGTGTTAGTCTGTATTTGCAAAAAGAAAAGGAGGACTTGTGGCACCTTAGAGACTAACCAATTTATTTGAGCATAAGCTTTCGTGAGCTACATGCTCAAATAAATTGGTTAGTCTCTAAGGTGCCACAAGTCCTCCTTTTCTTTTTATGAAATGTGTTCACATTTGCCAACCTTTTTTACTTGTACTTTGAACTGTGTGGGTTTAAGTGGTGATTCAATTTAAAAGAAACAAACTTTTATTAATAGCTTAAAAGTACTCTCCCATCTACTGTATGTATTAGTAATATGTTCATATGATGTTCCAGTGTCCTAGGAATTTCATTCATGATACCTGAATAGTGCTGTTTGAAAACTTTCCATTAAAATTGTCTTCCAACAAAATTACATTTAATTAACCCCCCAATTTTCCACTGAAAGTGTCTGCTTTTGATGGAAAATTTTAAACTTTTCATAAAGAACTAAAACATCTGAAAATTAAAAAAAAATCTTTTGGCTGAAAACCAAAAACTTTTGGCTGAACTCTTAAAAAAACCCAAACAGAACAGTTTGGAAATGTCATGGGGTAACTCATGGATAAAGTGTTAATGGTACATCGTGCCCCATTCTCCCCTATTTGCTGGGCTTCCTGGCTGGACTATATATGTCATGATGCACCATGGCTATAGGACTCCCATGATGCTCTATGGTAGCTCTGCAAGTGGGAAGGCCACACTGTACCATGTAGTTTGGTAAAGGAGCATTGAAGATAATAGGGAAATAAGATACTCAAACTACAACTACCAAAAGGCACTGCGATGGCATTTCTAAATTGATAGTTTGCAGTTTTCAGCCACAAAAAATCAGTTTTAATTTTTTTGCAAAAAGTATTTTTTTCTGTGGGAATTCCTTCCCCAATTTTATGTCGAGCTCTACATCCAAAATGTTGTGGTTTCTTTTTTTCATTTTCAGGAGTCAAAATGTGTAGGGTATAATAAAATGCTTGTGCAAGATGCATTGCCATTCTGAGTAGAATTCAGTCTGTTTATCAGGACCAAATAAGTCAGTGGAATGAGTGTTAAATGTGATGAATAGTGTTTGGAGTGAAGAGAAAAGTCAAAAAGCTGTTCTTTTGCTTATTCAGATGCCTGTTACTGAGGGGGGAAAAATCCTCCACTCCCAGAAATGTACGTGTGTTGCTGCTGTGTCCGAAGCTGGCAGGAGTAACACCAGCAACCATTTTTTCAATGTACCATTTTCTTTTGTATGGGTATTTTGTGATGCCCTAAAAGTATAGTAGTTTTTTTAAATTTTAAAATATGGTCACTGTATATATTAGAGATAGAGGAACCTCTGTCTGTAAGCACCCTACAAGTGGGTGTGTATGTATTGTTCATTAGAACTATTCTCTCTCTTCCTCTCCTTGTGTTCTCAAACTCTATGCATGTGCTTTTCACCTTATTTTACTTTTTTCTTTTCATCCTCTCCAAAGCAGAATGCAAATACAGCAAGGTTCAAGTCAAACTTCCAGACCCAGGATCTTTGAATGGGTTTGAAATGAGGCAAAATGAGGGTTCCCATCTCTAACTTCCAGTTTATAAGAAAAAGCATGCCGAACAGCTGGAAAAAATCCAACAGCCAAATGATTTTCAGAGTGATATTTTTTGTCTAAAAGGATGGTACAGAATTGACAATTAGCAACTCTTGTTTATTTGGCAAGTTTAATTCTATTTGGGTGCATATAGAAGAAAAAGCCTATAACAGGAACTATGTACTTAACAACAGTTTGGAAGACAAGTAAGTTATTTTTATAGATCTCAAAAAGCAGGTTTTATGGTTCAAATGTCTGGATTAAATAGCTTAACATTTTAATAGTAATTTGAGAAAAAAACCCAGGAATTTGCAAAACTGTAAAAGAAGCTAATGAGAAGACAGATTTACAAAATATAATTCACACCATCTGGGACGCCTATGCAGCATTGTCTGCTAGATTCAGAGTGATTATGTTTGTGAAAGGTGCTGAATTGGCAGCACTGGGTATTATATAGTCACCATCCATCCTGAGGTCCTCTGTGTGTCCAAAGGAGAGTGATAGTGTGGTCTGGAGTGATACAGCCTCTGTGTTGAGCCAACGGTATGACTCAATCCTATCCTACAGTGACCAGCTGTAAGGTGAGAGGGATAGTCCAGTCTTCCGTCTCTCTGCCTCCATCATTGTGGTGGTGCTTTCCATGGTGTAGACCCTCGTTATTTTCTTAGACATACTGTCTTCACCAGAGCAGTACTCATTTCATTTTACCTGTGTTTGATTACCATTGAATATTCTAAAAAAAAAAAAAGTAACTTTTTGTGGCATTAGAAAATTAGATTGTGTTTTATATGGCATATATGAATGCAAAATAAAATGTTTTAAACAGTTGTAACTCACCCTTTTTCAGTGCTCTTGAGTTACAAGTCTTTCTTTTAGATCATATCCCATCACACACAAAGTCAATGAAATACTTCTGGAAAATCATTTCACTATGAGTGGCTGTTGTTCCAGAACTGGTCTAAATCCACAGAGTACTGAAACACATACGTTGTTGCACCCACCCACTCCCCCACAACCAAAGAAATTCAAACTTAGATCAGCTGCACAAAATCAAAATGTGCAAAGTGATATGGCATCTAGTGCTAAGAGAATGTCAAAAGGTTCAGAGAGCAGGTAAAATTTGGATATTATTTTTGGCTGGAAATAATCCAAGAACAGATTTTTTTTTGATCATATTTCAGCACTTCGTATGCCATGTGAAAATGAATAAGTGTACCAGAATGAAAAAAAAAAAGTACCAATTCAAATATTACAGACTCTCAAAATTTAGTTTAGGTTTTCATGTAAAAATGGGAAAAGGTGCATGGCTGAATGGGTTATAGTTCACATGTAGGTAGATGTTATAACGATAGGTGCTACCAAAAGAGAAAATAAATATATGTCCCTAGTGCATTAAGGCCTTTAACCTGAAAATCCTTGTATGACACATTTAGTGTAGTTACAATTATTTTATTTATTACTGTAGTACCTAGGAGCTCCGGTCATGGACCAGGACCCCATTGTGTTAGGCACTGCACAAACTGAACAAAAAGACAATCCCTGCCCTAGTTTGTGCCATAGTGTAAGGGCAAGAGGCTACATATTAATAAAAGCAACACATATAGTCCTCTACATTGAACAGAAGTAAATGTCAACCACCTTCTCCATCTTCTGCCTTCCTCACAAAGCAAAAGAAGAGGCATGGGTTGAGAAAGTGAGTTGAGAAAGTGAGTTGAGAAAGGCCCATACATTATGCTCAAAGTGTGATTCCCTTCAGAATGTTTTCTCTTTATCATGGCCCCATCACTGGACTATCTCAGCTCCTCCAGGTCTTTTAAAAATAATGACAAGAAATGAGGTGCTGAGATATGTGCGCCTGTCTTTTGGGTTTCATTTTTGCTATGGGGCACAGGACCACTGAAAGCTGTGCAGTAGAGTTTTCTTAATGCAGCATCAGGTTTCCCTTGGACTCCCTTGCTCTGCACCCACAGGATAAGATCAAGCTCTCCATTATCTATCATTTACCTATAATTTCCTTCTTCTTTGTCAAAACCTCAGCAGTTGAAGTTCTTTGTTTAAAAATGAACACATAAATTGTTGATGCTGTCTTAATTGTAATAAGATCCAGTCTTTGCTCGATCCTAAATTAAGTTGATGAGAACTAGAGACAGCTGCTTGTCCACAGATTGAAACTTCTGTATGATTTTAAAATGATAGGTTTTTTTTAAATGACATGTGTGTAAATCTAATTGTAGTTATGCATAATTTTCAAATAATATATTTATTTGGAGTGTGGCTATGCAGCCACGCTGCCATCAGAGACCCTTATTCTGCAGAATGTACATCATTCTAATGCAAGAGCTATAATAGGAGGGTGCATGCTAACATCAAAACTTCACATCAGAGTGTGCATAGACAAAAGTTATGAGTTGATTTCCAGTTTGAAGATTTAGAGATTTGGCCAGTACCAGTGACAATGGTTTGCTCACCACTTGTTTCCAATTTTCCAGTCCCCGTAATGAAAAGGAGATAGGAGATAGGAGGAGACACTAACAGTGGTATTGAAAGATAAATGATTGAGGGAAGTGATGAAGGTCCTCAAAAGTCATACTGAGTTAACAGCTCACTCTTAACTCAACCTGCAGCTTCTTTGCCTCCTTTTATTCCCCCTTCAATCCAGACATGAATTTAGCTGTCATAATCCCCTGAAGGTTCCATAAACTGTGGATAAGCACTCATGTCAAAGTCATTTCTTTTAAACTTTCCAGTTCCTGGGATAAACCCAGACAGCTTTGATGCCTGTCTTCAAAACCTATTCTATGTAAGGATCCCTACTATAAAAACAATGCGGAGGAAAATTGGAAATTTGTTGGTGACTCTTTCATACTGGGGTCAGTCAGCAGCAGCAATTCCATGAAATCTGCTAATGGCTCACTATGGGGGAAAGAGAAAATGTTATTGCCTGCAAACTGTGTTACCATAAACCAATACAGAAAACCTTTTTAAACAGAAAGATTTTGATGGAAACCTACTGAATTTCACTGTTCCTTGGTAGTAAGTTTTAAGCTTTCAAAAACAGCTTCTCTGATATCTACTGTCTGTGTTTTCATGTGTATCAGCTTGAGCTACTAATTAATATGTGACTGATGCCACATTCTGAAAAAGGAAAAAACACCCCACATACTATACCCACCATTCCTTGGTTCTCTAACAATCACTTTCGTTCCCCTTTCTCTTCTCCCCCTGAAATCACATTTTTCACCTGCAACTCATTTTTCCCCCTCAGCCATTGTCCACTGCTCAGTTACTTTGGATCCCCTTTCTGTGGTTTTCTTCTCTTTATTCCTCCACCCTTCCTACCCATTTGTCTTTCCAATTCATTGTACTCCTTTTCTGCCACTCGTAAACCACTTCCCTGCACCATGTTCCACTGGCTTCAACTTCCTACCATGTTAGCTCTTTAGGCTGCTTAGAATAGGTTCCTTTTCAACAGTTACCCCAGTTCAGTATGGGTTCCCAGCCATAGACTTTCCAGCTGGCAGACTCTCTACCTGTCTAACACTCCAAGTCAGCTCTCATCCTAACTGTCACCCAGCTCAAGAGAAGTGGACACCTCCTGCATAACTCTTATGTTAAAGAGGGCTCCTCAGAACTGTTATAGTCAGTATGTCACATTTGCAGAAACTGGCAGAAGCACATAGGCCCAAATCCTCAAATGTGTTTAAGCACATAACTCCCATTGATTTCAATGGGAGGTAAGCACTTAAATACATTAGAGGATCTGGGTTACACTGACTACAGTGTCCCAAAATAAGGACTGGGATGGATCTTTGGTCTTTATACCATTTTGTCCGATAGCATTTGTATGTTTTTCCTAGTGTTCTTCTGACAGCCTTTGTGTATCTAGCATTTTTTCAGTGAAATTCAGAGCCTGAATGTAAAGGACCAGCAGTGGGTGTCCAACACACTAGCTATACAGTGAAGCTCTTTGAAAAGATGTCCATTGAAAAGATCAGAAATAGATGTTAAATTTTGCTTTTTCATGGTCTTAATTTAGAACTTCAGTGCTGATGAGACTGAGAGAGCTTATTTTCTTAATCTCCTGAGCTTATTTTACAAAGGGCTGGAGAATTTGCAAGACATATGTCTGTTCAATTTCTGTCTGTGCCTGAGTCAGCACCTTGGTTTTAGGTTCCTTGGAATGAGAACCAATCGGAGCCTACTTGTTCCCTATAAGCTATCATTATTTATTTTAATTATGTCAGTAGCTCCATAACTTTGCATTTTGCTTTACAGAGATTTTTAAAAGACATGATTCCTTGCACCAAGCAGAATACACCAGAGACAGATAGATGAGGAAGATAAAAAAGGAAAGTGAAGGAATGGGGGTTAAAACAAATAAAAGTATGAGTCACATTATATTCAGAGTGAATTTTATGTCTGATTTTAAAACAGCAGATAACACAGAAATGGAAGTTGGCAATGATAAGATGTGAATTTTGAGAAGGGGTCTGAAGGATGAGAGATGTCATTCCAGGTGTGGAAAAGGGCATGAAGACGACAATTGATGGAGAAGACAAAGGGAGGGACTAAGTGAGAAGAGTGGAGACAGTTCAAGGGATGAAAAAGGAGTGATGGAATGCAATAGAGGAAGGGTCACAGCCTTAAAAGAGAGGACAAGGAATTTAAACTTTATGCAGAAAGTGCCAGGGAGTTAGACAAATGACAAGGATGGTATGGTCAAAATGGCAGTGCAGGGAGATTATGTCATTTATGACTAGATAGAAGGAAGAGGTGAGTGTCCAGGAGGTTGGAAAGGAGTGGGTCACAGCATCCCAGTAGAGGGAGCCATTATATGAACCATGCTTTGGGGACAGAGATGGAAAGGAAGGGGAGGAAATATATCAAATTATGAAGCAGGTCCTCAAGGGATCCATTCTGAAGCACTTGGAGTAGAGGAAGGTGATCCTGAATAATCAACATGGATTCTCCCAGGGCAAGTCATGTCTGATCAACCTGATTGCCTTCTATGATGAAATAACTGGGTCTGTTATGTGGATATGGGGAAAGTGGTGGACGTGATACACCTTGACATTAGTGAAGCTTTTGCTATGGTCTCCCACAGTATTCTTGCCAGCAATTAAAAAAAAAGTATGGATTGGATGAATGGATAGAAAACAGGCTAGATCGTTGGGCTCAATGGGTAGTGATCAACAGCTCGATGTCTAGTTGGCAGCTAGTATCAAGCAGAGTGGCCTAGGGGTCAGTCCTGGTGCCAGTTTTGTTCAACATCTTCATTAATGATCTGATGGATGGGATGGATTGCACACTCAAAAAGTTTTCGGATGATACTAAGCTGGGGGGAGAGGTAGATATGCTTGAGGGTAGGGATAGGGTCCAGAGTGACTTAGGCAAATTGGAGGATTGGGCCAAAAGAAATCTGATGAGGTGCAACAGGGACAAATGCAGAATCCTGCATGTAAGACTGAAGAATCCCATGCACTGGTACAGGCTGGGAACTGACTGGCTAAGTGGCAGTTCTGCAGAAAAGGACCTAGAAATTACAGTGGATGAGAAGTTGGATATGAGTCAACAGTGTGCCCTTGTTGCCAAGAAGCCTAACTGCATATTGGGCTGCATTAGTAGAAGCATTGCCAGCAGATCAAGGGAAGAGATAATTCCCCTTTATTTGGCACTGGTGAGGCCACATCTGGAGTATTGCATACAGTTTTGGGCCCCCACTACAGAAAGGATGTGGACAAATTGGAGAAAGTCCAGCAGAAGGCAACAAAAATTATTAAAGGGCTGGGGTACATGACCTATGAGGAGAGGCTGAGGGAACTAGGCTTATTTAGTCTGCAGAAGAGAAGAGTCTGCAGGCTTACTTAGTCTGCAGAAGAGATGATGGAGCTAGGCTGTTCTCAGTAGTGGCAGATGACAGAATAAGGAGCAATGGTCTCAAGTTACGGGGGGGGGGGGGAGGTCTAGGTTGGATATTAGGAAAAAACTATTTCACTATGGGGGTGGTGAAACACTGGAATGGATTACCTAGGGACATGGTGGAATCTTGATAAAGTCCTGGCCTGGATGATTTAACTGGGGTTGGTCCTGCTTTGAGCAGGGGATTGGACTAGATGATCTCGTGAGGTCTCTTCCAACTCTAACCTTTATGATTCTATGAAAGGCAGCAGAGAGACTGAGGAGAATGAATATGTAGAAGAGTCCCATAGACTTGACAAAGAAGCGGGCACTAGTTACACAGTCAAGTTCCATCTTGCCACTATATCTTCAGGTGCTTGACTTATGATGAGACCCATTTGTAATATTCAAACTTATATCCAATTTTGTTGCTGTTTTTCTAAGGTCCTTTAAATTTTGTTTTTTACCTGCATGTAAATCACTTCTTTAATCTCATGAACAGTTTCTCTTGGACAGTTTCCCACACTGGAGCCATTCATATACAAAATTTTCTCTTTGGCAGCAGAAATACTAAGAAAAGTACACAGATTTGATTGATCTGGACATAAAGAAGTACCAAAAGAAGTGGAAATGGATGATAATACAATAGCCCCAAGAAGTAGATTTAGAGTGGAGTATAGTTATGAGATAAGATCCCATATATACCATATCTGAGGAATATTTCAATCTTGACATTGTAATGAGGATGATTTCCATTTGTGCCATTTCCATTTCAGTTACAATAATTGTCTCACTGGGAAGTTAAAGATGTCAACTTCTGTAATTGATACTTGTCTTTGACACCTGAGCATGACACTAGAATTGGCATTATCCAAATATTCCATAAAAGACTATTATTATTCACAGGCTAAATACTGCTCTAACTGAATTTCTGGGACCACATTACCTGCTGGAGTAAATAGGTGAAACTCAGTGGAGTTGTGCTTATTTACACTACCATATGATTTGGTCCAGGTGGCATTTTGCCATCCAGTTCTTCAGGAAATTGCAGCACCCAGTGTTTAAAATATTCAGGCCTGATTAGCCTATCATTCACACCAGTGGAGCTCCATTGAGTTTGAAGAGGTTAGAACCCATTTGTAAGTGAGGGGATAATCCGGCCCACTTTTTAAAAAAATTACATTAATTCTCATTAGAGAGGATCCAGCCAGATTTGGAGAACTGAATGTTTGGAGTCTCATAGGTAGCAAGGAATAAACAGTTAAATTTGCATTTTGGGGGTGGATACATATATTCTACTTGGACCTGTGACATTAGGAGGAGCCTTTCATTGCTGAACTCATAATAGATTTTACAACTTGATCTCCACTGCTTTGGATCATATATGGACATCTGCAAAGGTGTATAAAACACTACCATTCTGATCTGGTAGCATTTTATACTCCTTTAGCATTAGTATAAAGAACTGCACACTGTGTAAAGTAGTGAAAAAATGCTTTCAGTCTTACCACTAGTGAATTGTACACACTCTACACCTTGAGATGATTCTCCTTTTCTGCAGAGTCTGTATCGCTAAAGTTAAACTGGCTTGCTCTGGGAGGTGTAAACACAAAACTGGGAGGAGGATGGTTAAGAAAAAATACACACAGAACATATTTTCAGTCTTGGTGCTTTGGTAAAGTTATTGTAAGTGGCTGATGTAAAGTACAACTGCATTGAAGCGGCTGTAGCTACAAAGGCAAAGTTGTTGTATGAGAACCTCTCTTGGTAACAACATATATCAAGGCCACATTCTGCCTCTGCTCCTCCGATGGTAATTCACAGCAAGTCATTGCTTTTCATGCTCTCTTCCTTGCACTGCCTATGTTTGTGTTAGTTCATTGTCTGGATTATAGACGATGGAAAATGTATTCTCTTTGCCTTTATGGAATGTGGAAGGTCACCTTCCCAGAACACATTTGTACAGAGACAGTGTGTATTATTGTAGCTGCATTGGTCTGAGGATATTAGAGAGACAGGGTTAATGAGGTAATATGTTTTATTGGACCAACTTCTGCGGGTGAGAAAGATATGATATCAATTTTCTTCAGATCTTTGTGTAAGCTCAAAAGCTTGTCTCTTTCACCAACAGAAGTTGTTCCAAAATAAAACATATTACCTCACCCACCTTGTGCTCAGGCTTTGGGCAGACAGGAACTGGGAGACAGAAGAGAAGGTGGCAAAGCAGCTGAGGTGATTGCTAGCAAAATAAGTGGGCAAGTGTCACTTTGCAGGCTAATAGGACAGTATTGTACTAGCACAGACTTTAGGTAACTTTTATTACAGTGGCTGTAGCATGGGAATGAGGACTTTTCCATTCAGTATTTGCTGTATTTGGCATTTGCCTGTACCTGTTTTCACATAGTCAACTGAGATTCTTTTTTACTCATGTACTCTACAGGTTCTCCCAGTAGCAGTGATGGGTCCATTTGTTCAGGGATTAGAAATACACCTGTGAGATACAGAGACAAGGGAACAAATAGAAGGAAATGGGGTTATCTAATCGTAGTATAAAACAGACACCGAAGCAGATGTTTTTCTCCAAGAATAACTTATTTAGTTGATTACCACGTCCCTGCTAACTCTCCCAAATGCAGGGTTGCCCTATTATAGGAACTTTTTCCTCAGCATGCCTTTTTGGAGACTGCCCTTTAAATTTGCCAGAGCCAAGCAGCTGCAGCCCTAAGTAGCCATTTTGCAACTGTTCTGGCTTGCTGTAAGTCTCTCTCCTTCAGCTGGGCAAGTATCTTTAAGATTGTTATCTTTTTCCTTTATTATTCCTTTGGAGATAATACATTCTTGCAGGGTATAGTTGCTGATTGCTCAAAGGAGCTCATGTCAGCATTTGTACATTTTTTGTTGTAAAAACTATTGGAGAATCAGGTTGGTATAATTTTAGTCAGTTGCACCAGAATTACCGGTGGCAGTTTTCACATATGTCCCCCAGACTCAATCTCCAAGGGCTTATTTTTAACCTGGAGGTATATTTGATTGATAAAAAGTTATGTTATTCTGAAAGTTTCATCTAGACATGGGGCTGGGTTTTTATTGCAAGGTTATATCAACTGTCTTAGCCTCATGGGAAATTGATTTAATTAGAATAAAGTCTTCCAAGTTGAAGAAATAATAAAGATTCCTGTCCTTAACACTTTGCTGCTCTGTGGATATAGAATCTATAGGCTCCCTTCAAAGTATTTTGAAGGATTCTACCATTCCTAGTAGAATACCCTGTTATTCTTTCAAAATTGTAGAAATATTTGTGTGCCTGCTCTACATTTATGAGGCCTTTAGTGTGTATGGTTTATCCTTTTGGTAAGTTTTATGTTTCTGATCATGAACAGAGTGATGACACTGAAGAGGTTACCTTAAAGGAAATAAATAAAGGAACATAGGAATTGCCATACCAGTTTAGCCAAGTGGTCTATCTAGTTCATTATCCTGTCTCTGGCAGTTGCTGATGCTTCAAAAACCCTACACTGGACACTTATGGAATAACCAGCCCCTGGGGGAAGCTTCTTCCTAACCTCAAGCATTCAGTGACCAGTTAAAATGCATTTGTTGGTTTTGTTTGGAAATATAAGCTTGTACAGCAGGTGGGGGGAGACAGCAGTGGAATCCCTATGTGTAATTTTCACTATTTCAGAAATTGTAGTAGAGGCAGCATCTCAACTTTCTCTCTCTTCTGGCTACTAACCTGAGTCAGCAAGAAGGCAGCAGCTAATTCTCCCGGCTTCTTCTTATGCACCAAGTTGTTTTCCCGCTTTCATGTGCAGCTGATAAGCTGCTCCTTTCAAAAACTAGTCTCTAGAGTATGCGGCCACGTTGTAAACAGCACACACATCATTCACAAAGTTCAGTGATCCTTATAGATTCTGCTTACTTAAGAGATGCATCAGCAGTTTGCTCTAGTAGCGGTCTTAGGTCATCAAATGAATAAAGGATGTACCCCAGCGGTCCTATGCACAGATTGTGTAGACCTGGATTTTAGAAACAAAGGCCATGTCTAGACTAGGAATAAAAAGGGATGTTTTGAAATGTGTTGGGGGAAAACGTTTTAACTAAAATTTTTAAAGGATTCTGGCCAGAGCAAGTTTTTTTTAATTACATCTGTTAGCTGGTCATGATTAGCCCGAACAGGCAGAGCTAAAATGTAGTCACAGGAAATAGAAGCGATAGCTTCACTTAAGTTACAATGGACTTAGTGTGCTTTCTTCTGGACGTGGAACTTCATAAAAAAGCCATCTGCAATAATGGAAGAATATCTATTAGATGCTGACTGTTTGTGATGTGATAAGTGTGTAATGAGGGGAGGGAAATTCATCTGAAGTGGTTGAGAAGCTAACATGTTCTATATCTTTAAAACTCTACCTAAAAATGTTCTCAGAAATTAGAAATGTCAGAAGCATCACAGCTGCTCATCTCAAGCTGCCTAAAACAGTAGCCACTTTGCCATTGGTGGTGGCTGTTGTTGCTAGAGGCACCTGCTATTTTGATTCTTTTTTAGGTATAGATCATTTTAACATGCAAGCGGTGTAAATGCCAAGAGGCTGTAGTGCTGATAGTCCTCATTCCGTGACCTGAAGTGCTGTGTTTTTGCTTTCTACTCAGAGATCTCTCTCATCTGTGTAAAAAAATCGGGGACCTGAACTGCGAATGTTTGCTCATCTGATTAGGCCTTGCAAGTAATGTCACTGTCTTCACATGAAAAAGAGTTTATAGGCATGAGCCTGAGATCTAGGAGGTGGCTCTCTGATTCACCTCTTCAGATGCTTCTGTTCAGTCTCATAAGTCACTTGCTCTCTGAGTTTTATTTTGGTTTTATTGGGGTGGGGTGGGGGAAATGAAGGTGGAGGGTCACTGCTGCTCTTATCACCCATCTATTTTCCTTGTGAAATTATCAGCGCACACAAGTAAACCCCTAACTTCCAGTAAGCTCCTCTCACTCTGCCATAGCAACACCTTGCTTTCTTTCTGACTTCATTTTTTTTATTCACCATTTAAATGTACAGTGCTACATTGGATGCAATTTGAGGAGAATGCATGATTTTTAAGGGAAATGCACATAATATAATACAGAATGTAAGTGAAATAACTGAAAAAAATAATGGGAAATTGGCTGAATGGAAGGAGAATCTCACCCTAAAACTTTCTGATACATTTGCAAAATGGGTTTTAGTTTTACTATTGATTTTCTGATATTTGGCCAGCTCTAGTATCTGCCAAAAATAGCTCTTCACTTTATTGCTAGCCCAAGTTCAGTCCAGATTTCATTTATTTATAACACAAAAATAAAACACTACATAGTGTCTGTGGAATTGGTTATGTTTATTCTACATCTCAGTAAAATCTCTGCTCCACAAACCCAAGGCAATACGATTCTAGTTTGGAACCAAGTTCAGCCTATGGGCCCATTTCTTTCTCTCAGATGCATGTGCATGACTCCTATTGATTTCATTGGGATCAGCCTGTGCTCATTCAAGCACAAAGTTTGGCCCTGAATGCAAAATCTAATGGCACAGTCTTAAAGGGGATATTTGATGGCTGCAACAATGATAACTGTGATCCCACTGCCAAAGGCTGTGTAAGTTAGTCTGGTTCATCAACCAGCCCTGAGTTACAGTGACATGTTCAGACTTGTGGTTTTTTAATATTGTTCCTTTGTCCTTTGGTATCATTGGGAAAGTAGCTGGGGAAAGAACACTAAAATTACGCGGCTGGTGTGTATAGCTACATGGGATCAAAATGGCTCAACTTCTCTCTCAAAAAGTGGATCCAGGGCAAAATGAGACATCCTACTGAAATAGTGGAGCTTCACTCAGAGCACAACACATTGTTGCCAAAGAACTGCACTGGCTGCCTAGTTCTTGGTAGAAGTGTAAGGATTGTATTTGTAAGCGGTGTCAGGATGAGCTCCACCCTGACAACTGGTGGTGAGGTGTGGCAGGTTGTGGAAAAGAACTTCAGGGGCTGATCTCATTTGCATAGGCACACTCACCCCGCCTAGAATGAGGCCATAGCTGCCCAAATGGTCACTTTGGCTGCTGTGGGATCCCCAGTGTCTCTGTTATTGGGGCAGGAAGAATAAATTATTACCCTGATTATGGACACTGTGCTTGGAACTGTACTTGGCCTTTTGTTGTGATGGAGGGACTCACCATCAACTAAGTAGCATTCACTAGGCAAGGGACATGGGTTCCAAAACTCTGTGAATGGAGAGAGGCTGGGGACAAGTATTAATACTTGGTGGCATGGGCCCCTTGGTGAGGGCCTTACATGCTAATTGCACTTTCTCCTCTCTCCACTGTGGAATATCAGAGCTAATTTTGATTCTATTAGGAGTCTAGTTACAGGCTGCTGAGCTCACTTTGGGCTAATGGTGCACCAGCACTGAGGCTCCCCTACTACAAACTGAATTCACCAATGAGCTGAACTGCCTAAGAGCTGAAATCACTGAGCGTTGTGTTAAGTAGTGGGGGAGCCTGAAGATATATTGTGAAGCAGTTTGCAGGATGGCTGGAGTGCCTTGTGGACAGGCTGGTGGAGCAGTTCATAGGACAGCGGGGGCTGCTTGTGGGCCGCTGAGCGAAGCAGTTCGTGGGGCGGCTGGTGGAGTGGAGCGGAGGCCTATGGAGCTGTGGGGCAGTCAGCTTCAGATCATATAAGGTGCCCCTTACCTCTCTCTCTCCACCCCCATCTCCACCCAGGTTGGGAGGTAAAGCTCTGCAGATAAATTTTCAAACTCTGGGGCTGCCCTGACAGGGACAGAGACTTTTGGGTCATTGAACTTTTGGGACTTTGGGTGATTTGGGGTTGCTGGACTCAAGAACCAAAGGGAAAGGGCATGCCCCAATTTGCTTGGGGTGGGTTTTTGCTCATGGGTTGTGTTATGAATCCTGTTGGTGGTGTTTCCCCAACAAAATGCCACATTGTTTCTCTCTGTTATTAAAAGGCTTTTTGCTACACTCAGACTATGTGCTCGCCAGAGGGGAAGTATTGCCTCTTGGAGGCACCCAGTGGGGGTGGTATATATTTGTCCCAGGTCACTGGGTGGGGGCTCGAGCCGGTTTGCATTGTGTTATTGGAATGGATCCCCTAGATATTGAACCTGGCCCTTGTTGCTGCCAACTCTGATGGGCAGAAGGGTTACATATTTAAACCTTTAAAGCTTAAATGCTTTCACACCAAACACCTGAGACAGTTTCTTTCTCTATTATATCATTCTTCTGCAATTGTAAGCTGGTGCTTGAGCTGGAATCTCATCCTATATGGGAGGAAATTGCTGTCCAGGTGTTATCTGCCATGACTTCTCAACTCGGTAGTTCTCTTCCCCCTTTATCATCATGATTTGTTCTTCTTGACATTCTGCAAAGCTTTTTGTTTTTCTTCAGGGATTTAGGGAAGAGAGACTGACATTGGGTGGTTGGAAGGTGGGTACTGTGTTTGTCTGATGGTAGATGGTTATTAGACTGTGTACTGGCAGCACTATTGATTTTGAATTCTACTTTAATATAATTAATTTTAAAAGGGTATTAAAGGCACGGGTGTAGATGGGTATTGATGCTTTCCTAAATTAACTTATTAGAGCCAAACTTTGTCTCATAGGTCCTATACTTCTAATAACTTATGTGGATTTCCCATCATTTGTGATTTTGGTCAGAAAGACCTGATGTTTACACCTTTTGTTGCTAGAAGGCTCTGAGTGGCCATAATTTTCAATATAGTGACAGCTGCGATATCCTGGATGGTTGCAGATTTTTTATAATATCTACAAAAGAGCTAATGTCACGCCAACTTTTAAAAAGGGCTAGAGAGAAGACCCTGGCAATTACGGGCCGGTAAGCCTGACTTCAGTACTGGGCAAACAGGTTGAAACTGTACTAAATAAAAAAAATAGTCAGACACATAGATGAACATAATTTGTTGGGGAATAGTCAACCTGGTTTTTGTAAAGGGAAATCATGCCTCACCAATCTACTAGAATTCTTTGAGGGGGTCAACAAGCATGTGGACAAGAGGGATCTAGTGGATATAGTGCATTTAGATTTTCAGAAAGCCTTTGACAAGGTCCCTCACCAAAGGCTCTTAAGCAAATTAAGCAGTCATGGGACAAGAGGGAAGGTTCTCTCATGGATTGGTAACTGGTTAAAAGATAGGAAATAAGGGTAGGAATAAATGGTCAGTTTTCAGAATGGAGAGAAGTAAATAGTGGTGTCCCCTAGGGGTCTGTACTTGGCCCAGTCCTATTTAATATATTCATAAATGATCTGGAAAAAGGGGTAAACAGTGAAGTGGCAAAATTTGCAGATGATACAGAACTAATCAAGATAATTAAGTCCCAGGCAGACTGTAAAGAGCTAAAAAAGGATCTCTCAAAACTGGATGACTGGGCAACAAAATGGCAGATGAAATTCAATGTTGATAAAAGCAAAGTAATGCACATTAGAAAACATAATCCCAACTATACATATAAAATGATGAGGTCTAAATTAGTTGTTACCACTCAAGAAAGATCTTGGAGCCATAGTGGATGTTTTCAGAGAACTATCCACACAATGTGCAGTGGCAGTCAAAAAAGCGAACAGAATGTTGGGAATCATTATGAAAGGGATAGACAATAAGACAGAAAATATCATATTGCCTCTATATAAATCCATGGTATGCCCACAATACTGCGTGAAGATGTTGTCGCCCCATCTCAAAAAAAAGATATATTGGAATTGGAAAAAGTTCAGAAAAGGGCAACAAAAATGATTGGGGTATGGAATGGCTGTCATATGCGGAGAGATTAAAAAGACTGGGACTTTTCAGCTTGGAAAAAAAACAACTAAGGGGGGAGATGATAGCGGTCTATAAAATCATGACTGGTGTGGAGAAAGTAAATAAGGAAGTGTTATTTACTCCTTCTCATAACAGAAGAACTAGCGGCCATCAAATGAAATTAATAGGCATTAGGTTTAAAACAAACAAAAGGAAGTATTTTTTCACACAACGTACAGTCAACCCGTGGAAATCCTTGCAAGAGAATGTTGTGAAGGCCAAGACTGTAACAGGGTTAAAAAAAAAAAAAACTAAATAAATTTATGGAGGATAGGTCCATCAATGGTCCATCAGGATGAGCAGCAATGGTGTCGCTAGACTCTGTTTGCCAGAAGCTGGGAATGGGCTACAGGGGATGGAACATTTGATGATTACCTGGCATTGGCCACTGTCGGAAGGCAGGATACTGGGCTAGATGGACCTTTGGTCTAACCCAGTATGGCCATTCTTATGTAGTGTCCTACCCTGAGTAATACTTGAGCTACTGAAATGCTGTTGGCAATGTTCCCTATTCCTCCTCCTGCAAATAAGTGCTTAGAAGTAATTGCTTAAAAATTGTTGTTGAGTTTATAAAGAACAAACCACTCAAAACCCATCAGTACAACAAACTGCTTATGTTTTATCAGGAGGCTGTACTTCTTAAATGTTGTCTCACCTTGCTGGTTGAGATTCTCCTCAGAAGTAGGGAGAGATATTTTGTTTTGGACTTTACTTGTACGCTCTTCATCATGAGCTCTCCTGTTCTGCTCCTTTTTTATAAGTAACAGGCTCTGCATGTATCTTTTATTCTTCTCTAAAGTTATAGGTCACTTGTTGGTCGAATATATAATGGGTTGAAAGGTACAGGAATATGTAGTTTGTTAATTATTTTGTTGTTTTGCTCAATTTGGAGCCTGGCATGGAAAATAATACCTATAAGGATAACTTTAGACCAGAGTTCTCAAACTTTTACCTGGTCTGGTCCACAGCTCAGAGCACTCACAGCACTTCTCCCAGAACGTATATTAGCCTACTACACCAGTTTATCCCATGGACAAGTAATGTTAGGAAAATATACATTTTTAGCTGTCAATGCTAGAGTTGCCAACCCTCCAGGATTGTCCAGGAGTTTCTGGGAATGAAAGATTAATCTTTAAGTGATGAAACCACCAAGAATACATCCAATCAAAATTGGCAACACTAATTAATGTGACGTATGTGCTGCAAACAAGGAGCAGAGGTTGGCACCATGTGACAAGTCACTCTCTATGGAACACCAGTAATCCTCAGTCCAAGTCAGAGAGCCATTGGCCCCGTCAATATGGTGTGCTGATTACTGGGAAGTGTTTGAAATTCTGGAAGTACAAATTGGTTTCTGTATTGTGAGCATATCCTCAGTGCAGAGGAAAGGCCTAACAATTAACTTTACTTGTAACCATGCATATCTTCCCACTTGCAGACTTTTTCACGTTTTGGTGTGCTCCATGCAAGGATTTGGTGTGCTCCATGCAAGGAAGCTATTATAAATAAAGAGGAAGAGAAACTCGATCTAATGTGCACATGCTATGAAGACATGTCTAAGATCTATCAGAAACTAGCAGCTAGATCAGGAAAGGCAACTGGTCTCATCAATGTTATTATACAACTTTTCAGTCTCGCCAGTAGCTTGGCAGGTAGCATATGACTTAAATGAAATGAAATTTGGAGCTAACCAAAACAACAGTGGTGCAAATGAGCATGCTTATGTGGAATCTGAAAGGAGAGCTAAATGTAATGGAATTGCTTGATATTAATGTTGTTTACGTAGAGGCTTCCATCAGATGTGGGCCCCATTTTACTGGGCACTGTATGAATGGAGAGTCAAATTTTCAAAGGGGCTTGACACGGACAATTGGGGACAGGTTTTCAAGACAGTTTACTCCTATTTAGGCATCAAAACAAGTGGCCAAACTTTCCAAAGAACTCAACACATTGGGTGCTGAATGATTTGGAAAATTTGGCTCAATTTATGGGTACATGCCCCCTTCCACCCTTGATAATGTGGTCCTGAGCTTTTTTAAATATCTGGGCCATAATAAATGACGCTCCCTGCCCCAATGAGCTTACAAACCATATAAGATATCACTGAGTGGAGGTATTACAAGAGCAATGCTGCTACAGCAGTATGTAATTGCAGGCTGCATTAAGCCTAAGAGAATGTGAGCAATCTATGCAATAGTAAATGAGAAATGACAACATTGAGGTTCTGCTTTAAAACCTAAGCTAATGTTCTTTAAGTTAAGAACACTAATGAAAAAAGGAGGAAATAAAGCTACAATGCAGAACTACATATATTGCATGTTCTTTGTACATGCCAAAAAAAATCTGTCTTTGCTGTATACAGATACAGATGGCAAAGCTTAAATACTCAGTC
The DNA here is from genome assembly GCF_965140295.1 of Lepidochelys olivacea. Classification (NCBI taxonomy): domain Eukaryota; kingdom Metazoa; phylum Chordata; order Testudines; family Cheloniidae; genus Lepidochelys; species Lepidochelys olivacea. The sequence goes on along the minus strand of NC_140412.1, from coordinate 127,937,662 downwards.
TTTTCCTTAACTCACCTAAATATGTAACCCAACAGGTTCTATTTAACTAAAGAATTAATTGAGAATTGTATTTCTCTTACAGAGAGGAAATGACTCTGGATTGCTAGAGAGACATCAAAACCTTTGGTGAATTAACAAACAGTGTTTATAATGAGCACTGTTGCTAGCTGGTGGAAATATGATGTGTAGTTTACAAATGATCAGATAAAATGGGTGCTTCCATGTTCTGTAAATGATAACATTAATTGAAGAATTTTCATTTATCTCCAAACTAGTAACAGCCAGCAGCTATTCAGCTGTCCTTGAATACAGGAAATGCAACGCATTCAACCGGTTTGTATGATATATTGGGGCACCTTTCAGTCTCCTCACCTGGAAGTGAGATCATGTTAAATCTCATAAGTTAAAAGGAGGGTTAGACTGAAGGTAAACCCAGGGTGTTTGCAGGAAGATTATGTAGGTGGCATTCTTGCACTCAGCAGGTCATTTTTCTCAGCTATAGTATTTTGACACTGCATATGCCAGGCTCCCTCAACCCATCTGTGGTCACTCTGGAGTGCCTCAAAGATCCATTTGTTCTACTTCTTCCAGGTATGGTCCAGTGACTTTTAAGTTCCACATATGAGGAGCTTCTGGAAAGCAAAGGGTTGAGGTTATTTGTCCATTCCTTCTCTTGCATACAGAACTATAGAGTAGAGGATGCCAGAAGAAAAAAAAAAACTCTTGGTTTCATTCCCTTTGTCCTAGCCCATTTAAAGCATACTCCATTGCCTTCTAGAGTACACTAGTCTCAGGTCAAAATATTTTTGTAAAGCCTAAATTTAGGCTATTACATCTGGATTTAGGAATTTGCTTCACTGATTTTTCAAAGCAACTCCAACTGAATTCATATCAGAATTCCAATGGGAGGATTCAGAAACATCATGCCTTATATTCTGTTTTCCCGAAGCCTATATAGTCATATATGTCAATGTAAAAGTGGATGTAAAATGCTACCAAATGAGATTTTTATACCCGCTTTGCTGTGGTGCCTTTGTCTAAACAAGGTGCACATAGAGTTAATTAGGCCCATTTTTTCTATTTGACGTCCAAATGATATTTGTGATGCCAAATAGCCATACTTTTCACTCTCAGCCACCAAAGCACATGTATTTGACTAATATAAAGCTGAAAAATGAGACGCAATGTAACAACTTACAGACTTGTTTGAAAATTCTATGGCTCTTATGTCTGTGAAAGGCTCATATAGGTGGAGTCACTTGTGGTGTGGAATAAGCAGTGTGTGTCCTCAGCCATGCATAGATTGGGGATACACAGGAAATGACACTGGACATCCTGAAGGTTTGTATCCAAATATAAATGTTTGTATGCTGCCTCATAGCACCCCCACAACCTCTTGCAGCCACTGACTTCCCTCAGTGAAACCTGCATCTGAGACTTTAATGAGGAGGTCAGAAAGCAAGCCGTGTAATTAAGGCAACTTAGGTCATCAATGACTCACAAGGTTGTTTTGGTGTCCATTGTGTATCACAAGAGTAGTTGTTCCCAAGCTCTGTCAGTTTCTTCCGGTCATACTTTTTTCATCCTGACATAAGTGCTCTGCTGAATGGAGAGGTTAATAGCAGCTATGCAATGGTAGGGGATCTTTACTGAATACTAAAATTGTGCTTGGCTTCTACAAACACATTGGCTCAGGGAACCTGCTTTCCTTTGTTATTTTTTCCCTTGATTACACAGCGCAGTTCTGCATGAATTTTACCTATGTGCTCTCCTCTGCACAGAGCAACAGAGTGGAGCAAATAGACTGTAGACATTTAGTTTAAAAAAATGCTTGCTGAGATGAAGATTTCAGTTCTCAGTTTTTCATGTCCTCTAACAAGCCTGTGCTAAGAGATGACTGTTGAAGCATGACCTGCATATTCCTTTTAAGTCATCATAGCCGAATGATCTCCACACAGACTATTCAACTTTCAGATTATGCATTGGTCAAATGAATACTGCCTTTGAAACCATGTCAGTTAAAAAGGTTAAAATTTTCTCTCTTCGATTAAGACTCATATGTCCCTAGATTTAGATTTCCACCAGTACCATCAAGTATTCTGTATTCATCATATGTAACTGAAGATTTTTTTAATAAAGTTTGGAAGCAGTCTTTCTTAGTATAAGCTTATCCCTCAGCCTAATAGAACTTTTTCCCTTTTTGGTGGTGGTTTTTTGTTGTTGTTGTTTTGACTACTGCTTCTAAGCTTGTTTGTATGAAAGTTTTGTATAAGCACAACATTGCTAATACAGTAATTCAGTTTCAACTATTTTGAAAAATTTATTTTCGCTTTCAACCATCTAAAAGATGCATGTGCATCCTTGTTACTTTTCATATGCCCACAAAATCCCTATCCTTATGAAAATGTGCACTTAGATGTGATAACATCAGCTATTTTCCTATGCAATAGTTAATAGAACCACATCATAAAACTGAAAGTTTTTATTTATTCATTTTAACATTTATGTGTTCACATAAAGCTCCCTTAGACTACTCTGGACCATTGTAGTGGTAAATGACAAATGAAATTATGACACCCTTTTTTTATTGGTGCATGTTAACCAAACTAGTACTAAAGCTGTAAATTTATCTGTTACGTTCACTGACAACCATCTCAGTAAACAGTTCTTTAAAAAAAAAAAAAAAAAAGCAAGAGAGACAAGATAAATTATTAATATTTTATTTTATGGCAGTAATAAAAATCATTAAAATAACAAACTGTGATACTTATTTATATTTATTGCTCCGTTGCCAACCTATAAAAAAAGTTCCTTGGTTTATTTGTCAAATTAAAAAAGTGTTTTTAAGGCTGCTCTATAGAGTAGGTTTGCAGTCTCAGCATAATGTAATGTTTAGATATGTCAGTACATTTACAACTGCCTTTAAGTTGGGCATTAGCAGAGCTCCATTTCATGTACATCAGGATAAATAAGCATGAGAATGGGTTACAAAAATAGTAGAAGTACGGTCGGATGTCTATTTGGCAAGAAATGGAAAATACTTAAATATAATAGAATCCACTTAATGGTTTTTATATGTCCATCAAATGGTTCTGAGTCACTTGCCAGTTGAGACAATGCCAGGTTTAGAAAATCTTGCTGGCATTTGTCCTTTGAGCTCAGGAAGAATGACTACACTGAAAACTGCCTATAGCTGTCTTTTCAATATTGTGCATGCATGCACGTGCACATGTGTATATATAATACTACATTTAGTACATAAACATTTTGGCGTGGTTGATTTCTCCAGAACTGAAATCATTCTTTGTGAGTCCTGAGCAGAAAAAAGACATTTAGTGTAAATACTTTTGTCTTTTTGTTATTGCTATAGATTTTTCCATAGTCTTGCAGATTTGGATAGCTAAAAGACAGACAGGAGGAAGCAAGCTTGCTAGACAGATTGCTCCCCTGCACTGGAGATTATAAACTAAATAGGATGTGGTGTTTTAATGGGATATAGCACATTTTATCTACAGGTCATTAGTTTGAATTTAGGCCAGGATGCTAGTGACCCAAGGTAATTTTCATCAGACAATTGCTCGGTGACCTTTAAATTGGTGTTTTCAGCCCATTTTCTTACAAACGGGGTTGTAATTCAAGATGGTAGGTAAGTGCCATACTTAATGGCAGTCTGAAAAAGTCTAAGGTTTAAGTGGGCATGGAGTGAGAGCTACCCTTTCAACCCTAAAGTTTGTTCCTCAAGGTTACATTTGAAGTGCATTGGCTGAGAAGTGATTGTGTACCTTGCACTGCCAATGCCGTAATCTTTTTGTGTGTGGCTGAAAGATTTCAGTCTCTATCTAGTCTTGTCATTTTAACACTATTCCTCCCCCTTCCCTAAAAAAATAAATGCAGATAAAACTTTAAAAAGTCAACTCAGCCCAGTCTATATTAAATAAATGTATTAGTCTCAGTCCAGTTCATAATGGATAGTTGTCCATGTCAGAAAGTCACCATCCCAATTGGCATTAATTATGACCCTTTTCAAATGACTTGGCAGTTCATCAAATGGCTTTGAAAATTGACTTGCACTCTCTGCCCTATATCCGAGCTGAGACACATTAATGGGGTACTGGGGGGAAGCTTGCCTAGTTGTTACCAGTGCTGAGTAAGGGCTAGATTCCATTACTCTTAGAAGGAAATTGATGGGAATGCATGTGGCTTAAAGTGCCACTCATTGTGAGGAAGAATGGCCAAATCTGACTTTGAGTAAATTGCACCTGATGTCCATCTTCTCTTACAAGTATTTAATTCATGTACAAACAGTGTTTCAATAACAAATTTTAATATAATCTAAAGAAAAAATCCATACAAGATTGACAAGTATCAGCCTACTAAATTGAACAAATGAGATGTTTATAAGCACAAGGGGCCAGTTTCTGTTGCCCTCATTTTGAGAAATGCCATATTTCCCTGGTGGTCCTTTTGAATTCAGTTGTACTACCCATACACTAAGTGAGTAAGGGTGTCAGAATGTCTGTCTATATACACAACAATTTCATTTGTAATGTATTTAGAAATGACAGTGACTTTGGATTCCATTATTTGGAGAGAAAGAGAGAATCTCCCAGGAAAGTTTAGGAAATTTCAGTTTAGCCTTTTGCTTAGGTACCCTTGGTCCATTTTAAGGAAGTGTAACCCATGGTGCTGTCTAGGAAACACCTCCCTGCCATAATAATGGAACATGATTTGATTAGACACCCCTCTCATTAGAACAGCGTGTATAGAATGTTTAGACATTCAAGTAGGATGCTATTAAATTTTAAAACTGTGTCTGATTCACAAAGATGTGGATTCAAGCAACCCCATACTGTTCTAAAACAAAAGAGTATAATTTTGAGATGGAACTCATAAAAATGCATGTCTTAATTATTCAGAAAAACAGAAAAATAAATACCAATAAGAAGCTTGCAAGAGAACCCCCATTGGCTGTGTACCAATTTATTTGTGCTCCTTGGTAAAGTATAACTTGAACACTGATGAATCTGTTGAGCCCACACTGGTGATTAATACACTTTTGTGAAGACCAGTGGCCCAAAATGACTTTCCACAGTAGAACAAGATTAATTCTCTATTCAGGGTGGAAGATCGCATACAGTAAACATGTGGTGGTGATGAGGCATGAGTAAGGGAAGAACTGAGGGATTATCTTTATCATCACTGTTGACAGCTCATCCATGTACTGCTTAAAAATAGATTTAAAGCCATAGCCAGCATTTAGGTGAACAAAGCTGCTGCACAATAACTTTTTCTTATATTTAAATAGTTCCCATGCTCATCTTAATGGTGACTATTTTGTGTTTGGTCTGCATCTGTTTTACTCTCTAATTTTCTGCAACCCGAATCTTTTGAAAATATGCGTTAGAGCTGGGTTTGGCCTTTTATATTGTTCAAGCTTAGTCAGCACTTTAGGAAATTATGTCCACAGAATCACTGCAATCAGAGATGAAAACTGTACTTGATCATTTGTGTTAACTCATTTTATGGAGAGGGCTGAATTCCATTTTGAATTATTCTCCGCAGGCTGCATTGCAAATAGAGGATCAATCAACATGTGTTAAATAACTATTAAATGCAAAATTCATTCCAAAGACCACTATCCATTTTAGTTCAATGTTACTTTTATAAATGAAGGGCTCAATCTAGAGGCCACTGAAATCAAAGAATGTCTTTCCATTGATTTCAGTGGGCTTTGGATCAGGCCCTTAATGAACAAACGGGGAGTTAAGGCTCTCATAGTAACCTTAGTTCACCACATTGCATCATAAATGTATATCCAAAGCTATCTAGTAGATAAGTTCATTGTGTTTATGGCTCAAGTGCAACTCCACATTTTATTAACAATGTATTTATGGGTACACTCATTAATAACATATCGTTATCACTCTCTTGTTTGGGACAGGAAACCATTTGGAACTTGATAACATTTGATGTGCAAGACTTTTTTTTATAGCTTTACATCTGCATCATTTGATTTCTTTATATTGGATATAAGGTATGTAAACTAATATTAATGAATGGTAAATGTACTATATGTTGGGTTATTGATTTCATTTTCCACTTTAGTACCTTTTCTAGTAGAGAATGTTTATACAGATACTTGTCGCATAAAATTATAATGAAAGTTATTGCTTTTCTTCCTAGATATGAAGCCAAATTCTGGCATTAAGATAAAACAAATAAATGCTAATGTGTGCAACGGAATATGTATCTTATATAGAGCTTGATCTTGTGAGGTAGTGCCCAGTTCCCTCAATTCTGTGACACAGCAGAAGATGCTCAGTACTTTGCATGTCCATGCCCATGCCCACAGTGCATATCATAGCACATTTTCAAAGTATGGGTGAACTTGTTCAGGTTAAAATAAAATCCAAGTCAAATCATGTCAGGAATCAGGGCCTTCCAAAGAGCCAATCTCCAGACAACCTAACATGTGCATCTGGCATGTAGTATCTACCTGATTGCCTATTCTGCCTGACTGGTTGGAAGTGTCAGAAGACCAGCTCTTAAACTCAACAACAGCAGCTCAGTGGCTGATCAAAGCATTCAGCCACAGCTGTGATAACTCTGACTCCTGCCTTGTTCCTGTCTTGGACCCAACCCTGCCTTGCATCATTCCAGGTGACAGACCCTCAGCTCTGATGTATGACTTCTGATTTTGGCTCTGACCCTTGGCTCTGGCATTTGGCCTCTGAATCTGGCTATGACCCATGGCTCTGATTCCCGACTATTGACTCCTGCTCTAACCACTTGGCCTGACTCCTTCTCTAACCACTGGAGAAAACTGCCCATGTACTGGTCACTGACAAATGGAACCTTTCATGAAGGTTCAAAATATTCAAAGTATTATTTCCTCATTATTGTTCATTTTCATGAATATCCAGATTTCTTCTAGCCAGGTTTGGAAGTGAAAGTCTAAAATACAAGAAGAGGGATTTCCAATCAGACTGAGAACAGGGAACATCTTGGCAATCTCAGAGAAGAACCTGTTTGGTCCCATGAAATTTATAGCCCAGTCTTGTAGGGAGACATTGATAGGTTGGATAAGGTTCACGTCAGCATCCTAACATGAAAGCGCTTTTCAACCCCCTCACTCTCTATGGTTGGCTTTTTGTTTTTGTATTTTCATGTTGAAAAAGGATTCACAAATGTATGTTTTTGGAAATGTTTGGTGAAGATATTAATTATTTCTTTAGCTATTTCACAGAAATGCAGCATAATCTGCTTACAGTTTTAAACCACAGTGATTTAATGCCTGGAATTAACAGTAAGAAGACAGTATAGCTATCAATAACATTAAGATGAACATGGATGGGTCATTGATGAGGGCTATAATTCACAGACTAACATCCTGTCAATGGTGAAGAAAGAAAAGTGGGAAACTATTTTACTTCAGATAGTTAATCTATCAACACCCTAAATTATATAGAGAAAAATAATACAACTGAACAAAAGGGAGAGAGATATTCAAAGTATGAGGGGAAATTATTGTTAGAAGAATTTTAGTGGTATATTCAATGAGTTATGCAGATGCAATATTAGACTAGGACAGATATATGGGATGGGGAAATACTTCACAATCTTCCTAATCATTTTTATTAGTTTGTATATGTTTTGGAATGAGCTTTTAAAAATGAAAGCCTGTTTGCCCTATATGAATGCTAAAGACCTCATGTTTGATATGAATAGGGTTTTTATTTTATTTTATTTTAATTTAATTTTATGTGTCTCCTTAGCTAAATGTTCCCTTCCTCTACTGCTGAGCAGTGTGTTGTCTCCTGGTTGGTTTCCATCATCCACCTTCGTGGTGTTGATACAGTAGTTGGGATATAAAAGAGATCAGAATACTTTGGGATTAAATGAATTCTACAAATTGAATATATTTTATTTTAGTGTTGTTTTAAAACTCTGTCGTCTTAACTTGAAATTACTTCAGACCCAGAAAAAAATGTAACATTTGTATTACTTTGATTTATGTTTGTAGCATAATATAAAATTCAAAATTTTGCTGGTCACAAATTTGGCTGGCAAATGAATGTTTTTTTGTCTGTACCTGTGCTCTGTCATAGGTCTCTCTCTCCCTGTGTGTGTGTGCGTGTGTGTCTTCCACTCCACCTTGGGACCTCCTCTGTGTTGCCAGCAGTCTTCTCCCTCTCTATTTCTGTTTCATCTGGACACATTGTTTTCCCTTGACAGTGAATTGTAATGACTGAGAGAACTGTCAGAGTTGTATTAGACACTGAAGTTCTCTCTGGTGCTTCTGAGAACAATCTAAAACAATATAAGAATTCCTACTGAGCTCAATGGTGTGAAGAGTACAATAATACTCCATCTTAACTATGATTCATATCCCGTCCTTCGCTCATTTGTTGCACTTTATGGCAATACTGATATGCATATGTAAGCAGATAAACATAGACAAATGGTACTCTGATATGAAATTGTAAAATTGGACTGGAAATAGATTGTTCAGGAGAGCACATCTGTCATCATAAAAAAGATCTCTTGAAATGTAGTATAACAAAGCCATAAAACACTGAAGTTCCACAGGGAGCCGAGAGGCACTCACATGCCATGATGATTGGCTCCAGCATAAGAACCTTGGTAGGTATGTAAAAAGGAAAAGATTTATTGTTCACCCTGTATACAAGAGCTTTTTAGCATTGTATGTTCTAGGGTTACCTCTAAGAATAATTACATCCAAATGGTATCTGCCTACACACGTTTGAATGGAATACATAAAAGCCCTTTGCCATTTACTAGTATGTAAAGCATACAGTACAACAAACACAAGGCAAACCGGATCTGGCTTTTAAAAAGCTGGAGGGTGACTGCTGCATCTTGTACAAGGATCTGTATGCTTGCAAATACTTTACATCAGATCCTGGTTGGAAGCTGGCATTTTCAAAGGTCATGAAGCTCCTCAGCACTAGTCAATTACTGAACAAAGGGTACCACTGACAGTTTTAACACTGTGGCTGAATTAGCTGAGCACTTGCTGAGACAATCAAACCTTTTCACCAAAAGCAGCCTGACAAACTCTACAAGATTTCTGCCAAAAGTTTCAAAAATCAGACCACCATCACCCATAAACTTTCTTTTGCTGCATTTTCAAGGTTTTTTTTTTTTTTAAAGGAAAAAATCACAATAAACAATGAGAAAACAGCAGTGTTCTCTATTGGCTTGCACCTTGTAAAGTTACGTACAGCTGTGTTATCATTCTGACCTGGTGGTATTTTATCAGTTCCTTGCACAAGTGAACTATGGAGCCTAAGCACTGATGAAAACATCCAACATTTCTAGTACTGTACATTGCTGTAAGTCGCTGGCTCAGAGGGCTATGGTATGCTACTTACAATCTTTCAATGGAGAGTGCATCATAATTACAAGGGGGCAAAAACAAGACAAAATGTTCTTTTAGGGGGGCAGGGGCAGGAAAGGGGGAAAAAGTGAAGGAGATAAAAGGCCCAGTATTGGGGTTTAGTTTGTAGCACTGGATGTGTTTGCAAGGAAACATTATCAACTAATAGAATACGTGTATACAGATCATTGTGTGGTATTTATTTATTTGCACTAGAGATAGTGAAAAGGGGAAGCAGGAAAAGTCTATTAAACTTACAGTAGCACTTTTTATTTTTACTTATCTATGTTTCACCACCAAGCAGTCAGCTGTATGAGGAAATTGTTTTTATTGTCTTTTCCATCTGAGTTATATAGCTGACGCAGACTGACACAGAGGCTGATTCTGTGTTCTAAAAGCTAACTCTTGGCTATCAGTTTGTCATGGGTATGGGACACCAGATCCTTTGTATCCATGAGTAACCCATAATATTCAACACAATTTACATTTTGCTTGAAACATTAATGATGATTTGCACATGCATGTTTTCACTAGTTTATTAAACATACCTATTGCATGCATGTAAATTATTATTATTTGCATTCTAGTAGCACCTAGAGTCTCAACTGGCTCTAGGAATCCATTGTGCTAGGTACTGTGCATATACAAAGTAAGACTTTCCTTGCCTGTAAGAGTTGACATAATCTAACTCTTTCTGTTATATACAGACACATCCATGTACACACTCAGACAAATGTTGTTTTAGGTATAATAATTATCTAGAAGATGGTACCATTTGTTGGCTTCCTCAGACAGTGGGTGATGTAAAAAGTTCATTCAATCGCTAGACAGATTTACCAGTTATAGACATATTCCCCATTTTAAGCACAGAGAATATCTCTAAAAACAGAATGGATTTTTTAAGTCTACCCGCAATGTCTATTCATTTGTCTATAACTATTCATATAAGTAAAAATCAAAATTATATAAGAAAGACATTTTTGAAAGCACTCAAGCTAGTGAATCTGTCTACGAAGTAAGCTTCTTGTGTGCATGAAGTATTTTAAATGTGTGAACACAAAGAGGCAGGGAGGGGATAGGGTAGACCAAAAGGTAAAACCAGAACTGTTGCAAATTTTTTCATACATGCCAGAATTCACCTGAAATCAAAGTGAGTCTGAATTCTATTTTTTTCCCACAAACCTCTGCCCATTTTCACCTTGAACCTGGGGTGATGGTGTTCAGACATCCCTTTACCTCCTATATGACTCACCCCTCCCAAGTATCCCCATCCCTGAAAGGTCCTTTCTATTATTTGTCTTTGGAAGAGGGATCTAGATGTCAAGCTGTCTGGAGTGGCTCATGACCATGTGTGCCAACCTCAGGGCAGACTGTTACACATGAACCCCAAACTGGCTGAGTGTTCTATAATTATATATCACCAACCAAGTATCAAGTGTGAACTCCTTAAGCACTATAACAGCCTTGACGTGGAATCACAGACAGTTCCCTTGGGCACTCCTGCCACATAGGCTAGCTATGCTTTGTGATAGATGATCCCTTATCATCCCTTATCCCAAAAATCACATTGATATTCAGGTTACTCCCAGTCCCAAAGGACTAGTCACTTACCCCAGGTCAATAACACCCTAGATGCCTCAGCAATGACAACACTTGTAGCCAATCCTATAGTAAACTCACTAAAGATTTATTAACTAGAAAAATGAGTTATTTACAAGTTTAATGCAGGTAAACTTACACACACAGACACACAAATGAGTTGGACTTGGTTCCAAAAAGTAATGGAAACTGCTGTAATGTGCAAGTTTTGTATGTTCTTGTGACAGGACACTATCAGTAACATCCAGATCACTGATATTGCTACAGCCTAAAGACAGCTGCAGGCCCAGCTGCAGGCAGTTAACCTTTCTTTTGGGGGATTATGACCACCAGCATGGTAATCAGTGGACAAACAATGTTAATGGGAGGATATAAGTAGATGGAAGAGGAAGCAAGGGGAGAGCTCAGAAAGAAAACTCAGAGGATGAGCTTGGGCTGAAAAGCGAAGTCTTCAGGGGAAGCCCCCTTTGCTCTAAGCCTGTATTATACTGTGATAATTTGTAAGGAAAAAATAAATACATAAGTTGGTGAAAGGATAACAACCTGGTGTGTGTTTGTGATTGTGAGACCGTGCAAACAGGCCAGGCAGTGGAGTACACCGAGTAGTGAAGAGGCACCTTGTGACAGTCCTTTAGGGCTACCCCAAACTAAGTAGCTTGGGGTTCCTTTGCTTAAGCTTAGAAATACTGCCCTTTGCAAATTTCAGGCAGCATAATAATACAGTTCCTTCTTTTCATGGATATTTATTCCCTTCTCCCAGAGTTCAAACTGTGATGAGATGAGAGTTTGTGCATGTCCCCTCTTTGTGGGTGTGGGAGGACCAATCAACCAAGTCTTTTGTCCACTGATGTTTCACAATGGTTTCTCCAGTGTCTATAGGCCTTCTTTGGTAGGTCAGGAAATGACACCTTTTGTAGTAAACTAGCATTTCACATTTGGTAATGCTTCTCTCCTGACTGTCAGGGTTTCCAGTTACATAGCAAACACTTTTAATGTTACCTTATAATACGGGCTCAGATATTATAAGCGAGATCAATTCTTGCAGATACCCATGAACATTTCATAAAGTCCAAACACTAAACGTATTCATACAAACTGAACATTCATTTTAACAATGGTAGCACACAGGTGTGCCAGACTTGCTTCCAACTATACACTTGTCAGTGTTCAGTGAGGCCTAGGGACCTGGGCATGAGCTGTTGTCTAGTCTGCTAACATCACACCAAGCTCTACCCCTCTCCCATGAAGTCTTCCTGAGCCGCTGGCTCACTACTTGCTCTTTGGGGACAATGGGACACTTCCCTCTCAGGGTCTTTGGGTAATAACTGGTTTTCAGGTACTGCTCACAGTTCTTGCAATATCTTTGGAAGAGGGTCATAATGTGAACCCCTCTACCTCTGACCCTCTTACAGGGCAGGAGAAGAACAGGGACATATTTCGAATCACACTGTTAGCTGTTGAGGAATGATCCCTGACTATGGCAGAGATGACCCATAATCCTCAGTGCACAGTTGCTAGGGAACACATCCCCTCTAACATATCAAATGTTAAGGATGGTGGAATTCAAGATGAGGCAGAAGGCAGGGGCTACAGAGGACGAAGGCATTTTGCTAGAGGTTTGAGTTCATGCAGTGGCTGAGTTAACACATTTGTTTGTTCCATTGTCATTGTCTTTTAAATTGAGTTTTAGTTCAGTTATTAAAATCAATAGGGATTGGAATAAACCAATAGAAATTATATCTGAGGATTTAAGAACTTGGAGCAAAAACAAAATCTCTATTTTGGGGGAGTTAGGTGCGAATTGTTTCTGAACATAGTAGTGCTCAGTTGTCCCTCCCCTTTATCTTACCTTGGCCTCTCAGTTTCTTAGGTGTCTTCTGAAAGTAATCAGCCCTGTCTGTGCCTCTGGTGCAGCTACCATGCCAACTGCAAAGCAGGGGATGGATCCTGTTCCCACTGAGAAAATGGCAAAACTCACATTGGCATATACTCTATACATCACACTCGGAATAAAAGCCTTATGCACTCAAGTCATTTTGATTTGTTGGCTGTTCTCTCTTGGGTCTGAGTCTGCTGATTCATAAGACATGAACTGAATCTCTTCACTGACATTGTATGGAAACACAGACATCATGATGACCTCTATAGATATCTATCTCATATATATCCCACCCATGCAACAAAGATATTGGACCTGGCCTACAGTTCAGTTCACTATTAGTACAGGGCACTGTCCTTAGGGTTACTGAGTACCCTTGAATGTTTAAATCTGTGACAACTCTCACTTCACTGCAGGGTAGACATATGTAGCCATTTTCAGCTGACATAATTATTCAGGATCACATCAGATCAACCAACCACGCTTCAAAAAATCTGTCTCTCCTTACACAGCAAGCCTATATATTCATCTTCAATTTGAGAAGAGCAATCTATCTCACACTCAGCTGATTGCTCATTTGGCAGTTGTCACAGACACAGTAAAAAGTACAGCATCTGTGATGGAGAAATGATTCTGGAAGCTCCATTCAGTGATCATCCAGGTGGTGTCCAGCAGGAAACATACATTTCTACTTTGCCTTCTTAAGTGTGATGGCATCCGGTAATGAGGCATTCTCATGAGTAAAGTGAAAAATGGAGTACTTGAAAAGAGTCATACTGAATAAATGGCTGAGACAACAGCTCTTTATGCACCATTAAGTCAGGGCTCTAGACCATGCAAAAGATACTTTGAAGTGGTGGATGATAAATCAAAGAACAGCAGCCATGCCTGGTACTAGACTCACAGACTGGAAAAGGATGTGAGGGACATCTCAGTTTAAGGCATTTGTTCCAAAGAAGGGGTAGTGGAGGGGGGAAAACCAGCATAGTTTTCCTGGTACTCAGCAGTCTGACATGTCCTTCTGAAAATGCAGTCTGTTTTGAAAGAGCAACACATCCTAATGACAGATAGCATTAAACCAATGGCATCCCAACAGGAAATATGGGAACTGGAAGGATATGCAAACTCCCGAAAGCAATGATGCTGTTGCAGTGGGCAAAAGCCTGCTCTATACATTTGACAGAGTACAGTTTGTCCAGTGCCTCTTTTCTGTTGACAATGATAAAATGAGAAGTTGTCCCATTCTGTCTATAACCACCATAGGTTTTCTGAGCCAGTGAAAACATATTTCCATCCATCCCTTCAGGTCAGAGATAGAGCTGATATTTCCTTGAAGGTATTTGAGTACTTCTATTGGGACCACACTGCTTGATTTTTAAAATGTAATTAATTAATTAATTAATTATTTTAAATAAAAAGTCTGCCTATTGAGTAGGAAACTACGAGGAAAGAAGGACTTGGGACAGTTTTACACACTTTGTGGGTTTCAAAAGCCTCTATCCAAAATCTGCAGTTTTGGAACAAAGTCACCTCCTATGTAAAGAGAAATCATGCCTCAGCAATCTATTAGAATGCTTTTAGGGAATCAACAAACATGTGTACAAGGGTAATCCAGTGGATAGCGTGTACCTGGATTTTCAGAAAGCCTTCAGTAAGGTCCCTGTTCCAAGGCTCTTTAAGAAAAGGAAGCTCTAACCACACACCTACTACACAAGGGCTGTGAGCAAGGTCAGTGTAGAGGACTTACTCCAGCTTCACTTTAATTGGAGAGGCGTCCACTGGGGGTATCTGGATGGTGTTGTTCCTATCCCCTAAAGACTCCAGAGCAACTGACAAACAATCCCTAAGAGTTTACTTTAGACCTAATAGCAGCACATTTCTCCTACCCTTCAAATAGGAAGAACAGAATTATAAAATTGCGGCATTCAGAAAACATTTTTCAGCACCTTGATAATACATACAGTCAATCAGAAAAAACTGTCCAACACTGAGTGACATCAAACATAACTCACTATTCAGTTAAGCATTTGGTTTATCAATCACTCATGAACCATGTGCATTGTGTTAACTCAGATCATACTTGCCTTCTTGCCAAATGCTATGCCAGATTTTTGACTACATAAATGGATATGTGTGATGTGCTTTCATTCCCGCTCTGCCAATTTAACTGCCTTCTCTTTTGAAGAAAAGAATGATGGGGAGGGTTTGAACACATTTTTGTGAATTTATATGAAAGTCATTAAAAGTAGCTATGTTTGCTAGGAGAGTGCATAGGTTTAACAGGGTAGAAGTCAAAGCTTATCATATTAATCGGAAAACTAACTATTGGAATGGTGTGGTCAACAAAGGTCAGGCGCATTGGACAAGAAGACAAACAAGCAACTCCAATGGTGACACTACTAGCAGCCCATAATATTAGAGGCACGAGCCATTGCTTTCCACCCTCAGAGAAATAGGAAATCAGACTCCACAGAGGGAAAACTATGCAAACAAAACAAACTTTTCTGCACTCAAACTCATCACTTATTTCCAAAAGTTAAATAATTAGCATTACATCTCAACTGGATATTCAGATTGTCACATTATTTGACTGTTTAATACATAGTTTGCTAAATAATCCTGGTAAAACTGATTATTTAATGAGCAGGACATATGGCAACGATAGTCTGACGATTGGAAACAGCATATTATTATAACACTTTATTCTGTACATTAAAAACTGACAAAATATTGATTGCATATTGAAATGTATGGGAGACATGCCACTACCCACCAATCCTCTTGGGAAAAATCTGAACCAAAAGAAAAAAGACTGAATACAACATATTAGGCAAAATCCTGACCATGCATTGAACTGGCAAGGAACAAAGCCAAACCAGATAGGAGTCATATTTTCAGGGAGTGGAGACATTAGCAGCAGCTGTAAAACTGTTTTACTTTCACCAATCCCAACCCCTATTCCTAGTTTTGGAATCCCTAGCTCCATGCTGCTTTATGGTTCCAGGCAACTTGGACCAGTCTGATAACTCTGAAATAGAGTTACCAGCTTGTGAGAGGGACCCACTGGGGATGGAAGTAGAGAAGGACAGCATAGTCTCCTGCAATCTTAGTGGTATGCCCACCCACAAGTACTATTTTATTTTTTCAGGATTCTGAGTGAACACTGCTCCCTGAAACCCTCTAATTTTCCTCTTTTTTCCCTCTAAAGTTTCCTCTTTGAGTGTATACTGAAGCCTCGGGAATGCAGTAAACTTCTGTGGCATCTGGGCAGTTGAGAGGAGGGTCAGAGTTAGTGCCAGTTGAAAATTTTCCATCTAAACAATTTTTTTAATTGAAAGTTGGGGGTGGGGTGGGGGAGGGTGACTAAATTGCTTTGTCAAGTGTCAGCTTTTTGAGGAAAACCTCCATTTTCCATTTGAAAAAGGACACCCCAAACCCCAAATATTTAGTTTAAAAACCAAAATATTTTAATTCAGACATGCTACCACGCTGCCTCATGGTAGTTGTATCTTGGTTTCCTCATATTCCTATTCTTCTCTATGGTCCTAGCTTCCCAGTTGGACTACATCTCCCATGATGACACCTGGCAAAAGAGTACTATGATGCACAACCTCCCTTCACCAAGAGGAAAGATCATAGTGCATTATAAGATGTATCTATATCTATCTACCTACCTATCTATCTATCTAGTCCAAGTAGACTAGAGGAGGAGAGGGGGAGGAAGCATGATGTAACCATGATGTAGTCCAACGAGGCACCATAGCATATTTTTGAATTGTACAATTCCTGAATTGTTGTATTTTGGGTGGGGATTTTTTGTGTCTCCCTCGTGCATCCCTCCCCTCCCCCCAGTCACAATTTTCCTCAAGGAAAAGAAACATTTTCCCATCTAACTAGTCAATTTACAAACAGGACTGGTTGAGAAGGCAGGGAACTCTCTCTTTTTGGGCGCCATAGTTCCAGGTACAGAGTAGCTGAGGAACTTCTATGCACTCCCTGTTCTGTTGGTCTGATTCTCATCAAAACAAGGCAGTCTGGCACAAAGTTCCTCTTCATGATAGAGAAGGGCCTGAGCACTTTGTAAGATATGACCTATTAATATTTATTCAGTAGAAGAACTGGTAAATGTGTTTTTAAAAAGGACTTGGTGCTGGAGGAAGGGACCGAGGAAATGAAGTGAAAAAAATTAATCAACAAATAATGAGCCAGCATAAGAATGAAGGATAACCAGACATGAGCCACGGTATAAAAACACATCCCTGCCATGAATGAAAGCACAAACGTAACGGGAAAAATACATATGCAATTATGAACAAATAGTTTGAAGAACCACATTTCAAAATGTAGAAATGTACAGTGTGCTTGAAATGGAAAAAAAAATATCCAGCATCATGAAGCAGACATACATTTACAAGAAAAATCCAGAAATCAAAACAGAAACTAAGAGGCAGATTAAAAACAGCCAAAGGCTTTTATATCTTCTTACCATTGGCATTGAATGGAGGATAAGACTTCATGTTTTAAAACTCTGTTTGTTAAGTCTATATCACCATGACTCGGGATAGGCTTGTACAATGTCTTCTGTTCCAGGGATTGTTTTCAGCATAAAGTAATTTTTAGGCTAATTTCCTTTTACTTAAGTTACTTTGTACTTTTTTTCTATGTTCTCTTTATTTTAAAATAAATTGCACTATCCCCTGTTATGTTGCTTGAAAGAAAAATGCCAAAGGTCGAGGTGTTTTAAGCAAGTGGATATCAGTGATCCCATTCAGATCTCAATCTGAGCAAAGTGGCAAAGTTTGGGACTGTTCTGGCCAGAACTATATCTACTTTTAGCATGTTATTTATGTAACAGACAATTAAAGAATCAAGTTGATAACTGGATGCATATCCAGTTAACTATATGAGAATGAGATTGAGTAATACAATTATAAATCAACACTTCACCTAAATGAAAGAGCTATAAAATAGCCCTGAGATTCAACTGCAAAGCAATTAACCTATTAGATTTATCCTAGAATCAAAGGACTGGAAGGGACCTTGAGAGGTCATCTAGTACAGTCCCCTGTACTCATGGCAGGACTGAGTATTATCTAGACCGGGGTGGGAAAACTTTTTGGCCCAAGGGTCACATCTGGGTATGGAAATTGTATGGTGGGACATGAATGCTCATGAAATTGGGGGTTGGGGTGGGGCCAGACATGATGAATTCAGAGTGTGAGAGGGAGTGTTGGGGCACGGGGGATGAGGGCTCCGTCTGGAGGTTTGGACTCTGGGATGGGGCTGGGGATTAGGAGCTTGGAGTGCAGGAGGGTGCTCTGAGCTGGGGTGTAGGGGTTCAGAGGGCGGGAGGGGGATTGGGGTGTGTGTTGGGGGGGAAGCTCAGGTGTGAAGGCTCTGGGCAGTGCTTAACTCAGGCACTTTCCGGAAGTGTTGGAATCCCTACTCCAGCTCCTACATGGAGGTACAGCCAGGTGGCTCTGTGTGCTGCCCTGTCCGCAGGTGCCACCCCTGCAGTTCCCATTGACTGCGGTTCCTGGGCAATGGGAGCTGTGGGGGCAACACTTGGGGCAAGGGCAGCATGTGGAGCCCCCTGTCTGCCCCTATGCACAGGAGCTGGACTGGGACTTGACACTGCTTCTAGGAGCCATGCGAAGCCACAGCATGCGTGACAAGCCCCTGACCCTGCTCCCCGGCTGGAGTGCCAGAGCCGGACAAGCCCCAGACCGTGCTCCCCGGCGTTAGCTCAAGGGCCAGATTAAAATGTCTGAAGGGCCTGATGTGGCCCCCGGGCCAGTTTGCCCATCCCTGATCTAGACCATCCCTGACAGGTGTTTGTCTAACCTCCTTTTAAAGATCTCCCATGATGGAGATTCCACAACTTCCCTAGTTAATTTATTCTAGAGCTCAACCACCCTGATAGTTAGGAAGTTTTTCCTAACCTAAACCTCCCTTGCTGCAATTTAAGCCCATTGCTTCTTGTCTTATCCTCATCTGTTAAAAAGAACATTTTTTCTCCATCCTCCTTGTAACAACCTTTTACATACTTGAAAACTGTTATCATGTTGTTGTACCAATAAAATAAAAACCAGCAGGATCTTATTAAAGGGAAAAAGGCAAAATACCACATTTATTGTGAATACAGAAAGAATCATAGTAAGCAGTTAGTTATAGCTATAACATTCCATTCAATCTCATATTTATTCACACATTCATTCATACAAACACACACACACACACACAGGTTCTGCAAGGTTGTTATCATAGTTACCAGCCTTAGAGTTGCTCATGCCAAGCCACTGGCCAGATGGCCTGGACATGAGGAGGGATCAGGGCCTTGTCAGATGCTCATCTGATGCTCCTGGAAGTTGGTTTGCAGAATCAGACCCCAAAGTTCTCACTTTTTAGAGTCTATTTTTATAGGAATTTCTTCCTATGCCAGTCTATGGGAATTGCTTCATCATGCTGTTGCTGAATCAATCAGCAGATAGCACATTCCTGACGGCTCCAAGATGTTATCTTGTTCTTTGGTTCTCCCATTCTTGAGGCTGTTGGGTGGATTCCAGTCTGCCCTCCGGGTGGGGTCCTCTGGTTATTTCCACTTGACGCCTTCTTCAGCCGATGGACACTGGATTCTTAGGCTGGCACCTCCCTGATCATTCAGTTATTATCCACACCAAGCATCCATCCACATACATCCTCTATCTCTATTTTAATCACAATGGTTAATACAACAAAAGGGTGGGGAGTCTCTGGGTGCTGTTTCTGTTGTTAGAGTATTGCTTTGAGTCTCTCTCTCTGTGAATTGCTTTGAGAACAGACTCTGTCTTAGAATGTACTAACACAATTAGCAGCTTGCAAGTTTCACACATAGAGAGAGAGAAACAGTACCAAAAACCAAGAGACCTCTTAATTAGTAATACCCTGGAATTTAAACTCTGGGGAATCAAACTCATTTGTGATTTTAATACAGAACTTCTTTAATATGATCCAATAATGTCCCCCTCAGTCTTCTCTTTTCAGGACTAAACAAACCCATTTTTTTCAATCTTTCCTCCTAGTTCATGTTTCCTAGACCTTTAATAATTTTTGTTGCTCTTCTCTGGACTTTATCCAGTTTGTCCACATCTTTCCTGAAATGTGGTGCCCAGAACTGGACACAATACTCCAGTTGAAGCCAAATCAGTGCGGAGTAGAGCGGAAGAATTACTTCTCATGTCTTGCTTACAACACTCCTGCTAATACATCCGAGAATGATGTTTGCTTTTTTTGCAACAGTGTTACGCTGTTGGCTCATATTTAGCTTATGGTCCTCTTTGACCTCCTGTCATAAATATAAAGGGAAGGGTAAACACCTTTAAAATCCCTCCTGGCCAGAGGAAAAATCCTTTCACCTATAAAGGGTTAAGAATCTAGGATAACCTCGCTGGCAGCTGGCCAAAATGACCAATGAGGAGACAAGATACTTTGAAAGCTGGGGCTGGGGCGGGGGGCGGGGGGGGGAGAAACAAAGATTCTCTCTGTCTGTGTGATGCTTTTGCCGGGAACAGAACAGGAATGGAGTCTTAGAACATAGTAAGTAAACTAGCTAGATATGCGTTAGATTCTGTTTTGTTTAAATGGCTGAGAAAATAAGCTGTGCTGAATGGAATGGATATTCTTGTTTTTGTGTCTTTCTGTAACTGAAGGTTTTGCCCAGAGGGATTCTCTATGTTTTTAATCTAATTACCCTGTAAGGTATTTACCATCCTGATTTTACAGAGGTGATTCTTTTTTACTTTTTCTTCTATTAAAATTCTTCTTTTAAGAAACTGAATGTTTTTTTCATTGTTCTTAAGATCCAAGGGTTTGGGTCTGTGGTCACCTATGCAGATTGGTGAGGATTTTTATCAAGCCTTCCCCAGGAAATGGGGTGTAGGGTTTGGGGAGGATTTTGGGGGGAAAGACGTTTCCAAGCGGGCTCTCTCCCATTTATATATCTATTAGACGCTTGGTGGTAGCAGCAATAAAGTCCAAGGGAAAAAGGAAAACAGTTTGTTCCTTGGGGAAGTTTTAACCTAAGCTGGTAAAAATGAGATTTTTTTTGAACCAGAAGCACAGATTTTTTAAAAAGGACATTTTTTTTTCCTTTGGGCTGCTGGAAAGCAAGTTTTTAGCTGAAAGCAGTTAAAGGTTTTTTTTTTTTTTTTTTTTTTTTTTGCTCTCTGCTTGGGGACCAGAGAATTGTCCAAAGGGAATTGTCTTTTGTGAGCTCGAGTTTTCTCTACCTAAAGGCAGGGTAGTTAACCTCCTGCAGGGAAATTCATAAGTCTTCACAGACCTCCTGAAGAAGTTTTTTGTTTTTTTGTTTTTTTTTTAACCTAAAAGCAACTAGTGGGGTTTTCTGCCTATTTGCCTGGAGACAAAGGTGTTAGGGTTTTTTTTTAAGGATTTTTCTGTAGGCTGACAATCGCTATCAGAGAACATAGGTATCCAGACAGCACAGCAAAATTTTACAAGCCAAGTTTTTTTTGTTTTGTTTTATTTCTAACTCTCGGGTGTAAAGTTAGTTAAAAACAGAGAGCCCAAAACAGAAACAGCCCAAAGAGGCTGCCCACAGGAGAACTATGGAAACAAAGGAAACAGAATGGAAGCATGCTGAGGAGGAAAAGGAGGCTGCCCACAGGAGAGAAATGGAGGCAAGGGACAAAGAACTGGAGGAGAAGGAAAAAGAGAGGAAGCATGCACTGGAGATGGAGAAGGCAAAGGCTCAGCAGAATATTCCAACAAACCCTAGCAATCCTTCTCCAGGTACCACTTCCCATCCCAGAAAGTTCCCCACCTACAAGGCAGGCAATGATACCGAGGCCTTCTTAGAAAACTTCGAAAGGGTCTGCCTTGGGTACAGCATCTCTACAGACCAATACATGGTAGAGCTGAGGCCGCAGCTCAGTGGACCCTTAGCTGAGGTGGTGGCTGACATGCCTAAGGAACACATGAACCAGTATGAACTGTTTAAAACCAAGGCGAGAGTCGGAATGGGGCTAACCCGCGAGCATTCCCGTCAGCGGTTGAGAGCCCTAAGGTGGAAATCAGACGTGTCATTTACCCGACATGTCTACCATATTGTGAAACATTGGGAAGCCTGGATATCAGGAGCAAGTGTTAAATCTCCACAAGATTTGCCCTTCCTCATGCAAATGGAGCAGTTCTTAGAGAGTGTTCATGAGGAAATAGAAAGATACATCCTAGATGGGAAGCCCAAAACTGTAATCGAGGTGGGGGAGATTGGAGCCAATGGGTGGAGGTGGCAGAAAAGAAAAAAAACTGGTCGCAGTTGGAGCGGATACCAGAAGAGACAACCTCAGACCACACCCTACTACCGGAGGCAGCCCAAGGTCCCAAACTACCCCCCAAGGAACCCTCCAGACACCTTATCGTCCCGCCACACTGATCTCCAGCAACCCCCCTCGTCCCAGTGACCCGTCAGCTGGATGATGTTTTAAATGTAACAAGTCGGGCATGTAAAGTCCAACTGCCCCAAGAACCCCAACAGTTTGCAGTTCATTGCACTGGAATCCCACAAGAGGTCCTCAGGCCCAGATACTTCCCAGATACCCTCGGAGCGGAGGGAAACTGTGAGTGTGGGCGGGAAGAAGGTCACCGTGTGTAGGTGAGCACAAGTGTCGGCTATCCATGCTTCCTTAGTGGACCCCAATTTAATCAACCCAGAGATCCAAGTGATGATTCAACCCTTCAAGTCAAACTCTTTTGGCTTGCCTACAGCCAAGTTGCCTGTCCAGTACCAGGGCTGGTCAGGAACGTGGACTTTTGCAGTCTATGATGATTATCCCATCCCATGCTGTTGGGGGAAGACTTGGCCAATCATGTGAAATATAAGGCTTGAGCATCAGTGGTGGGTACTTAGTCTCGCAGGTTGTCAAGGCTCCTTCCCCACTCTGAACTCTAGGGTACAGATGTGGGGAGCTGCATGAAAGACCCCTAAACTTATTCTTACCAGCTTAGATTAAAAAACTTCCCCAAGGTACATACTTTGCCTTGTCCTTGAACAGTATGCTGCCACCACCAAGCATTTTAAACAAAGAACAGGGAAAGAGACCACTTGGAAACGTCTTCCCCCAAAATACCCCCCAAGCACTACACCCCCCTTTCCTGGGGAAAGCTTGATAATAATCTTCACCAATTTGTACAGGTGAACACAGACCCAAACCCTTGGATCTTAAGAACAATGACACATAAAACAGGTTCTTAAAGGAAGAATTTTAATGAAAGAAAAGGTAAAAGAATCACCTCTGTAAAATCAGGATGGTAAATACCTTAAAGGGTAATCAGATTCAAAACATAGAGAATCCCTCTAGGCAAAACCTTAAGTTACAAAAAGACACAAAAACAGAAGTATACATTCCATCCAGCACAGCTTATTTTACCAGCCATTAAACAAAAGAAAAATGCATTTCTAGCTACATTACTTACTAATTTAACAGGAGTTGTAAGGCTGCATTCTTGATCTGTTCCCAGCAAAAGACCCTTTGTTCCCCCCCCTCCAGATTTGAAAGTATCTTGTCCCCTCATTGGTCATTTTGGGTCAGGTGCCAGTGAGGTTACCTTAGCTTCTTAACCCTTAATAGGTGAAAGCGTTTTGCCTCTGGCCAGGAGGGACTTTATAGCACTGTATACAGAAAGGTGGTTACCCTTCCCTTTATATTTATGACAGCAGTACTCCTTCCTAGGGAGTCATTTCCCCTTTTGTATGAGAACAACTGATTGTTCCTTCCTTAGTGGAATACTTTGCATTTGTCCTTATTAATTTCACCCTATTTTCTTCAGACCATTTCTCCAGTTTGTCCAGATCATTTTTGAATTTTAATCTTATCCTTCAAAGCACTTGCAACCTCTCTAACGTTGGTATCCCCCGCAAACTTTATAACTTTATAACTTTCTGTCATTATCTAAATCATTGATGAAGATATTGAACAGAACTGGACCCAGAACTGATCCCTCATTATGCCCTTCCACCATGACTGTGTACCAATGATAACTGGGAATGGTTTTCCAACCACTTATTCGTCCACCTTATAGTAGCTTCCTCTAGGTTGCATTTCCCTAATTTGTTTATGCAAACTTAACTGCACAACAAAATAGTGTAAAATCTACTTTAGTATCTGCGTAATAAGTGTCCGACTTAAATCAAGAAAAAATATTTAGTGTTGAAGTTGAAACTCTAAATTTCTTTATTTTCTGAAAAAAGGAAAGGAGTACTTGTGGCACCTTAGAGACTCACAAATTTATTTGAGCATAAGCTTTTGTGAGCTACAGTTCACTTCATCAGATGCATGCAGTGGAAAATACAGTGGGGCGATTTTATACACACAGAGAACATGAAACAATGGGTGTTACCATTCACACTGTAACAAGAGTGATCAGGTAAGGTGAGCTATTACCAGCAGGAGAGAAAAAAAACCTTTTGTAGTGATAATCAAGGTGGGCCATTTCCAGCAGTTGACAAGAACATGTGAGGAAACAGATTAACAGTGCTGTTACTCTGAAACCTGTCTTTATTTTCTGAAGCTCGCTAGCCTGACTTGATGGTGAACTGTCAGATCAGATTTTCAATCTTTTGTGCATTTTTCTCTATAAAGAAGCCTTTAAAATTTTGAAATTCCTAGTAATTGATAAAATAACAGCCATTTAAATGCAAATGAATACTACATGTAAAAACTCAGGTAGAATTATGAAGGCTGAATATTTTTTCTCTTTGTATTTCATATCAGTAAACACCAATGGAAAATTCTTAACTGCAGAACCAAATAGTGTAACATTTAGGATTAAGGTTCAGCTATATCTAGAGAAAAAATGTGACTTTGAACATCTTCCTTCTTTTGATACAGTGTGGTTTGTGACGGCTGACAATTCACGCAACCATACCCCACTGTAGAAACCAAACTGAGGAAGTCTTTTACTCTAATGATCAAGGGGAGTGGGAAGGTGAACTGCAACCATACATTCTGGGGGCATGAAAATGTATTTGTTTTTGATATTACTGTTTCATTCAATCATAGTACCCGTCTGTTTTTGCAATTTTGTTTTTTCGCCATTCCTGTCATGTAGTTGTTGACCCACATGTTATCCTGTAAAATGTGCGCTCAATAAGGTCCCTTAACTTCTTCCTTTAATCTCATGGGCTTACTCCTTTAAGAATTTGATGTGTAGTAGTATTCCTGGACCTTTCTCTAAATAGTCTTTACATATTTCCTGTCATTCATCCTCCCTCAAGTTTCTTATCTAGACTATTTTAAAACATTTAGTTTTCTCCGTCTGAGTCCACTTAGAACACTTACAACAGACTAGTAAAAATAATTAGTAAAGTAGTAAATAGCCTAGAAGTAGCATTTGTGGAATTTTTTAGGAGTTCATATATGTACATGGTTTTCTTTTTGTAAGAGACAGTCTTAACTCTTCAAAAAACAAGAGTAGAGATACATTTGAACTCCTAAGATTTCCTCTGAGATAGTGCCAGCACCGATGATTAATGGGTTCAGGGCGGAAAAATGCTGCTTGCTGTATTTATTATTAATTTTTAAAATGAATTTAAACTTGGTGAAAAGCTCTTGATTGAGCTCTCCAGAAACTGAAGATCTCTATTTTAATAGTTCTCTTTGTATTACAGTAGCACCTAAAGGTGTACCAACCTATACAAGGGCCAAAGGCCTGGCTTCCTCCAGGCCTTGGGGATGCTCAACCCCATGCTCTGCCTCTACCTACCATCTTCACCCAAGCCTGCACCTCTACCTGGACTCTTCCCGCCCCTCTCCACTCCAGGCTCTGCCACCACACCTTCCCTCAAGCTCCTGCCCCACCTCTTCCTGCTTAATTCCATCCCCTCCCCGAGCATGCCCCTGCCACCCTGACTCCCCACCCCAGCGCCTTCTGCAAGCTGCAAAACAGTTGATTGCAGCAGGCGGGAGGTGCTGGGAGGGAGGGGGAGGAGTTGATTGGCGGGGCTGTCGGCAGACAGGAGGTGCTCGCAGGGTGGGGGGAGGTGAGGCAGGAGCTGGCTGCTGGTGGGTGCTCAACATCCACTAATTTTTTTTTCATATGTACTCCAGCCCTGAAGCACCCATGGAGTTTGTGCCTATGACAAGGGACCAATTGTGCAAGACATTTTATATATTTATATAAGAAACAGAACTTGCCTGGACAAGATTAATATCTGAACAGAAAAGTCAGGCAAGTGGTGGGAAAAGTGAAATGTTATCATCCTCATTGTATTAATGGAAATCTGAAGCATGGTGAGACTGAAGTGGCTTGCCCAGTTTCACACAGGAAGTGTGTGGCAGAACCAGAAACTGAACCCAAAACTTTTGAAGCTTTAAGCACAAATCATCCTTCCTCACTTATCAAAATAGACATAGCAGAAGTGCAGATCTTCTCACAGTGCCCTGCCAGCCTGCTTCAGAACTGTGGCCTGGGATAATATAAGAGGGCAATTGCAGTACTGGTGATAAGTAACTTGATATAAGCATCTTGCCTAATTTCTTCATGCACATGATTGGGAAGGTAAATGGATTAGTAGGCTAGAGACAGGGTGTCTGTACAACTTGAGATAAAGGGGAACATCCTGGTGCTATTTACAATGGACAAGATAAGTCTAGAAAGTAAGATGAGGCAAAGAGTAGGTTGTGCCTGCAGAATGTGTGGACAAGGCATGCTGTATAGGAATTGATTCCTGCAGAGTGACCAAGCCAATGCAAAAGTGTGTAATGCAATGTATAATTAAGAATGTGTGTGTTATTGGTGTTGGTAAAAATGCACATAAGGAAAAATTTTGCTGTGTAATTTTGGATGTGTGGTATGCCCTATACCCATCCCCTATGCTTGAGTCTAATCAACTCTGTATAGCTTTACTGTATGCCAAACAAATGAAACTGAGTGACGAGACTGGAGTCAAATTGAGTTCTTGGGGAACCAAGTGGAAAAGGTCTCAGTAAAAACCCCAACAGTAATATGTACTAATGACAACTTTAATTAAGCATACTTACTTAAGGTGTGCATACTTACTGTAAGAATGTAATGGCATTATTGTGTTCTTGCAAATGTTATCCTTTCTTATCTGATCTCCCCTTCCACTCCCCCATTTCTTTGCCATTATTTGTTGCTCTCATTCACAGGATCATGTCCAAAATTAGATTACAAGTTTTTGGGGGCATGGGATATGTGTTTGTATTAGTTCTGTAAAGAACCTAGCACTTTTTGGGGCATGATATAAGCAATTATAAAAATAATCATGATTATTATCAAAGTCAATGTGGGTTACTCAAGCAAGTGCTTACCAACATGAAAGCAAAGATTGCACAATCAGGGCTTTCAAGATTCTATGGAAGAACTTTCATATAGAAGACAAGATACAGATCACCAAATTGTACACCGTTCAATTCCACAGTAGCATGGTAATGAAGCATAGCCAAATCATAATAAGGAAAGTGGATGGGATTTTTGAGGACGGCAAAGGGCGTAGGATGCAATTGACTTGAAATGGGAGTAAATCTTGCAGACCCTTTGAAAATTTCATCTAGTGACTTTTATAGAGCTGGTTGGGAATTTTCTTTGTCAGAAAATGTTGATTTCTTGCAACTGAAACGTTTCACAGGAATGTACCAGTTCTGATTAAACTTTCATTGAGGAAGGTTCTCAGGTCCAAGATGGAATTACAGGTCAAAACCAAAGAGAGCTCCACCCTAGAATAGACATTAGACTGCTGGTTAAGACAGTGGTCATGGATTTGGGAGATCCAGGTTCAAGATTTTGCCTGATTAAGACAAAAGAATTGAAACTGGTCTCCCACACTCCAAGTGAGTGCACTAACCATTGGTTATTTTGTAGTGGGTGTGTTTGTTTTGTTTTGTGCAAAATACTTTGAAAGATCTGTTTAATCCTGATGAAAAATGGAATCATTTTTTGAAATCTCAAAGTTTCCCTGGATGGGAAAACTGTTTATCACCCAGCTCTACTTTTATATTGTATTTTCTATTTTCCTATAGTAATGTGGAACCATTCTCCTTTTTATAGTCATTTCTAGTTCTAATTGTAGGGGCTTTCGTAAATGGCAAGATGAGGAATATGATATAGAAAATATCCATGTTTACAATGCTAAAAAGTGAGCCAAGAAACAAAACCAAAATCCCAAATCCACTAGCTGGTTATTCTCTCCTTTGATCTCTTTAGTCCATTTGATCTTCATTTTGTCTTTTGCATTCTAAGCTTTCGGGACACAGACTGTCTTAATTTTGTGTCTTGTACTGTGGTAAATATGTTATCACAGTTTAACAAATAAAAAAATAATATGCGTGCAAAATATTATGACATAATTAATCAAATTATTTGATGAATGTTATTTAACCCAGCCTTATGACAGGCAACACTCATTAGTTAAGTCCTAATTATATCAAAGGTAGAAGAAGCTACCAGTTATAAAACTGACAACAGTTATAAAAGTTTCTCATGAACAGGCATCTGTTATTGGTTTTGAGATTCAAGGACAAAGACAGAAACTTTTAATGATAGTAAGAAAGGTTGCTGCTTTCTACTAATTTGGCACAGATAGAGAGATTAGACAGTTGATTCAAATAACAGATTGTACAAATACAGTAAGGATACAAGAACAGGTCCTCATGGTGATGATGTATGTGTTGCAAAGAGCGATACAGTCTCTATCTTTGTATTAAGCAAAAGTAATTGCTTTAATCAAAATAAGCTTAAACAGAGAAAACACATAGCCGGCACACACAGATCTCCAAGCCCAGTATTCCACCGATCTTGGTTTAAAGTGATAGATATTTTACAGCAGAAAAGCAACAAGTGCTTAATGTGTTGTTCAGATCTATTGCTTTCTGAAGCAATGAAACTATGAAGGAGGTGTTTATACTCCCTCCAAAAGTAGTACCATGTCACAACTGGGGCCTTGTGTGGGTATCCAAGCAGGGAGAGTGTCCTGCACAAGGGCCAGTCACAGTGGTAGTCCCTGTGCTTGTGTGTGTGTGTGTGTAAGGTGCTCCTCCCTCTGTGTACCCACTGGGGTGCATACTGCCCCAAAAGGGGCAGGCAGGGCAGGCCATAGCTGCCTATATACTGCTCAAAGAAGAGGCTGAGCTCATTGGAATGAACTAATTGCACAGCCTCTGTATTCACCAGAGAGCTCAAGGAGGGATTGTGCTTCAGAGACACAAGCCCTCTCAGCGCACCCTTTGGAGTCATGAAGCTGTATATTTGCCCATAGCCCAGGCTATGCCTTTCTGGCACAATCTAGTCCTATGACTGCTCTTACTATAGGCTATATACCTTGTAAACTATCTCCTTAAAGCTTTCCAAAGCACCTAACCTAAGAGCTAGTGCCGCGGGCAGAAAGATATATCAGGGTCTGATCAGTTTGCCACACAGCCATGACTAATTTTGGTTTCCAAAGCTAAAGAAGTTCTTGTCCTTAGGGCCCATCAGTTAGGATTGGTAGACATTTTTCTGTTTTATTTCAAAAGAAAATTGGCTAAATGAAAACTTTTGCGTGAAGTGTCTGGCTCGGTTGAAACATTTCAGTGTTTGGCAGTTTTTGGCCAAAAGTCCATTTTTTTCTTGGTGGGTTTAAAAAAAAAAAATTTCCTGCCAGCTCCAACATTCATTCTCACAAGCAGATGTTTTGAAGCCAGCCTCAGAACCTAAACTAAGAAAACTCAGTCTTCCTACATCCATGAAATCCACTCTATTAGTAGATAGCACTGTGGTTTCTGTGAAAGATGAAGTGGTTATAGTAGTCCCTGATGGCAGAGAAAAAGGCTGTGTCTAAAGTGCCAGAAAATTAATTTTATCCAGTAGTCAGTGAATAACCAATGCAGTGTGCAGAGTACCAGGATGATGTTCATCACATCATCTAGTGTTGCTTAGCGGAACAGATGGGCTGCTACTTTTGAACCAGTTGGAACTTTTTCACAGCTGGTGTTGTCACTCATAGAAACAGTGCACTGGAGTACCCAAGCCCAGCTGTCACAAACCTGATCACAGTGGCCACATCATCATCCAATAAGATGGAGTGTTGTCTCCTGGCCAGTTACAGACAGAAGAAAGCCAACCCAGCAGCTGTTGCTGTTTGTGAATCTGATTTCAGTGCAGAGTCTAGAAGGAGTTTCTGGGCTGTGCCCTATGTTGATGGGCAGAGGATAAGTTCCCTCAGCTGAAGGTGATGATATGGTTTTTGCTTGATCTTCAAATAGTTTGCTGCTTCCTACCAATGCAGTTTACATTGTTTCTAGTTTCAGTTTCAGATAGCAGGCTTCCATCTGAAGACATATCCCAATTAGCAAGGTAGCTTTTTGGTATGGGGATAGTAGTAGTATTTTATGCGAAGGATAAATACAAA
Organism: Lepidochelys olivacea; assembly: GCF_965140295.1. Taxonomy (NCBI): domain Eukaryota; kingdom Metazoa; phylum Chordata; order Testudines; family Cheloniidae; genus Lepidochelys; species Lepidochelys olivacea. Next base: position 127,907,380 of record NC_140412.1, on the reverse strand, counting down.
GTTGGGTCTTATCAGTATGTTTTATGCATGTTTAAAAAGTGCAGCATCTCTCAATCTCCCCTAAGTGTTTTACATATCCATTGAATAGGGGAGAGAAAAGATTACATAAGATCATAGAATATCAGGATTGGAAGGGACCTCAGGAAGTCATCTAGTTCAAGCCCCTGCTCAAAGCATGACCAATCCCCAATTTTTGCCCCAGATCCCTAAATGGGCTCCTCAGGATTGAACTCACAACCCTGTGTTTTAGCAGGCCAATGCTCAAACCACTGAGCTATCCCTCCCCCCCATTAGTCTGTAAGGCCCCCACAAGAAGGCCCATACCACCAAGTATTAATACCTGTCCCCAGCTGCTCTCCAAGATAAGTGGCCCTCCACAAGTGTGGGCTGTGGGTGTCCATTTTGACCCTCTGGGCATGTCCTGAGGCCAAGGGTTCCTATCTGCTTTTCCCTGCCAGATATTTGAGGAGCGGGGCAGGGTCTCTCCCTCTCTGATCAGTTTGGAAAAGCAATTACCATTGACAGTATTACCTTTACATAGTCCTTGGGCTCAGAAGAAAGCCATATTATGTCCAGATCCTACATATACACACACAGAGCTGGGGGGACATCCCTCATAACTTTTAGTCCAGTGGTCAGAGTATTTACCTGGGAGAGGTGGACACCCAGTCCAAGTCTCCCCTCCACCTGAGTGAGAAAAGGGATTTGAACAAGTGTCTGCCACCCCTCAAGAGAGTGATCTAGCCACTGGGCTGTGATATTCTGATGAGGTTTTCTCTCAATCTCTCCTTTTGAAGCTGTTCCACTGTGGATTATTTTAAAAAGTCATTGGCACAGAAGGATTGGGTCCTTGAGCTCCCACCTCTCAGGAGAGTACACTTACCACCAACTACAGAGTCATTCTCATGCTTGTTCTGTCTCTGGCCCAATGCTTCTTTCATTATTTATCCTCTTCTGCCCCCAAACTTGGCTTCTTGCTAAAATAGTATAGGCACCTAACTCCATCAGAAGGTTTGCAGCTGAGAATCCCAACCAAAGGCAGGTGCCTCCTTTTAGCCCAGATTTAGGCACCTATCTCTCCTCATTCATTGTGCAGGAAGCCTAGGTGTCGAACTCAGGAGTTGTAAATCCAAGTGATTTTCTTAGATGTGGCAATGCTCAGTGTAACCATGCATAAGTTCTGTCGTGAATCTAGCCATTAGTCTTTCTGTGCCTCAGTTGGGGATAATGTCACTTTCTTACCTCTTGAAGGTGTTGTGAGAGTAAATACACTGAAGAATGTGAGGCACTTCAACACTCTGGTAATGGATGCCAAATAAGAATCTAAGATAGACAGGAATCATAGTGTCCTTTCAGTGAGACTTGACTTATTTTTTCTTGCTGCTTTTCTTAATCTAAAATAAATTATTTTTACCCTTTTGCATATGGAAAAAATTAGCAGTATTCATAGATTGGTGTTTGGTTTGAGAGAAAGAGAGGCCGAATAAACTAGAGGATCATGAAAGATTATCCCCCTGCTGTATGTGCCCAAAATAAAGCAATAGCACATGAACATTGGGACTTAAGACTGAGATATTGGAATGACATCACATTAGTTCCCAGTAAAAGCATTAACCCAATGTCACTTCTGTAAATCCTTTTAAATTAAGAAAAGCAACTTTAAACTCTGAGTGACTCCTCAAGGAACTGACGACACAAAGCACAGACCAAACCCACTTTATTAAAGACTGTCCTATCCAGCACAGTTGGTTTTACATCAAAAGTGTTCTCAGTTGAAAAGATCACTAACACGCCACAGTGTATAATAGCACCAAAATACAGCAAGATGTGTCCTGCACAGCTTGCTTTACAATATATTCATCTTTAAAAAGTGCTTAGTCTGTCTTACTTCTTCCTTACAGCTTACTTTATCATTACTTCTTCATTACAATAAGATGTTTTTAGTGATACTGCCCTAGATGAAGCTGATGTCCAATGCATAACTGGCACAGTAACAGGCTATTTTGATTTTAAAATCATTAGATTAAAAAAAAATCTGCAGCGACCTGTGCTACGTAATACCTTTCACTAACGTAGCCAGCATTATGGTGAGATAGAAAAGGGATTTTAACACTACAAGGTTCCTTCCCCACTCTGAACTCTAGGGTACAGATGTGGGGACCTGCATGAAAAAACCCCTAAGCTTATTTTTACCAGCTTAGGTTAAAACTTCCCCAAGGTACAAACTATTTTACCTTTTGTATTTTGTCCTTGGACTTTTTTGCTGCCACCACCAAGCGTCTAACAAATATAACAGGGAAAGAGCCCACTTGGAAACGTCTTTCCCCACAAAATCCCCCCCGAGGACTACACCCCCTTTCCTGGGGAAAGCATGATAAAAATCCTCACCAATTTGCATCGGTGAACACAGACCCAAACCCTTGGATCTTAAGAACAATGAAAAACAATAAGGTTCTTAAAAGAAGAATTTTAATGAAAGAAAAAGTAAAAGAACCACCTCTGTAAAATCAGGATGGTAAATACCTTACAGATTAATCAGATTCAAAACATAGAGAATCCCTCTAGGCAAAACCTTAAGTTACAAAAAGACACAAAAACAGGAATATACATTCCATCCAGCACAACTCATTTTATCAGCCATTTAAACAAAACAGAATTGAATGCTTATCTAACTAGATTGCTTACTGACTTTTTACAGGAGTTCTGACCTGCATTCCTGCTCTGATCCTGGCAAAAACAACACAGATGGAGAGAACCCTTTGTTTCCCCCTCCTCCAGCTTTGAAAGTGTCTTGTCTCCTCATTGGTTATTTTGGTCAGGTGCCAGGAAGGTTGTCTTAGCTTCTTAACCCTTTACAGGTGAAAGGGTTTTTCCTCTGGCCAGGAGGGATTTAAAGGTGTTTACCCTTCCCTTTATATGTATGACAAAGGCAGACTTAAAATATCAGGAGTCTGGTTCTCCTTCATAGCCCCACAAGTCAATTATCACATCTGAGGCACAGTTTACATTTGACAAAAATTTTGCAAGTTGTATCTCATCACCTCATATTACACCCCCAAAAGGTGTCCCTTTATAGTCTGGGGGGGATGCCGTGCACAAGGCCTACTTACCTTTTGGGGTGCAGTTTGGCCAAGATCCCTCCAAAAAGATGTGGACAGAGCCAAATCCCATACATTATCCACCTCAAAGACCAGCATAGTGAAAAGGTTATGTTACAGCTGGTCAAGCAGACTTATCTTGAACCTTAGTTATCCTGTACATGGGACCACAAAAGATAAATATCGATCTTCTTGACCATTGACAAATTCTGGGCATCTGTGGCAGATGTACAGGTGATTAATATGTCATATGTTTTAACACTGACATATATATATAGTGGAACCCACATGTGGGTCAAGTTGTGTTCAGGAGTATGCAGCTGAGACTGAGTGTACAAGATTTATCTCTAACTAAGTCAGACATTTTAGGGATATTATTCCTGTTAATTATTCCGTGATTCTGAAGACTTCTTGAGTGAACTTAACCATAAACTGGGTTTTAAAGGCATCAGTGAGGAGCAAAATACTATTCTTGAGCTGATAGATGTGCACAACTACAGCTGAAATAATACTCCATTGTTAGACATTGTGCACAGTAGCATAGTTGTATGTTCACATCAGTGTCAGCTGAGCTTTTTTTCTTGCTCTTTTCTAATTTACTGCATTTATCAGGGGATTTTATTTCTCCTGGGATCTATAGATTTCACATTATCCAGACGTCTTCTATGATTGTGCTGTCTGTCTACCTGTTTCGCCCATTGCCATCAGCTGCTACTATTTCTGTCACATTCAGTTGCTTACGATGTGATGGACATACTAGTGTACATGCTGGGTCTCCCAGAGCTGTAAATGAAGGATCCTTTGCAACATTTTATAAATATTGCTTTTTCCTGTTGGGGAACATCCACCCTCACTGAAATCAACTGTTGGGTATTGGTCACTTAGCATATTTCTATGGACTTGATGAGGTGACAGATTACAGTTTACAGTTTCCTATTTTGGAGTAATTTTTTAAATGTTCTTTCACCCCCCCCCCTCCCTTTTCCCCTTCTTGCTTGGTTTTTCAATCCCAAAAGGGATGACTAGGCCCCAAAAAATTTAAACCAGATTCATGATAGGGCCTTACTGTTTGAGTTTCAGTCAGTGTCACTTTCAGAGATTTTGACTATGTTGTTTGCTTCATATCACAAACAGTGCTGTCGATTTTTGTTCATGCTGACTGGTGCAAACCAATGTAGAATTTTTGGAACTATTATAGCAGGAAGTTGCACTGTTAGACATTGTCTTACCAATTTTTTAGCATGTGAACAAGTTTTAGTGTTTGAAGAAATGTTGTACTGTAGTTAGTTTTGTTATGCGGTAATCCTTTGAGGAAAACAGTGGAACATAACAGAGTTTGTGCTCTACTTTAGATTTTATATTTGCGGGCAATTCTTGGGACAGAGTAGCTTTTGGGGCACTGGACATTGGTGTGTGGGGCTGAGACTTCTAGAAGAGGGGGTTGCTTGTGTGCTATTTATGACAGCCTTTGTCCCAAGAGTGGGATAAATAAAACAAGCTGCACTCAGAGTATACCCTGGCTCCATGTGACAGATTTCTCCTCCACCAGGAATCCAACCTGCAAGGCCCCAGAATTCTGCATCCATTCAGTAATTTTTGTTATAGCTTACATTTTTATTGGCTTTCGAGGAGTCAGGGACATGTGCCATTTATGGTGTTTATATCAAAAGTAATGATTAAATAAATCAGTTCACTTCATCAGAAATTTTCTCTACTTATCTTGGTTGAAGATGTAGTGTAAATATTTTAAATAAGATCTTTCTTACTCACACTTAGCTTCTGCATGATCCTTCAGTATTGTCACAAATCTACTTCTGTTCATTACTTCACAGTATGTATGAATTGAGATGATTGTAATGTCTCAAGGTCTCTGTTACAATCTCATTTCAGACTGAAGCAGGATGGGAAATTGGTTGTGAAAAAGAATTTCACCTAGTTTAGGTACGAAGCTCCTCCTCACTGATGTACAATCAATACAACCTCAATTAAGTGAATTGGGATTTCATTAGTTGTAACTCCTATTAAAATCAGTGGGACATGCACTCCTGCCAGCAAGAGTATTACTGATTACTAAGGTTCTAACTGAAGGCAGATTTTGGCCAAGTAGAGAGTTTTTAAATGGTGCAGTTCAAACACAATTCCAAGCCTTTGTATGCTTAATATTTTGTTTGTGTGTCTCTTCGAAAGTATGCTCTGTATTGTTTACTTCACATTAATTCAAGTATAGATTTTGTGTATGTGGGTGTATGTATGTATTAAAATGTGGATGAAATTTCAGAGAAATCTAAATACTGAAATAATGCTACTAACTGCTATTTTGTTCATATGGTATTACTGTTATCTTCATACGTTCATTATTTGTACTCTGACCCCCACTTCTTGCTTCCAAGAGTTTGGTGGATAGTCTGGAACAAAAATTTGATCAAATAATATTTTTAGCTCCTGATTCAGAGCAAACATATATGCATAAAATCAGTGGGACTTAAGAATATGCATAAGCACTTTGCTGAATTGGAACCTCTATGTTCTTTTGTTTCTGTCTCTGTTCTTGTACCTTGCTTCTCTCTTGATAGTGGTCTATGCTATTGGCGCACACATCTATCACTCGCCATTCTGACATACTAAGTTGCATTTAATCAGCATTTAAAAGAATAAAAGATAATCTCAATCTTGGGTATATTATGTGCATTACTGTAACCTAGCATATTTGAATGATACAATTTATTTGTGTAGTCATGTAAGAAATATTTTTTTCCATATTAGGTGCTAGTAAATTCAGATGTCGGGCACTGTCTATTCAGCACTAACTGATCCAGGCTCCAATTATGTCAGAAAATGCCTTACCTCTCTACCATCTCAAAATACCTCGATTCTGCAGAAACCCTTGAGCTTGTCTGCTCCAAATGTGAAGCTAATTGATGCAAGGGGAAGTTTGTATTTTGTCACAGGCCTTCACCTCTGGAACTGGCTTTCAAACCTGGCCATTTTTAGTTTATAAGATCCATCTCTTCAGGCTTCCTACTAATTACAGAACTTTGGTAAGACGAGCCACTAAGGAACTCCTGTCTGTGCTCCTTTTTAGGGTAGTTGATTTTGCTGCTGTTACAGCAGTGGTGTAAACTTATCCAGTCATGCCTCCTTTACCATTCATGGAATTTGTTACACACACACACACACACACATTGCAGGTTATCTGAAGTAATTCCTTATTTCTAGTGCTTCCTTTAGAGCTGGGAGGCTGCAGCTGCTGGCTGGGGCATTGCCACCCTCACTTCGGCGCTGCTGCTAGTGACGGTACTGGCTTCAAAACTGGGTGGCTGAAGAGTGGCGGCTGCAGGCTGGGGAGTTCACAGGAGCTTGTGGCACAGGAGTACTGTTTTTTTTTATCTCGCTCCCACCCTGCCCTGCAATATCAACTCTATTTTTATCCCGCTCCCGCTATTGTGATGGTGTGTTCTGTGGAACCCAGGGGATCCCAGTTTCTTTGAGCCCCCAAGCACAATAGTACTAGAGATGGGTGAGGCAAATAATGCATTTGCTGAAGAGCATGCATGTGATAAGCTGTATCTAATGAGCCAAATGTTTCCAAATAGCAAATGAAAGACATTTGGGGGTGCACTGAGAGGTCAAGAGTTAATGGCAGAGGCTAGATGGAGATTTACAGGTGTCCTGAGAGAATTGTAGACAATCAACTCTGTCAGTTCTGATCTACCTGCCTCTCTGATTTTCCAGTCCTTCCTCACTTGGTTCAGGATTTTTTTATAAGCAGGTTGCTGCTCTCAGAGGGGAAAAAAATCTCCTTATTCTCACTGTTGTCAAACATTTTACACCTACAAAAATACATTTTAAAAGTCCCTTTGCAAAGAATGTGTTTATTTTTTTGACACAGGAGGATGCGGGAGGGCAATCAAAGGAGAACGCCTCTGTCAGATAAATGCTTATTTCATCTCCTCTTGTTTTGACATCTATCTCTGTGTAGGCCATTGCATTGTGTCTGCCTTTTTTTAGTGGGTATAATGCTTGAAATCTCCAGTCTGATATCCATACTTTAAAAAATGAAAACAAATCTCAGTTCTCTTATCCTCTTAGCTTACTCTTGTGAAGCTGATACTGACCCACTGCTCTGCCCTTTGTAGAGAATGTTTAAGCCCTATTACTTTCTCACTAATTTCTTATGACCAGCTTAGTTCTATTTTCTTTATTTTTTTTTTCAAATCTGAAACCTTTCTCATTGTTTTACAAGTAGGATGCCTGATTATGAATATTATTGGAATCTTAATATTTTGGTATTCAACCATCTTTAGTAGAGTCTTCACACTACATTCATATATTCAATATGTGATGGCAATTTTCCATTTGCATTCCTGAAGTGAAAGAATAATGTATAGATATTTCGGACGGTCTATACGTAATTTTTTTTGCCAGCATAGCTATTTTTGTTAAAAGTGTGTGTGGGGGGGGAGAAATCACATCACTAGCTGATATAACTATGCTAGCAAAAACTCATGTCCTTTTTCCAGGATAGCTTATTTCATTTGGGAAATTGGTATAAGCTATAGTGGAAAAATAACTGCTTTGCCAGTATAAGCTGTGTGTTCACAAGGGACATTGGTACAGCTGTACTGGCAAACCCTTTATAGTGTAGATAAGGCCTGGATCTGCATAAAACCAGCAGCTAACAAATTTACGTCATCTGTAAAATATCTATATTGATAGAACCTCTGACAAATACTTTTTCACAGCATTTTTCACAGTATAAGTGAGTGGACTTAAGCCAAGAATTACAATTTCCTGTAAAGTATAAATAGTTACATTTTAAATGCTTTAATTTTAATTGATTCATGATAGCTGAATGCTAGTTAGATGACTATGTAAGTTTTTTAGGGTCAAATTCTCGGAAAAAAATAATTACTGGCCTTTGTGCTTACAGTTGATGCCAGTATTGTTCAATTCATTATGCAGCTTCCATAACAAAACCCACTGGCAGTGATACTGCCCAGAGAGCTGTCATTCAATATGGCATCAGGCACTTGATCTCCATTAGGATGAGGAGTCAAGAAAGTTGACCTAGCAATGAATCTTTGAAAACCTTTGTGTTCAGAGGTCCCAGAACTTCTCAGAACTGATTAAGTCCCTCTTAGAAACTGCTGCAGAGTTGCAATCTATTCTGCAACATGTTGAATAGGTTAATTCCCATTGATTTTTATGAGATCCATACCCATGATAGTAAATGCTACAGCCAGTAGTGAGGAGTCGCTAATCCAAGCTCTTATAGTGCAGATTATATCCTGTAAGGTGAAATCACCCTAACTTCTATTAAAATTAATGCCTTTGAGCTGGCTGAATGCCTAGCACTTTCTTCTCCATTTCTGATAGTGTGGCTGCTTGGGGTCATGGCCAGTGGCTGCCCAAAGGCACCACCCCTCATTAAAAGTGATCTTCATCATAAGGAAGATGGGGGGTCTGTGAAGAGAAAATGCAGTCTGTGGCTTTATCAGCTCCCCACCCAGAATGGGAGATGATGCCTGCGTCTTTCTAGTCCCACTTCTTGCTAGCTCCCTCCCTCCCTTGTGGTAACAAGATGTTGTTACACTCCCCCCCCCCCCATGAAAATCCTGAGAATCCCTTACACATGGGTACCTTGGAGAAAAGTTGGACAATTCCCCATAAAAATGTCCTATTCCTCTTGTAAATCACAACATCCAGACACATCAGTAACTGTTTACATGTTATTTATCACTAATCCATCAAATCAGGGAGAATAATATTGAAGCAATGTCAGTAATTTAAACTTTAATTGTTCAAAAATCCTGAATTGCTTAAAATCATGAGAATTTTAAAAATTATGTATCTATTCTTCTGCTTTTTATTTCTGAGCTTTTAGGGTACACTCTGGCCATGTTTTTAGGCTTTTTTTCTGCAACCATCAGGGATAAAAACTTTATTTTCCTTTAAATGAAAGCTGAAATACTCACATAATCACTTGACTGCAGGAGCTGGGCTTTAAGAAGGACACAAAATATTATTTAGTCTCTAAGGTGCCACAAGTACTCCTTTTCTTTTTGTGGATATGGACTAACATGGCTGCTACTCTGAAACAAAATATTATGAGATTCACAATAATATTGTGAGAATTGGTAATACGTCAATAAGGTCTAAAGTGTGTCTCTCATCCACAGTTAATTTGATCTTACAATAGTATTGACATACGCACGAGGGGTTCTATTAGTCTAAATCAGTCACAGAAATTCCACAGTGTAGCAGCCTCAACATTAAAGAATCAAAGAGAGCTGCTGTGTTCTAAAAATGTATCCTATCTCAAAAGCCATTCTCAACTTCACTGCAGTACTTCCTCCCTCCTTTTCTCTGGACTGGCTTCCCGTTACAGATTTAAAGAACCAGTAACAAGGGAACTTATCCTCACAGCATACTGCTGGTCCCTCTTGTTGTTACCATAGGTTAACATGCAGCATATGACCTCAGCATAAAAATAATGGAGATGTTTTGAGCCAAAATATAAAATATTGTAAGAAATGCAAGCAAGAAAGACGTCATTGGCCTGAGATAGCGCACTATGTCAGTAAAAAGGAATAATAGCCATGAGGCTGTTCTGTCCCACAAAGCTTCAGTTTATAATGTGTCATCTTGGAGACACATCAAAGAATCACAGAATATCAGGGTTGGAAGGGACCTCAGGAGGTCATCTAGTCCAACCCCCTGCTCACAGCAGGACCAATCCCCAACTAAATCATCCCAGCCAGGGCTTTGTCAAGCCTGACCTTAAAAACCTCAAAGGAAGCAGATTCCACTACCTCTCTAGGTAACCCATTCCAGTGCTTCACCACCCTCCTAGTGAAAAAGTTTTTCCTAATATCCAACCTAAACCTTCCCACTGAAACTTGAGACCATTACTCCTCGTTCTGTCATCTGCTACCACTGAGAACAGTCTATATCCATCCTCTTTGGAACCCCCTTTCAGGTAATTGAAAGCAGCTATCAGATCCCCCCTCATTCTTCTCTTTTGCAGACTAAATAATCTCAGTTCCCTTGGCCTCTCCTTATAAGTCATGTGCTCCAGCCCCCTAATCATTTTTGTTGTCCTCCACTGGACAATTTTTCCACATCCTTCTTGCAGTGTGGGGCCCAAAACTGGACACAGTACTCCAGATGAGGCCTCACCAATGCTGAATAGAGGGGAATGATCACGTCCCTCGATCTGCTGGCAATGCTCCTACTTATGCAGCCCAAAATGCTGTTAGCCTTCTTGGCAACAAGGACATACTGTTGACTCATATCCAGCTTCTTGTCCACTGTCACCCCTAGGTCCTTTTCTACGGAACTGCTGCCTAGCCACTCGGTCCCTAGTCTGTAGCAGTGCATGGGATTCTTCTGTCCTCAGTGCAGGGCTCTGTTGAACCTCATCAGATTTCTTTTGGCCCAATTCTCTAATTTGTCTAGGTCCCTCTGTATCCTATCCCTACCCTCCAGCGTATCTACCACTCCTCCCAGTTTAGTGCCATCTGAAAACTTGCTGAGGGTGCAATCCACGCCATCCTCCAGATCATTAATATGTGAAACTATTTCCGCCTCATCTTTGTATGATTAGTTTCTCTGTGAAATATTATCATAAATAGAAATGTGACAACCTACCTGCAGTAAAATCAGCTTGACATTTGTTGTAAATGTAGTACTAGCTAACACTTGTAATATGGCCAGTAGCATTGTCTGCTGGCATTATTAACTTTATTCCTGCAATATATCTCTGTAGTTTAGATATTGTCACAGGACTGCCCAACAGTTCTCTTGAGTAGAGCTGGTGGGAAATTTTTTTTCAACACTTTTTTTTCCCCCACAGCAAAATGATGATACAGCAAAACTGAAACTTTTCTCAAAAATATATCTATTTAAACTAAACTTTTGTCAGGAAGAGTTCTCATGTCTTGAATGTGTGGGGGTAGGGGAAGAGGTGTAGGACTCACCCCCTACAATAACCCAGTGGTTAGAGCAACTACCAGGGATGTGGGAGACCCCTCGTTCAAGTCTCTGCTCCAAATATGGCACTTTGATATATCTGTTTTGTTCCAATTTGAAACAAAAATAATTTTAAAATCCTCAAATTTTTCACAAAATGGAATTCTTATTTTCTAGCCCATCTTAGTCTTGAATTCATTGTGCATTTGACTGAAATAACTAGTATCAGGAAAAAAATGTCCTATTGTTAAAGCTATTAAAAACAACACACATAAAGCCATGACTTCATGCAAACACAAATGGCCAAATATACAAACAGTGGGTAGCGGACAACCCTCAAAGTTGTTTAACCATGTTGTTAACATGTCATATGTCAATCTGCATTCCTTGCCAAAAATAAATAAATAAATATTTAGGCTACATATTCAAGGACACAAAAAATCTGGAAATGCTGAGTTTAGGTTGACTGGTTAAACCTATCTCTGTTCCTTCAGTGAGAGTTAGGATATGGTCTTCAAAGCTTTTCATCTGGTCCATCCAGTTGCAGCTTCTTTCTTCAACCAACTGACACATCTGTTGCTGTATTCTGTCAGGTCACATCTTCATTTCTATTCCCTCTGTATGGATCCTTCTGCTTCCCTGTATGGGGCCTGATCCAACATGCACACAAGTGAGGGGACAGACTACCATTTACTTTAATAGTCATTGTAATGAGGCCATTGTGCCTCCCCACTTCTTCCTTTTGCCCTAATCTCAGTCCCCGCCTGTACTTGATCTAGTTCTTCCTACTGGATCACAATGCCACATGTATACGTCACTAACTTCTCCTTCCACTTTTGTCCTCCTCTGTTCCTGAATTTTTAAAAAAAATCAGGAATGAAGGAGCAATCCATGATACCTGTTTGGATGATGAGATAAAATTTTTAGGGTGTGTTACAATTTTCATGTTAGTTTTCTTGCCACTACATAAACAGGTTCATACTTTATCCAACAAAATCACTTTCTTCTAACACTGAACGTGGAACATATTTAAAATAAGGAAAACAGTATAATCCCTAACACAATTCTTTGCCTCTGTCCCTCTGCTTCATTAACAGTTTATTTTTGTTTGATTTTTTTAATATTGGAGAGAGCATATGCTCCCCCCCCATTTAGCTAATTTCAGTTTCCTCTTGGTAAATTTTGCATTAACCATGCGCAGCCTAAATAAGTAGCCTCTGTTTAGGTGACATACACAGAGGTTGGCGGGGAGGATGTGTGTAGATGGAATTGTCCCCATAACCTGGAGTGAAAGCATGGAACATCTCTGCAGCCGTTCTGTGGTTGTTACTGGAGTCTGTGCATTGCTGCCACTTGCCCTGTAAATTGGATTTGTGGCTACTGGATCGACATCATTCATGGACTCACTGGCTAGACCCTGCCAGTCTCCATCTCTCCCATGAACCCCCTTGCATGCTCCTATGGTGTTAGCAACTACAGAATAGCACTTCATGGCTCTCAGGAGATATGGAGCCACACCTTGCATCCCATGTGTCTTGCCTTTCCCCCTGTGCAGTGGAACCACAGCACCTCAGCCCTTGTGTGACCATTTGAAGGGAGGCAGTTTAGCCCATGACAGCAATTACAAGATTTGTATTCAGTTCAAACACTACTGTTACGCAGGACTAGATTTTATTCTTGATGGTATTGAACCTGTTTTCTTTGCATTTGAGTTCCAGCTATGTCATGTGAAGAATTACTATTTGTGTGCTATCGATTTAAAACTTAATAATATGTTTGAAGCTTCACTTCTAAAACTGCAGTGAAAACTGATGTTTCCTCCAAAACTGATGGTAACAGATATTGTGTGAGTCCAAGGGCTGAAGGTGAAGGGCTCAATCCTGCTTCCACTAAAATCTATATCACAACTTTGATCTGTGTCTGTGGGAGCAGCCTCACAACACAAAATTCTACCCTGCCCTCAGAAACATTTGTGCAATTTCCACTGCTGTGTATGAGAGTCACATGAATGTATCCGGAACAAAACATGGCCTAAGAAAACTGAATATAATAGTGCATCACCAGCACAGCAAAGGGCTCTAAGTACATTTTACTTCATAGTGCTTATGTAGATGAACTACAAAATTTTATTGCAGTCTAGTAAATTTACCCAATATGCCCCATGACCCAAATCTTGGGATTTAGCACACATTCTACTGCTGAAGCCTCTGGAAACTGCTTTGTTGCCTGATTGCTCAACCCACCTGCAACCCCACCCAGTGATGAGCTGCCAAAATCTTAACAAACGGGTTCTATTCTCACCCCACGAGGGGATTGTTCCCCCCCACACACCTCCCGGGACTCCTGTCCATTCCAACACCCCGGGTTCCTTGATGCCCCACCCCCAGGACCCCTGCCCAATCCACCCCCCTACCCTGTCCCCTGACTGCCCCCAGAACCGGGAAGGAGGGTCTCGTGGGCCACCGTAGTGGGTGCCCATCCCACCCCTAAGAGCCAGAGGCACCTGCTGGGGGGCGAGGTGGAGAGTTCCGGAGGTGGTTACCTGGGGCAGTTCCCAAGAAGCATCCGGCAGGTCCCTCTGGCTCCTAGGGTCAGGGGAGTGTAGCTAGGGTGGGAGCAGGGGGAGCGGCCTCTCCCCCACTGATCACATCAAAAGTGGCACCTTAGGCGCCGACTCCCTGGGTGCTCTGGGGCTGGAGCACCCACGGGGAAAATTTGGTGGGTACAGAGCACCCATCGGCAGCTCCCGGCCCCAGCTCACCTCATCTCCGCTCCGCCTCCTCCCCTGAACCCACCGCCCTGCTCTGCTTCTCCGCCCCCTCACCCTGCTTCCCGCGAATCAGCTGTTCAGCGGGAAGCCTGGGAGGGCTGAGAAGCAGGCAGTGGCTTCCTGCTCAGGCCGAGGGTGGTGGAGGTGAGCTGGGGCAGGGAGTGGTTCCCCAGCACCGCCCCCCCCCAGGTTACCTGCTGCGGAGGGGGCGGCCCTCCTCACATCCCCCCGCCCCAGTTCACCTCCACCTCCCTGGGCCTGAGCGGGAAGCCGCCACCTGCTTCTCAGCCTGCCCCAGCTTCCCGTGCAAACAGCTGATTCGCGGGAAGCCTGGGGGGGCAGATAAGCAGATCGGGCCAGCGCGTTCATGGTAGAAGGTGGAGTTGAGGTGAGCTGGGGCCGGGTGAGGGGCGGGGAGCTGCCAGTCAGTGCTCTGCACCCACCAAATTTTCCCCATGGGTGCTCCAGGGCTGGAGCACCCATAGAGTCTGTGCCTAAGGTGCCACTTTTGGCCGGTTACATTTAGAAGCCCTTTTAGAATTGGTTGTCCCTCGCAGAACAACTGGTTCTAAAAGGGCTTCTAAATTTAAGAACCGGTTCTAGCAAACCGGTGCGAACCAACTCCAGCTCAACAGTGACCCCACCATTTAGTTTTTATGAGGTTGTTTCACAGATAACTAGTCATAGAAGCTGACTGAAAATATTTCAGTGGAACAGTGTTCTGTTGGAAAATGCATTTTCACTGAAATCGAAACTTTTGCATTAACACGATGATTTCAATGAAATTTTTGATGGGGAGAAAGTCAAACTGATTTCTTCTACCTTTCACTTAAATTTGATAATATTGAAATGATTTCTCTCTTGTTGTATTACACACAACATTTTAAATTATATATTTAATATGACAACATTTTGATATCAGAATGAAGCTTTTTTACCATATTGAAATGAATTGTTTCTGGGCTGATTTTTTCCCCATTCCACGAGAAATTTCAGGCAGAAGAGAAATTCTCTTTGCTGACAAGTCCTAATACGCATCAGTCCCGTGTAGTCCAGATTGTGTCAGATAGGTACGCCCTCAGCAAGAGGCAGCTGCGCTTCCTCGAGGGGAATGCAAGCAAAGCTAGTGCCTCATGCTGCACAGTCTGTCTGAGTGCTCTGCTGTGAAGGGGGTGGTGCATGAGCTGCTCAGTCGTTCTGGTGTGACAAGCCCCCTCCATGCAGGGCCCTAGAAATGCACCAAAGGTGAATTTGCTCAACTTCAAATTTTGATCTTGCTTCTGATTTTGTGTAGCGCTTAAGCATGTGACATTTCAGCTCCTTGAAAAAATGTTAGCTAAAGATATGGGAAGTGAAAATGGGGTTTCTAAAGGAATTTGTGACAAAACCTTAAACCAAGTTTTCTCAGAAGTATACTTGGTTTATATTACATTACCTTGAAACAACTGTTTTTCCCGGTGCCTTCAAATGTAGAGTGAATATAGCTTAAAGGTCTCCAAAACACAGATGGAACTAATTATTTCTACACTTGTTATAATATCTTATTTGTTTGTACTATAAAAACATCCAAAATATTTAAATATATCACATTCTATTATTGTTTAACAGTGCGATTAATCGTGATTAATTTTTTAATCGCTTTACAGCCCTAGTATATATTTATTTATATATATAAAGCCAGTGCATTTCATATGTGTGTGTGTGTGTGTGTATAATTAAAAAAATCACCTCCAGCCTCCCCAGTGGCGTAACCACTCACGCTTTCCCACAGCTCCAGCCTTTTGTACAATCTAGGTTTATAGTTGTCTGTTTAGGGACACATGGTAGTGAAAGCAAACAGAGACATAGGTTTTCCAAGGTTTCTAAACACAATTACTCTCTATTATATAGCAGAAAAGATACACAGATACAGACAAAAATTTATAAAACCTTATGTGCAGTTTTCACACCAGCCTGGAGCATTCTCTGGGCATAGGCCAGAGTCGCCTGGGGTATTCAGGATCCTTTTCTGTGCCTAATGGCTTCTTTTCCAAATTACTGAGTCGTGGGGTGGGAGGAGGTATTGTTTTATGATCTCTGTGTGTATATAAAGTCTCCTGCAGTTTCCACGGTATGCATCCGATGAAGTGAGCTGTAGCTCACGAAAGCTCATGCTCAAATAAATTGGTTAGTCTCTAAGGTGCCACAAGTACTCCTTTTCTCTCCTCCAAGTCAGCTTCCTTTAACCCTGATTGGTTCCACAATCAAAAACCATCCACTATTTCACAAAAGTATGCCCTTTTTGTTCCTCTCCCTTCCCTAAGTTTCCTCATCCTTTGCATCCTTCCTCTGTTCCACCTGCATTTATAAGTCCTAGCATTAACTCCTGGTTTCTTTGTTCTGACTCTTGGGGATTTTATACTCTTCAAATCCCAGTCCCCTGCAGAGAAGTTGGAGAAAAGTGGCTTGTTTGTCTCATTGTTCTGTCCAAGCCAGGTGCATTTCCTAGTCGATGTCAAAAAGAGGGGCTGCTCCCTTGCTCCTAAACACAGGGCTTGTCTTCACTACAGCTATAAGTCCACCTAAGTTACACTACTCCGGCTACATGAATAAAGTTGGAGTCAACGTAGCTTAGGTCGACTGTGCTGCATCGACGGAAGATGCTCTCTGGTCGACTTACCTTACTCTTTTTGGGGAACTGGAGTACTGGAGCTGACCGGAGAGAGCTCTGCCATTGATTTAGCAGGTATTCACTAGACCCGCTAAATCGATACCAGCTGTATCAATTGCAGCAGCGTCGATCTCCCCAGTAGTGAAGATGAGCCCACAGTAAAACAGACATAAGAATACAGACAGTTCATAAAAATCAAATTCTAATTTATAAGGGCTTGTCTACCTTGAAATGCTACAGTGGCACAGTGCAGTGCTAGAGACTACCTATGCTGACGGGAAGGGTTTTCTCATCAGCATGGGTAATCCACCTCCTTGAGAAGTAAGTAGCTAGGCCCATAGACTAATTCTTCTATCGACCTAGCACTGGCTACACTGGGGGTTAGGCCGCCATAGCTACATCTCTCAGGGATATGGATTTTTATACCCCTGAGAGATATAGCTATACTGATGCAAGTTTTTAGTGTAAACCAGCCCTAAGCTGTACATAGTTTGGTTCCCCAAATCCTGCCAGTTTCTATCAACTGTTTGGTAATCACCCACTGCAATTCTGAAATAAACTTTTTCTTGTATCCCTACTCATCCATTCTGATAAATAGACTGAAGATAGTATAACTGTATGGTATCCCCAACCCATTCCCAAAGTCTGTTTGTGCTTTTTTAAGGAACAAACACTAAACAGCACATGAACTTTATCATGATACCTTCTTCTTCTTTTTTTTACGGAAAATTTTGAACTGAAGAAGTTTGAGCAACTGCCAGACATTTTAAAGTAAAAGTGGAGTCATCTGAAACCTTGCTAACAATTTCTGCCGGGATTGCATTTTGTTTTGAAAATACACCATATGAAATTTCTGCAAGATTCTCCAGCTGTGCAATTCCTCCCTTTCAGGAATTTGCACACAAATAAAACATTTAGTTGCCATAATTAAAGGTTTATTGCACTGCATCCTCTACTGCGAATCCCAGACTGGAATCACTTTTATTTCCTACCACAATAGACTCTAGTAATAATCATTATTTTCTCTCTTCCCACTTTGCTATTCTTTCCCCTTTGCGTATTACTATTCTCTTGTTCCCTTTGAGCACTGCTGTTATCATATTCTATCTCTGTTTAGGTATAGAGAAGGTATAATGCCGTAAAAAAATGCCTGGTACGTTCAACTCTAATGGCAGATTGCCCAGAAAGATATTTAAAGAAAAAAAATAAATTAAGTAAAGGAAACACTTTAGAGAGTATTGTTGACAGAAAGTAGGGGGTGGGAAGCCACCCACTTAAAGACTTTCTAAATTAATAAATGTTATTTGAACTTCAATCTTTTTTCATTGTATTTCATCCTTTATTTTGAAAGGGGGAGTTGGATTCTTAAAAGGGGAAATAGATGGATTATACAATTGTAAACATTAGAGAAGGGAAGGTCCTACTAGGCCATCTACTCTGTCTCACTTCCAAAGCTAAATTAGTCCCTATGGTCTATGTATTTTCATATACTTTGTCCAGCTCACTTTTAAATGAATTCTGAATAGGGCTTCTTTTGGGAGAGAGTTCTTCATCAAACACAGATCACTAAAGACAAAATGCTCTTGACATTCAAACTAAATTTACCATTGCTAAATTTCATACTGCATAATTCTCATTTTTTGTTTTACTAAATTAAAGGCATTTCTAATGATCCCATCCCTTTTAATACATTTATAAAATAAATTGTACTGAATGTCTATAGTGATCATTTCTAGTTTTCATTCACAGAGAAAACAGGTACTCAAAACACAGTAATGCAGCTGGATGCTCTGAAGTACTATTTTCTGTATTTTTTTAAAGCATGTTAGCTGCATTTTGTTAAACACAAAGAGAATATCTGTAATTCCAGCATCTGATCAGGGTTGGACCAGACACTGTATTAAGAGCAGATTTTTTTTTTAAATTAACACAAAGGATTTCTTCTTCTACGAGCAAAGTAAGAAATGGTGCTAGTCTTACAATGAATCCTTTAGACCCTGCATAAGTCTAATTGATTTTCAGTGGGAGTTACTTCACCTATTGAGGAGAGAATACTCACCTTTGTATGTTCAGCAACAAAGAAGCAGCCTCCATTTCTGTGTTACTAGCGGCAAACAATAGTTGGTTTCTTAGTACAAAAGAAGAGAACTCTTTTAATAGAGGCTGTTTATACTCAGAATCTTGATGCTGTCAAATTTGATGAGCTAAAATCTACCACCTCCACTTTCTCTATTGCTGGTGTCATTGCAGGCTTGTAGAAAATGAAGCAATGGATAAAGTGTGAATCTCAGTATACAAAGAAGAGAATCAAGGCTTAGTCCTCGAAGATGGACAGCAGTTCAGGAGAACACTGCAAATGTTACCATTACAGTCCCTAAACTATTTAAGACAAATCCTACAGAAATGAGAAATGACCAAGAGGAGATCCTGTATAGTATCAGCATCAATATGCCATAATATTACAAGCCAGTATGTACAGAAATTTCTCAAACAAATGTAAAGGATGCAAGTTTCTTCACATTGTCCGTAATACGTTTTCTTAAGAAATAAAAGGTAAAGAAAAGCAATGCAGATAGTTTCTTATTGTATTAAGAGAACAGTGATTTATTTGGTCTGGCATGTTGACTCCCACAGTAGCTCAATGCATCGACCCGCATGTGTGACAACTGGAACAGGTAAACACTTCCATTACAATTGTTGGCTATCTATTGAGAACAATGTGCACACACTCACATGGCAGCAGAAGTATGGAAATACTCAATCTCCTATAACACAGCTCTGCTGTGAGGATGTGACCCTAACAAACCCTGAGTGCCAACTGGCAAAGGATTCACTATTCTGTAACAGCAACTTTTATCAGGCCTGACAAACTCACTACAGCTACCAAACTGCTATAATATTTTTTCCCCCTGAAGGGTCATGTGAGGTATCTAATGGAAATTTATGTCATACTGACCCTCAGTTGATGTATGTATGGATGACATTTAAGAAGTTGTATGTGCATATTGAAAATATATTTTAGGATCTGTCCCTCAGGCAGGGTTGACAGTTTTTCCTAGACAAAGAAATGTTGATTTATCTGTCTGCCTAGATGAATTAAGCATTGTAAGCCAACACAACGGAAACACCATTTACAGATGTTGACCGACAATGGGACGTGAACTCAACAGGGGAGAGCACACCAAAGTCTGAACTCTAAGTAGTCATGCTGTCAGTGGTAACAAAGACAATTAACTGTGGGAAACATAAGGAGAAGCAAAAGTCCATCTTGGTATCTATTTCATTGAGGAACATGCTTGAAAGATGAGGGGTGACTGGTGAATGTTTTGGATCCTGGTTTGACTGAAAACTAGCAAGATCTGCAGAAAAAGCTTAGATGTGAGGCTTTTGATGAAAGGATTATAGCCTGTCAAAGTTACATTTTAGTCTAGTAAAAGCATGGTATGCTTTTGCTTTATTTGTAACCTGTTGTTCTCATTACCCTTGTTCACTTTCTCTTAAAATCTTTACCTTCATTAACACAATTTACATTTGTTTTCAGCATACTTAGATTATAGTGCTGTGTTGTTATATTAGAGCTGATACTCCGTTGAATCAATCAAGCTGATGTGTGTTACTATTCCTTTGTGAGTAGCAAACCTGGTAATTATTGTACTGACAGGGGCTGGACACAACAGGAGGATGCTTCTGAGATGTTCAGGGACTGAGGACATACCAAGTGTTTACCTGCAAGGCAAAGTGGGGACTGGCAGATCCCAAAGGAGAGTGCTTGGGTGGCTGAAGGGCTGGCAGTGTCAGGGAGCTGACATCAAACTACCATAAGAAACACTCACTTTCACTAGAGGCAGGAGGGTAGAACAGCAACCCACAGTCCTGGACGCCCCAAGAAAGTGTCACAGAGCATGAGGGCAAACGTGACCTATAATCCTCTATAGGTTCGTTACCAATCAGATGCTAGGAATTACAGGTTATCCAATCTTAGTGACTCTGGTCCATTTCTGAGCTCTTCTGCTTAAAGGATAGTTGGCAGATGGTGTGGGATTGGAAATGTTCCCCCCACTCCTGCTGTTCCATGTTGGGGCAGTGCATCCTATTTCTGTTCTTGGGAGATTTAGGGTACACCACAGAAGCTGATGGTGAATGGCCAATTGGCACTTCTAGAAAACTAGGGGGGAAACAGCTGAGTCAAGGTTAGCGGCAGTCCCAGGGTTCAGATGTAGGAAGGTGATTTGAAGGTGGACGGGAACACCTATTGAGAGGGCAGAGATGTGATGGATGTTTGGAAAATGAACCTTAGTCCATTTTTGCAAATCATTCATCATTGAAAGGCCAGAAAGGACCATTACAATCATGGAATCTAACTGCCTGTATAACACAGGCAATGGACTTATTCTTACCTACCATTTATGAGAATACTCTTAAACTCAATAGCTTGTAGTTGACCTAGAACATATATTTGATGAAGACATTCAGTAATCACAGTAAGGCTCCAAGGGATGGAGAATTTACTCCAGTCCTTGGTGATGTGTTCTAACGATTAATTACTCTTCTAATGATTAATTTCTGTTTAATGATTAATTACATCGCTGTTGATAATTTATCTTTTTTCCACTAGGACTGAATTTTCCAGGCATTTGATCTAGTTATGCCTTCGTGTGCCTTATTAAAAAGCCCTCTAATACCTGATGTTTTCTTCCTGTGTAAATACTGATAAACCATGATCAAGTCACCTCTTACTCTTTTCTTTGATAAGCTAAATTGCCTTAGGTGAGAGTGTATTCATGAATCTGGGCTGGTGTTTGTTTATACACAAATTCTTTAATCCACCAGGATTTCAGATAGATTTTTGGTTCTTTGTGAAAATTTAATGTAACCCTGATGCATAACTTTAGTGCCCCTAACAGGGTATTCTTGAGAAACCTCCATACTGCTATAATGGCTTTTGATTTTCTCCTTCAGGCAGTTTCCATCTAATTTGTTCATGTTCCTTTTTCATGTTTTATACCACGGTATCATCTCTTGACCACCGAGAGGGTGATGGTGAAACATGAAGACATATCATGCTCTAAACCTTTCTCATTAGTTCAAATTCATCTCAGTGTAAACTCCATTGAAGCTGATAAAGTTACATCATGGTTGCATTGGATTAGACACAAGGTGAAATACAATGGAGAGACAGTTTTCAAACAGTTTATTCTCAGGAAAGTGTTACCTGTAATATTTCCATGGCCAGCACTCATTTATACTCTCCCACTTCTCCAGAAAGGAGGAAGAGGTCTGTTATGAAACTGTCCATGATAGAATGCTCCCTTTAGGCTATGGGGATGAATGTGAGTCCAATAGCCCCCACACTCAAGTGGGTACTGAGCGGTGTCTTTCTATTGGGCTGGTGCTCGACCCTATGCCCAAGGCCTCTCGACCATCTTATCTCCTCTCAGGGTCCCAGGTGAGACCACAAAACAGGCTGCAGTCAGCAAATGAGATTAAAAAAAAGAAAGGTAAAGAAAAACCTGTAAGCAGCCCTCTTCAGGAAATGGGTCTCTCTTACTTCAGAGGAGCCCAGGGAGTATTACTGCTGCTTCAGAATCACTGGGGTTCCAGTGGAAGTTTTTTTTTCCTCTTCAATTCAGGGATTCTGCACCCTCCTTCTCTCCTGAGTGGAGTTCCTTCCTTTTAAATCCCCCTGCAGTCCTAGCATATGTGGGTGTGGTGGGGCACAGTCACACCAGCCCAAAGTAGCTCATTAACCCCTTCAGTACTAACATGAGATTCAGTGGCAAATATATTGTCTTCAGGATTGAGTGCTACTGTTTCTCATGAAAAGAAAGTCATTCTTCCCAGCCCAGTGAAGCATCTGGAAACTATAATGACAGGTCCCAGTATTTTATCTGCTGGTTAGTGTCTTTCATAGTGTGAAAAGAAAAGTACTTGTGGCACCTTAGAGACTAACCAATTTATTTGAGCATAAGCTTTCGTGAGCTACAGCTCATTTAATCGGATGCATACTGTGGAAAGTATAGAAGATCTTTTTATACACACAAAGCATGAAAAAATGGGTGTTTACCACTACAAAAGGTTTTCTCTCCCCCACCCCACTCTCCTGCTGGTAATAGCTTATCTAAAGTGATCAGTCTCCTTACAATGTGTATGAAAATCAAGGTGGGCCATTTCCAGCACAAATCCAGGGTTTAACAAGAACATCTGGAAAAAACAAGGGGAAATAGGTTACCTTGCATAATGACTTAGGCTTGAATAGAGACTGGGGGTGGCTAAGTTAATTGTATCCAATTGCAAATGAATTCCAATTCAACAGTCTCTCGCTGGAGTCTGGTTTTGAAGGTTTTTTTTTTTGTAATATTGCAACTTTCATGTCTGTAATCACATGACCAGAGAGATTGAAGTGTTCTCCGACTGGTTTATGAATGTTATAATTCTTGACATCCGATTTGTGTCCATTTATTCTTTTATGTAGAGACTGTCCAGTTTGACCAATGTACATGGCAGAGGGGCATTGCTGGCACATGATGGCATATATCACATTGGTGGATGTGCAGGTGAACGAGCCTCTGATAGTGTGGCTGATGTTATTAGGCCCTGTGATGGTGTCCCCTGAATAGATATGTGGGCACAGTTGGCAACGGGCTTTGTTGCAAGGATAGGTTCCTGGGTTAGTGCTTCTGTTGTGTGGTATGTGGTTGCTGGTGAGTATTTGCTACAGGTTGGGGGGCTGTCTGTAGGCAAGGACTGGCCTGTTTCCCAAGATTTGTGAGAGTGTTGGGTCATCCTTCAGGATAGGTTGTAGATCCTTAATAATGCGTTGGAGGGGTTTTAGTTGGGGGCTGAAGGTGACGGCTAGTGGCGTTCTGTTATTTTCTTTGTTAGGCCTGTCCTGTAGTAGGTGACTTCTGGGAACTCTTCTGACTCTATCAATCTGTTTCTTCACTTCCGCAGGTGGGTATTGTAGTTGTAAGAATGCTTGATAGAGATCTTGTAGGTGTTTGTATCTGTCTAAGGGGTTGGAGCAAATGCGGTTGTATCGCAGAGCTTGGCTGTAGACAATGGATCGTGTGGTGTGGTCAGGGTGAAAGCTGGAGGCATGTAGGTAGGAATAGCGGTCAGTAGGTTTTTGGTATAGGGTGGTGTTTATGTGACCATCGTTTATGAGCACTTTAGTGTCCAGGAAGTGGATCTCTTGTGTGGACTGGACCAGGCTGAGGTTGATGGTGGGATGGAAATTGTTGAAATCATGGTGGAATTCCTCAAGGGCTTCTTTTCCATGGATCCAGATGATGAAGATGTCATCAATATAGCACAAGTAGAGTAGGGGCGTTAGGGGACGAGAGCTGAGGAAGCGTTGTTCTAAGTCAGCCATAAAAATGTTGGCGTACTGTAGGGCCATGAGGGTACCCATAGCAGTGCCGCTGATCTGAAGGTATGCATTGTCCCCAAATGTAAAATAGTTATGGGTAAGAACAAAGTCACAAAGTTCAGCCACCAGGTTAGCCGTAACATTATCGGGGATAGTGTTCTTGACGGCTTATAGTCCACCTTTGTGTGGAATGTTGGTGTAGAGGGCTTCTACATCCATAGTGGCCAGGATGGTGTTTTCAGGAAGATCACTGATGGATTGTAGTTTCCTCAGGAAGTCAGTGGTGTCTCCAAGGTAGCTGGGAGTGCTGGTAGTATAGGGCCTGATGAGGGAGTCTACATAGCCAGACAATCCTGCTGTCAGGGTGCCAATGCCTGAGATGATGGGGCGCCCAGGATTTCCAGGTTTATGGATCTTGGGTAGTAGATAGAATATCCCCGGTCGGGGTTCCAGGGGTGTGTTTGTGCGGATTTGATCTTGTGCTTTTTCAGGGAGTTTCTTGAGCAAATGCTGTAGTTTCTTTTGGTAACTCTCAGTGGGATCAGAGGGTAATGGCTTGTAGAAAGTGGTGTTGGAGAGCTGCCTAGCAGCCTCTTGTTCATATTCCGACCTATTCATGATGACAACAGCACCTCCTTTGCAAGCCTTTTTGATTATGATGTCAGAGTTGTTTCTGAGGTTTCATAGTGTGCAGGCACCTGAGCGGAGTGTGATCTGTGACTAAAGGAAAGTGGTTGCCTCATAAATAATACTGTAGGGAGTGCATTGCCCATTTTACCACCAGCACTTTGTTCTCTATGAAAGAGCATATCTTTTATCAAGAAAACAGCTTCCAGACTATATAAAGTACCATGTGTTCTTCTCCCTCCATCTCCTGTGAATTGACTGCCTTTGGTCCTCTATCTGATACATCAGTTTTCAGGATAAATTATTTTGAAAGGTCCAGATTAAAAAAGGCAGGCTCGAGACATAAACACTCCATACAAAGTCTTGAAGGCCTTATCACAGGCCTCTGACCAGTGGACCTTCCTAGGACATCTATTCTTCAAAAGAGGCCAATGAATGGGTCTGAAGTGGAGGCAAATCTTGGTATGAATCGCGAACAGAATCCCAACAGACCGAAGGAGCACATGTTTCTTCATCATGGACACTGGCTAGTCTCTCAACACTTGGACCTTGTTGACTAGTGTTTGTAAATGTCCCCCTCCTATGATTGCTGATGTTGCACCATTTGCTGCTGCTGTTGGGCAGCCTGTTGCTGCTAGTTCTCCGTAACCCCCTTTAATAATCAATCCAGATCCATTCTTAAGCAATGTCCCTTCCCTTATACCAGGGATGATCAATATGCCTGCATTCTCCACCAATTGTCAACCAATCTATCTGCGGTAGGGCACATGGGGAGTGCATACACGTGAGTCCAATTACTCCATCCTGCCCCCACTCCAGAGAGTGCAGCGGGGTATCTTTCTATTGGGCCAGCACTTAACCCTCTGGCAGGGGCCTCTCAACTGTCTCATCCCCTCTCGCGGTCCCAAGTGAAGCCACAAAACCACTCACAGCCAGCAAACAGGGTTGAGCAAAAGACAGGAAAAGAAAAGCCTGTAAGGAGCTTCTTCCAGGATATCAGCCTCTCTTACTTCAGAGGGGCCCTGGGATATCACTGCCACTTCAGAGTTCAATGGGTTTCCAGTGTGAGCCTCAGTCCTTTTTGCTTTTCATCTCAAGGGACCTGCACCCTTATTCTGGATGGCAGGGGCTCTGTTCAGGGCTGGAGAAGCTCAACATGGTTTCCCCATCTGAGTGGCATTCCCTCTTTTTAACTCTGTATGGAGTCCTGGCATGATTCACAGGTGCGTGAGGGTGGGTTGTCGAGAATGCCAGCTCAAAGAAACTTTTTAATCTTTCCATACTAGTGTGGAGTTTATATACCCCATTACATGGTTATTGTGACTCCTTTGTGTCCATTCATGATCCTTTGTGGAGGATGCATCCTACAGGATGAGAACAGTCCACGTTATATAAGACACATACCTATTAGCCTGGCATTTGTCCTTTTTTAAAAGCATTGTGGTAAGTTTTGAATTTAGGAATATGCATAACTGTTAAAACAATCTTTTATTTTTTCCACATTTTGCATTTTATGAGTGATATAATCTGAATGCCTCTGTCTTACATATTGCACAGGAAAGTTACTTTAAGCATTTGACACTTAAAAATTGACCCTACCAATGGGACGGGAATCTTTTTGAATATAGTCCCTAATGTTTTTTTGTAACTAAAGGCACTTAAATGTATAATTCAAATGCAAGTAGGTGGCTATATTAAGAGAGCAATTCCATCATAATCATTCTATGTTAGCATGTTAATGCTACTATCTTTTAGCATTTCCCAGAATTTTCTCAATTGCTTCATCCATTAACATCTTTCTAAAAGCCATAAATATTCTTTAAGAAAGCAAAATGCCATCTAGAAGCCTGTAATTGCTATCATAAAAATAAAAACAATCCATACAGCATTATAAACTAATGTTCTTAAAATCAAAATGTTTGACAACCAAAGTGTACTTCCCAGTGGCAAAACATTCAAGGCGTTCTTTATTAAACAAAGTCTTATTTCTGCTGATGCAGGAAGTGTGCAATTTCAGGAGGGTGATGCTAAGCAAAGGGACATTTGGCATAGTTTTCATAACATTCTTGAACAGAGATGTGAGAGGGTGAGCCCTGTGAATATAAAATTTTAAAAGCCTTTTATATTTTAGAAAGCCTTTAAAACATTTAAAGTTTTAAAGGCTTTATAAAATTATATAGAGAGATTTTAAAGAGGCTTGAAGACCCTGTTTGGAAACATCAAAGCAGATGTCCTGACATTTTCATATGGTTGGAAAGGAACAAAGGCAGGGAAGCACGTGTGGTTTGGCCTAACAAGTAAATAGCAGCAAGGAAAGAAGGAGCAAAGGTGTGTTTTCAGTTGTCCATCTGGTTTACGTTGTTACCCATCTTCACATTTATTTTATTGCTAGTTAGAAAGTAGTCAGTGGGGGGGTGGGATATTAATTAAACTATGATATCCTCTGAAAGACAAATGTACCAGCTTTAGTGCTCAGATGCCTCTAATTATCATATTGTAAGTGAAAGTGCTGAAAGCTTAACATTTTAGTGAAGTATGGCAGGGTTATACAATATAAGCTGTTGATAGGTACCTGTAACTTGGACTTGATAGACTGTGACATTAAAAGCAACAGCAGCACACCTCTTGCCTTCAGGCAAGAATTGTATGTGAATTTCAGACATGTTCCAAAGGGTTTCATAAATGTTGCATACAATATGTCACAAGAGGCTCATTCAGTGGCACTTGACAATTCAAAGTGTTCCTCCCGTTTTATAAATACGAGTGTACTTCTGAATTTAAGATCCAAATACTTTCCCACTTCTAAACCATTCAGAATTACTAACAAAATTAGAGAGCTATTATCTGAGCTTGTTCCTTTCTCTCTCCTTTTGCTTTTAGGAGTGCTGTCATTAAATTTGCTCTACATTTTAATTTTGACCTTTGTTTTCCATAAAGGACAAATAGCCACGTTCCTGTACTTTAAAATAAATCCAAACTCCTCCTGCATGAAGCTGAAGGAAAACTGGCTATAGAGAAGATCAGTTTTCATCGTCTGTGCAGAGAGAATCTATATAATCTCTCTCTCTACCCAAATCACAATCAATTCCCTCTCACTGTAACTTATTTCTGCTTGTTGCCTCACTATCAGTTTGCCCCCAATCAGTTTTTGAGAACTAATGTGTCTCACCTGGTCTCAGGGTGGCACTGGCCATTTATGAAGGAAAAGACCAGTGCACCTGTGAGTCAGCAACAGACAGGGGCTGAAGAAAGGCACCTGGGCCATACGAATGGGGAGAAACTGAGACAGTGGAGGGTTCGGTCAGGGAAAGTTCAGATGAGAGCTGACTGGGAGTGAGAGGTGGCAGGTGAGAGCTGTCAGAGCCAGGACAGAGGAGATAGTTCCTGTGGGAAGACTGAAGGCAGGAAAGCAGCGAGAGGCATTTCCTGGCTGGCATCACCAAGCCAGGGCTGAAATCCAAAGAGCACCAGAGGGAGCTGACTTTTAGGTGGTAAAGCTGGAGTCAAGGGCCAGAGAGGGCTGATGGCAGGAGACTAGTGGAGGAGTTTACCCTCTTATGTCTCCTGGGTGGAGAAGACTAAGGGCCAGGGTGCGTGGGGGATGTTCCCTGGGTGAGGATGAACTCCCAGAACAGTAAGCAGGAGGTGTAGGTGGTTCCTGCTAGGAAGAATGAGATTGCACTCCAGCTGGAACGGCTGGGGTAGCTGTTCTGGTAAAAAGACAGGAGAGGATTGATAAAGAGTGTGTAGTGTGGGCTATTCTGATGGACTAGATGATGTGGGGTTTTAAGGAGCATATGCAGTGTGATAACTGGGCTATGTTTTGGGACCTTTATTATGGACTATTTGGGCTATATTTTAGAAATAAACTGGCCCCAAGAAGGCTACTGTTGAGTCAAAAGAGAACATCATAGAGTCTTTGGGATCCCTACCAGGGGCAAATGAGGTAGGTATGCTGCTTCTGCCCTAGCCTGCTACTGGAGGGTACTCCAGGAGGGGCCACCCTATAACACACACAGACAAATCATAATAAATTATCCCCCAGCTCACATTCCTCTCACTGTCAAAATGAATTCTTCCTCACCAAAACAGTCACGTCCACCCTCCACTGAAACTCCATTGTGTTATAGCCTTTGATATAACCATGGCTGTCTCCAGCTTCCAGGTATTTTCAGGTTGTCATGCCAGTATTCTCTTCCCTTTCACTCCGACACTTCTATATACAAGGGTCTTTCCTGAGTACTCCTCCTTCTACCCGCACCCTATCTGGAGTCCTCCTGGTCTTCTCCAACCGCCCATTCAAATGTCCTCTCCATATTCCCCTTCTTCTGTCTCCCTCATGGCCCAATGGCACCGAGTTCTACAACTACTGTGGTGGCTGCAGGGTGCCAGCTGATGGTGATGATTCATCCATGTCCTAGCCTGGTCTACTCCTAAAACTTACGTTAACCTACATTGCTCAGGACAGTGCAACATAATTAGGTTGACCTAACCCTCACTGTAGACACTACTAGTTAATGGAGGAATTATTCTGTTGACCTAGATACTGTCTTTTGAGGGGGTGGATTTACTACAGTGATAGAGAAACCCTTTCCATGGCTGTAGCAAGTAGCAATACTATAGTGCTGCAGCACTTGCATTGTAGATATATCCCTAGTCAGATGATGGTGGCTAGTCTGAATCTGTCTCCTTCTGGTGCCCTGGTGCAAGGGGGTGGACACTAGGACAATCCTCAGCAGTCCACCCTGTTGACAGCTGCAGATGTATGCATTTACAAAGAGATAAAAGCAACATGATTCCAGATCTATGTTTAACTAATTATGAAGTGAGATACACTTGAGGCATAAGAATAAATTGTCTCCATAGTCAGAGTTCTGAAGTACTGTTAATTAAAAGCAACTTGATACTTTTTAGTGTGAAATTTGTTTTGGGGTTTAGGCTCACTAGGGTATGAAGATGAGAGACCCTTAGAATTTTTAGTTAATTAAGGGCTGAATTCTGCATTATGGGGAATGCTGTCTGGGAGGTGTAGAGTGCCCTCAGAAGAGGGGCTCAGCCACTTTCAAGATTGCACCATTTATGAGTGGTCATTAGCTTTCCTTTCCCTTCTCTTTAATATTTTTACATTTAAATATAGTGATTTTTATCCTGAAGGATCCCAAAGCACTTATGAACTATATAGCAATTACCAGGTACTTTAAAAAAGTTAATTCAATCTCAATATAATCCTCTTTAAAAGTCTTTTTACATTCTAGCTGCCTTTTGGGGCTTGTACAATTGCTACATATTGTATTTAAAAGCCTTATCCTACATTCCTTTCACAGCTATAACTCCCACTGAAGTAATCAGGAGATGTGGCATTCACAAGGAACACAGAATCATAGTTGAGTGTATATTTCCTGCAAGCAGACCTAGCCTGGTAATACCTAGTTTTGCCTTGAAAAGTTATTGTAAAGTTCTAAATCTCTCAACAGTAAGATTACACTAAAGAAGTAAATGTGTAAGACAAACAGTAAAGTACCAGTTCTCTAAATAAACAATCTCACCTATTGCCCAGGTTATTCCCCAGAAAGACACCTCACAAGGTAGAGATAATTTATGGTATGACTTTATTAAATAAACTAACAAGGTATAAAGGAGATGAATTAATATAGGCTTTTCAGCAAATTATGGCTGTAGCCAGAGAGCCTGACCACATCCCTTCTCCCAAGGGTTGATAGACCAGAGATACCCTCTGGCTCATGCAGGCTTCTGCGTGCAGCTTATACCAATCCATGCCGTTTCACATAGTGAATGTTCAAGTTGCCAGTGAGAGAAACTAGGGGTGATTTCTGTCGATGAGTCTCTCTGTAAGCTGCACACTGAATCTCACATTTCTGGGGAGATGTTTTTTTCCACCTATCTTCCCATCCAAAGAGCCAAATAAATATATCCCCTGTGAAGACAAAGTCCACCTTTAAAGTTGTGGCATAATATAGTTGAACATGTGTCTGAAATGAATTCTGGCATGACATGAACAGAGAAGAAAGCATGGTGATAAGTTACTGTAGCAACAACAACAGCATCATACACTAAATGCCAATATGATCTCCCAAGGATAAGGACTAAGTGATTGTCCTATGCCCTGCTCCTACGGATGTGGGTGGGTAGAATGCAAAATCTCTTTGCAGAAAGAGGTCAGCCTACATGGCTCTTTGCTCCTCTTTCAACTTAGCCTAAGGCAGGGGACAGCTACTTCCCAGCCAGTAAGAGTCAGAGTCTTAGTCTGACTTAGTCATGCCTGAGATGAACGTGGTCTACTATTGGTTAGGAGGGCAAGGAGGTTACCATCCAGGTTACCCACCCCACCCTCCCAAACAAACCTAACTCATCCAGCCACCACCCTGTGAATGTGTGTAGAGAACAAAGGACGGGAGGGGAGGGACAGGACAGCAAAGCTCAATTTGCAGAATAAATTGAGGGTGGAGATATATAATGATGGCCAGTCTTAGGGTACGGTTATAGTGCAATTGGAGGTGTGACTGCGGCATATGCAGACATACTCCAAGTAGCTGGAATTTAGCTAGCTCAAATAGCAATATCAATGAAGCTGCAGCAGCTCAGGCTGTACAAGCTTGCCTGGAACTTGCCTGGGTATGACTTGAGTGGCTAGCCCAGACCCCAAATAGAAAATCGCAAGGGAATGTTTGACACCACAGAACTCTTTTTTTCATTAATTGCTGCAAAAAGCAAGATAAAGCCCTCACTCCCCACCATGTTCAATATGTGGATTTGGTTGAATAATGTGGCAAGACACATTACAAAATAAATATTTATTCTGAAATGCCTAAGTGAGAAAGAAAATGCATGACAAATCCACTGTTTCTTTATATAATTTCTCTACAATTTGCTAGCTATTATAATGTTTTGAAATATTTAGCATTTTCTCAGCATGAGGACAGTGGCAAGGAAAAAAAATACTTCGTCATTGTGAAATCCCAGACAATTTTCTTATGAGCTGTGACTTCATGTTAATGTAAGAAAATCTCTGCAGTTGCTCGAGACAGAGCTTGTAATAACCATTTCAATCACACTAGAAAATAGATCCTGTTAATCACACTAGAAAATAGATCCTGTTAAACCAACTTGATTTTTTTTTAAGTTTGGTGATAAAGGTAGTAGTGATAATGTAATATACTTAGACTACTTTACAGTGTTTGTTTTAACATTGTCTGTATTTATATAGCTAAATTTAAATGTATATATCTAGGAACAAAGAATGTAGATCGTACTTACACAATGGGGAATTCTATTCTGGGACACCGTGACTCTGAAAAAGAATTGCAGGTCATGGAATATAATCAATGACCTCGCTGACAATGACCTCGCAGTGTGACACTGTGGCCAAAAGGACTAATGATGTCCTAGGATGAATCTTGGTAGAAGTTAGAGAGATTATTTTGCCCCTTTATTTGGTACTTATGCAACTGATGGTGGAATTCTGTGTCCAGTCCTCATGTCCACAATTCAATAAGGATGTTGAGAAATTGGAAACGGTTCAGAGAAAAGACACGAGAATGATTAAAGAATTAGAAAACACGCTTTAATAGTGATAGACTCGATGAGGTCAATTTATTTAGCTTAACACAGAGAAGGTTAATTTGTGACTCAGTTACAGTCTATAAGTACCTCAATGGGGAATAAATATTTAATGATGAGCCCTTCAATCTAGCAGATAAACGTATAACATGATCCAGTGGCTGGAAGTTAAAAATAGATAAATTCATACTGGAAATAACGTGTACATTTTTAAGAAGTGAGGGTAATGACAGAGTAAGATAGTATATTTTGAATAATGATATTCTCTAATAAATGGCTCATATAAAGAACAAGGAACTTGTTACTGCAAGCAGCTGGGGAGTTATCCTGCAGCTCAAGTGTTTGAAACATGTATTGGAGCTGAAGGACAAGCCTTCTGGTCTTCGTTTCCTCTGAATGACTGAAAAAATATACAATAATGATCCACCTGCAGCACACAGACTCCCTCAATAGTCTGTTTTAGCTCCAATGTACATGTGAAGCCTCATGGCAAGGTCATTTCTCAACATAAGGTAGAGAGCAACTAGTATTCTGTTGATGCAAAATGTTATTTTTTTCCTTGGACCCTGAAGGTTTGGTCTCTCTGCTCTGGAGAAATGTTTGAATAACAGTATCAGCTGGATGTGCCAGATCTATCTCATATAGTGATGAGAGCTATGGAGAGGAACTTAATAACTCTATATTCAGAGGAGTGTCTGAAGGATATTCAGTAAATAATACAATGGGTCACACATTGTATGATGAGGCTAAAACAAAATATTGAACAGCTATCCATTCAGTGAGCACCATCCATCCTACGGCACTGAGTGAAGCTAGGGTCCTATGGCAAAAATAGCATGCAGTCATGTAGTTAAAGATTGTATCTTAATGCATACACACAACAGCGCCAAATTAGGATTGCACAAGCAACCTTAATTATGGCACTTCCTAATTTTAAAATGCTCGACTTTGCAATGTTATCATTCCATTAATGTTGGGTTTTCCACTGTAATTTAGATCTGCAGTTACACAGCACTGTTATAAATAGGGTGACCAGATGTCCCTATTTTATAGGGACGGTCCCGATATTTGGGGCTTTTTCTTATATAGGCTCCTATTACCTCCCACCCCGTCCCAATTTTTCACACTTTCTGTCTGGTCACCCTAGTTTTAAAGAAAGCGAACTAATCCTACATAAAGTGCTGCCAACATAGCACTGACCAACCTTGAAACAGGAAGAAATATACATTCCTCTAATATCAATATAACCTGTCTGTTTGAGCTTGTCAGATACTAGAAAAATGGTGTCTGAACATTCAGCTGAATTCTGAATGGCTGCTCAGTTCAGCCATGTTCATGCCTCTTTTCCCCCTCCCCAATGAACATTTGAACAAAGAGGATTTTATTCAAACATTTGGGGAATGGTTATTGCTCATTCAAAGATGTATTCAGATAAAAACCAAAGGCATATGTAAATTAATCAGAGCACTTCTGTTATTCATTTGTGGCTAATCTTCATTTCTCTGGGTTAAAAAAAGTTTGTCATCCAATCAGGAACCAGAAACAAAGCCAGGAGTCTTAGGTGATTGTTTATATATTATGAAAAATGAAAAGCAAATTTTAAAACAAATCATGTGACATAAATAAACAATAGTCAAAGTAACTGGATTGTGATTATCTACAGGCTGAAAGTTGTTCATCCAAACTATTGGTTGTGAACTTCACCATCATATACACAAGCCTAGTAGGTAGAGTAGTGGAATGGCACTCAAGAGTTCTGGGTTCCACTCCTGGCTCTGCTTCTAGCCAGCATGGTGACCACTTCACCTCCCTGTACCTCAGTTTCCCTGTTTATATAGTAGGATAGTGATACTTTGTAACCCATTTTGAGATTTATTGTTGAAAAGCACTATATAAGAGTGCTGGGGTCATGGTATTATTGCTTAGGCCTTGTGTCAGCCTTTTGCATGATGCTAAATTTAATCCTCAATAAATACTTAGAAATGACAAATACATTTGCAGTAGTCAGGATTCAGTCAAGAATGACAAACAAGGCTACATTGATTGATTGACTAAATTATTTGCAACAAATCATTTGACCATCTCTCCTGTCTCAGTTGTATAATACTATAAGGATTGGTGACATTTTATTTTTTAATAAAATGACTATTCTATTTTTTAATTTTACCTTTAAATATCACAAGCATTGGAACTAGCAGGCTGAAAACCTCCATATTTTTGAATAAAATATGTCAGTGGTTACAAGAAAATAAATCTTTATTGGTTATAGGGTAAGCACACAAATTTAAATAATTAAATAAATTGGTGTGAAAACAGTTGCCTTCAGATCCTAGAAGAAGGATGGCCCAGTGGATAGGACCCTGGCCTAGGAGCTGGGGATCCTGTGTTCAAGTCTCTTACTCACCACAGATTTCCTGTATTGTCTAGGGCAAGTCATTTCGCCTCTCTGTTCCTGAGTTTCCCATCTGAGTAATAGGGATAATAATTCTTTCCTACCATGCACTGAAGATCAAGAGGTGCTCAAATGCTACATTAATGGGTTCCACATAAGCAACTCATAGAGAGTTTGCTGAATGTGAGAGGATGTGCTGTAAGTGCCCATAGTGAAAGCAAGGTCGACCTAAAGGACCGACTGCCATGACCTAGTTATTGCTATAATTTATTATTACTGTATAAATCAGATCTGGAATACTATTGGCCACATGGTCAGCATTCATTTGATCATTGGGTATGCTTATAGATTTGCCAATCGTCATTTCTATATTGAAAAATCTGAAATAACAAAGTATATCCATATGGGTTTTATTTCTCATGTTAGTGGATTCTTCCTCATTGAAACAAATCCTTAAGAAAAGAAGTGGAGACGACAAAAAATATCTATGTACCAATGGTAATCTCTAGCATCATTCTAGTACTGCCCGTCTCCAGTGTGCAAAATAGATTTGTTATAACATTGTTTTTTATTAGGCAATGTATAAAGCAAACACAGAAGCTCACATTTTCATCATTTTATGGATTGGAGAGTGATTTTCCTCATATCTTGTGCAATTTTTGTGTTTTTTAAAAAAACCCACCAACACACATATACTACATACATTTTCTAGATTATGTATATGAAATGTTGCACTCAGCATTGTTTTCTCAATAACATATTTTTGATGACTGCTTTTTAGCAAAATAAATGATTAGTTCAGTTGAATGACAGTGTGACAACAATAAACTTCTGCCAATTTACTGGCTTGAGATATAACTGATGAATACTTAAGAATCACAGTAACCACCAAAATTGTTTACAGAATATAATAGAAATGTGTGTTGAGAATTCACTCCTGTGTGTTGTCAGCCGTCTAAAAATCTTTTTATTTAAATTTTATGTTATATATATGCTGGTTTAGTTACCTGTTGTGGTGTTATAGTGTAAAATGGGTATAAAAGTGGCATGTTAGGACCATACCCATGTGTAGTTCTCTTTATCTATAAAGTAAAACAGCATAATTCATTAAAACAATAACAGCTAACAGCATAACACCATACATGTGCTTACCAAGTTAAACTGCTCTCTCTAATGTTAATCATGATTTAACATAAACACATCTGTAAAATTGCTGCTATTGGGCTGGTTTACAGCTGGTCCAGAAACTGTGGCCCTGTTTTGTAGTATTTATACAGGTTAGTTCTTTTTTGTTATATTGCTTATTAAATTGTTGCTGCCTGCTGTCTTTTATCCATGGCTTCAGTAGTTCAGCAGGTTTTTTCATCCATTTTATTGTAATTTCTTCGTCTAACCAGTAATAATGCTAATTACACAGAAGGCTTTATATCATGAATGACATTAGTAAATAAATACAGAATGTATACTTCAAAGAGGATGGAGCTAGGCTGTTCTTAGTGGTGGTAGATGACCGAACAAGGAGCAATGGTCTCAATTTGCAGTGGGGGAGGCCTAGATTGGATATTAGGAAAAACTATTTCACTGGAAGGGTGGTGAAGCACTGGAATGGGTTACTTAGGGAGGTGGTGGAATCTCCTTCCTTAGCGGTTTTTCAGGCCTGGCTTGACAAAGCCCTGGCTGGAATGATTTAATTGGGGTTGGTCCTGCTTTGAGCAGGAGATTGGACTCAATGGCCTTCTGAAGTCTCTTCCAACGCTCATCTTCTATGATTATATGAAGTGAGGAGAAGTAATTATGTTCTTACAATATTTGAAAGCATTCCCATGATATTTTACCAATAATCCTGCATTTCCTATATGCTACTGCTTTTTATTAAGGGCATAATGAACCTACTTGAATGTGACACCTACGGCATGTTTTTGACATCTTGGCTTTGAATTTTTGAAGCCCTTTTGAAAGTAAATATTAAATTTGCTGTACATTAATATTTTAGAACAGTGTGGTAATTATAGGCTGAAATTCAAATTAGCTATTTTTAGCTATCCATATTGACTCATCAATTGACAATATCCATTAATGCCCACATTTCCAGTGACCTGGAGTAATTTGACATCATAAAAGTACTGCCGTCACATGTCCGCTATGGCAAATGTTATCAGAATAATCACTGGGATTCCTTCTGGGCTGCAAAACCTAGTTTATACTTTTTCTTCTTTTCCAAATACTGGTCATCCTCACTTCCTCTTCCATGCAATTCCATGTACAATTCCCATCACCATTGACTTAGCATATCGTGTCCTTACAGTCCAGGACAAGGTGTTTGCTTCAATTTAGGATTACTTTAATTTAGAATGACTTTTTTTTCACAATGTGCATCCACTGATCCTTTCTTCTTCACTTTCCTTGCCCTGCTGTGAAATTCCTAAAATCCCCCAAAATAAGATAATTACCTCTTCTCTTGATATCCTTCACTCTCATTGTTTGGTCCTGGCTGCCCACTTTTACTTCCTAAACACAGAGTCACCATTCTCTACAAAGCTGATTCTCTGGCACTCCCCCTGTTCTGTAAAATCAGCCATTGTTTATCATGTACTTAAAAGCTCTTTCTTGACATTAAAACATTGTTCAGCTACATTGAAAGGACAGGAGACACGCGATATGGATTTAATCAGGCTGCAACTTTATCATTAGATGTCTTGGACTACCTGTCCGATAAAAACGTACAGCGCAGGCACTTCATTCAAATATGTTCATTCAAATAACTACCCGGGGCTTCCACTAGCCCTACTTCATTTTCCACCTAGGGTCCCCCAGCCAATCCATGATTTGGACCTTACCATCTCCCCCCCCCTCCTCCCTGTCCCGCATACAAGGGTTAAGGTAGGCTATAAGAAAGGGGAGAAATAGCTGCCATACCAATCATAGGAGCCCTGACCCTCCACCCCCATTCCATTCCTTTAACCAGCATTTCCTTTTATGTCCTTCACCAGGCAATTTATTTGATCACTGGATGCCTTCCCTATGGAGTTCTTTCACTGGACACCCACCCCACACTTACAAAATAGTTGTGACATACAGCATAATCCCCTTTCCTCCTTTCTATAATAGGTCCCCTGTGGCACCTGCTGTGAGGAAGGTGAAAAAGCCCATTCCACCTAAGCCAAAACAGAAAATTCCTTCCCAACCCTCTTAAAAAGAAGAGGCTAGTGCAATGCCCACAACAAGTCCTAACACAACCTGATATTTGCACCTCTAGGGGAGCAAGGATGGATGCTGCCTTGCTTGCTTCCTGGAGAAATGGCTTCTAATTCCAGGGTGTGCACCTTTTAAAACCTTCTGCCCTTACATTCCCAGGAGATGAGTCAGTCACCAGCTGACCCCTATGCACTTTTTTGCAGCAGTTTCTGACCTCTCCCCCTCCCCCGATAAAGCACTGTTACCTTCCTCTGGTAAGCCTCCCTCCCTCCCACTTCAGGTGTGGTGCAGTCATTATATCTTTTCCTTTCTCATTGAAGAGGAACTACCTCTAATGTGTCCAATTTCTTCTCAAAAGGGTGTTCATGACCCAGTTCTGTTTAGAATTTGCTGTGGCTACCATGGAAACTTCCCCAATGTGGTTAATGACGCCTCACTTTCTGCTAATGACGACTCTTTGACCTCTTTCCACTGTTTGACAATGTTGATGACTCCATCCTCCTGCATAGCCTGCATAGCAATCCATCGCATGATTATGTTTCCTAGTAATCTAACCTTTTATTCGCCATTTCCAGTTTTGGATCCTCCTTTTGTGCTAACATTGCTCCTCTCTGGCATCAAGCAAAGCTTAATTCACGATCTTCCATGTTTCCATGTCTGTCTTCCTTCTTATCATCTTTATTCTGGTTTAAAAATAACTGTCACATTTATATTGACTGTCACATTATATATATGCATCTGATGAAGTGAGCTGTAGCTCATGAAAGTGTATGCTGAAATAAATGTGTTAGTCTCTAAGGTGCCACAAGTACTCCTTTTCTTTTTGTGAATACACACTAACACGGCTGCTACTCTGAAACCATTTATATTGACGTTACTCAATTTTATAAAACTTTCAACACCTTGAATGACACCTTTTCCCACTCTGGGTGGGGCCCAAATATTATGTTATAATAATAAATCGGATAGTTTCATTCATACATTTTAATGAAGAAAAAGGATGTGACCTCTGGTATTAAAAATGCTGTTAAAGTAAGCATACTGAAGGGGGTTAAGATCCTCTCAAGTGAGCATACAGTAGTTGTTTATATTAATAAACAGTAGTTGCTTATATTAATAACCAATTTCTTAAAGGACTGTAACTGCAAAAGGTAGCTTTACTCTTAGCTATATTTAACTAACAGTTGTAAATATCCTCCTATATGTATTTCCCTCTACATACGTTATCCATGGGTACTCTGATGTGCTGTGACACACAATATATTTACTGGAAATACTGCCTCTAGAATGAGCTATAGCTGAGAGTGACATTCACTGGTCCAGAATCATTATTTTCAATGGTTTAATGAACAGCTTTTGGCACGGATGCAAAACCACCAGAAAGGATGAAAGAATTATGATTGTGCCTAAAAAGCTAACAAACTTACTGTTCCATCCTGCAGCCTACAAGACTTTTCTAACATCCAAAGGTACCAGAATCCTTTTCATAGTGTGCTTGAATACAGATTTGTCTACCATTAACTGATATTAATATAAACACTGACCTTTATTACATAGTATTTTGACATTATAGAACATGTGTATGAAAGAAAATAGTTTTTAGTAACACCTTTATATACATCTCAAATGACAGTATGAAGATGTCACAGAACATATCTTTAATAAATCTTCCTTCACTAATGCAAAAGTGAAAACTTTACACTAATTCATTATATTTCTCACATATGAATTAACAACAGGCTATGTAGCACAATTATTTCTAGGTGAATGATGGCAGAATTGTATAGTAAGTTTAGTAGGGATTCAGATAACCCCTACAGATGATATATATTTACATTTAAATATCTTTTAACATTATTTCTAAATAATTAGTTATTCAGTGAGCACAACTGATAATTATTACACTGAAGCTTTAATGACAAAGGTTGTGCATATTTTAATGTAATTTGAAATAGAGAAATGAGAGTAGATTAATAAAGAAAAATTGTAGAATACCATCTTACTTGTGAAGAAATTTTAGAGACTGAGAAATAAAAACAGCTCTTCAGAAGTCCAATAGTGAGATCAACCCAAGTTTTTCAAACTACAGTCATTGTCATCTAACCACTGTGAAAATACAATTCCCACATCGATATTAAATGATGTTAGCATGAATAATCTTATTCTAAGAAGTAAACAGTGAATTAATGTTACCACATTATATTATCTTATTACTAGAGATGTATAGACAGTTAAGATTTAGAAATATATACGCTTTGTCTCCTGGTCTAAAGTAACTGACTTAAAAATGGAAGGTTCAATGTGTTCTATTTTAGAAAAGATGCTAGTACCTGCAACACTATCCGCAGGGGCACACAACCATGGTTCATATTTACTGGAAAGCAAAGTAAGCTGACCAAAATCTTAGGAAGATCCAACTCATTGAATTCCTATGTACCTGTTCAAAATCTTACCCCAATTAATCTATTAGAGTCAAAATTTTCATCAACTGTTCATTGGCAAATATAAATCATGTTCAGAGTCAGACCACAGACAATCTGCCCATCTCATTTTCACTAAACCTTCCTTAATTATACAGCTATGGAAATGGCTCAAGTGGCATGACACCCCCTCAGAGGACTATTTCCCTACTTTGCCTATCTACCATATGCTAACCAAAGCAAGTTAACTGCATTATATTGGCACTCAAATGTTGGATCTAATGCTCCTAAGATTTCCACCAATGTAGTTCCATTGGATCTAATATAGCTACTTCTAATTTACACCAGTATGAGAGGATAATGGGGTCTATTCTGTGCTATTCAATTCTAAAGAGAGTTGAGAACTGATCATTCAGTTTGTTGCCTTAAGATGTGGCAGTGTGGAAGTTGTCACTCCTTATTCCCTATAGGGCCATGTGGAGGGACGACTGTTATATCTTCCAAAATCCTCTAAGCCGAATATGCCTTTTTAACGAAGTACAGTGATTTTATTTGGATTAGAACAACAAGAAAAATAAAGTAACTGCAAAAATGCATCATGGTAGCACCATGAGAAAGTCTTTTTTATTACAAGCTGCATCCAGTCTTCCTGTCCCATTCCTATGTTCACTCTCCAACTTCCAAATCTAGCTGCATCAGCTGCTAAGTCCTTTTAATTCGGTCACACAGAAGGTTCTAAACCTTAAGGGTGCAGTCACTACACACAATCAACATTTTTTTAAAGCTCCATACATCACAATCTCCCCTGTTACTTTTAAGTGATACATCTCAATTTTTGAATGCTTGCGATTTTAGTTTGTTCAAAAGCAGCTGTCAGGAACAGCAGCTGTCTCTTCCTCCACTACTTCATTTACCTTTATAGATTTTTTTATTGTCCCCCATCATTATTAAATTAAGTTTCTGCATTAACACAGCCATTGGTACTACCCTCTCTAGTTCAGTAAAGAAGGATAACAATTTTCTTTCTTAGAATGATGTCAACTAATTTTCAATTCCTCTTCTATTTCTGAATCTTTTCCTAGTAACAACTGGTCAATATGTTCACTATGTCTCCATTTCCCTCTGCTAGTGATGTCAGAGTTGATCGTTAAGAAACAATGCCCCTTGTTTCAGAGTAGCAGCCATGTTAGTCTGTATCTGCAAAAAGAACAGGAGTACTTATGGCACCTTAGAGACTAGCAAATTTATTTGAGCATAAGCTTTTGTGGGCTAAAGACCGATGAAGTGGACTGTAGCCCACAAAAGCTTATGCTCAAATATATTTGTTAGTCTCAAAGGTGCCACAAATGCACCTTGTGTTATCTTTGTGGAAGCCTATTTTGTTGATTTAATTGATAAAAGCAAGTTTGCAAGAATATATTCTTCCTAATTTTTCTCTGTCTTTCTTACGTGTGTGCAAAACAGCACTCTCGTTTTTCATTGATGTTAGGTGACAAGTAGTAGTTCTAGTGTTCTCTTAGCAATGATCCAAAGTAGCTTTGAAGTTCCTTTTTTGGAGTGATATGGGTTAGGAGGGGCAAATTCCTATTTACTACTTTGACTGTTTGGCTACAGAGTTTACTGGCACACCAAGTTAACAGGGCAGTAGCACTTTTCAAAATGTTGATATGTTTCTTCCTTAGGGTGGATTATTTTTAATAACAGGTTACAATTTGCAGAATATAGTAAAACTTGTGGAAAAAATGATGAAATCATAAAATGAACAATATTTTCCCACCCACATTTTTGTCTTGTTCCTGATATTAGGACAATATTTCTTTCTTAAATATGCCTTGTATTTCAATGAGACCATTATTATCTCCATTCAAATTTTCCAGCAGTATCCCATGCCACTCAGATAAGCAGATGGATTGTACACTGGGATGTCAAAAAGGGGGCCCGGAATGTGTGACTTCCAGTGACCTCCATGCCTTCAACCTGCAGTGGTCAGGAGCTGCAGGATCCCCAGCTGTCTGTGGGAGCAGGGAGATGTGGGGTACCTCCTCCTCCTCTAGCAGCCCTTAGCCACCACAGACACCCCACAGCTCCCAGCCTCCATGTGTAGCAGGGGGACCCCTGGAGCTGCAGGTAGCAAAGATACCCCGTCAGCTCCCAGTTGCTGCAGGCGGCTCCTAGCCCCTGTGCAGCTGTCCTGCTTCAGGTGGTGTGGGGACCTGAAGATCCCCATTTTGCCATGAATATTTTTAGTGAAAGTCACGGACGGGTCACAGATTCCAAGATTTTTTTCTTTTTTGCCCATGACCTGTCCATGACTTTTACTAAAAATATCCAGGAGAAAATTTTAGCCTTACTGATAACTAGAGCTGGTTGGGAACCGGAATTTCAATTCCATGGAAAATTCTGACATTTTAAAAATAAATTAGTTCCAAATCAGAACAAAATTCCAATATGGAAATTTCCAATGAAACAAAATGTTTTTTTTTTAAATAAAAATCATTTGGGGTCCATTAAAATGTTTTGTTTAAAATAAAAATGTTTAATTTTAATTTTGACTTAAAAATGTAAATATTTTTATCATATAAAATAAATTTTGCAGTGAGAAGTCATTTCTGAATGAAAAATCCAAACACTCCACTCCAAAGATGCTGTTTTGACATTACAAATATTATCAAAAATGCTTTAGTTTGATTTGTTTCTAAATGAAATTTTAGACATTGTTGACAATGAAAATTGACATGTTCCTTCAAAAATTGAGATTTTGACAAAATTCAATTTTCTGAAGGAAAAATGTTCTATTAGAAAATGTTCAATTAGCTCAACTTATAACTTTATTATTATTTATGCTTACTGAATACTGCCCATCTCAGCTTTCAAAATCTTGATTCTGGCCCCCCAAAATAATGTGTTTAGGATAGAAATTATGAGAATTTAAAAACAATAAAAGTTGAGTTCTTTTTATTTGTCTTCTGCTTTTTGAGCCTTTATGGATTCATATTTTCAAGCTATTTTGTGCACCATGAAACCTAGAAATTTACTCTTCCCTTAAATTCTATTGACAATCCTGTGAAGCATGAGATAT
Source organism: Lepidochelys olivacea (assembly GCF_965140295.1). Classification (NCBI taxonomy): domain Eukaryota; kingdom Metazoa; phylum Chordata; order Testudines; family Cheloniidae; genus Lepidochelys; species Lepidochelys olivacea. Next base: position 127,864,231 of record NC_140412.1, on the reverse strand, counting down.
TTGGAAATATATACAAACTGTAAGTCATTTATCTTTCTGTACTTTTCATTGTCAATTCTTTATGAATGTCAATACAAATATAATCTCTCTCACACTCACAAAGCTAAGACATAATCACATCTCTACAAGAGATGAGGATCTAAAAAAAAATCAAGTATCATGAGAATTCTGATAAAATCATGAGAAAGGACAACACTGACTAACACTGAATGGTATTTATCTCTCAAAAGTCAGATCAGACCCTCCTCTTTACTGAGCAAGAGGGTTAGTATCCAGGTGATCTATGCCTTAGGTTGGTTAGAAGAGGAAACTGCTGGAAATTGCTGCTTCCTCTGGGCCTGTTATTGAGGTGGGGCACATACTCGTCCTGCTCAGTTGGTCGACCATAGGTTTTTTTTCTCTGCTGACTAGCTGGTCATATTTTTCCCCTCCTGATCCACTCATGGGGTGCTGAAAATATTTTATGCTCTGACCAGCAAACAACATAGGGCCATACCTGTTTCTCCTCATTTCCTACACTGTGGAAGGTGGTGACATTATGAATTTGGGGATTCATAGATAAGGAAGGAGCAGCTAAAGGATTTAACCACGGTGAAGGACACAGCGGGAGGATTTTATCCCACGTCCTCACAGAGTTTTTAAAAATGATCCTGTTGATGTTATCCTATTCCTTCCCCTGCCAATTTTTAGTATGGGACCATTACTGGATGGCAGAGGAGACAAGACCTATGCCTATATAACCTACTGGTGAGCGTGTGTTACAGTTCCCGCACTATGCCCAGTTGACAGAGGATATGAATCTGCTGCAGCCCTAGTTAGGGAGCCATGGCTCTTTACCTCAAGCTGTAGCAGTTCACACACTTTTAGCTCTAGAGGTCCCCTGTTCAATGTGTTGGGCAAGATGGCAGAGGTTATACTCAGAGAACCAGAGCAGGCCAATGTGCTGGAAGCCAGTCATAGGGGCCAATACCTTAATAGGTCTTTGCCTACATAGAAAAAAGTACTGTTTTTTTCATATTATTTTTGTTATTATCTAAGTTTCCTGGTACAATAATAGCAATATATTAAAATACATCAAAATTTCATATTACAAAGAAATTCAGAATGAATAAAGTGAAGGTCCATCATGGAATACTAATATTCATATAAGTGTGCATAAGATAGATTGTACACAGTGTTGATATTTAAATTTCCATATCTGACATATCAGTGAATTGTTTTTCTTTTATTACATCCAGAGAAACACCACATTAAATGTACACTGTTAACAGCTGATTCATTGAATGCCATGTCTAATAATGGTCAAAGATAACCAAATTGTTTCATATTTTCTTGTAATTTCTGCTGCATAATGCTGAAATTAGGGCCTATGAAATACCATATTTCTATGTTTCTTGGAAGTGGAGGAAAATATACAAATACCACATGCTGGGCTGATTCAAGCATTTCACTATATTAGCATAAACATTTCTTTTTGAAAACAAATGCATAAAAAGCACAGCAGGATTGTAAATCTGGCATTTACACACACAGCTTTTGCTTATGTAGTATTAATAGTAAACTTGGGCTCTTCAAAGAGAAACTCACTGTGGCTTCATACAGGTGTAGGTGTCTGTCTGCACAGAATCTATGCAGGATCAGGGCCATGTCCCTCAGTAGCATTTCTTAAAAATAATCTGCTTTTAGAACCATTTGGTATCATTAATATTAGTTGTTGAAAAGTCCTTCTGGGAGCTCTGTATTCCCCTCCTGCCTTATCAGGACTGTTCTGTACTACGTGGTTGCTAGTGCTCTGTCCAATTAGTTTTAATTTTATTAGGGATTTCCTCGTTTAATCGTAATGGGATTTTCACCCTTGTTCCTTAGAGACTATTCTACTATCTAACAGATCTCAATGATAGGATGTTGCTTTTTCCCTCATACTCCATTGAAGTTTTCCCTGTCTTCATTTCATTGCATTCAAGGATAATCCTACATTTTTGACAAATTTTGATGACCTACTCTTTTATTTTGAGTCTCTTTTTCTGGTCTTTTGTAATTTTCTTAGAATTATATTTTAAAGTTCACTAATGTGAAAAGTGACTATTTAAAAATGACACTTGTTTTTACTGCTCTTAGCATTTTAGAGCCCATACAGGGAGCAAAAACTAGATTATTTTTCAGCTCACAATGAACTGAAGTTCTATGAGTTTTATTTTAAAACTTTTTAATACATTGAAATAAAGAATAAATAAATGAAACTAAATTCTAATTTCAGAAATACTGCTGGCAATGCATGAGCAAAAAAACAAACAATTACCACCCCCTCCCCCCCCAAAACCCCCCCAACAACAACAAACCAACAACACAGTTTGACTTTCTGATTCCATGCTGAGTTTGAGCATTGATAAGAATCAAAATAATCCTTTTACTAATATAATGAATGGATATGAACTTGAAGTTATTGACAGATTAGAAATATAGAACCACCATTTGTTACAGTTACGTATCAGTCTTAGAATGAATTTCCAACAGTGACAACAATATAATAAGATCAACATTTGGGGAGAAGGAATTATACCAAAAAGTAGCTTCGTATGATTCTAAAGAGGGATTTTTTTATTTGTATAAGCTAGTAAAAAAGAGTGTTCAGGTTCTTCCATCTTGGGAGACAGTATAATCTTATTTTGACTACAGGTGATACAGATTGTACAAGATTAGCTGGTTTTATAAGACTTCTACAATCTTGTGAGCCATGAAACCAGATCCTGAAATGTATCCCTTCCAGTTTTGGATCCTACCTGGAACCAGATCATTGGGAGGGATTCAGTTACAAGGATCTGCTTTTGATTACTGGGTAGACAATTGTCTATCTTTATCCTTTTCCTCAGTTTGATCATCCTCTCTCCTGAAGGCCAGAAGATTCATTTACAGTTTGAGAAATGTTTCATTTCTTCTCTTTTTTTGTTGCCAACTTCTGCCATTATCTTTTCTTCCTTATCAATATCATTATCCTCTTAATCCTTATCAATATAATTTGATCCTTCCATTTTTGTCTCGATGTAGCCTCCTTTTGTGATTTATTCCAATGGTTTCTAATGTGTGGTCCTGTAACAGGGCACAGGTGGGCCCCTCGAACTTCTGCAGCTTCTGCACCCACAAACCAGCCAGAAACCTCTGCTTTGGTGCAATCACCAGTGCTTTTTATTTACACTAGAAGTTCCCACCACCTTGTAGCTCCAGACAGCATCAGGCTTACAGCCTCAGAGACTGCTAGCTTCTGCAGCCAGCAGGGGAGAGTGGCCTCTAGCTCCCTGTTAGTGGATTCTGATTTATATAACTTCTGCATAGATCAGCTGTATCTACTGGGTTACTTTACATAATAAGTTTAGCAAGGTCAATGAGAGTTCTGAGGTTAAATTGCATCCCCTAATTAATTTAATAAAAGCGTCCCTCTGGTTGAAACATTCACCTCTCTGACTATAGAGACATGGGACAATTAAAAATACAAAAGAATAAAGCATCCATACTTGGGGGGTGGGGGAAATCTGGCTTTTTCTAGATTTTTGGGGCCAGAAGGGATAATTTGCTCATCTAGTCTGACCTGTGTTTCGATAAAGCATATCTTCCAGAAAGACATAGATTTTTTTAAATGAAGACTTCAAGAGATGGAGAATCCACCACTTCGCTTGATAACCTTCCAAAGTAATGAGGGAAGTAAGTATAAGATACCATGTATGAAACACATTGGGAACGCCTTTGACTGAGCAAACCTTTCTGCTGTTACTGTAATGGTATATATTGTGCATGTTACCCAGATACCAATAATGTGCAATAGCTACACCTAGTTAATCCTTTATTTTTCACTAGTTTTTTTTTTTTTATTTAAAACATATGTCCACTTGTTTTACTCCATCATCATCATCATCATCATCATCTTTTTAATCTGTCATAAAATTGTATGTACAGACAAAACTTCAAATAAGGAGGGGTGGGGGAAGGCTACCTAACCTGTTTTCATAGATCCATTCGATAACTAGATTTCCCCAGCCAGCCCCTCAACCCAGCTCCCGCTATGCCTTTCCTGTCTACTGCCTTCTTTCCCACAGACTCCAATCCCCAGGCTCCTTAGACATGTGAAATTCACTAGACAGAGTCCTGATCTGTTTACTTGGTAAGTTATGTGCAGCTAGGTAACTGTCTGGCAGGCCATGTTAATTCCACAGCTGGAGAAAGAGCCTCTCTAGAGTAGCTACATGTTCTGTTTCTTGGAGAATATTTGCTGTAAGACGCATTGCTTTTTCCACTTCCAGCTGTTCCTGATCTCAGAGAGGGAAAGCAATCCAACATATTCTAAAATCAAACCAGTAACGTGTTTGAGTTAGAAAAGAGTAGTAGTACACATCTATGTATTAAACAGTATTGGGCTTCGCTCTCCTCTCACATATATTAACGTGACACCCTAGACCTCAGTGGAGTTACTTCTTATAGGTTTTAAGTTTACTTACAGTTTACTTCTTCTGGTTGCTATGATCAAACCTACTGACTTCACAAGAGCTACATGTGGTGCTTTAAAGTATTGAGTGTGACTTTAGAGTCACAGGCTAAGTATCACTCAATTAGATAGTAAAATGTATTTGGAATAGATATACATTATAGGTGTAATAAATATATATTAGACTCTTTTTGGTGTAAAATACCTTATCTCTTCATTTAGCAGCCACTGCTTTGATTAGATTTAATTATTTCAATTTTTCCGTCTACATTTATGGTTTCTACCAGCATAGTTTGTGAGCACCTTTTTGCCCCTGATGGTTTAAAGTGAGATCAGTTTCAAATCAAGAGTGCTTTCTCCTAAATGTAACTGTTGTCCTCTGCGGCTTTCATTGTAAAGGTGAATGAGAAAGATGCAGGTTCTAAATGAAGATACAGACCATTGCAAATGTGTTTTTATTTATTTAATATTTTAGATTATATTATTTTATATTAAATATCAAAATATTTTTAATTATACTGACACTTGGACCTAAAAGTACATTATGTCCTGTATGGAAAAGACCAAGAATACTTTGTAGAAATGTATAAACTTTCCATAGGTGCTTTGAATTAGCTTATATAATTTAATATAGAAGCACAGTATTCTGGTACAATCATTTAAAAACTATAAAAAGGATCTCTTGCTTAAATTCTGTAACAAAATGTATATAGAATACAGAATACTATTAAGTATCTGTAGAACCCACTCAATTTTATAGAAATCTTCCATATGTGATTGGTGAAATCATCTTCTAATTTGTATATGTCCATCCAGTTTAAATACCACAAAACTTTTTTTTTTAAAAAAATATGATAAAATACATACCTAAGGTGAATTAAGAAACCTTGTGCCAAATTTCCAGACATGAGTTAATATTTACAACCAAACTTAAGACCTTTCTGAAAGAGGGTTTATACAAACTGGGGCTTTGGGAGGGAGAGAATAACTGTGTTAGGAGGAGGTTATTGTTTCCTGTAACAAATCGCATTGCAAGACTTTATGACAAAATCACATATAACGTTCTGTGTTGGTATGATGGGCTACATCAGCAAGTCAGTGAACTTGGAAGTGAATTACTGTTGGTAAAATCTCCCCCTTACTGGCAGCGCTCCATAAAGGTTGTCTGTGAAACAGTGCAGTGCTGGCCACACATCAGTGTCAAGTACTCCGGCACCACAGGACAGAATGGCTGAGGGCAGTCAGTGCACCATGCAGAGAAAAGCACTCTGTTATTCCTTCGGAAGAGATCAAAGTTCCTTCTGAGTATGTTGTAGAGGACAGTATATGCACTACTAGGTGAAGGAGCTTGTTCTTGCCCTTTAGCTGGCAGGCCAGCCCCTTAGGACGATGGTACACTGACATACACATTCTATACTCCTTGAGTACTGAGTTGAAACAGGGCCTTTCAGTTGTATGGGAGAAATGGGGGAAAGCCTTTTCATGTGCTTTTTTCTCTCTGTACATCCACACAACAAAGGGCAGGGTTTAGTCCTGTAGGTTTGTTATAAAATTACTAGCTGGGCACCCTTGGGAACTTGGTATTTGTTCTACAATGAGAAGATAATTTCTCATCTGGAAGTTAAATTAAAAGAGAGGGAAGAAATCATAACAAAAATGACTGTTTTTACAAGGATTGAGGACCAGCTGATGCGGAGTTCCGCAACCTGATATTGTTCCACTATGATCCCCTTCTGCCCCAATGTCATCTTCTCTGTCTGAAAGATTAACTCGGGACTAAAAACCATGTGATTGCTGCTGAGTTGCTATATTCTGTGAGCTATCTGAAATACTGTCCATCTCCCTCTCTCTCTGGAATTAAACACTCCTGGATGGGCCTTAGAATACACATCAGTTCAGTTGCAAGGCACCAAAAGAAGGCTAAACACAGAAGCATCATGGTGCTGATGATAGGTGTGGATATAGATGTGGGCTGTCTGGAAGCTGTGGGGCAGCTATAGATTGGCTGCAAGTAAAGTTAGTAGTTAGGGGAGGAAAGGATGGGCATCCCCAAACTACCCCAGATACCAAACTATCATGCTTGGTCCTAGCAACAAGCACTCTGTGCCCCCCTCCCAGCAGCTGAAATAATGTTCCATGTCCCCTTCAGTGACAAAAATGCCTAACATGCCCCCTCTTTCACTTGCCATATTCTCCACTGCATTCTTTTCCAGGGATAAGAGCCTCTAAATCATACTTCTAGCTACCAAAACCATTGACTGCATTCTCCATGAAAATCTTCCTACTTCCTATTCCTCCTCTAGGCTTATTTTTGGTTGTGGTCCTTGACAATATATATATATATTTGGATCCTGTACTGGTCAATAGCAATTCTTGTTCTGTTGTAAGGGGTAATAAACTGATTCTAATGCAATCTAAGTGGCGGCGAATAAATCTAACAGAAAATTGAAGGATAAAACCCTAATGAACAGCACTGTTATCCTTTTACACCCACCAAAAAATCTGCAAATCGGGGTTTGTGCAGACTCAGCTTGTCATTCTGCCATAAGAGGAAAAGGAAGAAATGCTTGGCACATCAGCTGTAAAAGCAATTGCATTTGAAACTATGTATATTCAAAGCATAAATAGGGTACATTAATATGTTATGACTAGAGCTGTGCAGAATTTCAAGGCAAAATGAACAATAACAGGGACTGTACCTATTTTTGAGTTCATGGGGTTATCATGAAAATGTATTTGCTGCTGAAGAGTGTCACATCTGCAGAAACATAATTGAAGCTGAACAATAAGCTTTTTGTACTCTTTGGATTTCTGTGAAATTATAGTGAAGATGCAAATCCCAACTTGCCCATAGCTGGAGGTATTTAGGGGTCTGGTTTCAGACTCATCTCTAGTTTAAGAGACCATTATTCCGAGGAAACTTGTACAGTTTAATATATTCCATATCCTGACAGGCCATTATTCAATAACCAAACATGAAACCACGTCCCTTCCTTTCATCTCTAGTATGTACTTAGCTGAACATACGTTGTGTTTTGCTGTTCCTTTGGGCCTAGAAATTGTCTTTACATGGGTAGAAGTGGCCCCAATATTTCCCTTTGATTAACTGTTGTATATAAAATAAACACACACACACTACTAACTTGCTTTATTCTCTGAAAAATTGCTGGTGCCACCTTCCTATCCAGAATACACCACTGTCTTATTATTATTATTATTTTATTTTATTATTTAGTATTCTAAGAGTTGGCTGAATTATTTTGTACTTTGAAATTTCAAGAAAAGGGGGAAAATGAATTGTTTTTGATTTCCACACACATGCACACACACCCTTTGGTGCATTCTCTCAATTCTTTCCCTCCCCACAAAGGAGAAGAAAACTGCTAAGAGACGCTTCTGTATGTAGTTCTTGTAGGTCTTACTTTTGCCCTGTTCAGGTCAATGTTAAAAATCCCCATTGATTTCAGTGGCACAGGATTGGGCCCATACAGCCAAATCCTGAGTTAGTTAGGCTGCATCCTGAATTTAGGGATTAAATAAGGGGAAAGCATGGGTCATCACAGCTTCACTCCTCTGCTGAAAATAGGCTGCAGAGCTCCCTCTCCTTGGCTGATATGGTGAAGACAAAAGAGACAAGGGAATCTGAAGACACAGCTACGGGAAAAGCTGGTGACTGATTTAGAAGTTTCTGGGGTACCGAGTCTTCCCAAGGGATTGTAGGTGGGGCAGCAGCACCTATCATGGAAGAAGAGGTCTCTTACCATAGTTCTCTAATAAACTTTTCTCCTCTAACAGACAATTAATCTGTCTCTTCCACCAATTCCCTTTCTCTCCATTTAAATAAGTGACATTAAGATCAACAGCAACATCTACGTACGGACATGGGAACTAAAACCTGTGTCTTCGGAGCCTGGACCACCTGATATTTCCCACAGGAGGAAGCACTTCCTCAGGAACTCAGAGTGACAGTATTCTGAGGCCAACTGTCCCATTTAACCCCAGAGGATGCCCCAGGAAGTTGTCTGGGCAACAACACAGACTTTGAGTCTGCTGTGACTCCAGACCTCACCTTGTGTCCTGATCTCTGATCCCAGCCTGACTCTTGCCTGATCCAGTCTCTACCTCTGACCAAAACACAGCCTGGCTTTTGCAGCAACAATAGCTTGACTTCGAGTGGTTCATGAGATCTGTCTTCATGGCCTTCCAGACCATATCACCCCTCAGACCAAGGCCTGCAGTTCTGGCATGAACTACTCTTCTAATTGTGCTTTTATATCCTCCACATACCATCACCAGGTAGATGGGCAGATGGAGGGGGTGAACCAAGTATTAGAGTAATACCTATGATGCTTTTGTCAACTATCACCAAGATAACTGGTTCCCCCTCCTTTCTTATGCCAATTCTCATACAATAATGCCGACCACACCTCCATGGGGCAGAGTCCTTTCCTCGCAAATTATGGAGTCTACTCTCACTTTCACCCAGCCTTGCTCGCAGACTCCCTGAACCCAGCAGCTGCTGACTGGGTCCAATGAATTCTCCATATACAGGAGGAGCTTAAGACATGAAATGGGACTATAAGCGATATGCAGACTGTCAATGCCAGGAAGTCCCAGCTCTCATGGTAGGTCAAAAGGTCTAGATTACAGCAAAACACCTCCATACAAACAGGCTGTCACTTGAGCTAAACTACCAGTTCTTTGCACCATTCCAGATTTATCAGCAAATCAACCCTTTCATCTTTCAGTTGCAGCTCCCTCGATCCCTGAAGGTACATCCTCTTTTCCATGTATCCCTCCTGAAGCCTTACATAGAGGACCCCTTTCCTGATTGGTTCCAACAGCCTCCCATGCCAGTCTAGCTCCAAGGGCTTGAGGTATATATAGTCCTTGATATCCTCAACTCTGAACTGCAGAGTGGGAGACTCTACTACCTAATAGAATGGGAGGGCTATAGGCCTAAAAAATGCTCCTGGGAATCCACTGCTAATGTCCATGTCCATTACCCTGACCTGGTAAAAAAAGGTTTCATCAACAACACCTGGATAAACCAGGCCCAGTGCCTGCCAGGAGGAAGGGTGTGCCTGGAGAGGGGGGTAATGTAAGGATTCAGGGATTAGAAGCTGGGTCTGCAGAGCTTGGGATGGCTGACTTTCCCACAGTGCCACCAGGAGGCCATGTGGAGCCATAGCTAGGGAGAATAAGCAACACAGGAAGTATTGCCCAAGGGACCAAGACTGACAGTACCCTGCAGCCCTCTGATTGGACAACCATCCTATTTAACTCTGGAGGGTGCCCCCAGAAGTTGTCTGGGCAGCAAGACAGACTTTGCACCTGCTGCAGCTCCAGACCTCATCTCCTGATCTCTCGTCTCTGATCCCAGTATGACCCTGACTCTTACCTCCTGACTCTAGCCTGCTACTACCTCTGATCTGTGATCTTTGACTGGAGCCTGACCCTGACCCTGCATCTAGCCTGGTACTACCACTGATCTGTGGTCTCTGACTGGAGCCTGACCCTGACCCTGCTTCTAGCCTGGTAATACCACTGGTCTCTGTTCTCAGCCTGATTTTGACCCCAACTCTTGCTTTTTGAACCCATCTGTAGCAATTCCTCCGAACTCTGCACAGACTACTGTCGCTGACACGTGGACCCCAGCTCAGCTGTAACTGCTAGGCAATACTGACAATGCTCCCTTACAGTAAGACAAAACTGATGACCTCTCCCTTTTATTTTTGATCTACTTTAACCACTGACGGGCATCATAACACAAGTAAGATTTCCTTCAAAGTCAATGGGAGTTTTTCCTGAGCAAAGCTTTCAGACTTGATACAAACAAAATCTTTGTCTCGTGACTTCAATTTGCTTCGCGATTGTCATAAATATAAAGGGAAGGGTAAACACCTTTAAATCCCTCCTGGCCAGACGAAAAACACTTTCACCTGTAAAGGGTTAAGAAACTAGGATAACCTCGCTGGCACCTGACCAAAATAACCAATGAGGAGACAAGATACTTTCAAAGCAGGAGGGGGGGAGAAACAAAGGTACTCTCTGTCTGTGTGTTGCTTTTGCCGGGACCAGAGCAGGAATGCAGGTCAGAACTCCTGTAAAGGGCTAATAAGCAATCTAGTTAGATATGTGTTAGATCCTGTTTTGTTTAAATGGCTGATAAAATGAGTTGTGCTGAATGGAATGTATATTCCTGTTTTTGTGTCTTTTTGTAACTTAAGGTTTTGCCTTGAGGGATTCTCTATGTTTTGAATCTGATTACCCTGTAAGGTATTTACCATCCTGATTTTACAGAGGTGGTTCTTTTACTTTTTCTTCAGTTAGAATTCTTCTTTTAAGAACCTGATTGCTTTTTCATTGTTCTTAAGATCCAAGGGCTTGGGTCTGTGTTCACCTATGCAAATTGGTGAGGATTTTTATCAAGCCTTTCCTGGGAAAGGGGGTGTAGGGTTTGGGATGATTTTGGGGGGAAAGACGTTTCCAAGTGGGCTCTTTCCCTGTTCTATATTTGTTAGACGCTTGGTGGTGGCAGCAATAAAGTCCAGGGACAAAAGGTAAAATAGTTTGTACCTTGGGGAAGTTTTAACCTAAACTGGTAAAAATAAGCTTAGGGGGTTTTTCATGCAGGCCCCCACATCTGTACCCTAGAGTTCAGAGTGGGGAAGGAACCTTGACAGCGATACATAGCATCAACACAAAATCTTTAAAATCCTGGAAACCAGAAGTTAAGGGGAAAACATCCTGCATACCTTGCAAATTCCATATTGCTTACACTCCAACTTTAAAGCTTTCATTTCCCTTTCCAGTAGATACTGAAAATAATGTGTACCCCAACTTCATCAAGTTGACAACAAACCTCAACACTGACCTCTTATGCCAACAGATGTGGTTCTCTCATTCCATGCCCCTGGGAAGTTATTCTGCCTTAAAGTTGCTGAGGTTGCCATTACAATTTTACATCTGAATGTAAATTTGATTAATTTGGAATATATAGTACTACTACACGCAACTATAACCTTCCCTTCATATGAATCATCAGCAGGATTTGAACCCCGTAATTTCTGATCTACCAGTCCCATCCTTAGCATCTGAGCCACAGGAGTGACCTCAATGTAAAGCAGCCACTAATGTGCACCTGACACATACTTCCCTGTGGATTATACACTTATTTGTTGAATAGAAGCAGAAAAGTGGAGATTAGGGATCCTGGATCCTATCCTTCGGTATGGGAGGAGAGTACAGTGTAGTGGTTACAGATATAACCAAATCACACACATTTGAACAAAGAATTTGAAAAGCAGCATGGCTGAGTAAATAAACTTTGGGTCTGGATTCTGTTTGCAGCTGTTCCCGAAGTGACTCTGTGTAATCGTATTGTTAACATACCTGTGTAAGGGGTGGGTAGATGCAGTAGTAGCACATACTTGACTGTCTGCTAGGTTGGGGTTCATAGTCTTGGTCACTATGAGGGTGGTGAAGTGCACAGAAATACAAATGGGAGAAAAGAGATTTGAACTTGTGGCCTGACAGTCCAGAGAATTTCTCTGAAGTGACGGCAGCTTTTGGTGAGGTTCTCTCTCATGTCAAAGTTCCAGATGTTAATCTGTATTACAACAGCAGTTCTGTCTTCAATGCAAAATACAGTAGGCTTGTCTTGGCGCATATATTTGCAGCTATTTTCAAATGTTCAAAATAAACTCTATGCAAAAACGCTACCTATCTACATATAATACTTTGGAAATTGTCACAAGTGGAGCAAAGCCCAGAGGGCTTCAAATTTCTTGGAAACAAAATCCAAAAATAAACTGAGGCATCCCATTGAAAATTTAAAACTACAGTGATTTTGGAACACTTAGTACTTTCTCTGTATATACTCACTTATCAAATCATGTTGAAAAATTGAAATGCTACACAAACTTTACATTCTTTGTTTTGCTTTTTGCCATTTTATGAGGGCTTTTTATTTAACAAAATGAAGGTTTAAAACTTTCTAAAATGAAACCTTTGCTGCAACCTTAATTAGCGTGTTGCAACTGGTTCCACCTTAATATGATGCCATGTCATCCTGTGATGTCAATGAAAAATCTCCATTGCTTAAAAACTGATTGCACAGTATTATCCATAGATTTATTAAATGTGTAAATGTGTTCTAGGTGATAAAAATGTATTCCATGCAATTTGCTAGGGTATTTTATCTGAAGGAAAACTACACTGAAATCTTTTAAAACTATTAAGGTTTTTTTTTTTATTCCTGTTAACTGCCCTTCAGTTTAAAAAAAGAAGAAGCATTATTAGCCTTAAAATTTGCCTTAAAGAGAGAGAGAGAGAGAGAGGAAAAAAAGAAAAGATTAGCTTGGAGCAGACTTTCTTGGATTGCTGACGTTTGCTTTCTCATCAAAATATAAAAAGCACAGTGAATTTGTTTTTGCCTGAATAACATATCTACTGAAACAAACCTTCATGGTTTCTTCAGTCCTCTGTAATTCATGTATTTAATTCTTTTATTGGCCAACTGCCAGTAAATGGGGATGCTGGAGGGGTGGAATCAACAGTGAAACTATATGTTGATGCCTTTGAACAGTACAATGTTGAAGTAAGACTACATTTATTTATAATCACCTGTGTTTGGACTTACCCAGAAAAATTGCTTTTTATTTTTTTCTACACTGTAGCTCTGTCAAAGAGAAACGCATTCATGTTTTTTTTTTCTTCTCTTCATTTTACAGTACAGCCATTATTCTGAAGTAAAGACGTTAGTTTGAAGAAAAAATCCATACAGCATATGATTCCTCCTGTTCAGTAATTTATGACTGGCAAAGTAAATGAAATAATGTTTTTATAAATACTAATTTATTTAATAAAAATACAAAAATATAAATATGCATATATAAAAATATCATGATGAATCAACACAGACATTCTTTAACTCAATAAATATGGCAGTAATATTAATTCCTTTTTTTAAGGTATATTTTTTTCAGATTATGTTACAACACGGGTGCACAATCTCCCAGCTAGTAATAAATGTGATGCAAAGCAATTAAAAAAAAAAGTATAAGTTTTCCATCTATTTATTATTAAAGGCACAAAAAGCCTTTTTTTAGTGTCTTCTCATTGTCTGTGAGAATCTTCCTTCAGGGGTTTTTAGGCAGAGAGGGTGAAGTATAGATTTTATTTTTATATCTAAATCAATCATATTCATTTACGTTGACTTATTGATTAAGCAAACCCTTACTAAAACAACACTTATTTTTTGTATTTTTTTCCAAGTAAGAGAGTGTAGGCCACTTTATCTAGTAACATAGACATTACCTCCACTAACACTGACCAAGTAACAGATTACTTTCTCAGTCTCGGTCACTGTCATCTCCACCATACATGTCTGCCAGCTTTTTAAATCGAGGTCCCCAGTCACTGAGGTAATCATAATCTTGGTTGCCATCCATAGTAAGTGATTCCAAAGAGCTAAGTGAATTTGCTATTGAATCGTTCCCTTCATAGGCATATGTCGCTAGTGAATCATAAGGGGGTGCAGTTGGGTCTAAATCATTTTCCTTTAGCCTTCGTTGAATAAAATCTTGGACATCAATGTTTTCCCACAGAGGTGCAGTCCTCCTTATCTGAAATATAGTTTCTGGGATAACATCTCTTCTCATCTTACTTTCTTCTCTTGCTTCTGGATTCCTTAGTGTTCCAATGTCAAAAGCCTGGGTATCTTCTTCTCCACCTCCTTCATCATTGTAAGTCACAATATTGTCTCGGACATCATCCTTTGAGATTATCAAGGGCTCTTTCTTTCTCTGCCTCTTCAGTGCTGCAAACAGCACAACTAAAACTGAAAACAAATAGATAATGAGATGCAGTGTAGCCTAAATAATGAGATGAACAAAATAGTTAGCACTGAAATGGAGTTAATGCACATTTGCAATGGACAAATTATTTTATAACTGAGAGAGAATGTTTGGAAAATAGGGGAAAACTACTGTCTAACAATAATAAAGTGAATGTTGATTCAGATATAAGAATTACAAATATATAATTTTAAAGTTAGGTTAAAGTTAAGGAATTGTATTATTGATTAGAATTTGCATTTTCAGCAGGAAGCAAAATCTTGTTCCTAATGTTTGTCATTGTGTGGTTCCACACTGGAGAGGAGGTTTCTTTGATCATAGTCCCTAATAATGTTTAGTTTGTTTCATTTCTGTTCTGTGGTGCTTGTCATGCAGACCTTAGGGGCAACATTTTCACAAGTGAGTGTATGGCTACACCTGTGCTGCTATAGCACTATAGTATAGACCAGGGATGGCCAACCTGAGCCTGAGAAGGAGCTAGAATTTACCACTGTACATTGCCAAAGATCCACAGTAATACATCATCAGCTTCCCCCCCTCACTCCTAGCACCTCCCACCCACGTGCAGCCCCGCCAATCAGCGCCTGCCCCTCCCTACCCGGACCTCCCAATCAGCTGTTTCATGGCATGCAGGAGGCTCTGGGGAGAAAGGGGAGGAGCGAGGGCACAGCAGGCTCGGGAGGGGGCATGGGAAGGGGTGGGGTGGGGGCAGGGCCTGTGGCAGAGCTAGGGGTTGAGCAGTGAGCACCTCCCGGAACATTGGAAAGTTGGTGCCTGTAGCTCCAGGCCCGGAGTCGGTGCCTATACAAGGAGCCACATATTAACTTCTGAAGAGCCGCGTGTGGCTCCGGAGCCACAGGTTGGCCACCCCTGGTATAGACACTTGCTACAGCAATGGAATCACTGCAGTAAATGCACCCCTTTGAGAGGAAGTAGATAGGTTGACAGAAGAACAAATGGATATAAACTGGCCATGAACAAATTCAGGATGGAAATTAGAAGAAAGTTTCTAACAATATGAGGAGTGAGGTTCCGGAACAACCTCCCAGGAGGAGTTGTGGGGGGCAAACAACTTAATTTAGTTTTAGGATAGAGCTGGACAATTATGAGTGTGATTGTATAACGGATTGCTTGTGATGGTAGGAGTCCGGGCTCAATAGCCCTGGGGCTCACATCCAGTTTGCCTTACATTCCCAAAATCTCATGCTTCAGGGTTTCAGCCAGCCATCTGCAGGGGCCAGGAAGGGATTTTTCCCTCCAATCTATTCTGAGAGGGTTTTTTTTTTATCTCCTTCCTCTGAAGCATCAGAGACGCCCATGGCTGGAGATGGAACATTGGATGTGGAGGAACAGTGCTCTGAGGTGGCACCAAGCATTTTCTCTCTCACATGCTTGATTGGTTGGTTCTTGCTCATATGCTCTGAGTCTAACTATGTCTAATCACTATATGTAGGGTTAAGAAGGAATTGTCCCCAAGGTCAGAATGGCAGGGGTCTTAGAGGTTTTTCACTTTCCTCTGCAGCGTGTAGGTGCAGGTGACTTTCCTTCATTATCGAGGTATAACTCACTTAATCATTTCCTTGTTATTGTGGGGGCCTCAGGCACTGGTGCACCTTGGTCCCTCCTGTGCTCTGCCTTTGGCACATCATAGTCTAGTCTCCTGTGGGTTGTAATGCTTTGGTCTCATTTGAGTTGTTGGATTTGATGTGCAGGTGCTGGGTGGTGGTGGAGGCCTGTTATATACAGGAGGAGAGACTAGATGATCTGGTGGTCCCTTCTGTCATTAAACTAGATGATCTGGTGGTCCCTTCTGGCATTATGACCTAGTGCTGTCTATACCTGTGCTTGAGTCATCTTAACTGAGTCTCTCAGGGGCACCTGCGTTTTTAGTGTAGGTCAAGCTTTACGTTCCTAAGGCCCCATTTTCAAAAGTGACAGGCACAGTATAATACAGCTTCTGCTGACGTAGCTATGTTGTCCAGGGGTATGAAGAGGTGTGATCTCTGACAGGGTATAGCTGTGCTGACAAAGGACACAAAAATGCTGTTATACTGACAAAGATCACAGTTTTTGCTGGTATAGCTTATTTCACTTGGGAGATGGGGACTGAAACAAGCTACAGCAGCAAAAGTGGGGTTACTCTAGTGTAGCTGTGTCCACACTAGGAGCGTTTTGTTTGGATAGTATGCTGGTATACCTATACTGGCAAAGCTCTCCTAGTTTATACATGGCCTAGATCCCATTGATTTTCAGTGAGACTTAGGGCTTGTCTTCACAATGGAGCTAAATTGGTGTTGCTGCAATCGATGAAGCAGCATCCGTTTTGCGGGTCTAGTGAAGACATGCTCAATCGATGAGAGAGCGCTCTCCCATCAATTTCTGTACTCCTGCTTAATGAGAGGTGGAAACAATCTGACAGGAGAGCATTTCCCATCACATAGCATAGTGTGGACCCCACAGTAAGTAGATCTAAGCTACATTGGCTTGAGATAGGCTAACGTAACTTAAATTGCGTAGTTTACATCAACCGGCAGCTGGAGGGTAAACCAGCCGTTTGGGTCCTAGGTGCCTAATTCACTTTTGAAAATAGGAATTAGGAGCCTAAGTCATTTAGGCTTTTTTTAAAAAAAATCTTGCCCTAAGAAGCTACAGTCATTGATGCCAAAACATTTATTGACTTCTGTGCTTGCAGGACTTGGTATCTAGGTCTGTACTAACAGCCACTTATATAAACAACTGATCCTGTTGCTTTAAGAAATACTAGTATAGCAATCTTCACCTTTGGATGGCGTAATTGAAGCTGAAGTGTGAACCTCTGCAGCAGGAGCTAAAGGACTAAGATCAGTAGCTAGGAGTTACAGCACAGTTAGGTCATCTGTGGATCAGATGTAGAAATGGATGCCTAACTCATGCTAAGAAGTAGGTTACATTTGTGCTCAGCAAGATGAGCCAACTTATACATGAGCACTGGTGAGTAAAAGGAGGAGAGGGCATGCTGGGGACAAGAGAGAACATGGTGAGAAGCTATATGCTTAAATGTGATCCACTGAATGGAGATAGTGCTACAGTTCTGTTCTATATAGTTTCTTTCTGTGTGCAGCAGCCATTTTTAGATTTTTGTTCAATTTCCCCTGTTAGCCAGGAATAGTGGTTAGTCAAGTATGTTTAAGAACTTCACTTATAAGAACCAGAGGCATTTATGAGGGCAGACCCCTTATTTATATGCTTATAAAGGTTCTGTGAATTAGTATCTTTCACAGTCAGATGCTTAGTGCCTCTTACATAAGCTGTGCATGGCATTCATGCTGATTTACCAGCTTCCAGTGTCTGCTTCCTCAGCACTTTCTCCAGTTGTCAAAGCCCTCCTCATCTCCCCAACCCCACCTCACCAGACTTCATCCTAGATCCCTGCATATCTTCTGATGTCCCTCCACTCTCTCCCTGTTCTTCTCCCTTCCATGCCCACCAGTTACCTCCTCCACCCCCTTCCACTTGCAAATGTCTGAAAGTTACTCTCTATATATAGCTCTTCCATTATATTTTAAAATATAGAAAATATAAATGACTTAATAACTGGTTTAATTGTTAATTTTTAAGTGTTAGGAGGCTGATTCTGTCATCTGTACGCCTATTGAGTAGTACATTACTCAACTTCATTAAATGGAGGACTACTTGTCAAGTAAGATAATACTCTGCATGAGTAAGGATAGCAGAATCTAGTCCTACGTTACTATTTGCCTCATATCACATCTTAGTAAAACAGTGACATTCTCATCCCAGTTTTCAGCTTTCTTTTGAGTAGTTGTAATGACTTACAGTCCACCCACCTATTAAAAAGCAGTTAGTGTGGAAAATGGCCACATATAGGTCACAAGGATCACTTACCTAACAGTATAATGATGCAGAGGAGAATGGCAATCAAAGCACCCGTGCTTAGGCCAGCTGAAAGAAGCAAGGCCTCGGCATTACAGGACTGCATGTTCCCCCGGCTATCACAGGCACACACTCGAATTGTCAGCGTGCCGGTGCTACTCTGGATTGGATAGTCATTATCAAATATTAAGACTGGCAGGAGATAGGTACTCATTTTACTGCGACTGTATCCATTTCTTCTAGTGAGAATCCCTGCCGTGTTATCTGAAATGGAGGAGCAGAATAACTGTGTGTGACAAAGTGATGTGGTCTCTGGCATGGGGGAAAACAGTGAGTTGACATGCTAGAGTTGCCAACCCTCCAGTATTGCCCTGGAGTCTCCAGGAATTAAAGATTAATCTTCAATTAAAGATAATATCATGTGATGAAACATCCAGAAATTCATCCAACCAAAGTTGGCAAGCCTATGACATGCAGGACCAGAGTTGTTTACCTTTGTTGTCGACAACAGAGAAGTTGGGATGAACTGCAAATTCGGGCACCAACTCAAAGAAGAATTTGTGGCCTCGAGGAGGCTCATCTTTGTCCACAGCACTAACAGTCTGGACCAGCTGTAAGGAAAACAAGGTGTTATGTTCTTAATGGGTTTTTTTTTTGTTTTTAAATAAGATAGCATTTTCATATAGCATATTGTAAAATACTCTATGCAATTATATTTGAAGAAGCCACCCAGTGCCCAAGAGTAAGTGTGCTGTGTGGTGGTCTCATGTTAAAACAAGAAGAGCTTCTGTTAAACACATCAGCTCTTTCATTTTTAACTTCACATCCACTTAACAGCACACAAACAAGGGTCTGCTCCTGGTGGCAGCAGGCAGCTTTCTATTCTAGTTAGTTCTCAGTGCCCTGCATTGCTGTGTGAAGGGTGCCCCTCTGGCCAATCCAGCCTCCTCCCATGCCCTTACATAAGTCAGCAGCTACTTCACACACTGTGCTCTGTAAGTGGGAAACATGGGTTCAGGTCCTAGTCCACATATTTTTGCTCCTGGAGATAAAGTTAGAATATTGCAGAAGCAGAATTCTTAGATGTTGGGGGCTGGGGGAAGGAGAGGGTGGAGAAATCTCTTGCATCACCTTAAATGGACACCTCTGGTTGTGGAATGGCACTGGTGGAAAGAGAGGGCAGTCAAGATCAGTTGTGAGGGGAAGATAGTAGCCCTGTCATAGGGCCATGGGAGCCAGCATGCATAAAGAGGAGGAAAATGTTAAGGGTTCCTTCTGGAATGCAGAAGACTCCCCTGCGGAGCTGGTGCTAATGCACTGGAGGCCTTAAACAGGAATATTTTGCCCCTCCTCCCCACAATACTAAAACAGGAAAATTCTTATAATAAAAACTGAATAGGCGGCCCCTTGAGCTGATCGGGGCTCTAAGCAATGCTTAGTCTGTTTATGCTTAGCACCTGCTCTCTCCCCTGCCACATTAAAAATAATTTTAGAAAAAGAAAACAAGTACTCTGGTATTTTTCAGACTAATTTACGATGTTGAAAGTTGCTAAAACTGGGAAAGCGAACACAGTAAGGAAGAGTGAGTTCAGTACCGATATTATATTAAGCATTGTGCAGTTATAACATGATGTCATTACATTTACTATGCTATAAACTGTGATAATTCATATGTACGGTAAAAATGAATACTGGATTGTTTACATTCACTAACTATTGTAGTACCACAGAAATCCAGCATGTTTTGCAATGTCCTGCTGCCGGAGTTGTGGCTCTATCCAAAAGGAGAAGCTTTGGGCTTAATCAGGTGTCAGGATAGCTCAGTGGCATGAGTGAGTGGGTGGATTTCTCAGAGAAAGGATTTGTGGCTGGACTCCAGAATAAGTCTCAGCAGAAAACTCTCCTTACCACTTCTTTACTCCTGGGCAGAGAGCTCCTTTAGCACATGCTGTGAAGATGGACCTGCTTTTTATGATATTGCGGTGTGCTGAGTGCCTCATTTGAGATGCTAAGTGTCTCCATTGTACTGGGCATCTTCCGCTTCCACTGACTTCAAAGGGGTTTGTTATCAAAAGGTTTATGCATGCAGCTTGTTTCGCTGAGATTTCCAGAGCACATGCATAGCATTAACTGTCCAAGCAAAAGCAGTAACTGCTAAATAATACTATCTTAAGCTTTTGTAGCAATTGAGTTAGACAGTTCCCTTAAAACACCTTTCTGAATATTAATTTCAATGAGAATTAAACACACTCATTCAATATTTTATATAGTTATTCTGTTTGGGACCTAACTTAGACTCTACTGACAATACAGCAAGAAAATATAGTAAAACACTAGATGAATAGTTGGCTCTGGAGTAATTTAATTATAGTCAGTAGAGTTACACTGTTGTAAATCAGGTGTGAATGGAGAATTTGGCTCATCAACTTCCTTGGCATTATTCCTCATTTACACCAGCGTTGGGGAGATCAGAATCAGGGTCTTTATGGTTTCCTGTTATCAGAACAGAACCTGTGAGGGAATTCATGAATGTCACGTTCCTTCATGATGAACAGAATATAGTTAAAGCAGGATTATGCAATATTTCTTAAAATTAATGAGGCTCTCAAGTACACATTAAGATCTCTATATTTTGAAAGCAATTAGGACCCTGACACTTGGGGAACTTTTTAAATACATTTGGCCAAGTTCACACTCTTTACAAAGGACTCTGTTGGCACGTCATTGAACCTGTAATTCCACTATCACTTTTTTCTCTAAATATTCCCAGTGTTGCTACCACTGCTACTGGCAGTAGCAATGGTGGATGTGATAGTGTAGGCATGGGTTTAGGTAGCTACAACATTTTAAGCCCCATGTCTCCTAAGCCTACAATTCCAGTGCCATTATAGCAGAAATTCCTTATGGTGGAAGGCTAGCAGAGTATCAAATTGACTGAAAAAAATTTCCTCCTGAATTTTTGTAGAGGTCTGAAGGACAATGTGAGAACAAAAACATCAGGTAGAAGAGAGAGAATTAGAATAGTGTGGATATTCGTCCAGATATTGCTAGGAAACATCCCGTAAGAAAATACCCAACTAGAATAGCTACCAAAGCATTGTAGCTGAGTATCATGTGGCTTTTCAAGATGTAATCAGTGAGATGTTTGTAAGATCCACATATGATTCCCTTCAAGTGAAAATAATATCAAGAGTGGACAATTGTGGCAGAAATAGAGGAACCTAATTACACTAAAAAATTATTGTGAGAATAATTCTGCAGAAAAGGGGAAAAAAAACAACCCTTATTATTTGTTAAAGGTATTGGTTGTCTTGAAAAGATGGAAGAATAAAGGGGGGGAAATGAAAAAAAAAATATTGCAGGCAAAGTTTTCCAAAACGAACAAACAAAAAATAGAAACATTATGAGGTTAGCTTTTGTAGATCTAAAAATCATGAATAAAACAGACTAAAGGCAATCCTAGATGCAAAAATTAAAGAGATGTAGCCATTCTGATTTTTGGTATGGTAGTGATACTGTAAAATCTAGGGCACAATGTTTTGCTATTTAAAGTTTGTGGTATAAAATGAAATACATGCTTTTTCCATTTTGAAACAGTTCTGAATTTGGAGTTGTACTCACGCTTCACAGAGATTTCAGAGAGATGCCTGACATTGTACGATTTATGAGAGTTTTTTTTCAAGAAAAAAGAAAAGGAGGACTTGTGGCACCTACAGCTCACGCAAGCTTATGCTCAAATAAATGTGTTAGTCTGTAAGGTGCCACAAGTCCTCCTTTTCTTTTTGCAGATACAGATTAACACGGCTGCTACTCTGAAATTTTTCAAGAAAGTGACTTTTACTCAACTCAAATGTGATTTCAAGCATATCAGACCTATTGAAAAAATGCATTCCTTTACGTTTAGCTGGCCTGGTGAATGAACTCAGATTGAAAAATTCAGCATTGTCAGTATTTCTACCTTTCTTAGGAGAATCAGTGTGAGGCAGCTCTTTGGGATTTATAGGATAAATTCCCATTCCTGAAGGGATCACTCAGTTTTTCAAGTGCTGATAATGTAAACCTGGGATGTCCATACAAACACTTCATTTTTATATCCAGCCCAGAGTAGTTGTACAGCCATTTAAACAATGTAGGCCGAGCTGTGCAACCTTTCTTCATGAGCACTTAGGCCCAGATCCCTGAAGGTATTTAGGTCTCTATGTGATTTCATAACTTTGAGGATCTGGGTCTTATTCCAACCGAAGTCAGAGGGACACCCCATGAGTGAGACATGAGGTGGGGTTCCACAGATGTGTAGGTGCTGGAACTAGAGGTGCTGTGGGTGCTGCAGCACACACCGGCCTGAAGTGGTTTCCATTATATCCAGGGTTTACAGTTTGGTTCAATGGCTCTCAGGACCCCCACTATACAGATTGTTCCAACACCCCTGTACATTCGGCCCCTGTTTATATATCTGTCACAGAGTGCCATCTCTTTTTCACATACTGCAGATGATTTCGATGCTATGGTGTTTTCTCCTCATTGCTCCAGACTACTGTAATTGTAAGTCACTCAGCATGCTTTAGACGATTCTCTTAAAGGCAGAACTGAAAGTTTCTTTATAAAAATCCAAGTAAGTCTTTTGTATGAATATGCATGAAGGCAATGGGCTGGGACAGAAAATATAGCAAAATGTTTGGGGAAAATATATTTACCATAATATTTTAACAAAAACTTGAGACAGCCAACACGTCCATGAGATGTTTGGCACTTTGCCACACACACGCCTTTTCAAAACGTCACTGTCAGTGTATATTGGTTATCATTATGAAACATGACACCTTTCTTTGAAAACAGCAGTTTTCATTCCCTTTGCATAAGGTAGCTGTGATGTCACTTGCTATGAAACCAGGAAGATTCCTGAGGCGTTCAGGGAGGCTAATTTATTTAAACAGTCCCTTCTTTGGAGTTTTCAAACAACTCAATTAACTTACAGCATAAGTTTTGTACTTTGCAATAATGATAATGTATTCTTAACCTGGGGATGCTTAACTGTCATGGCTTCCGAATTTTGCTTTTGTTCTGCTACATATTACGGAGCTGATTGGAGTGTAGCCTTGAATTCAGTTGAATGATTTGAGCTTTAAGTTCTAGTAATTTGTGACTTTGCCTGAAATGAACATAGATATTGCATAACACTAGATGGCTTTTCAAATGTCTACACTATTGTTTGTTTCTCTCATTGACTGTTTGTGAGATATCAAACATCAAAAATGTTACTAGTCCCCTGATTGACCAATTTTTTATTAACTTCAGTGTAGGGGTATGTCTACACTTACAGTGGCATGTAAAGCACACACACTGCCTGCCCTCCTAGCACAGGTATAAATAGCAGGGTATATACCCAACGTGGCTCTCTACACGCCCAAGCAGTGCCTCCCACATCTATTTTTAGCAATATAGGGTCCCACTACCATCCTCTTGATAAAGACTTTCCCTGCTGTCTCCCCCCACTACTAGAGCCTTTCACTGGCACGCTGTCATTACAGAGTGCAGTGTGCACACAGCCTGCTTTTCATTTTGTCATGTGGCTACATGAGCCCTGCATGCCACCACTAGTCTAAACAAGGCCTAGGAGTGAATATCACAAATCTCAAACCTTCAATCACGGTATTATCATTTCCTGACATTTGTTCATCTAGTTATGTGCTGCACATATTTTGTCAAGGATCTGCCACAAAAATCCCCCCCCTAAATCCATGATAAACTATGAAAAATATGCTGAGGGGGAGATTGTCATTGGACTTTGCTGAATGCGTAGGAAGGAGGGCACAAGGAGACTTTCCTACCATGCTCCCCTTGGGATGATGTGACTCCACTATCCCCTGAGTATATCAATGATCAATCATAATGGTAAGTGGAAAAGATGAAGATGTAGAAGAATCTGGGAGGGACTGTCCTTTTTAGGAATTCTTTCTAAAATATCTGTCCTTTGATGTAGTTTGATGCATTTTGAAGGCAAATGATTTACTCATCAGAAGTTGGCTCTAACCCCAGAGATAATTACCAACATGTCAGAGGTCAGAAAATCTTTCCCCTCTTCCTCCGTTTAAAAGGATTGCTGAGTTTTAACATATAACCCTACTAAGTCAATGGATGCCTACCCATAATTCAGCTACAGGTCTGTACAACAATGCATGATCAATATTTATCAATGGTGTCATGACAATTATGCCTTTCCCTGCTCCTTCCCAGCCTGTGGAGAAAATACAGAATAATGAAAGGAAAAAATCATTTTCCCAAATAAGATGAGCTCTATCCATGCTCTGATGTTTGGGAGCTCAAAAATGGCAAGAGAGAATATAGCACCAATGAGCAAAACAGTCTAGTTGTTGAT
Organism: Lepidochelys olivacea; assembly: GCF_965140295.1. NCBI lineage: Eukaryota > Metazoa > Chordata > Testudines > Cheloniidae > Lepidochelys > Lepidochelys olivacea. The sequence continues at coordinate 127,839,648 of NC_140412.1, read as the reverse complement.
CATTATTGTTAATGTGGTCTCAGCAAATATAGGGAGTTGGATGAGTTGATATCCTGGAGTTGAATTTTGCAATCATTGATTCATTCCATTGCAGTTCCATTAAGGTAAAACTCCCTGGCTTCCATGTAGAGAATTGCCTGACTCTGCCCCTAGTTCAGCTCAGGATCATGTACTGCTCTTAATGAGCTCATAGAATAAGGTTGTGAGAGGCTCTTGTGCAAGAGCCTTCCACAATAGCAGTCCTTGTGCTTCTGGAGCTCCATCACAGAAAAAGTGACACTTAAAAAAGGACAAAGATGAGTTGGGGCCAGGATCCTGCTGCTCCCACTTTAGCCCACATTACCAGTCTGTGGAACAGATCTGGAACTCATCCTAATGGATGAAGCAGAGATTATATTTCCATGTGAAAAAAGCAATTCTAGAGATGATGCCCTTCCTCAATAGACTCTCTCATCACTGCCGCCCCTGGATATTGCAACTCTGTACTGCTCCCCCGCCACACAGCTGCATCATATATGCCACAATCTACCCTCTAATATTGGCTGACATTGAACACAGGTATTGTAAGTTGGCAATGGAGAGGAATAATTGATATTTCTGGCTGCTTCCTGATGTGAATGAGATTTAGAAAGTGGTGTGATTAACAGCTAAGCTCAATTAAAAGAAAATCTTAAAATTAACTAAATATATTTATCTTCTCTGTCTAGCCCTCCTGCTGTGACCATCAGCGTTAAATGCACTGATGTGGTGCAACAGGAACCAATTACAATTCTAACAGGTTGGCTGCTTTAGGTGAGCTCTAAAATAGAGTAGAATAGTATGAAATGAATAATAGTATATTCTAATATATTGTACAGTATGCACTATCATACAATAACAGTATTGTACAGTACATTAAAATAGGCAACAAAACTGAAGACTATTTGGAATATAAATACTATGTCCAAAATGTTCACTATGTGCATTTAAATCCATAATTATATTCAGACATCTAATTAAAAGTGACTTGATTTTAAAGGTGTTGAGCCCTTGCAGCTCCCAATGAAGCCAACTTTACATAAGTGCCTAAATATGAATTTGGGTGCCTAACTTTAGATATCCATGCTTGAAATTTTTTACTTGAATCTCCTACTTTCCTGCAGCCACAGAAACCTGCAAATATCACATCCCTGCATATGTAACAAGTCGGAGGCAGTACTTTGGGGAATAATATTTGATGCAGATAATGTCTGTAGCATTACTACTGAATTTGCCATTTGGGGAAAATAATTTCTGGAATTACATGCTGAGCTCATGCTATTTGGAAGGAGCATCTGAATAGCTAAATACAAGGCCTCTGACAGCTACTTTTTTTTAAATGCACACATTTGCTCTAAATCTGCTCTCTTCCTTTTTAGCAACGTAAAACTTGGTGGGGATGTAATGGGAAGAATGTTGACTTACTAGAATCCACACAAATGTTACCCAAAGTCAAGTAAAATCTTTAAGCTCTTAAATATTGTTACAGGGTCAGGACAGTTGGCTACAGGAGAGTAATAGAAAGCAGATATATTAGCCCCAGGTTAAATAGGTCACTTTCCCCTGGGTAAGGTAACAGGGAAAGTTTTTTTTTTTTTTTTTTTTTGAAACAGAAAGAAAATTTATTGGTAACGCTTACAGAATTACCAAAGGAAACAAAACAACTATGCAACAAAACAACGCAATCAGAAGGTATAACACAGCAGCTTTCAGGAGGGAGAAGTGTTCAGGCTAGCCTGGGCCCAGAGCGGGGGGGCTTCCTCGACACTCGTGGTCTTCCACCCTCCTGAGTTACCTGGTGGCCTAGAGCGGGGGGGCTTCCTCGACACTCGTGGTCTTCCACCCCCTCGAGTTACCCAGTGCCGCGCCCAGTGTCACCGATCCTCCCTCTCCTGAGAGTGCCCGGTAAGATGGGCACGGCTGCGGGGTGGGCGGTTTAGGGAGGGGGGGGTAGACACCCATGTATTATAGGACCCCTCCTAGATGACAGGAATGATGGTATCCACAGCGGCAATGGCTGGGGCTGACGTCTCTCGCTCTTCCCCTCAATCAAAGGGTCAGACGGAGGGAACCAGACGGGGTCACCGAGCAGAGAACCCCAGACAGCGCCCACCGCTCCTCGAAGGCTTCAAGGGAGTCGGTGGACGCCGCCCAGAGGAACTCCGCTCGGATACGTGAGTGTACTGAGGATCGGAAAACGGCCTCACAATCGCAGGACGTTTCATGGGCCAACCTCCTCTCTCTGGTTTTATAAATGGCTGTTTTAGCCAAAGCTAGGAGGAGGTTGACCAGAAGATCCCGCGACTTTGTGGGGCCGTGGATGGGAAGTGTATAGATAAAGAGGTGGGGGGAAAAATGAAGCCAGAAGCGTAATAAAATATTTGTGAGGAGCCGGAAAAGGGGCTGCAATCTGGCACACTCTAAATACACGTGCGCCAGGGTTTCCCTCACATTACAAAAAGGACAAGTGTCCGGAATGGGGGTAAACCGTGTCAAAAAGACGCCCGTGCTCACAGCTCCGTGAAGGAGCTGCCAACTGATGTCCCCGACGGGCCTTGGGACCAGGGTGGAATACAGGCTGGCCCACCGAGGTTGCTCACCCTCCAAAGGTGGCAGGAGATCCCGCCACTTTGTATCGGGGCGGGACACCAGGGTGTGGGCATGAAGGGTGTGAAGCGTAAGTGTATATAAGTATTTCCGTGAAGCAATTTGAAAGCTAACCGGCTGCAATTCGTGCAGCCGGCTTGCAGTGAAAGGGTGAGGGGTGTGATGGGATCTACAAGGTGGGGGCCCGATGGAAAGGTCCGGCGGGCCTGGGGTAAGGGATGGGCGGGGTGCGCCCTCGCACAAGGCTCGGCTAACATAAGCCCGAGCAGCGGGGGTCAAGGCGGCCTTCACCTCCTGAAGTACGCGCCGGGGGGTACGGAGGCTGGAGAGCCCCATGCGCCGAGCGAGCATCAGGGGATCCAGCCAGTCTCTCCGGTCGTAGTCCAGGAGGTCTCCGACCCTCGTAACTTCCGCCAGGACCAACCTCTGGCGCACCGAGCGGGACTCCGCCACCTGCACACAGAGCTGGGGGTTGTGTAGCAGGGGCTCCGTGAGGAGATCTGCCCCCACGGTGGCCGCCACAGACCTGGTTGTTAGAAACAATTTCCAGGTCCGGAGGAGGTCCTGGTAGAAGGCCGGCAGCCCGGAGAGGTCTCGCGGAAAACCCCTCGAAGAAAGATAAAAGAGCTGCCGGTCATATCGAAGCCCTTGGAAACGGCGCAGGAAGGCGTGCGCCAGTATGCTCCATGCCGAACTACTTGCACTATAAAAGAGCCTCTGCAGGGCCTGGAGGCGGAAAACGCGGACCTGGGTGTACAGACACTGCAGGCCCTGCTCTCCTTCCTTCAGGGGTAGATGAAGAACTCCAACAGGGACCCAGTGCATTCCTGACCAGAAGAACTCTAGAATCAATCTCCGGAGGTGGGTCAGGAAACCCGGGGCCGGGGCCAGGGTGTTGAGCCGGTACCAGAGCGTGGACAGGACTAGTTGGTTAAGCACCAGTGCTCTCCCTCGGAGGGAGAGACATCGGAGAAGCCTCGTCCATCTCCGGATCCGCTCTATCACCCCGCCCTCTAAATTTTGCCAGTTCTCCGGCGGGGAAGGATGCGTGGCGGAAAGGTAAACGCCGAGATAGAGCAGTGGACCCGCACTCCACCGGATGGTCTGAAGTGCGGGTGGGAGGGAGCTCACCTGCCGCCAGTCCCCCACCGCCAAGCCAGAGCTCTTGACCCAGTTGACTCGGGCGGAGGAGGCTGCCGAGTAGATGGCTTGGCATGCCTCCACTCGCGCCAAGTCGCCCGGGTCCTGGACCACGAGGAGTACGTCATCGGCGTACGCCGACAGGACCAGCCGCAGCTCCGGCTCCCGCAGCACCAACCCTGTCATCCTCCTGCGGAGGAGACAGAGGAAAGGCTCGATCGCCAGAGCATACAACTGGCCCGAGAGGGGGCACCCCTGCCGCACTCCTCGCCCGAAGCTGACCGGTTCAGTCAGGGTCCAGTTGAGCCTAACCAAACACTCCGCGGAGGCATACAGCACCCGGAGAAAACTCACAAACTGAGGTCCAAATCCAAACGCCTGCAGAGTGCTCAGGAGGTACCCATGGTCTACTCTATCGAACGCCTTCTCCTGATCAAGAGACAGGAGGGCGAACGATAGACCATCTCTCCGCCCGAGTTCCAAAAGGTCTCGGACGAGAAAGAGGTTGTCGAAAATGCTGCGACCTGGGACAGTATAGGTCTGGTCTGGGTGGACCACGTCCGCCATCACGGACCCTAGCCGCAGCGAGATCGCTTTCGCTACGATTTTGTAATCCGTGCTAAGGAGTGAGACGGGACGCCAGTTTCGTAGATCGCGGAGGTCCCCCTTCTTCGGCAGCAAAGCAAGCACCGCTCGCCTGCATGACAGAGGGAGGACCCCGCTCTGCAAGGACTCAGCCCAGACGGTGACTAGGTCTGGGCCTAGAATGTCCCAGAACGCGCGGTAAAACTCCACGGTCAGCCCGTCCATGCCCGGAGATTTATTGGTGGGCATGCGACGGAGGGCTTCCGAGAACTCGGCCAGGGTGAGAGGCAGCTCTAGTCGGTCTCGGTCGCCCACGCTGACCGTGGGGAGTTCCTCCCAGAGCACCTCGCAAGCGTCAGGATCGGTCGGGTCCGGGGAGAAAAGGCTTGTGTAGAAGTCACGGGCCCTCCCACACATCTCCTCCGGACCCGTGAGGGGGGTGCCGTCTTCCGCAAGAAGGCAGGTGACGTGTTTCTTGGCCCCCCTCGTTTTCTCCAGGGCATAGAAGAAGCGGGAGCCGCGGTCCATCTCCCGAAGGAGGCGGATGCGGGATCGAACGAAGGCACCTCGGGCCCGGTGGTCCTCAAGGGCCCGGAGCTCCTCCCGCTTCTCCCGGCACGCTCCGCAGAGGGACGGGTCCTCGGGATCGGCGGCCAGGCGCCTCTCCATCTCTAAGACCTCCCGTTCCAGCTGCTCTATCGCCGCATTTCGCCGTCGGCTGGTGCCCCGAGTGTAGTCACGGCAGAAGAGCTTGGCGCGCACCTTCCCAAGATCCCACCATCGCCGCACCGAGGGAAAGGCACGCCACTGCTCTCGCCAGGCCAGCCAAAACTCCCGGAAGGACATCACAAAGCTCTCGTCTTCCAACAGGCTGTTATTAAAGTGCCAATAGGCCGGCCCCGGTCTCTCTGCACGGAGGGAAACCGTTACAGCGACTAAATGATGATCGGAGAATGGGGCCGGCCGAATGGCGGAGGAGTGGGCCTGTGAAAGATGGAAACGGGATAAATAAATACGGTCCAACCGAGAGTGGTGTGACCGATGGGCCTCCACCCGGACAAAGGTGAACGTGGAGGTGTCATCTGGGTGATGGTCGCGCCAGACGTCCACTAGGGAGTGATGGTCGACTATCCCTTGGAGAATATTCGCGGCGGCCGGACTCGGTTCGGCCCCTGAGCGGTCCCGTTCCTCGAGGGTGGTGTTAAAGTCCCCTCCCAGGACCAGGCACTCATGCGAATCCAGGGTGCCGAGAAAGTCGGACACCTGCTGATAAAATTGTGGCCGCCTGGAGCTCATTTGCGGGGCATAGATGTTAACAAGATTAACCACGAGCCCCTCCATACGGACTCGAAGGTGCAGCACGTGGCCCGGCATGGCCTCGTTGACCCCTAGCACCTCAGGCCGTAGGTTGGGGGAGAATAGGGTTGCCACTCCAGCCTGCCAGGTCGCAAAGTGGCTAAAGTATACCCCGTCCCCCCACTCCAGCCGCCACCTGTCCTCGGCGGCCGGGTCTGTATGGGTCTCCTGCAGGAAAACTACAGAGTACCTCCCCTCCCGAAGGTAAGAGAGCACCTGGGACCTGCGGAGAGCCATCCTACAGCCCCTGGTATTCAGGGTCGCAATAATAAGAGGCATCATACGGAGGGCTGGGGGGGTGGGGGTCTTGTATTGGCGGGGGGGTTCAGGGCCCCCGGCGGGTTGCGCAGCAACCCATGACCCATCCCGTGGGTGAGTAGATCGCTTCGGAAGCTGCGGGCTCGCTCGTAGGCCGCAGCACCGCGCTTTCCTTGCCCCCTGCCCTCCTTTATAAGGGCCTTTGTGGCCTGGAGGAGTTGATCAAAGTCCCCCCATAGCCGAAGAGCCAGCTGTGCCCTATTGCGGGCGCCACGGGAGTGCTCTAGGAACTTCCGTAGCGCATGCCGCAGCTCATGGGGGGGTGGGGTTACAATTCCCGAGGTATTCCCTGATGGGCCTCTTAATACAGCCTCGTGGTCCGCTAAGGCAGGTAGACAGGGTGCGGACCACCGACGGGGCGTCTGACAGGCTGGGGTTATTAAATTCATTTCACGCCTTGGGGTGGAGGGGGATGGCAGGGGAAAAATTGCCACTCCTAACGGGTCGCGACTAGAAAGTGCAAAGACTGCTCCCTGGGGGGAGTCTGCAAAAGGCGGAAAGGAAATAACCCCAGGGGCGGCATTAACATTGCAGAAGGAGGGACCTTGGGCAGGGGCAGGGGTGGGGGCAGGGGCAGGGGTAAGGCTCTGGGGTGCAGGAGGCGAGCAGCTAAAGGAAAGTGCCTCCTGAGCAGAATCAAGGGTTAAGGGGGAAGGGGAGGGGCTCCCAATAATGCTAGGTGCTGGCTCCATGGTGGTTTTAGCGGTCACGGCATCAGGTGGTGGACCGCCTTCTGCAGGGTGCTCACCCGGGAAGGCAAAAAGGGGGAGGGAGCATGGGGAAAGGGAGGCTGGGGTAAGGCTGCCCAGCTCGAGGCCGGCCGGCAGCAAATCATCCCCTCCCTGGGTGACCGGGGTCAAATCTAGGGCCTCAATCTCCGCATACACGGAGGAGAGGCCAACTCCTGCCACCCCGGGGGCCTCTCCTCTAGGGCCAGCCTCAACGGCCGCCTCGGGGTCCGTGGGGGGTTCGGGTAGCATCCAGGCAGAAGGGGTGTCCTCAGGAGTCTCGGAGGGGAGGGTTTCCCGTGGAGGGGGGATTCTGCCCTCCAATGCCAGTCCGTCTTCCCCTCCCGACACCGGCGGATGGATCTCGCTCGCGGCCGTGGCGGGAGGCTCAATAGCAGTGCCTCCTTTCCTGGTCTTCCGGGGGGCTTCCGCGTCGGGTGGATGCAGCGGAGCTCGAGCCTTCCGCTTGCCTCGCTTCCCCTGGACTAGGGTCCATCCCTCCATAGCATCATCTGGGGGCTGGTTAGCAGGGGTCGTGTCGGGGGGCGGAGGCGATGGTTTAGGGGTTCGGGGAGGTAGCGGTGGGGCAACATGAGGGGCGGGGGCTTCTCCTTGGGGAGGGCCCTCTCTTATACCCGATAATATCCTTGCCACACCCTCCTCCATGGGCTCTATTGGGGTGGTACTAGCAAGGGTGGAAACCCCTTGCTCGCCCGGGCATTGTAGGGAAGGTATCTCTTGGGCCCGGACGGCAGCAGCGATGGGTCGAGTAGGAGGAGGGTTGGTTTCTGGTACTGGGCAGCCAGGGGCGTCGGCAGCGACGGGGCCGATGTCCTGCCGGGTCTCGGGGGTTTCGGGTGCCTCTCCCTCCCGAGCCAAAGGGCAGTCTCTGCGGACGTGCCCCGCTGAGCGGCAGAGGTAGCACCGGGCCTCTCCGGTAGAATAAAAGACCCGATAGCGGGCTCCCTCGTAGGGGACTAGAAAGGACCCCTCAAGCGCCTCTCCGTCACGCGCCCCTGCCGGTGGTAGAAGCTGCACTTGCCGGCGGAACGAAAAAATGTGACGGAGGGTGGGGTCCTTGCAGCCCAACGGGAGAGGGCTGATGACAGAAACAAGTTTCCCCAGGGTGGAAAGAGCGGGTAACAGGGCAGCATTGGGTAAGAAGGGAGGAACGGAGGTAAGGACGAGGCGAACGCCCAGGTCTTCTAACGGTTCTAGGGGGACAAACACCCCCCCTACCGTCAGGCCCCTCTCCACCGCCTCCTGGGCGGCATCCTCCGAGGCTAAGAAGAAAACGACCTTCCCATACATCTTGGAGGCCGCCACAATAGCCGTGGGTCCTACCACCTTCGCCAACGCCTGCACGTATGTCTCCACGTGGGGCGAGGCGGACACCAGGAGGCAACGAACGCCGTGCTTCCTGGTCAAGGCGGGGAAAGGGCCTCGGCCGCTGGTGATGGTGGCAGAGGCGGGGGGGGGCGAGATGACGAGGCGGCAGGCAGCGGGAAGCCCGCTGCTGCCCGGGCATACGTCCTGGGGGCCGGGGGAGGGACAATCGCAGAGCTGGTGGAGGGAAACGCTGGGAGGGGCGCCACGGTTGATGACGAGGCCGCAGCGGTGGGGGCAGCCCCTGCCATGGAGGGCTCAGTGGTTTTAGCGGGGCCCTTTCCTTTCCACCCACCCCGGTCCTTCTGGCGAACCGGGGGGGGGTTCCTAGAATCTGGGGGGGTGGTGGGTGCAGCAGCAGCAGCAATCACCCTGGTGCCTCCTGCTACCGGTGCCCCAGCAGGGGGGGTGGTAAGTACCTTAACAATAGTAGTAGGGGGGGACCCTTGGGGGTTGGGCAGGGGTGGTGGTGGGGAAGGGACAACTAATTTTATTAAAGCAGTCTCGCCTCTCTCGTTCCCCGCCATTGTGAGCAGGGAGAGACAGGGAGACACCGGAAGAAGGAGGGGGGAGGGAAAAAGGCAGAATAGCCCCTCCTTCCGCTGGCTGCGGACGGGAAGGGAAAAAATGCCGAGGGAGGGGGGCTGGGAGGATGGGGGGGAACAAAATCGGGGTCCAAAAAAAGGGGCAAGTTGTGGGATAAGCAATCCGGGGGGGGGTGCAGACCCACACACGTTTGTCCAAAGAGTCTCGGTTGGTCGGTTGTTAGGTCCGGTCCGGAAGGCAAAGTTCAAAGCAAACAGCTGGATCCGAAGGGAGATGGCAGATCGCCAGCAGGGACAGACTGCGGGGGGGCCGTGACAGTTGTAATAACGATGGGGGGGTAGGGGCACCGATGGATCGGGGGTGGGGGTCTCCACGCCACACCCCCTGTGCCGCCACAAACGCAAGTAATCACAGTCAAACTCCCCCCCACGAGAGTATAATTCAGAAAGTTACTCAGTCTTACGGCCTCCGTCACAATGATTTATATTATTTCTTCTGTCCGATGGAATCTCCGTCTCCGGCTGTGTTGGCTGTGTTCCAAGTCCTCCGGTATGTTAAGAATGCTATGAGGTCCGAGCTACTGGCGAAATGGCTGGGTCTGGGGGTTTCCACTCCCCCCTCCGGACAGCAAAATCGGCAATCTTCTGAGGCAAATAGCTGCGCCCGAAAGCAGGCGTGGGGGGGGTGGCTGGCGAAGGACGTAGACGGAAAAAAAACACAAAAAATGAAAAAAAAAAACAAAAAAGCGTCTGGCCCGGTCGGGGGGGACTAAGGCAGGTGCAAAAAGTAAGAAAAATCCGGGCCAGGGGGCTTTAGGAAAGAACAGAAAGCAGATAGCTGAGGAGCAAGCAAAAGACGTTCCGTTTCCTAACAGGGAAAGTTCCAGAACAATCAGGAACCTTCTGGAGACAATTAAGACAGACAGGCTGATTAGAACACCTGCAGCCAATCAAGAAGCTGCTAGAATCAATTAAGGCAAGCTAATCAGGGCACCTGGGTTTAAAAAGGAGCTCACTTCAGTTTGTGGTGGGCGTGTAAGGAGCTGGGAGCAAGAGGTGCTAGGAGCTGAGAGTGAGAATGCGGACTATTGGAGGACTGAGGAGTACAAGCATTATCAGAGACCAGGAGGAAGGTCCTATGGTGAGGATAAAGAAGTGTTGGGAGGAGGTCATGGGGAAGTAGCCCAGGGAGTTGTAGCTGTCGCACAGCTGTTCCAGGAGGCACTCTAGACAGCTGCATTCCACAGGGCCCTGGGCCGGAACCCGGAGTAGAGTGCTGGCCCGGGTTCCCCCCAAACCTCCCAACTCCTGGTCAGACACAGGAGGAGTTGACCTGTACTCTGGGTTCACGAAAACGGCCAAACTGAGGGCTGCCATGAATCTCGGAGGCAAGCAAATCCACCAATAAGCGCAAGATGCACCAAGGTAGAGGAGGAACTTTGTCACAATATAAATAATATAGAAAGATCTGAGGGCCAAAAACAAAATGGAGGAAATAATAAAATAATAAAACAAAAGTATATAAAAGGGATAAAAGTATCTATGTAGATACATCTTGGGTGATGCTGCTTTAGTCCTTTGTGCTCCTTGAGAATCACATTGTCTCAAAATTTCTGATTGTTGTCAACCAGGTGATGCAGGGGCAGAGTTAAGATTGTTTGAGTGATATTAAATGAGCTTAACTGTACTTTCTAATACACTGAATATATTATATTTTTTGGGGGGGAGGAGGCAAGGTAAGTAGTTCCTCACATTAGAATATCTAGATTTTCTAACACTTGTATTTGTGACCAAACAGCAACTTCAAAACAGCCTTCTCTTTGAAGGCTTAAACTTTTTGTTAAGTGATAAATTATGTTCAACCTTTACTCCAGTTTATCTAAGGTTTCTGAAGAGGAGTGATCAAGTAGATAAATCAACTGCAAAATGCAAAATATTTGTCTCTAAAGTATTATTGCAGAATATGAACTTGAAGAATCAAAAGGAAAAGGAAAATGTAGGCAGTTAGTCAATTAACTCCCATAGAAAGTCAGTGTCCAACTCCTACTAAGTCTTATAGGTCACTTTGAAGATCCGAGCCCTAATTTACACCCAAAGAATGGGAAAGTGTTGTGAATTACACCCACACATTTAGTTGGGAAGCTAAATTGTAATTTGTGCATTATTGAGTATTCCATACATTTGGCGTTTGGAAAGCTATCATTTAAGAGGAGGTGACAAGTAGCCAGTCTGGGAGGAACTTGTTCTGTGACCATACCCCCAAATTTGAGTTCCCTCACTCAAAATATTACATATGCTTAATCTTGCTTTGCTTTGCCCAGTTCTATTAAAGCTTTTACCATGACTCACATTGATATCAATCACTGAACTGAGATTCTAAAAATTATTTGTCCACAATCTTGTACTATACAAAGAGGTTTTGTTGCACAGACAGAAATCTGGTCATATACCAGCAATACAGACTTGCTGGCCAGAATTATCTGAATGTATTTCTGTTGAAAAAGTAATTAATACATTATAAAACAAAACTACCAGAGTACAATAAACAGTAATTGGATGAAATTTCTAAGCTCATTACATAGATCTCAAACCTTGGTCACACATGAAAATGTATGTCACAGTGGTATCCTAATTATAAACATCACATTATTTTGTGACAAGGTGTACCATTAAGCTTAGAGTTTCATGTGTTTATTTCATTATCTGTTATAATTCCTACCATTATTTGCATTTAATTTAGTATTGCTGTTACTGTATATATTATTTTACTGTATTATGTGCATCAAAAGTAATGAAAATATTTGTATGAAAAAGAATCATATTGGCAGTGAAAGCCCTTGATACAAACCAAGGCAATTCTGGTCAAAGTATGTTATATTATCCTTCCAACTCACGGCCTGGCTCATACAATTGGTGACACTGGGTGAATAAAGTGAACAGAATGTGACTCAGTTGAGCCATTGGCTGCACATCTGCCACCTCTTTTTTTTCTTTCCTTTTCCAAAGTAACATTCAAATGTGCTTCGTGTTTCAATTGCTACCTTACACTCAATCTGTACTTCCTGACGTTCCCTAGTTTATAAGGTGAAATCTACACATACAGAGCTTACCCAAGAGGGCTCTACACTTTTTCTATCATGGGCTTCTGCCTCTGAATACAGTCTGGCCCTTAACTTTTAATTCCTTAGAAATCCATTCCATACTGAGATATTTTTAATGCAATGTTTCCACACAGAGTGAATGTTTATAGTGAAGGCATAACTCTGTGAACAAAGGTGTTAAAAACTGAAATGTCAACTGACCCCATGATAAACAGAGAGACAAGATGGGTGAGGTCATATCTTTTATTGGACCAACTTCTGTTTTGATAATTGTTTTGGGTTCCTTGAATGATCATGGAGTATGTTTCCTGATTTTTTTTTCTTCCTGGTACATGGCAGTATGTGATGAAATTGGTCCAATACAAAATAGTACCTTACTCACCTTGTCTTGCTAATGTCTTGAGAGCAACACAACTACAACAACACTGCAAACAGCAATGGAAGATAACAAATTTTGCTGTTTGAAATGAAATCTCCACAACATGAGGAGAAAGGAAGCAAAACTTACCAGTGACATCTACTTCATGAGTGAATCATAGACTATCAGGGTTGGAAGGGACCTCAGGAGGTCATGTACTCCAACCCCCTGCTCAAAGCAGGACCAAACAAAACATCATCCCCAAAGGACTCAAATCTATAGCTCTCTGACCACTACATAAACATCGAAGTTGTGCAATAAAATCTACCTCACACACATTCTCTCTCTGATATCCTGAGACTACCATAGCTACAACAATGCTGCAACCATCCATAGTAAATAGAAGATTGTAATAATTACAATAGTAATAGTGCAGCAAAACACACATATCATGGATATAGAGAAATATTCTATCTACCTGGAACTTTTATTCTCTTTTCTCCAAGCTAGTAAATTGCTTCCTCTTTAAATCTGTTTTAGTTTATTAAAAGGATGTGTTGATCCAGTTTGTATAAAGCAAGAGCCATCCTGGACCTTTGCACAAATTCAAATCTAACGCAAACTGAATCTTAACCAAGGTCTGATAAAGTTGACACATCTTTTTAGCTTTAAAATTATAGTTCCATACCACAATTTCTTGTTTCTGTCAGGTACCATAAATATGTGAGATTTCCAAAATTGGATTTTTGCATATTTCAAGTTATCAATAGATCATATAATGCTTTGGTAAGCATGCAGACAAGAAGAATTATCTAAACATATGAAATTTTAGTGACTTATCCATGACTCCTTCTATAAAAGAGATTTGTGACGAAGGCTATTAAATCATTACCTAAAAATAAAATATTGTGTATGTGTTATATTAGAGCCAAATCCTGCATTCCTTGTCCACCTGAAATGTCTATTGAATTTGGAAATACAGTCAGAAGATTTATTATTTATTATTTTTCATCCATGCGAATCAAGATTGTCATGAAGATGTTAGTCTCCCTTGTGAGTAACTCTAGAAATGAATAAAACACAGCAACAGAAGATACAGGCATAAATTTGCTGGTAGATTAAATATGCATTTACCTGTCCTGCTTTTGCATTTTCACAAACAAAAGTTTCATAATATTTAGCAAATTCTGGTGCATGGTCATTTATGTCTAAAATCCTGATGAAGACAGGTATCTGGCTACTTTGCTTAGGATTATCTGGAACAAGAAAATAATTTATAATTTAGCTAAGGAATAAAAGGATTGGAAAGATTTACAGTTCATGTAAGAGAAGTGAAATTATCAAGTATATTTCATCTAATTTCTCCCCTACCCCACAACATAAAAGAAATGTTCATATCTTTACAGTTATGTTCAGTTTTCTACTGGTATATAATTTAATATAGTTAAGACTCATATTTACATTTTAAACCCATTACATTATTTTTAAAAGAAAAATGTTATATTAAGGCAAAACTATCTTAGTCTAAATTGATTTGCAGTTGAAAACAGAATTTTAAATTATCCAAGGTGTCTGGCTTGCCAATGTATTCCAATCAGCAGTGAGTGTATACATGCTTATTTTCTGGGATCTGTGTCCTAAAATGGAGTTGCTGAGGTTAATCCAGGGGGGATAGATATATTGTATGGATCAATTCAAAGCCCTGTCTAGCTACAAAGGCAGGAAGAATGTATCTGACACCTTTGTCATTAATGTGCCACTCCAAGTAACCTCCTAGGCCAAACCATAGTCAATGGGATGAATAAAGTGAAGCAAATATTGGCAGTTGGGCCTGTGTTTGGAGAAAATAGTTTTCTTAAAGAAAAAATGGTATGGCTCTTTCTAAAAGATGGTCTGTGTATCCTATATGCTCATCACAGCTCATACAATGTTAATCTCACTACTTCCCAAAGTGAAGGAAGAAGTTGTAAGGAAGAGAAAAATAATGTCATAGAACATATCACTTAATCAATTGTGGTGTGCCACTTTGGAAGATACAAGGTCAGATTTTCTTTTCTGCCCGGGGGGAAGGGTAATATATTAACTTTACAGGCCTCTAGTTGTGACTGGGGCTGGGTTGATCTCTGGCGTAAATTAGAGCAGCCTGAAGGCCAATCTAATGTCTGCCCATGTTCCCAAAGGACCATTCTGATGGTCTGGAATTGCTGGAATGCTCTAACCATGCCCTCATTTTCTTATAAATTTCCCCTTTCCCCTAGAGGCTGAGGGAGCAATGTAGAATCACTATGCTGGCTCTGTACCAATTTATGCAAGGGAAATCCTCAGGAAGCCAGTTATGTTGGCTTTGTGCTGCTCTGCACAACTGAAATGGACCTGAAATTTTTTTTTAACTATGGGGAAAAGTAAGAAAATCATGAAATAATAAGTTTTTAATTAAAATTTACCCCTATTGAGTTTTCTGGCTTGTAGTTAGCAAATTATATGCTTGGCTGAAATTTTTAAAGACAGACAAGGGTGAATCTGGTAAAAAAATTTAAAACAGAAATTTGTTATAGAATTGCCAAATTTTCATGTTCTAACATTCTCTTCAGATAAGCCATCTCCAACTCACTGATTTCAGTTGCTATAACAGTGATATTGTGCCAGGGGTTTTCTTCCCGATCAAGTGGCTTTGAGATGAATATAGACCCATTTCCTGAATAGATGTTGAATATTCTGTCGAGGTCCGTGTGTCGATCCACAGAATATCTGTCAAGATATAATACAAGTGTGTATCACCCTCTTCTATTATATTTTCCAGTTTTGCTTACTAACCACCATTAAATGCTTCCAGTTTTACGTTAGGAAAGGCTACCTTAAAATTTGCAATATGGTATTACCTAAGGTTCCCTGTACTTACTATAGGGAATAACTAGTGCAGAGTACTGTAAATATTGAGTTAAGTTATTTAAGACGTTGGCTCTTTCTGAAAGATAGGGTGTAAACTCCATATGCTTAGCATAGCCCATACAATGTCAGTTTCATGGCATTGGTCTTAAATAGGATTAAAGGGTAACACATCTGTATAGGAAGCTATTCAGTATGAGTCATTTTACAAAATATATTTTAGCCCAGAAATATTACAAATTCTGGAATGATAGTAAGTTAACTCAGACTGAATTGTCTTTAAGATTTTCACAAATGATTAGAGATTTTGGATGTTCAGTTTTTTCGGTGCTTAATCTCAGACATCATCACAGGAATTTAATTTCGGTAACCATTGAGCATCCGCTCTCTGAAGACAAGGCACCTTTGATTTTTCTCAGGATGGGCAGAAAATCACTCAAAAATATTTTTTAAATTTTGGCTTTTGCATTTGTTGAGCTCTCTTTTCCTTCCAAAAAGATTAACTTACATTTATAGTCATCCTCTGATCTAGTGAGCTAGTGACCATTAGCCACAAACCTGTTGCGTGAAGAGCATATGCGTAATTTGCTTGATGACGTCATTTTGCCCAAAAATGTGCACGTAGGTCATTCAGCGTTGTCTCACTTTCAATCAGAAATGTAGCTGAAGCAGGTTTCACAATAATTTGCATGGTCTATGCACTAATGTACAAATGGTCAGTGTTATGCATGTCAGTTTAGACCAGGGGTGGGCAAAATTTTTGGCCTGAGGGCCACATTGGGGTTCTGAAACTGTATGGAGGGCCAGGTAGAGAAGGCTGTGCCTCCCAAAATAGCCTGGCCCTGCCCCCTATCCACCCCCTCCCACTTCCTCCACCCTGACTGCCCCCCTCAGAACTCCCAACCCATCCAACCCCCCCTGCTCCTTGTCCCCGGCCACCCCCTCCCAGGACCCCCCACCACTAACCGTCCCCCTGGACCTCACCCCCTACCCAACTCCCCCTGCTCCCTGTCCCCTGACTTCCCTGACTCCTATCCACACCCCCGTCCCCTGACAGGCACCCTGGGACTCCCAAACCTATCCAACCCCCCTGTTCCCCATCCCTTGACCGCCCCCCTCCAGAACCTCTACCTCTTATCCCCCCCGTCCCCTGACTTCCCCCTGGGGCCCCCTGCCCCTTATCCAACCCCCTCGGTCCCCGCTTATCATGACACTCAAAGCACCAGGACCGGCGGTCATGCTGCCGCGCAGTCGAGAGCACCAGGGCAGGCTGGCGGCCCTCACAGTTGCGCTGCCCGGCAGGAGCTCATAGCCCTGCTGCCCAGAGCGCTGGCTACACGGCTAGCTGAGGCTGCAGGGGAGGGTGGACACCAGGGGAAGGGCCAGGGGCTAGCCTCCCTGGCCGGGAACTCAAGGGCCTGGCAGGACGGTCTCGTGGGCCAGATGTGGCCCACGGGCCATAGTTTGCCCACCTCTGGTTTAGACAATAATAGCAGATGCGCTAACAGTTACGGCAGTAGCACAAGGCCAAACATTTACCTCCTAATTGTTATGACTTTCTCACAGTAGTTTCCTATTTAATATGCTGTACAAATGTTGATCATTAAATATTTAAGAAGTAGAACATGGTAGATGGTGTATCTCTACAGGGGATTGTTTCATTCACTGGGCCTGTTGCAAGGTGTGATGCAGAATGCTGAGTTCCATCGACCCGCAGAGATGCATGTTCATCCAACAGAAATCACCGTCTTGAACATCTTAGATAAGCAGGCCAATAGGGACAAATAAGGTAAAATAGCATTGCCCTGAAAATGATATAAGCAAGAGTTCTGCAAAGCAGTGTGTGTTTGTTATAATCAGGCTTATACACTTTTGCCTGACCCCCATATTTTTCCATTTGAAAAGACATATTGTGATGTATTAATTCTGTTTGCCATCACTAGATCTCCATAGATATTTGATTGCTCAGTTTCTTTCCACTTGATCACTGTAGGCCTGATCCTGTAATGTGCTAAGTGCCCTTAACTGTCACTTCACTCATTTGTGTCCTCTACTGTCACTGAGCTCATTTGGAATTAAAGCTGCTATTTACTGCTGAGGATCAGACCATATGCCATTTACTTTACTACATTTTGAGAGAAAGATGAAATGAGCATCTACATCTAAAGCATTTTACACCATGCATGAACTGATATTTACTTTATTGCATTCTTGGTAGTATCTGGATCTTGAGCTATCACTTGCCCAATGATAGTTCCCTCCTTGGAATCTTCATCTACTTCTATTATATAAGAGCTCCTGCTGAACACTGGAGGTTCGTCTATGTCTTCCACAGAAACTTTGATGAGAGCTGTGTCCTTAAATGGCCCCAAGTGGAAAAAGCGTGGGTCAGGATGAGTGTTGGCTGCCTCCACTCTTAAGGAGTACAGCATCTTGTTTTCAAAATCCAACTGCTAGAGAGCAAATGATAAAAAACTGGGGTCAGTTTACAAGAAATGTTAAAAAAAAATACAGCACTAAAATAATAGGGGCAGGAGTTATCAGGGACCACATTAGCAGGGTTCTTACATGCACATACTCAACTCATCAGTCACAGCAATATAGAGCCAATTATAGATGACTAAGGTACAGGACAGGGGATTCTTCATCCTATTATGCAAAATGTAGCTTGGTAATAGTGATTAGGAAGTTGGTAAAGTCACTTTCTCCTTTCATTGAATTATAGAATTGGAAGGGACCTCGAGATGTCATCTAGTCCAGTCCCCTGCACTCGTTGCAGGACCAATTATCTAGACACTTCCTGACAGCTGTTTGTCTAACCTGCTCTTAAAAATCTCCAATGCTGGAGATTCCACAACCTCCCTAGGCAATTTATTCCAGTTCTTAACCACCCTGACAGTTAGGAAGTTTTTCCTAATGTCCAACCTAAACCTCCCTTGCTGCAATTTAAGCCCATTGCTTCTTGTCCTATCCTCAGAGGTTGTAACAACCTTTTATGTACTTGAAAACTCTTACCGTGTTTCAAAGCAATTAAAATCTGCTATACTCTAGACATACAATAATGAACATATTCCATATTAAAATCTTGTAAAGGGGATTAATACTAGTGATGGGAAAATCTCAAAGGCATCATCATTTGGGATAAGCTTCTAAAGGCTTGCATGTTGAGCCTAAATTTTTATATAAAATTGCTTTTTAGAACAATCAATCCAGAATATTAGAGCTAGAGCTTTCTCATGAGTGTATTTTTGAATTTCCTTATTATGGCCAGTGTTAGGAATACCATGGGAAAAAAGCTTTTCTAATGGCAATCTGATACATCAGATTTGAGATGAAACTTGGAAGAAGGGCAGAAAATGGAAGGAAAAAGGTTTTAGTATGAGTGATGTGGGTTTTCTTAAAAGGTTTTTTTGTTTGCCAGACTTTAGGTTGGTTTAGCTATGAGACTGTGTCCATCAATAATTACATAATTATGACAGTGGTTAGCTTGGTTTTACCATTTATATTCTATGCTGTATTTCATCTCTTACAAATATGTATATTATTTTTATAGGATTCTGATGCAAATATTCCCCATAAACATGATTTATAAAACTGTATTTATAATCGAGTACTGGGTCAATCAAAAGTGGAATAGAATGAACTATGTGGGTCTGAGTTTTTTGTAGATCTTGACTATGATATCCAGCATATTGTTCTATCAAAATAAAATAAAAATGAGTTGTTCTAGCTCCAGTTTCAACTTTGATTCACATATTTGTTATATTAAAAAAAATTACATTAAAATAAGTTAAGGTTGAAAAGTCAAGCACTCAAAAATTTAGGAAGTATCAGAATTACAGTAGCCCAGACACATTCACTCAGCCTTATTTTGCATAAAAATGTGAAAATTATTCATAATTTTTCCAATTTTTTTCATTTTCAAAATGGGATTGCCAATTCTTTATCAGAAGCACTTTGCAAAGGTTCTCAGCTGATGAAGCTTAAATGACTTTGGATTTATGTTCATATCTAATTATGTACCTGTATGCAAGGTTTGGGTTTTACGGTTTTATTCATATTTTCAGGGGTTCACATGTTCAGTAGGAAAAAAAATGAGGCTAATGGCTGAAATGGAAAGTATCATGAGTTACCCCATATGATCTGTCTCAACAGCCCAAGGACAAACCCAAAATAGTGTGAACTGTAGCCTAAAATGTGTATTCAAATAACCTCAAAATAGTTTTCAATATGCTTATCTGGCCAATTTCAAGCCCTAAAGAATCACAGATTGTCTGTGAATTCAAGTTCTGTATATTCCTTTTATCTGAGAGCACCTGTTGACATGTCATGTAACTGTCAAGGTATGATGGAAATAGGGCAGATTTTAAATAGGCTGGAGGTTTGAGTTGAACCTTTCTTGCAGCTCTAGAAGAAATCCCTCAGTGGAGAGACAGGAAGGCTACAGGAGGATAGGTTATCTATGGTGGGTTAGTTCTCTTTAGAGGTGCGAGTTCATCAAACTCAGACCTTCAGGCAAACCTACAACATTTTGTTCACCTCAATCCCTTGTGAACCACGCTGCAGAGTTCAGATGTTGAACGCCTCCAGGTTTTCATGCCTCTACTTCAAAACTATTGTTTGTGAGAGTGTCTCTTTGATAGACAGCAGCTGTTGAGAATATTGCTTTATGTGAAATGACATGCCAAGAAAATTCCCCCAAGCCTTGGGAATAACAATAGCTGATGAAAAAAGAGGACAACAAAACTAATACAGTTTCTCATCAGGTGACCCCAGGTAAGACTTTCCTTTGCCCTCCCCCTTGAGGAAAGAAAAAACCCACCTGGAGTGCTAAGTGTAATAAAAAGAGAGGGAGGAAAAATAAACCTTTTTGATGGTTATAATCCCTTCCTGTGTGTCCTTGTCAGTGATGATATCAAACATGTCTGATCCTTCCCCTTTGGAAATGCTATATTCAATCTCAGCATTTTCACCCACATCGAGGTCATTGGCTTTTATTCTGCCGAGAGGAGTCCCAAGTGATGCAGACTCAGGAGAGCTGAATTGGTAAGTACCTGGAAAAGTTAAATCAAACTTTTTTTTAGTCTTTCATCTCTCTAAATAATGCCTTTTGTTTCCCCTAGATTTTTTTCTTTCAGTTGCCTTGAAAGTTGAAACATTCTAAGAAAAGTGCTCTTAGTCATCAGGAGTAAACTTTAAAACAAAGATGACTTGACTGTCAATGAAAAGTTTTGTTGTTTTTTTTAATGAAAGTGTGACACTTCAAAGGCACTTAGTACTGTATTCTTTATGTACTTTTCTTTTTGTACTTCAGATGAAAGGAACATAGATAGAAGCACAATAATACAGCAGTGATTATGACCCTGAGTAGTTAATGGATTTATTTATTTTGTCTATCTTCTAAAGACGTTTTCAATGATTGCAGAAGTTATTTTTTCTCTAGGAACCACAGTTTTCAAAACAAATAGCAGATCTGAGGAAGAAACTAAAATACAATAGACAAGGATTTCTATTTTGAAATTGCCTCGAACAGTTTTAAGTGTGTTTTATGTGAGATGTAAGTTTTTCATGGAAACACATAATACAGATATATCGCAAAAAGCAATTGAGATGTGTAATATGTAATATTCCTGCTAACTGCTTGAACTGTATGAAATTGTACAAATGTGTTCAGATTCTTGAATTAATTCACTTTGGACACGTTTGTTTTCATGCCTGATTTCTGTTAATGCTTGTGGAATCAGGTTTTACTAGCCTGGATGCTATTGACAAAGGAATTTTAACCTTGCACATCTTAGTACAGAAGGTAAATTTTAAATTTATCTTTTCCCAGCATATGTACCAAAAACCTAACTGTAAAGTTAGGCTCCTGCAGAACAGGAATAAAATCACATGAGTCTTTTGACTAGTCACAATCAGGAAATATAACTTGAACTTCCATTAGCAAGATATGGCGTTAAAATAATTCTTAAAACGGTGTTGGCAAATACTTAGTAGTAACAAGAAGGTGTGAGAAGTTTGCAGACATTTTGCATGCCAATTTGTTGAATATTTGTTATCTGTCGTTTGCACAGCTCACTTAGTTACTAGCAACATGCCACTCGTAACAATTAGAAACTGGAACCCCGTAGGATATGTTGTGAAGCCTTGCCTGACCAAGACAACCTTGGTGAAGGCAGTGTGCCTGAAGAAGATACAATCCCTATTTGAGTGGTTTAATGAACAGACAGACTGTACAAGCTACACCAGCCTATAGCAGGTATGGCCTATATCACTTGATATGACTAGTTCTCCTCTAACGATGCATCCATGGCCTTTCTCTTCTCTCTCATCCATTTTGTGTCACACTGAGAGAGCAGTTTCTGAGTTTTCCCAAGTACACTGATCATAACAGATCCTTGTGTGGGCTAAAGAAGGTTAAGTGAGTGTCTATCCCCAGTATCATGCACCTAAATCACAGTCTCTGACTCACTGGAAATGTCTTACCTTTAGAGATTTGTGAAAAAAATGGGTGATATAGTATGATGCTGAATTGTATTTGCTGTTAGAAAGTCAACCCTATAACTGAAAAATTAGCGGTGGCCTGCAAACCAGTAAGGCTGCAAAATTCATGTTACTCTCTTACAACAGGCTGAAAACTGTTTAGAAGTTAGATCTTATGACAACCAGCCTTCAAAAGTCTGACCTTTTCCATTTGTAGGCTTATCTAAACTTTTCATTCTGGCAATTGAGCCAGAAATCCTAGAGGCACAAACTTAGTCATGACACTTCAATTTTTCTCTGACATGAGAAGTCCAGAAATATCAGGGGAACACCTCCTTTGGGTGAGTTTGATTCTGAAAGCTGTCACTGTAATTGAGATGATGTCAGTGACCTGCATATTGTCAGCATACAAGATAATCAACTTGGTTTAGGGTATAATTCAGTTCCTGAAGTGTCCATTTTTTCATGATCATATGGTACAATTTTGTAAAGCTCTTGCCCTTCCTATCATTTATATTGTGCATAGCTCAGGTCTACTAGTTGTGTGCAGACAACTGTACCTTCTTAAAAACCTTTCTTTAAATACTTAGTCCAAGCCATGGTGGCTTCTCGTGAGAGTCTGTCAATTTCCCTTCTTTCTGGCCTCTCAAATAAATCAAATTATTTTTCAGTATTTTGGAGTTCATTCCTGTCTCTTTCACATGCAACTTCTTCCTCCCCTTTGGGCCTAGTTTCCCCGTATCCTATAGCCTCACATAAAGGGAAGAAAGGGAGGTAATTGGATACAGGAGGAGCAGATTTTTAAAATCAGCATCCTTTGGAAACATGCTCCAGTTCATGACTGTGTGAGGAGGAATGAAAACCTGTAGATTTTCCATTCATTTCTTGATTTGCAGGAGGAGCAGGAAACCAGCATTCTGGGAAGCAAGGCAAGAAAGGGGACTGGTCATTACCAATGTTACAATCATCTCAGTGTGTCCAGCCCAGATAAGGCCTTCCATATCACCTTCTGTGTTTCAGTGAGGTTTAAGCAGTGCACTGCATAGGGCCTTGTATGTGGCCTTTGCACTGGTGTAACTTTCACTCTAATTAAGGGCCTGATCCAAAGCCCATTCAAGTCAGCATAAAGGCTTGCACTGATTTCAATAGACTTTGGACAGGTCCTTTACTAACCTTGAAGACTACCAGCAGGAACAAAGGCTCCAGGGTTTCAGATGCCAAAGTTACATTACAACTATTTACTATTACATAGCCTTTAGTTTTAGATTGCAACTCCATGGCCAATCGTGTAATTCAGTGCAAAGAACTATACCCCATCTTTGGGTTCAACATCTCCAATCTGATAAAACCTCATGGACCATATTATGCTATTGGTTTATTTTTTAGCAGAACTCCCTGTTAAAGTCAAATGGGAGCATTCTGTTGAGAAATCAGTGGCCTGAGCTTGCCCTGTGAAGGTGGTCATTAGGTTAGCAAACTCACAACATAATAATCCATTCTGGACTGGGCGACAAGGTATTTTTCCTGTATTCATCACCATGGTATCTGAGTGCCTTACAGGTTTCCATAAATCCAGAAAGGTGGTCTCTAAATCAGCCTTGATGTTTGTTCAGTCTTTGGGGGGTCTGATGAGAGTGCAAGCAAGGACCCCAATCAGAGCCAAAGGCAATAGTAATTGAATAATGTGGATATTTTCCTAGCAGATACTGAACTGAAACTCTGAATTATTTTCATATAGTTTACCTAACAGTCATCAAGTGCTGCTTTTAACAACTTTTGATTGCTAATCCGTTTGGGATCAGATTTACACCAGCAGTCTAGGATTAAAGGGTCCACATCACATTGCACATCCCCTCTACCATCCCACTTTTCCTTGGCTGCCAGTTTTGCAGCCTAAAGGGTTTTCTTTCAAAAATATAATCATGTAAAATATGGGCCAGATTATCAAAATTACTCAGCACGTGCAGCTAGGGCTAGATTTTTGGCACCTAATGAAGTGGCCAGATTTTCAACAAAATTTAACCATCCAATAATGCCCATTATGAGGACTGGAAAACCAGACCACTCATTTAGGTGCCCAAGTGGGTTGGATACTGAGCTATTTTGAAAAGCTGACCTTGTATTTTACAATGTATTTGCTGTAACGATAAATTGTTTCAGACATAACATTGCAATTACCATGGGTTATTGGCTCCTGTTGAAATTATTTTAAGGGTTTGGGAAGTAAGTTTATTCTGCTAAAGAAGTTTGTTTGTCTTTTATTTTTAAAGTGGACTCCCATGTGCTTTGACAAAGCTGCAGCATAAGCAGACATAGCAGTGCAGCTGTAGATGTGAAAAAGTATCCCAGATGGTGATGGTTAAACAATTTTAAAGAAGCTTTTTGAAACACAGCAGAACTATTAAAGGCTCCATACTCTGGGGGAATCGAGGCGGATTGTCATTGACATCAGTCAGTGTGATGTTCACCGTAGTGGTCCCTGATAATCCTCCCATCTGGCCTCCCATGTCCTTGGCCTGGATGACCACTTGGTACTGCTCCCTGTTTTCTCTGCTCATGTCTGGTAAAGCAGTTTTGATTATTCCTTGGATAAAAGAAAAGAGGGGAGAAACAAAAAACACTTTAATCCCTGAGTTTTAAAATGTAAAATATATTGTACGGATGTTAATCCCAGGCAAACAAATAAAATTGAAGGTGTATTCAAATAAGGCTTTTAATCCATGACCGATTTAATGTGATTGCAAGAAAAGAGAGAAATATAGCAGTGCAATGATTCAGTGTTTGGACTGTGCTAAATCCATGTAATTATCCTTTTGATGAGGAAAAAAAAATGTTAGGTTTGTCACATTAACGAGAGCTTTTCAGGTATTTTCCCTGGCTATTATTTTGATAAGGTTATTAGCTCCGACCCTGGAGTGGTCTCTGTATTATACCACTTTTTCATTAACAGGGCAGAATTCTGTGTTATCCTGGATTCACTATTTCAAACTTCAGTAGATTCATAGGTTTTAACTTCAGAAGGGACCACTGGGGTCATCTGGTTTGAACTCCTGGATAACACAGGTCACTGGATTTCTATAAATTAATTCCTGTTTCAGGTCCACTAGCTGTGGCAGAACTAGAACATAACTTTTAGAAAAAAAACATCTAATCTTGAGTTAAAGATTTTTTTTAGGGAGAACTCATTACAACTCTTGATAAATTGTTCTGTTAGTTAATTACCCTCAATATTATTTTTGTGCCATATTTCCAGTCTGAATTTGTTTAGCTTCAACTTCCAGCCACTGGATCCTATTATACCTTTGTTTTCTAGATTGAAGAGCCCTCTATTATCAGATTTCTGACCCCAAGTAGATAAGTATAGACTGTAAGCAAGTCAACCCTTAACCTTCTCTCCGTTAAGCTAAATACACTGACCTCCTGGAGTCTTTCACTATAAGTTATGTTTCCAATCTTGTAGTCATTTGCAGGGCTCTTCTCTAAACCCTCTCCAATGTATCAACATCTTATGGAAGCATGAACCCCAGAACTGGACACGGAATTCCAGTAGTGGTCTCACCAGTGCCAAACACAGGTATAAAATACCCTCCCTATTCCTACTACTTTAAGAAAATAAAACTTACATTTTATGGTGCTGTAGGTTCACTGCCTTAATAATATGGGGCCATATCACGCCATCAGTTTTCAAGCAGAAATCAAGGGGGTCTTCTGCTTAAAACCAGATAGATAGTCCATGTTCATTCTGAGTTTGGGACAAATATTAGACAGTACTTGAACAATTTAATTAGAATTTTTATAAAATTGGGTATAAATACTTGAGTGAGAAGGATCTTTATCCCTGTGTGTATTTCTGTAATTATGACAAGTAAAACAGAAAGGGTTGCTGACCTGTCTCTGGGTCCACTGAGAAATATGGCTGTCCCTGGAGGATGCTATACACTACTTTGGCACTGTTTCCATAGTTGGCATCATCCGCATCTGTAGCTGTCACTTGAATAACAGAAGTTCCTAAATAGGAACAAAAACAAAGAATCTATCATATGAAAAGAGATAATTTAGATCATAAGGCTGATGTACATATTTTTCTTCTATTTATAAAATCTATATAATGACCAGATGCATAGAACAATCAAAACCGGCACAGAATACATCAGACTAATCCAGTGTTAACAAAATAATTCCTTCTCCATGCAAAATTAAAATAAAATGTAAAACAACACATTTTTCTCAGAATTAAAAAACAAAACAAAATAAGCCTCCCTTAAACGCATCTTTCAGAAAAAAGTCTGGGTAAACAGATAGGCCTTGATGCATGATCTGAAAGTCCAACACATCATGAGTTTATTGATCAAGGGGCAGCAAATCCAAGATCTGAGGATTGTCCTCTGAAAACACTCTGCTCTCAACTGGAACATGTCAGCTAATCTCAAGTGGTGGCCACAATGATGAGGTGGTCTCTGAAATGCAGAGGACCCATGCCATAAATAGCTTTATACAACCAATACACTGAATTGGACACAGATTAAGATTTAAAATCCTGTGAAACACAGGTATAAATGACTTCTGTGCAAAGCACTAATAAGTACTATAAAAGGGAAAAAATGTTTGGCACTAGCTGTTGTTTCTGAGCAGATCAGTAACCCTTTTGGAAGTTTGGGGGCGAGGGGGAGGGACAAATGAATGGATAAATGCAGTCAGTACAGAATCATAAAGTAAATCATTAACTCCTTGCCAAATGCAGATGGAGAAAAACACCCTTTTGGCCACATCTTCTTTCTGGATATCCTGTAGGGTCTCCAGATCCTGAATAAGAAAAGGTGTGGGTATACTCCATCCATCCATGGAAGGGGAGATATCACCTCTGTCATTTCCTATAGTTGCCCCCCCTCTCCCCCCCATCTCATCTAGGTTGAGCTTCAGTCAGCTACCCTTGCAGCAAAGCACCAGTCTTGACTAGACACTAGGAAAAAATTTGTCCACATTATCTGGAATTGATGGAACACAGGTGTTCTATAATTCCTTTCAGTGCTTCACGTATGCATTAAGCAAAGGGAATGACAGAGCAGAACTCTATGGTACTCCCATATGGCAAGGCCAGCAGGACAGATACTGCAACTGAGTCTTGTTAGATGCAACTCTGTTTACCATTGTGATATGGCAACAGTACCTACTGGTTAGGGCATTGTGAGTGGCATGGTAGAAGACAGGAAATATTTCTTCCTCTGCAACAAAAACAAGTAGTAAAATTATAAAAATGCTTTATGTCACAATCAGTCAAACTCTGAGGAGAATTTCTGCCCCACGCTCTTTAGATTTCTCTTTACCTGCTTAATCTGTCAAAGGTCATCTATAAACCAATGAGAGCTGTAAGGATAATGCAGAAGTAGGGGGTGTTTAAGGATAACTGTGTCAGTAAAGGGCAGAAGATAATGAGAGCATCCAGCCAGTCTGTGGATTAAGTAATTCACAAGGTGAACAAGATTCTTTCACAGACATATGTAGAACATAACTGGTCTCATCAGATGCTGAGTTGAAAAAGTAAAATTAGGCCTCTGCCACCACAGGGGCTAATATGGCCCTTTGTTGAAGGAAGTTTGGTGCTTTACCCCCACCCACCTCCTCCTGTCCCAGTTACGAGGTAAGATCCAGATCTCAGTTCAGGCTGTGTGTACAGAACACATTCCCAACCAGCAACTGATCTGCATCCCTATATGCTTGCTACAGTGGTGTCTAGGAGTTAAATAAGAACTGCAGAAAACAAAAACCTATTGAGGAGGATGAATAACTCTCTGGTGTACTTTGTGTTAAATTGTAGTCCGAAACTTTAAACATATATTTACCTTGTTCATCAAATGTGGGTATTTGGGGAATGCTTTGGTGAAAAGGTGAACCTTGGAGTATAGCTTGAAGATGATTTTCTTAGGGAAAGTGATCCACAGGTGAGGTCTGGCTTGTGTTGAGAAACCTCTACCTTATATTTCTTTTGAGTTTATTTTTGCTCTCTCAATCATTGGGACAGTCAGACCCAAACAGGGGGAAGTTGCAGAAGGAACTGTAACCTATTCTAGTCAGAGCTGGGTAGACCAGTATCAGAACTTTAATTGGATGTGACACAGAACGGGGTTCTAGTGCAGTTTGTGAAATACTGGTGAAATATGCTTTCTTTGATTTGTACCATTGTGCAAACTGGCCACTACGCAATGTATCAGCTGCTGCTTTCTAGTGAACTAATTGTCTAATCAGGAAAAGTGAGTTACAGTATTCCAGAATGGAAGGCTGAATGGCCTCTACAGCAGTCAGAAAGCTTCCCCACCCGCACCCCGAATTCCTAAAACAGAATAGATTCATAGATTCATAGATACTAAGGTCAGAAGGGACCGTTATGATCATCTAGTCTGACCTCCTGAACAACGCAGGCCACAGAATTTCACCCACGCACTCCTGCAAAAACCTTTCTTGTGAAAAAATATTGTATTTTTGACATTTTGTCCCAGTTTGGGACATTTCTTTTATTCAAAACTGCACATTATGTGGCAAAAAGGGATTCCCCTTTTTTGGGTCAGCTTTAATCAGGAGCCACATGCAAAACATAAGTAACTGTTGCACAGTACAACCCTACCTCCTCTCACAAAAGCAACCCTCTTTCCCCCACAAAACCTATAATTCATTCTATTAGCATAAATCTCCCACCACTATGGAGGCAGTATTTCATAAATACATGTATTTTGTAAATGTAGGGATGATATCATTCTTGTCCTTTCTAGCATATATGAGATGTTTTCATTTTTCTTTTTTTCTCCCCAAAGCTTTCTTTTGTATGTTGAAATGAAATGCTCTCCTCAATTGCATTACTAGGACTTGTACTGAAGGACCATAAGGCAATCTTACCGCATAGACAGATGTAATATGACTAAGCTGCTGTATATTTAATCTGTCTGAAATACTGTGTGGAGTAAATGCTCTTGCCACTAAATATAATGCATTTACAATAATAAAATAATTCCATAAAGTCTAACTGAGAAAGAATGGCTAAAACTGAATAACACTGCTAACCCTTGCCATCCTGCTGTTCAGTACTTTGGAGTACAACAACTTTCAGTACAATAACTTTAGTTTTTGTTTGGTGGTAATTATGCCTCTGATGCCCTGCTGGCAAATTTGAAAAACATTATAGAGGGAACAAAGAGCTGGAAAAGACAGAGTGATGTAGTTTGAAATGTTAGTATGCGTACATGTCCACACGTGTTTATCCTTTCTGGAGACTGGCTCCTCATCCCTGTCCTCCCAATAGGTACAGCCTAAGGAAGCACTTCTAGCATAACCATACCATACCAATGATGAGACAATCAGAGAAGGAAAGTAGTCAGATTAAAGCATGGCATTTGGGACTTTTTCAGTAATTAAAGAGAGACAATATAAAATGATGGGTCTTTCATAAAAAATGAACTATAACTATCTGAGTGTTTCTTTTTCATTTTTTTTTCAATGTGCTGTAAATATTTACAAGCAGAGGAGATGCTGCTCTAAGTTACACTCGCTGCCAATGGTCTCCATGGACTGAAATAGCAACTGGCAATCAGCACAAGGCTGGGTTTCTTGCATATGTCATCTTTACTCTGGCTGCACCTCTGTGCTGGCAGCAGTGAGGTGTGTGGTGGCGGAGCCGATAGGGATACTCCAGGTCTGTTGCCAAAATCTGCAACAGTGGGGCATGAAGTATAGCAACTATATCCTTTGTATATCCTTGAGGCTGCAGATAGTCTCAAAAGGAGCCAAGAGGATGAGACTGACTGGATAAAATGTTGGACAAAACATTTTTTGTCCAAATTGTTTCAATAGAATAGTAAAACAAAACAAAAACTAAATTAAAGGTCTTGTTTTGTAAGAAAAAATCAAAATGTTTCATTTTGACATGTTCTAAAGAACATGTTTCCTTTTTTTCAATTTGAAATGAATTTTCACGTTGAAAATTTCCTTTTTATTTTTTTAAATTAAATCCTTAAAAGATCAAAATACAAATGAAGCATTTTGGATCAAACACAGTGTTTCATTTGTCACAACATTATTTTTTGTACTTTTCGGTTTGCCGAAAAGTTTCCCTTTGGGTCTGCCCAAAACAATTTCTTTCAATGTTTTTGGAAATGCCAGCAAAAAAACAAACAAACAAAAAAACAGTTCTAATTATAACCCCCTTCTTCCCAAAATGCCAGCCCAAAGAATGGACCTGATGCAGTGGGGGAGCAGGCTACACCTTGTGCACTGGGGAACTTGGAAAGGAATTGTTCCTTCTTGATTGTTCTTGCTGAGATGCAGTTGTGTGTAAGCCCTTAATGTGGGAAAGTGCCTAAATGCCACCATATGGCTCCTTATCAGTAACAATTCAGATTAATAAAAGGGAGAATATCCAAATCTAATTTCAACTAAGTTTTTAGGTGAAATTATAGTTTTCAAGAAAATGCTGAAGCCAACAGCAGCAATCATAGCTGTGTAATATCTAGACAATCCCACAACACGTCAGTTTTTTTTTTTGTGTGTGTCTCTGGCAGAGCCCTGAGGATGTTTCTTTTTTGCACAGTTGCTTCTCCTCATCTTCAAAGCTCCCCATTTTGTCCAGTTCATTTGGCCAACAAAGACTTTATGGAAGCTTTTTGGTGACCCATAGTTCCTTTACTTACATCAACTAAAAGGGTCACTATTGAGAGAAATGGGATGCAGAAAACCCCTGCCATCCCAGAGCTTGGATGCTTAGTCTCTGAGAAGGGAAGCAGCATAGTCCAGTGGATAGTGCCCTAGGCTGGGACTGTGTTCTACTCCTGATTCTATCACAGACCTGCTGAGTGACCTTGGGAAAGACAGTTTTCCTCTCTATGCCTGTTGCTCCTCTAATCCTTTGTCTTATTCCTCTATTTAGACTATGAAGACCGATAGATTGTTGACTCCTTCTATGTGTTTGAAAAGCAGCTAGTACAATAGGGCCTCAATCTTAATTGTAGCCTCTAGATTCTACTATAATAAGAATAAATAATGATCTCTGCAGTGCCCCCAGCCTTTAGCAACCCAGGACATGACACACTGTAATCAGAAATCAGCCCTGAATCTCTAACATGACAGTGAAAATATGGTGCACTATTATTAGGACACCAGACTGACCTTACATTTGTTTGATGTGAGGACATTTTTGTCAGCTGAGAAAACTCGTGTTTGTGTGTTGATAAAGCCTGGTTCTGTAAACATTAATATAACTGTGGCAAATAATCATTTTCTATGTGACTGCTGTAAATAAAGATATTATTGTTAACTAAAATGTACATTAATGCGTGATTCATGAAAGCATTTTGCTGCTGTAGTAGTTAGATACTGTGGATTTTGTGGAAAAGATAATAAAGAGCTGTAATTTGAAAGAGAAATCCAAAGTCTGAAGCAGAAGGCAATGCAGCAAATTCCAGGGTTATCCTGGTCATATGCATTGTGAAATTAGACCAGTCACATTAAGGTTTGTTTTTTTTTAAAACAACAAAATAGTTAGCTACTATTGAGCCTAGATGATTGCAATCAATTTTTAAGTAAGCAATCACTGAAAGAACTTACTCTATTATTAGATTTAGGCATTTTATCATCAAAAGTCTTCACAAACTTTGGGTTCAGTCCTGCTGATGGTCCACATATATAATCTTCCACGAGGAGATGGGGGTGCTCAACACATAAGCGAATCAAGCCACCTATTGATTATGGGACATGCCATAAAACTGCTGAATGGGCTTGAACACATTATTTCATCTCTGTTTCCCACCCCACCATTCATCAGTCTTGTTTATTTAGGCTATAAGCTTTTTGAGGCAAAGACATCTCTCCCTTTGTGTTTCTACAGTATCTAGCACAATAGGGACCCAGTCTTGGTTGTGGCCTGTAGGCACTACCATATCATAAATAATGAAAATCTTGTTTAGGTATTAACAATTGAAAATGTTGGTCTAACTGACTTACCAAAGGGCACATAGTGAATCAGTGTCAGAATCAAGAGCTCAGTAAAATTTTTCAAAAGTGCCTAAATGTAATTTTTAACAGTCACTTTTGCACTTAGGAGTCTAATGCTATGTGTGCACTATAAGGCAGGAATGTGATGGCCAGCTCATGTACTCATACTCGTTCTAACTGCAATTGGGTTAATGAAAGGGTATGTACAAGAGCTGGGAATCACAACACAACTCATACTGTAGACATAGTCTAAAAGTATGTCTAGACTAGAGCTGGAAGTGTAATTTCTAGCTTGGGTAGACATACCAGAGCTAGCTCCAATCAAGATAGCATGCTAAAAATTGCAGTGTAGCCATGTCTACATGGGCAGCAGGGACAGGATAGCTGCCCTGAATACATACCTAGCATTTCAAATGGGCAACACTGCTATTTTTAGTACACTTGCTTGGTTAAAGCTAGCACTGGTCTGTCTATCCAAGTTGGAAATTACACCTACAGCTCCTATGTAGACATACAGTAAGTCTCATTGAAAGTCTGTGAGACTTATGCTCTTAGTGCCTTAGTCACTTTGAAAATAGGACTTAGTCTTTTACATCATTTAGGCTCTGTTGAAAATGTCATCCATGAGCTCAGGAGTTCCTGGTTTCCCAGTCCTGTGCTTGAACTATAAAGACTCACTTCCTGTGCTCCTCTGCCCTCACCCAATCGGCTATATTAAAGAGGTTTGGATTATTACATTGGTGTTATGAGACAATAAACCTTCTGATTTGCTCCTCCAGTGCATTGCACTATTTGTCATGCACTATTTAACATTTGCCATGGGGCTGAGTGAAGTAGTTCTCATTGGGGCAGCCTTGTGATGGGAAGGTCTTGAAAATCTGTGAATTACTGGCAACAGTGATATTTTATGGACTGCATTTGCATGCATGCATCCATAAACGCTTCAATGAACAACAAGTTGGCAGGTATTCTGACAAAACTGATTAGATGTGGGTGACAGGTATTTTAAATGTTTTAATACACACACAACTATTGTACAAAGAGCAATATTCTTATTCCCAAAGGGCTTGATCACACTTGTTCTTAATCTCAAAGCATCTTTTATAATATAGATAGGAGGTTAATAGAGACAGCTGGCTGAAAAGTGATTTGAGAAATATTTTGATATGAGGTCACATAGAAAACTCAATATGAGCTTGGAGATTGCCATTGTGGTGGAAAAAGACACTACTAGTCTTGGATTCATAGACAGAGAGAGCATATGAAAGCCAGCAATGTCACAATCAGAGCTGTATGGGAACAGGAATTTCCATTTTGATGGAAATTCCACAATTTTGAAATTTGTGTTAATTCTGAATTGGAACAAATCAAAGAATTTTTAATTTTTTTGCAAAATGAAATTTTTGATTTTGTGTGCGTTTGTTTTGGGTTAATTTAAATACTAAGTTTTGAGGAAATCAAAATGTTTTGTTAGGTTTTTGACTTTTTAATTTTCAGTTATATAATATAATATCATCTAAAATAAATTTTGAAACAAAAAGTTTTTTCAATATGAAAATTCAAATATTTTGTTCCAATAAGTTTTTATAAGCTCTAAGCAGAAACAGAATAGAACATTTAGACCTTATCAGAACAATTTGTTTTAAATGAAGTTTCATCAAAATCAACATGTTCCCACAGAATGTTTTGATTTCAATGAATCAGCATTTTCTGACAGAAAAAAATTTCTATTGAAAAATTTTTCATCAGCTCTAGTAATAATGCTGTTCTAGATAGTCTTGATGCAGCCTCAGTTGGAATTTTGGTCTTGTAGTGCTATTATATAATGTGAGCAATTTCAGTCCCATATTATAACAGTATAGAAAAACTAAAGAAAATAAAATGTATGCCAACAAAGCAGATACAAGGAGGAGATTGCAGACACTAATTATATAGGATCAGATTCATTCCTGATGTGACTACATAAATATCAGCGGATTTGGGATGAATTTGACGCATAGTCTCAAAAAGAGAGCTCAAGGGGAACATGATTATAGAGTGTAAACAATATAAATGAAGGAATATAATTTATTCAGAGCTGTAAGAGATGAGGATATTAAGATGTGCAAACAAGTGGTTCTTGGGCGAAATCCTGAGACGTTTTGAGTAGAGATTGCATTTTTCGGCTTGTGGGCCTTTCAAAAAAAAAAAAGTCCTTTTGTGTTGACCCCAAAATTGGGGGGGGGGGAAATGTTGTGTTTGACCCAAACCAAAATGTTCAATTTTTATTTTTAAGATAGATTTGCAGTATATTTTGGAATGAAAAGTCACTTTGAGTCAGAAAATTAAATGTTTCATTTTGAAAGTGTCAAAACAAAACATTTAGATTTTTATTTTTTTTTTACTAGGACATTTTTTGATTGTAAAATTCAGCAAAAGTGACTCGATTTTGCTAAATGTTTCAGATGACTCAAATCTGCTTTTTTGGGGCGGGAATGTTTTGGGCAGAAAGTTTTGCTTGGATTTAGTACTGAGTGCTTGAATTTCCTACAGATTTTATGGGCAGTTTCAGAAGCCCAGCACCCCTGTGTCTGCCCTGTGAAGTGTGAAAGCTACAGACCCCTTGAATGAACTGCCAAAAGAAATGGTGGAAGCACTCTTACGGCAGATACTCAGGAACAGGATAGATAAAACATTATTGGGAATAATATAGAAAGTACTCCTTTGAATAAGCTGGGGGGTCAGACCAGATGACCCACATGAGCCCTTTTTTACCTTTCTGTCTCTGATTCTGTGAAGACAGTGCATCAAACTATAGACAGGGGGGAAATTTCACTGTCATATGGAATGCATGCTGAATCACCATCACTAACAGACCACAGACGCATGCTCGTGCAATAATAATGTTGCTGTGTTCCTACAATTTATTTAGTACATTTACTCCTATTATTAGTTTTGTCTCTGCGCGCTTCATTGTGGAAAACGATTATATTAAAAAAAATTAAACTGTGTGCTAAACTAAAATTGTTTTTAAAATGAAAACATGCTAATCTAGCAACAGCAAACCTAGTAATGTACAGACTTTTATATTTTTCCCCTTACTTTCAAAGCCATTTTAATGTCTGCATTAGGAAAAAGACCAAGATGAACTAAGGGGAGAGAGATTCCTTTCTGATGCTTAGGTCAGCATGGTTGTGCTGCAGCAAAGCTGATGCCAGATTCTGACACCATCACTAAAACCACAGAGCACCTTAATCTCCGAGTCGCAATCAATGGGACTGAAAAAAATATATTGAAAAAAAGGTTCTACGCAACTTAAGTGAAGATGTCAGAATCTTGGCTCTTTGTTCCTATGCTGTGATTAGTCTATTTGATGTGTCCTTTATCGTCACTGAACACTGAAAATTGTGTTCAAAGCATCTTTGTCTATGCTGTGTTCTGTGTGATGCTTCATTATGTTAATTTACATTGTATTAAAATAAGTTGCAGCATATTGTTTTGCGCCGCACTAAAAAACAGATCTTATTTGCACACTTTGGAAATAATCTAATTGTAGGGGACGTCTGGTGGAAGGAGATTGCCTTTGTATTCTGCTTACAAAATGGACACATTTGATATGCTTCATTTTAACATGCTGTTAGATAATAGGCCTGACATTTTCAAACTTGGATACCTAACGTTAGCCACTGAAATTCATACTCATGCACCCAAAATTAGTGGCATTATTTTTCAAAAGGGTTAGTTTCCATTTGACTCCAGTGAAAGTTTTGCTTAAGTAAGGACTGCAGGATTTGCCCCAGGCTTTGAAGGATGGAGAATAAAATGTGAAATATAATATAATTAATATATACACGTGTGTGTGTGTGTGTGTATACATAATATAGATGTGTTTTTATCTTTTTTTGGAAATAGTTTTTGTATTCAGATATATTTAAAATTGGACTAGTCAATTCCAGTTTGTGCCAGAAACCTACTAACAACTGCTGCTGAGCCAAAATGCAGAAAGGAATGTTTCCAAAGTAAACTCTGAGGCAGGTTAGAATTTAGTTTCATAAAGTGTTTTTCTGTCCGCAAAGACTAAATTATGAATTTTTGTGGTGTGGAGCGCTGGGAAAGGGGAGGACTCTGTAGTCCAATACAGCACAGAGGGAGACATTTTGTTATCGGTGTAAAAAGAAAAGGAGTACTTGTGGCACCTTAGAGACTAACAAATTTATTATTATTAGTCTCTAAAGTGCCACTAGTCGTCCTTTTCTTTTTGCGGATACAGACTAACACGGCTGCTGCTCTGACACTTGTTATCGGTATAATATTTCCAAGTGCCCCTAGACAGCATGGTGTTTTTCTATCCTGTTGCAAAGGTATTTCTTGAATGGTCCTGTTTTGTTGTTGGATGGGATATGACTCACATATGTCTCTCTCAGACATAAGTGATTAGCACTGCAGGCAGCGGTAACTAATCCCAACCATTGCAATCTCCAGCATCTGCAGCCCAGTAAAGGCTGTTCCCTGCATGGTTACATTGCATTGGGGGTAGGTAAGTTGCTCCTTACACTCACCCCTCTGGCATATATCTTCCCATGAACAAGCTTAATTGGAGCCATTATTTGAAATACCTTGTGAAGCAATGGGTTAGCTAGTTGTAGTTCAGATATTATGTAAGGAAAATGTGTTTGTGATGCTAACAACAGGTCACAGTCTTGGCCTTAAAACATGTCTATAGTGCGAGAGAAAATACTGGCCAGAACAATGAATCTGTTTTCAGAGTACCTATGGGATTTTTACCTGTGCATCAATCAGAAAGGGAGAGAAGGAACCTTGATTTAACATCTTATCCAAAGGACGGCATTGCTAACAGTGCAGAATGTATTCTCTAGTATCCCCGTGCAGTGTCAGCATTAGATGTGAGCAAAAAATGCTGATGTGTTGACTTCAAGCCAATCATATTTTTGTCCAGAGGTTAGAGTTTTATATTTGAACAAGTACTCAAGTAAAACTGAGGAAAATTGATACATCAAACAATTTCTGAGCATAAGTATGATAAAAGCACTTTCAACATGAATATAAAGATCTGAGCCAGTCAGCTGCAGAAACACTTTCTCTTTTCTAGGCAGAAATAATGGGAAATAAAATGACCCAATAAGATATTCACACAAATGGTATTACAATATATTATATGAGGGAGATAAAGAGGGAAACCACACATTTGCTATCAGTCATGGTTGGAAATTTGTACACTTGCTAGGATTGAATCTATCTTTGTACGTGAGGACCTCACAGTGTGTAATGCATTAATCCTCACTACCCTGCTGTGAGTTAGGTAAGTTCTATCATTCCTGTTTTACTAATAGGAAGTTGAGGCACAGAGAGGGTAAGTAACTTGCCCAAGTTTACACAGGGCCCTCCGTAGTGAAGCTGGAACTTGAACTCCAGTCTCCCAAATTCTAAACTAGTGCCCTGACCTTTGGAACAGATCGCAAATGCCATTTAAACACACTGGAAAGGAAGGGTTACAAAGTTATGTTTTTCTCTCATCCTTCTGGTTCCATGGAATAAGTTATTAGGGGAAAGTTTTCATCATGGGGCAAAGTGATATAACTAAGTGCCTCTCACGAATATCAGCTGGGAAGTGCCAATGAGCACCTAACTCCCTGGGCACTTCTTTGAAATCTACCCTACTTTATGGGAATGACACCTGGTTATTAGTTACCATACTTCAACTCCTGTGCCCCCTCACCTGATAAGCTGTTAGCGTCCCCTCCTACAGAAGGATGGCTTAGAGATTCTGAGTTTCAGGTCTGAATTACTTGGATTAGTTAGCACTAGTGATTTGAATCTCAGGAGTGTCGATTTAGCACTTTATCTTTCTGAGGGATATAGAATGGACTGTGCACTGTCTTCTTTCAAATAAGACATTATAAAAACTAAGGTCCTCTACTTGTGTGCACATTAAAGTTCCCATATTATTTTTTGGGAGATGAGGGTTTACTCCAATATTACTAGCTAAGTTCCATCCCCTCTCCTCTGCTGTACTAGTTTTCCATATGGTTGCTGTCGTTCTATATTGGAGATTATTACAATCCAATGCTGGGTGAAAAGATTCATGTTTATATAAAATTAGTAAAGCTTTACAAGAGGAAACATGCTGCAGAAATGAAATATATTATTTTAGAGAGAGAGAGAGAGAGACTTTTTAGAAGTAGAGCTAGGCAAAAATAATCATACCCCCAAAGAAACTGGTAAAATTATTACCAATACTTTTTGGTACCAGATAGGAAAAAGAAATACTTGGGTCATTTTTGGTCAATTTCACCCTCAAGGAAAATCAGTTTTCAGACAGAAAATAAAGCAATTGCCATTTTTTCACTTTCTAAAGCTCCTATCTGTCTGTCTGTCTAGTTGGAAGTAAAGGTCAGATTTGAACATACTGTAACTTCTTCTGCCACTTGGTCTCAATCCAAATCTTACACCGAGATCTTTACTAAAATGGAGGGTCACTGGCAGGAGAGGGAGTGTCTCTTGCACAATGGTGGAAAAGATTAATCAAAGAAAATAGCAAATATATTAAATAAATATCTAAGATGTACATAAAAATCAAACAAAATCAATATAAATTAATCACTTTAAGCTAAATGCTCCAGTTTCCTTTTGGTCATGTAAATACAAGGCAAAGGGATAAGTGCAAGAAAGGGGTGAAGAAGCATGTATTGTATAAGGACTTGTCTTCACCATGGGGAGATCAACGCTTCTGCAATAGATGCAGCAGGCATCGATTTAGCAGGTCGAGTGAAGACCCACTAAATCAACAGTAGAGCGCTCGCTGGTCAACCCCAGTACTCCAACTCTCTTAGAAGAGTAAAGAAGTTAACCAGAGAGCGTATCCTGTCAATGGAGCGCAGTGAAGACTCCGGGGTAAGTCAACCTAAGCTACATCAACTCCAGCTACATTATTCACGTAGCTGGAGTAGCGTAACTTAGGTCAATTTACCACATTAGTGAAGAAAAGTGCTAAGTCTTTACCCCCCAAACCTGCAAACGTTCCTGTATGTGAAAAATGCATAGTCAGCGCTCGACCAGTGCTTCTCTGCCTTCCCAAGCTATCCATATATGTCCAGACAGTTATGTGATATGTATGTGAATGTATGTGTTATATAATTTGAGAGCTATGACCTCAGGTCCTTCCCTGTGTCAGTAGTTCCTTGGAGTGTGATAATTTGTAATTTTTTGTAAATCTACCTTCTCGTGGGTTTTCCCATGTTTGCCATGATCTATCTCCTAATGTCCCCAAATCCTCCATTTTTATATCATTTAATGCATCTAATTATTGTAGCTCAAAAGCCCTTTTGGCGTTTCAGTAGGAAAAAAAGGTAGGCATAAGTGGACATACAATCTGTACAAAGAATAAATCCTTGGCCTTACAATCAAATCCATGCAGGAGGATCTTTATGCCTGCACAAAATCCCACTGAATTCAATGCAAAAGAGTCTGTCTGCACAGAACCTACAGGATCAAAGCCCGAGGCTATAAACTCCTTATGGCAGAGATGTCATTTTGTCAGTAAAGTGCTATTCACATTGTATATGTCACTGTATACATTATTTAAAATAATTATAATTCAGGAAGAAATAAGTATAATTTGAGAATACAAATGGGACTAGAGAAGTGAATAACAAGGCCTCAGTGGATTTTTCCCAGTAAAATGAAAAAACATAACCTGAAAAATGGAGATTTCCCCAACTAAGAATATTCTTCATCAAATTTAGTACACAATATTAGCAATAAGTCCCATATAAATGACTGATGAACATGAAGTATTAAGTTACTGTGTAGAAAGAGCTGTATCAATACTAAAAAAGTACTCCGATCCCTGGGAAAAAAACACATTTAACTTGTTTTGCACATTTGAAAATGGAAATATTTTGCTTTCTTACCTTGATATTTTTTTAAAAAAAATTGAGCACAGAACTGCCATTTTGCTTCAAATATTTTTCTGTGAAAATGTCAAAATTTCTCTCTAAGAAAGATTTGTATAATGAATACTAAAGAATCCTCAATTTTTAAAAAAACAGGAAAAATGTAAATATAAAAATGTAAATATACATATACAATATTACATACATACAATTGAGGAAACTACAGGTTTTGACACTATATAGTGGATTTGAAACTCATTTGAAGTTGCAAATACCAACTGAAACCTAATTCTCACAAAACGTGTCATAGTATTGTACAAAATATTCTGTCTACAATATCTATACTATGCAGTGTGAGAGTTTGCAGTGCAAAGGCTATATCTGACCACAGAATGTGGTATATCACTGTATGAAAAAGTCATTTTTTCTCTGCATTCTGGTTGCTTTTCTTTTCATGCTAACTCAAAGCTAGGCACACTCCCCCCCCCCCCACACACACACTTAACCAGAGCATATTTTGTCAGCTAACACTCCCAGATTCTTAATCTAATAGAAATGGGTTTTGTAGAGCATAACAAGGCCATGAGGCTCAACCTTATTCCTTGCCCTCTTGCACCTGAGACTGGGGAAAAAGTGTTCTATGTAGCATAAAAATGTAAATATTCCTTGATGGAATTTTACACAAATCTTTAAATTAATTCTTATTGACTTTTAAGCAAACTCAGAAATAGAAAACATGAGGTTTATCATATGTCACCACAGCTTTTCCTGTAAGAGTTTCAGAGGTGGAATAACCAATGTCCCCTGAGTTATCAGTAGCTATGATGACACAACGCAGAAGAAAGGTGATGGGAATACTCTAAAGCAAACATTTCAGTGTAGTCTCATTGAAAGCCATTAGGGAGCATGGTACTTAGGCTTTGTCTACACTGGCATGTGAAAGACAAAACTTTTGTCATTCAGGAGAGCTCTCTCCTGCCAACAAACAGCGGCTATACCATGTGCCTTTTAGTGGCACAGCTGTAGCAGCACAGCCATGTTGCTAAAAGCTCTGTCGTGTAGACACAAAGTCTGTCTTTTGAGGGAGATTATGCACATGGTGAAAAGTGATAATACTATTTTTAAAACAATCATTCCTCCTGTTTATCTGAGTGTGGGTGTGGCTGTAGCAAGTGCATGTAACGAGAGAGAGCACACAGCCCTCAGTTGCATCTGTTAAATCTGACTGACACTAATGGAGTTGACAGATAAATGAACGTGGTTTGACTTTATATTACACCTATTCTTATTGTGAACATGAAGTCAATTTGAGGATTAAAAAATATATTCTGAAGGATGTTTACCAACTGTATATTAGAGATTGGTGAATGATGAAGACTAGAAGCCTTTCTTGCTGACATTAAGAGGACAGGTAGAGAAGTGTGTAATATTGACCTAGTTCAAGACCAATTTGTTTCCAACCACTTTACTGCTTCTACTACTAACTTGTCTTTTCACAACTTCCTTCAGATGTAACACTTTCTTTTAAAACTTCAGAAAAGTCACTTTCATGCTTGCCTTTCCTTTGATAAACATAACTTTTATCTGTGATTGTGAAAGGTAAGAAGATAATAGACTAGATATAAATATATACACCAGTATAACATACATTTTACCTTTTCCTTTATAGATTGTCTTGAAAAGCCTCAGTTGAAATGATGTTGCTGAGTTTATTTTCAGTTTCCAATGTGTACTTAATAAACCTTTGATTATGCAGGTTGGAAGGTACTACAGGTTTTTTAAAATCTTTGGATGCTTCACAGAATACTTTTCTTGTAATATTTCCACGTTCCAATGTGGTGCAAAGAATAATCACCTCCTTCTATGTAGAAGCTGAATACTTCATCCTAAGAAGGACATCATCAGTCCTTTGTGTCCTTTGGAATATTGGAATTGCCATATGAGATCAGGCAATTGTTCCTTACAGTCTAGTGTACTATCTCTGACAGCAGCCAATAGTCAGTGGTTCAGAGTAAGGTGCAAAAATCTCCATAATGGACAACTACGGAATACATGTCCTTAGGGGAAGTTTCTTTCAACCACCTATAAGCCACTGGTTCCCAGTGGATTCCACAGTTTAATTATAATATGTTCAAATAAATATATATTCCTCTTGTCCTTCAAGCTTCTTTCTTTCAGTTTGTTTCCCTTTGCTTTTGTATTATATGAGCGGTTAAATAGCATCACTCAATTTGTCTCCTCTAAGTCATTCATTATTTCATATAATTCAGTATCTACTATATAAACTGAACAGTCCTAGTGTGAAGTCCTGTTCCCATTGGAGATACAATCTTTTCCGTTTCTCTACATGTAGAAGTATCTCCAAGTCTCTGACCATTTTCATCACCCATCTCTGAATTCTTCTTTGTCTGCAGTAGTCTCTACTGAGACTTGTTGATCAGAACAGAATATTCCAGGAATGAAATCATGGCCCTATTGAAATCAAGGGAAAAACTCCCTTTGACTTCCTTGGGGCCAAAAATTAATGTTCATTGTTTTGACAACCATTGATTTATAGTGTGATTATAATAAATTTTTCAGAGCTTCAGTTTTCATTTGCTGTCCCATTACTTATGTATCCAAGCATTTTGTTTTGATTTGCCTTTACCGAAACTGGCTAGCTTGTCCCTATTGCATCATGTTAGACTAGGTGTTTTATAACTCATTTAAATTCTTATTTGAATGCATTTACATTGTACTTGAGGAAGACTCACTGGTCTGTAATTCCTATACTCCATCCAAATATAGTTACAACACGTATTGCCCTCCAGTCCTTCAGTATAGAGGTTGATTTCAATGAGAAATTGCTTTTTGAGTTTGTGTTATTGACTAACTTACTCATTTATAAAATGTACCTCTGCGATGATCTCATGTTGTTCCTCCTCCATATCAGCTATATTTTCTATTCTCCTCTTTACTATCTGATGCAGAGTTACCTTAGTAATATTGGCACCCCTAACTGATCTCTGTCTTACTTGAGTGTTCCTTGATAGTTGGTGAAAAGAAAAGGAGTACTTGTGGCACCTTAGAGACTAACAAATTGATTTGAGCATAAGCTTTCATGCGCTACAGCTCCCTTCATCGGATGCATGCAGTGGAAAATACAGTGGGGAGATTTATATACATAGAGAACATGAAACAATGGGTGTTATCATACACACTGTAACAAGAGTGATCAGGTAAGGTGAGCTATTACCAGCAGGAGAGCGGGGGGAGCGATGGGGGGGACCTTTTGTAGTGATAATCAAAGTGGGCCATTTCCAGCAGTTGACAAGAACGTGTGAGGAATGGTGTGTGTGTGTGTGGGGCGGAGGGAATAGTTTTACTTTGTGTAATGTCCCATCCACTCCCAGTCTTTATTCAAGCCTAAGTTAATTGTATCCATTTACAAATTAATTCCAATTCAGCAGTCTCTCGTTGGAGTCTGTTTTTGAAGGTTTTTTGTTGAAGAATTTCCACTTTTAGGTCTGTAATAGAGTGACCAAAGAGATTGAAGTGTTCTCCGGCTGGTTTTTGAATGTTATAATTCTTGACGTCTGATTTGTGTCCATGTATTCTTTTACATAGAGACTGTCCAGTTTGGCCAAAGTACATGGCAGAGGGGCATTGCTGACACATGATGGCATATATCACATTGGTAGATGTGTAGGTGAATGAGCCTCTGATAGTGTGGCTGATGTGATTAGGCCCTATGATTGGGTCCCCTGAATAGATATGTGGACACAGTTGGCAATGGGCTTTGTTACAAGGATAGGTTCCTGGGTTAGTGGTTCTGTTGTGTGGTGTGTGGTTGCTGGTGAGTATTTGCTTCAGGTTGGGGGGCTGTCTGTAAGCAAGGACTGGCCTGTCTCTCAAGATCTGTGAGAGTGATGGGTTGTCCTTCAGGATAGGTTGTAGATCCTTGATGATGCGTTGGAGAGGTTTTAGTTGGGGGCTGAAGGTGATGGCTAGTGGCGTTCTGTTATTTTCTTTGTTGGGCCTGTCCTGTAGTAGGTAACTTCTGGGTACTCTTCTGGTTCTGTCAATCTGTTTCTTCACTTCAGCAGGTGGGTATTGTA
Source organism: Lepidochelys olivacea (assembly GCF_965140295.1). Taxonomy (NCBI): domain Eukaryota; kingdom Metazoa; phylum Chordata; order Testudines; family Cheloniidae; genus Lepidochelys; species Lepidochelys olivacea. Next base: position 127,796,173 of record NC_140412.1, on the reverse strand, counting down.
GTTGTAAGAACGCTTGATAGAGATCTTGTAGGTGTTTGTATCTGTCTAAGGGGTTGGAGCAAATGCAGTTGTATCGTAGAGCTTGGCTGTAGACAACGGATTGTGTGGTGTGGTCTGGATGAAAGCTGGAGGCATGTAAGTAGGAATAGCGGTCAGTAGGTTTCTGGTATAGGGTGGTGTTTATGTGACCATCACTTATTAGCACCGTAGTGTCCAGGAAGTGGATCTCTTGTGTGGACTGGTCCAGGCTGAGGTTGATGGTGGGATGGAAATTGTTGAAATCATGAAATCATGGTGGAATTCCAGTCCTTGCAACAAAGCCCGTTGTAATGGATGTGTCATTACACAAAGTACAACTATTTCCCCATGTTTATCCCCCCCACCACAGACACACCGTTCCTCACATGTTCTCCCACCCTGATTATCACTACTAAAGGTTTCTCCCCCGACCCACTCTCCTGCTGTTATAGCTCACCTTACCTGATCACTCTTGTTACAGTGTGTATGGTAACACCCATTGTTTCATGTTCTCTATGTATATAAATCTCCCCACTGTATTTTCCACTGCATGCATCTGATGAAGTGAGCTGTAGTTCATGAAAGCTTATGCTCAAATAAATTTGTTAGTCTCCAAGGTGCCACAAGTCCTCCTGTTCTTTTTGCGGATACAGACTAACATGGCTGCTACTCTGAAACTTGATAGTTGGTGGTTTCCCCCCACTTCCTAGTTTACACAACCCTTTCCCCTCAAAACTTTAGCATTGTCTCTGTCACAAAGTTCCCAGTTCAGTGCCTGATAAATTCAAACATCATCTTCTCATCAACACACTGTGACTTTGAATTTGGCTGTGTACTTGGAACCAGACACATTTCAAAGAAAGCTATAGCAGAGGCCCTGAACTTCAGCCTACTTTCTAATCTAAATTTAGCTTTCAAGACTTCTCTTCTACACTGCTCTAATTCACTGATACCCAGTATGTACCACAGCTAGTAGAGATATTGCATATGAGGCATACATTAACTCAAATGCATGTGGATAATACAAATAATATTTTGCTGTGATTATGACAAATGTTATTTCAAGAAAAAAATTGATTTTTCTGCATAGAGAGATAAAAAGGAATTAATATAGGTGATCAGTAAATCCTAGACATTGAATTGCAAAGAGGTCATTCCTACTTAAATGTCATTTCCATAATGCACTGGTTACTCAGTTCAGCTCACATGCAATATAGATCCTAGCCATATAGGTGGGATCTGTGCCATTTCTAGTTGCACAGTCAGTTTTCATGTATTCATGTATTAATGTACCTTCTATATTTTGGCTATGCTTTCTATCATTATCCCTTGTTGCTGTTTTTTGTTGGGTTTTTTTTATGCCTTTTCTGTCTGTGCAATATTAATTGGCTTAAATTTATGTAACTTGATTTAATTAGATAGGAACATAGGACTGGGAGGGACTTCTAGGGTCCTGAAGATCAGTCTCTGCCATCTCAGGCAACCATATCATATAATCCCATTCATAAATTGATTATGCTCCATCTTAAAACAAGTTAGGCGGTTCCAGAATCTCACTCTTCTGATGGTTAGAACCTTCTAATTTCCAGGCTAAATGTATTCATGGACAGTTTATACTCATTTGTTCTTATGCCAGCTTAGTCCTTTAGTTTAAATAGCTCCTTTCCCTCCATGGTGCTAACCCCCATGACATATTTGTGGAAAGCAATCATCATCCCTTTCAGCCTTGCTTTTGCTAAGCTAAACAACCCAAGTTCTTTCAAGAAATCCACAACTTTCACACCTAATATGCTAGTCACGGAATGGTTTGCATGATCACCACATACCCTGCTGACAGTATTTTGAATTATCAAATTCCATACTGTCACAGCCTGTCTAAATCTCACAAGTGTACTCCAGTCTCCTGGAAAGCATATCCCATCTAAGGAAGTTTACCCATTCAACCCACATTGGTTCTTTCTCAATCTGCCATCTGCTTTCTGAGCAAGAGGAAGGGAGAAAACTGTTCTAAGTTGTGCCCTGCCTACAGTGTTTCTGTTCAGTGTCTTCAGAATCTGGCCTCTGTCTGCACATCCCATCAATCTGCTCTGGCCTCAAGATGCCGTACAGTAGTGAGGTTCTGAGGGCCAGGGTCTGCTTACACCCGTCATACATGTATGTCATTTGGACACAAGCCAAGTGGTCAGGCATTCTGCACAGTAAACTGTCTGCTTTCAACTGATTTTACTTCAGTCCACAAACAACTAATTAAGCAACCTACTACCCTTACTGCCAAACTCCGCTGTGCTCATTCTGTCAGAGCCACTCTCTGAGCTCCAGCTACTGTAGCTATATAAATTTATATTTATATTACCACCATCACCATAGTCTCTGGATATTTCATAGACAGCAGCCTCCACTGCCAAGAAACTGGATCCAATTCTGTTCTCTAACATTCCCTACTGACTCTAATGCGGCTGTACTGATGTACATGAAATCAGAACTGGGCACTTTGTTTTTGATGCCAAACTATTCCAGTGTAGTTCTTTCTTTAGAAATAAACTTAAAGTGAAAAACTATAGATACATTCTCAAAACCTGTTTTCTTTACAGACTTTTATCAAAATAAACCTCACCTCACAATTAGAAATAATTCTGTTTATTCCCTATTTTCCATATCTCTTTAAGAGAACCATTATTTGTGTTCTTTATAGCTCAGAAACTAATGCAAGAATTCCCCTTTCATGTCAACAAAATGAAGTTTTCTCTAACGCTTTCATATTTGTGCTACTGTTGCCAAGGACAGTGGTGAATTTCTTGAAGTTATTTTGAGAACACATGTATCTGTCAGAAATTGTTATTGGTACTTTGCCACTCTCAACAATGCCATTTTGCAGAGCTGATACAGCAGATCATGATATTAAATCACAGTGATTAAGCACAGATAAATCCACAACAACCAGTTGCCCCACTTTGCACGTGTGCTTTATATCCACCCAGCTCTGTTGGAGAGACCATCTCTATTCAAGAATCAATTAGACTCTTAGGTAATTATGAGAGCTTTTGATGAATGCCTATAGTGGCATGCTGGTGGATAATAGCTAAAGCATTATATTACACAAACAAAAAATGGAGAATTATTTTCTTTTGAGAACATATTCCTCACCCTACTATTCCTACAAGCACTTCATGTTTTGCTTTTCAATGCTGCCATTGTGAATAGCTGTAAAACATTTATTTCATTTAGAAAAATCTCCTTAGACTGAAATAGTAATGCTTTCCTTTCTCCCTCCCCCCTCCCATATGTTTTATATCTTGACAGAGAGAGACAGGTGGAATGTTTTTGTGGGGGTGGGAATGAGCAAAATGAGTTGAGGTATTAATAAGAACACATTTTGGTACAAAATGATTTCTTTACTTGTATATTTACAGATTGTTGTGTGTCAAGATGCAGAAATGTCCAATTGATTGGAATGTTAATATTCCTATACAAACACTAGTTGGACATGTTATAGAAGTGGTATTTTGAAGTGATGCAAAAGTAGCTGGTAGTAACTGATAAGACCATTATGTATACATTCCCATTTTGCTGTGACGAGTTTAAAACAGCCATAAAGAAGCCCGTGGTATGGAAAAAGGCATGAAAAGTGGATGAAAATGAAACAAATAAGCAAAACCAGGTTTCTGATCAGGAGTGATACGTTCCTGGCCACAGGAGTTATTGAATAGATAGTCACAGAAGCTTGTACTACTATTTAAATACACCAAATAACAACCTCTCCATTCTACTCAGGAGTTACTTTTATCCTAGAATCCCCAAAAGCCATTTTATATAAGGATAAGTTATACCTACCAACTCCAGACATTTCAGGAACACTGGCGGTGTACATGTCCTTTGTAAATTTTGGTTCATTGTCATTGATATCATGGATTTTAATGATAAATTCAGATTCCGGCTCCACTTGTCTTCCAGTCTTTCTGTCTATAGCCTTGGCACGTAGCACATACAGGGACTTTTCTTCTCGGTCCAATTTCTTTGCAGCATGAATATCTCCTGTATTTTCATCTATAATGAACAGACTGCCAGCCCCATCTCCTGTTAATATGTATTTTAAATTTCCATCTCCTTTATCTTGGTCAGTGTGTAGCTTCAGGGAGGTAGAAAAGAAGAATTCTATAAATATATGTATTGTTATTACAGACCAAATCATTTAGCATATATGAATAAGTCTGTACAAATCTTGACTGTAATTGGGGTCAGCAGTGGTTATCTTCTGTCTCACTGTTGGAAAAATTACAAATTTGAGACTCAGTCACACACATAAAATATCTCTAAACAAATTCATAAGGACACAAGGGAATGTAGAAGATAATACAGTAACATTTATAATAATCCAATGATAAGAAAAATGATGTTTCTTTCAACAGTCTGTCCAGAAACCCAGAGAAGTCTCATTATTGAAGATAAGAGACATCTAAAACTCTCAAGTCCTTTTTGTAAGATAAAATTAGGATTTATGTGTAGAATAGAACCAGTTGCTTTATATCAGTGATGAACAGATTGGTGTTAAGGATTAGAGCTTTCTGAAATTCCCAAAAGCACATGTAAAAGTTCTAACTGAAGAACCTTACAGTTTTATTCCATTTTTTTCTTGAGGGTCATCTATCTCAGTTAATGATTTACTCCCTCCCCCCATCCCCCACCCTCTGGTCCCCCTATATACAAGAAACAATTTTCAAGAACATTAGGGGGTAAACTTTCAGAGCATTGCATGGAGTTTAGCAGCTCTCTTCCTGTTAAAATTAAAGGGATGCCACATGGCTAAATCTTTTATTCTTATTCTTCTCATCCTCATAATTCAGCATATATGGAAATACATTTCCTTTTTTAAGGACATCTGTAATGTGTAGTCAGCACAGTTTTCATCATCAAGAAATCCCAACTATGTTGCATCCTACTGGCATCTGACAAGGATTTGATAACTTGATGCGCCATGATATTATTTTGGTTAGACAAAACCACATTAAAAGAAAGATTCCTTCTGTCCATTTTTAAATGGGCACTCATCAACCTAAAAAAAAAAAAAAAACACTGCATGTTATAAGTAGGTGTTCTTCAAGATCTAGTTCCAGAAAATTTCCTCAATACTATTTATTTTTCTGCTGGTATGTTCATGCTACCATGCTTACTCTTACAGTTTCTGTCTCCACATCTTCTGCTGTTACATCTTCCTAATACTCTGACTGGCTGGGTTCTTGCCAAAATGAGGAATAAAATATTAAATGGAAGTTACTGATTTTTAGTAATTCTAAAAAATGGAGTTACTGATACAAAGGGTCACTGTACTGAATTCTGCATTAAGTACCTATTTATTTTCCTCTTCCAAGGGCCAAAACCTGTTCATTTTACTCATGTTATCAGCGTGGCTTTGTTTACAGTAAGACAACTAGATGAAATAGTTACGGTGTGATGACAATGCTAATGCTACCTGTTTCTGATCTATACTATACTTCAAACCATTGGTTGCATGACTGTAGTTAATGGCTACTAACATTTCTAAGGTTTACATAGTACAGAGTGAAATCTTCACCCTACTAAAATCAATGGAAGTTTTACCATTGACATCCATGGGGTCAGGATTGCACCCATAAGTGCCTGATCCTGCAATTACATCAAGGGAAGTATGATTCGATCTGTACAATGGGACGTCTTACATGAGCAAATCAAGCAGGATATAAGCTATAGTATAAACGTAGCATTGGCTCAATGGTGAAACCCATATATATATATATATATATATATATATATATATATATATATATATATATATCCCAATCTCAAAATCAATATCTCAAAATACCAATATGGTATTTGGACTTTGTGCCTGTGTACACACACAAAGTCCAAATGCTGTTTTGATATTTTGGTATCCACTGTATGTGGAGTATAAGGAAATGCCATGCAGAAAGATAATTTAAAAAAAATATTGGTCATGATACATTTTATTTCAAGAATAAAATGGATTTATCTGAATGCCTAGGTTAAAGTAAATCAAGTTGATGTTAAATAAATCAGAGACATTGATCACAAACAGGTCATCAAGTGCTATTTCCATGCGCACTGTTATCTTATTTTATCTGTAACGTTGACCACAGCTACATATGTGGAACTTGCGCACTCAGTTTTCACGCATTAATAAATTAACATACTTTGTATATTTTGGATATACTGGTAATTTCTGTCATTGTCCCTTGTTTCTTCTTCTCTTTCTTGTATCTGTGCACTGTACAAGGTATATAACTGCTGGCTTAAATTCATGTAACCTTTTTAGTGATTATTTTTCCTGGTAGATGCTTATTTGGAATTCCCAGGCAATAGAATATGTGTATATAGGTTCAGACCTAATAGGACTATTTATATATCTATCTGGGGCCTGATCTCACATCTGCCTGCATACAATACACCTGTTGGGCCTGATTCTAGAAGTGTTCTGTATATGCAGCTCCCACTAACTTCAAAAGAAGTTCTACCTGTGGAAGGCTTTCACATCAGGCAAGAAATCCTGGCCCTATTAAAGTCAATGCAAGTTTTGCTGTTGAATTCAGTGGAGCTAGCATTTCACCCTAGGCTTTCATTAAGTAGTATCATAGGCAGCTTACATGCTCTGTGCTTTTCAAATTATTATTTTCACTGTTATTTTTTAAGTTAAGGACAATTATTTTAATTACATCACTGATGAATCCTTAAGATCCTTAGGGCCAAATTCAACCCTGGTAGAAGTAAATGCAATCCCACTGAAGTCAATAAAGTCACTGAAGTCATTTCAATCTTCTGTGCTGCCCGGCTGCATCTGGTAATTATATTACCACGTCAATGCAAGCTTGAATTCTTATTCAAAGATCTAAATACTAAGATTTTCTACACAGTATATGATCTTCATTTGAAGAATCTTTTCATGGGTGGCTTAAGCATTTTTTAATCTTTGTATGTTTTGCCAAATAACTCTGCTTTCAGTATCTTCTTAATTTTTTCAGATTAAAAAGAAGTTTGTACTTTATCTTACCTTGTAAGTGTTTTAAGTCAAGCTAATAACAATAAAAACTCAAATTTACATAGTGCTTTTCATTACAGTCCTTTTCAAACAGGAAGTGATATACAATCTTGACACTGAAAGATTGCTTCACCCACCTCCTGTATTCAATATCTGCAGCTGTTAAATTAGTGGACAATGACACTATATAACAGCATATGAACTAGAGAATGCCCCCTTTTATCTTCATATCTTCTATGTTGTTTTCTACCCTGGGAACCCACTCCTTTTTCTTGGGCACTATCCAACTCCCTCTAAAGTTAATGGAAAGTCAAAGTTGGATTTGGCCCATTGTTCTCCATGTGACTTTCCTCTCCTCATTCACATCCCTTCTTGGCATACATTTCTTTCATGACTCCTTTCTTTGATGATCCACCAGTCGTACATTCATTTTTAATTAAAAACAAAATAGAAGGGACAGTGCGTAGAGCCCACTTGATGTTTTGACCATCAGTCTTTGTAGTAGGTATATTGAACTTTTTTTCCTTTATCCAATTGAGACTGTAAGACCCTTGGAGAAGGGATCGTCTTCCTCTATGTTTGCATAAAGATCAACACATTGTTCGATCTCAATCATTGCCAATTTGCCAAATTGAAACTGATGGACACCTGCATGAATTCTGATCCACTAGTCCACCTATCTAGCTTCTTGGCAGACCTTGTGGTGGAGAGGTTGGAGCTGGTGATTCCTGTGCTTCCAGGGTCCTTATCTTCTCGGCTACCTGCCTGGCAGGATACTGAGAAGTTGAAAAGCTTGGGAGCTCCAGTTACTATGATCCTGAGGAGCCTGGAAGCCCAGAGAGCATATGTCATTTTGGAAACATCAAAATATTTCCGCTGTGGCAAGGTTTTAGTGTTCCTAAAATAAAATATTATGGACTTACATGTCCACACACAAAAAAAGTTTAGAGATTTGTACCAATGTGGAAAAACAAATTTTCCAAAAACATGACTTTTTTTTGTGGACCTGGAAGTCCCTTTCCCAGGCAGCTCTACAAATAAAACATCCCTGTGAGACTGCATAGAGGTATTTAAATAGAGAGAATGCAATTACACAATTGCATATTTTATTGATTTAATATTCCTTTTCTTGTAAAAAGTGTCATGGAGTTTTTAATAGCCCGACGTGATCCCGAATCTCAGCCTTACCGCTTGCATAAAATACAGCACATCCAGTAACACTGCAACAATATCACCACATCAGGGAGAAACAAAGTACTTTTTTAGGGGTCTTCCATTCCACTTTTGAATCCTACTTAGTAGATAAAATCTAAAGGGGGTCACAGCAGAAGGTAATATGTAGGCAAATATTAGTTTCTCAATCTTCAGATGCTCTTATAGATCATTATTGTGAGAATGCTAGCCTACTTATAGAGAAGGAAGAGATTTAGATAGCATGTATATACTTTGTATAAAAATCCATGGACTCTTGGATGATTACATTACACCTCGACTGAGAACCTTTTTGAGGAATGCTCATCACTTCCTTAAACTTTTCTTTTGGACATAGGAACTTGATGCTAAAATTCAGAAACTCAGTGAAATATTTCTAGGAAACAGTAAGTCAGTTTTATTTTTATTACAAAGCCCAAAAAGCAAGAAGGTTTAACATGGTTGTACATTTTATTTTTTATGTTTCTAATTTGAGCTGTTATGTTATTTTTATAGTAGTTCCATAATTTTCCAAAAGCATATTATTCCATTGGAAAATGCTATTTCCTTGAAATATAATTTTTTTGTGGGAATGTGTTAACTTCAACAATTTTGTTCAGAAAAAATAATTTGAATAAGATGAAAATATTCTATTTCAACCTTATCAGAATGCAATGTTTTGATTTTTCATTTCAAATGAGATTTTTTGAATTTTTTATTTAAATGTTGCACTTCAATACAATCAAAATGTTTCATTCTAATTTTGAATATTATAGAATATTGTTGAGTAATTTATACTTTTTTATTTTATATTATACTGTCTGAAATCTGAATGAAACATTTTGATTTTCCTGAAGAGGAATATTTTGACCTGAAACAAACAGACACACAATTTGAACAATATATTTTGCAGGAAATTTCATTTTTTGTTTGTTTGTTTGTTTGTTTCCATTCAAATCGCAAATGAAAACAAATTTGGAAATGTCAGAATTTCCAACAGAATAGAAATTCCAGATTTCAACCAGCTCTGTTTATTTTATGATTCAGCTCTTGGAAATATCACATGAACTATTTACAACAAACTAAACTTTTCAATAGTCAAAAACATAATTTAAGGAAAGATGAAATGAAATTAACTATTCCTTTGCACAAAGCCCATCTTAAAACAACAACAGCTGGACCATTCCAACTTTTTTTTTTCCTTTTTAAACGTAATACAGTGTTCATGAAAGATTTTGCCACCCTGGAGGGTAAAATCCTCTATCTATCTATTCTTTTATCACTTATAGCATTGACAGTGACTTTTAAAGTTTGCTCATGCTGCCTCTTCAATGTACTTTGACCCCTCCATAACAGTTAAGTTTCCTTGACCTCTCGTCTGAAACTAGTCACAAAGCTGTCAATCAGTTTCAATAGTGATTTTGGTTTTAGAGACCACCTGCCCACTAGGAATTGTGTGGAGACAATCTGCTCATTTCATGTAGACTACCAGGCAGTATTTGATGTCCAGACATTACTGATTTGGGGCTATGTTTGAACTGGCAGCCTGTGATAAAAGGTTCCATATCCGTTGGCATTGCTCTGTCAGTAACACTACTGGAAGTATAATCTGCAACACTATCACAACATAGTGCATCTTTGTTTTCTAGCAAATGTAAAAATCTTTCTACTTGTATTAAAAACTACAGGAAAATTCATTTGCCTATGATAGAAAACATAGGAAACTTGCAGTATGATAGTTTTAGACATCATCATTGTGTTGTTTTTATTTAGCAGTTACCTGGTTTCCTCACTGAAATAAAATACTACTTTGTAAAATGGAGCAGTGGCACCATTATCATCTAAATGCAAAATGTACTGCATTATTTTTGTTAGAGTGGTTGCAGATAGTATTGTACATCTTTATAGCCAAATGAATCTAGTTATAAATACAATTATACCAATGTCCTATAATTTAATTTTCACTAATCCACTATCCCGCTATTGTTTCTCTTCTACAAAAGTATTTAAAATTTGACATCGAAAATACTTCTACAACATTTCAAGATTCAGTTACTCCAAAAGAAGCCCACAGTGGGTCACATACAAATATGATTTGAAATATGTATGTGTTACAGACACAATATATTGTCAAGCTATTATTAAGATATGCATTTATTACTAAAACCAAGTAATAATAAGAAGAAAATAATTAGCCCAATCCTGTTCCCATTTATGTCAACAAGAATAGTGTTGAGCCCAACGCAAATGCCAGATATACATGCGTATAATTCATAAACTTTTGCAAATTCGGTATCTTGTGTGTGCGTGCGTATATGGAGTATATATATTTGGGGGTGTTCACAAAAAAAACAAGCACAAAAGGGCCCCTAATACATTCAAACTGGTATATATATATATATATATATATATATATATATATATATATATATATAAATATTGGAAGTAAGTAACATTTGATAAAATATTCAGCTCTGCCATTTATCAGTAGTAGAAATTCCTCCCTGTAGGAAGATATAGCTTTATTTGCTTCTACATGCTCCCTTTTCACTAGTCAGTGTTTTCAGTAATTAATACACTGTCGGAAATATGTCTGAATAAAGACATAGCTCAGACAATACACTTTAAGGATCCTGTTCTATTTCTATTAATATTATTCTCATTCAAATCTTTTGCTTTAGGTCTCCTACATGGCTATGTGGGTGCATCCTCAATGTGGTTTCTCTTGATATTTGTTAGACACAAAGACATTTGTGGTGGTGGGAATTAGCTGAGAGAATAATTGAGCATGCTTTGAAAATATGGAAATGGAAATTCCCCCTGACACTACACCCCATCCCCACTTAAATGGGATAAGCGTACCTTTCAAATGATATTTTCTATTCTATCTGTTTCTGCAACATGGGAAATTCATGCACCATGCTGATCTATGAAAAAGTTGTTGCTTCCAGAAAACATCCAGTCAGTATAATCTTACTATGAATATTACTATTTCTAATATAAATTTGAGCGGAAAGATCTCAGCAGTTGGCCTCCTATTAATGCCACATTCCCTCTATATCAACTACTAATTGCGTTCGCTCAAGCTTCACCCTTATCTCCTACTGATAAGCCGATAGTAGTTATGTGGCCTTTAAGTGTCTGGACACCAGCAATATTTGTGGTTATTTTCCCTGTGTGTATTGTTAGTGTGCAGGAATTAAAAAAAAAATACTTTCTTTACAATGTCTAAAAGGGTGTTGACGTTGTTGAAGGAGGAGGAGTAAGTCTAGTGTGCTGTAGGTATGATATGGCAGAAGGAGAAGTCAGGGTGTCAAAAGTAAAAGACAGCAATATGGCTACAGAAGGTTGCTGTTGAAGAAGGAGACAGCCCAATTAGAGGGGAGCAAGGAGATATTCTTCCTGTTTTCCCCTTACTGAAATTTCACCCTCCATATTTCAGATGTATCTAAACTGTACAGTAAGGACCTGATTATCAGCTCATTTATGTCTGTGTAACTGAGGAGTAACTCATGGAGTTATAAGGAGTCCGGTAGCACCTTAAAGACTAACCGATTTATTTGGGCATAAGCTTTTGTGGGTAAAAAACCGCTTATCTGAAGAAGTGTTTTTTTACCCATGAAAGCTTACGCCCAAATAAATGGGTTAGTCTTTAAGGTGCCACCGGACTCCTTGTTGTTTTTGTGGATACAGACTAACACTGCTACCCCCTGATACTTGACATCATGGAGTTATATTGACATAAAATCAATGCAAGTGACAGGAGAAACAGGATCTAGGCTTCTACTAGACACAGGCAAATTATATAGCTAGATTTACAAATACTTACTGAATCCAAAATTGTCACACTTCACCTGAATCTGAACATGCCATCTGCAATTCATTTCTGTTCAACTCCTGTGATAGCTGAAAAGGGAAAGAAGGACCCAACCCATCCAAAAGAGCAACTTGTGGCTAAAGACATTGTCATGAACAAATAGAGAGAGAGAAAACAAACCTTGATTTAGTCATGGGAGTTTAGAATAGAGACCTGCTCTTTTGTGAAATGAGGTGAGAAGCAGAAATCTTGATGCTGCTAAAGGAAAGAGAGAAGGGGGAGGAAGGTGCACAAAGAGAGCAGTAGACATATCCTCCATGTTGGCAGATATTGCATTAAAGTATACAACTGGTTTTGAAAGCTTTGCATTCTGCCTGCATACGGTAATGGTTTTAAAATATGCTATTCTTGCATTGTCTTCATCCTAGGCCCTAATTTTGGATCATCCATGCCCCACCTCATCTCCTTCCACCCATACAGCTCTCCCCAACCCTCGAACCCCAGGCTGTCCTACTCCATTCACACTCTGCCCCTATTTGCTATTAAATGCTTTTTAGAAGGTGTTGTGGTGGCCTTCACCCTCTCTCTGCTCCCAGGCTCTGTGGGATTTGCTGAACCCATACGATTCTCTCATGAACCTGTTGATTTCTTTAGCAATGTTCACTGTACAGCAGTGAGGGGGTGCAATGGAAAGAAGACTGTGCTGCCTTAGGGGGAAAGGAGGAGCCTACGATCCCCTCTGGTCAACTTTATGTTGGGGAGGAGGATGATTCCTTTCCTCTCCCTATGATACAGTAGGAGGAAGCTGCAAAAGAGGGATCAAGAGGTTGAAAACTGCCATGATTCCCTTTTCAAAGCTGAAGAGTGGCGAGTCAATCTGGGGAACTTTGTTGGCAGGGAGGGAAGATACTTAGGGGATTCCGGGATTAGGTTCAACTGGAGAGAGTACTGGGTTAGATACAGATCTGAGTGGATGCGAAGGTGCTTTTAGGGATCCAGGGTGATATAAGAATAAGCTAGAAATAAAGCCAGTTTACTACATGTCCCAAAATGCATTTTTGTTAATATGGGCAGATGGTTTATCACCTTTGCCTCTCTTTATATTGTGAGTACTGTGGACTGATTTACTGTGTGATCCTACACTTCCCGGATGCTCCTTTTTCTGTTTCAGCAATGGTTAGGGCTTGTCTACCTTTTCCACCTGCTCTTCAATGTATATCAGTAATGCTTGCGGCTTCCCTATGAAAAAAAAAATCCAATAACTTGTAATAGAAAGCTACAACTTTTCCACAAATTTTATTTATTGTACAAAATTACTGAGGGAACTATAACTGTTCTGTAGTGCTTTACAGGAGAGTTACGAGATTCTTTCAAGAGGGCATCACTCCCTATTGAATTCTTTAGTTTTGTAAAGTAATTTCAATGGAGCCTTATTACTTTCATCTCTGTTACGTCCACTGTATTTTACCATAAGATCTGGTTTTCTGTATGATTTTACTCTTATTTGCCCAATGTGGAGGGTAAGGTTTTGTGTGTTCGGACAAATAGTTTAACAATATTGAGGGCTGGCTTGCTTCATGGTCTTTTTATGCATTCTGGCACTTCTGGGTGTGTTTCATTGTGTGCTCTGATAAGATCATTTGTGAGAAGGAGCTTGGGGTTTGCATGCAGTTTATTTTATTCTTTTCCTGGTCATGGAAGCAAAGCAATAAATAATTGAAATGTAAAAGGAGATTATTATTTTGGGTTAAATCTATCACACATCAGTAGGGGAAACTTAGAAACTGAAAAATATACTGAGAAAAATGAAGCTAAAGCCCAAACCAAGGATGGATTTGGTTTTGTGTTTTCATACAAAGTATATCAGTAATGTAGGTGTTGCTGAGCCCTCAACTCAGTCATCTCAGCACATCTCTGCTCATTTATACTTCATGTATTCATTTATACTTCTGCTCATTTATACTTTATATATTTGAAACAGGCCACGCAATTCAGATGGAAAACTGTTTCTTTCCCCCCAAAACACATTACATTCAGCCTCCTCGTTCCTGGTACATTTAAGGTTCAATCTGTAAATCTAATTTTTAGCATACAAACAATTCTGCATTGCTGTGGAGGAAGTTTTAGGCTTGGTCTACACTGAACAATTATATTGGAATATCTGTGTCAGTCAGGAGTGTGAAAAACACACCCCTGACCAGTGTAATGTCATGAAGTCAGCTGGCTCTTGGTGTGGTTGCCTTGCAACACAATGAGCTCAGGTGGCCCCAATAAATCCTTACTATGAGGCTGTGCTCCCTCATTTAACAGAAGGGCCAAAAAGAAAAAAAAAATCACCATTTAAGCATTGTAGCATCAGCATCACAGTGGCAACTTAATTTGTCCTTCATCCACAGCTGTGCCAGACCTGCTTCCTGACCAGCTCTTGCTCCAACCCTTGTCTGCTGTGCTCCAGCCATAGTCCCTACCTTCCTGAGAACTTCTGTCTCCTAACATTGTCTTCTTCCTCATCGTGCCTCTGGTTCTACCTCTGGTTATTTTGCTCTAGCTGCTGGGCCAGACTCCTGTTCTAATCACGAGGTCACACCACCTGCATCTCTGCATGTGTCATGTAACTATGTCAATATAACTCACAGCGTAGATGCAGCTATGCCAGTGTAAGAGGGTTTCCTTTGACATAGCTAATTTAATTCAGGGAGGTGGTATTCCTATACAGAGAAAAAATAAAACCTTTCTACATTGCCTGGCTAAGCTGGTATAGCTATGCCAGTACAGTCTCCATTGTGTAGACATACCCTTAGTCTACCTTTATAATGTTGCTTTTCTTATGGTTTAGGGCAAAAGAGTCATAAGTATATAGTTCCAGATTTAAAACTTTGTTTAGTACAGTATAGCAATTCACTTAATATGAAATTATGTTAGATCATCTCAAAGCCAAGACATTTAGTGTTGTGGATGTGGGGGGGGGGGGGGAAGCAGCTAAGTAGAGTGCAAATTTGGTGTTCAGCAGACCAGGATATTCCTAAAGCCATGGACTCTATAGCGTCTTCATATTCAAACCACAAAGTGGTTATCTGGAGATGGGACCTGCAATCAAGTGGTATGGTCAATGAGTTTAGTGTGGATGCTCCCTAGCACAGATTTTCAAACAAGTTCATATATTTTTGCATCGGTAGAGAGACTACGTGGTCCCCAAGGATCACAGCTCTCAGTCCTGTGGCATAACCACTACCCAATACTCCTCCCTGGTTGTTCTCATTCTTATTTTCAGGGTAAATCTGCACATGAACGCGAGAGAGAAGGTGGTGATAGAAAAGGAGAGAGACTTGGTCCACAAATCATGAGAAATTAATTAAATTGCCATCACAAATACAGATAACTTACAGTTGTAATAATAATTTGTGATCCCACAGCCAATCCAGAGACCTCACAGAAAATATCTTGAGATCTAGTTACAGGTAGGAAATAAGCCAGTGTTCCCACTGTAAGATTTTATAACTGCCCTTGAAATTTAAAGCAGTCAATTATACAGCAGCAGCAGCCAATATTCTACTACATTAACATTTTACCTAATTTAAAAGTCTAAAGACAGCTTAATAACTGCAGTAGGTCTTCAGTATGGATTACAGTGGCAATATCTGGTTTGGTTTAATTTCCTATTCCTATGTGTTTAAGCAAAAGTTTTATGTATGTACTAAATGGTAATATATTTACCTGATCTGAATTTGTGACATCAGCACTAACTTCTTAATTAAACATTGCTAGTCTGTGTGTGAGGGTAACCTAAGTGACTGTATATTAAAAAAAAGAAATGACATTTACTTTCCTTATCTTCTGTTTTCCAGCATATGCTTCTTGTGTACATCATTCCACTGTTACAAATTCTCAGAGTACTGTACTCTGAAATGTGTTGGCAATTCCTGCTTGAGTAGTAGTGATGCTGCTGGGGCTGGAGGGGCAGAAAATTGCCATTCTATTAGGACTGGCTGAAGAGCCTACTCAGTAACTTCTGAGTTCTTCTGATGTCCAAAATATTTGGTGAACTCACTTGCTGAGGCCAGTTTCTCCTTTCTACACTCTGGGGACAGGATTCTGGAGATCAGGGTTTTCCTTGGCCTCCAGCTTCCCAGCTGGCTCCTGCACTTCAGGTTACAGGGTCTCTGGGCCAACTCTGACGATGTGGCTGGCTCATTGCTTTTCCCTATACTCTGAGAATTGGATCCTAAAGCACAGGGTTTTCTCCTCTTTAACGTATTCCATGGATATATCCCTGGATTGTAGTCCCCGAACCTACAGTACTAACCCATCACAGTGTTTTGTGAAACAGTCTAGATTTTGATTTGCTTGTCCCGAGTCTTTGAATCCAGGCTTACTAGATATCAGTATAGTCCCCAGGTATCTTCAAAATTCTGAAATAATCACATCATGATACAGCATGAAACAGTCACTTTAATCAATGATTGAAACAGGTAACTAAGGGAAGTGAAGTATCTGTGGCACCTTAGAGACTAACACATTTATCTGAGCATAAGCTTTCGTGAGCTACAGCTCACTTCAAGGGAAGTGGTAAATTCATCATCACATGGAAATTTTAAATTGAGAGCATTTAAAATGTCTTCCGAAAATATCCCTTCAATGAAAAAAATACTGTGTGAAATTCTACAGCCTGTATTATGCAGGGGGCCAGACTAAAAGTTCACAGTGGTCCCTGGTGGTCTTCAAATATATGAATCATAAGGGGGTCTATGAAGGACTTCATTCCTGCGGACAAACTGTACAAGTGTGTGTGTGTTTGGGGGGAGGGGTAACTTTACGTCTTCAAATCAAGACTAGGTCTCTTTTCGGAAGATATGGTTAGTCAAACACAAGTTATTGAGCTCGATACATGTGTAACTGGGTGAAATTCTATGGCCTGAGATATACAGCAGGTTAGATTAGATAATCCCTTCTGGTTTTACAATCTGAGACTCTGAATATTAATCTATGTCTTCTGAAACAAATTAATAATAATTACATTTAGCCCAGAAGATTCTAATTCAGATTATTTCCAAACCATCCACCCACTTCTACTTTTCTATGAATGACCAAAATGTCCACAGATGCTCTAAATTAAATATTCATTGAAGCACTGATTTGAATTTACATCTCCCACATGCCAGGTGAGTGCTCTAAGCACAGGGCTAGAGAATCGTTCTCACTTTCTGATGCAATGATTATTCAACTATTTTGTACAGCATGGAAGATTGAGAGACGCTCTCACCAGACTACGCATATCAGAATGTCCCATAGTCCAGTGTTAGGACACTTTTAGGTGGGAAATTCAAGTCACTTCTTCACAGCAGGCAGAGGTCTCTCAAATCCTAGGTGAGTGCCCTAACCACTTGTCTAAAAGTTATAAGGAGGCCACCCCTTTGTCCCCCCATTATGTGAACAGTGCCAAAATACCCTTGGAATCTAGCTGGGAAAAATGGTTAAACTATTTGGTGAATTTGCATCAATTTCACAAATAGTTTCAGGTCAACCAAAATTGCATTTTTTGACAAATAAACTAGTCATCCAAAAAAGTCACAGAGCTCTAGCAGTTAGCCAACCATGAAACACTTTTCATGTATTTTTCTTCCAGAGTGGCTCTGTCCTGAAAACTGGCCCCAAAGGTGATGCTATTGTGTTCTATATTTATTGATTCTTGATTTCCAGATCAAACATGCTTAACTGATAACTAACGAGATTTTTTTCCCCCTGAACTACTAGCTCTGCAAACTGAAAATAAGTTTTTAATCTAGTTTAATTCTATTAGCCCTGCAGAGCCAAAACACTCAAGAGAGTGAACTAGATTCTGTTTTTCTTGTGCATCATCAGCACACTTGTTTACTGTGTTTCAATGAGTTTCACTTGTCAAATCTATTATTGGAACTGAAGGCCTAAACAAACTGAGTTCTTTCCTCCCCGCTCTTCAAAACCAGTACTAAAGGTTCTGCAGGTCATATTTGGCCTTCAGTGTTACTCATGTAACCTGACTGCCAATAATAGGTTTGCACAGGTATAACTTGAAATACAATAAACAGCTCCATCAAAGATACATAAGGAGGAGTAGAATCTAGATTAAACTGCATTGAAAAGTATTCTAACAGCAGCAGACCCGCTGGTTAAGAATATGCCATTTTTATATAGTCCTAGTTAACAGAACATCATATATTGTACAAGAGTTTCTGAGTGAAAAATACAGCAATTGCTTTAAAAAACAAATCAAAACAATGTCCTGCTATAACCCCTGGGACAGCTCACCAGTGCTAGTGGAAGAGAGAGCACTTGATGTGTGGTGTTGGTATTTTTTTTTTATTGAACCTTCTACTTATTGACTACAATGATATAACAAAAACAATGGAAAATAATATTTTCCCAAAACATATGCACAAATCAAGGAACAGACTGTCAACTTAATAAAGAAAACAGAGAAAGCATTAAAAAACCACAGTTTCCTAGTCACGCTCCTAGCCCAGAGTAAGAATGCCATTCAGTGCTCCCATGCAATAGACAAACCCTCAAAACATTTTGAAGTGTTGTTCACTAAAGATTATTTAAAGAGTGCTTTGCAAATAAAACAACATAAAAGATTTGCTATTCTGACTGCCTACTTTTTCCCTCAGTGCTCTCAGCACACCGAAGAGGGAATCAGACACTGCAGCCACTATCTCAGATGCACTCTCTTGAGTGCTGACTTGCCCTGTTCTCCTCCTAGAACCCCTCCTTAGCTGTATTACCCTTAGAAGCTTGAACAAGACAGCCCACTAAATCTAAAGCTATGAATATGTCATGGAGATTGGTGTGTTGATTGCAGGGTTTCAAACATTTACAATGTTCTTAGGGATTTTCCAGCTGAAATGAGTCTCAGATTCTTTCAGCCATAACTATGTGCTAATTATGATTTTTGCCTGGGATGCAGTTTCTTTAACAGGTTCTGTTAGATGACTTTGCCTTTCACAGAACAGTGTTAATAAATGGAACAACTTAAGAATTCTTTGACAGCCTGGTATTTAGGGATATATGGTCTCGGAATATCTCATAAAGACATGCTACAAAGGAGAACATCTGTGCCTTACAGGGATATCTTGCTGCCTCTATTAGCAGGGGTACAATGTGCAGGAGGTAGGGGGCCCCACGTGGCCCCTGAGTGGAGCTAGAAATTTGGCCTAGTGCGGTGTTTAGAACTGGGAGCACTGGCTATTGGGAGCTGAAAGGAGAGGAAACAGGAAGAAGGGGGGGGAAGTTGAGGAGGCAGAGTGAGAGTTACCGAGATTGCAGCAGCAGCTTGGTAAAGAGATTTCCACTTTAAAACTAAAGTCCTGTTTTAAGTTTGTAAGTACCTTGCCTTGGTTGCTACAACATTTTGGTGACGAGGATGGGATCTTCTGCCTCTGAACCCACCTGCACCCTTTCTGCAAAGCCCAGGTGAGCCTCCAATTGCTTTTACTGTTTGGATCCATATGTTTGAGACTTATCTGCTTGCAATCAGTGCTACAGAGATTTCTAACGTAAGAAAGCGTGCTCTGCTAATCCACTGCCTTGGAGCAGAAGGGCAGTGTATATTTTACACTTTTCCCCTTGAAGATGATAAATACAAGACTGCACTCACTGCATTAAAGAACATTTTTGTGCCAAAAGTGAATATAGTAGCTAATCGCTACAGATTTTGCCAGCATGAGCAGAAAACAGGGGAGACTATAATGCAGTATATTGCTTCCCTGAGGAGTCTGATTGTAATTTTGGGAATATGGCAGATGAGATGATTAGAGACCAGCTCATTGAGAAAACAACCATGCTTCGTGTAAGAGAAAGCTTACTTCTAGAACCACAACTTATACTAAAAAAAGCAATAACCATTGCTACTCAGATTGAGTCAGCTACAGCTGAAGCCAAAATAATGAGCATGGATACAGGAGGCACAGTCCAGGCTGTGACTTCTTTGCAGAAAAGTTCACTACTGCTGCAGACAAATGATTACAAGAGGAAACCTAATGAAAAACCACCAAATCAGCAAATTCAAAATACAGTAAAAGCATGCTTTCGCTGTGGATCCCCACAACACCTTGCAAGCTACATAGGCTGTCTGGCAAAAGTAGCTCAGTGCAATCATTGCAAAAAGATTGGGCATTTTGCTAAAATATGTCGCAGCAGCTAGTTCAATTATCAGGTGCATGTAGTTACAATTCCAGATGTTACTGTGCTGAGCAAAATTACTACTGCACATATTCCAGAACAAATAAAGTGCACTGTAAATGTTTCTATCATACCCTCAGGCAAATCACGCTCTATTCAGCTAATGTTGGACACTGGCTCAGCAGTCTCTATACTATCTGATTCCATCTATTTGCATTACTTTAAAGATGTGCCTCTTACTGAACACAACTTCACTTGCTGTGCTATTTGAAAAACCACATTCCAGTACATGGCTGCCTGCCAGCAATAGTTACTTTTGGTGATTGCTGTGTAACTGCAGAGTTCTACATTGTCCACAAAGGCACTCCTATACTTGGTGGAGATTTATTGGCTGCTTTAAATTTCAGGGTAGTTAATGAACGAATTGATCTTCCTCAGCAAAGCACTCTTGCGGTACACACACCAGTTTCAGCTGGGACCCAACACCAGCTTGAGGAGAAACTTGGCTGTGCTTATGGGTTTCTGCATGAAGTTAAAATGCGGAATAATGTGATGCCTGTATGACAGAAATTACGGTGCTTACCATTTTCAGTCAGGGGAGCTGTTTCAGAGGAACTTAGAAAACTTGTTCAAGAGGACATTATTGAAGAGATTGACTCCTCAGAATGGGTTTCACCTACAGTAGTGATGCAGAAGAAAAGTGAAGGCATTCACCTTTGTGTGGACTTAAGGGAGCCAAATAAAGCTATTGTGATTGACAGGCATCCTCTTCCTCACATAGAATAAGTATTTTCAGAACTCCATGGAATAAAGATGTTTTCTACTCTTGATTTGCAGAGCGCATACCACCAGGTTATGTTACATGAAGATAGCAGAGACCTCACAGCATTTATTACACATGAGGGACTATTTCATTTTAAACGTGTTCCATACCATCTCGCATCTGCCCCGAGTGCCTTCCAAAAAATGATGTGATTGATTCTGAAGAATCAACATGGAGTTCAGTGCTATCTGGATGATATTATTGTGTTTGGAAATACTTCTGAGGAGCATGACAATAACCTGCAGTCTGTACTAAACTGCATCATCAAAGCAGGCCTCAAGCTCAATAGGTCCAAGTGAAAGTTTAGACAAATTGAACTCTCCTTTCTGGGCATACAATTTCACAGGCTGGACTAAAACCTGATCCAGATCATATCCTGGCAATTTCAAATGCTCCTCCTCCAACAGATTTGCAAACCTTATGTTCCTTCTTGGGCCTTACCTTCTGGTATGCAAAATTTATTCACAATTATGCTTCTGTCATTGAACTGTTACAAGAATTACTATGGACAAGTTCAACCTTAGTGTGGACAATAACACAAGCTAGTTTCAAAACGGTGAAAGACTTGATTATACATAGTCCAGTACTTGCACTATTCAGTCCTGCATTGCCCACAATTGTAACTACTGATGCTTCCGATTATGGACTTGGGGCTGTCCTCACACAACTTCAAGAGGACAACACAGAGAGAACTGTTGCATTTCCTTCAAGAACACTAAATAATGCTGAGAGAAAATATTCTACAGTCAAAAAACAAGCACTTGCTTGTGTCTGGGCTCCTGAAAAATGGAAAAGTTACCTGTGGAGCTGCATGTTCAAGTTGCGCACAGACCACAGCCCTTTGACGATGTTGTTCACCATAAGAGGACTGGGAAGAGCAGGATATCATATTGCTAGATGGTCTGCAAGACTACTCTGTTTCAATTATGAACTGGAATATAAGCCTGGAAACCAAAATGCGGTAGCTGATTGCCTTTCTCACCTGCCTTTGCCTTCACCAGATGGTCCACCGGAGGATGAGGATGTAGTAGTTGCACTTATTACAAGCACTCTCACTGCAGTTACAAGAGAACAATTTCAAGCTGCTTGTTCAGCGTGTCCAATTCAACAAAAACTATAGGAATTTCTGACAAAGAGATGGCCCAATAACTCTAAAAACCTTGACCCAGTTTTGCTGCCTCATTTTAGAGTTCAGGATGAACTCTATTTCTTTGCTTGATGGCTGTGTGCTACGAAGTACATACCAGCTACTTGTGCCAGAAGAATTACAGTCAAAACTCATACACCTAGCACATGATACTCATCAAGCAATTGTTAGAACCAAACAAAGACTACAGGATCTGTATTGGTGGCCAGGGATGGACTCTCAACCTGAAGCGCTCATAAAATCCTGTGTCACTTGCCAAATGCATGATAAGATAGCAGTGACGTGTACCACTCCATTACAGCCTGTTCCTCTTCCTGAATCTGCATGGAAAAAAGTGGCAATTGACATTGTTGGACACTTTGATACTGCTCCAAGTGACTGCCATTATACCATCACTTTAATTGACTATTTCAGTAAATGGCCTGAGGTAGTGTTTACATCACAAATCTCTTCTGCTACAGTAATTAAGTTCCTCTCTTCAGTTTTTAGCAGGGAAGGTAATGCCAAAGAACTGGTTTCTGATAATGGTAGTCAATTTACTTCCCTGGAGTCTGAAACTTCTCTAGCAGAGAGGAACATTTTACACAGAAGTTCATCCCTATACTACCCTCAAGCCAATGGGGAAATCAAATGGTTTAACAGAAGTTTGAAAGGCAGTTTGCAAACGGCTAAACTGGAAGGGTGATTGTGGATAACCTTCACTATTGATTTCTTGCAAGCATACCAGGCTATACGACATGCCACAACGCAAAGATCATCCACAGAGTTACTGCAAGGGAAACAGACGAATACTAAACTGAACATTGCTGGACTGTTAAAGGCATGACCTGATGCCCCAACCAAGGATGATGTGAGAAAAACAGTTGAACAGAACCAAGTAAAGTATAAGGCTTTCACAGACAAGTGGCAGGGTGCTAAGGAACCAAAGTTTGAGTGTGGTTCCTTCATTAGAATATGAAAACCTGGAATTTTATGCAAAGGGGACCATAAATTCACAGCTTCTCTTAAAATCATAGAGAAGAAGGGACCTTACACCTATCAACTTTCTGATGGGTGGGTATGGAATGCTTCTTATTTTCACCTGCCTATGCACCAAGAGGAGATTATGCCAACACCCATTCTGCATTGGATGACTTCACCGTAGTATCAACACAACAAGACATTGCACTGGAACCGGGGCTTGAGAGACGGCTTGTCAGACCCAAACGACCAGCTGTCTGGACTAGAGACTATGTTATGTAGTATCTACACTGTTTTCAGTGTAATATTTCTGCCTACAGTATAGTGTCTTGTTTCATATTTGTTCCTGTGGTTAGGAAAACAATGTTTATTTTAATTGGGAGAGTTTTTTTAAGAGAGGAGGGAATGTGGTGTTTAGATGCTGCTTGTTATTATTAGAACTGGGAGCATTGGCTGTTGGGAGTCTGAAAGGACAGGAAACAGGAAGGAGGGGCGGGAAGTTGAGGAGGCAGAGTGAGAGCTACTGAGGGTGCAGCAGCAGCTTGGTAAAGAGGTTTCCACTTTAAAAATAAAGTCCTGTTGAAGTTTGTTAGTACCTTGCCTTGGTTGCTACACACCTAGCTGCCTCACTGTCATGGGTGTTACGAGCTCAAGCACCTGCTTGCCCCCTGCTACTCCCCACACCTTTGCATTCCTTCTGGTGCCCATGGGTACCAGGCAGCACCAGCCTCCAGGGAGAAGCAAAGCATGGGGCACCAGAAAACCCCAGTCCCCAGGAGGGTTGGAGGATTGGATCCAAGCTTTTGGTGCTTCCTGGGGAAGTGGAGATGCAGGAGGAGGAGGAGGTCTGGGGCTCCCAGAACTGCCTGGTCTCTGGCAGGGATGGTGCTCTTCAGCCTGACCACCTCTCTGGGTAAGAGCTTGGGATTGAGGGTGGATGTAGAAGGGGTAGAGGGAGGGCAATACCAGGGGAAGAACACATTAATTTTCAGTGACTTAGTGATTTTGTCCCATGTTGAGAAACCTAGAGCCTGATTTCTTGAGTACTTAGCATCTTGTAGGTACACTCATCATTACTGTTCCATTGAGGATGATGAGTAAGTAGTAGTATTCTCAGTTTACTGGTGAGGAAACTGAGACAGAGAGATAGTGATTTGTCCAATGTCAGACAATGTATCAGTGGTAGATCTAGAATTAGATTTCCGGACATCTTGACTTCCAAGACAGCACACCTTTCTCCAGACTACACTGACTTACTGCTAGAAGTGCTGAGCATCCATCCACAACTCTCATTCACTTCAGCTGCCATTGCAAAGGCTCACAGTTTCTAAAATTTAGGGCCCAGGGCCCTAAAATGAGGAACATGCAATTTGTGTTGAAAACTTTGGTGACTTGTTCAGCATCACAGAGGAACTGTGTGATACAGGTAGGAATAGAAATGTATTATCTTAGGTGGCATTCACCTGCTTTAACCACAAGACCATCCCTGCTGTTGCGTCAGTCTCTTTCTTCACAGCTACCTCAATTTCTAGCATGAAAAAGGAATTGATCCTAAAGATAACAGCTTCATTCACTGCACAAACTTGATTCATTTCCTAAGCACTGAATGAGGCAAGGAACCTGTGGAAAAAGTAATTTGTGATCATGTATCATAAGGCATATTCAGAAAGAGACCAACATAAGGTTTCACAGACAACCTTAAATCCTTCATTTCCTAACTTTTGAGTCCTTAGTTTTACAATTTGAATAATTTTATTTTAACATAGTTTTTGTTTGTAATTTCTTAGGGTTCTTTTTCTGAAAACGAAAAAAAATCAAAACCAAATTGGATTATGTGCACCAGTAATACACCCCTCCTTCCAATCAATATGCATCAGGAACAGGATCTGAACTCTAAATCTGAACACTGCAGCACAAGCCTCTGCTTGATCTAAAGGACTAACTTTATGTAACTCACCTCAAACAGAGGATTTATGGGAGTCCAGCAAAAGGCACCTCTTTGATCCCAGGACTATCCCGATGCCAAATTTCAAAGTTGCCCTTAAAATCATAGAATATCAGGGTTGGAAGGGACCTCAGGAGGTCAGCTAGTCCAACTCCCTGCTCAAACAGGACCAAGGCCCCCAATTTTTGCCCCAGATCCCTAAATGGCCCCCTCAATGATTCAACTCACAATGCTCAGTTTAGCAGGCTAATGCTCAAACCGCTGAGCTATCCCTCCCCCCTGGATCATGGATCTGTAACAGCTTTTCCAAATAAGTTTGCAAGTTTTTGTGTTTTTTTTATGGGAAGTTTTAGACAATGTAAATCTAGAAGTTGATGGCATTCCCTCTACAAGTGAAGTTCATGCATATAAATGGAGAATACGTAAAGAAAGTTGGTGCAGAGTTAAGGCTGAAACTCAGTTTCCATTATAATCTGACATTAGCCCCCTCTCTCAAATCACACTCTCTCTCACACACACACATACACACACACACAGAATCTTTGCTTCTGTATTAGTATATGAGCTCTAATTTTCAAGTTGAGTTTTTCCATGAGATCTGAAGTAAATTAATCAAGGGAGGGGCTCATAATTCATGGCATGTTAAAAATATAGCTGTTTATCAGAGGTTAAAGAGTTTTCTAACTCGTTTTGCCTCTATGTAATATAAAAACAGAAAGGAGAGACTTCAGCAGTTTCTTCAATTTGGACTGGTGTAACTGACAGCATAATTTTGCTCACACTAAATCTGTTTGCCATTGCAATACATATAAATAGGCTTGGAAGGATTAGATTTTTTGTGGTAAATGTTAGTCAATATCAATTTCACTGTAAATCCTTCCCCCTAAAAAAGACAACTTTTTTCCATCAATGATAATCAAAAATTACAGATAGGCAAAGTAAGAAAAACGCTGCTTGAGAATTTACTAGATTTGGATATTTACTTTGTATATATTTATAGGTGTGTGGTTGACAGTTTGTTTTGTAATGGTTATAAAGCTTTGTCTATTGCACTAAATAATTATTGTCTCACTTCTCCTGTTTCTGATTCACTCCATAATTTCCCCCACTGTGGAAATTTAATCAATAAAAAAGCTTAAAAGCCATAATGCTGCATAACTGAAAATTTAAAACAAAAAAAAGCTTAAAAATAAACATCAATGTTATCTGTTGAAATTATTTTAAAAAATGATTTCTGCCTAGTCCACATATAAAGCAACCCTTTGACTGTAGCAATGCATCCCTATAAGAACTGATTAGAGATTACAGATTGCTCTGCTGATTGGTGTACGGTATAGTGTTAAATTGACAGATTATCTTGGCTAGACATATCATATCACTCTTTGAGGCTCACTATATTTCATTTTTTTGTGGGCTGATTCATGCAATGGACAGGATTGATGCATCAGACGTGTACAGGGAGGCAAAGAAAAGATTTGATATTCTTGACAGTTGCTTGTTGACAGCTTCCCTTTTTTCCTTACATAAAGCCTTCCTGGGAGAAACAAGAAGTTGCACAATACCACCATCTGAGGCAGACAGGTAAATTGCCCTTTCTAGGTAGTTACATGTTGATTTGTTCTGATGGGTTTCACACTCATTTTATCACTAGATTGGCAGATACTAGAAAACCACAATACAGTCCAAATGCTTCCCCCTTTCAGCATCTCTACGATGTTGTAATCAATGTGATTAAATATAATGCAATGTGGAAAGCATCTCAGGAAATGCCTTTTGCCCCCCCCCCCTTTTTTTATATAGCATATGAGTGCCTGACAAGAGGCAAATGATACATCTGGAAATTTCCATGGTCTAACGCTCATTTCCAGTGGCTTAAACTTGCAGGAATAGGTGATAAAGCATTTTTATGGAGAGAAAATCTGGTCTAAGACAGAATGTGACCCATCTGAGGCCTTTGGTGAGTGTAATTATTTAGGGAAAATTCCACATTTTTTGAGTGGAAAGGGGGAAACTTTTCTGGGATTTATTTTCTTTAAAGGTGGCTGCCTATAGCTGCCCAGGGACTTGGACTATTAGAATAAGACCCAGGGGAGATGGAATGCTGGTCAGAGGACAGGAGAAACATCAAAAATTGCATGATACATTTGTTTATCACATGTGCAGTTTATATCATGTATATGGATAAAGGTGGTGATATTAGCCTTGCAAAATTCTTAAGAAAACTTACCAGGCCAGACACACATCTTCCTTCCCCACACCACCCAAATATCTATACAATTGTGCATACATACACATATCCTTTGATTTCTCTCATACACATACCCTTTATATTATTATCATTTTTTATTTCTGTTGCAGTAGTACCCAGGAGCCCCAGCCATGGATCAGGAATTCATTGTGTTAGGTGCAGTACAAACATATAAGAAAAAGTTGGTGTCTTCCCTAAAGATCTTACAATTTAAGTAAAATATCCCTGTCTTGCTTGGGAATATGAAAGTGTTTGAGAAGGAGGCTGGGTTGAGCAACAATTGAATTGTCTTCTGCTTTTCTTTTCTTCTTTTCCTTTTGCTGTACGTTTGTTTAATTACATTTTTTTTTCTTCTGTAATATTTTTTGGGTTTTTTTTTTTTGTTTCCCATGTGCGGTTTAGTGGACTTTGCTCCCAATTTTGCAAACTCATAAGTATCTAACTAACTTACATACTTATCACCCCAACACTCCAGTAATCGAACATCTCATGCTATTTAATATATTTATCCTCACAATACCCTGGTGATGTAGTGAAGCACTATTATCACTATTGTACAGATGGGGAACTGAGGCACAGAGAGACTAAACTACTTACCCCTTTCACTTACCACTTACCTCTGCAGTGGGGGAGGTTTAGGTTGGATATTAGGAAAAACTTTTTCACTAGGAGGGTGGTGAAGCACTGGAATGCATTACCTAGGGAGGTGGTGGAATCTCCTTCCTTTGAGGTTTTTAAGGTCAGGCTTGACAAAGCCCTGGCTGAGATGATTTTGTTGGGGATTGGTCCTGCTTTGAGCAGGGGGTTGGACTAGATGTCCTCCTGAGGTCCCTTACAACCCTGATATTCTATGATACCCAAGGTCACCTAGGAAGTCTGTGGCAAAGCAGGAAATTTAACTCAAGTCTCCCTAATTCTAGCCTTGTTCCCTAGCCAATGGACATGCTTATCTTTATGCATGTGAATAGTCCCATTGAGGTCAATGAGATTACCCGTGAGTATGAAGTTAAAACATGCATAAAGATATGAATGATAGGGACTTAACCATTTCAAACATTTTCAGGTTTTTTTTTTAAATTTAGCTGAAATTACTTTTGCAAAACAATAATAAATATTTATTTGTTTGTGAAAAAAATCTTTTTTTTTAAACAAGCTTATCAAGGGATTTGAATTTTTATAAAATGTTTCTATTAAAAAAATTCAACCAGCTCTTATCAGGATTTTAGTCTTCAACTCCTGGCCATTCTGGCATTCAGGGAAAGCCACCACTTTTGAATGAAAGCCCTAAGATTTGGAGCACAGCTGTGGTTTTAAAGACCTTGCTTCCAGGAAATGTTTCAATGAAGTGTTGTCTGTAGAAAACCCAGTTCACTGTCAATAAATAATACATATGCTCTAAGATTCTTGAGCAATCATGATTCTCAAATGAGCAAACCTGTTCATGGTTTGTTGAGTTTAGCTAATAAAGTAATTGAGGAGGAGACTGTTGTAAACTAACATTCCTTTGTTCATGGTTTACCTTTTTCCATATCAGTTGTTAAGATAACTATTTCCAAGTTCCTGTCTAGCACCATTTGGTAATTACCAGCAGGCTATTGATCTGGCTAGTTATGGTGAGGCTAACTGCACACTTAAAAACAGAACAAGTTGAAAAAGAAAGTAAAAAATTCAGATACTTTTGAAGACATATTTGTACTGCAGCTTTTTAAATAGAACTATGTTTTCATTTTTATTTTTTATGAAAAACAGTGAATTTTCATTTTCATCCTTTTCCCCTGTGCTTATTCCTCTGCCTTTTCCCCACTTTTTTTCTTCCACCCCATGCCTTCTATTTCTTTTCCTGTTTTGCCACTGCATGCAATATAGCATAAATGATACTTTGCTTGTTTGGCCAGTCTGGAACTTATGAAAGGTTGCACAGCTGTAAAAGGACAGTTGCAGGTGGGGGAAAAAGGAGGATGGTGGTGGAAAAGGACGGGGAGGACTAACTTTTTTCATTTCTGGTTTAATTTAAAAAACCCTGAATTATTTCCTTAGAATTGTGAAATTTAGTTTTAGGAAAAAAAGGTTATTTTTCAATGAAAAACCATTGTTTAAAAACTTTTTGACAACTTCTGTGTAAAAAGATGCCATTTGATTGTAGTGCACATTAGGTGAAATGTTATGAATTTTCACCAAGAAGTCTTTATGAGATTGAATTGTGTTTTTAAATCCTTAAACATTTTCTAAACTATAAGCTTGAAAAGTGTGATTACACTGGTGTTGGCTCAACTGAATATGTGGCCTGGAAGTCTGGCACATTGGTACCAATATCAGGGGAAGAAATAGGCAGCTTTGAGGGAATTTATATCTGTTGGCAGAACTGAAGATGCACATGAGTTTAACAGGAGGTGTGTTTTGGAGTGAGGCTCAGTCATAGAGTTTAAACCAGAACGCAGCATCAGATCAAGTAGTGTAACCTCCTATATATCAGAGACCATCAACGCCACCAAGCACCCACACACTAAGCCCGACAACCGATAGGTCTTAGGATGAATCTGCAACTGAAGCTGTGCCAGGACTGGATGGGAGCAAAGTACAGATGCTCCTGAGAATGTTTCACATGTATCCATCCCAAGAAAGGGTGACACCAATTTTGCACTGAGAGATATGGTAGATACTAGGGAGAATGCCCCAAAAATTGAGTTCCTAAGTGCAATGGTAGCTCAGGATAAGCAATATAGATGTTACAGGTCAGTCTCTAGAGCGTGAACTGAAATCCAACAGTGAAAAGAGATCTTTAAAAATAAATTGAGTGATGACATATTTGCAAAAAAAAGATTCATCTTGGTTTTGAGGTTGGGGGGGGAAATATTTTAAAATTCTACTTGGCAAAATGAAGTTTCTGCTCAGTGCAGCACTTTAAGTGGTGTTAGGCACCCAGCACTGTGTCATCCCCTCAGTGCCAGCAGCCTCTCTCTTCTGATCTGTCTGGGGCTCCCTGCTTCAGCTCTATGGCTGAAGCCTAATGGGAGTGATGGGTGTGATGATGCCATCAGTGACTCTGTGTTCTATCACTCTGCTACTCAGCATATTAAAACAGAATATATCCTGGAAAATGCTAATTGTTTTTTTAATGTAACCAAAGGGAATTGTGGAGTTGATGTAAAAGAAAATTTCCAGATCCCAATCTGTTTTGCTTTATAGTAAGATGAAATACTCTACCGCTCAATTAAGTAAGAAAAAAAGATAAAAAAAATGTAGAAACTGATGGCTGAAGTGTGTGTGTGTGTCGGTGTGGTGTGGTGTGTATGAGAGACAGAGAATCATGAGACTTTATATAGCAGCAATGCTGGGGGGTTAGTAACCTAATGAAATATTCTGTTTTCTCTTCTGTAGTTCTTTCTGCCTTGTCTCTCCCCTTCGTCTTGTCATGAGTACTGCTATCGTAAGCCACCTTACTTGTGGAACTCTGAACAGTACCGGGTTTACCATGGTGACAGTGGTCGGGCCCGCCCTGCACTCACCAGGCGGCAGGAAGTGGAGCGTCCCCAAAAGTCCAGGAGCCAGGGGACCAGAGCGGAGCAGGCTGCGGTTGGGTCACTCCACTTCCTGCCATCCCATGAGTGCGGGGTCAGGCCCGCCCTGCAATCACCGGCAGCAGGAAATGGAGCGACACGGACCCAGCCCACTCCGGTCTGCTGGCTTGTGCTGGGGGTGATTTCTTTCCTGCCCCCACCAAGCCTGGGGCAGAGATGGAGTGATGAGGAAGGGGCATGGGCTGGGGAAGCGGGGGCTGAGGAAAAGAGGCAGTGGGGAAGGAAGGGTTTGGGATGGGGAGGAGATGGGGTAGTGGGGAAGGGGCATAGGATGGGGAAGAGAAAGGGATGGGGAATGTGGGGGAAAGGGGGAAGCTGGAGCCGAGCATACGGCATCCCCTTGGCAGAAGCTGGGGCTCCCCTGTTAAGCAGGCCCATCGATCCCTCACCCTGACCAGCCCTGCCCCCCTACATCTGTACCACCTCGATGAGCCCCCCAGGCATCCTCCACACTGTGCCCCAACCACCTGCACCTGGACCTCCACCCAAATGAACCCCAGCTCCCCTGCACCTAGACCCCCCGTGATGAGCACCAAACACCTTCACCTGGATCCCCTGCAGAGTCCCATTGCTGCTTCACCCCGCAATGAGCTTCTGTGCATCCAGATTTCCCACTCAGCCACCTGCACCCAGATTGCCCCACAGAGAACTCTCTTACCCCCACCTGGATCCCCCCACACTAAGTCTCTCTGCACTTAGATCCTGCTGCTGGGGTGAGCCTGGCACAGGGGGGCAGGGCCCCAGGTTGTTTCTGCGGCAGGCCTGGCCCTTGCACAGTGTCAGGGTTGGGTGCAGCCTCACTGCCGAGTCCCTGTCCCGGGGTGTGGGGCAGGGAGAGGCTGCAGGGTAATCTCCCACCTCCATGCAACCAGTGGCCTGTGCTCCCCACTGCCATGTTGGAGCCTCCACATTTATTTATTGACAAATAAAATTTTCAGAATTTTAAAATATTGTGCACAGAATTTTTAATTTTTTGGTTCAGAATCCCCTCAGGAATATGGGGTGCTCTGCAGTATGATGGTGGGACTGTGAGGAAGCTGGTGGGCAGTGGGGAGGTCTATGGGCGGGGGGCGCTGGGCGAGTTGGGTGGTGTGGAGGGTGCTGTGCAGTTGTGGTGGGAGGCCAGCGGGGGAGGTCTCTAGAAGGGATGGGGGTTGGGCATAGAGATCTGTGGTGGAGGTCTCTGGGTGAGGGGGCGCTGGGCATAAGGGTGTGGCACTGGGCAGGGGGGTGGTGTGATGCGGGCCCACCCTCAAGAGGAAGGGGCATGCTGGCAGCATAGGGCTGGGCTGGGCTGGGCAGGCCAGTGTGCGTCTGGCAGCTGCAGGTTTGTAAACAGTGCCCTCCTGCTGGGCTGCTCCGAGCCGGGCTGCTCCCGTTCCACTGTGTTTCATTGCCCCCAGCCCGCCCTTCACTCTAAAGACTGACCATCTTGCCCCCCCTGCACTTTGCCCCATGGGGGCCCACAAATATGTTTGGCACTGGGCCCACAAAAAGTTAATCTGGCCCTGTCTCTGAATGCTAACAAGTGCAGAGACGTAGAGAAAAGAATGGTTGTGTTTGAATATCTGTTGCAAAAGAAAATTAATTTCTAAGTGGGGTTATCATGTTTTGTTTTTAAACAAGGGACACATGCAAATGTCTTGAATGTAAATGGCTGGTTAACTGAATGAAGAGAAGAGTTCTTTTCTTAGCCAGGGATTCAGTATAAGTGTTGGTTGGGTTGATATTTTATTTCTGGTAAAGTGAAGCCTGATTCATCTGTTGTCATGAAAGTTGTTAAGGATAGGTCATTCATGGTTTGGGATAGTTTTGATCAACATTTTGAGTGACATTTATCCCTATGATGAAGAAGAAGAAAGGATTCTTCTTTAAAAACCTGAGTGGATTTTTATCAGACTGCCCATCTTATAATAGATTTTAGCTGGTGACTTTAATTGTATAATTTATGAGGGTTCTAATAGAAATCATCAAGACCTTCACCCATTATCTGCTAAGTAGCTGTCTTTTATTTTGCAAGCCAGTGTCCTTCATCTATGGAGGTATTTTAACTCTCATGTTGAGACAATATAGCTGGTTGAGCATCGCTACAAGCTGTGTCCTTAACAAGACTGGACATGTTTTATTCCTTTGAAAAAATCACAGAAATGTATTGTTAGCGAGTTTAACAGGATGGCTTGCCCCTGGGCTGGAGAGCCTGGGACTAACCTACTGGAGTCAGGACATTCCCTGCGAAGGGCAGCATTTGGCTGCAGTAATGGGGGAGAGAGGGGAAAGAAAGAGGAAAATGGAAATGAACATGAAAATTTAGGAAATTGCAGGTAGTAAGAAAGGCTCCTGCAGGGATGACTGCAATACCAGAGGATCTAGAAGTCAGGGTTAGAAATTTGAGACTCCAGCAGGGAGTGGCCTGCCAAAACAGGAAAGGCCAGATGCAAGAAGGCCTGGAAATAGGGTGACTTGGAGACTGCTGGAAGGGAACAGTCTCCAGCAGGAAGACCTGGGTCATGGGGTTTCCCTAAAGACACCAGAGGGAGGAAAAGCCCATGAGTGCCCCGACAAGAGGGTAAAACTGATGGATTTTGATTTGAGACTTTGAATTTTATTTCGGAGCTTTACTTGTGTGAATAAACTCTGAGAAAGGGTGGTGAACGTATAAGACAAATCTGCGCTGAGTTTGTGTATGGAGCCCATTGAGGGTATGTCTATGCTGCAATTAAAACCCTGTGGCTGGCCCATGCTGGCTGACTTAGGCTAAGGGGCTTGGGCTAAGGGGCTGTTTAATTGCTGTGTAGATCTTTGGGCTTGGGCTGGAGCCTGGGCCTAGGAACCTGTGAGGTGGGAGGGTCTCAGAGCTCAAGCTGCAGCCTGAGCCCAAATGTCTATGCCACAGTTAAACTGCCTCTTAGCCTGAGCCGCAGGAACCTGAGTCAGCTGGCACAGGTCAACTGCAGCAGTCTAATGGCAGGGTGTGTCTACACTACCAAATTAGGTCGATTTTATAGAAGTCAATTTTTAGAAATTGATTTTATACAGTCGATCGTGCATGTCCCTACTAAGTGCATTAAGTTGGCGGAGTGTGTCCTCACTATCGTGGCTAGCATTGACTTACAGAGCGGCACACTGTGGGAAGCTATCCCACAGTTCTGGCAGTCTCTGCTGCCCATTGGAACTCTGGGTTAAGCTCCCAATGCCTAATGGGGCAAAAACATTGTCGTGGGTGGTTTTGGGTACATGCTATCAGTTGCCCCTCCCTCTGCGAAAGCAATGGCGGACAATCATTTTGTGCCTTTTTTCCTGGGTTACCTATGCAGACGCCATAGCACGGCAAGCAGGGAGCCCACTCAGCTCACCACTGCTATTGCGACCCTTGTAAACACCTCACACATTATACTGCAGTAGGTGCATACCTGGCTAAGACACGGCAGCACGAGGACGATTGTGAGGAGGACATGACACAGACGTTCCTGAAAGCATGGTATGTGGAAATCGGGACATCATGGCGGCAGTGGGGCTGGTTGATACAGTGGAACGCAGATTCTGGGCCGGGCAAACAAGCACAGATTGGTGGGACTGCATAGTCTTGCAGGTATGGGATGATTCTCAGTGGCTGCAAAACTTTCCTGGAACTCTCTGAGTTGCTTTCCTGCACCGTGAAGTGCAGGAATACCAAGATGCGAGCTGCCCTGACAGTTGAGAAGAGAGAGGTGAAAGCCCTGTGGAAGCTTGCAACGCCTGACTGCTACCAGTCAGTTGGGAATCAATTTGGAATGGGCAAATCTACTGTGGGGACTGCTGTGATTCAAATAGCCAAAGCAGTCACTGACATTCTGCTATCAAGGGTAGTGACTCTGGAAAATGTGCAGGTCATAGTGGATGGCTTTGCTGCCATGGGTTTCCCTAACTGTGGTGGGGCAATAAACGGAACGCATGTACCTATCTTGGCACTGGACCACCTAGTCAACCAGTACATAACCACAAGAGATACTTCTCAATGGTGCTGCAAGCTCTGGTGGATCATAAGGGACATTTCACCGACATCAGCGTGGGATGGCTGGGAAAGGTGCATGATGCTCGCATCTTTAGGAACTCCGGGCTGTTTGAGTAGCTGCAAAAAGGGACTTACTTCCCAGACCAGAAAATTACTGTTGGGGATGTTGAAACGCCAATAGTTATCCTTGGAGACCAAGCCTACCCCTTGCTCCCATGGCTCATGAAGACATACACAGGCAGCCTGGACAGGAGTGTTGAAAACCCCAGGGCATGGCCACTAGTTAAATCGAGAGAATGGAAGGCCATAAGAGTCGAGAAAATCTCCCTGCTGAAGGCCGAAGGCCTTCTTGTCAACCCCCCTTAATAGAATTCAGGCCTGGCTGGTTTAAGTAAGCTCTTTTGCTCTTAATCAATGTTGCAGTTGTAAATAATGCCTCATAGTGTAAAGTTGGCTAATGCCAAATTAAAAATAACAAAAAAGAACCAGCTACAAGGCCAGACAGAATGTGCTAATTGTTTAAGTTGCTAAAAATGCTTGTTAAAAATTTCAAAAAATAAACATTATTATAACCCATATAAAAAGGTAAAGTATTTGTGCAAAGCTTTAATTAGCTAATATGTAATGCAGTAGAATTAAAAAATATAAAAATGTATATAATAACCTGCTCTGGTGTGCAGGATTTAAGATTTATCTCCCTGTACCTTTCTTTAAAATTCCAAATAAACTTTTCTGCTTCTCCACCCCGTTGTGTTTATTGGGTGACGCACACTGGGCAACAAACCCCTGCTGTTGTTTTGCTTCTGGGCACTGGGTGCCGGCAACAGGAGTAAGGAGCAGTTCAACTATCGGCTGAGCAAGTGCAGAATGGTGGTTGAATGTGCCTTTGGACGTTTAAAAGCTCGCTGGCACTGTTTGCTGACTAGTTTAGACCTCAGCGCAACCAGTATTCCCATTGTTATTACTGCTTGCTGTGTGCTCCATAATATCTGTGAGAGTAAGGGGAAGACGTTTATGGCGGGGTGGGAGGTTGAGGCAAATCACTTGGCTGCCAGTTTTGAACAGCCAGACACCAGGGCAATTAGAAGAGCACAGGTAGGAGCACTGGGCATCAGAGAGGCTTTGAAAACCAGTTTCATGACTGGCCAGGCTACGGTGTGACAATTTTGTGTGTTTCTCCTGGATGCAAACCCTCCCCCTTTGTTGATTTTAGTTCCCTGTAAGCCGACCACCCTCCCCCCTTTGATCACAGCTGGCAAAGGAAATAAAGTCACTATTGTTTTGAAACCATGCATTCTTTCTTTATTAATTAAAAAAAACGGGAGATAACTTAAAGGTAGCCTGGGTGGGGTAGAGTGGGGTGGGGGAGGAGGGAAGGCACATTGTTTATTGTAGCCACACTACAAATCAAAACTGTTTGAATGACAGCCTTCTGTTGCTTGGGCCATCCTCTGGAGTGGGGTGGCTGGGCGCCTGGAGCCTCCCACCGTGTTCCTAGGCATCTGGGTGAGGAGGATATAGAACTTGGTGAGGAGGGCAGGCAGTTGTACAATGGATGTAGCGGCGGTCTGTGCTCTTGTTGGCTTTCCTGCAGCTCCACCAGGCACCTGAGCATGTTGGTTTGCCCCCCCATTAGCCTCAATATTGCATCCTGCCTCTTCTCATCGTGCTCACTTAATGCTTTCCTGGACTCTGCCACTGAATGTCTCCATGCATTCAGCTGTGCCCTATCAGTGTGGGAGCTCGGAAAACATGTCATTGCGAGTGCAGATTTTTTGCCTTCTAATCTGCGATAATCTCAGGGATGGAGGTGATGGGGGAGCATAGACACATTTGCATCTGCAGGGGGAAAAAAAGGGAGAGTAAAATTTTAAGATGATACATTTCTGAGAACAAAAGGGAGACTCTTCCACAGTGAATCAAGCAATTCACAACAGACAGCACATGTGCTTTAGGTACAAGGTCACATTTTGCCTTTTATATTGCACACCTGCCGGTACGGTGACACATCACACACGGCTGGGCAACAGAATTCAGTTTCCAGGCAGCCATGGTAAGCCAAAGGGTATGTGGGTTTGGCTTCTAATGCCTTCATAACATGTGGGAATGTTTTCAAACTGCAGCATCCTCCTTTCCCGTAACAAGCAATGTCACTTGGGTTTACCATTTAAAAGGAGGGGCTGCGTTTTTTGGGTGGACGTGAGGCACACACCTGCCCCAACCCCTCCGCGTGGCTACTGGGGATGATGCCTTCACCCCTCCCCCCTCCGCGTAGCTATTAGCCAAGCGCAAACAGCCCAGCATGAACAGGGTCCTTTTACTGTTCTCTTACAACAATTCCCCTATTTCAACCAGGTGACCATGAATGATATCACTCTCCTGAGGCTAACACAGAAAGATAAAGACCGAATGCGACTTGAATGCGACCAAAACCCAGGACCATTCATTGCCATGCTTTGTGCTGCAATGGTCCAGACTACTTGCTACTGGCTTGGCGTGGTAAAGTGTCCTGCTGTGGAGGACAAAATAAGGCAGCCCTTCCCAGAAACCTTCTGCAAAGGCTTCCAGAGTACCTCCAGGAGAGCTTCATGGAGATGTCCCTGGAGGATTCCCGCTCCATCCCCAGACACGTTAACAGACTTTTCCAGTAGCTGTACTAGCCGCGAATGCATCCCAATTCTTCAGGGCAAATCAAACATTAAACACTATTGCTTTTAAACCCTGTACTGTAGTTACAAATGTGCACTCACCGGAGATGCCTTCTCTGCCTTCAGTGGAGGGGATCCCACCTTGGGTGGGTATTGGCTCCAGGATGATGAAAAGGTCCTGGCTGCCAGGAAGAACTGATTCAGTGCTTGCCTGCTGTGCATTCTCCTCCTCCTCTTCCTCATCCACAAAATCCTCCTCCTTGTGGTGTGACTCCCCCTTTGCAGGTGTCCACAGACAGGTGGTGGAGTACCCCCCCCCCCAGAATACTGTGTAGCTGATCATAGAAGCGGCCTGTATGGGGCTCTGACCCAGAGCAACCATTTGCCTCCTTTGTCTTTTGGTAGGCTTGCCTGAGCTCCTTAACTTTCACGTGGAACTGCTGTGTGTCCTTGTTGTAGTCTCTGTCTATCATGCCCTGTGCGATTTTTGGCATATATATTAGCATTTCTTCTTTTTGATTTGAGTTCTGCTTGCACGGATTCTTCTCCCCATACAGATTTAGTGTCTCCCATTCACTCCATGATGGAGCTCCTTCGTGATTCTGGGGGGACTGCATGATCACCTGTGCTGCTGAGCTCGCCACGCTGACAAACAGGAAATGAAATTTAAAAGTTCCTGGGGCTTTTCCGGTGTACCTGGCTAGTGCATCGGAGTTGAAAGTGCTGTCCAGAGCGGTCACATCAGAGCATTCTGGGATAGCTCCCGAAGGCCAAGAACATTGATTTGCATCTGCACTACCCCAAATTCGACCCAGCAAGGACAATTTTAGCGCTACTCCCCTTGCCGGGGAAAAGTACAGAAGTCTATTTTAAGAGCCCTTTAGGTCGACGGAACGGGGTTGCTTGTGTAGATGCATTCATTATGGGGGAGGGATAGCTCAGTGATTTGAGCATTGACCTGCTAAATCCAGGGTTGTGAGTTCAATCCTTGAGGGGGGCACTTAGGGATCTGGGGCAAAAATTGGGGATTGGTCCTGCTTTGAGCAGGAGGTTGGACAAGATGACTCCCTGAGGTCCTTTCCAACCCTGATATTCTATGATTATAAAATCAACCTAACATGGCTAAATTCAACCTAACCCTGTAGTGTAGACCAGGGCTGAGGGAGAAGTTATTAGCAAGGCACTGCAGAGTGACCTCTAGCCACAAGGATACAGCTCAGGACTCAATTGCCTTGGCTACAGTGTGTCATAACAGACAAAATTTTGAGAACTACGAGTGGTTTTCATTGCTGGAATGTTTGGCCACCTAGAAGCTCCTTTGTTAGGGTCTTGATATTTAAGATGTTGGGTCACCATAACTTTATGAAAATCAGGCCCATTTAAGGGGTGTGAAGTTGGCTGCCCAAAAACTGAGGAACCTGAATTCCATATTGTCTTTAAAAAATGTAGGTAATTATCACTAACAGACTATCTGATCATAGCCTGGTTTCATTTACTTTAGCTTTGCCTTTTCTGAAAGAATATGATCCTTATGGGTACTTTCTTTTTGTATTGGATGCATGCTTTGGGGTTTGTTTTAATGCTTTCTGGGGAGATTTGGCTAAATCTAGACATCTTCTTCTTCTCTTAGGCAACAGTGGGTGGTGAGTAAAGGTCACATGAAATGCTTTTGGCAGCAATATGTGCAGCAGGTAAATTGAACCTACCCCAGATCATGAAAGAGTCAGTGAAAGAAAGAATAGAAACCAATATCTCATTTTGTAAGCAATATGTTCTTAGGCTACGTGTGAGCCTGAATTATAGAAAACTGCTCTCGATTGACCTTTTGGATAGCAGCTTCCAAGCTGCACAAGTTAGAGCTAGATTTCAGAGGCTTAATGAAGTGCCTGCACTGACTCAGTATTCCTTTGGACTGGAAAAGAAAAATACTGAATAAAAGATAATTAGCCACTTTAAAATATTATTGAGGGGAGAGTTATACGATCTTGTGGAAATCCAAAGATTTTCAGTGGGGATTTACTCTCCGAAGAGGCTGAACATGGGACTGAAACAAAGCAGTTTATGAAGGAAACTGCATGGGCCTCAGGTCTTTCCCGGATCATAATGCCTTTCTCTCCTCCTGGCTATTTCACTTTCTTTATGAACAAGTTGTTTCAAATTTAATAGAGAATGAGATCCTTTCTCTAGGTCCTTTTTGACTACCCCATGAGACTTACGTGTCATGGAATTCTATAGAATGGTTAAAAATCCACTATGGAACAGATCTGATTCTCTATTAAATTCTATAGATTTTGGAGTAAATTCTATAGAATTCTACCAGTTTGATCCTTGCTAAATTATATAGGACTTCATAATAGTTGCAGTGCCATTTCCCTAGTCCCTGCAGAGAAGTCAGGGGTTCTGCGCTGTCCCTACTCTTGCATATAGATGGTGGGGTGGGGGAGTGGAACTGAGTTTTTGGGATATGTGTTCCTTCCCTGTAGAGGGCAAAGGAGATCTTGGGACCTATGGACCCAATGGGTGTGATTTGTATTAAATATTTTTATTGTCCCCAGAATAACTCAAAAAAATGATTTACCCCCTCTCTTCTAAAGGTGTTTGTGTTAGGATTCTAACAAGGAAATCTATCCCAAGTATACACATAGCTGGGTGAACAACTCATAGTGAACAATTCATTACTACTGTGTTTGAGAATTGTCAAATGAATTTGACAGCTTTGCTCATCATTTGCAAGTATTTGACAAATTTAAGATTGTGGATTACTCAGATGAATAATGTGATTATTCATTTTGGTATTAGATACTAGATAGACCTTCTGGGTGACTGATCCCTTTAAGTGACATAGTAATGTTTCTATTCCCAGTTTGGATGGCCTAGCCTTTAAGTAGCTCTTTGACTCTGCATGCCTTACTTTTGCCTATTTAGATTGTAAATTCTTTTGGAGAAAAGCTGTCTCTCCCTATGTGTTTGTATGCCGCCTAGTACAATGAGGCCCAGTTATCAGCAGAAACCTCTAGGCACTACCATAATATAATTGAGATGAAGAAGAATACAGAGAAGGGCAAGGTTAGTTTAGTCTGCCTTTGATCCTTTCAAGGGCAAAAGAACGGGAAGCTCAGGAGAGAAAGTGAGAGAGTAGTGAGCCTAGAGAATTTTAGGACATTTTAAACTTTTCCATTTTTGTATATGGACAAGTGTTATATTTGGCTGTATATGTAGATCCCAGATTGAAAAAAAAAATACATGGATCCCTTTCTGACCAAGTGTGTGGGAAAGGGGAGAGAGACACATCACAGATATATTGACTGTTCTGCAGATTTACATTCAATTTTCTCTTGCCAATTGATACAAAATAATGGCATGTGGCATATGTGTCCTACTAGTGAAAGATACACTATGGTCTGTGTCTCCTAGCTTGTTAATTTACACAGTGCCCTGGTTTTGGCCAACTGTATTAAATACCCCATATGTGTATCCTAATCAACAATATTTCCTATATCTGCCAAGTGCATTAACTGAATTTACTGAGCTCCTTTTTCTACCACATATCACCATTCACCACTGTTATTAACAAAAGCAATACAATAATAATTGGTAGGGCATGCGTGATCTGTTAGCGTACTATTATCTTATTTAATAGCCTCAGCACTAGGACAGGAAAATTTGGGTAACTATTGTGTTTGTGGTGCATCCTATAAACAACATTACATAGAGCAAGTACGTTGATTGAATTGACTCATAGATTTAACATAGTTATTGTTACAGACAGCTTGTAGTAATTGTGTTCTTGCTTGGTTCTAAACACAAAGTGTATTGTCAGATCTCTTTAATAACTTGGGATTCCCCTGCTGTGTTAATATTAAACAGTGTCCCATTAATAACTACATTTGCTGGTTACCAGTGTACACAGTAAACAAGAGAGGTTCTCATAGTTCTGAAGTAGAAAGTGGTCTGCATGAGCCAAGAATGTATGATTAAGCCCCATGCATTTTCTAGGAAGTAGACCTAAGAAGGACACCACCAACAGATTTCCTGTGCCTGTCTGGTACTGGCAAACCACAGTGCTGTAGAGAAATATCAGTATAATTAATACATTTTGATTGGCAAAAGCAGGATTGAGATGGGGAAATTTTGAATACAGAGGATGCAGTGAATGCTCTTGACCGGTCACAGGATGGTGGAGGGCGGGGGGGTTCATATGTTTGTGTGATGCTTATATGAGTGACATATTGCTGCTAATGCTCCTGTTGTTTTTGGTAGAGTTCTTGTCCTGAATCCTCTCACATGATATCACATCATATGGGATCCATCTTTTACATACCGGAGTCAATAGCAACATTCCCATTAACTTCAGTGAGTGAAGGATTAGGCCTGATTCTTGTGTGATACGATGTGATGCCCTCTATGTAATGTGGCAATTAATAACACAGCTTCTGATTCTGTTACATAACTTTCATATATTCACTGCAGTGCCTGTTTGAAGAGATGGGTTTGACTATATTTTGCTTTAGTGTAGCAGTTGCAGCCAATGACTTTAGTTTATTGTTCATTTATTGTGTGATGTTATGATTAACTCACATTATGTCAATGTAATCATTGTACGCTAAATTGAGTTAAGTTGTAGGATTATAGAAGTATAAGATTGATCAGTATTTAGAAGGGATAATTGTGTAGAAAGTATCTAAGGAAGGAAGGCTGAAATGCAAGACCTGTATGCTGAGGCCTGTAAGATTTTAGCTTAGCTATTTTAGGCCTTACAGATAAGAAATGCTGACATAAGTAAGTGACCGAAGAATAACCCGATGCCATAAAATTATGGGAAAAGATGTACCAAGGGGCAATATTGCAAAAAAAACAAAACAAAACACAGTAAGAGTATTTTTTTTTTCTTACAAGATACCCAGCAGTCATGTTTTTCTAACACATGCCCTAACTGCAGGGTGCAATATATGTGTAAATGATAATGAGGTATAGTCAGAACCACATTATAAAAAGAATGTGCCCAGATTAGGAAAATTGAGTTTCCTATGGAAAATTCCAGCAGGAACCATCCCTCTACAAATGGTCACTTGACAACGCATCCATCAGATCTTAAGAATATCCTTATGGATGTGAGTATAACTATAT
Organism: Lepidochelys olivacea; assembly: GCF_965140295.1. Classification (NCBI taxonomy): domain Eukaryota; kingdom Metazoa; phylum Chordata; order Testudines; family Cheloniidae; genus Lepidochelys; species Lepidochelys olivacea. The sequence goes on along the minus strand of NC_140412.1, from coordinate 127,753,493 downwards.
TTGTAACTTGTTCTTAGGGCTTTATAGGATTTTTATATGCATGAGTAATCACAACTTTAACTGTAACTTTAATAAAACTTGTAAAAACAGACTAGACCTTATACTTGTGAAATGTATGTGTGGTCACCATCCTTGGTCTTTGTGATCCTAGAGACTCTAAATCTGAAGCAAGTATCAGATGTGACTTTCACTCTGTTGAGCTTGAAACTGTAGGTGAACCCTCGGTGGTGTAACACCACATTACAAAATTCACTTTACATTAAAAAAAAAGGCTACACAATGTACAATGCACATGGGTGCATATGCACATACACACACACACACACACACACACTGAAGATAGAGCCTGGGAAGTACTGCTACCCTGTGAATGCTGCAGCTGCTGCTGGGGATAGGGAATGATAAGGATGGTTATTCCTCCCTCCCCCGCAATTACCACCAACTCTTCCACCTTCTCATGGATACTGTTGATTTTATTTTATTGTTCTTCCTGCTTCTCTCCCTCCTTCCTTTTCCAACTCCTAAGCCACAGATGGCTTTTAGGAGATGGCTGTGGAAGCATGTCTGATGTGACTCCTTATGCAAACAGAGCTTCACACCAGTACTTATGGCACATTTTCTCTTTGGAAGCCTTCTTGTGAACAAACACAGTCTCATCACTTTTAAAGAAGTGCCACGAGAATCCGGGCCTGACCCATGTGTTCCAGAGGAATCCCAGTAATTGAGACTCCATGAAACAAGTGTGTTGAAAGTTACTGTGGAATATGTTACAAGTGTGTTCAGAAGTAATGACACAAAATTGATGTTAGTTGGTGCTGCACTTAAAGTAAATGGGGATCCACAGGTATAAGTCAGGTCAAAATTTTAAGTGACATAAAAGCATAATGCTCACCTATATGAGATGTCTATAAATATAATGTTTAATATATCTTTCATATGCAAGCAGATAGCACAGCCAAGTAATCCAGTCCCAGCCAATTCCTAATAACACATTGTTATGTCATAGGCAAAATACACTAATGTAGTTGTACATTATTCAGTGGGACTGATCAGAAATTGAATCCACTATAGAGAAAAATAAATATTAATTTTGTCAACTATCTGATCCTCTAACAAGTGTGCTTAAAATGAGAGTTTCTGAATTCATTTCATTCTCTTTGTAGTACAACATTATTATATTACTCTAAGAGTCCTTCAGTCTATGTCTCTCCATATTAAAGAAGGGCTGGCTAGGAATTCTTGCTACCGACTCGTCCCCATGAGTCTGAATAAAAGTGTTCTCTCCTCACATGTAACACAATTTGCTAATTGCCATCAGATTCAGAGACAGAATACTAAACTGAGACTTAAGCTTTTCTCAGAACAGACATTGCTCTAAGAGTTGTTTTAAAAAACAAAACAAAACCCTTAGATGACTTTCCTGTTTGTCACACTTTGGGCCTGCTACATCTCTCACACCATTTTTATGATAACATAACTGGCTGAAATGGAATTACTCCTGTTTTACACTGAGAGCAGAATCATGGCAATTATGTACATTGTCAGATCATTAAATGATCTCAGGTCTTAAGGGTAAAGCATAGTATGGGGTGTGTCTTTATTTGTCCAGTAGTGCATTCCTGAAAGTCAGTGGGAATTTTGGGCATCGAAGGAATGCACGACTGGGTGAGGTGGGCATACCATCTGCTGTAGATTCAACAAAGTTGTCCCTTCCTTCATAGATACATTTTCTTTTTTAAAGAGAGAGAGAGAAAGAGAGAGAGATTCAGACTCTGATCTCAGTTATTCCAGATTTATACTGGCATAAATCTATTGAAGTCAATCAAATTACTTTGTATCCACACCTGTGTGACTGAGGTCCGAATTTGCTGCAGTTTCCTATTTCTTGTTTTTTTAAAATGATTTTCCAAGACAGAGATTTCTGTTTTTGTGAAGGCCTTGTCAGAAAACAGGGAATGTCAGGGCAGATGGTGAGGCACAGCAAAGGCTGCAAATCTGAAACTCCTTGATGTAATTATCACCAGGAAAGGCAAGAGGTCAACTTGGAGTCACAAAGATTCAGTTAGAATTCAGGGATGCTGTTGGAGCTAACAGCTGGAAGAGGACTCACTTTTTTTCAAGTAATCTAAGTAAAGATTAGAGTTTATTTGCTGGAAAAAAGGCTGAAGATCTTTTCTTTTCTCAACCACCATTCTTAATAACATAACGTCTCCACTGTACATGGATAACATTTTCATTATTAACAAATGGAATTTTGTGTGCATCTAGTGGAAAATATATCTCTGCATAATTGCAAATATCACAAAAGATTGGGTGTCATTGAGGGAACCTATCTTTTAGCTCTCCCTTGTAATATTTATCTTTGACAACTGAACACGGACTTGAAATGATACAGTGATTGAAACACCCCCACAAATGTGTGTTTGTCTAACCAGGAATTAGTAATGTTTAGGCTGAACTGTTGCCGTTTCATCACGACATCCCGCCTCCCAGTTCCTAACCCTTCTCCCTCAAACTATAATACATTATGCGTGCTTTGCTTTAGCGCTGATGAGAAAATAAGACCACCTGTTTTATATAAGAAATCAAGTAAGAAGAACTGTGCAAAGCACCACTTGTCTGATTTGTCAATCCTATGTGGTCTTTTAAATGCAAAGCTTACCTTGCCCACATACTGAGTATCTGGACCTGTGTACTCCTCCAGCAAGAAAAACTGATTCCACATCCAGCCACGTTTGCTGCGGTGCAGGGTTTTCCCATCATCCTGTGAAAACCCCAGTATCCTTCCTTTTTGTGAATACTTGATAGTCCTTTTGGGGGATGGTGTCATGTGAACCACATGAAGCATACAGGTCCAGAACAGAAATGACAAGCAGTAGCAAGTCCTCATTGTTTGCAGCTTTAGAAAGGACGCTGCTGGGGTCGACGTCTCTCCTGTTTCACCAGAACAAAACTCTTGAAAGGTTGTATTCCACTTTTAAAGGACCTGTGAAATGGACAAAAGTTTCTGGGTGAATTGTAATCATCTCTTGATCAATATTTGTTAAAGTATATTTGCAGCCTGGTTGTTAAAACTGCATTCCTAACTTGCACATGCGGTTGGTTGCCACAGCTGTGCTTGTAAATCAGAAAACTGCACACACAAAAGGCCAGCACAGGAAATGGGCCAATCATTTGTACAACCACTGTATTTTAGTTTGTTACTAAAATTAGATTAATTTGTATGTATCAGGCTCTTTAAGTCTTCTCTGTCCTCCTCTCTCTCCCTCTTTTTCCCAGGTATATGATTTCATGCACAAATAATTGTTGAATCAGGTAATATGTTTCTTGATCTTAAAAATTAAGCAGGCTCCCGTTATTTAGGTACAATGTTTAGCTGGGTTCTAAATCACAGAGCCAGTTCCTAGCTGCTACTATGATGCTAATGGAGAATCCACACAGAAACAAAGATTTCAATTTACTCAATCACATGGCTCACCTTGGCTTTGCCCCTGCCTGCTACTATCCCACCTTCCCCCTCTGCACAATGGTTCCAGAGAAGCTAAGATTTGCAGTGCAGAGAGACACACACCTCCTGTGTCCCACCGCCTAAATCCTGCCTTTGCTTATACAGTGGAACTGCATCAGTTCCTCTGCCAAGGGACTTACTGTGCTATAGATGCAGGATTTGTTCAGAAGAGCGTAAATGAAGAAAAGGGCCTCCTGCAGGTCCCCTGAACTGGGATTAATTATATTTATTAGATGAATTCTGTAAGATATCTATGTCCGAAAATTCCACTGGACTCATTTTGCATTTGGAGTAAATCTGATCTGAAAATGTCTCTCCCAACACCTCCCCACCCCTCAACCCCCCATAGAGAAACAAAATCAAAAAAGAGAAAAAAAGTCATTTTTGTTTAATTTTTCCACAGAAAATTTCAACTTTTCAATGAAAAATAAAAACCCTAAAAATCTAACCAAAAGTTGAAAATTTTCATTTGAAAACCAAAATGTTTGCTTTGCAAATGCCACTGAGGTGCCTCATGGGAGTTCTCCTTCAGATGACCCACGGCGTCATTCTCTTCCATGGGCTGGGCTCCCTGGCTGGACTACAACTCCCATGCAGCTACATGTTTTTTTATTTTTTTCTTAACAGCTGCACTCCATTATGAGAGTTCCATGGCAATGATGCATCACGGGAGATGTGGTCTGGCTGGGGACCCTGCCCCAAAGAGGAGAATGAGGCACCTGAACTGCCATGAGGCACAGTGGCAACAATTCTGAATCAAAGTTGTGGTTTTCAGCCATAATTTTGTTTGTTTGTTTTGTTTTTCAGGTGTCTGTATTTTTAAGAAGTTAAAATGTTCTGCAGAAAGTAGACACTTTTCACAAAACAGTGAATTTAGCTGAAAACAAACTTTCTGTCAACAAACAGTTTCAGTGGAAAAGTTGATGAGCTTAATGATTATAAAGTTGGACTTGATTCTTCACCATGCCTGGCTAGTACAGATCCTTGCATCTGTGGGGAATCCAGTTTGTCAGTGAGCCTCTGCATGGACACAGGGATTCTGAAGCAGGATCAAAGCCTTGGTGTATTTTAGTTACTTCAATCAGAGATTTATCTGAGAAAGAAGTGAAGGCTTGAAATATTTATCACTTTCTAGCATCATGTTTTAAAAACAAAAAGAAAACATTTTAATAGGTGTCTAATTTATGCAGAAAATTATAGTTATAATGCAGGAAAATTCTAATTTTCTTCATTTCTTTTTTTTAATTGAAGAATCAAAGCACACAGTGAATGAACTCTGATTTGCATAAAATCGTGCATGTACATAGATCTTGGCATAAATTAGAGAACATGTTTTGTTTGAATTCTGTAGGTATATTCAATATCTCATTTTGTCTCCTGTTATTCTCAGTATGTTTCTGTTGAGTTCAGAGAACCATGGAAGAGCTCTCCTGTGGCTAATTTAACACCTGTAAATTCCCAACTTGTTAAGTGAAGAATGTGTCCCGTAATAGATAGTGTGTTACTATAAAACTCAGACTCACCTGACTCAAATCCAATGGAGTTTATTTTTTTTAAAATCATTTATTTTGTTTTAAGTGACAAACTCATCTAAGTTTCGTTTTAATTATCAGCAACTAGAGCTGGTTTGAACTTTTTAATGAAACAGTTTCTCATCAGAAAATCCCAATTTGTTGAAACCACATAACTTTGCAAGAAATGTTTCATTTTGTTGAAACTTTAATTGGGAGGGTTTCTCAGGTCCAGGATGCATTTTTGGAGGGTATCAAAACAACAGAGAGTGAGCCCAGATTAGCCAATAGGCCAGTGCATAGGGTACTCATCTGGGAAGCAGGTGATCCGTATTCATCTATCTGTTTTGAATCAGGGACTTAAGCCTGAGTCTCTCACATCACAGCTGAGTCCCCTAATCACTGGGCTATTTGCTAGTCTGGAGTGGGTCCCTCTTGTTTTTCACTTTTTTTTTTTTTAAATTCTCTGTTTCATCCTGATGTGGAGCAGGACATTTATTGAAATCTCAAAAATGTTTTCAGGAAGGGCAAATTGTTTCCTGCCTAGCTCCATGAGCAACTCCAAATACTCTGCAGTGAAAATATATATTTAAATGTATATTCATTAAGCAACAAGAGCAATATACAACAATAAATTAGTTTCTGATCAACTTTTGGACAAAAGTGTTCTTGACAAAATCTAGGGAGTACATTTTACTTTCTGCTATTTTGTACTTACAATGCTTAATTATTTTTTCATTTGTTTGCAGTGTTTTTGTAGCAGTGTTGTTCCCAGAATATTAGGGAGATAAGATGGGTGACGAAATATCTTTTACTGGAAAATATTAGTGAAAGAGGCAAGCTTTTGAGCTACACAGAGCTCTTCTTCATCTTCCATCCCCCCACCCCCACCCCCCGAATCGAGGAAAGCTCTGTTTAGCTTGAAAGCTGGCCCAGAAGTTGATCCAATAAAATATATTTCTTCATCCACTTTGTCTCTTTATTTTTTCATGTCTTTCTCAATATACTTTATTATATTCATGGAATATATGGGCTTTTTCCTGTTGTTTATTGAACCCCCATACATCCACATATCTCACAACAGAATCTGCCTTCTGTTTAAGGCTTCTAGGATTACATAATTATTCCTCCCAAATCCACCTACTCAAGAAAACACTAGAAACTCAACATCGGCCAATACACTCTATTTCCAACGCAGAACCATGGACCAATGGACATGTCTAACCCACTTAGCTAGGTAGTACGTAGGTTGAAGTCAACAGCAAGCTCTACCCATGAGTGAGGTTAAAGGCAGCAGCTCTAGGAATTTCTGCAATGAGAAATTCTGCCCTGCTAAGCAGTAATTCTTTAACAGAGGATATACTGGAAAGACTGTCTGCTTCCACATTGTATTCCAGTCAGGGCAGGAGTTAAAATACTATAGTGAACTGGCTTTCTGCATGGTGCTGCCCTCTAGTGAATGGTTCACTGGGCTTGCTTACTGGGCAATAGGTCTTGTACTGTCAGCCAAACTCTTTCATCTCAATCAGTAGAGGCCTGTGTTTTGGGAGCTAATGAACCATGGATCTAACTTTTCCCATTGTGTGTGATAATATTGTAGATGTATGCATTCTCTGTAGAGTTAAATGTGTTATAATGGTGGGATGTTATAATGTCTACACTGAAACCAATAGCAAAACTCTCTCTGATTTTCAATAGGAGCAGCGTGGCATGGAAGTCTGAGAATGGAAGGAAAGGTTTTGTTTGTTTTCTTTCTAACTTGTGAAATGTACTGTGTCAGATACTATATTACAGCATTTATCCAGCATCTGTTGCTTGAGTCTTTCCCACCATCTAGTCAATCGATCTATCCTTCGTTTTACACAATGGAAAACACTTTATTTCCTTAGTTACATATGAGTTAAAGACATTATTTATGACACGCTATTCATATAGACACTTGAATGCACATATTGTGACCTGCATCCTTTCTTCAGGTTGCAAACCAGTTACATCTGATGCTCTTGAATGGTAGAAAATGAATGCTTTTTGCTGTCTGTGGAAGTAACCTGAAATCATTAAAATCTTCCAATGCAGTGAGTGAGTTTGATATCAAAGTCCTTAGGGAGTTCCAGGTAAATGAATTATCTTCATATGAAAGACATAATTCTCCTTAATACATTAACAATTGAAAAAAAAATTCTTAAAGCCTTTTGAATGTAAAACATTCTATTTAGATTCTTGAGGTGTACTGTGAAATAAGGCCTGCTGGGATCAATAGCAGGGATTTGTTAGCAATGATGCCAATTTAAATGTTACTATAGCAATCACCATGGTAATGTATTTAATTAGTGCTGCACAGTCACTCACAAGCATGATATGCATCTATTCTAACCTTCAGCAACTTTACAATAGAGCATGCAGAATAGTTTGTTTCAGTTGTTGACACTGAAATAAAGTTCCATTCCAAATGAAAAAATAAAAATAATGGAATATAGATGCATAAGCATGGTCCATCATATTTCAACTGACTAAAGTGTATGTTTATCTGCAGTAGAAGCACTAGATATGTCTCTCCTAAGTCTTTACATAAAAATGATGTACTTCTTGTTCTTAAAGGTCCAAAGAATCTACAAAGCTGGGACACATATTTTATATAGGATACGCAGCAGTGTGGGCCTAATTTTGTAGTCGTTTCTCATGTGAGTAGTCCCTGGCTCTGACTTCTGTGAAACTACTAACATGAGTAAAGGCTGTAGAATTAGGTGTGAGATCAGTATGACTTTTAAAGAGCAAGATATTTGTAGATGTAATATGGAGTGCGTGTCCTTTTTTCCCCCCTCCAAAATATAAACGATGGGGAAAATACTAAAAAGAACAAAAGGGTGAAAAAAATAATCAATTAAAGTGTGTGCACTAAGAAGCCTAGCGGACGTGAGCCAAATCTAATGTCATTAGCAGAATACTTTGGGGGGTTTAGGGAGACACAAAAGTAGAATTTAAATAGATTTAATAGTGGTTATCACAGACTGTGAGTATTAAGGATCTAATGTTATACCCAGTGGGGTTAGTGGAAATATTGCCATTTACTTCAGGCGGAACACGATTAATGAACAAATGATTCCAAATAATTAAGAACCAGATTTTCAAGTGCTCAGCACCTACAATTGAGGCCAGATTTTAGAAGAGCTCTGATCCATTTAAGTACCTCAACAAGAGCCAGATGTTTAAGAACAATCAGCATCAACAGCGCCCTTTCTGACAAGAGCTAGTCAGTAATTTTCTGACAAAACTGTTTTTCTTCAGAAAATGCCAATTCAAGAAAAACAAAAATGTTTTAAGAGCGCGAGACCTACCCTGATAACTAAGTACTTCCTTGGGAGATGCAGGGAGTTGAACTTGAACTATAGAGTCAATCCCTCTCTCTGGCCAAGAGCTATTTAATTAGTTATACGAAGTGGTAGAGCTTCAACAGGCGAGACTGAGAGTCCTTTAGTTTTTAAGGTCAGGCTTGACAAAGCCCTGGCTGAGATGATTTAATTGGGGATTGGTCCTGCTTTGAGCAGGGGGTTGGACTAGATGACCTCCTGAGGTCCCTTCCAACCCTTATATTCTATGATTCTATGATTCTATGATCCTGCCCCTGAATACCTGATAGCTGGTTAGGGCACTCAGCTGGGATATGGGAGACCCTTGTTTAAGTTCCTGCCCCAAATCAGGAAGAGCAGGATGTGGATCTTACAAATCCCATGTTGTTCTGCGGTGAGAGGATTATCTCACTCTTTAATTGAAACACTTTGGGCCAGGTTTTCAAAGAAGTTCAGCACTCAATGTGCTGCTGAACTGTTTTAAATAGATGTCCCCTTACTTTGGTACTTATGGAAGATGAACTCTTTTTTGAAAAATCTGCCCAGTATTGTGAATGCTGCACTGTGTTGAAATATTAGAAAGTCTATTGAATTCATGTCTATATCCACATCTATCGGCAAATAAATCTCTGATGAATGGGGTTATTAAAAAATATTTATCTTATTATTGAAATTAGAGTTAGCATTGTATTTAAAAATACCGCAAGTCCTAGAGACATTCTAGGTGGAGATACTGGGCTAGGTTCAGCCATAAAATAGACTTCTTTTTGCTTATCCAAGGTTTCAGACCCTTGGTGCTTGAAATTCTTAGAGCTTGAAATTCCCCTGGAGGGAACTTGCAGTAGTTCAATCCCTGCTTCACTGAGCCACTACAGTCGCATATGTGAGTGAAGATGGCAGGAGGATATGTTGATTCATATCTGAATAGTTCCCATGGGTAAGGGCTTGATGTCCACTGGCATATCCCTAGAAGAGTGTGGCGGTGAAAACACCATCTTCCCTCCCCAACAGTGAATCCCTTTTGGGGAGTGGGAGAGTACACTTTTACCCCACTCTGAGCCCTGGTCTACACTACGAGTTTAGGTTGAATTTAGTAGTGTTAGATCGATTTAATCCTGCACCTGTCCACACAACAAAGCCATTTTTGTTGACTTAATGGGCTCTTAAAATCTATTTCTGTACTCCTCCTCAATGAGGGGATTAGTGCTTAAATCGAAATCACCGGGATGAATTTGGGGTAGTGTGGATGCAATTCAACGGTATTGGCCTCTGGGAGCTATCCCAGAGTGCTCCATTGTGACTGCTCTGGACAGGATACACTGGCCAAGTAGACAGGAAAAGCCCCACAAACTTTTGAATTTCATTTCCTGTTTGGCCACTGTGGCAAGCTGAGCAGCACAGGTGATCTTGGAGTCCCAGAATTGCAAAAGAGCTCCAGCATGGACTGAATGGGAGGTACTGCATCTGATCGCTGTAAGGGGGAGACAAATCCATGCTATCAGAACTCTGTTCCAAAAGACGAATGCCAAAATATTTGAAAAAAATTTCCAAGGGTATGATGGACAGAGGCTATAACAGGACCCACAGCAGTGCCACGTGAAACTTAAGATGCTCGGGCAAGCCTATCAAAAAACCAAAGAGGTAAATGGCCACTCTGGGTCAGAGCTACAGAGCACTATTTTCCAGGTCTGTCTGTCCAAGTCATCCTGTGTGCAAGAAGCAATAAGAGGCTATGGAAATGTACTTTAGAAGCTCAAGTGGTGTTAAAATGTTACTACATTTCTTTCTGTGTGTGTGTGTGTGTGTGTGTGTGTATGTGTGTTGTTTGAATAGATAGTGGTCCCGATCTTGACGCCCGTTCTTCCCCACCTTAGTCTAGTCCCTTTTCACTACCCTGGTGATACAAATGTGCAGGAAAGCAGCCCTACCAGGGTAGCTTCCGATTTCCCCTATCTCCTGCCTTCCAGTCTGGGATATAGATTTGGTGAAGCTGGCTCTGTGCCATCCTCTCCGCTGGCATATAATGTGACCAGAGAATGCTGGGTAATTATAGGCTGTCAGCCTGCCATTGATCCCAAGCAAAATAATGGAACAGCTGGTAAAAGACTCAATCAATAAAGAATTAAAGGAGGGTAATATAATTAATGCCAATCAGCATGGGTTTGGGGAAAATAGATCTTGTCAAACTCACTTCATATCTTTTTTGGTTGAGATTACATGTTTAGTTGATAATAGTGCTGATGTAACATACTTACACTTCTTTAAGGCATTTGGACTTGGGACCACATAACATTTTGATTGAGAAACACGATCAATACAAAATCAACATGGTACACATTACATGGATTAAAAGCTGACTAAATGACAGGTCTCAATTTTTTTTTTTTTGTGAACGGGGAATCATTGAGTAGTGTGTTCCTTGTGGGATGGGATGGGTTCCTGGTGCTATGCTATTTAACATTTTTGTCAATGACTTGGAAAAAAATAAATCTTTACTGATAAATTTTGCAGATGACACAAATATTGGGGCAGTGGTAAATAATGAGGAGGACAGGGCATTGATATAGAGTGAGAAATCTGGGTTGCTTGGTAAACTGGGCCCAAGCAAGCAATGTGTTTTTCAGTATGACCAAATATAAAGTCATATATCTAGGAACAAAGAACTGTATCCTGGGGAGAAGAAACTGAAAAAGACCCAGGGATCAATGTTGGATGATCAGCTGAACATGAGCTCCTGATACAACATTATGGTCAAAAGGGCTAATGTGATTATTGGACGTATAAACAGGGTAATCTTGAGCAGGAATAAGGAGGTTATATTACCTCTGTATTTCACACTGTTGTCACCATTACTGAAATTGTGTGTCCAGTTCTGGTGTCCACAATTCAAGAATATTTTTAATAAACTAGGGAATATTCAGATAAGAGCCCTGAGAATGACAAGGATGGGAATCTTGCCTTATCCTGAAAGACAAAAGGAGCTCAATATATTTAGCTTAACAAAGAGAAGTTAAAGAGGTGACTTGTTCATAGTCCGTACATTCCTACATGAGGCTGCTCTAAGCTGTGTCTGGATCTGACTTGGCCTCGGGCAGTCCCACATGTTTAAAGCTACCTTTGTACCCCGTTGCCTCATGTATTCTGATAGACATCTGGCACAGTGGAATATTTGGCCCTATAGTTCCAAGAACCCAATACACTTATTGAAACTTACAGTAATAGTGCAGGGAATGTCAATATAAATATGAGGTTGAGATTTTGTGTCTGTTCTTATGTCTGTCCGGAAAGAATCTTTATCATAACTCCCTTCCATCTTCATAATAATTGTTCTGATGACTTGTGCATTTTCTTTGCTTTGTTAAAAGTGAGTTACAAAGAGGAAAACTTGTTATAGCCTACAACTATCACCGACAGTAGTTCATAAAAGAAAATTACAGTACCTCAGCAAATCCTTATCACAGACAGTGTTAATAACAGTAGTGCTTTGTACTCCTGTGGTACAGGTTGTTTCAGATTTCTTACACTGCCTGCTGCCAGCTTTTATAATTCAACTGTACAAGCTCAGATGTTTGTTTAAACTAGTTCCTACTAAAAGTGCCAAATTGGTAACTCTGAACAATGAAGGTCTCTATTTAACCACAGGAATAGCACTGGTCCTACTAGTGCAAGCTTCTTATACTACCCCATCAATTCCTCATATGCCACAGTGATGGATGACCTTATAAAAGCCGGTGTAGAGAGTTAGGCTCTAACTCTGGCCAGGTGGGTTTAATTCTAGGGGTGAGGCAATATATCAGTCTTCTTATCCATTTAATCCTTGGCCTCTCTACTGAGACTGCATTTAATTGTACTGATACCTTTTTATGATTTGGACACTTGTTCACTAGCAGTGGGACTGAGACCGCTACCTCTTTCATCTAGACCACCAAATAGGCTTTATGTGACACTGAAAACAAATTTTGGCCATTGCCATCCTGGGCCACATTTGAACTGGTGACCTAGAGGAGGAAGGTTTTGAACTTCAGTCTGAACTTCTAGCTCAGGTTCTGATCTGCATTACACTATTATAGAACTTCTGATCTGTTTTACCAGTATGAATCCAGAGTACCTTCACTAATTTAGTGGTGTCACTCAAGATTTATCTAGCTCCCTGTCTCTCACTGCCCTTCAGAGTCAAATACAATAAAAAACAAAGGAAATGATTGCATTAAACCCTGTCTGGTTTCTCTGACACACTTTGGAAAACAGAGGGCCACATTCCCCAATGCAGTGCAGCTGCCTTGCTCCATCTCACCAGCATGATTGAGCCCCCAAACCATCTTAATTCACCCAGAGAGGATCAAAGTCAGGGTGATCTACCAGTGACGAAGAGCATTTACACAACACAACATTCCTCCCAGGCTACATGCATAGCAGGTTAAAGGCATCATGTCTGAATCCTGCTCCATCACACTAATCCTCAGCTGTGGTTTTGGCCCTTGACTATTCTCAGGGCATGTCTACGCTATAGCCGCTACCGTGGCATAGCTATGATGCTACCACTGCACCACAGCGTAGACTCTTCCTACATCATGAAGGGTTTTTCCACCAATATAGTTAAGTCACTTCTCCGAGATGTGATAGCTTGGTAGGCCAAGGGTTAGGTCGCCCTCAGTGTGAAATGTTTCCCATCCCTGACCAATGTGTCTAGGTTGACAGAGTTTTTAAGTGTAGACCAGACCTAAAATATAATAGAGGAATTAGCCCTATAAGAAGAAATAGCAGTATCAACGGAATGCATAGGTAAGTACTACAGACAATTATATTCAGTCAGATTTTCTCTTTCCTTGCTTTCCGTGGGAATGGATATTTTTAGGTGCAGTACCTGGGTGATGTCCCCATCCTCTGTGACATCCTAACCATTTCTACAGCATCAAATTGTAGAAATGGTGTCACTATAGAATATTATGATGTCAGGCAGAGGTTAAGCAGTAGAATCTATTGAAATGCTTTTACTGCAGCTGTCCCAAAAGAACGGTAAATTGTTCCTAAATAGGAGTCTCCAAGATGAGGGCTAAAGGACTTGGGTGAACAAGCAGCTGTTCATGGCAGCGAAAATACCTTAAACTGCCTGATAGTGAATGATATGATATTTTATAATAAATATTACTATTAGATATTAGTAATAAATAATAAAGTATATTGAGATGTTATTTCCCTGCTGGCTAACGTGTTATGAATTATTAATAACAGAGTGAAGGTAATGATATAGTGACATAATCATAATGATGCAATGTTGTAAAAGTAAAATATATAAATCTATAACATTCTTTAATAATATGACCTTTAAATGTTCAGTGGAGCAGTTGTGTGATCTGCTGTCTGGATAATAAACAAACCTTTTAACATGTTGTAGAGAGAGTGTATCTTTTTATGTGCACGCACACATTTTCTATAAGAATAATCTGAAAGCAGAAGTGGAAAAGTTCAAAGAGAATGTTTTAGCTGACACTCAAGCTGGTTGAAACTTTGATGAGAAACGGTCAAATTTTTCATATAATTTTTGCCAAAAAAATTCACATTCCTAGTTGACCTACAGCAATAGAAATTAGGAAATTAAGAAAATTGAATGTAGTGAACCATCTTAAATGTGTAACTGTATCTCTATATTTATTGCAGGAGTCTGGTGGTGTGCTGCAAAGCCTAGGAACCCAAAATGCAAGTTAAGGATCAAATATAGGCCCTTTTATTTCTATGCTTTGGTAGTTCATGTCACAGTATTAGGCTAAAGATTTGAAGTAAATGAGAGCTTGGATTCTTACTTCACTGAGACCAGAAATTGGCCCTTAATTTAAATGATTAAGTTCTAACTTCATTTTGACTTTTTTTCCCTCTAAATGGCCGTTTATTTTACAATAATATGTATTTGTGCTAAGTTGCAAGAAGTCTTTTAATGTTATTCTTCAGGGGTCTGATTCAAAACTCTTTGAAGCTTTCAAGAGGCCTTTGGATCTGGCTACATTTTATCAAACCTGGATTAGCCCCCTTCCCCTCACCCCCAAAAAATCTACAGTTGATTTATGTTTTAGTGATGTAGCTGAAGACAAAATATTAAGAGAGGGAGACAATTTGCCTTTTTTTAATAGATTTATATATATTGGTCTGAAAGGTAAGTCAGTTAAAAATGTTTCTCCATATACACTCCCTTGATACTCTTATTTTGAAACACAGCACATCCCTCATTGCAAAAATAGAGCTGTTCATGAAGATCTGTTACTTTTCAGTTTTTACAGTTACTACCATGCACTAATATTTTAAAACATTTCATTGAAAATGTAGTCAAAACACTAAGTGGCAAAAGCATGTCTATTTTTATACAGTGCCCAAATTCTGTGTGCATTATGATTACATTTTACAAGAAACTGTTATGAAAACACATGTTTTATTCACTCTTTTTTCCACTGTCGTTAAATAGTACCTCAGGAAAACTTAGATGCCTGTATAATGTTTTGGTGCTGAGAATATACAGAGTTTTCTTACAAATAAATACTTGATATCCGATATCCAAAAGAGGGAGCCATAACATTGTGCTTTATTTTTCAATTTTATGTGCCTGTAGACTTGCATACCTTTTTCATTGTATTTTCAGTGTAAACATGCATTTTGCTTTGACGTTTTTGTTCTTATGTATTTATATACACAAACAACACAGTACTAATAATTTAACCAGTTAATTGATCTAGCAGTTTTAACTAGAATTGTGTAAAAAAGTCACATTGAATGTCAATACTTGAATGAGAGCGGAAAATAACCATTATCTTGTTATAAGACAGAGGACTGGGAGTCAGGAGCTCTTTCTTGATTTCTTGACTCTGCCAGATTCTTCTGATGTGACTTTGAAAAAGTCACTTGGTCTCTTTCTGCCTCAGTTCCCCTTCTATGAAATGGAGAAAAATAATACTTAGCTACCAAACAAGGAGGGGCGGGGTGTTTGTGGGCCAAAAAATAAATTTGCAGAACACTGTTAGATTTTATTTTGGATGGAAGGTTCTACACAAGCATCAAGTATTATTATTTGCAAAGTGAGACTTTACTTTGAAGCAAATTGTGTTCACAAATCTCTACCCACACTCTGAAAAATTTACCAAACATGGGCGGGGATTGTTCTCTCAGCTGGGAAGCCAGTAAACAAAGGTGTCTGCCTTTTAGGAATACAATAGAGAAGTAGATAAATGTATAGTATTTTCCTAACTACTTCAGGAGCTTCTATTTGTTCCCTCCCAAATGCTGCTACTACTTTCAGTGAGCTCCAGAGTGCCGCTATAGATAAGAAGAGGTATCCTGCAGCTTTTGACAGAAGAGGCGGTGGTGACAGGACGGACACTGAGTTGTCAAATTGGACCCCTAAGTTGTCCAACAGATGAATTACAAAATAGTTTTGGTTTGAAAATTTCTTTGAGAAGCAAACTCTGGCTGATTTTATATATCACCCATTCTTGATGCTCTTACATTATTTTTACACATAGTTTTAAAGGTCTTCCATGATGATGCACTGTGTGTTTGGAAGAAACAGCAATACACAGACAGGAGAGTTATATAACTATGGTATTACAGAGTGGCCATGTGAAAAGAAAAATGGATCCAAACGAAAACCTTAGTTTATAAAACCCTTAAATCTTAAGGGATAATTTCATACAGACATAGACCCAGATCTGGGTAGAAACCCAAATTTTGTGCCTAAAGCCAAACTCTCTAGTTAAATATTTATACATCATAGCCATATGAAATGGGCTTTAAAGGATAGTTTTTACTGTCCCTCCTTGTTGTTAATTAGCAATAGGTATTGAAATAAGAAGTATAGTTTTTTTTTCACTAATATTAATTCAAAGTTTCTAATTGTCAGCTGGGGAGGTAAGATCAGTGTGTTGGGTTGTGCACCAATACCAGCCCTGGTAGGGTTAATGAGGACTTTAGAGGCTAATTAGATTACCTGGTGTTACCTGACAGAAGTAGAGCAAGGATTAATTGAGAGGGGAGCCCAGTTGGGGAAGGTCTGGGACAGTACTACAAAGCTGGGGCTGTAGAAGGAGGAGTCTGCTATCACTCCCTAAGATGAGGGACATTGTCAGGGACAAGAAGGAAATCCAGGGGAAGAAGCCATGAGATCCTGCCCTGGAGTAAGGAGTTTAGCAAGAGTGTAGGAGAGGTTGAAGTAGTGTTGGGCAATAGAGTAAGTTCCTATGATAAACCCAGAAACTGGCAAGGGAAGGGAGAGATTCTGGATAGTCAGGAGCCATGGGACACAGCAAGAGAGACGGGCACTGAGCAGAAGAGGACTGCTGGTTTATAGGGTTCCTGAGCCAGAATCCAGTATAGCAGGTGGACCTGGGTTCCCCTGCCAGATACTGATATAGTGGCACAGAGTTTGGCTGACCATTATCTGGAGATGGCATTTGGACTGTGGTCTTGTTGGACTCTGTAATGCCAGAAGTGGTGGGCTAAATGGGGACCTGGCCAGAAGAAAGAGTATTGCAGAATGAACAACTTAACAGGTAACATTCTACAAGTCAGAAACCTGAATATTAACATGATGAAATACTGCGTCCCCTCTTAAAAATCAGAACAGCAAGCTGACCACATCCATCAGTGCCATTCATCACTCTGAGCTGGATCATACCCCACTAGATCCATATGAAGAGGTGGGTCTTCACATGCATATCCTCTTTTTATGTGGAAACTAGTGAAACCCTTAATGAATGTCTGGAATCTGCATTGTTGGAGGGGAGGAGTAGATGGGATGAGGTTAGAGGTGGTGACAAATGTTGTCAGCCCTCTAGTCATGTGTGTACCTCACCTAGAAAAGACATTAGCCCCCTCTGGTTTTACTACCTTTCAATTGTACGGGGGAGACTGCTACAGCCTAGGAAGAGTCCCTGAAGGTGGAGCTTCACTGCCAGAGAGGTGGGAGATCCCTGCCAGCAGCCCAAACCAGTGTAGAAACACATGGTCTTTACAGTGATGGTCATGGCTTACCACAGATGCACAAGGGTTGGGCTGGGGTCTCCTACCCTTTTCTTGGGTGAAGACAGAAGCCATGCCCCCCCTTCCCCAAAGAAGAATGTGAGGGATCCCCATGAGGAAATACCCCTTGCAGAAATTTCCCTTACTGGGCTCATTCCTCTGCCCTTTATCCTGGGAGGGGAAGACCTGGCCTGGCCCTACCTGTGGAAGGTCTCCTAATTATTTTACCACTATAGAGTGTATTACATCATTGAAATAACTGTTTCAGCATGGTAGAATGCGCCTGATTCGCAGGGCTGGATTAACTTTTTTCTGGACCTGGCACCAAACATATTTGTGGGCCCCCATGTGGTTGTGATGTGCCCTTTGCAAGTGTGGTCCTAGTGTGATAGCACCATTGATGCCATAGTAAATGTGGTACTGCTGGGATGGGAATAAAAACATTTATTCAAAAACAAAATAAGATATTTAAAGCCACACTGAGACCTCCACTCAGCCCATAGAGAACAAACTGGGCTATCAATGTACCCTGAACACCACTGAATTTGGTTTGTGTGGGAGAGGGGTTGTTTGTTAGTTTTGTCTTTTTTCTTTAAATACTCAGGGCCTGCTTGGGGACCTGAACACAAATGCTTAATTAGCACACTTATGAGCCATATTATGCCTGAATGTATCAGTCAGTGGTGTCTCACCTGCATTCCCCCCCCCCCCTCTCCACCCAAAGTTATGTTTTGTAAATACATTTTTTGAAAGCTGCATTTTCTACTTTGGTACAATAATGTTTACAAAACTTTGGGGCGGAGTGTGGAGAGGAAAATTGCTGGTGCCCATCTTTTGCAGGGAGAAATGGCCCCTGAGAGAAAACACACACTTTACCACAAAGGCTACCACAATCAAGCCTCAAGCTTCTATCCCAATCTTCACATCTGGGCTCTCTCTCCCCCTCCCCGCCCCATCCTTCCTACTGTCCCCATCCCACACAACTAACTCCATAACAAAGGCTCTCCTCAATCTTCCTGCTACTGCCCACCCCCTGACACACACTTTCACCCCAGGGCTGTCACCTCCCTCTCTTCTACTACACCCCCCACAATGAGCCAACCCCCACCTTCAACCCAGATTCTACCCTGCCTCCCTTTGCTCCCATCACACCAATCCCCACCTTAACACCCCTTTCTCCTACACCCCCCACACAGAGAAACCGCCAGTTCCCCCATTGTACCACAACTTGCCTCACAACTGCTCCTTTCCTCAAAAACTGGGCTGCGCCCTCTCCCCTCCCCAGAGTGCAAGGGGGCAGTTTTGGGCATTCCCACTGGCAGGGGGTGTGGCAGCTAGCACTGACAAGCCCCACTGTCCCCACCCTGCCCTGCTCCCAGGGACCACAGATAACCACTCCCACCCTGAAGTGCAGGATCAAGACGGTACCCAGGAGCCCCCGGGCATCACGTTCACTGGGGGGCTGCCCCAGTTCCCCAACACCCCAGAAGAGAGGGGGAGACTCAAGGGTGGGGGGAGTCAGGAGCTCCAAGCGGGAGGAGAGCGCAGTGGGTTTAACGCCATGAACCCCCTCCCTGCACCAGAGCATTTCCTTGCTTGGGGTTTCTCTTTGGTCCACTCCGACAACTTCAGCTGGGGTGGCTGGTAGCATGGCATGGGGCATTCTGGGACTAGTGGTGCAGTTGGCAGCACGGGTCCCAGGGCCTCAGCAGAACACAGCAGCAAACTACAACTCCCTGCAGGTCCCTTTTGAACCTGTGCACTGCGCTCCCCAGGCTGCTGAGTGTCTCAGCTGGTGCCAGGAAGTTGCTGACTCTTCACATTGCTGGGCTGTGGCCCAGGCTGGATTAACCCTTTGTGAGCCCCTTCCAAGTGTGGGCCTGGTGCCACGGGAGCCCTTGTAAACCTGGTATTGCTGATTTGTTTTATCACTACACACACCACTGTCTCATCTCTCTCATTGTGTGGCTTCTACATCAATGCATTCTATTATATATTTCAGGTGTATGTCTCACATATGTTACTGAAACAAGTTTTTTTCTCATTTCCCCCTTAACTTATTATTTATTTGTATTACCATAGCCCCTAAAATCCCTAATCCTGTACCAGAACCCCATTGTGCTAGTTGATGTATGAACACAGAACAAAACCAACAGTACCTGATCCAAAGAACTTATGATTTAAGTAAAAGACAAGAGACAATAGATGGGTACAGACAGGGCAGTGTAAGGGGATGGGATGGGATGGGATGGGGTGTACAGCCAGGATGGGCAGGGATGGTGTCTCTAGCCTCTGTTTGCCAGAAGCTGGCAATGAGCGCAGGGAATGGATCACTTCATTCATCACTCTTCATTCCCTCTGGAATTGGCCACTGTCAGAAGACAGGATACTGGGCTAGATGGACATTTGGTCTGACCCAGTATGGTTGTTCTTATGTAGGCTTCATAGAATCATAGAATATCATGGTTGGAAGGGACCTCAGGAGGTCATCTAGTCCAACCCCCTGCTCAAAGCAGGATCAATCCCCAACTAAATCATCCCAGCCAGAGCTTTGTCAAGCCTGATCTTAGAAATATCTAAGGAAGGAGATTCCACCACCTCCCTAGGTAACGCATTCCAGTGTTTCACCACCCTCCTAGTGAAAAAGTTTTTCCTAATATCCAACCTAAACCTCCCCCACTGCAATGGGAAGACCATTACTCCTTGTTCTGTCATCAGCTACCACTGAGAACAGTCTAGATCCATCCTCTTTGGAACCCCCTTTCAGGTAGTTGAAAGCAGCTATCAAATCCCCCCTCATTCTTCTCTTCCGCAGACTAAACAATCCCAGTTCCCTCAGCGTCTCCTCATAACTCATGTGTTCCAGTCCCCTAATCATTTTTGTTGCCCTCCGCTGGACTCTTTCCAATTTTTCCATATCCTTCTTGTAGTGTGGGTCCCAAAACTGGACACAGTACTCCAGATGAGGCCTCACCAATGTCGAATTGAGGGGAATGCTCACGTCTCTCGATCTGCTGGCAATGCCCCTACGTAAACATCCCAAAATGCCATTGGCCTTCTTGGCAACAAGGGCACACTGTTGATTCATATCCGGCTTCTCGTCCGCTGTAACCCTTAGGTCCTTTTCTGCAGAACTGCTGCCGAGCCATTTAGTCCCTAGTCTGTAGCGGTGCATGGGATTCTTCTGTCCTAAGTGCAGGACTCTGCACTTGTCCTTGTTGAACCTCATCAGATTTCTTTTGGCCAAATCCTCCAATTTGTCTAGGTCTCTCTGTATCCTATCCCTACCCTCCAGAGTATCTACCTCTCCTCCCAGTTTAGTGTCATCTGCAAACTTGCTGAGCATGCAATCCACACCATCCTCCAGATCATTTATGAAGATATTGAACAAAACCAGCCCCAGGACCGACCCTTGGGGCACTCCACTTGATACCGGCTGCCAATTAGACATGGAGCCATTGATCACTACCCGTTGAGCCTGACAATTTAGCCAGCTTTCTACCCACCTTATAGTCCATTCATCCAGCCCATACTTCTTTAACTTGTTGGCAAGAATACTGTGGGATACTGTGTCAAAAGCTAAAGGAGAGATTTGGAGGAGGGATTTCATTATTGTTAATGAGGTAATTTTGTGGATATTTATGGGAATCATCTCCCAAACTTGTGAGATATCATGGGAGAAAGCACCAAGCTACTTATTTGAAAATTTAACAAGTGGGCAATGGAGGCTGACACCATGAGTATAATCAGAGGTGGTCATTGATAACTGAATAGCAATTGAGAGGTGATAGGTTGTATGGGGATTGACTGTGAAGGGCTTTGAAAGTGAAAACAAGTAGAATAAGTTTGATTCAGTAGAGAAGGAGGAGCCGGTGGAGAAATTTAAAGAGAAGGGTAACATAGTCAAAGTGACTTGTATGTCCTTTGGGTGGTTGCTTCTCATCTGCAGACCAGGAGAATATTCTTTGAGTGGTACTTGTGAAGATCTCTGTTTGCCTCTTTGTCACACTGTTACTGAGTTATTCACATCCTAAGAGGAAAATGGCTTTGCTGTCCAGTTGTAACAGCTTTTCTGCATCTACTTGACAATCATGATCTGAAAACACTTGATCAGAAATCCTGCATCATAGAGATAAATTTCATATGATGTATCGTTGTTTCATTAAGAAAATCTCAACACAAATGCACTATAGTACTCAGTGAAGATGTAACAGTCCTTTTAACTGTCGTGATCTATATGTGTGACATACTGAATATTTCATAGACATATCTGCAATCTGTGTGTTCATATGAGCTCATTAATGTGTTCCTCTGGTTCTCTCTTGCATAAGCCCACACCCAAATGGCCTTCATGGATGAGGCATGCATTTCTTTCCTTATGCTGCATGGAAGTTAATTTAATTAATTTTAAAATTACATTATCAACCATCAATATGAAATTATGATGATCATCACTAGAAATTTTTATTTCTTTCTTTGCCTCCAGCTATCCCTCAGGTATCATCCCTTTGAGAAATTCTAGTTCTGCAAGTTTTGGGGGGAGAAATAAGCAAATACATTTTGAACAATAGCTTATCAGTGTTTATGTTCACATTGTAACTCTTATTGTATAGCAACTGTGCTTTACCTGAAACTTTTGGATGCTTTCCTCTGTTGAAAGCTGCAAATGCTTTTTAGTGCTATTTTACTGATTTGTATGTAGACCATTTTTTTCCCTATTATCCGCTATTGCATGACCCTAGTTATTTCTTTCACTGATTGATTTAATAACTTTAAATTAATCATGTATATTTACACCTGAAGTACTTGGTCTTTCGGTGTAACTAGATTTTTTTCCCCTCCTTCGGAGAGTAATACCTGGGATTTCCTCATGATTTGAACAGATCTGGTTTTTGTCTTTGGTGCAACTGATTTAGTAAAACAAATCTTTGATTTATTCTAGTTTATTATTTTGATTACATGAGATAATACCTGCAGTATACATTTAATCACTCATAATTTTTCACAAATTTTCATCCCTAATGCAGGCTGGTACCATACTCACAGTAGTAAAACTAAGTGGTCTCACTGTGAATTTTTATATTCACTTAACACTCGATAATGATAATCCCAGTTACTAGCAATTTCTCCTGATATAAATTCCTAAAATTTTACTTTTGTTTTCTCTACCTCAGATTTAGTCCTGATTTTCTGGTGCAGTTTTTCTGGCAACACATTATCTTGAGCCCTCTATCAAGTTTAACAGTGACAGGAGCTTCATAGAGTTCAAAACATTCTTTTCTTTCCCATATTATTAACAAAGGACACTCTTTCAAAAATCAATTAATCTAATGCTGCTCTTGCATCATCATATTTTTTAAAATACATGTTACTTGTTTTGAACATTTTTTTCAAAAAAAATTGTTCTTTTGTGTGTGCAGATTTTCCTGATATGTAGAACTTTAGAGTCTTTTTTTAAGCCCATTAAAGTCTGTGGAAAGCCACCTATTGATGTCAGTGTTTTTGAGGTGGGACATTATTATATTTGTGTAATTTTCATTACAGTGTCTTCCTTAACCTTGCATTAACTGCTCACTGTCTATGTATGTCTTCTCATGAAACGCACTGTTTCTGGGTGTTGTACTTTTTTGAATGACACTCATATCAGTGGCTTCATTGTCTGACTATACCGAAAGAACAGGAGACACTTGATATGGTTTTAATCAGGCTGCAACTTTATTGTTAGATGTCTGGGACTACCTGTCAGATAAAAGTGTGCAATGCAGGTAACTCCATGATCATTCAGTATTTACCTGGGAGGCTTTCACCAGCCCCACACTTTTCCATCCAGGTCCCCCAACCAAACCATTGATGGGACCTTACTATCCCCTCCACTCTGTGAATTAGGGTTAAGGTGTTCTATAAGGAAGGGGGGTTGGCTCCCTGCTGTGCCAGTCATAGGAACACCTCCCCTGCACCCCCACCCTGTTCCATTCCTTTAAGAAACAGCTTTTAAAATCCTTTTCCAAGCTATTTGTCTGGTCACTGTATCCTTTCCCTATGGAGTACCTGCCCTGGACATCCACCCCATGCTTACAAAATGAGTTGTGAGATATAGCCTAATTCCCTTCCCTACTCACCATAACAAAGCACTCCCTAAACCCACTGTGGGGAAGGCAAAAGAAACCCGCACTCCACCTTGACCAATCTGGTGGTGAGGGAAAAATACCTTCCCAGCTCTCATAAAAAGGAGAGGCTAGTGCAATGCCCACCACAGGTCCTGAGAAAACCTGGTATTTTGCAAGCACCAAGGGAGGGGCGGTGGGGGGGATGCTGTCCCGCCTGGTCAGAGAAAAAGAGACTTGCCCCTTTTCAACTCTGCAGTCCTTCCAATCCCAGGGGATGAATCCGTATAGCCAGGCTAACCAACTCCCCTTTTGCAGCAGCCTTGGAGCCTCTCTCCCATCCCTCACCCATAAAATGCTATTCTCCTTTCCCTGGCAAGCCAGACCATACTCCACTTCCCTGCTTAAGGTGCAGTGCAACCATTTTCTTATTTGTTCATCAAGGTTTTTATCCGTGATTTAGTAACTTATGAGGCTTAAATCATTGCAAAATCTAGATATCTTAACAGACTCTCCTTCCAGCTGGGGTTATTAATACCACAGATGATCTTGGTTTTTCATCAGAGATCTGTTAGGGCTCCAAATTCACATAGTTTATGTTTAGTTTCTGATGATACGTATCTATTGTCCTACATAGTTGCTATACACAAGTACACCTGACTTGATTTCAGTGATGCAGAGTGATGTCATGCAGAGTTAATAAAAATGGTTCTTGGTCTTAACTCTTTGCATGTATTGTTGTTAACTTTGGACCTCATCCTACCATATAAATCTAAGGATTAGCTGCATGTGCTGTATTTGTGCTTTCCCCCCTTACTGCTTAGCTAGATGTATCAAACCCATTTTTGACAATTTCTACTTTGAATGAATACCTCCACTCCTAGGGC
The DNA here is from genome assembly GCF_965140295.1 of Lepidochelys olivacea. Taxonomy (NCBI): domain Eukaryota; kingdom Metazoa; phylum Chordata; order Testudines; family Cheloniidae; genus Lepidochelys; species Lepidochelys olivacea. Next base: position 127,729,136 of record NC_140412.1, on the reverse strand, counting down.
CTTTCCACAACCCCACCCTCATTTGATGTTTCTAATTTTCCTAGTAGTCAAATACAAGTACACTTAGGCAGCTCCATATGTTAGACAGTAGAAGGTGTTACCTCAAATGTGTGAAAATACTAAGGGCCTAACTCTGATCTCATTGGTATCAGGTTTGCTTTCACTGATCATTTCCTATTACTTTGGTGGAGTTGCACCAGATTTACACCATTCTAGCAGAAAAGGGCTCTCTGGCTTTATTTCCCAATGTATAAAAGTCACTTACTTTTGATTTCAAGAAAGGGTAATGCTTTTGATATTAGAAGATTAGAGTCATATTATTTTTCACCAGCCAGTTATTCTCAGTGGGGATAAATGCCACATGGCAGAAGCTTGCTAATCTACACTTTGACAAACCATGCTTTTTATAACCAGCACAAAACACCTGGCGGTCCTCACAACCTACCCCATCCACCTCCATCTCTCAGCAAAGATTTAACAGCAGATGCTGCAATTATGTTTTATATTGCTAACACTTCACTATTTTTTACAAAATAGGCTTTATAACCCACATGTGCCTGTTCCTAAATGGCACAATATTAGGAAATGTATTGACCCGGGGGAACTCAGAAAGATCAGTCTCTCTCTGAGTTGCTGGATGTGTGTGGAGGGTGGTGCAGACTGCTTCCCATTGCGTATGTGGCCTGCTGTGGGATCAGCCGAAGGACAGGGGTATGGCCTTGTTCCTAGACCTCCACACCTCTTTGGGGTGATGTGTGCCCTTCCCGACTTATACAAAGATCCCATCCTGGGAGCAACTGAATACAGTGTATGGTCTATAGAGAGCATGACTCTTCAGTCTTATGTTAACTTATTCTCCTCTTTGACGTTTTCATTTAATGGGTTTTTTAATGTATGGATTCACTTCTGTTTAACCTGTGCATATTTTTTTGCATTCGTTTTGTTTGGATTCGCTTTACAAGTAGTTTTAGAGAATGTTAAGCAGATGAACAATGAACATCTGCTCACAAAAAGGTGATGAGCAATGGAGCAATTAAAACCAACAATTGTTGTTTACTGAATTTTAAAAGACATAAGCAGAGGTTTTCAGGAGCTTTTGCTAGATTTCATGAATGTGGTAATAGGTGAAATCATTTCCACTATCAGGCACAGTGATTTACAATAAGAAATAATGAGATTCTACCTTTGAAATAATTATGAAGTTTTATATATGTTACAATTCCCCCAAAGAGAAATTTTGCCATGTTTACAGAATTGTCACTGTTTTTTAAAGCAAAAAATGTTCCTCTTTATTTGCTTATAGAAATGACAATCTTCTTCTGTGCAGAAGACTGAAAAATTGGGATGGAACCATAAACAAATTTACTTTCTGTGAAACTACTGAAGACATCCCTTTTTCACTGGTTTTGTCATGTGTGCAAGAACGATGGGGCTTTGCGGGCATGTGAGGTGGGGGTATGTATGTGCACAACTCTAATTGCCACTTATGAAGGATACTCACCTTTCTGGGGATTTTCTACCTCCTGTTATCATTCAAATATTTTTTATATCTTTGACTGAGGAATGTGTGATTGTCTTTTAGCTGCACATAAGAAAACAACTGTTGGTAAATGCAGATGTTAGTGGAGAGCTTTTTATTATTAATGCCTATAATCCTCTATTTACCCAGACAACAAGAAGTAGTATAGCATAGATAGCAGCCTTAACAGCTTCCTACACCATTCATCATGTCTCAGTCTTGATCTGTGTAGACCAGTTTTAGCATGCCTATTTGTCTCTTTATCTTTGCTGATATTCCCACAGTTTAGGGGTGTGTTTTGTGATGGAAACATTTGCCAAATAAAAAAAACAAACAACTAATGTCACCTGCCTTGATTTTTTTTACACAGAAAAGTCTAATTGCAATTAATTGGGAGGGTTCAGAGAAAAATAAAACACATTATAAAAAACACCCCAAACCTTGCATGGGTTACTATACTCCCTCCTTTCTTCCCTAGACCATGAAAAGATTAGAGATTATCTTGGTGATTTGCTAACACTTGCATTCAGATTTTAAAAGGGCATTTCAGTAGAAAATACCACAGACATTTCTGGCTCTGGGTGCACCAAGATGAAGGCAGTAGACTTGTCATTCACCAAAAGAAGAGACCAGGTTGCCTGACTGGCCACTCAAGGAAAAGAAGTGGAAGGAATTCTCTTTTCTTCAGATAGGGGTTTAGAAAACACCTGTTGTTTGGAGGAGATTATATAAGATTGGAAAATTAATGGATGCTTATCTCTGAAACTTTTCAGGTATATTCATATAGCATCATTGTTCTTCAGAGTGAGTCTGAGTCACTGGCACCTCTCCCAGGAAATAGAAGATTCAGAACTAACCTATTGGTTAGAACAGATGATGTGCTGGGAGTGATGAGTCAGGGTACATTCAATCCAATTATTGATCAAGCAGAATGGCATAATGGATACAGCACTGGACTGGCAGAAGACTGGTTCTATTCCCAGCTCTAGCACTTGGTCTACTATATTTTTGGGGGCAAGTCACCTTTCTGTGCCTCAGTTTCTGTGATAGTGGTTCCCAGAACTGTGAGCCACTGTGTTACCAGTTCCCTGACACATCATCTTGTCTGCCATGTCAGCGAACTCTTCAGGACTCTGTCCATCCATCTTGCCTAGCAGGTAACAGTCAGTGAACTCCAATTCTCAAATTTCCCAGACATCTGTTTGTAGTACTCAGCTTCTGTCACAAAATTTTGTCAAGTTTGCAGGACCCTTAAAGAGACAGTACACAGCAGTTTATTAGCTGGGATTGACAAACCCTCCACTTCAAACAAAACACCGAGCTAGTTTATCATAAAAGTAAAACAAGTTTATTAACAACAGGGCATAGGATTAAGTAATACCAAAGAATAAAGAAAGAATAAAAATAAAAAAAGGTTACAAACAAACAAAACTAAAATGTGCTTCTAAGACTAAAACTTAACTTAATCAGCTCTAGTTCAAAAGGAGGACTTAAAGACGATAAAGTCATCATGGAGAAACTAAATGAATTCTTTGCTTCACTCTTCACGGCTGAGGATGTTAGGGAGATTCCCAAACCTGACAGATCTGAGGAATTGTCACAGATTGAAGTGACACTAGAGGAGGTTTTGGAATTAATTGAGAAACTTAACAGTATCAAGTCACCGGGACCAGATGGCATCCAACCAACAGTTCTGAAAGAACTCAAATGTGAAATTGCAGAACTATTAACTATGGTTTATAACCTGTCCTTTAAATCAGCTACTGTACACAATGACTGGAAGATAGCTAATGAAACACCAGTATTTAAGAAGGGCTCTAGAGGTGATCCTGGCAATTACAGACCGGTAAGTCTAACATCAGTACCAGGCAAATTAGTTGAAATGATTGATAATAAAGAATAAAATTGTCAGACACAAAGAACAACATAAATTGTTGCACAAAAGTCAACATGGTTTCCGTAAAGGGAGATCATGTCTTACTAATCTATTAGAGTTCTTTGAGGGGGTCAACAGACATGTGGACAAGGGGGATCCAGTGGACATAGTGTACTTAGATTTCCAGAAAGCCTTTGACAAGGTCCCTCACCAAAGGCTCTTAATTAAGTTGTCATGAGATAAGAGGGAAGATCCTTTCATGGATTGAGAACTGGTTTTCATGGATTGAGAACTGGTTAAAAGACAAGGAACAAAGGGTAGGAATAAATGGTAAATTTTCAGAATGGAGAGGGGTCAGTCCTAGGACCAATCTTATTCAACCTATTCATCAATGATCTGGAGAAAGGGGTAAACAGCTAGGTGGCAAAGTTTGCAGATGACACTAAACTGCTCAAGATAGTTAAGACCAAAGCAGACTGTGAAGAACTTCAAAAAGATCTCACCAAACTAAGTGATTGGGCAACAAAATGGCAAATGAAATTTAATGTGGATAAATGTAAAGTAATGCACATTGAAAAAAATAACCCCAATTAGACATATAATATGATGGGGGCTAATTTAGCTACAACTAATCAGGAGAAAGATCTTGGAGTCATTGTGGATAGTTCTCTGAAAACGTCCACGCAGTATGCAACAGCAATCAAAAAAGCAAGCAAGATGTTAGGAATCATTAAAAAAAGGATAGAGAATAAGATGGAGACTATCTTATTGCCCTTATATAAATCCATGGTATGCCCACATCTTGAATACTGTGTACAGATGTGGTCCCCCCATCTCAAAAAAGATATACCAGCATTAGAAAAGGTTCAGAAAAGGACAACTAAAATTATTAGGGGTTTGGAATGGGTCCCATATGAAGAGAGATTAAAGAGGTTAGGACTTTGCAGCTTGGAAAAGAGGAGACTAAGGGGGGATATGATAGAGGTATATAAAATCATGAGTAGTGTGGAGAAAGTGAACAAAGAAAAGTTATTTACTTGTCCCCATAATATAAGAACTAGGGGTCACCAAATGAAATTAATGGGTAGCAGGTTTAAAGCAAATAAAAGGAAATTCTTCTTCACTCAGCACACAGTCAATCTGTGGAACTCCTTGCCTGAGGAGGTTGTGAAGGCTAGGACTATAACATGGTTTAAAAGAGAACTGGATAAATTCATGGAGGTTAAGCCCATTAATCACTATCAGCCAAGATGGGTAAGGAATGGTGTCCCTAGCCTCTGTTTGTCAGAGAGTGAAGATGGATGGCAGGAGAGAGATCACTAGATCATTGCCTGTTAGGTTCACTCCCTCTGGGGCACTTGGCATTGGCCACTGTCGGTAGTCAGGATACTGGGCTGGATGGACTTTTGGTCTGACCCAGTATGGTCATTCTTATGTTCTTGTTCAAGATGGTTTCCCTACTTACAGCAACTTCTCCAACATGGCTGGCTGTTCCAGCCAGAATTCACCCTTACAAAATGATATTGCTGGTTTCTTTGTTCCCTCAAGAGATAGCTAACTCTTGGGCAGGGGTTCCCAAACTTGGTTTGTGGTTTGTACAGGGTAAGCCCCTGGTGGGCCACGAGATGCTTTGTTTACCTGAGCATCTACAGGTATGACCGCTTGCAGCTCCCAGTGGCTGCGGTTCACTCTTCCCGGCCAATGGGAACTGCGGGAAGTGGCGTGGGCCACCACTTCTCACACCTCCCATTGGCCGAGAATGGTGATCCGCAGCTACTGGGAACTGCGAGTGGCCATATCTACAGCGCTCAGGTAAACAAAGCATCTTGCAGCTTGCCAGGGGCTTACCCTGAACAAGCCTCAAACCAACTTTGGGAACCCCTGCTGTAGGGGTTTGTGCTCTCTCTGTCTCTCTTTATAGTCCAGTAAACCTTTGAAATGTATTCTTCTGAGGTATTGGCCTCTTTTATTTGTCTGGAGAAAATCTGATTATCAGCTCCCTCCTCCCTGAAATGCCAGGTTTAAAAACGTTTTAGGCTCATATTTCCAGCACATCTGTAAAGATTTTTGTGGGTTAACCGTACATACATCACACAAGAATATTAATAATCAATGAGTTATTAGTTTATACATGATATATTACATACCACCTTTTGGGTAAATGTCATGACAACAGTACCATCTGGCATTGGGGGTGCTCTTAGGGACACAGTTTCCCCATCTATGAAATGGGGATCATAATCCTGACCTCCTTTGTAAAGGGCTTTGAGATCTACTAATGAAAAGTGGTATATAAGAGCTAGGCATTATTACTAACAAATTGTTTGATTAATCTTTTAAACTTTCTCCTTTTGTACTGATAGTGTGTGGAGAGCAGCTATTCCCCTGGGATTTCTTCTTTGATATTTATTAGTGTGGGCTTGCTGCTCAAGGCTGCACACCTGAGGTAGCCAGCAGATTTTTCCCTTTGCCCAAAACATCTAGCCATCTCACCATAGTCTGATCCTAGCTAGGATATATTCCATAGGGATCTTGTCATGCCAATGTATTATGATCCGAGTACATGCATGGTTTACATGCTCTGCATACATTACAAACATATATTTTTACCACGGTCACCAGAAGTTCAGGATTGATTTCTTTCCTACTAACTGCTCAGGCTGACTAGCATGAAATTTAATTTGTGGCAATCAACTCGAGGTGAGGGGAGCATAAAATTAATGTGACTCATTTATGTTCCATTTCTGCAGCAATCTCCCCCTACTTATATCCCTTAATAGAATGTTTTATATAGCAGCTTTCATACTTTATAAAGCAGAGGCTAAAGCATTACTGTTGCAAACACTGTGTAGGCAAACTGTGTAGCTGTTATGCTTTCAACAGTGGTTCACTTAGCCCCTGCAATGGTGCAGCATTCCATAGTACTGCACCAAAATCAGGGCTGGATAAAGGTGATCCAGGACCATAGGCACATGAAAATTTGAGGCTACCTGTGGCTTCCCCCCTGCAGAGATGCCCTCATACCCTTGGAGTGGCAGTGTGAAGGTGCCCCAGTTCCTTCACAGGAGACAGTGGCATGGTAATCTCCTGTCCCTTTAAGAGAGGTACCAGGGCCCCTTCCTCCCCTTGTGAATGGAAGAGGTGGGCCTCTTATTATTTACATAAGTAGCCTGGATGTATATGTTTGGATGGATGAGGAAGTGCCCTTCTCCTCCTGCCCCATGTAGAGTCCCCTGCAGGGACAGTGCTGGTAGGGCCCTCCAGGGCAGTAGATCTTGGAGATAACATCCTATTGCGATGTGTGGGTCAGTTCACACTTCTCAGAGCTGTTGTTTCAGGCTGTCTGCAGACTAGGCAGATGTTACTGTGTTGGTTACACTTGGATCATATTTTTCAAGTTTTTCTTCAAAACCATGAAGCAAGTAATTTACTTAAAAAAGAAAGAAAGAAAGAAAGAAAGAAAGAAAGAAAGAAAGAAAGAAAGAAAGAAAGAAAGAAAGAAAGAAAGAAAGAAAGAAAGAAAGGCAAGACTCTCATTTTTATCAGAAGAACTAAGACCTTAGTCTTGGCACTATAGTGCCTATGCCTTGATTCAGTCCCGGACAAAATGTAAACTTTGAGCATAAATACTGCTCTTGGTTAAGAATGTAAAAGCCATGCAGATGCCTCTATAACTCTTTCCATCTGCTAGGAAGAGTTTAGGATCATTACAGTACAAATTTTGTCTTTATAACGTGAGAACATCACTAACATGGTGCTATCAGCCATTGCTGTGCAGCTTTGCAAGGAGTTAAAGATAGCCAACGACCTGTGTGACAGTACAATGGAATATCTGGAGAGCCATTGGGTAAATTTCACCCTACAAGTAATTTTCAAACAAATCGTTTAAAAATCAATGGGTTTCAGGGAAAACTATTGTTATCTAGAATTGGTGTGTCCATTTAGCCACAAAAAATGTGAGAAGCATATGCAATATGGGGCTGCTAACTAGTGTGTAGGCTCTTATGTGGAACATATTTGCACTAAAATGTAGCCATGAATTTGTTTTTTGTAAAGGGGAAAGTAGCAGTGACTAGAGATAATGTTGGCAGCGGTTTGCATTTGAATGCCAGGGTATCTCAGTCCTGATTTATAGCAACTTTGATAGTCCACTCCTTAGCCATTCTTTACCTAGATTCATCTTTTTTAAGAATTAAGTCAAATTGTGCGGTATTTTAATGATGTGCTAATGCTCACTAGTTATTAGGATGTGCCTTAATTTGGGCTCAATCATTGATCTCTAGGTGGGAAAGGATAATTCACTAATGTGTGTGTAGACCAGTGATTATGATGTGGTGTAGGGTATATGGTGAGGCAAGACAAAATGTAGTGCTTGTTAGGTTTTGAAATGACTCTTGAATGGCATGTTTGCATTAATGTTCATTAATATTTTAATTAATGGCAAAGGGTGCCTAGAACCCAGGACAAGCATCCTTCTGTTGTATAGAATTCCAAATAAATAATAAATCTGTGGTGCTGACAAACCCCTTCTCCTCAATCTTTCAAGCCCCAGGGAAACTTTTGCCATTACTGAATAATCACATTAAAGCAGAAGTTCTCAAACTGTGGTCTCTTGGTCTTTGGTGGGTCATGGAGCACTGGCAGGTGCTTTGCAGAAAGTTGACTGTTCACATGTGGCTGGTGCTCCCCATCCTTATTTCCAGACTCTAAATTACATTAAAAGGCAACTAAAAGTATATTCAATACTTTCGCTAAAATTCCTTTGCTATGTCGCCGGTTTCGTGTTTGCTGCAGGTATGTTATGATACCATGAGTGGAAGGGTAGGTGGTGTCTGAGGCAATCTCTGTATTAAAATGTGATCCATGCTATGAAAATGTGTGAGAATTGCTCTTTTAAAGTGATGTGTGTTCCTTGTCTTGTTAATAATATTATTAATAATAATAATAATAATAATTAATTAATAGATATCTAGCTCTTTGTAGCTCACTATGCCCATAGCGCTCAAACTGTTTTTCAAAAGAAGTAAATATCATTATCTCCATTACACAGATGAGGATATTTAACTGCAGGGATGGGGACTAATTTGCCCATAGTCACACAGTAAGGCAGTGACAAGGTTGGGAATCCACTGGGCTATGCTGCCTTCTATAGAAAAGATATAAATGTCATCCAAAAATGTGTCTTAATCATGAAACATGAGGTGTGTCACATAGATTGTAAACACTTTGGGGCAGAGGACCATCTTTTGGCTTTGTGCCTAGCACAATAGTCTCTTGCTCCATGACTTGGGCTCCTACACACTACCGCAATATAGATTCTAAATAATAAGAATAATTAATAAAGGATCAGAAATAAACATTAATTTCTAACATTTATGATTTTCTTCAGGCCCATATAATTTTTGGATTATTTTATTTTATTTTGCATAGGGAAATAAAGGTTAGACCTATTTCAGACATTGAAAGAAAGGGGGAAAATATCTTCCACAATGTGATATTTATTATAACTCCATGTGACAGGATTGTGCAATATTATTGTCAGACAGAGGTCATTTTAAACAGCCAGATTCTGCAACTCTTTCTTACTGGTGTGTACTCACAAAGGTGGTTCTATTGGCTTCAATGGGAGTACTCTGATTACTAAATGGTATTCAATGCCAGTAACTGCTGCAGAATCTGGTAGAATCTCTATGTTGCCTTTTGATAAATAAGATTATAGAAAACTGCTTTTGAAACAACGGGTTTTACAAGAGGCTATTGGGTAATCCAAGGCCAGATTGATTTCCACAGGTTTCATAGAAATCACGTTCACATAAACAGACAAAACAGATGAGAAGGAAAGAGAGCAAGAAAGCAAGCATGTGTTGGTTCCTAATTATATTAAATGGGATATTTGCATTATCACAATATGATGAAGAGCAGCATGAATAAGTAAATAGATTCACTATTTGACAGAAGCAGCATTGTAAAATACTTAGGAAACCCATTTTAGTCTGATGCTTGCTTTCAATTAAATTTGATTGTTTAAAAATCATTCCTTCCATGCTTGGCTCACTAAGAATGACATGAGCTGGGATTACATTGATTCATTAAATTTATATGTCACCAGTTTTCTAGCACCTTCTGATCATATCATAACATGAAAATTCTGGATTTTAAAATCATCCAATTTGCTTTCATAATATCTAGGCATTATGTCTTTTATCTCAAATCAGATGTAATAGATGAATATTTTTCACCTCCTCATCAAGAGGTGAATAACATATATTAAATGATGGAAGAATGGGGGAAATGGAAGATATTAACCATGATGATAATTTGATATGAAGATTTTAGAGCCTGATACAAGGCATGCCTTTTAATTTGCATTTATGAACACTTATACTCTCACACTCACTGATTTTTTATTGTTAAGGAATGCCAAAAAGTGTGTTATTCATCAGCAGAAAATGTGGGGGTTTGGATCAACTCATTACCCGTGAAATTGATTTTCAATTTCCAAAACTAATGGGATAAATGAAATATGCCCGTATAAACTGTCAGATGGCATAAATACTGAGAGGCAGATTCTCAGCTGGTGTAAATTGATTTCAATTGGCTTCAGTGGAGCTATGATGATTTGTGCCAGCTGAGTATTTGCCCCTAAGAATAATATTGAGAAGTTCTACTAGTATAGTTAATAATGACTTCATATTCCCTTAACAAACATAGATACATTACCCATACTTTTTCCTCTTTCACTGATGCTTTCAGTGGTGTTAGATTACTGTGCAGAGTTCAACAGCTCTTCTTCCATGTGCTTAAATGAGCTGTTGAAAAATATTTTCTGTGTCTGAGTGAAAATTTGGGTCTCTGTGCAATGACACATGGCTTTTTCTTCCCTTGAGTAAGGTCTGTGGGGGTCAGAACAACGTGGATAATATTTAATAGCCAACAAATGTACACTCACACATTTGAGTCTTTATGGTTTGGCATTTTTGAAGTCAGTAGTTTATAACAACAAAGCCACGATGATGCCATCTTGGGACAGGGTAAATTGGGTCTAAAATCTAAGTTGGCCCTTATATTCTAGATACCCTGTTAGCAAAATGTATGAAATGTAAATAGAAAGCTGCATTTCACTGATTTCAGAATACATAAAGTATCATATATGGAAAGATGTTGTGCATTCCCATATTTCTGCTCTAGAAACATTGTTTTTAAATAATAGATTTTATAAGAGACTACTTAATAATTCAAGAGCAGATTTTTATCATGGAAAGGCAGTGTTGAAATGGATAAGATATTGGACTGGAGATGCTGCTTGTATTTCTAACTCTGCCACTGACTTGCTGTGTGATCTTGAGCAAGTCACTTCAGCTTCTGGTGTGTCAGTCTCCTCATCTGTGACATGGGGATAGTGCTACTTACCTTGTTTTGTCAAACCCCTTGAGATACATGGATGAAAAGTGATATATAAGAGCTAAGTCGTTATAATAATATTACAGTGCTTTTCACCAATAGATCTCAATGCACTTCACAATCTGTAAGGTATTTATTCTCACAGCACCTCTGTGAGTAGAAAAATGCTACTATCCCCATTGTACAGATGCGGAGTTGAGGCACAGAAACTTGCTCAAACTGTCACAGGAAGTCTGTAGCAGAGTAGGGAACTGAACCTGGATTTCCCAAATCCTAGGCTAGTGTCATAAACACTGGATAATCCTTTCTCCCCATTATAATTAGCAAATGAAACATGCCACTCCTTTCCATACAGGATTGAACAGTTATTTGGCTCTAGCACTTTCTGAGTCTAGAACTTTCTTCTAAGCTGCACCTATATATACATAGTATTTTCTATGGTCCTTATCCTCCCTTTATTGAAGTCAGTGATAAAATTCTCATTAATTTCCATGGAATTCCAAGGAGCAGAGCTTAGGTCCACTAGGAAGGACATGAACAGTCATCTGATCAAAATGATACTGTCTTGTTTAGTCACTCAAGAAAAAAATCTAGTGGGCTTCTAATGTGAGAAGACTTTAAGTTATCAGATCTTTTTACCATGGTCAATCCCTGAAAGACAACACAATTATCTGTTTTTTTATCCTACAGCAAAATTTGCTATCAATCTGATATTTGTTTAAATGTGAAAGGAATGAATGCTTCTCCTGGTATTCTGTTTGTTCAGGTTTGTGAGTCATTTCCCTTCACTTTATTTCTTCCCAAAATTACTTTTCATAAGCTCACACACACAAAATGCAGTCTGCTTCCACTCAGACATCCCTATTCATGTTCAAATATTTGTGCTTCTCCAGATACAATTTGCATGTATCACCTGCTGCAAGCCCTAGAAATTCAGAAGGCACTCTGATGAGAGCAGAAGCATCTTTGTGTAGGTTTTTGTTTCAGCAGCATCCTACAGTTAAATAGTACACACTGAGGAAATGGGGCATTAATACAATACTAGCCCAATTCCAGACTTGTTCAGATGATTTTCCACAAGCATAAAATTTCTTCATGAACTGTGAAAATTTGTATGCAATGACTCTTTGAACATAACCGAGTGTTCATTTCCAATAAGGACTTACCACATCACTGAGCACTTGGAAGAATCTTGATTAGGAAGAAATAAAGACAGGATAGCAGTTCTGTATTTGAAAACAGCTGCTACATCTTTTGTGTCCTCCTAAAATCAAACCAAAATACCGGAAATAATGTGCCTTTAAGGGTCATATCTTGCCAGGTTGTTGGCAGTATTCCTCAGATGGAATTGAAATTAATCTACCACATTTCAACTTCTGAAGAAATTGATGTTCAGAGGAAATTTTGAACCATATTATTTACCACACCCACATCATACAGTTTTTGCCAGCTGAATACCTGTGACCTAGTGGCTGGCTAGACTTTCAGAAACCATTTCAATTTTCAAAGATTTCCAGACACAATCAGATGTTACTAGTAAGTTGTTTGGTTCTATTCATAGCCTTATGAATAAGGTCGTAGTTAAGTAATTACTTTCTATTTGGCACCTAAACTGGGGAACTAAATTATTCTCATTGGTTGATCTAATGATCACAGAGTATTTCTGCCAGCCCAACATAACTAACATGCTGTACAGTATCCTTGTTGACAAGCATTCAGACGAAAAGAATATGCACACCTCTATAAATGAGCTGTTATCCTGAAGTCTGGATAACTGGAATTTTGGTCCTTATTCATAATGGCCAATTCACCAGGCAAGTTAAAAAGCTTCTATACAGAAAATATGAAGGAATCTTAACATAAGATGCACAGAGACTAGGATACAATATTGCCATACTTATTTTGTCTTTCAGCTTCTTTTTGTACGTATGTAATACACATTGAATTTTATTAATATCCCTATTATAGCTTTTATCAAAATAATAATAATAGGTGTTATCCCTTCATGCAACCAAATGTATAACAGTTTAGTCCAAACATATTAAGAGAAATATATGTGTAGTCCAAACATATTAAGAGAAAAACAGAGACATGACAACTATATTGGGTACAACTTTGGTGGTTTACAATACTAAATAAAACAGACACACTTTCCTCAGTTAACATTCACATTATTCATCTTTTAAGGGCTGTGCTTTTGTTATAATTGTTTGGCTGCATAACGTGCCTGTTCATGTAAAAGTCTCATGTTATTGCTAATAAAACATTACAACAGGTGACAACAAAATATAAGGCACAAGGTCTAAATGTTTAATTGTATATCTATTCATGTTTAAAATTTAATTAATATCCTTTAGAGGGGGTGAAAAAACCACTACCTGTCCTCAATAAACTCCACTACTCTGACCAGTCTCATTAATAAGGAAGATGCTTGACCCTACTACTTAAGCTATTTTAACTGTTATACGTGAAGAATACTCATTGATTTTTAACTCCAGTGCATGGCTTACTCATATCATAAGAAACTTGAACTCAAGTACATTGCTCTGGGGCATGATCTTGCTCATATTAAAGTCAACTGCAGTTTTGCTACTGACTTTACTAGGAGCAGGATTGGACTCCTGGTTGTAAACTTGTCTGCTGCAAAAGGAAATTACCCTAAACGAGCTCCTATTCTATTATACTGACTCATTATTTTAAACTGTCTGCAAGAGGATAAATTGGTACGGTATGCATACAGCTACAGTATTCAGACCACTACATTATTACAAGGAATATTGATTTCCTTAACATTGGTATTCATCATTCTTTGTTTGAGACTTGTGTGCTCACTGAAATTGAATTGATGTGATTGCATGTTTTTTGTATGTGTAAAAAATGTCATTTATCAAATAATTGCATTCTGCAGATTACTTTGAAGTCAAAATATCAATTGTGCCTTTCATTCTTTCTGCCTTGATTTCTATCCAGTTTGCTGTTTCTAAATATCATGTTGGCTAGGTAGTTAGTTAGCACTTCTGGAAAGTAGCCATATACTTCAATCTGGCTGCCTTTGACTTACTGCTCAGAATATCCCAAGGAGCATTACCGTTACCTCTCCAGGTCCCTGAACCTTATGCTAACAGTCACTTTAACTGACCGTCAATTCTTCTCCTATATCAACTATATATAAAATATGGATATTTTTCTTTTAGCCCTACAGAGATAGGGATTTTTTTCACACAGTTTAATGGCTAAAACTTGCTTCTTGTTTATCCTTTTATCTAGAGTGAATTCTGACTAGATCCTTTCAATAAAAATAGAAATCAAAGATGGGGGGATTGCAGCTAACACACAGAAGAGGAGAGAGACTAGCCTGCATAAAAATGTTAGGATATACTGGTAAAGTACAAATAAAATAGAACTTACTGTATATTGACACTGTCTAATAGCATAAAGCTTCCTAATACACATAAAGCAGTCTCTATGTATATATTGTAATATTCAAGGAAATTAACCAGGCATTGCAAGTTTTGTGTTTCAACTTTCAATAGTGTATTACAATATTTTTTATAACATAGTCTCAAAATCCTTCCCCTCCTCCCCCCCCCCCCACCATTCCTTCTTATTCCAGAAAAGAAAAGAAACCAAACCAAACCAGAAAAGGTAACAATCAAGGATCACTGCTGGTTTGAACAACTTCTTTTAAAGAAAAGTTTCCACTTTTTGCTGCCAGTAATTCCAAGGCTAAAGTAGGTTAATCCTCTTACCTTATTCACCAATGTAAAGTGAATCTAGCTTGGCTCAGGGCTGCACTGCTCAGTGCTGCTTCTCTGCCTGCTTTCCCTCTTGCTGCCTGTTACAGTATCTCCACTGCTGGATCTAACTGGGGCTCCCTCTCTCCCAGCGTCACTTTTAACTCAGGCAGGCAGGGAGCTGAAGCCAAAGGGACTCTCTATCTGATTGGTTTCCATTCAGTGCCCATGATTAATAAGAAACGTCCCTCACACAGAGAGATATTGCTGCTGATGGAGCTGCAGTGCTCAACATGAGAAGGTTTGGGGCTGGGGTGAGTGCAGGCTTTTCCAGGCATACAGTGATTTGCAAGTGAATGCAGTGGGAGGGTACTGAGAGGAGGGCTTTGTCAAGGACCCCTTTTTGATAGAATGAGCCTCACGGTTTGAAGTCTCAGTTAATCAGCCCAGTTTAATCTGTTTTCAATTTTAATAATAAAGGTGAAGGCATGTCTGTAACCTGTAAATCATCTGGAGAAAAGATTTACCTGCATTATCTATCGTGATTCAATGCCATTTGTGCACACGCAATCACTGAAGAATTTGATATTACCTGGTGCCAGTGCAGGGACAAAAGATTTGAAGTTGAAAGAAAGAGAAGGTGAAGAAGATCCCCCACCCACTCCCAAATTTACAGCATTAGATTCATTTACAGAGATTGGTAAATTATGGGGGTGTTATTGCATCTCAAAACGCACATAATGCCACATTATTGAGAATGTTTCACTTGTCATGGTTAACAGTTCTAGCACAATTACTGACATATAGTTCTGCCAGCTAAGGGTAATCAAATTTCCTGCTTCACAGTGCAGTCTGATTACCTACAGGGGACAGGAAGGAATCTCTGTTCCCCACTTCCTACCTCCCCCAGTGTATGACAGTACATGTTTAGCTAGATATGTTCTGATTGGTTTTCACCTACATCTGAAGCATCAGATAGTGGCCTCAATAGACCACAGCACTGATGAAAATATAAATATAAACCCCATACCTGCGTCCAATCTTTTTTCGACCTTATCGCTTGGGAAGCCTGTGGCTTCAGCCAGGGACAGCTGAGGTTATTTCACTCACTGTCATAAGTTATGGTGACCATAAACTTGTAATGACCTTGTAGAGCCTGTTACTCGTCAGGATCATTGATGCAGAATATGGTCCATCCATGCTGCAAATACACCCTTCAGTGGGCTTGCGGGGGTGGTGTAGGGCAACAGAGGAATATCCAAATGTCTATGTGGAGCACCACTGAAACAGCACAAAGGGCATATGTTCTTACTCTGGCTAATTTAGAAGTGTATTTCTGTTTCAGATGAAGAGATGCAAAAGTACCTCATATGTAGGGCTCTACCAAATTCACAGTCCATTTTGGTCAATTGCACGATAATAGGAATTTAAAAATTATAAATTTAATGTTTCACCTATTTAAATCTGAAATTGCAAAGTACCGTGATCGTAGTGGCTTGACCCAAAAGGGGCGTTGCAAGGTTATTTTAGAGGGGTCATGGTATTGCCATTCTTACTTCTGTGTTGCTGCTGGGCAGCTAGAGAGCAGCGGCGGCTGCTGGCTGGGAGCCCAGCTCTTGAAGGCAGAGCTGCCACCAGCAGCAGCACAGAAGGAAGGATGGCATGGCATGGTATTGCCACCCTTACTTCTGAACTGCTACTGGCGGGGTGCTGCCTTCAGAGCTGGGTGCCTGGCTAACAGCCCGCCACTCTCCAGTCACCTCTAAAATAACCTTTCAATGCTCATGCAACTCCCTTTTGGGTCAAGACCCCCAATTTGAGGAATGCTGGTCTCCCCCATGAAATCTGAATAGTATAGGGCAAAAACACAAAAAAGGTCTGTGTGTGTGTTCACGGTCTGTGACACATTTTTCGTGGCTGTAAATTTGGTAGTGCCCTACTTATATATAAGTAGTGACACCAGTTCATACGTCTGAAATACTATTAGGATTATTGGTTTGGATTTTCCAGGAAGAAAAAATCTGCTCATCACTGTAGAGAAAATTTACTAAAACAAAGAGCAGTGTTAAGATGACAATAAGAGGAGAAGCAGAATATTATACAGGGTGAATCTGATGACCTACAGGACTGGAGTAATAGAAATTAGATTAAATTTAATAGTCCAAACTGCAAGGTTATGCACTAAAGGACTAACAATAAGAATTTCTGCTGTAAGCTGGGGGCTCATTGGAATACAACAGAGTGGTACTCAGTTGTACAACTGAGAACCAGAAAGACCTGGGTGTATTAGCAGAACTCAGAATGACTGTGAGGCAACAGTGTGGTGCAGCTGTTTGAAATAAATAAATAAATAAATAAGGCAATGCAATCCTAGAACATATCAGGAGAGGTATTTCCTGTAGATATAAGGAAGTACTACTGTACAAGGCACTGGTAAGACCTCATTTGGAATACTGTATACAGTTCTGGTCACGTGTGTTCAGGAAAGATTCATTCAAACTGGATCAGGTGCAGAGAATGACTGCTAGGATGATCAGGACAATGGAGTGCCTACTTTATGAGAGGACAGTGGAAGAGCTTGGCTTATTTAGCCTAGCAAAATGAAGTCTATGAGAGAATATGGTTGCTCTCAATAAATATATCAGGGGGTAAACACCAGGGAAGGGGCTGCACTATTTAAGCTAAACGACAATATTGGCACAAGAACAAATGGATATAGACTGGCCATGAATACATTTAGGCTGGGAATAAGAAGGTTTCTAACCATAAGCGTAGTGGGGGCAAACAACCTAACTAGTCTTAAAATGGAACTTGTTAAGTCTATGAATGGGATTATATAATGGGGTTCGTATGATAGCAGGGGGCTGAAGTTGATGACCCAGGAGATCCCTTTAAGTCCTGTGTCTTATGTTCCTGTGTAGCTCAACCAGCCAAATTGAGTTCTTTAAAGAACAAAGAATAATTTACTTATGAATAAGTTCTTCCTTAATACCACCCACCCCTCATTGATTAAGAATCATAAAGCTTATCTTCACAGCAGGCTGTTTCTAATGACCCATTTCACTGTCAGAATCCCATTTGACATTCTTAAGGATCAGATCCAATACAAATCAAAATCAGTGACAGTCTTTCCACTAACTTCAATGGTAATTGGACTGGACCCTAAATTAACTAATTTCTACTCTTTGATACTATGCACACATACAACTCCATTGAAGTAAGTACCTGCATGTGTGTAACAGAAGTCAGATTTTGGCCCATTATTTTGAAAGCAAAGGTAAAAACAAAACAAAACAACAACAACAAAAAAAACCCAGAAACAATTAATGTATCTTGACTAAACATGTAGAAAACAAGAAAAGTTTTAATAAGCACTTTTATCTCATGCTGTGTCTGCTTTAATTAACAGTAGAAATACTGAAGAGTTAGGTGATGGGATTCTTGTCTTCACCAGTTACACAGAATTATGTGTTCAATCAATAGCAAAGCAGAACAGAACATCTTGGCCCCAGTTCGGGGCCATATGCCATCTGCTTTTGATGCTCCATGGCACAAGCAGCCTTAAGCCTGGTGGCTCTAGCATGTTTGAGATTTTCCCTGAATAGAAGGATGCTTGGAGGTGTAGAACCATCATATTGACTCCTGTGTGACCCCTGTACAGGTTGCCAACAGGGGCATGCCTGTCAAGGGTAGCCAGGGCTTCTTTTTGCCTCAGCATTCTTTATACCGTTTTGGGTATACTAACCTGTGCTAGGAGACTAGCCTCATGCAGAGAAACCCCAAGGGCATGTCCATACACTCCTCCCATTCAACTCCACAAAGTGCTCCTCAGCCCTACCTGAGGATCTAGCCCCTTGCCTAAAGATAGCCATAGCCCAACTCAATACCAGGCATGCAGTGCTCAGGTGGGGAAGGCTGGTTCTCCAATGATGCCATATTTAAGCTCTGAATAAAACAAACAACGCTGTTTATATTAGCCTGTTCCTTCTCATATATTTTTATTTTTCAAAACATAGTACAGTAAGTACTATAGGGAAAAATGCTATGCCTTCAAAATAGACATTTTCTAATACAAACATCATACTATGATGATACACATGCTAAAAAAGCTTTATAAAATATACCATAAAGGGGATAAGCATCAATCAGGAAGACAAGAAGGAAAAGGTCTTGGAGAGCTTCCATATTGGTATAAAAGAAGAGCAAGCAAGAGCAGAATCTATGTGAGCGCTATAACTTGTTGAAAGATACCCCAGGAGGCAGAAAAAATAGATTCCTCCTTGTCAGAGTAGTCAGCAGCAATAGATATGGGAAAGCTGTATGTGTACCAAAGGGTGCAGCAGGATTTGCTTTGATTTCAAGCCAGGCCGTATTTTACAGAAGTTGCTTTGTGAAGCCTTTCTGGAATCAAGCCTTTTTTCTTCTTTTTAAACAGAAAGCATACTGAGCTTTGTTTGTTGGAGTCCATAGCAAAAACTCATAATAAGTACAGTCCTGTGAGGCTCTGAGTGCCTCCTGACTTCAGTGGGAGCGGGGAGCACAAAGCACCGTGCAGAATCAGGCTGTCTGCTATGTTAAATAGGTTTGTGCTCAATAATTTTTTACTCCTAATTTATTAGTCTCTTGGTGTGTTATTTATATTTACTTGCTTAGGCAAATCTAAATTCAAATCAATGCACCAATTTTACATTTTCTACCAACATGCAGGATACCAGAATAGCCCTATCACATTGTTTCATTTTAATCTCATCAGCAGAGAAGCTCTTGGGCATTTCAGCTACAAAGAGACCACATCCCTTTGGGATTTGCCATGATCCCATGGGCAGCGAGGTAAGATAAGGTATGGCAAGGTATGGTATGATCCCAATGGAAACAAGTCTAAGGGGAAAACAGTTCAAGAGAGTTGGCAATTTTTCAGAGAGACATTATTAAGGCCACAAAAGCAAAATATCCCACTGCATAGGAAAGGTAGGAAGTAAGGCAGGAGACCACACTGGCTTAAACAGGAGATCTTCAATGATCCGAAACTCAAAAAAATGCCCTACAATAAAATGGAAAGTAGGTCAAATTACAAAGGATGAATATAAATGAATAACACAAGTATGTTGGGACAAAATTACAAAGACAAGGCACGAAACCAAATTAAACTAGCTAGAAACATAAAGGATGACAAAAAAAAAACCCATGCTACAAGTATATTAGAAGCAAGAGGAAGACCAAACCAGGGTTAGCCTGTTACTCAATGAGGGGGGAGGGGGAACAATACCTGGAAATGGCAGAAGTGCTAAATGCTTTTTTATTTCAGTTTTCACCAAAAAAAGTTAGTTCTGATTGAACATCTAACATAGTGAATGCCAGTGAAAATGAGGTAGGATCAGAGGCTAAAATAGGGAAAGAACAAGTTAAAAATTAGATAGACAAGATAGATGTCTTCAAGTCATCAGGACCTTATGAAATACATCCAAGAATACTCAAGAAGCTGACTGAGGAGACAGCTGAGCCATTAGCAATTATCTTCAAAAAGTCATGGAAGGTGACAGAGATTCCAGAGGACTGGAAAAGGGCAAATATAGTGCTAATATATAAAAAGGGAATTAAGGACAACCTGGGAATTACAGACCAGCCAGCTTAACTTCAATACCCGGCAAGATAATGGGGCAAATAATTAAGCAATCAATTTGCAAACACCTAGGAGATAATTAGGAGACAAGTAACAGTCAGCATGGATTTGTCAAAAACAAATCATGTCAAACCAATCTAGTAGCTTTCTTTGACCCAGCCTTGCAGATAGGTAGAAGCTGTAGATGTGGTATATCTTGACTTTAGTAAAGTTTTTGATACTGTCTCGCTTGACCTTCTCATAAACAAACTAGGGAAATACAACCTAGATTGAGCTACTATAAGGTGCGTGCATAACCTGTTGGAAAACTGTTCCCAGAGAATAGTTATCAGTGGTTCAGTCAAGCGGGAAGGGCATAACAAGTGGGGTTCCACAGGGATCAGTTCTCGGTCCAGTTCTCATCAATATCTTCATAAATGATTTCAGTAATGGCATAGAGAGTACACTTATAATGTTTGAGGATGATACCAAGCTCGGAAGGGTAGCAAGTATTTTGGAGGACAGGATTGAAATTCAAAATGATCTGGACAAACTGGAGAAATGGTTTGAAGTAAATGGGATGAAATTCAATAAGGACAACTGTAAAGTATTCCATTTAGGAGGGAACAATCAGTTGCTCACATACAAAATGGGAAATGACTGCCTCAGAAGGAGTACTGCAGAAAGGGATCTTGGGGTCATAGTGGATCATAAGCTAAATATGAGTCAATAGTGTAACAGTGTGTTGCAAAAAAAGCCAGCATCATTCTAGGATGTATTAGCAGGAGTGTTGTAAGCAAGACATGAGAAGTAATTTTTCCACTCTGCTATGTGCTGGTTAGGCCTCAACTAGAGTATTGTCTCCAGTCCTGGGTGCCACATTTCAGGAAAGATGTGGACACATTTGAAGAAAGTCCAGAGAAGAACAACAAATATGATTAAAGGTCTAGAAAATATGATCTATGGGAGAAGATTGAAAAAGTTGGGTTTGTTTAGTCTGGAAAAGAGAAGACTGAGCAGGGACATAACAGTTTTCAATTAAATAAAGGATTATTAAAAGGAGGAGGGAAAAATACTTCTCCTTAACCTCTGGAGATAGGACAAAAATCAATGGGTTTAAATGGCAGCAAGGGCAGTTTAGGATGGACATTAGGAAAAAAAAACTTCCTAACTGTTAGGATAGTTAAACACTGGAATAAATTGCCTAAGGAAGTTGTGGAATCTCCATCACTGGAGATTTTTAAGAGCAGGTTAGACAAACATCTATCAGGGATAGTCTAGATAATACTTCATTCTGCCATGATTGCAGGGGACTGGACAAGATGACCTCTCTATGTCCCTTCCAGTCCTATGGTTCTATGACTATGAAATGAAAAATAATTAAGGGAAGCACCTATTTTAATCCATAGTTCATCTCAGTTGCCAGATCGCTCCTTCCTGTGTATAAAGCAACAGAGGAGCACAGTGGGACACATCATGGCCTTGAGACTCCACAGTATTTACTCTAGCTTCCTCTCTGGAATGTTGGATGGGATAACCCATGGGGAGGCAGTGTCCATGGTTCTGAATTCCCACAGTTATTCTGAGATCAGGTGGGAAAATCAGGCTGGTCATTGCTAGTAACATTTCCCCATATATAGGGTGAAGTTCATAAGCTTTTTAACAGGCTCAGTGTTAGTGATATTTTATAAGGTGTCTCTTAATGTTCCTCTAATAAAGGAAAAAATGCAGAAAAGTCTGAGAACGGAACAGTTAAGAAGCACATGAATAACAACCTTCTTCAGACTTGCAAGAGGAAAACTGATAATTTTTTTCCATTCAAGCACTGTACATTTTGACCAAAGTCCATAAAGCTCTGTGAAGCATAAAGAAACCAGATTGAGTTATCGCCATTAATTTAAAAATTGCATGTAAGCTCTTCCATATAGTCTTCTAGTTAATCATATCAAGAGAAAACAATTAGCTCTTCTCCTAGCTTTTCTCCAAGGCTTCTGGTCTCTTCCTGTCAAAGGCATTAAATGATTTATAAATTAAGGAGAACATGACTTCTCCCTCTCTAAGATTGACAGAACACTGCTAAATCAGACCCGACAAGCTCTTGATTTTGGCTAGCCCTCTGTGTGGTACTCAGGGGAGGGGGGGGCGAGGGGAGGGGCAAAAAAAAAGAGAAAATAAGAAACCAGCTGACCCCTTTGCACACCTATGCAAAAAGGAACCCCCATTCCAGTCTCAGAGTAGGAGTTACAGTACTAAAAGTGTCTACAAACTCCCCAAAGTAGCATGGTAGGATAGGGAGGAAGCAGCAGCAAGGTCAGATCATGGTAAGGATGATTATCTAATGTTAGAAAAGTACCATGCGACATTTACCAGCTTAAAACAAAACAAACATAAAATATAAACCAGACATGACATAATTTGCCACAGGACCAGTTGGTGTCAGGCTGGTAAGTTTACAACTTTAATATATTTGGATTATCAGAGGCACAGCAGTGACTGTAATTGCTAAGATTAAGTTCCAATTTCAATTACAACAGTTACCCCCCCATGTACACATACCTCTTTTGTTGCTCATAATTTTCTTGAGATAAACTAAATCTTCTGGGGCTAACATTTCCATCCTTGTTGTCAGCCCAGAGATAAATTATTTTGAGATAGTTGGCACACAACCAGTTGCCATTTTATTAGGTACATATGTGTGGAACAAAAAATCTTCCCATATGTTCCCATCAGAAACTGTATCTCTCAAAAGAAAAGGTTACAAATAGATTTTAAAAAGTATGATATGTAAGTAGGAGCCAATTTTCAACAAGCTCAGAAAAGCAGCTTTAAAGTTCCAACTATTTATAACAGACAATGGTGCAGAGTTTGAAGCAAACTAAACTCTAATAATGTCTATGATTTCACTATTATTTATAGTTCCAAAACATGGATGGGAATACAACATGTTGCATATAGCTGGTGTACTTTATTTATGCTATATCAGAAACAACATTGAATGATATGGCAAATATAAAGCTAAAAAGAGGAAGTTAATATAAAGGCATATGCATAAGTATGTAGAGTTCAGACTGAGGTTTTCTGTACCTTAACTCAGTATTTACGGACTTTCTGAGAGCTCAGTTTCATTAAAGCTGGATATAATTAGTGCAATTTCATTCCCCGACCTCAGACACCATCAGAAGAGAAAATTGTAAAGACACTTGCTCCTGCTATAGGGCTGAAACAACTTCATTAAAATGTTATTTGGCACGTACAACGTAGTTCATAAAATAACTTGATTTGGGGTTTCTGAATCCATTCTCTATT
Organism: Lepidochelys olivacea; assembly: GCF_965140295.1. Classification (NCBI taxonomy): domain Eukaryota; kingdom Metazoa; phylum Chordata; order Testudines; family Cheloniidae; genus Lepidochelys; species Lepidochelys olivacea. Next base: position 127,705,701 of record NC_140412.1, on the reverse strand, counting down.
CCAACAAGTCCCATTTTCCTCATGTTCAGGGCATAGTAGGGAAGGACTGCGTAGATACTCAGAAAAAGTCCTGGGCAGCCCAACACAGTATGTGAGATGGTCACTGCTTTCTCATGTAGACTGCTTTGCTCATTGGAAATAGTGGTTTGTATCCAAGGTAGGTGAACCGCAGTTTTGTGTATCTCAATACAGGATCAGGTCTCCCTGGGTATTATGCAACTATATTGACTATAGGACAGATTTACAAAAAAATATTTAGGACCCTAAAGATGCAGATACATTCCTAGTGGGATTTAGAAAAATGCCTGAACAGGTTAGGCACTTAATACCCATTGAAAGTCAATAGGAGTTAGTCACCTAACTAGTTTAGGCATCTTTTGTAAATTCCACTAGATGCCTATCTGTATCTTTAGGCTACTAAATACCTTTGAAAATCTAGTACAGGGTCCTAATGTTCAGGAATGGTTAAATCTGTTCAAATTTAACTGAATCTGAGAACTAGGTTTTACAGAGACAAGGTGGGTGACGTAATACCTTTTATTGGACCATCATCTGTTAGTGAGAGAGATGAGCTTTCGAGCTTACCTCACCCACTCTGTATCTCTGGGACCGACATGGCAACAACAACATTGCAAACATAAGGTTTTTGGAAGTTCAGAAAAAAAGGTTTAGAGATTCCGTTTGGATAAATATTTGAGTACACATACAAATCTTCATCTGCAATGACTTTATAGTCTTGATCTTGAAAGTCTTCCCTTGGTGTATGTCATGTGACAATGGTAAAGAATGGCAAAAAAAAAGTTTTTGTCTGATATCAAACAAACAAGGAACTTTATCAGACTAAAGTGACTTTATTATCCCTAACGCGACTTTGTCTCTGTTCTTATCTCTGTCTCTTATCTCGGGGCACACCCACTGGGCCTGACTATGCTGTGCTTTATACAAAGTACATATAAAATGCTATCAAATCAGATTAATAGCATCTTTGCTTGGGGGAAATAACTACACAAGATTCAACCTGGTGGGGAACCAGGCCCTCTGTCTAGTACCTGCGCAGTCCTCTTCGGTCTGGCTTCTGGCTGCTAAAGATGTAAAGAATCAATACAGATGTATAATCTTCCAAGTGCAGAAGGCTGTTTTGCTTCACTACTATTGCACGTGTCAGTAAGAAGATTAGTTAGATGAAGTCCTCCACCCTGCAGTGGTAGTATATGTTAAAACCACTGTTAACTCATTCCCATATCGAGCGTTGCCAACTCTGGTGATTTTATTATGAGTCTTGTGGCATTTGGTGTTTTTTTTTTAAGCCCCCACTCCTATGGTCAAATATTATGCAAAAATCTCATTTTTCACATTTTAAGTAAGTTCGTCGCCTTCATGGTTGTGAAGAAAAAGCTGGAAAATGTGACCCAAATGCACCCTAAAGTCTCAAAAATCAGAAGGGAAATTTAAAAAACCCTGAAAGTTTTACTATTTGTTTAAAATTTATCACGGTTTTTAAGCCAACCTCAGGATATTTTGGGCCCTGAATCCTGATGTTTGGGATTACTAGCATGTTTACTTGAAGGGTACAGAAGAAGTGTTGCTATTGATTTCACTGTCTGAAGTCAAAGATCCTTATGACTGAATTCTGCTACTAAGCATGAGTAACTTGGTGTTCATGTAGGATCACTGTCATTAATGTAGCTGGGGTAATCCTGTGCTCCAATTCTTTCCCATCACATCATTTTTTTTTACACTTTTGCAGTTCAGTGTCCCTGTTCTGCACCGGATCAGGCCCAGTGTAGGGCCCAATCCTCTCATCTTTACCCCAGACATCACTAATTGACTCTAATGGATGTTTTCCTTCACTAGGGATCAAGACATATGTAATTAATGTTTGGAACAATAGACATTTTGTAAGCAATTAATCTAACCCCAGCAGGATAATTTGAGAGGAGATTACCGTACTAGCACCTATTTAATGATGTCAGTCATCCTTTATGAATATCAGAATAGTGATTTTATAAATATAATATTGAACTCCAACATATTTGAGACCTGAATATTTTCCAGAAGGTTAATGGAAAATCCAGAACCATTGTAAGTCTGTGTGTAACCATGCACATATCAAGCTTCCTTAAAGCAAAGTTAATAAAACCACAAAATATTTACTAAAATGCAGTTAACAACTGTGGTAATATTCTGTCATCATGTAAGTGCTTTGGGAATTGGAAAGAAGAAGGAAAGAGATTTCAGAAGGGAGGACAATTTAGCAGAGGGGTAAAAATAAAGAGCTGAAGAAGAAAAGTGAGAGGAACATGTATTAGGCAATCTAAATCTGAGACCAGATCATCCTGGTCCCAGGCTGAGATACAGCAGTTTTGTGGTACATAACTTGCGTACAATATAGTGGAAGCAATATAAAATATATCAACAGATGCCAGATCCCAAGAGCTATTGAGCACACACAACTTTCAATGACTGTAATAGGAGCAGAGAGTTGTCTTGCATCTCATAGGAGAAGGGCCAGCTACAGTAGTGCAGTACACTGTTAGTGTGCTCCCAAAGATGGCTGACAGGGACAGCAAAACAACATGGTTGCTTAGCAGATAGAAAATCTACCCACAGGTTTGGATGATGCCAACCGTGAACTTTAACATGTTCCTGAATCGTCAGTGCTGACCTTTATTATGATTATTTATTTATACTGGGGTAGGACAGAGAGGCCTCCTCTGAACTGGGGCCATCTTGTGCTGGACACTCTAAAAACACAAAATAGAAGACAGTTCCCATCCCAATGAGCCTAAAGTTTAAATCCACAAGACAGACAAAAGGTGGGAGAGGAAACAGAGATGCAGAGAGATGAAATTATCTCCAAGGTTATCCAGGAGGTCAATGATGGAGCTAGGCAAAGAGACCAGGTCTAGGCTCCCAGCCTAGTTGCTCTATCCAATTGACTATGCTGCTGATCTGAGATCAACCATTGCAAGCTGTCAGCAGTTTAATTGTGGCCACATTGCCCCTGGCACTGGAAGAATGGAAGAATGAGAATTGATATGTGCCTTCTGTTCTCTCACACATCAGTCAGTACTCCAGCACTGTGCAGACTGCCAGTTTAATAGCAATCCTTTCACCAACAGTAGGATCCAATGGACACCTATACTTACATGCATGAATTTTCCCAAAATGACCACAGAGTTTAGAAAACCCTGTTTTGTTGCCTATGTCAACCATCCATGGAAGACCTCGGGAAATGCTACAATGTTGTCCTCCAGCATTGCTCTTCTCAGCCTTATATGCAGAGGCCAAATTACTTTGTTTCTTTATTGAGGCTGCTACAGCAATGATAATGCACCCCAGCTGTTTGAATTTTGAAGCACAATTAGGGAAATTGCAAATCACAGTGCCCACAGAGGGATGCTCAGACCCTAGTAGTTTCCCCATTTCTTGCCATTTCTATTTTTTTCTTCATTTTGTGCTGATTATTTATTATTATTTACATTACAATAGCACCCAGACACTCCCACTGAGATGAAGGTCCCATAGTCTTTAACAGTATAAAAATACATCGTAAGAAACAGTCCAAGCCCAAAGACACTGCAATCTAAATAAACAAGTCTGTAGTATTATTACTGAGCTAATCTGTTCTTCACATCCTTTGTAAAAGACATACAAATGCTTGGGAACAAAATAAAGAACAAAACCAAAAAAATTAGCTACATGTGCTGTAGCAGTAGGGTGAATTGAAACAAAAAAGCACCTTGCTCTACAGCTATGGGTAGCATATAAGAATAGGTGATAGCTAACCCAAAATAATGTGTTACAACAGTAAAGCCGTCAGCAGCAATTTTCCCCTCAATTTTTCCACATTTTGTCAGCAATTATTCTTATTATTCCACAGGTAATGGAACAACAATTTCTATCATTTGCTACCAGCCCATGCCATTTCTGGATATTAAGCCTATAATTTCTAATGCAAAAATATATTGTGGTCAATTCAGTTAAAGATATTAAGCCTTTAAATAAGGATTATTGTTCCTAAATGTTGAATGAGGTATTTTGTTACTATGCTTCAATAACAGTTTTATCCAGTCACTGCCAAGAAACCATCTTCACTATATGTATAAAAATTGTTGCATTGCCTCAGGCATAAACCTAGCAATTTAGTGCATGGGTTGTTAATACAGTGAATTCTTTTCAGTTCTCTCAAGCTAAGTCAAGCATAGAGCAGAGGTTGCTGTAGAAAAAAGAAGTCTTCAGGTTAGATTCCCTTGCAGCTTAGCATCTAGGAAACAAAGAATAACTTGTAGTAAGTATAGTGATTCCATTTGCACTACTATAGTCTACTAAAGGCTTGTCAGAATTTCCATTACAAGCCCTACTCTTGAGAGGTTTCACTTATAATTCAAAAGTAAAAAAGAAAATGTGTCCAGTAAAACTTGACTTGCAAGCAAGTTCTGAATCCAAAAGCAAAACAAATGTATATATGTGCTTTTTTGTATGTTTAACTTCTGAAATGTAACATTGCATTAATGTCTGTCTTTGAACCGAATACAATGCAATACAATACACAGATCCAATCATTAGCCCACTTTCACCCTGATTGTTTCTCATGAGTCTTCCTCTCTTATTGCTTTGTTCTCAGCCTCCTTCTTCTGCAAAATACAGGTGGGCCTTTAAGCGCTGCCCAAGCAGCTAGGCCAGAAGCACCAATTGCTAGCTTTTAGTGCGTCATTGGAGATTTTATTTACAAAAAACAGTTTGTGGGCAGCTAAAGAGGAGATCGTATGAATTAAAAGAATTTCCTGCATGGGCTGCAATGCATTGGACTCTGAAGGGTTTGTACTGTAATTGTGAAACCCGGTAAACTATAATTGTTGTGCAGAAGGATCACTCATATCTGGAATGATTTGATAATCATTTGTCTGGTAGATATATTCTCAGAATCCAGTCTGCGTAATAACTTTCCAAACAGAAACACTTTTTAAAGCCCTCCCACAATGTATCACAGCACTTGAATGCATTGGAGTCCTTTGGAGAAAAACAGTACTGCATAATTTAACTGTATCTTTTAATATTTTTGGTACACTGAGTACAGTCTATTATTCTCTTCATAAAAAATCTGTTGTGATTGTAGAATATACAAAATAATCTGAACAGTTTCTCACACTACCTCCTCCTCCTCTGTGGTACCCTGAACTCTCCCTTTGTCCACTCTCAGGCCAATGTAACATCGGCCAAATCCTTTAGTTGCTCTGTTAGCTCACCAAAGTCACCTCAGTTTTATCTAGATTGAATTTTAACCAAATGGCTTGCATCCATGTCCCCCCAGTCACATCTAGGTATTGGAGAGATGCTCATCTGCACTCTCAAGGCTGGAGAAGATGTCAACAGTGTCTTATCTGATCAATGAAGATCAAGTGAAGGGCTAAGTACATGCCAGGAGACAATCTATTGGTGGTTGTTATATTATCCAGGCAGCAAGTGTGCAGATACAGTTTTGGATGGGAAAACCAAGATGCTACCATAGGTAAATAAGGTGGAATCCTTATGAGCTCAGTTCAATATACACCACTAGCTGAGTTGGCCAGAGCAACACAGTTGTATCTTGTCTTGGATTACATCTGCTGAGTGTACCTAGGGTGATATCAGAGATCACAAAACCAGCAATGGAATACTATGGAGAGAGAACATCTTGGCTGAGTCCAGGATCTACAATCTGTGCTGACTGGGTAATAGTCTCTAAATCATAGGAAAACATGAGTTGGAATCTTTGATACCTGGGTATTACGGTTTCAGCTAATAAATAGTTCTCTCATCGCTGACTAGTATATGGGTAGCATTTTTTTCCCTGGACCCAAAAATTGGCCTCTGAAAAAATGAAACTGGTGTTAGCTCTCCCATCTTGTAAGAAAGGTCTGTGGCTGAACAGTCAGTAAAGAATTTGATTATATTTTCTGTGTCACTGATTTGCTTTGACCAATGGATTACCGTATTCTTAAACCAGATTGTCATTCATTAGCCTAATGAAAAATAATACATGTTTTTAATATTTTTCTTAAAATATATAATAGTAGCATGTGTAAAGGGAACATAAACCCTTGCAGTTCACTTTGTGTGAAGTTGCCTAAAGTTGTTTGTGGTGATAAATTCCAAATCAAGATCTCCTGAGAAATTCCTTTATGTGTCATGAGAAGCATGCAGATTTTGGCACATTACCATTCCACAGACATTAAATAACTACTTGATAAGTTAATTCAGCCCAGACAGTAAGCCAGCTTATCAAAGATAACTCTGACACACTTCCCCTTGTCACAAAAAAGAATCATAATCACCTATTTAAATGCATTGTTTTTTTAACTGACTTTTGTTGTATTTGGAGATTAAAATACACCAAGTGTATAGTGTGTCAACTGGTTACATCTTTGCACCTGTGTGTGTGATTTGGGGGGCAGGTTCATCTTGAGACCCTTTAAAAAGAGAACTGATTTTCAGAAACTACTGAGCATTCACTCTCAGGCACCAAAATCACCTGTCACTTTTGAAAATGTAGACCATATACTTGTATAAAATACACACACACACGCTCAATATTGCCAACCCCACATGCTCAAAAATTATGAGTTAGACTGAAAAAAATCATGATTGTCTTAAAAATCATGAGGTTTAAATAAAGATAATACATCACATAATTTTTACCTGCCTTATGATTTTTTTTCACCTTTAATGGGAAGCCACCTGCCCCCAATATCTGTGTGATCTTCTCAGATTCAAAAGTCAAACTTAAATACACACAGAAATGCAGGCCTTCCTCTTAACTACACAGAGGGCATTCCATTTACCCTGACCTATCCCCTAGAGTGTTGAGAACTGCTTTACTATCCCGTGTATCTCCCTCCCTTGCTAGACAGAACAGTTAACTGCCCCACTCACATTCCCTTGGAAATCTGATGAGCTCAAGTTTATGTAGCTTCATTCTCCCCCATTCTCCTGTCCTCTACTAGCCCACTATATTTTCTTCCGTGATATTTCCCTCCCTTTTGCCTCAGTCTCCTACCCAGCACATTCTCCCTCTCTTTTATTCCACAGCTCCATGTTATCTCCTAAGAGGTCACAATCCAAGAACAGACTTCACAATTTGGAAATAAAATATATTAGTAGATCATTGGCAATATTCAGCCATCTAGATGTAGACAGATGATATCAGCTGATATGCTTCTCTTGCTTTTCATGCTTTTATTTTTCTGCCTAGTTAGACTCATAGGAAGAAGACAAGTGGAGTGTTGATCATGCATTCATAACTGTACCTCAGTGGCTATGAGCTTTTCATCAGCCACCACACAAGCTCTCCACTCCTGTCAGCCCATCTCAGCTTCTTTTCCATGGGCTACATAACAGGACAGTGAGAGGTCTCATAGCTCCCCTCCAAAGGAATGGAAAATCTTATTGGATCTCCCAACTTCTACAAGTATCTAGGAGAGAAGCGCTGGCAAATGCTAACACCTTTCTGCTAGAATGGCCATAGGAAGACTTTCAACAGCATCCTGGCAAAGCAACAGGAATGACCAGTGAAAAATCAGAAATCAGAGGTCTCCTGCAACTCTCTGAAGGATTTAACTGAGACGCCTTGGATATAAATGTCCTCTAAACATCAGCTTATTCACCCAACCCCCAAAATGAGCCAGCTTATCCATGCTTAACTTGGAAATCTGATGAGTTCAAGTTTATGTAGCTTCAGACTGTAAATAAATTTTAAAAAAATCTTGCCTACTGTTTGAAGCATCAGCATGGAAGAAACAGGGTGGAATAAAATATTTTATAAAGTAGGATGGAAAAGAATCAGTGTTGGAACACAGCCCATTACTATATGTTTTTAATAAAAGTTATGTTTAAAATTAAAAATAGCTTGTGAATTTCACTTTGTAATAGTTGCACTTCTTATTCAAACCTACTGGTTATGGCAAAGTAATTACAAGCTTTTTCTGTACCATTGAAAGACTAGCCCATTTTCCTTTTTTTAATACTACTGTTGTCAATGTGTCATTATCATCACTTTCAAACTAACTACTTGTTCAAGGTAATATGAAAGTGCACTCTTCTCACACAGGAATATATTATAAATTATTAGCTCTTAATATGCAAAGCAGCATTTTAACACAGTATGAGCTTCAAAAGGAGAAATAATATATGCTAGTAAGAGAGACTGAAGAATGTTGTATGCAGTGAGACATCACATTGTTAGATCTCTCAGTGAAAAGTATTCAAGGCTTTTCTTTTCTTTTTATTTTTGTGTAAGTCTTTTTACTTGTGCCTTAACAAATCAGGTGGCATCCTTCACACAGAAGCTGGGGGAGCATCTGAAGATGCCGTGGTGTGATGTAGACTACATGCTTTAGCTTTCAGATAGAGCATATCTCTCAATGATGACAAGTCAGTGTAAAGGCAATGAAATGAGTCAGAAGAAATACCATACTACAGGTACAACAAACAAAGTGAGGAGAAGGATGAAAGGAGAGGCAACTCTTTCACATAGCTATAGGTCAAAGAAAGTGGGTCATGAGTTTTGGGAAAATTTAATTTATTCATGAACCAGTGAAAACTTTATATTTGTTCACTAAGTTTTGACAAGGAAAATCAGCACTTCATTCCAGGCATGCGTATGCTGCAATCATGGAAAGGGTGTGATTGCAGATTGTATAGATGTACATGAGCTAGCTTTCATCTAGCTCCTTGGATATGATAGCAATGAAGCTGCACTTCAACACAGGCTGTAGGAGCCCACCTGGAGCTCGGTGGAATTACTCATGCAGTTAGCCCCCGCTGAATATTAGCTGCCACAGCTTAACTGTTGCCAGTTACCCAAGCTAGCTCGGATGTATCTACACGAGCTCCAATCACCCCCCATAGTTTCCATGTAACCATACGCTCTGCCCTCTATACAAAATAGTATGTTACCATCTAAGTAATAGCATTGATTTCAGTGTGACTACTCACAGAGAACTAATTTGCACCTTGTAGGCCCAGCCCTGGATTGTGGGTGATGTGGAAATGCAATGACCCAAGAGGAGCACAGGGAACATTCTCCCACAGAAAACTGAATGAGCTTCAAACTCTTTGGTGTATAGAGAAACATGTCCACTACAGTACACCACAGACCATGCACCACAACCTTAGCCTCCTACTGCATTTCATGCTGAACCTAACTACCCTTTCCTGATGCAACCAGCTATTACAGCAGTCATCCATGACTACTAGCCCTGGGGGAAAATAATCTGGTAAAGGGCAAAGGGGGATAGAGTTAAGATTGCATTGTGTCTTTGGTGAATGGCAGTTGTGGTAATGGGAAGGTATATCCCTTTGGCTAGAGAAGAGGAAGGTATGAAATGTTATGTGATTTATTTCCTTGCTTTTGTGGGTTTGTCAGGTATGTTGTAGGGGTAGTAACTCTAAATGCTTCAGAACAAAATTTTATGTGTATTAATTATATATGTCTTTGTGTGCAAATGCATAATAGGCACACTAGTTCCTATTGTTTTAATGCTACAAACATTTCCATTTGAAAAGGTCATTTTTTAGCTGTTTATAACTTTTAATGTCTTGCTTTTAGGCTGAACATTGGTAGGTTTGTTCTCAGCCAATAAGTATACTTAGAGAGTTATGTATATTTGAAGCTTTGCTGATTCTAGTCAAAAGCACTAGAATAAAATAAACAAACAACAAACAACAAAACTTCTCTTTGCTCAAAAAATACATTTTTGTAAATTGTGTTTTTTGCTCTTATTTAAAAGTAGAGATGGTCAGAAACTGTGTTCTGTGGAACATTTCAAAGAAAAACCAAAAAAAATGTTTTCATTGAAAAAAACAAAAATGGTCTCTTTTTTTTGGCTCTGAATTTTTTTGGTTTTCAGTGTTTTGTTTTAAAAAAAAAAGCAAAATAAAAAAAATGCTCTAGGAAAGCAGAATTTTTCCATTAAAATTTCAGTTGTCTCATTACCCCAATTTTCCATTGAAAAATAAAAAGGCAGAGTGGGGAAACTTTTTAATTTTTTTTATTTTATTTTAAACCCTAATTTACTCTTGCTTTTGCTTTTACCGTATCCTTACCCACATAGTGATGTGTACTAGGTCAACTATAACAGGGTTCAAAAAAGAACTAGATAAATTTATGGAGGATAGGTCCATCAATGGCTATGAGCCAGGATGGACAGGGATGTTGTCCCTAGCCTCTGTTTGCCAGAAGCTGGGAATGAGTGACAGGGGATGTATCACTTGATGATTATCTGTTCTGTTCATTCCCTTTGGGGCACCTGGCATTGGCCACTGTCGAAAGACAGGACACTGGGATAAATGGACCTTTGGCCTGTAATGGCCGTTCTTATGTACTCTCAATCTTAACTCCATTTTAACATAGTTTTTGACTGTGAATTATATATTACTGCAGGAGATATCCATGATGCTAGTAGTATTCGTATTACAAGTTTTTATCTGGAGAGAACTCTTTTTTGTGAATAATTGACTCTTTCCTACGGGGATTTCCTCAAGGGTCAGTTTTCCTGTGAGACCAATAGATTTTACTGTTAAGAAGTTAAAGGCACCAGAGAAGCCCTGCCAATGAAATATGACTGGATTGATTTATAAGATTAGAAACCAGGGAAAGAGGAGAGAAGACTACTGATTTTGATATGGACCTAACTGTGTAAAATTAACTTGTAGGCCTCAATCTTGCAACTACTTATTCACATTCTCAATGTTACAAACAGAGGTAGTTCCTGTGACTTCAATGAGACTACTCCCTTGTGTGTAGTGGTATAAGTGCTTGTCAGATTGGGGCCCTCCGTCTTTAATTTCTGGAGGGGGAAAAAGAATACCACGTGAAAGAACGACACTCATATTTCTATAATTAAAGGGGTGTCTTGTCAGTATTGAAGTTCATTAACAAGAGCTATTTGGAGACATTTGAACAACATTCACATAGACTATATCCTATGTTAAACAGTTCTAGCATCTGTAACAAGACTGTGCCCACTCTCAGTTTTTGCTGACATTAACAGTTACATCTCCACTCCAATAATCTCAGGAATTGTATCAGAGCATGTTCATTCAACAGAGCTAATCCCTGAAGCCAATGTGTGATTTTTCACTGAAAATGCGAATCTAAAGAAATAAAATGTCTGGGGGCAGCAAAATGAATTTGACACAAGTCCAAATGGCATCTGTATGATTACATTTCTTAAGAAAAGTAAGGTTGCACAAGCTACCAGACTTTTTGCCTTCAGTGCCTCATTGAAAGTAAAATCCTCACTTTTTCTGCAGCTAGGGATATCTGCCTAAACACCTGCCTTAGTGTTTTTGAATAAAATACACAATATGGTTTTGCCAAGCACTGGGACGTTAGGAATGTGGCACTGAATATAACACATTCCATTTATTGAAAGAAGGAATTTAAAATGTCAGTTTACTCAGTCAGGTGAGAGTAATCCTATCCTAGAAAGTAATTAAGAGGGTTTACAGCTATTAGTTGTCTCAGGTCAGGGTGATTAAAGGAAGAATCCCATTTATTTAAATCAGTATGGGATGTTATTAATATCAGTACACCTGGGGTTTAGGACTTCACTGTCATACAATAAAGTGATTTTAGAATAATACTTTTCTATCTCAAATTATTTTGAATTATACTATAATATCTTTTACATGCATAAATATTGATGGTGCATTTTTCTGGCTTTCATTCCCTTTTGCTCACATCCCCATCCCAGGACTCAACAATTTTTCTTTCAGGAAGATAGCTACAAGAATTAAATACTTGAAGCTGTATTATCACTCCTTCAGCCTCTGATCCTCCTGCTGAAATGATGCCAGGTTCCTGAGGAGAGCAGGGGAGAACTCTGCTTGCTTGCTTCAGCACCACTGATTGGGTGGTAAATAGGTAAAGCAACCAATCAGTGTGGGGGTGTTTCCCCCAGGCAGGGCTGAAATGTGCACCCCTCAACATGTTTGTCATGGCTGTGAATTTGGTAGGGCCCTAGTTATTTCACTGTAAGCACTAGTTAGTAGGCTCTGTTTCCTCCCCACTTCCTAGGCTACAGATCTGCCTCTTTGGCGGTGAAGATGCAGAGGAAACTAAGCAAGAAGAATCTCACAGTTTTTCCAACTGACTCATTCCCCTCCCCCTTGTTTTTTTTTTTTTCAATGAGAGGGAAACATTTGGCCCTGAGGCATTTAATGAATAAGATAAGAAACCCAAAGAAGTAAATATCCTATCCTGAAATATTTCCACAATTTGTGGGTTAATTGTTGTATATGACCACAGGCACCTTCACTTTAAATTCACTCTGAGTATTTTTGGTAGGCTTTTCTGAATCTGCTCTTCATTAGCTTGTCAGAAATCCTTAATATCTTGCTGTGCAATGCAAGCTAAGCAACTAAGGAGGGTTCAACCCAAGTTAATATTGTACATATTTGGTTACAAAAGGCTGGGCTCTTTGATCTCTATAGTTCTGGGCAAAAGGAGACAAGGCAGGAAAATAGCTCATGTCAGGAAGAAACCTGAAGTGAGATATCTAGTTGTGGTGCCATTGGCTGTGTCTGTTATCTGCTGGCAGGGACAGTGTCAGAAAAGGTTTTGGCCTTCAGTTTGGGTTGGTCAATGATTCCGATATCATCAGTTTTCCATGTTTTGATAAATGATGACAATTTCAATTTTGAATGTATAATTGAGACGTGGCTTGATGTTGCTAGAGGATTTGATTTAGGGGCAGTTGGTTTCAGGTGGAGTTTGGTTCAACGTCTGCCAAAGGGGGATTGGTTGAGATAAAAATCTGTATAGATGATTTTTTTCTAATTCAGTTCAGGATTCCATAGCCATGTTATATCATAGGGTTTATCTGCTAGAACTGGTCAGGAAAAAAATTCCCCTAAAAATGATGAACATTTTTCATTTTCATATAAATTCTTCAGGTTTTTGTTGAGAAGCTGAACTCCCTCAATCTCCTCCCCTCCCCCTCTGTTTTGGTTTTTAGTTGCTGAACCAAACCATTTTCAGTTTTCTACTTCTTGCAAAAATTTCCATTTCATTGAAAAATAATAATAAAAAAAAAAGTTTAGACAATAACTTTTCATCCAGATCTACTGGGAACACTTTGAATCTGATGTTTGGAATGCACTTTCCCCAAGTCCTGGACCCATCATTGGTTTGAGGTTAAGTGTCAGTAAGGCACATGTCTTGATAGTCTGCCCTCAGAGGCTAAAGGAATATGAAGGTGTCCCAAGAGCTCTGAAGGAGAATCATTCACTGTCAACAGTTTAGTAGGATTTTATAATGATCTTTCCATATTGATCAACAATTGATTGATTAACTACATTCCTCTTCCTTACTTTTGACCACCCAGGTTTACTAATTGCCTGCAACAGATGCATGAGAGATGGTGGTCCCAGCAGCAGGTCTTAGGTTTAGGCTGATCGGTTGCATCCAAGATATATATATTTCGTTCTTATGGAATGGCTGTGTGAGATGCATATAAGTCTATCTGAGCATATGTTTTGGGAAGGAAGAAGTGACTGTGGTGTGTTTTTGTTGAATTTGAATGATGGGGAGATGTTTGTTCATTACATGTTTTGCTGTCTTGGGGTTGATAAAGTGGATGCACTGAAAAAGTTCCACTAGTCTGAAAGTTTTCAACACTTCTAATGGAATTCTCCACTATTACAAGTGGGAAATATCTCTGGAACCAGTAGAATCTCTCATACGAGTGGACCTTTTTATATGCATGAACGTGTGTGGAGTAGGAAATGTGCTGCTATGAGTTTTGTGGTAATTTTGTAAATTGTTTTTCTGAAATGACAGCAATGGCATCTGGGACTCTGGATAGTTGTTATTTTATTTATTTGGTTTAAATAAAATAAAAAAAAATAATTATATCCATAAAACTCACTAATGGTTCTCTGCCACCAGTCAGCTCTCTGGGTCTAGCCTGCAAAGATACCTCAGGCCTCCAAAGCTAAAGAGTATAAATTGCACCTTGTTCCAAGACATTAATTCCCTTTTGAAGTAACTGCATAATTCTGACTTCAGCATTCTATTAACACCCAAGTAAGGATAGACTCATAGATTCTGTCCCATATGTTGATTGCCACATCGAACTTACGGCAATGAAGGTAAAAGGACAGGCTAAGTAGAAAGAAGAACATTAGAACTGGGTGAAAATTGGAATCTCCAATGTGTCAATATTTGTTTTCATGTGAATTAAGGATGAAAAGCTGAGCTAGCACATATTTTTATAGAGCAAATGTTCTGAAAAAAATGACGAAACATTTTGTCTTGGCATTTTCAATTGAAATGAAACATTTCAATATTCCCAAATCAAAACGTTAAGTTTCAGTGTGTTTTCATAGAGTCTAACACTAAATTGAGATCATCTCGCCTGACATCCAGTACAGCACAAGGCATAGAACCAAATCTGAAACAGTCAGTTCAATATTAAACTGCTTTCTCTTTGGTAACACATTGCTTCTTGGGAATTGTAGTTCGAGTGCCTGATGCTCCTATTCACCTCTATAAGCAGGAATCCGAGGCCAGACCACATTTCCCATTGTGCAGCATGCAGCTCAGTCCGAGAAGATCCTCAATTGCATCATGAATGATGTAGTCTGGCCAGGGAGCCTTGCCCATAGGTCAGAATGGGACATAAGGTGGCTGAACTACAGACCCCATCAGGCAACACAGCACCATTGGAATATGCGGTATAATGTTGAATTGACTTGAGGCAAAATATTTCAGGTCAATTCAACAAAGGGGAATATTTCAATTAAGGTCAAATGAACCTGAAACAAAATATTTTTTCAACTTCCTTTCCAAAAAATCTAATTTCAGCACAATTGAAACTTTCCAAAATAAAATTATGATTTTACTGAAACTGCATTTTCCTTCAAAAAATCATTTTGATTTTTAACCAGCTCTAATGAACATACCTTTGACTGAATGTGGCCCTCAAGTCTGGGAAATACAAGAGAGTCTTACCTGCCCTTTGCCAAGATGTTTTTTTTTTCTTTTAATTAAAAAGTATTCAATGCAACCTCAGGAGAGTGGGACCGATTCTCTGTTGTCCTGCATCTTCTGTAGTCCTTTACACCTGTGCAACATAAGTGCAGAATAGGTTTAAAACAGTCCCATTCTAATTTGATAGATTTTTCTATCCATTTTACACAGGTGGTAAATGACTATACGAATGGCAGGGCAACAGGGAATCAGGATTAATGAGTTTACTTAAATCTTGGAAAATATGCAATATATCATTTTGGAACAAAAGTTTCTTTTTTATATTTCACGTTGTTATAAACTCTTTCAGTGACAGAGTTTTTAAAAAAGTATATAGTGGTTATATCTCAGAATAATTATTTCCTTTGAGATTCCTGCAGGCCTTCTAGCTTCTGGGAGTCCTTGTCATAATGCTATAGATGTTATATTTTTGTCTCGCTACAGCTGCATTAAATCCACAGATTTTTTGTATATATTACTAACAAAATACATAGAAATAGATTCTGAGCTGCATCCAAACTGGGTGGGAGGCAAACTTAGCCATAGGCCAAATGTGTCGTCCTCAAATTCTGGGATCTACCAGTGTTTTCCTTATGTAAGTTAGAGTAGTCAAAGGGCTGCCCTGACTTGCGCCTTTTTACCCACAATCCCAAAAAATCATTCTGATAGACAGGAATAACTACAGAACTAAGTACTTGCTCCTTGCATACACCGCACACAGACTCCTTTTCCACAGGGAAAATTCTGGCTTTCGAAATTGACAGTAAAACCGATTGAAAATTTTCCACTGAAATGTTTTTTGGGTATTTTTGATGGAACAGGAGGGTTTTATTTTTATTTTTGCATGGTGTTTAAATGAAAATGTTTGTGGAGAATAGTTTTTCATTTTTGGTCACCCATTTCTCTCCCTTTTCCCCTGTTTCTGTCCTCTCTCCCTGTTTCCCCACTGGAAAAGGGGCGGGGGAGGAAATAAGGGAGTGGAAAGGGGA
The DNA here is from genome assembly GCF_965140295.1 of Lepidochelys olivacea. NCBI lineage: Eukaryota > Metazoa > Chordata > Testudines > Cheloniidae > Lepidochelys > Lepidochelys olivacea. The sequence continues at coordinate 127,689,696 of NC_140412.1, read as the reverse complement.
AAAATAGATGTCTGAACACTAATTTTTTGTTTTGTTTTTTATTTTAAGAACAATCATGGGAAATGTGAAAATATACAAAAACTTTTCAAAATTTTCCTTGAAGAACAAGTGGTGATTTTTAACAAGCTCTACTAGACAGAGCAAGGGGCAAGAATCTGGCACATTGTCTTTACTTTCTCTTAGGGCTTGATTCAAATCCCTTGAACTCAAAGGCAATGTTTCCATTGACTTATGACAGCTGAATTAAGCTTTAGCTGAGAGGCCTAATACTTGCAGAATTTCACTATACTTGGACTCTGTTCTCCAGTCTTTTAATCTTATTTTCATTCATTTTCATTCTGCATCAGTGCCACCGTGGGAAGTGACCCTGTAAGCACTCACAAGCCAAAGGGGTCAATATTTGCATGGTAGTCTTGGGTCTTCAGAGGAACACTTTGGAAGTCACATTAGTGATTTAGTAAGCAATTCTGCCAACCTCAAACTTTCAAAAATCATGAGTCACATACCAAAATATCATGAGATTTTAAAACAAATTATAATGTGGATTTCTTTGTTGGCCTTTTGGTTTTTGACCATTTAGAATGCACTTGGGTAACATATTTAAGCTTTTCTCTGCAACCATGAGGCTATAAACTTACTTTCTTTTTTAAGATGTGAGCTTAAAGCCTTACATAATCAGTTATCTCCAGGAGCTTGTGCTTTAAGTAAAACACCAAATATTATGAGATGAAATCATAAAAGTTGGTAATGCTGTACTGTAAGTGGTAGCACTTTTTCTTGTGTATCTGTACCTCATAAGGGTAAGGGTGTGGCCATGGTGAGCACCTCAAGGTAATGTGCTTGGTTTCCAAAACTGAGGTAATAACAAGTTATGGTTATTAGAGAACTCATATTAACCTGGTATAATGACCAAATTCTAGCTCAGGTAAATATATTTTGCCCCCTAAATTTAATTGGCTGTGCAATTGCTTTCTGGCCTAGCCCCTTGTGAAATGTTGCTGTGCTCTGCTGTGTGTGGCATCACCCCAGAGGTGACTACAAATTCAGTAATAGAATATTTTGGGATATTTCAGGATGAAAAGTAATACATACATGTAGGACATGATTTTGAAACACCTCGGGACATATTCACTTTTCGAACATACATATAGCCAAATCTTCCTCTTGATTCCTGGCTATTGCACAGGGCTGGAGAAAGCAGGGCTGCATGATCACTCCTAGTTATGGCTCTATGTACCCCAGACTGGGGGTGGCCTGCCAGGTACTAGTGGAGAGAGAAGCTGGTATCAGGAGCTGCAAGGCTCTGACTTTAGTGCAGTAGCAACAGTATACTGGTTCTACCTTGTTTCCTTCTACTCTTTTACTGCTGAAATAACGACTGGAGGGGTGCAAGGGGAAACTATTTGTTGGTTTTGCATTCATAAAGGCACTGGTAGAGGACGTGTGAGAGGCATTTCCTGGTAACAGTTGCAAGAGATATTACATTAGCTCACACGAGTAGGTAGAACTAGTCACATTTTTCTGATGGAACAGATTCTCAACAAAAAAAGTAATATTTTCAAAAATCAAAACATTCTGTGGGAATGTGTTGATTTCAATGCCTTTTTATTTATGGAAAAGTTGAAAAAATTGTTTTGACTTCTTCTACACTTTGTTTCAATAATGTTGAAATGTTCTCGTTTGATTTTATTATTTGGTGTCATTTAGTTTTGACTTTTATATTATATTAAAATATTAATTTGAGTAGGATATCTATATATATCTATATATCCATTCTATACTATAGAATGGAATGTTATTGAAACAAAAGATTTTGATATCACAAGAAAATGACAAATTTAAAACAAAATGGTTCTCAATAGAAATTTTTCATAATTTTCATTCAACAGGAAAGTTTGAAATTTCAGATTTTGTTCTGATCTGGACCAATTTATTTTGTTCTTGACATTTCAGAATTTCCTGTTGACTGGAAATTCCAGATTCTGACCAGATCTACAGGTAGGTCAATACCACAGCATAGTATCTGCTTGAATGAGAAACAGTTGACTCAGTTCCAGCCTCAGGGATGGCTGAAAATTTTAAAAATCAGAGCCAGGCTTAACACTGTGGGAATGCCTGCCACAACATCCCACAGTTCAAAAGATAAGGATTGCCTGTCCATCATTATCACACCACTCTGCATCCTCAGAATTTTGGGGAGCATTCATAAGACTTTTTGTGGAGGAGTGAGAGGGGGAATGTGATACAGCCCAAACTTAAGATTTATGTTATGATGCTATGTAAGCTTTTGTTCTAGAATATTTAAGTCTCTCTCCTCAAAGACCAGCGCTAGAAACTTACATTTTTAAATAAAAATACATGAAAGCTGAGATTCTCCTTCAAGGGGCACAAACTTTTTTTAATAGCCAACAGACCGCCTCTAGCTTGTCAGTGGCTGGATCACCTTGCACATATTGCTCCATCTGCAGCTTCCACCACCCTGCTGCAACAGAAGCACACTGCTTCTGCTGCTAATGGGGATCTTCCACATATAATTCCCCACAGTGCATACTTTAATTTCTTCCCAGTCTTACCTTCAGAAGTCTAGATGTCAGTGAGAACTCTTTCAATGTACCCTCCTAGCTATGTTCAAAAAGCACAGCTCCCTCTCTAAAAAAACAAATGGAAGCATGCTAATAGGTGAGGTAGAACCTTTTGACTTAGGCCTTTTCGTCTCAGGAGGTCCCTTTCCTTCCTGCTGGCATCAGTGATCAAAAGACCAGTGTCAGAGCATGAGAACCCCCTACTGTCATTCTTGGCACTGCAGTACTGAGATTTTATTGCTTTTCCTCTTCAGCTGCAATATTTTCTCATGTAGCACAAACTTGCCGCTGATTCAGTCGCTAATATCAGAATGACCTCAGATGAAACAAACATAAACCAAATGCTGAGGGCAATTTCAGCCACAATCACAGTAGCCATCCCACAACAAAGAGAGTTCAGCTTCTGTTTTCTTAAGGGCAGCAATAATGAAGTTCACTCAGGGGTTGCAAGATGTAGGAGCATTAAGAGAGAATGTGATCCTAGATCATTTACTGTATCTTCTTTCTCCCAATTTTTTCAAATGCAGGTGCCTAAATTGTACCCATAAAAATATGCATGCAACTGTAGATCTTTCATTTGCATATGCAAATCAGGAACTTATGCATGCAAACAGGAACAAAGACATGCAATCACATAGATTTTTATGCAAATATTTAGTTGTGTCACCTCCTGTCCAATCAGAATAGAGTGTGACTAGCGACTTCAAGAGGACCAGGATTTGGCCTTCTGCATGCAAATGGGAATGCTGCATGTACTTTTAAATTTAGCTGGTGTTATTTAGGTTCATACATAAGGAAACTGTGACATTGTTGTTGTTTAATTAATTAATCTGCATACTTTTATGATAGCAGATATGCTTCTTATCTGTTTCTGATACCGTTTCCTATCAGAAGTTTTGGTAAATTAAGTTTCAGTTTTAAGCGATTTTCTCTTCTTAGGGAACATTGTCTGTACTCCAGTGTTAAGTAGACTGAACATGATTCACTGAATTAGTAGAATATGCGCAAATGACGTCAATGAATGTTCATGAAGATCAAAATTTAAACAGGGAAAATTGTAGTCTGAGGACACATATTTAATTTATCTGGGTATAAAGTTTACCCAGGAATAAGTTAACATGAATTTAGGTCCAAAGGACATCATTGTTCAGGGGAAAGAACCACAATCAAAGTGACCATTAGCTCCTTCTTTAATATGCAGTATTTAAAGCAAAGGTCAAGATGTCTTACAATTCACATTTTATCTATGCATGTATTAAGGGGGGATTTGTCCTTTTTTATTTAATCAGTGTGTCTCAGAACACTTTAAACTAAATAGCAATTAGGACACAAATATTTTAAAATCTGCTTTTGAAAGCTTTCTAATGTAAGCAGGATGTAAATGAGCTCTCCCCTGACATCTACTGACACACTGGGGGAAAGGAAGTAAGGAGCAGACCGTATTTGCATAGATGACCCTACTCTGCTTAGGTGTTTGGCAGATAGATATGCTTTGCCAAAGTTATCAGTTTTATAATTCACTTTAATATTGAATGCAGGGGTAAGGAAATGTTGTTGTTATATGAGTAAAGGGCAGCAGAACTGTGCTTAGCATGCCCTGATTGAGGGGGTCATCATAAACTGAACTCACTTGCCAAGCACCTCCGGGGAGGCTAGCCCCAGCACTGCCCCTTCCGCCCAGACCCCCCCCCCCCCCGTCCAGAGCCCCAAGACCCCCTGCCCCTCCCTCCGTCAGAGGAGCCCTGAGTGTAGAGTTGCCAGGCGTCTGGTTGTCAACTGGAATGCCCAATCAAAAAGGAACCCTGGTGGCTCTGGTCAGCACCGCCGACTGGGCCATTAAAATTCCGGCTGATAGTGCTGTGAGGCTAAAGCAGGGTCGTCCCTACCTGTGCTGTCTCCACACTGTGCCCCGGAAGTGGCCAACAGGTTCAGCTAGTAAGCGGAGGAGGCAGAGGGCTCTGGGTGCTGCCTCCACCTCAAGCACTGGCTCTGTACTCCCATTGGCCAGAAACGGCAGAGGGAATTGTGGGAGGCCAGCTGGGCACAACGCAGAGACAGGACAGGCAGGGACCCTGCTGTAGCCCTGCTGCACCTCTGACCGGGACCCACCTGAGGTAAGCCCGCACTCTTACTCCCTGCCCCAGCCCTGAGCTGCCCCTCAAACCCGGAGACCCCTCCTGCACCCCAAGCTGCTCATCTCCAGCCTCACCACAGAGCCTGCATCCCCAACCAGAGCCCTCCCTCTCTCCTGCAGCCCCATCCCGCACTCCAAATCCCTCGGCCCCACCCCCCAGTCTGGAGACCCCTCCTGCACCCCAAATCCCTCGTCCCTGGCCCCACCCCAACCCCCTGTCTCAACCCACAGTTCCCTCCTGCACTCCAAATCCCTCCACCCGATCCCTGCAGTCTGAAGCCCCCTCTGGAACCCCAAACCCCTTATCCCCGGCCCCACCCCAGAACCCCCACCTCCAGTCGAGGCTCTCACCCCAGCCCAGTGAAAGTGAGTGAGAGTGCAGGAGAGGGAGCCACTAAGAGAGCGGAAATGTAGGCACTTAGGAGGTCAATGGGATTTAGAAGAATAAGTGCCTAAGTCATTTTGAAAGTGCGATTTAGCCTCCTAAAGACACTTGTGTCTATACTGCACAGTTAACCTGAGTGATCAGCACCCAAGTTAGCCTACCCCAGGTGCATGCATCCCTTCAGCAAGGTCCTAGCCGGGTTACTGTTGTCATACTAGACACACTGCTGTCCCTTCTCGGGATGTCTCTGAGTGTATCCTCCACAGGTATTAGGCCTTGGTCTTTACCTGTCCTGCAGCAGAATTCCACAATTCCCTCACTCTCAAACAAGAGTCTGGGTTACAGTCTCTAGGTACCAACTGTGACTAATTCAACTGAGTTTGGATCTGCAGGGAGATGGGACAGTGGGGGCTAGTGTCCCTGAAGTGGAAATATTGTGAGGCCTGATCTATGTTTCCACTCCTATAGTATTTCCTCTGTACCTGGAGAGGGTGTAAGATGGTATCCCAGGCCTCATTCCTCCTCTGGCCCAGCCCCTCAGAGCTCAGAGGCAGAAGTGGAGCCAGGTTTGGCAGGGAGTGGATGACTGACAAGAGCTGTGTCATTTCAGAGATGATGGGAGGGCTGTTTCTCCTTCAGAGAAGAAGACATTTGCAGTTCTGTAAAAGAATCAGCCAGAGCAGGGAGCTGGGCAAGTGGTGCTCTGGGCTTCAGGGGCAGGGGAGCAGGGACACTTGGTCAGCTCCCTGATCTGGCTGCTGCTGTGCATAATTCAGTATGTCTGCACTTCAGCTGGGAGAGACTCCCCCAGCCCAGGTAGAATAATGGAATCATAGGGCTGGAAGGTACCTCAAGGATCATCTACTCTAAGCCCCAAGATGCAGGATTTGTTGTGTTTTAACCATCCAAGACAGATGGCTATCCAGCCTCCTTTTGAAAACCTCCAGTGAAGGAGCTTCCACAACATCTCGAAGCAGTCTGTTCCATTGTCCTATTGGTTTACAGTTAGAAAGATTTTCCTGAGATTTAATCTAAATCCGCTATGCTGTAGTTTGAACTTGTTACCTCTTGTTCTGCCCTCTGTGACAAGAGAAAACAACTTTTCTCCATCTTTTTTTTTTAATGGCTGCCTTTCAATATGTGAAGGCCTCTATCATGTAGCCCCTCAGTCTCCTCTTTCCCAAACTAAACATACCCAGTTCCTCCAGCCTTTGTTCAGATGGCTTGCATTCCATCCCTTTGGTCACTCTGGTCATTCACCTCTGGATCCTTTATAGTTTCTCTACTTCCTTTCTACACATTGGTGACCAAAATTGGATACAGTACTCCAGCTGAGGCCTAACCAGCACAGAGTAGAGTAGTACTATCCTCTCCCATGACTTGCATGATGTCAAAAATATAAAGGGAAGGGTAATCACCTTTCTGTATACAGTGCTATAAAATCCCTCCTGGCCAGAGGCAAAACCCTTTCACCTGTAAAGGGTTAAGAAGCTAAGGTAACCTCGCTGGCACCTGACCCAAAATGACCAATGAGGGGACAAGATACTTTCAGATCTGGAGGCTGGGGGACACAAAGGGTTTGCTTTGTCTGTGTGATGCTTTTGCCAGGAACAGATCAGGAATGCAGCTTTGCAACTCCTGTAAAGTTAGTAAGTAATCTAGCTAGAAAATGTGTTCCATTTTCTTTTGTTTAATGGCTTGTAAAATAAGCTGTGCTGGAGGGAATGTGTATTCCTGTTTTTGTGTCTTTTTGTAATTTAAAGTTTTGCCTAGAGGGATTCTCTATGTTTTGAATCTGATTACCCTGTAAGGTATTTACCATCCTGATTTTACAGAGGTGATTCTTTTACCTTTTCTTTCATTAAAATTCTTCTTTTAAGAACCTGATTGATTTTTCATTGTTCTTAAGATCCAAGGGTTTTGGGTCTGTGTTCACCTGTACCAGTTGGTGAAGATTCTTATCAAGCCTTCCCCAGGAAAGCGGGTGTAGGACTTGGGAGGAGATATTTTGGGGGAAGACGTCTCCAAGTGGTCTCTTTCCCTGTTCTTTGTTTAAAACTCTTGGTGATGGCAGCATACTGTTCAAAGACAAGGCAAAGTTTGTACCTTGGGGAAGTTTTTAACCTAAGCTGGTAAGAATAAGCTTAGGGTGTCTTTCATGCAGGTCCCCGCATCTGTACCCTAGAGTTCAGAGTGGGGAAGGAACCTTGACACATGATATGCCTCTGTTAATGCAACCTAAAATTGCATTTGCTTTTTTTGCAACAGCATCACATTGCTGACTCATGTTGAGGTTGTGATACACCACAAATCCCAGATCCTTCTCAGCCGTGTTGCTGCCAAGCCAGTTATCCTCCAGTCTGTATTTGTGCATTTGGTTTTTCTTCCCAAAATGTAACATGTTACATTTGTCTTTCTTGAATTTCATTTTTTTTGTCCATAGCCCAGTTCCCCAATTAATCAAGATCCTTCTGAATTTTACCACTAACCTCTAAAGTGTTGGCATCCTCTCCCTACCTTTGTGTCATCTGCAGATTTGATCAGTATTCTCTCTATTCTTACATCCAGGTCATTAATAAGGATGTTAAACAACACTGGACCCAGAACTGATCTCTGTGGAACCCCATGTGAGACCCTCCTCCAATCTGTTATCATTCCTTTAACTGCAGTTGTTTAACCAATTATATATTCACTTAATGGTAGTTCCATCAAGCCCTCATTTCTCCAGCTTACATATCCAAATGTCATGTGGGATTTTGCCAAAAGTCTTGCTGAAGTCCAGATATATTATGTGCACTGCATTCTCCCTATCCACCAAACCATTCACCCTGACAAAGAAGGAAATCAAGCTGGTTTGGCATGATTTGTTCATGATTTGTTCTTGCTAGTGATTATCCCTTCATCCTCTGGGTATTTGAAAATTGAATATTGTATACATTGCTCTAGTAGCTTCCCAGGTATCGAAGTCAAGCAGACTGGTCTATAGTTCACCGGTTCCTCCTTTTTCAAGATGGGCACTAAGTTAGCCGTTCTCCAGTCTTTATGACATCTCCTGTCATCCATGAGTTTACCAGTATTATTGAGAGGGATGCTGAGATCCTTCAGCTAATTCCTTCAGTACACTCAGGTGAATAGCATCTTTTCCCACTCATTTGAATTAATTCAAATTGTCTAGAAGATCTCTAATGTGTTCTTTATTTATCCTGATCTGCATTCCTTCCCATGTATTATCTATAGTAACTTTGCTAATCATCTGGTCACATTATTTTTTGTGAAAAGACTGAAGCAGAGTAGACATTGAGCAGCTCTACCTTCCTATCATCTTCCGTTACCAGCTCGCCTTCTCTATTGAGCAGCAGACCTAAACTGTTCTTGATCTTTCTTTTTTGTCTGACATGTTGAAGAACCTCTTCTTGTTGTCTTTAATATTCCTTGTCAGATTCTACTTATTCTTTGCCTTGGTCTTTCTGATTTTAACCCTACACACTTGCACTATTCCAATGTGTACTTCCTTGGGGTCATGCCCCTCCTTCCATTTCCTGTAGTTTCCCTTTTGGCTTTTAGATAGCTAAATTCTTCTTCTGCAGCCACACTGGCCTTCTATGGCTCTTCTTGTCTTTCCTCTGTGTCGGAATAGCTAGTATTACATCTTTTTAGGAACTGCTAGCCCCCTTCAACTCCTTTTCTTCCTAATTGGTCTTTCCATGGGAACTTGGCTACTATTTCTCTGAGTTGGTGGAATCCACCTTTCTGAAGTCTAGTGTCCTTGTTTTGCTGTTCTCATGTCCTCCTTTCCATAAGATCTTGAATTGTATCAGTTCATGATCACTTCCTCCTAAGTTCCCAACCACCTTCACATTTGCAGCTAATTCATCCCCATTGGTCAATCAGATTCAAAATGGATGACCCCTTAATTCTTTCCTCAACTTTCTGAATCTGCAGAAAGAATTTGCAGGACATATTATGTTTTGTTGTAATAGTCTTCCAAAAGATATCAGAGAAGTTAAAATCTCCCATTAATACTAGCTCATGTGCATGAGCTAACCTCATTGTCTCATCCACTTCCTTTTCCTGGTTTGGTTGTGTATAGTAGACCCAACCATAACATATCTACCTGTCTTTTCCCTTTTTATTCTCACCCAGAGACATAGGGACAGGTGGAGAAAGCTGCAATCAGAGTAGGCTGATACGCCCCACTCGGAGACGGGAAATAAATCAGACCTTCCCAAACCTTCTGATTGCAGCTTTCTCCACCTGTCCCTATGTCTCACTTAGACTGTTAGTCTTTGTTAATGGACCACTTCACCTTGACTGGTCCCTTGAAATATGTATTAACTACTTATGCTAAAAGTGTCTGTTCTACCTTGCATTTAGTTGTGACACTGATTACATTTCACAGACCTGAAGGATTGCTCTCTGTAAGCTTGAAAGCTTGTCCCTCTCACCAACAGAAGTTGGTCCAATAAAAGATAATACCTCCCCACCTTTTGTCTCTAATATCCTGGGAGCAAGAAGCTACAACACTGAATACAGCCTTTTCACTGACACCTGGCCAGCATCTCAGACAACTGCCCCCTACCCTTCTTGCCAGTGGCACCTTTTTAAACTGTAATCTTGTGTCATTGGTTTATCTTTCCTGGATTCAACAACTATTTTACAGCCACTTTAAGTTTAACTATGCATTCCTTCAACTAGCAATACACAGCTGAACAGGGAAACTGAGTCACGAATAATATTAATTATGAATAATATGTATTTTCTCAGTTCATCACAACTATGTTGTCACTCTTTCTGCACTTGTCCATGTGGGTCTGTGGGCATATTCCATGAATCTTTGTGCTGAGACAGTCTATGATTCTTTCCTAGTCAACTGTGCCATTGCAGGAGAGCTTGTCTGTCCTCCTGGGGCAGGCAGGGGTATTCCACAAAGGGTACTGGAGGACTATCAGCACTCCAGTGCATCGTCTCTGTAAATGGAAGGGTTGTATACCCAGTTAAAGCAGATCCTGGGACTCTTACCTATACCCAATTTTTAATTTGTGCAGGGGCTTGCCAGGGTACCTGCACACATTATTACTAGAGATTTATTTCATTCCTTCTCCACCCAGTTCTGTAAAGTCTGGCCCTGCCCTGAGCCTTACTTGTCGAAGGGTCAAAAAAGAGGAGAAGCTGGCCTTTCTGCCTGCTACCCCTCCAAGCCCTGTTTGGCTAGCCAGCTGGCAGAATACCCTTCCTGTGCTCCTAACAATCCTCTGATTGGGGGATATGATGCCATTGGAGGAGGGAAGGTGCAGCCTGCAGGAGGGGCATTTGCTGCTGCAGGGAAACTGCAGACTGAGAGCCCAGGGAGCAGCATGTGTATATGGTCCCTATGAGCCTCCAGTGCATGTAAGATTAGGCCAAGACCCAAAGGGAATGTCTTAATCTGGACCTAGGGAGGTGAGGCTGTAGCTGATGGAAATAGAATTCCTTGCAGGCATCTTGAATGTATGCCATACTCCCACTGTGTGTGCTTTGCAATGACAGTAGGGTTCTTTACATGCAAATTAAGGGATTGAAAGAGAGGTGTGTGTTCAAGAGATTCCTGGATGAATGCCTGTCTCCACACAGGTTGTAACAATTTGAAACCACCTAGCAGAGAGGGAAGCCGCCTCACCACAGTCTCCATGCATACACACACACACACCTCAACAGTTCAATGTGTGTCTCTGTGTGTATGTGTTTCAGGCTACATTTCTCTGGAAAATTTCAGCCAAAACAGGTCAGCTGGTTCAAAGCACAAAGCTAGGAAAAAAAATTAGTTGTTTTGCCCATGTTAAAAATTCTGCTGATTTTTTTTTTTCGTTGGCAGCCCCACACTTTGGAGCAGAGACTTGTGATTTGGCAAGGGAATGCCCTTTGTGCCAGGGATGTGCCTCTTGCTGTTCCTATTAATATCTGCCCCAAATTGGCCAAGTTGTAAGCCTTTAAAAAATCACAGTTTGTACATGCTCCGTAAAGACTTGCTAGAGCTTTATAATTTAATACTTCAAAGATTCTGTCCACATTAAACATAGTCTAGTGCAGTATTCAGCAGGACTGTCCCTGCAATGACAATTCTTGGCTGCTGTTGGCCAACTAATAACATGAGACTCTCTCCGCTGTGCTCTCAATACCCCAATCCTGTTGCCCAGGTAGAGAGGAGGAGGAAGACACTTGAATCGAATGCAGAGGGGACAAGAGTTGGACCTGAGGAGCTGGGGGAAGCAGGGGGAGTAGATTGGGACAAGGAGCTTGGGGGAGTAAGGAGGGAGATGAGGATTGAAGGCTGGCAGGTGTCCAGTGGAAAATCAGTATGTGATAATGTAATTAAAGACTGTTTCATAATGGATACACACACGGGAGGTGAATTCAGTTTGCGTAGGAAACCTTCATTCTGGCATTTTCCCAACCTTTGAGTGCTTGGCTCTGAAATCTTAACAATGTTCTTCTAATACAGGGGTGGGTGTTTGGGAGTGTCTGTAAAATATATCAAGTTCTCAGTAATGAGTGTATGCAGGATCAGGCCCTTGGTCCAGAGTTCTCTGAGATGAGATGTCACTGCATTGTTTATGTTCAGGTCTCATTTTCAAGCTTTTTTTTTTTTTTGCATAACATTTGGAAACTTTGTTCATGTTTTTAAAAATGAAAGCTAGCATTCTGACTTGTCACATAATTCCAGGGTTTCGTCCCCTACGTACAGGCCTACAGTGTGGGAACACGAAGGAGGCAGGCAGTCCCTCAAGCAGCTCATGGGCAACTTATTGGCTGACATGGAACTATGGCCTGACCTATCAGAGGAAGTAATATAACCTTTTCAGACTGAAAGATGGCGCCCTGACACTGGGTTTTAGGGCAAAGGGCCAATAAAGAAAAAAATAGGGGATTGCCCTCTTTCCCTTGATGAAAATAAGTGGAAAAAATAAAATAACCTTTCAGTAAAGGAAGAAATTCTATGTAATTGAAACCACATTTTTATTATGGTATTTCTAGATTGGATGCTTTAAATTCATATGCAAATTAAATTAAGATTTAAATTAAGATTTATTTTACCATTGCTCCTGCACAAGGGGCAATGGTAAAATAAATATCTAGAAATACAATTAAGGCAAAATCAATAGAATATTAAAGGGGAAACTCTTCTGTATGAATTGGCAAATCTATTTGAGCTCATTGGGGAAAATATCCTTGAAAATGGACATAAATATAATAAATATTTGGTTATTGTTAGACTTTTTTAATGTTCTTTGTAGTGGCCTAGGCCCTGAATTTACAAGGCGCTCTCCACAAGTGGTGCACCATGCCCAAGGGGAACCACACTGAAGTTAAGAGGTCTATAGAGAGCAGTGATCCACCTGCATGAGGCTCATTGAGGGATCAGAGTCCAAGATAATCCAAGCCCTCAACTCTCTATAAACATCCCTCTATAGTTTTGGAGGACCATGCCGGGAGATTGCTTTCTCCACAGCATCATCCTTTGCTCTGCTGCTGGATTTTTGTGTGGGATATCTGCTTGGGAGATGATCAAGTCCTAAACTCCTTCAGTATTACCTCCCTCAGGGTAACATCCATGAAGGGTTCTAAGCAGCACCCATTGCTATGGGATGCTTCCTGACCCTGCAAATTGCAAAAGGCACATGATCAGCAGGACTGAAAGAGGGTGCACCTTCAGAAATCTGCATTCTTCTACGGACTCACCACATGGAGAGTGCCAGGAAAACTCAGCATGGGGGCAGCATGGAGATTTTGTCTCCTATTTGTCTCTTTCTTTACTTTTTTCCATGGGAGGGACAATCTAGGCAAGAGCCAGACAATGGCAATCTGGGACCTTAGGTGCACCATAGCATGAAGCCCTCTGACTTGGAGTGGTGATGTTGGTAGGGTGGCCACTCCCTTCCCAGACAGCACATGGCCCACTTTTCACCCCCCATCCCCAATGGCAGCAGGGACTTTCTCCACTTGTGAGCAGCAAGGACAGGAGTTCCCTTGTCTGCTTTCTCCAAAGAGGTGGGGAAGCCCCCAGTACTTGCCCCGCCAGCCAGATTGTATCTGTTTGGATGGTGAGTGGGCAGTCCCACTGTATTCTCACCTTCTTGCGTCACACTCAGTTCTGTGCTGGGGTGGACTCCGCAGGGCCCCCATGAGCAATGGGTGTTAAAACCCAGTAAGTTGCATGGAACAATTCCGAGCTCTTAGAGCTCTTGTTTCAGGCTTTCTGCAGACTCAGGTAGTCATCGCTGCATCAGTTACACTCAGATCATGGTTTCAAACTTTTCTTCAAGCTGTAATGGCTAGAAGTATACTCAGTATTTTAAGTGGAAACTGAGGCTATGTCTACACTTAGAGACAGAGGTGTGATTCTCTAGCTTGCATCGAGCTAGCATGCTAAAAATGGTACAGTAGAATGGGCCGTGGCATGTGGTAGCCGCCCTGAGTGCAAACCTTCCCAAACCCTGTGGGTGTGTACTCGAGGTGCCTAACCCATGCCGTCACTTGCCACGGCCAGTGCTACCATGACTACTCTATTATAGTGTGCTAGCTTGATCAGAGCTAGCACGAGTATGTTTACTCAAATTGAGAATCACAATCTCAGCTCCAAGAGTAGATGTAGTCTTAGACTCTAACATAAACACCTGATTCCAAGATTCAGGACCTTAGGCATGGACCTAGTTTTCCTGAGCTTTAATCCAGCTCTGAATCTAGACCAGAGTCAGGATAGCAGAAACCATATACAAAAGAACCCTTATTAATGATTGTATTTGTATGCTAGATCTTACCGGGCTGGCATTAGGGTAAATTTTGGAAATTTTATTTTTAAATCAATAGTTTTTAAATGGATTTAGTTTTGTTTCTAAAATTCAGATGTACTTTTAAAGTGATTGCTTAACTTTTAAACTATTACAACAAAATGTCCAGTGTCTACATTGTTTTTGCTCTGAATACTTTTGAAATAAACCATTACATTTTAAGGAGGCTCTGGATTTTAGGGGACATTCCCACCTCACCAAATGATTCTCATCAATTCCAATATGTTCTTTTTTTTACTTTTTTCCTGATGGTAAATCGTAATAATTAAAAAATAAAAGCAAACAAACCACTTCTATGACACCCTTTTACCAACTTAATCACTGACATTAAGTAGGTAAAGAATCATTATTTTTTCATTTGATATTCATTGTGTTAATATTACTCATAATGCATTATTTTGGCATTCATTTGAATGTAGCATGTAATTTCATAGGAATGAGTTTATCATTACTCTATTCCATTAGTTAATGTCTACTTATTATAAAGTGTTTCCAATTTACTTCAAATATCATTTCCACTATGTGTTCCTTACCTTCAATAGCTGTGACAAACCTTTTCTGTTTTACTGCCTGATTCCAAAATAACCCAAGAAAAGCATTATTCACTGGCTAATCTAGTATTATGGTAACCATAGCATAAGTAGCCTATATGTATTCTTATAGCAGTTTAAGGAGGAGTAAACCAAGATCTCATTTAAGATTTCAGGGCACTTTTCACAAGAATAGGGGTGTTAAATTAACTCTTCCATCCTAGCCAAATGCCAAATTCAAATTCCAGATTCCACCTTTTTCGCCCGTGATATTTCAATTGTAGTTATTGTTCCCCTTTCCTTTTAAAACCACTTGCAATATTGATGTAGTGTTGTTGGAGCGAAAAATTGTTGAGTGAGTGAAACTTATAAACACAGAACCAGACTGCATCCAGCCCCTGCCTGGTTGTGCAAGGGAGATTAAGGACTCAGGGAGCCAATTCCCACATTGCACCTCCAGTGAAAAGATCAGTGACAGTAAGATTGCAAAGGTGCAGCACGGCTAGCAGGATCGTCAGCCCTCGCCTGTGTATACAGGGAGGAGGTGGGACTATGACAGGATATAAAGGGAAGTATATGCCTCACTCTCATTCCTAGTGGTGCAGCATTATGCTTTTGAGCTGACCCCATAGCACCCTCAATGGCAGAACAGTGGCTTAATGTGCCAATTAGCCAAAAGAATGAAATACATGTGGGTTATTAGTATTCCATTAAATGATTTGTATTTTCTGGATTTTTAAGTAATTGAACTAAACTTTCCTTTTCTTAATGTCAGCCAATTATGCCTAATTCCCCCGATTTATTTTTGTTCCAATTTGAAATTTAGGGCCAGATCATACTTTCTGAAAAAAAATCACACAGTGGGAGATAGGGAGAGTGGGGGGAAAAAACTGCACAATTTTGGCTTTTGATGAAAGGGTGGAGTGAGCTTCAGCTTAAGTGGTATCCTGCCCTGTCCCTCTGATTCTGCATCAGCCACCACTGTGAATCTGGGGTTCCATTGCTGGGGAGCGAACAGGGTGGGGCTGAAGGATGTCCATTCTCCATGTCAGTGGCTCTAATAGTGCCACATTTAAACCGGGCTATTTAAATCTCCACTTCTATATACATTTGTAAAAACAATTTTAGGGTTTCTATCTTGCTGTCCCTTTTCTACTTCTCTGTGGACATATAATGCCTGTTACTATCACCAGTATAGTCCTATAGTCCCTGTAATTTGTAACTGTGCCAAGCACCCTGCACCCCCAGTGCAGTGAAACAAGTGTAAACTAATGCAGTGATGTATTCCTGAGTCTGCAGACAGCCTGACAGAATAGCTCTGAGAAGTGTGAACTGCCCTATTCATTTTAGTAGAATGTTTACACAAAAGCATACTTCTGATCCTTATAATATCCAACTAATATGTTTATCTGACAAATGCAAACTGTCTCCCACAACTTCCCCAGATTTGGAAAGTTCCAGCTGTTTCTCCCTCCCTAAATACCAAGGCCACCAGCTTCCTCTGACAATTTTTATAATACAGGAATGCAATATCAATACACAATTCTGCAGCAGCACCTTGAAAATTGAAGTTTGGAGGAGTTATGAAGTATATGTTAAATTAAATAAGAAGGAATTGCAGCTGTGATTGTATTGTTCATTTTCATATTGAATTCAGCAAAATCCTCTATTCTGTAATTCATCTGAACCTGCCACAGAAAATCCAGTCTGCTACAAGGGAGAGCTGCAGAAACTAAGGGCCTTGTGGGTCAGGTCTGCTATTTGACCTTGAACATTATGTTATATCTGTAGCACAAAGGTAGCAAAAAA
This sequence comes from Lepidochelys olivacea, assembly GCF_965140295.1. Lineage (NCBI taxonomy): Eukaryota > Metazoa > Chordata > Testudines > Cheloniidae > Lepidochelys > Lepidochelys olivacea. Next base: position 127,673,431 of record NC_140412.1, on the reverse strand, counting down.
TTTGTATTAGTAAATTTTATGAGAACACTAGAAGAGTATATAAAATTTATGGTGGCATGGTTAAAAACTCAGTCTGACATTCATATTCACATGGATTCATATATATTCATCTGTGTAGAAAATTGTTCTTTAAAATTATTTTTAAATGCTTTTGATGCCATCTGGTATTGACTTAATATATAAAATCTAATTGTTTCCAGTGCTGACTTCTTACCAGAGAGATAATTTTCTGGTTAGCTGTTATTAACAGTATCTAAAATTTTACTGAATAATAGCTGTTACAAACCTCTTTTGATTTTACATTTTTCCCTTCACAGTGTGTGGCTCTGTACTTTATTTCACAGGGCAATGCTCTTTTGAAAGCTGTCACTCTAACAAATGGTATGATAGTTGTTAGGGATATCCAAAGAAGACCAAGTAATATATACATATCTTCCTTTTAATGTCTTTGTAACACATGGACTTTCCTGGCTTTAGGAGCTACTAAAAAAGAATCATCATAAGGTGAAGAAAATCTCCTGCTAGGTGGCCAAACAGCATGAAATCTCACGCTTCATTAATGATGCTTCTCAGACCAGCTGGCCAATGGATCATGAAAATGAATCGGGAGCACTACAGGGTTATTTTATTTATTTATTTCCAGTGGCAGTATTTATAAACAGTTATGAACTGCTCGGTTCCACTTCTTCAGTGGGGATTTTATGTCTCTGTTTTCATACAGAGAAGGAACATAGTGTAGTTGTTAAAGTGGGAGATTAGGGACTCCATCAGACTATCTTGTATTACCTTGGGCAAATTACCTAACCTTTTGGCGCTTCATTTTCCATATCTGTAGCTTGGGTTTGATAATACCGCACAAGATTTGATAATACCCCACAAGATTCTTATGATGCCTCAATTTTTGGCTTTCCAATTTGAGATGGTTTAAAATAGACTGATTTTTAGAAGGGGTAGGATGGACTAACTGAGCACTTTCTGAAAATCAGACTCTTCTCAAGTTGCATTTCCCAATAGCTGAGGTGCCCGATATCACTGATCACTTTTGAAAATCGTGACCCACATTTGTAAAGTGGTTTAAGATCCTCCAACAAAGGGTTCTATATAAGTACAAAGTATTACTGCTTTCTTGTATGACAGGTGTCTATTCTAATGTGTTATGCTCTAAAGCATGTATTAGACCCAGATGTTTTCTTTTCTGGATCCAATGTGCAAAATCCCTCCAACACTGATGGACGAAGCAATATTTTTCTTCTTCTTTGTAGTGCGGATCCAAATGCCTGCAGGCAGTTATGTTTGTCAGAACATAAATTAAGGATGAAACACATTTCTTCACCACCACTCTCTCTGTCATAGGCAGGTCTACACTTAAATGCTGTGTCAGCGCAGCTGCACTGATACAGCTTCAGGCCTGTAGTGCTTGAGTGAAGATGCTCCTTCACTGACGGGAGATCTTCTCCTGTTGGCATAGTTAATTCACCTCTGCGAGAGGTGGCAGCTATGTTGATGGGAGAAGCTCTTCTGCTGACATAGCACTGTCTACACTGTGGATTAGGTCAGTAGAACTATGTTGCTCAGGGAGGTAGATTTTTCACACCCTTGAGAAATGTGGTTATACCAATATAGTCTGTAGCAGAGACCTGGCCACTGGAACACAGGAAATACTAAACCAGAGCAGACCTGTAATGGGTATGCATGTCTGGGAGATGGACAAGACTTTTGGAAACCAGATGTATAGTTCTCAAAGTACAGTATGGCAGGACATTAATAGAGAGAAGTACAACAAATAGAACCTCATCAAAGACCATAAACTCCCTTTGCCCTTTATATGGGGTTTCTCTGCAGTCAGGTGCCTCTGTCCTAGACTTGAATCTTGAAAGCCCTGTGACCTGAGTCAAGGGAAGCTTTCTTTTGACCACAGGTTTGTCTCAGCTGCCCTAAGTTTCTGGCCAGGTGGGATTCTGTAGCCCTGAAGACTCCAAGAAGCCTTTGCAGCTTTCCCTTGTTCCATTAAGACCTCTGTCAGACAAAATGCATTTCCTTTGCTAAAACTGCGCCAACACTCCAATCTGTGTGATTCTCCACTTGCTCCTCCCTCAGATGCTCAACTGCAGGTATAAAGTTGTATTCAGCTTCTCCTGGTATAACCTCGGGCCCACCATAGCAGGAAGTGAGCCCAGTGAGAGGCTGCAAACAGAAAAAGCAGCCACAACATCTGTTCCATTTAGAAGCCTGCATACAGTCCGCACAACTTCAGAGATAGGCAGCGGGGTTTTCTTTCACTTGAGTCATGAAAGTGGGCCATACAGTTCACAACCCTGCAGTACAGACTGTGCAACCAGGATAAGGTAATAAAATGGGGAAAAAAGTGTGTGCGTGCGTGTGCATGCACATGTGGGTGTGTCTGTGTCTAAAACATTTTAGTAATAGCTCTATTTGGCACTAGGATCCTTTTTGTTGGTGAAGGTGGTGGCCTCGTTTTCTTGGGTGGGCCAGTGGCTGGTTTTTCTGTATCTTGGAGGCGGCACTTCTGTCTTGGCAGTGGCCCAGTGTGACCCTTTACTCCTGCTGTAAATAAGGTGTGAGATGAAAGAACACCAGACTTTAAATACTGATGTTATGATCCAGGTAAAAAAGGTGATCTAGGATAGTCATCACTGATTCCTTCTTGCATAAAGCAGTCCTGGCTTGGTTATTTTAAACAGGAATACTCATCTGAACTTTTGAAAGCTTCTACTTTCCTTTCTCATGAAAGTTTCCTAACCTGTAGTTATTAATCAGTCTTGGAGACCAACATCCTACAGTGATGAAGTAGAGACCCAGGCCATAACTACTGTAGGACAGATTCTCAGCTGCTGTAAATTGGCATAGCTCTATAACTTTCAATAGAGAGGCCACTTGAGCTCTATTTTTACACTGGCCCCAATTCACTAAAGAACTTAAGCACGTGTTAAGTATGTGCCAGGCTGAATAGGCATGAAGTGCTGAATCAGGCCGACTGCTGACTGTTTAATAAAATAAAATAACTGGAAAGACTGCTGTTCATATACAGTAGAGATGGGATGATGAAAAATCAACCACATACATAAGTACTGGGATGAATAACCTGTCTAATGCTTTTGTGGATCTCGTCATGCCTCTTTGTGTCCATCTACTTAGTCCTGAATTTTCATCTACAGTGAGGTTTCTTTACATAACGCTTCCACTTTAAAATCACTTTACACTGTCAGAGTAGTGTCAATTGGCCATTGAAGTTTACCCAACAGTTGAACAAATGCTGAGTTAATAACCAGTGTGTAATGTTTAGCAAATTGGGCATGGATGACTAGTGATGACCCAGGAATAACATAATACTCACGAAAAATGAGTCCCATTTTTTAAAGTATTTTGAGTGAGCGTGGTGGTTCTAAAAAGTGGCCACGTGACAGCCATGGGATCAAAGGCATCGATTTTTCAGTGGAGCAGGTACAACGCAGAGTATCTGACAAACCTGCTTCAGCCTCATTCTGGGAAGATGACTTCTGGAGGTGGAAATTGATGTTCACTCTATCATTGGTTTTCTCGGCTAAGGGCGTTATGTCTCCATCTTTAAACCAGGGGAGTGAGACCTTAAATGAGATACATAGCTATGAGCTTTATTCGTCATCCTGCACTGAGTGAGTAGCTTATCCCTGATTAAACTGTCCAAAGCAAGACTAATCAAAGACTCTGGGGAAAAGTATCTCTGTCGTTTGTTCCAAAGTCCTGGCCAAGAATCAGGATTGGATACAATGATCATGGACCTTTTTGTCATGTGAAGGCTTACGCAGTAGTAACTGTTTGAGATCACCAAGAAATTTCACAAAACCAGCTACCAACTGATCGTGTTTATTTCTGTTTATTACTGACATACGATACTTTTCAACTGGGTAACCAAAAAGAAAAGCAGCTCTGTAGCCTGTTCCTGAGCTCTAGTAGAATCCTCCTCACAATTAAAAACCAGAGCAAAATATGTTCTTGACTTTTAAAAGTAACGTAAGTATAGCCTTTCAATTTAGCCACTTTATGGGAATATGCAATACCTTGCATTATTGTAGGTGACATGCAATGTGTACTTAGCACCAGAGAGGGTAACACATTCCAGGAATCAGACATGCAGGTTGAGAATACGCTGGTTTGGCTGGGGTTCGTTCAAACAAGTGCATTTTAAACCACCTACACTACAGTCAAACAGCTTAGAAACAAATTACACCTGGGCTGGCACCTCATATTCAAAGTCTGACCACACAGTATGACCTTTTTGGTGTTTGATTTATCTGATTGCTGTCGTTTCTGTCAAACATCCCATTTCCTTTTTCATTCTACACTTAAGGACACCAGGATAATTAAAATCTCCTTTATTCTTTCTTCATTAGTGACATATACACCAGTTCTTTTCTTTTTTAAAGAGGAGTGTTAATGTTTTATTTATTTTATATTTTTTACTGTCTCCTTGCTTTTTGTGCTGTTCACATTTTAGCTCAGGCAGACGCTAATAAAAACCTTGTATTATTTATCTCCATCACTGGCATAGTAACAGCTTTAATGAAAAAAGGATAAAAACTTGGACACTGGTAATTACTCCAATCACATTTACCATACAAAGGAATATAATGCAATGCATCCTTTTACCGTGTCCTTCATGTATTCACAGCATAGTGAGAAATACACAGAGCTGTCGCTAAGCATAAGTCAAGCTGAACGAATGGGTTTTTAATTTTGACTGGAAAATATAGTCAACCCACTGTTACTCATCTCATGTGGAAGGGCATTGCAAAGGCATACAGTTGCGGAAAGTCTTTGAACTAGTGAAGTCAAACTGGTTTGATGGGAGAGATTTGAAGATGAAGCAATATTATCACTAAATAATGAGAAGAATAGGCCCTGCATATACGCAGTACGGTGACTATAGATTGCTATGACTAAAAATAGGGTAGAATAGATCCTAAAGGCCAGGTTCATGAAATAGCTTAAAGGCTAAACCATGAAATTTGGGAATGTTTAGAAAAACCTGGGTGGCTGAGGATTACAATAATTTATCTGTTGAAGCTGACCGAGGTCAGACAGAGCAAAATGCCAAAATCGGAATAATAAAACTTGCAAGGTTATGACAAATGACAGAAAATCACTGATGTAGGGAGAATGAAGAAAAAGGTTTATTTATAATTAGAATCAATGACAGGGCCAAAATCTGCCTTCATTTACACTTGGAAGTGATACTTCTGAGAAGAGTGAAGAGCTGAATTTGCTCAAAGTGTTAAGATTCGGTCTTGGTGAAGTACGAAGGCATTTTATTTTGTTTTGCTTTTTTAATTTTTGCCCATACATGTTCCACAAATAGCTTCTAAGTTGAGATAGGAAAGTTCCAATTGCAAATCCTTTTGAGTTTTATTTAAAGCTCTGTACTTCCTTTGCGGAGTGCACTTTATCATCACGCAGAACTCTTAGTAGGGACAAGTGGTTGCAACAGAATTTGGTCCATATATCTTGTTGTTCAGTATTTGATTTTGTACAATGGGTGAATTCCTGGCCACACTGAAGACAATGGTAATTATGCCATTCACTTTAAGGAGACCAGGATTTTGCCAATATCCTCTGTGGTATACATACACATACTTGGGTTTAATTCTCTCATTAGCAATGGATGAACCACTGCAGGTTCAGTGATTTGCTTCAGATGAGTACCATAATGATTTGGATGCTTTTTCCAAGCTGTCCTTATTGATTGGGAAATGTGTAGGAAATCCCAGGAGAAAACACTCTCTCAGGAGGTGGCTAGTAATTATTCCTTCTGTTCATGCCAGAGATACCATAAAGAATGTTGGCAGTTTCACTCCCATTCTTTGTCAGAATCAGGAAATGTAGGTTGCAGAAGGAAAAACAATATTACAAGGAAATATTTATCTTTACTACACTGAACCTCAGGAAAGGTTCATCTTGGTCTCACTTAGAGATTTGGGCAAAGATTCCTGATGCTTCAGATTTCTATTACACAGGACCTCACGTACTTCCCAATATGAAATGTCTGTGCCTGTCAAGGTTCCTCCCCCACTCTGAACTCTAGAGTACAGATGTGGGGACCTGCATGAAAAACCTCCTAAGCTTCTCTTTACCAGCTTAGGTCAAAACTTCCCCAAGGTACAAAATATTCCACCTGTTATCCTTGGACTGGCCGCTACCACCACCAAACTAATACTGGTTACTGGGGAAGAGCTGTTTGGACGCGTCCTTCCCCCCAAAATACTTCCCAAAACCTTGCACCCCACTTCCTGGACAAGGTTTGGTAAAAAGCCTCACCAATTTGCCTAGGTGACTACAGACCCAGACCCTTGGATCTTAAGAACAACGAACAATCCTCCCAACACTTGCACCCCCCCTTTCCTGGGAAATGTTGGATAAAAAGCCTCACCAATTTGCATAGGTGACCACAGACCCAAACCCTTGGATCTGAAAACAATGAAAAAGCATTCAGTGTTTTACAAGAAGACTTTTAATAAAAAATAGAAGTAAATAGAAATAAAGAAATCCCCCCTGTAAAATCAGGATGGTAGATATCTTACAGGGTAATTAGATTCAAAAACATAGAGAACCCCTCTAGGCAAAACCTTAAGTTACAAAAAAGATACACAGACAGAAATAGTTATTCTATTCAGCACAATTCTTTTCTCAGCCATTTAAAGAAATCATAATCTAACACATACCTAGCTAGATTACTTACTAAAAGTTCTAAGGCTCCATTCCTGGTCTATCCCTGGCAGAAACCAGCATACAGACAGACACAGACCCTTTGTTTCTCTCCCTCCTCCCAGCTTTTGAAAGTATCTTGTCTCCTCATTGGTCATTTTGGTCAGGTGCCAGCGAGGTTACCTTTAGCTTCTTAACCCTTTACAGGTGAGAGGAGCTTTCCCCTGGCCAGGAGGGATTTCAAAGGGGTTTACCCTTCCCTTTATATTTATGACAGTGCCTGAAAGTCATGTGAGTGATCATCACTGATGAAAGGACATACAAACCTGTATGGAAAGTAGATGGGAGAATTGTCTTAGTGTTTATAGAGGATTAATGAACGCCACTATGGACTAAAATATCTGTGGTGTCATTCCATTGAATTGAATAATATGTTTCAATTCAGTGCAGCGTCACTGGGAGAGATAGTTTGTCCCTATATATGCAGAATAATTTTGACCCAGGAGCCTTCATGTAATCTTTAGTGGACATCTTAAAAGGAAATTTGATCAAAACAGCTTCTATGAAGACAATGCAAACTGCAAGTATGTCTACAATATATTCATATAATAAGTAAGGATGTTGCAGCAAATCTCTGGACACCAGGGATAGCATGCTGCATATTATAGATACCTGGAACTTCACATTGGCATACTGGTGGTCCTGTTTCAAAATCTCATTTCCTTGTTCACTGCTAACAGTAGATGGCCAGTGGCACACAGTGGGGAAATTCTTATTATATTGATTAGAAGATAATGTTATACTTATGAACCAGCCAGTTCCCTATGATGTATCATGAAGAAAAGCAACATACTCATAGGCCTTCTTAACTGAAATATCAGTCAAAGATTAAACAACTGGCAAAAAAGATATCAGAAAAATGTAGCCTCTGGAAACCAAACCAACTTCTAAAACCTTGCAGGGAACTCATGCAAATATAACAAATAATATTGTCATAAGAAATATGACCACCAACAAAAAACACCAACTATTAAGTAACCTCTATCTCTCCTGCATCAAAGCAATTCCAAAATATATAAACCAACCAAGAAACAAAAAGTCCTATTTTACTAATCACAAACAAAGTTACTTGATAAAGAACACAAGGACCTTCCATTCCCCTATAGAAGAAGTCACCTTCCAATACAGAAACAATTAACTGGATATAAACAAAACAGAGCCATAGGCAACACTGGAGTAGTTACTAGGTAACCAGAGTGTAACTGCCAGCAAAGAAGACATTGTCATAATTTACATCTCTTGGGCTCTGCCAAAAATGACAAGATAACATTGCACATAAACAGAAATTATTCTCAAAACTCATTGGGTCAAGGGAGGTCTATTGCCCTTTTGTACATGTAGCGTTTGATAACACAGCCAAGTTTTACATTCATTTACATTAGTCTAAATTTTTGGAGCACAGTAATTCTATTGACTTCACAGGAGATACTTTAAATTTACATCATTTAAACCAGAATTTGGCCCAAGGATGAAAAAAATCATCACATTGTAAAAAGGCCCTGAATTCTTGCCCTCTGCACTAACGAAATTTTATCCAAGAGGAACAATATTACAGAGGTGTACGCATTGTTGTTGTAGCTATGTTGAACCCAGGATATTAGAAAGTGGGTGACTTAATATCTTGTATTGGACCAGCTTCTGTTGGTGAGAGAGACAAGTTTCCGAGCTTAGAGAGAACGCTTTAGGTCCTGAAGGACAAGAAGAGCTCTGTGTAAGCTCAAAAGCTTGACTCTCTTACCAACAGAAGTTGTCTCTAATAATATTACAGAGTAACATATAAATCTAATACCTCCATTCACTCAGTTTGATGCAACAATTGCCTCTGAATTATGGCATCAGTGACTTGGAAAATTTGACCATTAGAAGCCAATGACACCACCAAAGACTGTAAAAAGGGACATTTGCTGCTATTAATCTTGGGACCAAAACTATATGAGGTATTTGATGATATAAACAGGTCTTTCAATAAGGCCTTTCAGTAAGACCTAATTGTTTTTTTTTTTACCAAAGTGGAATTTAATATGACTGATCTTTATATCTAAAAGGCAACACGCTGCTGAATCAAGAAATAATTGTGTTGTCTGAGGACAATAGCCTAAACATGAAAAGTCCAACATATAGATGATGATCTTAAGCAATTCACATCCACCAAACTGTTGTTAAAAAGGCTAAGAACAGAAATGCCCCTTATGGAATTCTCATAATATAAGATCGGATATGTGTCTTCTACCTGGCCAAGAAGTACTGAGTTTCTTGTTATAGATGCAAATTATACCAAAAAAAGACAACTCATTGATTAGTTATTACTAATGTAGGAAGAGACTTGTTATTGTGTGGTCAACTATATCCTCACAAAGAAGCGTGTCATGCAGAAGGAATAACGTCTCTGGCATTTGTGGATATGTATGTCAGAGCTAGAATCAAAATGATACATTATGTCATTATCACAAATCTTCTAATTCTAGAACTTCAGAGAAGATGCAATCAAACAGAAAGCAGATTTTCAAAAACTTAACTGTGTACTGGAAACTGACTTGAAGTCTGATCAAAATACATCAGGTTAAGAAGAGGATGAAACTTTCATATACACAATCCATCAAAGTGGAATGGCTGCCAGCCTCAAAACGACTGTGCAATTAGTAGACACAAGGAGAGAATTTGTGCTTTTGGGAAACTGTAAATCTTGTAGATTAAAGCTATCTCAAACTTCACAAAAGAATAAACTGGTGCTAAACAGAATACTATAAACAAAAGAAACTAAACTGCTGACCACCAAAAGCGATTTAGTGCATGGAAACAAGTTGCTACTGGAAAACTGGGTTTATTCAAAACAAAAAAGGGAAAAAGGGTGTGTTACCCTCAAAAAGATTATATGGAAAGCTGTTTGACTATACTACCACCAATATCCTTTGGCAAAACTGGAAAATGCAACCATTTACCAAAACTCCATGAGATTTGATAAAATTAATAGTCTGCTAGCTAAGCATGACATCACATTTCATGGCTTAGGTATGCTAAAGGACTATCTGATTTGTCAACCCTTCGCTCAGACAATGATTCCTATACCTGATAACAGAAAAAATGCCTTTCCTATCCAAAATCTGATGGAAGAGGCATTTTGGAGACTAGAACAGCAGTGCAGAGATCTACCCCATGAGTATTTGTAACTGTAGTGGTCCACAAAGAACAAGAAAAAGCTACACAATTTGTATGTGTGGATGTGAATTTCCATTAAACATGAACATCATACTACTCCAACTGCGACCAGTTTGATGAATGTTTTCATAGAGTTGCATGCTTGCCAAAACCAGACTTTAACAAGGTTATCCAACAAGTTGAACAACACCCATCATACAGACACAACACCAGAGTTTCCATTCATATGGCATGACACAAGATTGCTTTTGAATATTTTGGACTACCGGAGTGTGTATTCTAAGACAACAATAACAAAATCCTGACGATAATGTAGTGAGCTCTGTAACAACATTCCTGTGTTTGGAACAATGCACTAAGAACAGAGACCATGGTGAGGGACATATTAAGATATCTAAATGGGGAGACAAAACTCTGAACCCAATTCAGCAAGATATTTAAAACATGCCTATCTTCAAGCATGTCAGTGTTCCATTGGCTTCTGTGTTCTTAAATTTAGGAATATGCTTAAGTATCTTTCGGAGTCAGAGTCATAATGAAGTTATCATTAATGTTCTAGTGTTCCTGACAACAGACAACTTAACACTGGCAAGGAATGGGGAAGTCCACTGGGATCTGGACTGCAGTGCAGGAAGGATAAAATGTACATTACAGCTTCAGGTTCAAGCTGTGCCACATCCTTTTCACATCACCCCCATCATTTGTTCTGTACATTTTTGCTGATCCTGGGGATCTGGCCCTATATGTTTAGCATAGTGGATTATGGGAGAGTGATCTACTTTTTTCCCCATGGTAAATAACTAACCTTAGTAATTACTGATGAATGCTTAATTCACTCACCCTGTAATACAATATTAACATCTGCAGTAAACGGTGTTGTAGATCCTCACGCCTGTTTGATATAGAAGCTAATTGAGGGTAGGAAGGGTTCAGATGACTTTCGTATCCCATAGATAACCAGCACCTGACCTGGTCTCCAGTGCAACTTAGAAAAAACCCATGGCTGCTTTCATTTGCAGGGACATTCCAGCAGATGGTAGTTCCATTCCATTCCAGGTCTACCCAGAAACACTCCCCATGGCCACATTCACAACACCAGTGTCTACAAGGGGCAGTGGCATTGGTTGGCTATGCCAACTTTAGTGGTGCAAAATAGAAAGTCTGACAATCTGGCTCAAAGTATTTACAACTTTTGGCATTTCCAAAAAAGGCCAATCAGATTCTGGGCTCCTGTTTTGAGGATAGGAGTAGAGCTGGTCAAAATTGTTTCATCAGAATGATTTTCCGATTTTATTTTCAAAACCACAATTTTTTTCATAGGAAGATATTCCTTTTTTCCAGCAAGTTCTAGTCAGGATTTAATTTGTTTGTGGAATATTTCAGTTTCAACACAGCTAAACAAAATGGTTGAGAGATTAACGGACAGCTTTCATAAATAGATTTTAAAAATCAGCACAATGTCAAAGAGATAGTACCACTAAAATGAACTGTGCCAGTTCTTATGATGTTATTGATTGACAACACATACGTTGACAAACGGCATTGAAAACAGCACTGCTTTAAGTTTCTCTGCCTAAGCCACCACAGGACAAAGAAATGATAAAACAAGCAAAAGAGCAAGATACTGATACTTTAAGTAAAGATATACCACCTGATCTCGGGGAAGATGACCAACTACTTGTAAAGCAGCCAATGACTAATAATCTACTCTGTTTGACCAACCCCATTTTTCTTCAAGAATAGATAAAGAAATTTTCTCACTGCTGAGAATGATGACTGATTAATCACCCAGAACACATTATTCTTTAAGATACGTCTACCCATTCAGTCGTTCAGTCCCAAGATCTTTGCTTGCCCATGCTTGCGGCCTCACTCTGGCCATGTAGTGATTGTTCCCAAGAGCCTACCAGAAGAAGCCTGTAAATATAAAGTAAGATTTTCAAAACGCCAAAGGGTTTATCCTGATAGTCAGTGGGAGTTGGGTACCTGAGCACCCTTTATGCCTTTGGGAATCTCACCATTAAACAGTATCACACAATTCAAGAGGTTTCAGAGTAGCAGCTGTGTTAGTCTGTATCCATAAAAGGAAAAGGAGTACTTGTGGCACCTTAGAGACTAACACATTTATTTGAGCATAAGCTTTCGTGAGCTACAGCTCACTTCATCGGATGCATACAGTGGAAAATATAGTGGGGAGATTTATATACATAGAGAAAATGAAACAATGGGTGTTACCATACACACTGTAACAAGAGTGATCAGGAAAGGTGAGCTATTACCAGCAGGAGAGCGGGGAGGGGAGACCTTTTGTAGTGATAATCAAGGTGGGCCATTTCCAGCACTTTACAAGAACAGTAGGAGGGGAAATAAACAAGGGGAAATAGTTTTACTTTGTGTAATGACACATCCTCTCCCAGTCTTTATTCAAGCCTAAGTTAATTGTATCCAGTTTGCAAATTAATTCCAGTTCAGCAGTCTCTCCTTGGAGTCTGTTTTTGAAGACTCCAACTAGATCACTCTTGTTACAGTCTGTATGGTAACACTCATTGTTTCATGTTCTCTGTGTATATAAAATCTCCCCACTATATTTTCCACTGTATGCATCCGATGAAGTGAGCTGTAGCTCATGAAAGCTTATGCTCTAATAAATTTGTTAGTCTCTAAGGTGCCACAAGTACTCCTGTTCTTTTTACAATTTAAGTGTGAAGCTGAAATATGTTCTTACATGTTTATAACAATTCTTTTAAGTATCTCATAGATTGAATATAGGATTATGCAGCCCAGCATGCTTGGTAGGAACATTAACTTTTTAGAATACACTATAGGCTTTTATTTTTGAGGAAAAAAGGGACAATGTAGATTTAATGGGTGGCATTATAGGCCAGATCCTCCACTGATTTCAATTGTTGCAGCTCCTAAGAAGTTATAAAACTACATTAATTTAAACCAGCTAAGGATTATGCCTGTTATCTTCATGACACTTCTGGAATCTCATTAGAAGTTTGTTGCCCCTGTAAGAGGTCAATGTACAACAGTTTGCTACATTAATTGGAGTTACCAAACAATTTAGTTTAATCACAACACTGAATTAGTTTTGATTAAAGAATAAAATAAGTTTACTTATCTGGAAAGAGATACATTTCACGTGAGTATGAGTATAAGGCATTAAAGTCAGAAATGGTACCAAGAGAAATAAAGATAAAATTATTTCTAGTAACTAACATTTAACAAACTAGATATGGTCCAAGATAAAATTCTTACCACATATTCCCAGCAACATAGCTGACCAAATTCTCAAGTCCTCAGACTTCAAAGGGCTGGTTTCTCTGTCTTCTTGGGGAGGAGGGGGTGAGTGAGTGTGTGTGTGTGTGTGTGTGTGTGTGTGTGTGTGAGAGAGAGAGAGAGAGAGAGTATAGCTGGGGTGGTTTTGACCCTGACTTCTATAATCTAGTCACCCTTTGAAATTTCCTGTATTTACCCCTAGATGAAGTTCCTTGCAGCTGTGATGATGGAGTCTCAAGGTGAAATAGGTTCCTTTTTTTTTTGTTTGCTAAAATGCAAATTGATCTGCTACTGCTCCCCTTCCTTGCCAAAGAATGACCGCTTGACAGGTGATTGCCAGTTAAGTTTGATGACACTTGGCTAGAGGTGTCCGCTTGTCCTTTATCTTCAAGAAACAGGTTTACCTGTTCCCCAGATTTGTCTGGTAAACACATTTTATTATAATTTCAGTTTATGTTCATAACTTTACATATAATGCGGCTACATACATTTCACCATATTGTTGACCAGTGAGTTTTCAAATGATATCTCACAAGGCATATTTTGTACAAAGATTATTACAATAGTGTGTAGAGTATGAACACAGGGACACACAGAGGCTCTCTGTATCTCTTCCTGCTCTTTGTTTAAATTTGTAATCTTTTTAAGGTAAGGTCTCTTGCTAGGTGTTTATAAAGTGCCTCACACGATGGGGGCTACAATCTCAGGTGGGGCCGCTAGATTCTACTGTCATAAAAATAATAATGATCTCTGTGGTATGGTTATATAATAAATAGCTAAAATAAATCAATGCATGCTTATTGAAATAGAGAAATGTATACATATACCCCAGGATAAGCTTAAAACAGTTTGTCTTACTTTACTTCATAATGGTAAGTGACAAGGCAAATTGGAGAGTGCCATTTCAGGGTCACACGCTGCCTTTGCATTGTAGCATATGTAACGTAAATAGTCCACTGCTTGGATCTCTGAAATATCTGGACACAGACAAGAAGAGCTGCTGTGTTAAGTCTGAATTGCTTTGTTTTCATGAGCTGAACTCCAGAATCCCATTATTTTAATACAGGGTCTTCTTGTATGTGTTTGATACAGGGAGGCAAGTTTCACAGTAAAATCTCTTATAGTGTAGGAGATATTTTCAGGGCCATCACAGTAACGGCCATCCCTTTAGACAAATACATTTTCAGGATAGTCATTATGATTTAATTTCCACTATAAGATTTTTTATCACAGTGTTCATAAAACTAAAAGCCATGGAAAGTAGCATTGTCATTAAATCTTTGGGAAGTTAAATAATAATAAAAACAAACAGTGACAGTTATGTCAACATTCCATTATAAATACTGAGGGCCAAATTTAGCTCTCTTGAGGATGCAAACTCATCAGTAGAAAACTCCATAATAGTCGATATTAAAGGAACAACCTCACTTACTTAGTCTGTCTACACTGTGCACCTTACAATGCCGCAGCTGTGCCACTGTAGCCACGCCACTGTAAGGTACGCAGTGTAGTGGCTCTTTGTCCTGAGGCGAGAGCTCTGCTTATGACAAAATAACCAACCCCCCCCCCCAAGAACTGTCTACACCGGTGCTGCACGTTGTTAAAACTTTTGTCACTCAGAGGGGTGTGTTTTTTACACCGCTGAGTGACAAAAGTTTTAACGATGAAAGTGCACATAGACATAACCTTGGTATGCTGCCCTTACTTCTGGAAGAACCATGGTAGCTGATCTGGATGAGACCGGCATGCATTTTCCTTGACAGGCAAAATAAGATCATGTTTCAACCAGAAACTGGTCAAGGAAGAAGTACTAAGTCTGAAAAGAGTTTAGGTAAGGGTTTGTATTGGAAACAATTATGATTAGCATTCAAGTTCAAGTTAGAATCTATTTACATGCTTTTGTCCTGAAACCAAGCAAGATCAGGCAAGCACACAAGGTTCCCATCATACTGAATGGTGTTACTCTTATGTTGCATCTTGAGAAAGGTGGTCGGATATGGAAACCTTCAGAGTTGTAATAATTTCACCCTTTTTTTTCAGAGCCAATATCACAAATAAAGACAACATGTGGATTTGAAGATCTGTTTTATTATGGTGAATACATACAGTCAACATGACATGAGATGAGTTACAGTATATTTCATACCCTTACCTCTCACATATATTTATATCATGTATCATATATACATATATTATCACCTGTGGATATCGTGGCAGAATCTGGGTCCACATAACTGCAACATATCATTTCAAAAATAAGCCTTTTCATTTACAGTTTCTTAAAAATAATCAGTAACCACTTAAAGCTTTTTGGCTTTAAGTCAAACAGATTTGTCTGAAACATGTCCATTTCAGAAGATACGATTTGCATTATACAAACATTGAATTTGAAGGTGTCTAAAATGGCGGATATAGGTTATTGCTCTGAATATGGTTGTTGCTGATGAAAAGGCTCACATTGATTTTTAATCATTAGATCTATATTGTGTCGCAAATGACACTGAGAAGAAAATGGTGTAAACATTGTTGATGGGCTTTCTTATGCTCAGAAATCGATGATAGAGCATAGTAGAGCCATGTTAATTCTGAACAGTGCAGATAAATATATATATAATAATCCATGATTTGTTAATATTTTGTTGGGTTTACCATGGTTAGAATACTGTTTTTAAGTAGGATTTTAGAATAAACCTTATCGGTCATAGAACATGTACAATCTCAGATTCTGATCCAAAGCCCAGTCAATGGAAATACTCTAATTAGGTTAAACGGGCTTTGGATCAGGTCATAAATGAATATACACCCTGCATAAATTGATATGATGCTGTATTAGAAAAAGATTAATGCATGATAGTAAATCTTTTATTTAAACAATAAAACATGACAAGGTTTGAGTTATGGTATAATAAGGCACACTGTGTGCATTGTTAAGGATGCGGCCAGAGGCTGAATGACACTAAATGCATAAGGTGTGAATTATTACACTGTAACTCATGCCTTGATACATATCTGATTGAAAATTTACAGTTGACCATATACTAATATTGTTAAATAACAAAGAGGTCAGAAATATTTCCCTGACTTTACAGTTATTAGCCTTACAGGTTTTATTTTATATCTTTGTTGTGGTGTTAGGGGCTAAGGGATAAGCCTGAAAAGTCAATCTCAGCAAGACACTGATGTTGGTATTGTTATGCAGAGCCAGTTGGAACTGGACAGAGAATAAAGCAGAGCGCTTACAAGCACCTTAACCACTGAAGATTCACAGGAGACACCATACTTCTTATGGTTGGTTGGTTGTTTTTTATGAGGACTCCCCAATAAGCTGCTTAAAAGATTCATTGTGGGACAAGCCAGTGGTCTCTTACTGGAGTGTTTTCAGGATGGGACTATGACCTGAATATGCCTGATGGGGCAGCCCTCTCCTGCCATCAGGGATCTTTAGAGTCGCCTTTATTTTTCTAGTGGCAATGGGACTGCAGGGAGCATCCTGGAGCATGGCAGCAGTGCTCTGGAAACAAACTAATTGTCTTCTCTGACTTGACTAGGACTTGTGAGGAAAGCCCACAGAGCTCCAGTAGCTGAACTACTTCAGGAGCAGCCAGATGACACTTTCTTCAGGAAAGATATTACAGCAAATAGTGACCAGTTATAGCAAATTAGAAACAACTCTCACCAATGTATTAATTAAAAGTGCTAAGATGGTACCAAATATCACCTGAAACAACAGGTATCGACCAGTCCTAACCCTTGGGAATTGGCTGATAAATTTAGATGTCAATTTTCTGCCAATGAAACTTTAGATTCAGAAGGGCCTCAAGTTGGCTCATAAATGCATAGATCATCACAGAGTCATAATACAGCTTCATATAAATAATTGATTGTAGAAGAGTGTTCATTTTCTTGGCTATAGCTATTTAGATTTCAAACTTTAAGACATCAATTGTCTTGTCTGTGTGAAAGGTATTTTTCATAGCAATCATAGGGATGTTGAAAGAAAAGGAGTACTTGTGGCACCTTAGAGACTAACCAATTTATTTGAGCATAAGCTTTCGTGAGCTACAGCTCACTTCATCGGATGCATTGGGGATATTGTATCTGCTGAGCAGACTTTATCTACTTAACTAAGGTTAAAAAAAAAAAAGTTTTAAGGGTGACAGGAACATCCACTGAAAACATTTTATTTCCAATCAGTGGCAAACCTTAAGGAGCACGTCGCATGACAAAGCTAGAATCTGTCTCTCAGTATCTCCTCTGTCTTGCAACAAACAAACAAACAAAAAAAAGAAACACCAACCCTCCTTGTAACAATCATGAATGGACTTTGGCTTTTGAAGTACCTGAAAATCAATTTGAGAAATGGTCCCTGTTTAGATGCTGATGAGATGCTTTCTGTAAAACTCAACTTCGTTACAAGCAAAGATTTACCTTCAGCTTTGACATGTTAATTGAAAATAAGCTGACACTCAGTGTTTACTTGCACTGTGAAAAGATCAACAAGATTGTAGATGACTTGCTAAGACTGCTTGAACACTAACTGATATTAAGGGGACATTTCCATACAGGGCCTCAATTTGAGTGCAAGGTGTACAAGATTTTTGTGCATTGCTATTTCAGCATTCAAAGGATACTATCTACATATTAAAACCCATTTGAACTTTGCTTCACTATGTATGTATGTATATAAATTCTGTGGTTAAAAAGCAATGGTATGTA
The DNA here is from genome assembly GCF_965140295.1 of Lepidochelys olivacea. NCBI lineage: Eukaryota > Metazoa > Chordata > Testudines > Cheloniidae > Lepidochelys > Lepidochelys olivacea. The sequence continues at coordinate 127,655,518 of NC_140412.1, read as the reverse complement.
AAAACAAATTATGTGCCCAGATGGCAACCACAGGTCTGATTCACTAGCCCTGTTTTACACTGGTATAATGCTATTTCTTTAAATGGTATTATGGCATTGTAAAACTGGAGTAGTGTAATAGAGGACCAGATTCCAGGTATGAAATCCTGACCCCACTGAAATCAATGGGAGTTTTTCCATTAACTTCAATTAAGCCAGTATTTCACTCCATTTTTTTAAAAATATGGACTGAAATACTAATAAAATGAAGTTGATGCCAAAGATTAGAAATGGAGTCTTTTTAAAAAAAGTTTTACGATAACAATTTTAAAAGCACCCAAGTGATTTAGGAATCTGAGTCCCATGTTCACAAGTGCCTAAGTCATTTAAGACCCTAGGGCCCACTGACTTTTAATGGGATTTAGGTGCTTTTGAAAATAGTGCTTTGATTTCTATATTATTTAGGCACTTTTGAAAAGTTTATTCTTAATGACTAGCCTTATTTACATCAGATTTTCTCTTTGAAGGTCAAAGTGTGTTCTTCTGAAGCCCCAGCTCAGTTTCATAGTTGAATTTGACTTAATTTGAGGAAAATCTTAAAATAATCTGAATCCAAATTTACATAAAACTAGCAGTGATATTAATATGAACTGCTAATGCAAACCTATATGTTAGGAAGGTGGATTAACATCTGTCTTGCATATTTGCACATAGTCACAACTTTTGTATCCTTTCTGTTATGGCAGAAGACCTCTAAGATTCCAGTTTATTTTTCCTTCTCAAAAACCATCACAGCATTTATTCAGCATCTTTCATCCCAAAGACTTTACATGAAATATCTATTTGTCTGTCCATCTACTCTGCTGAACAGCATACACACCATAAGATATCCAACTGAAAGCCCAGGGCAGACTTACCCAAATTGGAATTTCGATAGGGGCTAACACTGCTACTCTTACACACAAAGTTCAAGATGATTAAATCAGAGGCCTATGGGAAAACATACATCTATCGTATCTTTTGTCAAAAATATTTCTTGTTGCCTTAATTAAAGATCTTATGAAAAACATTTGGTGTAGCAGCATTATCCCCTGTCTACACTACCCGTGGTGTTTCATTCTATATTGTATGGACTTCCTATCTTAAACATTTGTTCAATGTTGATGGACATGTGATAAACAATGTAGAGATAATTGGGAGATGGAAAGATAGATGGACATTCTGAGTAAAGGTCATTGGAATCTTTCATCTTGAAAGACAATATGCAAATGCTGCAATGCTGCAATTGGTGTGTGACAAGAAATTGGAGGTTTTCTTTCCATGTTTTTGGTTACAGGACCATACTCAAGAAATTTCCCTGAAATTTCAATAGGATCTTTGATTCTTAAAGAGTTCATCCACTTGTGCTGATTATTCGTCCTAGGTGGTCATAGGACCCAGTCTTGAAGTCATTACTCATATAAATAATTCCTCTGAAGCCACTAGAACTAAACATGTGAACAACAGCTATAGGATCAGGTCTATATTCCTGTATTTGTGACATCTCGGTTGGTTACTGCAGAAATTCTTGTGATGTCCTAAATCAAGAAATATGTAGCTGATTCTGTACTTATTGTTCAAATGAGCAGTCACAATGGTAACCCCAGAGTAAAAACTCTGACGTCACAAACAAAAGAATGTCTTCATAGGTATCGTTCATGAAGACTTTACTGAGTCAAAAACTACTGTTGAAGTTATTGAGAGTTTTGCTTACATAAGGACTGCAAAACTGAGCTTCTTGTGATAAATATCAGCAGTAGTAGATGATCTAATAAAAAAAGATCCTTTACTAACATAAATTCCATTGCCATTAGAAAATTAGACTGCAGTGGCACCTGCTTTACCCCTGAGTATTACTTACATGGTAAAGAGCGGGAGAAGGTTTTTTAAAGTGTATGTTAAGGAAGTTTGGGGCTACTTTAATTTACACTTTCTTCCAACTCCTTGCTGAGTAAGTAATACCAATTTACACTCCCTTACACACATGTACAGGAGGTCTCAGAGAGCCTGATTAAGTGTAGGAGCTCTTTACTTACACTGCCTTATGCCTAACTTCTGAGCTTGGCTATAAGAGAAGAAAAATACAGCAAATATGTTATCTGAATGACAAATTATTTATAATTACAATAGAATGATTTGTAAATCACCCTGGGAGGTGGATAGAATGCAGATGCTAACTGAATACCAGCAAACAGGGAGAATATATATGAAAATCTTCTGCCTTCATACCGTAGAAAAGCTTGAGCTAGTTAACAGCGAAAGCGGGAAGGAAATCACTGAACCAAAAAAGATGTCAATAGAGTTCTTGCTCATTGGTAGTTACCATTAAACTAACTTGTCAAGGAAGAGCGACATGATAAACTGACATAATTAACATCTGTTTTTAATTAGTACCACTGTTGCTATTAGGAAAAAATGAAGGCCTGGAGAGAGTTCAAGAAGAGATAAGCTATCCCAGTGTAATTACCACAACTCCCAGCAGGGTCTTTCTCATCTGATTAACACCACAGCAGGATGGTTGTCCTAGCATCCATCTAACTGCCACAGTCATGGGATAAATAATAAAGGTGCTGACTGAGATACAAAAAGCTTTCCAGTTATATTTAAAATGTCCATAGTTCATCACTATAGTCTCTATATGGGCCAATTTAAATGATGGGTTTGGAGCATGGTAGTAAAGGGGGAGAAAGACTTTAATTTAAGTCCAGAATAATTTGCTGGAGAACAATTTAACTGAACTAAAGTGGCATAACAAAAACATAACATAAAACATAAAAAGTTAGTTGCTAAGGACAGGAGCTGGAATAGCCAAAAGGCTTTCTTGGTTGCAAGTTATTTTCTGCTGCCCTATATACATACTGGGTGAGATTTCCAAAGTGCTCAGGGTTAGCTCCACTCTAATCTCATTGAAGTCAATGGGAGTTTTACCATTGACTTGAATGGGGACAGTGTTAGGCCAACACTCAGGGTGAAGTCCTGGCCCTGATAGCAATGGAACTTGTGCCATTGACTTCAGTAGGACCAGGATTTAATCTCTAGTGCTTATTCAATGCCCGATGGGTGGGATTTTTCATAAAGCTCATCCAATGGACAGGTTTCTTCCATGTTGGTTCTGTACCTAACCCAACTTGAGGCAAAGGATCACCTTCACACATCTGAGTTTAGGATTGGGGCGTAAATCAACTTAGGATAGCATCAAAGAGTTTACTTGCAGCTTGCTATTTCTGATTTTTTTATGGCAAGCTACATAACCTTCCATGCAATACCAGTACAAAATGACACTGTACCTTTCATCTTGCATACTAATACATTAATAATACGATCTGATGTAATGAGCAATTTCAGAAATACTTCTGATAACTTTGTTCTCTCAAAACTTCTTAACAGACCATTCTCAAAAAGAAAAGGAGTACTTGTGGCACCTTAGAGACTAACCAATTTATTTGAGCATGAGCTTTCGTGAGCTACAGCTCACTTCATCGGTAAATTGGTTAGTCTCTAAGGTGCCACAAGTACTCCTTTTCTTTTTGCGAATACAGACTAACACGGCTGTTACTCTGAAACTTAACAGACCATTGATTTCTTTACAAAGAATTAATTACCTAAACATTCATAAACAAGCAGCTGTATTTATTTTGTCAATAAAATTTAATATACTTTAATCTAATTTTGAAATTGCAATTAACTTTTTATAATTGTCACAGCCTGTAAGCTTTAGTCCACCATAATTTGATAAAACATTATTTCATTAGGCCTCTAATTAAAATGTGTTGATATAAATTCAAGTCTGTTACTTTGTAAGGAAACCTCCAATGTGCCACTGTTTGAAAGTGTTGAAGGGTCAAAAATATTTGTTTACTTTATTTTTGTCATTATAAAGTTGTAATCGATACTTTGGTCTAATTTTTTTTTTTACCATGCTGGCCTGATGCAAAAGGTGAGGGCAAATGGGAGAGCGAGAAAAAATAAGTAGATTACTTATTGCACTCAGTCTGGAGGGCATGCTCCCTTCATATCCAAGAACAGGGAAAGGAGGATACTGGAAACTGAACTGACATATGTGCCACATCCGTATGAGGCCATGGTCTAAGGATTGGTGGGGTTGCACCCCAGATCTGCTTAGCACATATGCTAGTTTCTAGTTGAGTGCTAACCAGTGGCAGACAGGGGCATAGTGTGCTCCTAATAAAAAAGAATAGTTTGTGTTACCTACAATGTTTCTTCTTCCATTCTGTTATTGTCATGTTCTTATGCCACGTCTATAATGATGGTATCTGAGCACATGCCTGCTTTGATAAATTATGCCCTGATAAGGTAGTTTGTTGTAGCAGGGAATGCTCCAGCTAGCTTCTTTGCTCCCCTTAGATTTTCTGGTCAGGGCAGTAGGTTTTCTTCTCTGTGTGTGGCCTGTAATATACAATATATTACACAGATCATTGCTAACTACACAACTTCACTCCATGATTTAATAAACAAACCAAAAAAACCCACTAATGAACTAAATAAAAGTCAGACTCTCAAGTGGAGTAATGCAGCATAGCTCTGTAAAAGGTGATGGATTTGAGGAGTTTACACCAGTTGCATATCTGTCTTGGGAGCTTGTGTAAGTAACCATACTTGCTTTAATTACTTTAAAGTACAAAAACAAAAAGATTATAGACTTGTGGTATTTTGCTTTTGGATCAAAGTCTGAATGTGTTAGATTTCTTGAAGCACAGAGAAAAATTCTAGCTATCAGAGAACCAGATTCTGATTTCAAGATTTATATTGATTTAACTCCACTGACTTCAATGGGAAATACTTCTGATTGATATACGTGTAAGTGAGATCTGAATCTGGTCATTGTTTTTCAAAATGCAATATTTGCTTCAAAATTTAAAATGCATTCATTTAGTTTTTATGTTTACCTGATTCATAAATGGAAATTGAAAGAAAAGTAGACTGAGGTCATCTGCACTCTAACAACTGTGCTAATTTCCATTTAAAGGTTGCTTAACCACACATCTCAAAACAAACAGTAAATATGAAAGGGCCATATCAATGAAGCAATTTGGGTAAGCAAGGCAAGTAGGAATTAGACAAGGTAGATTGTAAAGAAATAATGGATGAAATCCCGTTCCCATTGAAATTAATGTCAATGTTGGTATTGGCTTCGGTGGGGCCAGCATTACTCTCCAAATCATATCCTATAATTATATAATATGATATTTCTATAAGCACTAGGGACCTAATCTCCTCTGCTTAATGCCCAATACTTCAGTCCCTTACACAAACTCATTCATGTCAGTGTAGCTACGTAAGAGAATAAGGAACTGAGTCTATCCCCAAATTCACAGTAAGAAGTACCTCCTTGAATAGTCAGATCGATTTCTAGGGGACCATTTGCACAATACTGCTTGTGGTGAGTAAGAGTTGACTGATTTAGCCCCTTTCATCTTGTTCCATCTCTTCATGCGGACAGAATTGTTCTAAGGGAATTGAAGGAAGAATACGGCTTGGTGCATTAATGTTAGATTCTTCATTGTGAAACAGAATGAATGCTGCTCAAAGGAAAGATTCCATGACAAATTAATTCTAAAAATAATATTTTGTCATCATCTATACACAATATTTAATAATCAGAGTTATATAACAAAGTCACAGATCTGTAGGTTTAACTTTCAACTTTTCCAACCTGAAAGTGAATAATATTGAATTCCTGCTTTAAAAAAAGAGACATTTTTCCTTCAAGTGTGGTGAAATTTTTAAGGTTCCAAGCCTGCACTAGTTTCATAATAGCCAGACATTTTAAAATGCTGAATGAAAAAGACTTGAGAGATAAAGGGTACACTTTTTAAAAAGAACCTAAGTGACTTAAGAGACAAACTGTAATTGAAAGCCAATGGGACTTAGGCTCCTAATTGACTTGTTCACTTTTTTGAAAATGGATCTCAGCCTTCTAAGTCAGTTTAGGCACTTTTGAACATTTTAACCATTATCAGAGTAGGAGTCATTCATGAACAAATATATTAAAGTAACAGCAATAGTACTGGAATAATTAGAGTCTACATCTTTATGCAATAATATTTTTACTGATTCATCCTTCTGTTGAACACAGGATGTCCATGCAAACATCTGCCACATGGACACCACAGCAGAAGAAGTCATGCCTTCAGACTTTCACACCTTGCTAAACAGATGCCTGACGGGCTAATAATAGTGAGGCTGGGACTGAGCTACCAATGTTTGCACAGCATATGGTACATAAAGTGAAGTACATGCAGCAAGGGTACAAAAGCACTATAAATTACACACACAAATTGTTCTTGCCATCCTTCTCTTGGTGCTCCAAAAATATATATAATGAACCCAGAGCTTGTTAAATTGACTTTAAAACAGGGGAGACCTATTTTTTTTTCCAAATTAAAATGTATTACTAGAAAATAGAAGGCCAGAGAAAGACTTTATAATATTTTGATTCAGGTACCATTTGTCATTACTGCCTGCTCTTGCAGCTGGCTCATTGAAGAGATAATTTGAAAACGCAGCAAATTAGGCCAAGAATTATTTACATAAAACACTTATGAACTATAGGCCCTGAATTTCAATCCACCATAGAGAATATACCAGAAATTACTTCCGTTCATCACTGTCCACTGATTGCCATGTGCAACAAAGTGGATGACAAAGCTTCCAACTTGCCAGTAATTTATCATCACCTCTGTTTTTAATACAGAACTGGTATCTTGAAGGATTCATGCAAACCAAGCTGGAGAGTACACTAGGATTCTCTAACTGGGTTTTCTGTGTGTGCATAGGCAGGGGCAATGAGAATCAAATTATCACAGATCCCAGCTATGCCCAAAGGAGTGTTCAGTGCTGGGAGCAATTAAAAATAACTATTCAATTCTTCTGTACTGTCATCCCACACATTGACAAGTCATTGAAAGCAAAGAATAAAACTCCTCACACATAATTAGCTAGTACAAACTGATGAAAGAATTAAATATAAAGTGTTCTGCTCAAAGACATGATCATCAATCTACAGTTCATTCCATCACCACTGATTTGGAAATGCAGCAAGATAGGCAAATTATCCCATCCTCCCACACAGTCCTTAAGGGGCAGAGAAGATGGTCTCAGACCCCTTCTTAATCCTTTTTATTTTTTTTTTTATATTTGATGTGGCTAGCTTAGCTTGATTAGTTCAGTCCCAAGTTGAATATACAGAAATAAAAGGGCTTCTAAGACCTAATGGAACTGTTTCGAAAATTAAAGTAAAACATTTAACCGACCATTTAAAATTCAATGACCTTTCATAGGACAAACAAAGTTTTAGGTGTCTAACCAGCATAATTTGTACACTTGGACCTAGAGGATCCAGGCTGAATTCACTTCAGTATAGTACGTTGCTGCTCATAGTGATTTTTTTGGCAAAGTCAGATAGTCAGTTTAGTAACATGGTCAAATGTTTGATTCCACTCAAGTCAATGGCAGTTTTGCCATTGATTTCAATGGGGCCAGGATTTTACCCCTAGTCTTTTAACTTAGAGCTTGTCTACACTGGCCATTTACAGCGCTGCAACTTTCTCCTTCTGGGGTGCGAAAAAACACACCCTTGAGCGCAGCAAGTTTCAGCGCTGTAAAGCGTCAGTGTAGGCAGTGCACCAGCGCTGGTAGCCTCACTCCCAGTGCTGGGAGCTACACCCCTCGTGGCGGCGGGTTTTTTAGAGCTCTGGGAGAGCTCTGCCGCGACCACACAAGTCACATTAAAGCGCTGCCACGGCAGCACTTTAGCGTTGCCAGTGTAGACTAGCACTTACTTACCGGCTGCATTTGGGTTTCACAGGCCAAGAGCAGCAATCTGATGCTGAACAGGTTAGGATCTTTACTATCCAGTTGAGAGTTTGGGGGCAATTCTGCCCTCAGTTATACCAATATAATGTGATTGGGGCAGACGCTTATTATTGCTTCACCAGTAAATGTGAACTTGGTTGATTGATTTTGTAGGTTGCCCAAGCGTAATTGAGGGTACAATTCATTCCTAAATGTTTCTACTGCTAATCTTTCAGTAAAATCTTGCATAATCGTCTAATAAATATGCAGGGTAATACATGCACATGAGCAGCTTTGATTGAATGAACTAAAGACAGAACTGTCATCCCACACAACACAGTCACTTTCTCTTTTTCTTCTGCAGGAGAACACTTTTTGTGGCAGAATGACCGCCCTGCACCTTTAAGTGGGCTGGAGGGTGGTATTTGGCTGGTTGGCTGAATGAATGAAGGAAATGGTGCTTTATGGCTTGGAGTGAGGGAGATGAAAACTGCTGCAAAAGGGTCAGCATGGTCTGACTCATCCCATGGGAATGAGAGGTTTAAAAGGGGCAGCTCTGCGCCTGAAGCCTCCCTTTTGCAAGATGGGGAGCTGGTGGAAGCCTCTGGGTATGGTAAGGTCCTGGCAAGATACCTGGATGGAGAAAGAGGGGGAGCCCCCAGGTAATTATGGAATAAACATGGGGTTACCTGCATCGTACACTTTTATCTGCTGCGTAGTCCCGGACATCTAATAATAAAGTTGTGACCTGAGTAAGCCCATGTTAAATGTCTCCTTTCCTTCTTTCGGTATAGCCAGACAATATGTAGCTATATATAGTGGTACATTTAGGTGAAGTGACGAAATGTACAGTTCATAATCCCTCATTGGCATGCTTGCTTTCAATGTTTGCATTAGTTTTGTGAGCACTTATAATTATTTTAAGTGGCAAGATCCTTCTCCCACTGAAGACAAAATTCTGATTAGGTTCAGTGAGAATTGGATCAGGCCCAAAGTTTACATGTTTTGGTATAGGACTTGATTCTACATCATGCAATTCAATGAGAGTTTGATAACTGACTTCAAGGGGAGTAGGATTGTGCACATAATGGATGAACAGTGGCCACATCTTGTAATCCTTACTGATGCAAGATTCCTCTTGCTAACTTCAGATGTAGTTTTGCCTACATAATTCCTGCAAGATTTGACCTTTTACCACAGTCTGTGAGAATATATAAAAGTATACATAAATAAAAGCATTACATGTCATTGTCTATTGCCATTATTTTATAGTGCAACAGCAAAAAGTTAGCAACAGACTGCCCATAAGAAGAGATAAAACACTTCTTTCTGTTGCACAGAGAAAATTCAGACATGCATACACTAGTCTTATAATACATATTGCTAGGTTGGTAAATCCATGATCAGAAACATCCTAATCTTTTTAGTATATCAATGACATTTCATCTTTGAAGTCAATTAAAAAAGAAGAAGAAAGAAAGAAAAAGAAAGATTTAGCTAGAGCTAAAGCGCTGCATTTTCAGATAAGGATTAATGCTGATCCTCTGTGTATGTGTGTATGTGTTTCAGCAAATGAACATTAGATGAGACCTGCCGTGACCTATGTAGACTGGCTAATTAGACAGATAGAAAAAGAAACTTTCCTTTTTTAAAATAAATGGCATTTTTGCAAGAAGGATAACTATAATTGGAACATATTTTGAAGAATATAATATGCCTGCAAAACTTAGACCAAAGTTCATCTTTTGAGTCACTCCATGGAACTCAGTGTGGTTACATCCCAGATGAATTTCCACCTGAGAGCTTCTTATCTTCATTTATCATTCTCCCATTGAAGTCAAAGACAAAAATTCCATAGATTCCCCATTGCCCTGCTCAAATCCATTATTAAAGTGAATAGCGAAGATACTTAACTGTTGTAAATTGTCTAGTTCTGGTGAAGTCAATGGAGCTTTGTCAATTTAGAGCAACTGAGGATCCATTCCAGTGTGTTTAAATAACTGTCAGGAAAAGTAGAATTTTGCTATATATGTATGTTTCCAAAAAGCTTCTCCTCCTATATCATCAAATATTTTAGTTTTGGCCAGTTGAATTAATTTCCTGAAAAAGGGCATGCTCAAAACATGCACAGCAGATGCCTCTTCAACTTAGTTAATATTAATTGCTTTCTTTGCTATTTTGAAAGTCTGCACTGAGCTAGCCCTTCAAATTAAGCTATCTTGTTGCAATGGGAACTAATCAAAATATTTTTTTTTCCCTGAAGACTCCAAACAGAACTGATATAATCTGGTTCTGAACAAACAAACAGCTGTTATGTGCAGCAGCAGATCTAGTGCTGAACACACTGACTGGACTGGGCAAAATGAGAGGAGCACTGATCAGCATGGTGCACATTTCCATGGCAAAGATTTGGGAGCCAGTGATCCAGCCATATCACGTCCATTTACAGACATTTATTGTATTTCAGCACCTAAAAAAACTCAGCTAATTATGTACAGTGTCCTTCAGCAGGAGAACCAAGTTTTAAGCAGAAAGCAGGTTATATGCTGGGCCTGCAGATGTTCGGTGAGTGCTAATCTAGGCATTTATACCATGCTCAAAATCAAAGTACCTGAATCCCCCTGTGGCATCAGAGCGATTGTGATGAGGATGCCGTAGTCTGGGATTTGGCCATGTTTGGGGACATACAGAGCTTATAATGTGCCAATGTTCAGGACTCTTTCTGCAATCATTAGTGAGGTCTCAGATGTTCTCCCTCCCAAGCAGAAAAGCAGTAGATAATGGAGATACAGGCAATGGGATGAGAAAAGACAACCTAGTCTATTATTTCTAGGGGACCTTTCTTTGTTTTACAAAATGAAATGGCTCCCAAGAGAGTCATTTACAGACCAAATCCTAAATTTAAGCAGTTGCTTTTGTTCAATTGACTTTGATGAGGCTTAAACATCTGCTTGATGTTAAGCATGTGTTTAAGTGCTTTGCTGAATAGTAATGCTTTCTTGAACAGAGGCCTAGTTCCTAAAGGAGCCCTGGTTCATTGCTACCTCTGGCAATACCTGGTCGGAATTTGTTCTTCTGCTTCTTCAGGGTCCTCGTCCTTAGTCATTACCTTCACTAATTTCACCAGGTCTGCTTCATTTTCTGTTGGATACATGCCATATGATTTACCACACACCCGCCATATGCATATAATATGCCATATATACCAACAACTTTAAGAATAATTGACTTTAAATATTAAGAGGAATTTATTTCCTTGATTTCTTTTCAATGCTAGAGTCTGAAGAGCAATTTGTCTTGCAACATTATACTGAAAGTTAATCCCTAAAAGGGACCAGTCATATCATGTGGAAAAATCCGTTTTCAATGAAATTAGTCTTCCCCTGATTTATTTTTTGATCCTTTCCTGAATGGTGGTTGCTACAATGGCAACTTTGCTTCATACATTTTCTGCATTGAGTGTAAGTTTTGTCTCCAGCCCTTCCATAATGGGGCCAAAATTCTGTGAGATTGTGAATTTTCCATTATATTAAATGGTCTTCCATTTACAGTGACAGGTTTCAGAGTAGCAGCCGTGTTAGTCTGTATCCGCAAAAAGAAAAGGAGGACTTGTGGCACCTTAGAGTGTATACTTATTTGAGTATAAGCTTTCATGAGCTACAGCTCACTTCATCCGATGAAGTGAGCTATAGCTCACAAAACCTTATGCTCAAATAAATTTGTTAGTCTCTAAGGTGCCACAAGTCCTCCTTTTCTTTTTGCATTTACAGTGACTAATTCTAGTCAAGCAATCTGCAAAGTAGTTTCATCATTTATTACTGTAATTGCCTATGTATCACTAGGAGTCCATAGTAGCGTCTGCTGTAGGAGCCTTCTTGGGTGTGGATTCATCAGGATTGGGTGCATATTGTGGTTGTTCATTATTTTCATTCTGTAATTCTTTTTGTTTCCTAAAGAAAGTGCAGCATACACCTCAGGGTGGTGTCTTTGAATGTGCCTTTCCAGGTTGGTGGCATAATTCCCTGGCATGATTGATTGGCACTCTGTGTCCCCAACTTGACCAATTGATTTTTTGTCCACTATCATATCTGAAGAACTTTCTTATGGGATTCTGTTGGTTTCTTTCCATGATTAATTCTGAAGCACTGTAATAAATTACAGAAGAAATATATTTTTATACATTAACCAAAGGCAGCAGCCCAGCCCAGTTGCATATTTCCATAATCTACTCAAGTGTGATTGTGCTTTAGCATAGTAGCAGCAAGAAGTTTGAGAAGCAGTTCATCAAAGGGTGATGTTGAGTCATTACCTATCTGTTTGAGTTTGTTTCACTTGCAAATTTTCACAGAGTTGTTCTGACTCTAGACGTCTCCTTTCCAAATCCCAACCTGTTTCTCAGACTTCTTGCAAGTGCTGCTTCTTTGCTAATATACTAGTAGTGTTGGACTGGGGAGAAGCCAGAGACACTGGACTCTGGGGAAAAGTTCAAGGAGCCTAGAGCAACCCACCAAGGAGGAGGGAACTCACTCCTTGAGTCTTAAGTATGAGGTTAAGAAGAGAGAAGGGGGAGCTGATGATCACAGTTTTCTCTTAAGCCTCACCTTCCCAAGTCAAGAGGAGTGGACATTCCCAGCCTAGAATACCCCTGCAAATGAGAAAAGTTGTAGCATGTGTGTCCTTACTCCAGTTGTGCACAAAAGTTCCATCTGACTCCAGTTATTAAGCACATCTATCTTAGAGCCCCCCACTGCCTCATGTGTAGTCAGCTCCTAAGCTTCACTTCTCCCTTTTTACTCGTGTGGGCTGGCCACTTACTTTCATTCTTATCTTATTATACTGGGGCAGGCCTTTCCAGTAGCAATCACATGCCCATATGTTATTTTGTTGTCTTGTTTTGTTTTTTAAACATTGAACTTGAAAAATGCTGAACCTTATTTTAACTGGTAACACACTTCTCCCCCTGCCTTCCCCCCCCCCAGTTCAGATTCAATAGGAAGAACAAAATAATGGTAAAGGTTCGGTTGCAGTTCAAGTAGAAATTCTGGTTCAAACTGCTTTTCATGTTCTGGTTCAGTTCCAGTGTGACGCACTGATAGAAATACGAGATTTGCTGTCCCTAAAGGAATAATATACACACTAGCTTGCAAGATTCAACTCAAGATCAACACTTTGCTTAACACCACAACATGGATATATATTTGTAGTGAAAACAAGGATAAGTTTATTATCAAAGTCGAGAGATTCAGGAGATAGTGAGTAAGGATATTGGAAACAAAGGCTCACATATAAAACAAAATCATAACTAGCTTTCTAGACAGTAAACTTATCTATCCGGTTAACCTCCTGTCTAAAGAATTTTATTTCACACAAACACTTTCCAACCAAGGTTGGCTGAGATCCCGATCTCATGAATGTAAACAAGCAAAATGAGGTGGGATATCTTCTTTGCCTTCTACAAATACCTCAAAAGTTCGTTGTCTGTTTTCGGAGACAGGATAACTGCTTGTAGTTTGTTTTTCATGTGTGCTCTTTCCATGTTCACTTCACATCTCTTTGTTTACATTTTACTTCATATGTAATGTACATCCAATGTGTTAGCTTACAATCCTGAAATTACATCCTGACACAGAGAGATACATTTCTTACCATCTGTCTGCAGGAAAACTTGTTTTTCAGCTCTGTTGGTGACTAATGCCTTTAAAACCATATATAACTCCCTACTCCCATATATTTCAACATCGTGTTAATGACCAATGTGACATGGGCTTTCATTTAAGATCTCATATGACATTCTTTGGTGAACCAGAATCAAGATATTCTGTTACACCCCCACCCCCAAAATCAGTGGGGAGATTGAATCTCCCCACTGTATTTTCCACTGAATGCATCCGATGAAGTGAACTGTAGGTCATGAAAGCTTATGCTCAAATAAATTTGTTAGTCTCTAAGGTGCCACAAGTACTCCTTTTCTTTTTGCGAATACAGACTAACACGGCTGCTACTCTGAAACCTATAGTACCTAGGTGTCCTAGTCATGGATCAGTACCCCACATTGCTAGGTGTTGCATTAATACAGAACAAAGAGACTATCCTTGCCCTCCGAAGATCATATAGTCTAAGGAGATAAGAGAGACACGGTGGGGCGGGTGGGAATAGGGTAGAACACACAAGCAGAGTGAACAATGTGATGGCAACAAATTCTTTTTTCTTTTTGTGGGTTTAGTTAGGAGAGGATAAGCTAAAGGGAAAGGAGAGAGGACATTGAAAGGAAGGGGGTCCAGGAGACAGGGCATGAGAGAAAATGGTAAGAGGAGTGACATTGAGGTGAAGAGACTATAAGGGAGGCATAGACTGGAACAAACAGCCAGTCAGCACAGGGCAGAGAAAGCCAGTCTAACCTGAGGCCAGTCTAACCTGTCTAACCTGAAGAAAATTTTCTCGAAGAAAGGTCCTTGTCCATACCGCATGCAGAACCTAGGCTGTTTGGGTGTAGGGACAAGAGATTTATTAGATATCTCTTGACCCCTTAACGTTTTGTCATGTGATATGCGAACTCATGTTTGTTGAACTACAGGCAAGTATAAATTACCAATCATTTGCTGTCCAATGTACAATGAAGCTGCATACCCTTCCTCTCTGCTCTCCTTTATGGCGAGAGAGGGAGATGTAAAACACCTTTGGTCGGGTTGTAAATGGATATGCAAGCATTCTTGGATGACTGGGAATCTGAAGCTTTTGGAAGGGATGTGCACTGGGTAGTTATGGTGGCACTTCCAGCTAATCCTGGGAAGGTGAACATGGTAGTCTGGGATCTCCAACCCATGGTGTTTGAATGGATTGGGTGGTGTTTCTGGGCTTTATGGATACCGGAATGGTAAGGGAGAATCTTGGTTGTGTAGTCACTTTAGTTACACCATGTCAAGAGACAAAGACCGTAGAGTTATTGGAACATAGTGATTTTTTTTCTCTGTGTGAGTAGTTAATTGCATTATTTTCCCAAGTGTTTATTTATTTTTTGTAATACATAGGGTATAACTGTAAGCATACATCTGCACCAGTCTGAGTCTTCCATTCATGATTCTGCAATGATGCTTAATAATCAGATTTTTGAAAACCACATTACATATTGCAGAAAAAATACATTATGTTCCAATCAGGTGAGATTAAAGGTGTGGGACAACTTTGGGGAAAAATTAAATGTTTACAGCTAACAAACTTGGTACTTTCTCATTTATTCCATTTCCACTCACTAAATCGTACTTACAAACTTTGTTAAAGCTTATTTAACAGTTCCCTGATAAATGATTGTTTACAGTCACATAATTTCAGATGTTTGAGATAAATGACTTTAAATTGTATACTATTCAGCAATTACTTATGTAAAAAAGATCTATACCAACTTTAGACTTTTTATAGAGCTGTCATTGTAAAAAGACTAGAGGTGTTGATGAGATCTACTGTTTCCTGAATGATAAATTTCATAATGGCAAAATCATCTTGCTGTAACAATAAAGTACTTGGTAACTGCTGCAGTTGATTAGAATAAAATGTAAGCATATTAATGGATTTCATTTTCAGAAGTACTGCCCTTTTAGGAAAGAACTATTTTTGTTGTGAAGTAGATAGCCACCAGGAATCCACAAAATTATACCAGCTCCTTTGCTTATTTTTATTTTAATAAGCAGGCTGAGCAATTCCAGTTAAAAATGCTATCATTATTCTTAAACACTTTCGGAAACAGTTTTTGAAGGTTGATATGGCACTGCTGGAAGCTACAGTAATTAGTAAATCTGCAAAAGCATTGTTACAGTTATTTTCCTCACCTTCAGTATACTACAGCCTATTATTTATGCACCCCCTTGGGCCATTTAGCATTTGCTTCAGTTAATGAGAATCTTCATCTTAATTATCAATACTCAGATATGCTCTCCCCCAAAAATGAATCAAGCACTCAGAAATATACTCCAGAATGATGTCATCTTGGTGTTATTAAAACCCGAGAATTTCCATTCCATCGTATTATCATCAAAGCTTCTTGAAAGACACTTAGTGAAATTTGATACATTATGCATATCTTAATTAAAAACATAAGCTAATAGTAAAAGACACTGAATAATTAAAAGTAAATGTCCACATGAAGGTTCTGTATGAATTATAATGAACTCTTTTTTCCCCTTTTTTCTTGATTTATTAGCAATTCGGAATGCTACTGCACAGGATTAAAGTCAAAATTGCAGTAAATACAGTTTCAGGTCACCTCTGTCGAACTACCAAATTATTGTGTCAGTACTATGCATGATCCTAGCCCTCTACTTCAATCCAGTTGAACAATGTCCTCCTTTCTGAATTTTAGGATTGTAGTGAAGTAAAAACAAAGGTTGTTGCTTGACAGCCAGAAGTTCAGGCTAACTTTTCGACCAGAAGAAGCTGAACTAGACGTCCATTAAACTTGTTCAGTCATTTTTATTTACAAAGCTGCAGAAGTTATGGTGAGCCCATAGCTATAGTTTAGAGACAATCCACCTAAAAAGCATTCTGAAAGCTTGATTATTATAATTTATCATATTAAAATTCAGGAAAGTGTCGCTGTAATAAGACTGGGTTAGTTTTCACATAGTGAACAGACCATGTAAGGTTTCATCATCAAAATTACAGCATGATGATGATATAAAAAAGAACACAAATATTAAACTTGGGATACTGAGCTTAATGTAATTGTATCTTATTGTATCAGTTTCAAATAAGTTTGCAAATTCATAAATGTATGCAGCCCTTGATTCCTCTTCCTGGCCCATCTCCTAATTCTGTAATCTTTGCTGAAGTATTGAATTCTGCACCAAAAAATTAGAAATTCTGTGTTCAATATTTTAAAATTCTGCAAAATTCTTCAAATTTTCTTTGTCAAAATAACACTACATAATCACGCCAGTTTCAATCATTTTAGTAATTTATTTCAAAATACCTGTCAGCAAGTATGTCTGTAACAATACAGACACACACAAAAAATCTTCTGGGAGAAGAGATATAAAGAAACCCCTATGACAACCCAGTTTCTGTTTTTCTGCCCCCTTCTGCCCCCCACTCAGAGCCCAGCCAGGGGGGACAGACGCGCAAACCCCCTCCTCTCCAGATCCCAGCCTTGGGGCCACCTGGCCCAGATACCTGCACCCCCTCCTCCAGAGCCCCATGCCCAGACACCCATCCTACTCCCAGCCCCACTGAGCCAAGGGACCGAGAGGGAGAAACACCTGGGTGCTCAGTCCCAGGCTTGCACAGATTTTCCTGCATGCTGCCCTCTCCTTCCCTCAGGGCATTATGGAGGCTCCCCCCAGCAGTGTCTTCTATGTGCAAGCTGGATTCTACCAAGTCCAGTGGCCCCTAGTCACAGCTAGCAGCACTGCAGCACATTTCGGGGTGGGGGGAGGGAGGGTGTGAATTCTGCATGCACAGTGTTAATTTCTGCAAAATTCTGTATTGCTCAGTGGCACAGACTTCTTGTAGGAGTGTGAGGTGCACACTGAGGATAAGAACAAACCTACCTATGTTGAACACTACAAGGGAAAAAAAGCAACGGATTAACTCTGATCAATAACATACACTAATACTGATTGCACAGTCCATTCCAGTTTGGTTGTTCTCAGAGAACTATTTTCAACTACTTCGTGGTAAAGCAGAGCCTGACTTTCTTGCCACTCCCACTAGTAATAACTTTCAGACAGATCCTGATTCTCATTTTGATCCACTGAATTTTATTTCCTTCCATTTCTTATTTTCAAATGGCAAAAAATCCAAATGCTAATTTATGAACATAAGAAAATAAATTGGTTAGTCTCTAAGGTGCCACAAGTACTCCTTTTCTTTTTATAAGAAAATATACGTAACCAAACACATGATTTATATAAAATTCAGCCATTTGATTGGCACACACTCAGAAAGAGCAGTGAGAAGCAGGGAGGAGGGGATATCTTCATCTGTACAATGCTCAGACTGAATTCTGGAATCCCTGAATAGGCCAAGCTCCTCTTATTTTCAGGAAGGGTTTTGCCTGATTGAAGGTTGGGCCTGGATGTATACAGTATATTCAGAATCTATGGTGAGGGTCCCATTGATTTAAGTAGTGATTATTGCCTGTGGGAGGTCCTTAGAATAAGTCGAAATATAGTATTTTAGGGCCAATCCTAAATTCCTGTTATACTGGAACGAGGAGCATGCAGGCCTCGTATTCCTGCATGTGGTTGCTCCTTGCTGGCGGCCTGAGTTATCTGGAGGATGGTCAGACCAGTGTGTCGAGAGTACTGTGCAGCTCTTCAACATGCCCGACCCACTCACTTCTTGGATCCTGCCTCCCTTGTGCTGTAGTTCCTGTGTCTCCAAACTGTTAAAGGTTGGGATGGCTCAGGCAGAGGCTTCAAAGAAAATGCTCATGAATAGAGGGTCTGTAGTAATTACAAGGGATTCCCACAGAAAGGATGGTGTTGGTGAGGTTATATTTGCCCCAGTGGGCACCTGGTTAGAATCTGACACTCCCATTTTGGAGCTGCCCTCAATACATTCCAGTGTCTGTGCTGGTCAGTCTCTTTCTCACTGTCTTCCTGCTTGTTAATCAGCTGAGAGCTTACCCCTTACACAGAGAAGTCAACTGCCTAACACAGCAATGGGGATGCTGCAGAGTCTTCAAGAGGTGAGGGGGGATGCGTGGTTGAGGAGCAGTGCAGCAGCTGCTACTGCGGGAGTGCCCCCTCCTGAGGAAGGCCATAAACTATATTTTGGCTCTGTTAATATGACTGAGTTGTGACCCTTTGTCCAGTGAAATACGTTCCAAATAATTATGTCTTACACATTATAGCTGACATACTCCAGCACTGGAATGATCAATCTTAGTCTTGTGTTTGTTCAGGAGTAATACATAAATAAATAAAATCAGTTTTCATTCTAGAAGGGAGTGCTTGGGGAAATAGCCTCCTTTTCACTGTATGTAATGAAGAAAACTTTTAAACCCATGCAGGTTTGCCATATATAGTAGAACCTCAGAGTTACATACACTGGAGTTACAACCACACACTTCATTTGGAACCGGAAGTACGCAATCAGGCAGCAATAGAGACACACACACACACAAAATAACAAATTCAGTACAGTACTGTGTTAATCGTAAGCTACTCAAAAATAAAGGGAAACTTTAAAAAAAGAGATTTGACAAAGTAAGGAAACTTTTTGTGCTTATTTCATTTCAATTAAGATGGTGAAAAGCAGCATTTTTCTTCTGCACTAAAAAGTTTTAAAGCTGTAGTAAGTCAGTGTTCGGCTGTAAACTTTTGAAAGAGCAACCATAACATTTTGTTCAGAGTTATGAACATTTCAGAGTTACGAACAACCTCCATTCTCAGGGTGTTTGTAACTCTGAGGTTCTACTGTATGTTAACAGTGCACAAAGAATGCTAAATATTAATATTGGTATCAGTTCATCTATATGTAGCTTGCTCAGACCAATATACAGAAAAATATGCATGAATCTGATAAAGGATTTCCTTAATGCACATTACAGCCATCAATACAGCCAATATAAAAGCTTAATCAAATGTAATTTCTCCATAATTTTGAACATTAAGCAATTTACAAGTAGAGATGTGAACACATGAATGTACAACACAAAACTGTGTATTTTTTTAAACAATGTTTGTTCAGCTGTTCTCATCAAACCATGATCTTTGTTTGGAGTCCTGAGTTTTTATTATTTATAAATAATAAGTAACAACAAAACATTGACTTTTGTAGGGTCGAGTTGAGCATTGTTACCTGATATAACTAAACACAATGCAACATAGACATGTTGCTCAGAAACTGTATCTTTACCATATATTTGACTGATTACTGACATCCATGGTCACATGAACAAATTTTTACACCATCTTTGTATAATCCCGAAAGAAAACTCCTGAGAAAACCTCATAAAAGTGGAGTAATAAATGGACTAATTCTTGAGGTCCAACTCTGTGACAGCTCTGCAATAGTTGAAGTAATCACCCAAATTATTTCCATAGTAATATAATTGAATGTGTATTTTAATGTGATGCAAACTAAAAACCAATTATGATTTTTCTATTAATCTTAATGGTAAGATCCAATATTCTTACATTCCTATAATGCAATAATAAACCATGACCACATCTTCCCAGGATATGATCCAAAGTGAGAGTCAAATTCATCTCTCATATCTTAGGTTGGTGAATGAGCGTGCATTTCTTGTGGCAATCATGAGAATATGGAACCAACAGCATTTGGGCATCTGCCTCAGTCCCTCACTTCAATTTTAAAGAATGTCTGAAAACTGCTTTTTTAAGAGTTTTTTTTTTTAATTATAAAACTTTTGGCTACTGTGTGACCCTTCCTATAATGAGGCCACTTAGTTTGTCCTTTTAATCTTTTATTTTATGATATTTTGACTGCAAGATATTTTAACTATTTAGGGGAAATATTTAAGTGGGGGGGGGTGAAGAAGGGAGAGATACATATATAGATTTATAAATTATTACCATAATCATATTACTCATACCCTGCATTCTTAATACTGTCTACCTATAAAATTGTGGATTGACTTTAATTTGGAACAATAAGCTTTTGGGGCCAAAATTCTGCTTTCATTTACACCACTGTAAATGTCCAGACTACCTCCACTGACTTCAGTGAAGTCACTCTAGGTCTACACTTCTTGTAAAGGAGAAGATAATTTCAGTCAACTGATGTGTTGCCTATATAAAGTATGCAGGAACAGGCTTGAAATCTGATGTTGGATTCCCCAATCGATGTAGTAGAAATCAACTGTTAGTCTCAGTATCTTATTATTCTAGGTTTCTGTCAGAAAATCAGCAAAGTAATAGGGTGAAAACTTCCACAAAACCAGAAAATCTGCTGAATAGTTACACAAATCCACTCCAAAAGGCATAACAGTTCTTTGTGCTGTTGACAGCTCTTTTTTGAAAAATGCTTTTTAGCCAGAACAGCTAAACTTGTTGCTCTCACTTGTGTGACTAGAAAATGTCAAATCACATAATTTGTTCATGTATTTGATTTTGTACTTTTCAACCATTTTGAAAGGGTTTTTTTTTGTTTTGTTTTGTTTTTAAATTATGGCATCAATTTATGATGGAAAACAGTTGCAGGGCCCAAATCTGCTTACAACTGCATGGATACAACTCCCAGTGATTTCAATGGGGGATTTATATTTGTGAAAGTAAGGTGAAGAAGGAACCACAGCATGAAAATAGCAATTGATAAATGAGAGAAACTCATATGTGGATGCAAAAAATGAAAGATTTGTTATCAGTAGTGGAGAAAGAATTTGGAGAAAGCACTTCTGGACCTTTCTGTGTGTAAATTAGATTCCCTTAGAATCAGTTGAAATCCCTTGAAATCACATCACAAATCAACATGGAACCTATGAGCTCTCTAAACTTTGCCCAGTGTGTTTAACTGAGCATAACGGCCTCTGGAATTTGCATATCCAGGGGCCAGAAGAGTGTGGCATGTAAAACATTATTAGGGGGTAGTCAGATGATTAAAATGGAAGTAGAAGGTGGCCTACTTTTTTTTCAATGGGATATATCTTCTGTCTCTAACCTTTTAGGTCATGAAGTGACAGAGCTTTAAAATCTCAACATTTTTAATAAAAAAGCAATTTTAATATTTTTTTCTAGAGGCTCTAAAACATATTTTGATCTCTCCCTTTGAGGACTGTGTAGTTGAGCTCATATTACTAAGGAATCCTGGCTTTAATAGACAGAAGGATGTAGATGTAGAGACCACCACCCGCACACACATACACAAATACTAATACAAGTTCTTAATACTGTCTAAAAGATTCCTAAAATTTCTTGTGGAAATGGCTTGAAGTGATAGTGGGTGGTTATATAAAGACGGGCTGAATCGTGCCTCATTTAGCACAAGGTGACCCCTTAGGTACCTGAACCAGCTACTCACATCATAGATAGCAGTACAGGAGGGGAAGGAGGTACTGCAGAACTGCTAGGCTAGGGACAAAGAGTGGACACCTGGTCGCATAACTGTGATGGTGCATCAGGGAGGGGATGTCCACATGAAATGCAACATGTTGCAGTTTACACCCTTGTTAGGATATAGATATTCAGGCCTGCCTGTAAAGGCCTGTACTTTTAGAATTTAGGTGTATTCTTATCACTTGGCTAGTTAGAGGTATAAAAGAAAGAATCAGAATCACTGTCTGCCAGTGTAAGGTACTTCTCTTACTGTGACAGTCTGAGGCCCTGTTCTTAGGCTAAGGCCTTTGGCTAAGCGACAGAGGCAGCCATAAGCTGGGAAGCGACGGGTCACATCCTCACATTCCAAAGTAGTCACATTGAAAGAAGGTGCTATTGGGCTGTTAGGAATACAATCCTGTCCTGATAGTGCCTATCATCTCCAGAGAAAGGGAAGTGCCTAGAAGATGTAAAAGGAAATTGAGGTTGATAGTTTTCTGTCTGGTAAGAACTCACTTATCAATAGACACAGCTGGGAAACTCTTATGTCTTTATAGATGTAGTTGTGAAATCCTCACTTCTGTATTGTTTTGTCATAATAGTTCCCACTTTGCTATTGTTTATTGGCATCCTGTCAGGTTCTGTGATTGTTTCTGTCTGCTGTATAATTAATTTTGCTGGGTGTAAACTAATTAAAGTGGTGGGATATAATTGGTTAGCTAGTCATGTTACAATATGTTAAGATTGGTTAGTTAAATTTCAGTAGAATGATTGGTTAAGGTATAGCTAAGAATATTACTATATAAATTAGGGGCAAACAGGAAGTTGGGATTTCGAAAATAAGGAAAAAGGAACTTGTATTTAAGCTTGCTGTAAGTTCACCCCAAAAAACATCAAATTGTTTGCACCTTCGGACTTCGGGTATTGTTGCTCTCTGTTCATGCGAGAAGGACCAAGGAAGTGGGAGAGTGAAGGAATAAGCTCTCTAACATCTCCTCAGAGTAGCTTGGAGACCATGAGGCTACTCCAGGGATCGACAACCTTTGGCACGCGGCCCTCCAGAGTAAGCCCCTGGTGGGCCGGGCCGGTTTATTTAACTTCCGTGTCCGCGGGTTTGGCCGATCGCAGCTCCCACTGGCCACGGTTCACTGTCCCAGGCCAATGGGGGCTGCGAGAAGAGGCATCCAGCACATCCCTTGGCCCATGTCGCTTCCCACAGCCCCCATTGGCCTGGAGCGGTAAGCCGCGACCAGTGGGAGCTGCGATCAGCCAAACCTGCAGACGTGGCAGGTAAACAAACTGACTTGGCCCGCCAGGGGGCTTACTCTGGCAGGCCACGTGCCAAAGATTGCCGATCCCTGGGCTACTCTATGGACAGTTTAACAATTTATATTGCATAGCCATTGTCTAATCCTTTATTTTCACTTATTTGTGATTTACTCCATAACTTGGCTGTGAGTAATGTAGACATCCCAATTTTCATTAGTAAAATAATACTGCAGCACAACTTCATGTGCATGTATGCACATTATGGTTATCACATTATGCACATTATGGTCATCACCACCAACTTTTAGCCCACATAAAACATGACCTAATTTTCTTGTTCGTGTATGTGAAGATCAGCTTACACCTTTTCTTTCTTTCCTTGCAGGAAGTGGATGTCTTAAAGAACATAAGCTACTGGTCAGATGCCACAGCAAGATGAAGTTGCCTCCTTTTTTAACTAATTATTCAGGTAAATCCCTCCATGTTTCATTCCATCCAGTAGCCTTAACTTGGACATTTAACTTTCAGACTTTAATTGTTATATAGGATCCTATGTTCCTGGGAAAATTTAAGTAGAATTCTTTCTGTTACCATTTTACACAAACTCCTCAGTTTCAAGGAATGTTGACCAAAATTTCTTGAAACTAAATACCTAAAGTTAGATTTCTTAATTCTATATTTAGGCATCTAAGTAAAAGTGACATTTGAAGATTTAATTCAAGTTCGCTGGAGTTGTGAGTACTCAGAACCTCTAAAAATTAGGCCACTTTTATTCTGATGCCTGAATATGGGTTTAAGAATATAACTTCTAGATCTGATTATCATTTATTATTTGTACTGTGGTAGCTCCTAGGAACTCCAATTATGGGTCAAGGTCCCATTATGCTGGTATAGTACACATTGAAAAGAAAATCATTCCTCAACCTCCATCTTTGGAAAATTTTACATACTATTTTAATCTGGATTTTTATCTTATACTTTTAATATTGTTTTTAATATTCACAAGAGACAAAACTTCATAGTTAACAGACAAGTTTATCTATTTACAGGATAACTTACAAGAAGTGGAAGATTGGACAAATGACCAGGGAGGAGTTTAAAAATATTGCTCAGGCATGCAGGAGTGAAATCAGGAAGGCCAAATCACACCTGGAGTTGCAGCTAGCAAGAGATGTTAAGAGTAGCAAGAAGGGTTTCTTCAGGTATGTTAGGAACAAGAAGAAAGTCAAGGAAAGTGTGGGCCCCTTACTGAATGAGAGAGGCAACCTAGTGACAGAGGATGTGGGAAAAGCTAATGTACTCAATGTTTTTTTTGCCTCTGTCTTAACGAACAAGATCAGCTCCCAGACTACTACACTGGGCAGCACAGCATGGGGAGGAGGTGACCAGCCCTCTGTGGAGAAAGAAGTGGTTTGGGACTATTTAGAAAACCTGGACGAGCACAAGTCCATGGAGCTGGATGCACTGCATCCGAGAGTGCTAAAGGAGTCGGTGGATGTGATTGCAGAGCCATTGGCCATTATCTTTGAAAACTCATGGTGAATGGGGGTGGGGTGAGGGTCCCGGATGACTGGAAAAAGGTTAACGTAGTGCCCATCTTTAAAAAAGGGAAGAAGGAGGATCCGAGGAACTACAGGCCAGGTAGCCTCACCTCAGTTCCTGGAAAAATCATGGAGCAGGTCCTCAAGGAATCAATTCTGAAGCACTTAGAAGAGAGGAAAGTGATCAGGAACAGTCAACATGGATTCACCAAGGGAAAGTCATGCCTAATTAATCTAATTGCCTTCTATGATGAGATAACTGCCTGTGTGGATGAGGGGAAAGCAGTGGATGTGTTATTCCTTGACTTTAGCAAAACTTTTGATTGGGTCTCCCACAGTTTTCTTGCCAGCAAGTTAAAGAAGTATGGGCTGGATGAATGGACTATAAGGTGGATAGAAAGCTGGCTGGATCGTCTGGCTCAATGGATAGTGATCAATGGCTCCATGTCTAGTTGGCAGGTGGTATCAAGCGGAGTGCCCCAAGGGTTGGTCCTGGGGCCGGTTTTGTTCAATAGCTTCAATAATGATCTGCAGGATGGCGTGGACTGCACCCTCCACAAGTTTGCAGATGACACTAAACTGGGAGGAGTGGTAGATATCCTGGAGGGTAGGGATAGGATGCAGGGGGACCTAGACAAATTAGAGGATTGGACCAAAATAAATCTGATGAGGTTCAACAAGGACAAGTGCAGAGTCCTGCAATTTGGATGGAAGAATCCCATGCACTGCTATAGACTATGGACTGAATGGTTAGGCAGCAGTTCTGCAGAAAAGGACCTAGGGTTACAGTGGACGAGAAGGTGGATATGAGTCAACAGTGTGCCCTTGTTGCCAAGAAGGCTAACAGCATTTTGGGCTGTATAAGTAGGGGCGTTGCCAGCAGATCAAGGGATGTGATTGTTCCCCTCTATTTGACGTTGGTGAGGCCTCATCTGGAGTACTGTGTCCAGTTTTGGGCCCCACACTACAAGAAGGATGTGGAAAAATTGGAAAGAGTCCAGCGGAGGGCAACAAAAATTATTAGGGGATTGGAACACACGACTTATGAGGAGAGGCTGAGGGAACTGGGTTTGTTTAGTCTGAAGAAGAGAAGAACTAGGGGGGATTTGATGGCTGCTTTCAACTACCTGAAAGGGGGTTCCAAAGAGGATGGATCTAGACTGTTCTCAGTGGTAGCAGACGACAGAACAAGGAGTAATGGTCTCAAGTTGCAGTGGGGGAGGTTTAGGATGGATATTAGGAAAATCTTTTTCACTAGGAGGGTGGTGAAGCACTGGAATGCGTTACGTAGGGAGGTGGTGGAATCTCCTTCCTTCGAGGTTTTTAAGGCCCGGCTTGACAAAGCCCTGGCTGTGATAATTTAGTTGGGGATTGGTCCTGCTGTGAGCAGGGGGTTGGACTAGATGACCTCGTGAGTCCCTTCCAACTCTGATATTCTATGATTCTATGAATCTTATTAATATTTCTTCCTGTGGTGAATATTGGAAATGTGTTATATTCTTTTTTCCTAGCATCTGCTTCACAGTCAGTTATGAGAGGAGAGTAAGCCCTGTTTATATGTGTGGCAGGGTGATGCTGGAGAAGCCCTTAGTCAGCTCCTGCCACTCCAGCCCAAATCAGGAAGAAAGGATTGGGGCTGGATGTCCACCCTGTGTTTTCCTCGTAACTGACCACACCTGCCAGTCTCCTTAGCAGGAGCTATAAGACTGGAAGGAAGTGAGAGAAGGGTGTGGAGGGGTTGGTGACTAAGAGTGGACGGTCAGGCTCAGAGGGAGTAGGAGCTCCTAGTCTGTTGCTGGCCAGGCCTGTGGTAGGCAAAGCAATTGTAAAGCCTCTATATAGTTTGAAACTGTTGGTGGGAAACTGATCATGAATAAAGAACATGTGTGTGACAGCACACTGAAGTGTCCCTGCTTCACGGAGGAGAGGGGCCAATGGGCCAAATCTGGAGGGGTGCAGAGTGTACCCTGTTACAATATGGCATATGATAAAAAATATTTTTAGCAGAAGGATCTGCTGCTGCTAAGTAATTGTACTGGGCAATGTTAATACTCAAAGGTAGAATAATGTGGATTTACTCCCATGAAACAGAATGTCCTGTTCTTAAAATCAAAGGTAACATAATTTTCATACTGCATCTTCCACAAGTAGACAACTCATTGATCTGACTTGTACTGTGATTTTGTTGTGGAGGTTGTAGTACATCATATTAGTGGATCAGTCAAAAAGGGTTACCAGATATTAGTGGATCAGTCAAGAAGGGTGGCTAGTAGTGATAGAGATTGAAAGAAAAGGTCCAGACTTTGGAATGTTCACCCACAAGGATGAAGAAGCGAGTATGAAGAGAATAACCAGCAAATTCTTTTATTTACTGAAACTTCTATTATCCAAAAGACATATTCTTTAATAGGAAGGTTTGTATAGGTTTGGAAAATCAAGTCTTCTCTTCCCTTTTCAATGTTTCAAGAATAAAATTCAAATGGAACCTTTTTGGAAGTTCTGATAATGGAATAACTTTTATTCATTTCTACATGGGACCAGACCCAGAAATGACAAAATATGGTGAGAAAGACCATTCTCAAGTGCTGGAAATCTCACAACCATGCCTACTCTTCCATGATTTCCATTCTACATGTGCTATCCCAACAAGTCTATATAAGTTAGATAAATATCGAAAAATTGAGATGCCTATCCAAACTGAACCTTGAGCATCATAGCTTTAATATTCGAATTGGTGAGATGTAAATTCTTCCTCCATGGGTTTGACCTTGCGAAGTGATGAGCTAAAAAGCACCAAGTGCACCAATTTCCAAAGACTTTAACAGCAGTAGAGGTTGTTCAACATTTCTTGGACACGTTCAGCATCTTGCAGGATCAAGTTTCATATGAAGCAAACAAACAAACAAACAAACCATAAATAAAGGTTTACACATGCCCTAGATACCTAGAAGTAAAATATCAATCTTCTGAAGAGCTGAAATATCAGTACAAGGGAAAATGCAAGATCTAATCACAGAGCTCATTTAAAAGAGTGAATTGATTGTCCTTATTCAAGAATCATTTCTCAAATGATGTGTGACTTTCCTTAGAGAATTTTTACATCCATTTTTGGTTCTGCTAAAGAGATTTTAAATTTAATAATGATGCTAAACTAAATGAAGCATGGTTTCTCTTAAATAATTTCAGCTTGCTGCAGCAATACAGATTTAATAAGGATAATAGATAATAACATCTGATAAGGTAAGAGGATAGAATTATAGGTGCAACAGTTTTTAGTTAAGATGATTAGCAAGAAGTATATTTGATCTATGTGGTGTGAATTTCCATTTACTCTCTGCTAAATGCCTATTCTTCTGACAGACAAAAAATAATAAAGACACTGTATCTATTAAGCTGATCAATTATTTTATTTTATACAACTATAATTTTAAATAGTGATTGCTTTGTAAAGTAATTTATAGTCAGTACCTTATTGAACAGTACAACCGGAATATGTAGGATTATATTTTTCTAGTTTCAGTTTTACTTATTTCTCTTCAGCTTGATTTATTGAACCATCTGTGTCTTACAACACGATCCCCTTTGAGTTTCAGTTCATATGAATACAAAACAAATCTGATGTATTAGGTTTCTTCCTGTGAAGCAGGAATGTAAAGACAACCTAGCCAGTATCTCAAACAAAATGAATAGTATAAAAAGAGAGACCATAAACAGCAATTTCTAAGTGCTTGACTTTTTACTAGTATTAAAAAGTAGCCCCTATAGCCAAGGTCTCATTTTGTTTTCACACTAATTTACTGTAGTCTATACTCGCTGTCATGGTCTGGATCTGGCCAGCTGATTTTTTTTTTTTTTATCTCTTAGTGAGGACAATGATAATGATGAAGATCATCATGAGATTTGTATCTTAAGCCTCTCGTTTCTAAAAGACAGAGTCTATATATTTATATTTAGTTACTTTTAACAGCTTTTCTATGGCATTTTTATTATAGTATGAGCCTCATATGAGAAAGTGATTTAGCCAAGGTCACAAAAGAAATCTGTGCCAGAGCTAGGAATTGAACCTCAATCTCCTAAATCCGGTGTCTGAGACCATTTTATTACCAAAAATAATATATATCTATATCTCCTTCAGATTAGTATTGTTACCTGAGTTACTTAATATTCACAGGCTCAAAAACCTGCAAACGTCACTCATGCTGATTGTAATAATGAAGTCAGTGGGATAAAACTCATGTGAGTCAAGTGGGCAAGTCAAACTCTCAGCACTTCTAAATTCTGAAGCACATAGGAAGGCCAGTGCATATGCTCAGTGGCCCAAACTGCCTCAGTTAGCAAAAATCCCCTTTTGAGATCAGTGGGGCTTTTTTCTTAAAAATTACTATATTACCCAGTGCATTTGTGCATGAGAACATCTAGCTCATTATGAACAGATCATTTCAATTCTGAGTGGATAGGAAAAAGGATTAAATAAAAATCTATCTACAGAACTGTAACTTTTGTATAGACTAGAAATTAATCCAATGAAGATAATTACTTAAGTTATAGAATGAAATTGTGGCCCATTGAAGTCAATGGCAAAACTTCACTTGACTTCAGTTTTACTCATGAAGTATAGCAGTAGTGTAAATACAGAAAACCCAAAACAGAATTTGTTTTGTTGGTCTGATTTTCAACATACAAAAAGGTGTAAATGGAGAGACTTGAAATAGAACAAAAGTGTCATCTGTCACCCCGACTCTATATCTGATACTGAAGAAAAGACATACTACTTCCCAAAGGTGGTAGGAAATGGAAAATAATGTGAAGGAAGAAAGAAAAAGAATTGCTGTGGTACCAGAATATTTAAAAAAATCTAACACATCTACCAATATCTACCATATCTACTAATTCGCCAGGGAAATTCTATGGGGAGATATTTGTTGCCTCATGCAACACATTACATTGCATGTTAAGGGAATGGCTTTATGTCATCCCTGAGGTAAGGTTCTGTAGAATCAACAGATCTCAAGGTTGTGGCAGTTAAAGTGTACAAAGCTCACTGCCTATGTTTGAGAGTGTTGCCTGCCCAAATTGATTAATTGAGTTGAATTTTTAAAATATTTATAAAATTTTTAAATAATAACTTTAGAAAAAACACTTTTTTTTTCCAGACACCCCTAATTTGAGCGATTGCTTGGAAGATGTATTACTCATCCATCATTAGAGTACTGTCATACAGATGATGTATTAGTGTAATACATCATCAGGTCATCATCACTCCTATGATCTATTACTTGCCAACACAGAGCGGGTAGTAGAGAGTCAGCAACTTTTAATACACTATTTTAAAAAGGATTATAAATAATTGTTTGTAAAGTGTTAAACAGTGAAGGGAGGCTCTGAAAACAGAGCATGTTACCTTAAATGTTGTGAGGATACAAATTACCCTCCCCATTTTTGAAAGCAGAGCAACTTCTCTTCTCACCATTAAAAAAATATGTACTAGACTGAATATGATTACATAAAATAGGCACTGACATGAGGACATCACTTTGTAGAAGCTGATAATAGAGACATATAGTAGGAATCTTTCCAGCTGCCAATGAAGTGAATGATAGTTTTGCCACAGATTACAGAGGAGAACGAGCATGCTTCAAGCCATTTGCTAGCATAACAGCAAAGGGAAAAATAGAAGACTAGTAAGATAAAAAAACAGAATGAAAATCTTTATTTTGTGATGACGTGGAGCACAGGTGTTGTGCCTGCCCTCTGCACAGAGGAGAACTTTATCCTCAGGACTTAAGTGATCCTTAACATTTGCAAGAGGTTTTAGACAGGCCCTCAGTGAGATGAATCTCATCCTGGCTGAAAGGCACCCTTTTAGGTGCCTCTATAGCATCAGTTAACCACATCTATTACACAGCTTTTTAATGTGACCTAAAATCTACTACATTTCTCCATCCATTAGTATACCAGTTTTGACCCCCCAAAAAGTGAATAGATGAAATTTAACAAAATGAAAGAAAAGTGGACAAAGAGAAAAGATAAAATATAACCCAGAAAATCGTAAATAGACATAACTGGGTCACTCTGACAGAATATTTTCCCCAGTGCTATTGGACTGTTCTTATAACATTTTAGTCACTTATCAACATAGCTTTAGAGCTTTTATTTCTGTTTGTGTGTGGGGGGGGGGAGAGGGGAAAAGGGTTAAAACAAATCTACTAAAGAAAATTTTAAAAATTCCAGTTCCACAAACAGGGCCGTTAGACAGAACTGCAGGTCTCAATGTGTGGATGAGATGATGGTGAAGGGAGGAGGGGTTTAGATTTATTAGGAACTGGGGAAACTTTTGAGAAAGGGGAAGCCTATACAGGAAGGATGGGCTGCACCTAAACCAAAATGGGACCAGATTGCTGGCACTTAAAATTAAAGATGATGTAGAGCAGTTTTTAAACTAGGGATGGGGGAAAGCCAACAGGTGCAGAGGAACAGGTGGTTCGGACATCCCTTGGGGGAGGATCTATAAATGGAGATTCCCTATGTCCTAATAAGGACGAGAGGATGGAAGATGATAAAATACAGGTAAGATCTGATGAGAAACAGTCAAAGAAAAAAAAGTCCCATTCAATTACATCATGTAATGGCAGACAGTTAATAAGTGACAAGTTTTTAAAGTGCTTATATACCAATGATAGAAGTCTAAATAATAAGATGGGTGAACTAGAGTGCTTTGTATTAAATGAGGATATTCATATAATAGGCATCACAGAAACTTGGTGGAATGAGGATAATCAATGGGGCACAGTAATACCAGGGTAGAAAATATATTGTAAGGACAGAACAGGTCATGCCAGCGTGAAAGTGGCACTATATGTGAAATAAAGTGTAGAATCAAATTAAGTAAAAATCTTAAATGAACCAAACTGTACTATAGAATCTCTATGGATAGTAATTCCATGCTTGAATAATAAGAAAATAGCAGTAGGGATATATTACAGACCACCTAACCGAGATGGTAATAGTGAGGGAGATTAAAGAGGCTATTAAAATTTAAAAAATCAATAATAATGGGGGATTTCAACTATCCCCATATTGACTGGCTATATATTACCTCAGGGATGCAGAGATAAAGTTTCTTGACACCATAAATGACTGCTTCTTGGACCAGCTAGTCCTGGAACCCACAAGAGAAGAGGCAATTCTTGATTTAGTCCTAAGTGGAGCACAAGATCAGGTCCAAGAGGTGAATGTAGCTGGACCGCTTGATAATAGTGACCATAGTGTAATTAAATTTAACATCCCTGTGGCAAGGAAAACAACACAGCAGCCCAACACTGTAGCATTTAATTTCAGAAAGGGGAACTATACAAAAATGATGCAGTTACTTAAACAGAAATTAAAAGGTACAACACCAAAAGTAAAATCCTTGCAAGCAGGATGGAAACTTTTTTAAAGACTCATAATAGAGGCTCATCTTAAATGTATACCCCAAATTTTAAAAAAAATGTTGTAAGACAAACAAAAAAGAGCCACCATGGCT
The DNA here is from genome assembly GCF_965140295.1 of Lepidochelys olivacea. Lineage (NCBI taxonomy): Eukaryota > Metazoa > Chordata > Testudines > Cheloniidae > Lepidochelys > Lepidochelys olivacea. Next base: position 127,623,359 of record NC_140412.1, on the reverse strand, counting down.
AAACAACCAAGTAAAAGAAGCAGTAAGAGGCAAAAAGGCACCCTTTAAAATGTGGCAGTTAAATCATAATGAGGAAAATAGAAAGGAGCATATACTCTGGCAAATGAAGTATAAAAATATAATTAGGAAGGCCAAAAAGAATTTGAAGAACAGCTAGTCAAACACTCAGAAAGTAATAGCAAAAAAAAAAAATAGTACATCAGAAGCAGGAAGTTTGCTAAACAACCAGTGGCGTGACTGGATGATCAAGATGCTAAAGGAGCACTCAAAGAGGATAAGGCCATTGCGGAGAAACTAAATGAATTCTTTGCATCAGTCCTCATGGTTTAGGATGTGAGGGAGATCCTCAGATTTGTCACCTAAAAAGAATGTCTCAGAAACTGTCCCAGATGGAGGTGTCATTAGAAGAGGTTTTGGAACAAATTGATAAACTAAACAGTAATACGTCACCAGGAGCAGATGGTATTCACCCAAGAGTTCTGAAGGAACTCAAATATGAAATTGCAGGACTACTAACTGACGTCTGTAACCTATCATTTAAATCAGCTACTGTACCAAATGACTGGAGCGTAGCTAATGTGACACCAATATTTAAAAAAGGGCTCCAGTGGTGACCCTGGCAATTACAGGCTGGTGAGCCTGACTTCAGTACCGAGCAAACTATTTAAAACTATAATAAAGAACAAAATTGTCAGACACATAAATGAACATAATTTGTTGGGGAAGAGTCAACCTGGTTTTTGTAAAGGGAAATCATGCCTCACCAATCAACTAGAATTCTTTGAGGGTGGTCAACAGGTATGTGGACAAGGGGGATCCAGTGCATATAGTGTATTAGATTTTCAGAAAGACTTTGACAAGGTCTCTCACCAAAGGCTCTTAAACAAAGTAAGCAGTCATGGGATAATAGGGACGGTTCTCTCATGGATTGGTAACTGGTTAAAAGATAAGAAACAAAGGTTAGGAATAAATGGTCAGTTTTCAGAATGGAGAGAGGTAAATAGTGGTGTCCCCCAGGGTTCTGACCTGGGCACAGTCCTATTTAACATGTTCATAAATTATCTGAAAAAAGGGGTAAATAGTGAGGTTGCAAAATTTGAAGATGATACAAAACTACTCAAGATAGTTAAGTGCCAGGCAGGTTGCGAACAGCTACAAAAGGATCTCTCAAAACTGCGTGACTGGGCACAAAATGGCAGACGAAATTCAATGTTAATAAATGCAAAACAATGCACATTGGAAAACATAATCCCAACTATACATATAAAATGATGGGGTCTAAATTAGCTGTTACCGCTCAAGAAACTGATCTTGGAGTCTTTGCAGATAGTTTTCTGAAAACATCCTCTCAATGTGCAGTGGCAGTCAAAAAAACAAACAAAATGTTGGGAATCTTTATGAAAGGGATGGATAATAAGACAGAAAATATCATATTGCCATTATATAAATACATGGTATGCACACATCTTGAATACTGGATGCAGATGTGGTCACCCCATCTAAAAGAACATATATTGGACTTGGAAAAGGTTCAGAAAAGGGTAACAAAAATAATTAGGGGTATGGAATGGCTGCCATATGATGAGAAATTAATAAGACTGGGACTTTTCAGCTTGGAAAAGACACAACTAAGGAGGGGATATGATAGAGATCTATCAAATCATGACTGGTGTGGAGAAAGTAAATAAGGAAGTGTTATTTACTCCTTCTCATAACACAAGAATGAGGGACCACCAAATTAAATTAATAGGCAGCAGGTTTAAAACAAACAAAGGGAAGTATTTTTTCACACAACGCACAGTCAACCTGTGGAATTCCTTGCCAGAGGATGTTGTGAAGGCGAAGACTATAACAGGGTTCAAAAAAAGAACTAGATAAATTCCTGGAGGATAGGTCCATCAATGGCTATTAACCAGGATGGGTGGGATGTTATCCCTAGCCTCTGTTTCCCAGAAGCTGGGAGTGGGCAACAGGGGATGGATCACTTGATGATTATCTGTTCTCTTCATTCCCTCTGGGGCACCTGGCACTGGCCACTATCGGAAGACCGTATACTGGGCTAGATGGACCTTTGGTCTGACCCAGTATGGCTGTTCTTATGTAAAAAAATAAGTGAAATGACAACAGAAAGAAACCTTTTGTTAAGGCTAGTAAGCAGAATAATCTCTCTCCCATTCATATTTTTCACAACTGCAAGGAAATCTGCTGCTCAAGCAATCCTGAGAAGTGACATCTGTTTTATGGACATATTCAGTAAGTGCTTGCAATGATTTGAAGGCTTGAAAAAAAAGAAAAACCCACCACCACACACACCACTACAGGGGCACCAATTAAGGGACTATGGGAACTTCAGCATTAGAGCAGCATTTTAATAGTGCTGCATATGTAGTATAGTGGCTGACAAAGGGGAAAAATAAAATATCCTGACAGCTCTATTTCCACTGCCAGGAGCTGTAGTTACGGTCAACTTGTTCTGTCAGAAAAGGCACCTTTACCTTTGTCACCAACAAAGGTTTTCAAAACTATAGCCGTCCTTGGCAGCAAAGCAGCAAGAGACAAATTGTGGTTGACTTATTCATGCAAATAGGCAGTACTTTGAGGTAAGTGGGACTATTTATGATCCTTATCTGGTCATAATTGTCTCACAATAGCCTTGTGCTCCCTGACATTGTATGTGGTATTCATCTGTTTCATAGATTCATAGATGTTTAAAGCCAGAAAGGGCCATTATGTTCATGTCTGACCTCCTGCATAGCAGGGGCAATAGAATTTCACAAAGTGATTCCTACATCAAGCCCAAAACCTCGGATGTGTGGCTTGTATTGTATCTCATATCACGGTTAGATTGTAAACTGTTCCAGGCTGGGACTGTCTATTATGTTGATGCAATGTGTAGCACGATGGAGTCCTGATTGAGTCTTGTAGACAGTCCTGCAACACAAAATAATAAATAATTATTAGTCTGGGTGAGATGAGCGGGATTTGGTTTCAGATTACTATTTTAATACTATACATGTAAAAACTTTAGATCATCTTATAGCCACAGATAAAATGAAATTGTAAACATGCGCAGATTCTGGGTGTATTGTTTCATGCTGAGATATGCCATATGGGATTTTTACTAGGCTTGTGTACTCCATGCCATAATACATATTTTTCAAACACAGATGCACCACAAATCTATATTGCAATCTATGCAAAGCTGTAAAAGATATGCAAATATATGCAATTGGAAATGTTGTGCATCTTGAAGCTGGCATTACGCTGTCTATCAACAGTAGCTTTGTGACAGCCTTTGATAGTGCAAAAGGAATTCTTAGCCATGCTAGAGGTCAAGCTAAACTGCTGCTTTCTTTCAAAAAGTGCCTCCTGATTGATTGCACTTCAGTGAACGTCTCAGTAAAACTGATCCGGGAAAAGCCCATGTCTCATATTACATTGCTTCTAGGACTGGCATTCAAGTTCCACAGGAACTTGAGTAAAGCCCAGTGCAGCAGTATTCAGGTTAATCCAAATATATTTGAAAATGGCTATATTCTTGTAAACCTGAATAGAACCCACTATCTCGGTATTTGTATATTTTTTTTCAATATCCCATCAAGTAATTTATTGGGTCAAAATCTGATTTTGTAGTATTTTCACAACAACAAACTGAAATATCATAAGAAGACTAATTCTAACTTCATTCTACCCCATAATTGGCTCCCTGGGGAGTGGGGGATCACATGCACAAATATAAATGAAGACAAATTGTTGGCATACAAACAGACCCTAACAGCTTCACACTCTTGCAGATTTGGCTTGGGTATGACACCAAAGCTCCTGGTATTCATCAAAACCATGTAGCAACAAAACCTCTTTGTCTAAATGAAGCACAGCCTTTCAGAAGAACGTTTACATACCCAGAGATATTTTGTCATGCTGTTATGAGATTGTACTATTCCCAGAACAAACATTAGAGATGAGTAGACTGCACTATGGACTAGATTCAGAAAAGAATCTCTATTCAGGAAAACACTTAAGCATATTCTTAAAGTCAAGTACTTTCCTGAGCCAGGGTCTATATTTATTCAAAGTTTTATTATAAAAACTTTTTTTTCCTGGTACATAAAAACAATAGAGTTTATAACTTCCTTGATTTAGAAAAGTAAAAAAAAAAAAAAAAACTAAAAAAAAATCACCATTCCATATGCACCAAACATGGTATCCAGAAGGCCCTTGACAATTTTCGAAATAAATATCCTGCATTCTAGGAAGAAGCACTATAAGCGCTGGCTGTTGAGGACAATTTTTCAAAGGGATGCTGGTGCCTAAAGATGTTCAAGAAACATAAAGGAATCCACAGGCAGAAACATAAGGCAGGTCTACACTTAGAAAGCCGCATTGGTGCAGCTGTGCCAATGGTTAGCTTCTCCCGTCAGCATAGGCAATCCTTGTGCACAGAAGACAACATAGCGCTGTCTACACCAGCGATTAGGTCAGCATAACTCTGTCACTCAGGGTGTGGGTTTTTCATGTAAATGTATAGACCTCGCCATACTTAATCCAGAACTGAAGTTGACAGTATGTGTCAGTCAATTCACAACAACAACGGAAACAAAACAAACAAAAAACTCATAAGAATGTTGTGAGAAAGAGACAATTAAAAATCACAGGAAATTCAGAGGTAAAGTTAAAATTAAGAAACACAAACATTTGAAAATGTGGAGATGAACAGAAAATGCACCCTATGAATCATAACTCTTGCCTTATAACAATACCACGCTCACACCTTTTCTGCTTTCTTACTTGTTTGGCAACATATATTACATTTGTATCAAAGACTTTTGCCACGGGCCCTAAAATAAACTTAGATGCATATAACGGAGAGCATAATGGGGCCTGCCCAAGAATCAATAGCTTAATTCTCAGGCCCCTAGTTGAATTTCCAGGGCTGGCAGTTAGAAAAAATTTTACCTGTAAACTGAGTATAGTTGACGTGGAAGTCACTGAGGGACAAGAACCTTTCGGTGCCATTTTTGCAGTCATTTTTTTCAGGCTTGACTAATTTATAATATGGAGAAATTACTGTCACAGAATAGGGAACCAAAAATATTGTTCCAAAGAAAAGTTTTATATTTTATGTTTCTAAGTTTGCTATTCTCTGTCTTACCAAAACATACACATAAACAAGCAATAAGACATTTTCAGCACACTACTGGAAATGCACATTACTTTCTCCATAGTGAGCGGTCACGGATTATGTTACCTCAGGTAAATGATTCACAGCTGAGGTATTCAGTTGACTGATGTTTTAAAATTCATTGAAAATAGCCATTTGCAAACGTGGGAGTACTCAGCCTATTGAGGAAAACTAGTCCTGTGGAGAATGGCCACAACTGAGGATGGAGATGAATAACTTGTAATAATAAGACAGTGCTAAGAGGCCAAATTCATACTTCATTGGAGTTGCATCAGACATCTATTTAGCACAAGAGGCTTACTCCAAGAGAATATTTCAGCCCTTGCTACAAGACAAAATAGCTCCCAAGGGAATAGGAGCACCTTCTTTGGGAAAACTATGGAGGACACAGAAAAAGTTAAACACCAGAGGTGCATTGAAAAGTGGGGTGGAAATATGGGTAACCAAGTTAACATGAACAATTGACAACTTGGAGACTAGATCACTGTAGATTTATACCCTGGCCTGCTGAATGCTAATTGAGCATGTAGATGCACCCTTACTCACACTGAGTATTGGCTTACTTCACCAGTAGTCTCACTGAAAGCAACAGGTTAAGGTAAGGTAATTGGGTAAGGTTACTCAATGTGATAACCCTATTAAAATGTGGCCCTTACTAAGTTGCTATTTTCTTTAAATGTAGAATTCAGAGGGATGGAGGAGGGCAGGGGTTCTTCTTCTCTCTTTGCCAGTTGCATGTAAATCAGCATGACTGATGCAACATGATGCAATGTATCAAAGGAAGAATGTCATTTAAACATTGTGATGGGGTATTCACCCCATGCCAGCCCTGAAAGTAGGGTTGCCAACTTTCTATTTGCAGAAAACCGAACATCCTTGCCCCGCCCCCTGCCCCGCCCCTTTTCCAAGACCATGACCCGAGCTCACTCCATTCCCCTCCCTCCATCACTTACTCTCCCCCACCCTCCATCACTTACTCATTTTCACCTGGCTGGGGCCAGGGGTTGAGGTTCAGGGGGGAATGGTGGTGATGGCTCTGGCTGTGGCTGCAGGTTCAGGGGTGGGGCCAGAGAGGAGGGGTTTGGGGTTCAGGAATGGGCTCTGGGCTGGTGATGCAGGCTCTGGGGTGGGGACAGAAATGAGGGTTTCAGGATATGGAAGGGGGATCTGGGATGGGGCAAGGGGTAAGGGTGCGGGGTGGGGGTGAGCTGAAGGCTCTGGCTGTGGGTACGGGCTCTATGAGGCAGCTATGAGGGGTTTGGGGTGCAGGAGGGGACTCCAGTCTGGGGCAGGGGGTTGGGGTTCTGGAGTGGGTGCAGGCTCAGGGCAGCACTTACCTCAGGCAGCTCCCAGGAAGCTGCCGGCATCTCTCCCCGGCTCCTAAGCAGAGGCATGACCACATGACTTTCTGTGGTGCCCGCACCTACAGGCACTGCTCCCTCAGCTCCCATTGTCCACGGTTCCTGGACAATGGGAGCAGCTGAGCTGGTGCTTGGGGCGGGGGGGCAGTGTGCAGAGCCCCCGTGGCTGTCCCTCCACCTAGGAGCCAGAGGGAGATGCTAACAGCTTCCTGGGAGTCACATGGATCTAGGTAGGGAGCCTGCCTGTGCTTCCGACAGGACTTTTAAAGGCCCGGTCAGTAGAACTGACTGGAGCCACCAGGGTCCCTTTTTGGCTGGGTTTTCCGGTCAAAAACCGGACTCCTGGCAACCTTACCTGAAAGGGTTAAGGAAGCTGAGAAAAGGCCAATTGGTGTGATTGGCCACACTGGAGAAGCAACTCCATGCTTGATAGATGAAGCTCAGATGAGCAGGTGTGGGCTGGGCTAGTATAAAGCTGGGAAACTGGCAACAAAAGGGGGGTTACAGTGAAGAGGTTTGTAGCTCACCCTCTGTGTATTAGAGAGGGAAGGAGGGAACCCGGGGAAAGAGTAGGACCCTGGCCATGTGGGAAGGGTGTACTGAGAAGAGTGGAGAAGAAAGTTTGTGGGAGACGGGGTAGGAAGCAGCCCTGGGAGAGAGCATCAAGACCTTGGCTGCATATTGTAGGGTCCCTGAGCTGGAACCCTGAGTAGTGGGTGGACCTAGGTTCCCCTACTAGCCGCTTAAGGAGTGGCAGTGTCTGGACAGCCGTTCTAGTGAGAAACTATGCCTGGAAGAGGAAATTGCATAGCGGTCTGGCCGGAAGTCCAAGTCATGAAGAGGAAATCAGTTCCTATAATGAGAGATGGGTTGCAGAGTGTGAGAGAGGACAACGGATTCAGAGATCACGGGGGGAGGCGTTGGTCTTCGAAGAGAGCTATTCCCCAAAGCAGCCAGGAGGAGGCACCCCCTGTAGTGAGTGAGTACCTCATGACAAAGATAGGCAGAAATTACAATGTTACAAAAGAGGGCTTAAAATAGTTCTGATGAGTTTGAGACTTGAGAATGCAGCATTAATTCTTTAATATAGAATACTGTGTTTGGTACAATTACCTTAAAGTAATGGATATTTTGCTACCTGAGTCACATCTCCATAAAACCCTGAGGACTAAAGTGTTGGAAGCATTTTGATTATGTAGTCTGTCATCTCAGATAAATTATTTTACACCATCAGGTACTGAACAATAGCACAGGAGCTTCTAGGGGAAGCTTTGTAGGATTGTGGGGAATACAGAGCTGACAGTAACTAAACAGGTAAGAAAAAATGTCAAAGGAGGCTTTTTGTTGTATTTTTTTCCTCAACATTAAATGAAAACCAAAAATAGCTTTTATTTATGAGCATTTTCTCTGCTGTCGATATTTTAAGTAATCCACCACTACTGTTGTCTTTCTCATTGTCTTCTGTATTGCCATCATGAATACACTATATCTGTAAGACTTGTCTTCTCATGCTCTGTTTTGTAGTGAATCAAGCCAATAAAAATATAGGTTCTAAGTAAAACATAATAAAATTTCTGCAAGATGATGAAGAGTAAGTCACTTTACAGTTCCCTAGTCTCTTTCATTTCCCTTCCATATTCTGCCACTCTGCTAGGAAAAACAAGACCCTAGTCTATTTCTTTTGTCTTTTTAAATAGAAGGCATATTGCAAGAGAAATCACAGTTATGCTACAAAACATAACACTAGCTACTAGGGTCCAATCTTTTGGAAGTTGATGGGACTTTTGCACATTTTCTTCCATACGGAAGGGTTAGTGTTTCTAGAGTCCTAAGAGAATTGCTCTAAAATGTTGAAGCTCTTCAGCAGGAGAAATTATATAAAAATAATTCTCTGCTAACTGAGAGGAAAACTAAGTTGTAGTTGGTGGAAGGAGGCGGAAAAGCAGTAGACTAAGGGCTAGATAGTGGCTCTTAAAAGTGGGATGTGTAGCGTTTTACTACCTTAAGAGGACTTCAGAAGACATTGTGCCTGCTGGAGACATTCTCTTTGTGAGCTGCTGGTGAGGATAATTGAGATGCCTGGTTTTTGGTTTGTAAACATTTATGCTTCAAAATGCCATGTGCACAAGTGCAGAGGTGAGCTGACCCCTCCTCTCAATGAAGGTATGTTTTGCTGACAAAAAACTGCTGAGTTTGATCAAAGTAAAGATCAAAATACTCCAGGAAAATGGATTTCCCCACCCCAATGTTTTACAAAGAACCAAAATTTGTGAGTTCCATTTTACAAGTGAAACTTCTCACACAGTTCCACTATTTCTCAAGATTAAACTGAAGGCCTACACTCAGTCACAATACAGCTGGCCTGGCGAGAATCTCTTTAAGCAACATTAAAACATACATTTGTGTTTTCCCTGCTAATACCTTTTAAATAATTAGATCAATTTGTCAGCTAGCTCGCATTTAATAGCCCCTCAGCATTATTGTTTACTAATTTGAGAACTTAAACTCTCTTCAACTCTTTTGAGGACATAAATGTGCTGTTTAAAATAGTCAATGAAAAGTGTAGCATCACTGCACATGCCCACAGAAAATCTGAAGGGACCAAAAATCACATCTCCCCTCAAGAGTGATGGAGCTGCCCATATCTGTTACCATCAATGACAGCACTGCCAAGCTCAGCATTAACCTCCCTTTATATTTAATTACTGCCTATCACTCCAGGGAAGTTCTAATTGGACAGCTGTGTGAAACATTGAAACGTAGCCAGCTTCTATCCTGCCAAAATGGGAACAAAATTAACTAAAACCTAGGAAATGCTGCTTTGAACTTTGTTTCTTTAATGGGCTGAGGATGTCTTTATGCAAATATTCGTAACCTACATAATTACAAAAACAGTATATATGATGCATAAAATGTACAATAAACATAAATATTGGATCTTCTATTTTTCCCAATTCACCATATTCAAAGCTGCTAAGCCAAATTCATTATTTATGAAATAATTGGTGTTACACCATGTATGAGTATGGCCCTGTGTGTTTAAGCGATAGTAGGGTGATGACTAGAGCAGGGAGAACATAACAAAACAGTTTTGGTAAAATAATCATCTAGTTTTAAACAATTTTGGTTCAGTTGCATTCATGTCCCTTTTTTATTCAGTTTCCACAAACATTGTAAGGCAATATTCATCCCTGTGCAGAGAATCAACACAAGACATATACACCTCTAAAGTTCCACAAATCTATTTTGAGTACTTAATAGTGGCATTTGTCTTGTGTTGATTCTCTGCACAGGGGTGGACTTACCCCCAGTGGACAATATTACTAGCACAAATGACTGGTTTCAGAGTAACAGCCGTGTTAGTCTGTATTCGCAAAAAGAAAAGGAGTACTTGTGGCACCTTAGAGACTATACACACAAAGCATGAAAAAATACCTCCCCCCACCCCACTCTCCTGTTGGCAATAACTTATCTAAAGTGATCACTCTCCTTACAATGTGTATGATAATCAAGGAGGTGGGCCATTTCCAGCACAAATCCAGGGTTTAACAAGAACGTCTGGGGGGGGGGGGGGGAGACGAAAAAACAAGGGGAAATAGGTTACCTTGCATAATGACTTAGCCACTCCCAGTCTCTATTCAAGCCTAAGTTAATTGTATCCAATTTGCAAATGAATTCCAATTCAACAGTTTCTCGCTGGAGTCTGGATTTGAAGTTTTTTTGTTGAAGAATTGCAACTTTCATGTCTGTAATCGCGTGACCAGAGAGATTGAAGTGTTCTCTGACCGGTTTATGAATGTTATAATTCTTGACATCTGATTTGTGTCCATTTATTCTTTTACGTAGAGACTGTCCAGTTTGACCAATGTACATGACAGAGGGGCATTGCTGGCACATGATGGCATATATCACATTGGTGGATGTGCAGGTGAACGAGCCTCTGATAGTGTGGCTGATGTTATTAGGCCCTGTGATGGTGTCCCCTGAATAGATATATGGGCACAGTTGGCAACAGGCCTTGTTGCAAGGATAGGTTCCTGGGTTAGTGGTTCTGTTGTGTGGTATGTGGTTGCTGGTGAGTATTTGCTTCAGGTTGGGGGGCTGTCTGTAGGCAAGGCCCACCTTGATTATCATACACATTGTAAGGAGAGTGATCACTTTAGATAAGCTATTACCAGCAGGAGAGTGGGGTAGGAGGAGGTATTTTTTCATGCTTTGTGTGTATATAAAAAGATCTTCTACACTTTCCACAGTATGCAGCCGATGAAGTGAGCTGTAGCTCACGAAAGCTTATGCTCAAATAAATTGGTTAGTCTCTAAGGTGCCACAAGTACTCCTTTTCTATTAGCACAAATGTACATGAAAAGTTAATTTGAAGCTCGATTGCTCAAGCATTTGCTAAAAGCCTGTGTTTAATTTCATAAGTAATCTACTATAATTGTGTGAATTTTTAATTCCACACTCATGTTGAATCTGAAATTCAAACTGTTAGTTTGTAAACATTGTGCTTCAAAATGCCCATGCTATGTACACCAGCCAAACTGGACAGTTCCTACATAAAAGGATAAATGGACACAAATCAGACATTAGGAATGGCAATATGCAAAAATCTGTAGGAGAACACTTCAATCTCCCTGGACACACAACAGCAGATTTAAAGATAGCCATCCTGCAGCAAAAAAAAAAAAACAACAAAACTTCAGAACCAGGCTTCAAAGACAAACTGCTGAGCTTCAGTTCATTTGCAAATTTGACACCATCAACTCAGGATTAAACAAAGACTGTGAACGGCTAGCCAACTACAAAAGCAGTTTGTACTCCCTTGGTGTTCACACCTCAACTGCTAATAGAGGGCCTCATCCTCCCTGATTGAACTAACCTCGTTATCTCTAGCCTGATTCTTGCTTGCATATTTATACCTGCCTCTGGAAATTTCCACTACATGCATCCGACGAAGTGGATATTCACTCACAAAAGCTTATGCTCCAATACATCTGTTAGTCTATAAGATGCCACAGGACTCTTTGCTGCTTTTACAGATCCAGACTAGCATGGCTACCCCTCTGATACTTGAAACTATTGGTTAGTTACTAAAGTAATCAAATCAGGGAACAGAAGAAAAATTACTAATGGCACTTGTAACTAGCAGCTCACATGTTGAATATTCACAATGAAATATTTGCCAATGATCTGAAGTGCATGAACAATTTAGAAAAATGATTAAATCTGTGATTTTCACAATTTGTGAACAAAATAAAGAGGGTCATTTATGTTTGTTATGAACTATTAACCCAGTGGCAGTTGTAACAAAGGTTGAGTCTTGTGCAGCAGATATGGTAGGTAGTATTAACATATGTGGGTTTGGAGCAGTGTAACAAATCAATGGCTATCTAGGAATTTCAGAGTTGTCACTGTGCTCTACAACATGGCCATAAACATCTTGCCAACAATAGCATGAAGAGAACTCAGATCTTCCTGCTCCAAAAGCATTTACCTTTTGTGCCAGGGCCTATGACGCATACCTGAGCATTTTTGTTTCTGTCCATTAGTGACCAGTGCATGCCGTTTAATCAGTTCATTGCAATATCTAGCCCAATGTTGTGAATTAAAGGGGGAGTAACAGCTTACTGAATGAATTGCCCTACTGCATAGTATTTTCCAATGTATTAGTGTCACCTGCATTCATTTGGTTGTAATGTGCTCCAGGTGTTACTTGTTTTCTTTTTAAAAAGTGCAGCCAAAAGATACATCATGATAGATTTAAAGGAGCCTGTCACAGGTGAGCTGGTCTGTGGGACAGGTATCCAGCCTATCTATGACAGGATCCACTAAAGAGAATGAGTTAACCCAACTCCACCTCTGCATTGTTAATTGCCTAAGTGACTGCACAGCAATTAATTAGCTAAGGAATGCTGGACCTAATAAGGAGTTATAAGGGCTCAGACAAGAAGCCCCAGAGCACAGACAAAGCTCCTGAGGAAAGCAACTTCTCAGGGGAGCTGATTAGATAGCTTATCAGGAAGGGAACCTGGGAAAGAGAACGATACTCCAGGAGGGAAGAGGTTCCAAGAGGTCCCAAGCCACAGGGAAACCTGGTCCCAGACAAAAGACCTTACCAGACAGTGCAGCATTACAGAGGAAATACCTGGTGCTTTACAAAAACAGCTGCAATGGTTTGACCTCTGCAGGGGCCCTGAGTGCAGAGACTGAATGCTTCCCCAGGTGACTGCAAGAAGCCTGATTTCAGGGGTATCAAGAAGGCCTTACTGGCAGGGGAGATGGATGGACTCAAGGGGGAAAAATAGACCAAGATTAATTATCCCCCCCACACACAGATACACACACTCACTCAGCTAAGATGCTATTATGATCTGTGGAGTAGATATCTAGTTATGGACTTTGAAAAATAAAGGTAATGTAAATGCCTGTCTGGGGAGTACTTGCAAAAGGCATTGTTGACCAAGAAAGATGTAGCAGCTCCAGTCTGTTAGGGGAAAATACATATTTAGATTCTACTTAAAATGCAAATGCTTGACCTAATAGATCTGAACAAGATGCTATGAAGTGTTACATTATGTCATGGAATCCATGTCTGGGGACTTGTTGGCTGAAGACTAGTGTGTCAAAGCTGCTTTGGAAACTGTCCTTTAGTAAACAAATTTCTCACACAAACTGTTACGGACAATATAGTAGTGTTGGGTTCTGTTAGATAGCTAATTGTTATTGGGGCTCTGACACAAGTGCACAAATGCAGTAAAAAGAAATTCACAGGTTAAAGATTCCTCTCTAATTTTGTTTAAAATAGAACTTAATATATAGTAACTGTTTTTCCAGATGATTATGCATTAATCATGTAGGTGTACAGAGCCAAATTGAAACACTTAGCTTAGTATGGTGCTAGCTCTCACATAGCACTTTTCATCAGTAGATCTCAAAATGCTGTATAAAGGAGGTGAGTATCATTACCCCCCACTTTACAAATGGGGAAACTGAGGCAGAGAGCAAGGAAGTGACTTGCCCAAGGTTACCCAGCTGGCTAGTGGCACAGCTTGGAATAGGATCCATATCTCCAAAGTCCTAGTCCAGTTCTCTAGCCATTAGGCCATTGTACTATAGACATTTGTGATATTTATTATATAATCAGAAAGTAATACCACAGGCCCCAATTCATCAAAACACTTAAGCACTTGTTTAAGTATATTCTTAAGTTCCATCAACTTCCATCAGACATACAGGTTGATGTTTAGCATCCCATTGTTCTAGTTGGATGGCATATTCATTGTATGCTTCTATATTGGAAATCAAACTCCTCATAGCACTACAGAAGACACTATGATCCATAGTTATTTCAGATTTTATTTAATTATGTATTTCACCTAAGCTTCTGTTTGGTGTTGGACAAATCTTATCAGGCTTGGAAAAAAGAGCAAAGGTGAAGGATAAACCTTTTGGAATTTTTAAAAAATTAAATCAGAAATGCTTCAATAAAAAAAAAATTATCTTTCAGTGCAACTCATAATTTTAACATAAGACCATGAGTATAAAAAAATCCTTGATATATATGATTCAATCTTCTGTTTATCACACATGGTAGTATAATAGATACTAGTCTTTCAGTTCAAACATCAATGTTTCTGTCTCTGCAACATACTAGTCTTGCTTCCACCATTCTTCTTAGCCAAAAGGCTAAAGGACAACTTTTATCTTCTAATCATTATGTACTAGGATGCTAAAGTACACCGCTAACCTTCTTCTACTTTTTAATTATAATACATATAATTACACAAGCTCCAGTTACAGCAAATCAATAAACTGTCAGTAGAGCTTTTGAAACAGTGTTGTTGACTCCCTTCTTATTTTTGAATTTATAAGAGATTGTTACTCATGGCCTGGACTGATAAAACTATATAGATGATATCAGCAAATAAATAAGCAAACATTTTATTGTTCACGAACAGAGACAGTCCTCTTCAAGCTTTGTTTCTTTTAAAACTGGGTGAGAACATCAGACTAAAAAATGCAAAACAAAATGTGATTTTTTTTTAATTAGGAAATTCTGAACAATGGAATGGAACCTTAAAATGGGTGTAAATAGAATATATGTACATTACATTCACTTCAAAGCGCCCTTTACAATGACAGAGTGCTGTAAAGGAGCCTTACTGTAAATAAGACTCAGTCTCTATGTTGTTTTTAAATATCTGGGCCAAATTCTCCTTAGTTGCATCAACACAAACCCATCAAAATTTCTGCAGTAACCAAAAGGAGAAGTTGGCCTCTCTTAAATAGCTTGGGTTTGATCAGTGAAATAAGATGGAATTGATTTTTGTATTTACTTAGGTTTATTCCTGGAATGAGCTGATGTACATCATCAGTTGCATCTTCAATGTGTGCTCTATCATGCTGCTCTCTTCAGGGTGCTGGCCATGGGAGATGAACCATTCTGCATATGTACTGATTGGCAGAGTGGTAGCAGGCCACAAAGCTTCCTGAAACAAGTAGGTGAATTGGCTTTGTTCCTTCCACAAGTGTCAAACAGGATGACAAAATAGGAGAGAAATCTGGTTTAGCCCTAAATGTGGGCTCAGTTGTGGTTATGCTTTTTGGGAAGCATATGGAATATAGTTGTACTTGGCACTTATGCAAGCTGCACATGGTAGTGCACATGCATTAGTGGGGGTTTAGGGCAAGGAAGGAAAGAGAGGTTCCTTATTTTCCTATTTCCCTCCTATCCTTCCCCTCCCGCCAATCCAAAAATAATCTGGTCCTGTGGTATTTATATTTGGCATTTGAAAATGGATTTCATCAGCATCCTTACTTTTAGACCAGCTTAAAAATATGTGAAAATATCCATGGACCACTTTGACATCTGAAATCCCTCTGAAATAAACGGGACATTTCTTATTCTCATTGTGTGTCTGTCTCTCTCTCTCACACACACACACATACTGGAATGTTTCACGCTTTGATTACTTTTCCTTTGAATCTGATGGGCAGTGCACAGCTAAGTACAGGAGACATAGACCACGCTTTCTAAACTGCTCAGTCCAGCTGCAGGGCGTTACAAATATTTTACCCCAATCAGTAATACCTGAAAATGTTCCCTCTGGTGGTGATAATGTCCCCAACAATCAGATTGGAATATTGTAGAAGGAGCTCCCCAAACTGGATTGTTTACCATTTTTGTTTGTTTGTTTGTCTCTTGCTTTTCTAAAATCACTTTGTCCAAACTAGTATTTAATTTTAAAAAGTGAAAAGACGTGTGTAGAGGCCAAATTCTAATGCCTTGATCCTGCAATTGGATGGATGTCGGCAGATCCAAATGCAGGATCAGGGCTTGTGCATGGCTGTCTCAGTTAGCTGGGCCTTTTCTTTTTGACTAACAGGAGACATTTACTTTGCTTTAGATGAGTTTATGAGCAATGTCAATGAAACATGACAGCAATTCAATGTTTCACATTAAAGTCTAAAATAAATAAACATACATAGCTGTAGTGAGCTGCAGAGTTTCTCAACTACCAGTCCATGGACTGTTGTCGACCCCTGAAATCTCCCTCATGCAGTTTAGGAAAGCATCAAGCCCATCTCTGGTATCAAAAAGGTTGAGAAACATTGCTCATGCATAATCACCCAGCGCATAGTGATTGTGTGCTCTGCCATTGTGCTTGACAGACTATTGTACTGTGTTACTTGCACAAACAGATGCCACTCCACTTCACTGGATGAGCAGTGAACTCGACCAATTCAGCAGCTCTGGATCTGGTGCAGTCGCATATATCAGGCAGGGGCCAGAGAACTTGACTTGCCTATCACTGGCAGGTAAATCTCTTATTTGTTGAGATGATCAACAAAAATGCTAGCTCTGGTTGGGCCAAAGTCTCATGAATTTCACTGGGACTCAATGTGGGTGAAGCTGCAAACGTTGGCACTTCTTTTCCATGTGACTAATGCCTTCTGTCTTGTGTGTGTCCTTGGAACATGCAAAGTAAGATCATATGTAATTTGCTCATCAGCATACTTAACTATTCCTAACTGAACCTTGGGGCACATTTGCTCACACATTTCCTGCAAATAGGATTTCAGGTCCTAGACAGACTTCCAGTGAAGGTATTCCAAATTCTTTGAAGAAGAGAAATACATTTTGGTAACTTTGTACATCACTATGTTTTGTTTTTTCTTGTAGAGAGCTATGAGGATTTGGTTCAAAAGACAAAATCAATGTCTTTAAGGGATCAGCAGTGCCCAAGTCTCCTGTTGGACTGTCCATAGCAGTGTCTCAGAAATTACTATAATGCTACTATTCCCACTATATATATCCAGCACTGAGATCTCTTGTATCTCCCTCATTTCAAACACCCCACAGGACCAGATCTGTAAATATGTGTTTTGGTCTATCTTAGGCATTGCTATGGTTTATATAAACCATTATATTGATACCGTACACGTAATACTGGCTGAATCTCTAATTGTAGTTTTGCTACACAAGAGACCTATGCCATTCCTATGCCTATGGAATGAAACGATTTCCTGTTGCCATATGACATTCATTCCCTGAGGTGAAAATGAGCACAGTCAGTACCACCTGGGACAAAATGGAAAATGTGCATAAGTTGCTGTTGGCACCTGTCCAGTGGAAATTTAGTATAATGCCTGACCTCCTACCCATGGTACTCTAAACGACGCTGCAGATGTCAACTGCCAAGCAGCTTCTGATTCCTATTATATTGTTGTGTTATTCCCTGAAGGGTGTCTGTTGCCAGCATTCTTGGGCAGTGGTGACTTTCAAAACTCTGTAGACTGGCCTATCTCTAATTTATCATTTTCATTTATGTATACACTTCCTACTTTGTATAGACTGAAAGCAGAAATAATTACCCTGAGAGAAATTATTCTTCTTTGTATTCCCTACATGCTTAGAATTGAAGTTTGGATCTCTTGTAAAAGACCCCACCCTTCAGTTCTCAACTAGAGAAATGCACTGTTAAGTTTAAAATTTAGGCCTGACAGTAACATTTTGATGCTGAGTTCAAATCTAATCAAGGACCAAATGTTTAACTGTTTTGCATTACTCAATTTCATGGCTATGTGTGCAGTACCGGGGCAGGTGTTGTCTGTTTCTGCTGAGCATTTTCAAAGAAAGGAGGTATTGGGGCTCTCAAAAGTTTCCCCAGCCAAAAATTGTACCTGGCATGAGGATTATTTTGGGAACTCTGTCCAGACAATGGTCTGAACAAACATATGAGTGAAAATCAGAAATAGAGCCCTAAATGTCTTGCATTTGAAATTATACCTAAAGTAATATCTCCACCAGTTGTCCAGCCCACACTATCGACTCTGTATAAATCACTACATACCTGGAGCCAAAGACAAACTTTCACCTTGACCATAGATTTTTGGCAGCAAGCAGAATATTCCTACCTCACACTTAGGAAGAAGAAAAACAAAAAAGAGGAGTGTCACTTTCCCAGCAGAAAGAACAGAGCCCTATTGGATCTTCTGTCAGATTCCCACAGAGGGTGTCATAAATATAAAGGGAAGGGTAAACCCCTTTGAAATCCCTCCTGGCCAGGGGAAAGCTCCTCTCACCTGTAAAGGGTTAAGAAGCTAAAGGTAACCTCGCTGGCACCTGACCAAAATGACCAATGAGGAGACAAGATACTTTCAAAAGCTGGGAGGAGGGAGAGAAACAAAGGGTCTGGGTCTGTCTGTATGCTGGTTTCTGCCAGGGACAGAACAGGAATGGAGTCTTAGAACTTTTAGTAAGTAATCTAGCTAGGTATGTGTTAGATTATGATTTCTTTAAATGGCTGAGAAAAGAATTGTGCTGAATAGAATAACTATTTCTGTCTGTGTATCTTTTTTGTAACTTAAGGTTTTAACCCTAGAGGGGTTCTCTGTGTTTTTGAATCTAATTACCCTGTAAGATATCTACCATCCTGATTTTACAGGGGGGATTTCTTTATTTCTATTTACTTCTATTTTTTATTAAAAGTCTTCTTGTAAAACACTGAATGCTTTTTCATTGTTCTCAGACCAAAGGGTCTGGGTCTGTAGTCACCTAGGCAAATTGGTGAGGCTTTTTACCAAACCTTGTCCAGGAAGTGGGGTGCAAGGTTTTGGGAAGTATTTTGGGGGGGAAGGACGCGTCCAAACAGCTCTTCCCCAGTAACCAGTATTAGTTTGGTGGTGGTAGCGGCCAGTCCAAGGATAACGGGTGTAATATTTTGTACCTTGGGGAAGTTTTGACCTAAGCTGGTAAAGATAAGCTTAGGAGGTTTTTCATGCAGGTCCCCACATCTGTACCCTAGAGTTCAGAGTGGGGGAGGAACCTTGACAGAGGGATTTACAGGAGTATAAAGGAGATGACATACTGGATCACAACATTGTTCCATCCACTACTATATCCTGAGTAGAACTTGGCAAAAAAATTCTACTTAACCTTTTTTTGGGCAAAAAATGCAGACTCAGGTCGACCACAATATTCTGTGACTTTCATAAAAAAATCACCTATTTTAATGGGGTGTGGGGGGGAGGGAATTTCATTTTAAAACTGCAGCAAAATGTTTTGATTTTTCAATTTGAATGACTGACTGACTTCAAAATTTTCTTCAATTTTATTTGAGCTTTTAATTTTTTAATCTAATCGCTCTTGCTTTGGGTCAGATTAAATATTTCATTAAATTAGAAGTAATTTTTTTACTCTACAATTTGCTGAAAAATATTTAAAAAATCATTTTTGGGTTGACCCAAAACAATTGTTTGGGGGGGGCGGTTACTGGAAATTAAAAACACAACAACAACAAAACACAGTTCCTATCCTGACTCTGGCAATGGCCAGTACCAGGTGTGCAGCAGAAGGCAACTTTCTTCCCAGTCACCACTACATGACATCTAACCAATTGATCAATGGTGAAAATGTAAGAAAGGAGAAAGGCACCTCTTTGCTGACTGCTGCAGGCAATCAGTTTATGTCGTGGAGAATAAGATTTGATTACTCTAATTCTTACCTGAATTTACATAACTGGATTTTATTCTTTTCTTACTGTTTTGCATTGTTCTTTTGTGCACATGATGCTTCCCTCTCTCACATGTCCATTCTGCTTACTTCCTAATCCCCCTCAATTCTTCCTCACCCTAGACATTTGTATTTCTTGATCTTATTTCTGGCCTCTTGATGTCAAAACAATCCCTCTGTCAGTTACTTGAGGGAAAAGCCTGAATCATTATATTAAATAGCTCAATAAAGGTAAAATTAACCCAAATGTGAAGAGTCCCACAAGACATGCTGCACCACTGAAGCCCTAGGGAGTGGTTGTGTGATGTTTCACAGGCAAAGAGTCCACAATGGGAGCTACTGGGGGTATCTCTGAGCAGGACTTCTATACCAGTCTATTAAGTGTTGGTGTACAAAGGGGTTGGGAGCAGGACCACACATGACCAGTGCCTTCTCTAGGCA
Source organism: Lepidochelys olivacea (assembly GCF_965140295.1). Taxonomy (NCBI): domain Eukaryota; kingdom Metazoa; phylum Chordata; order Testudines; family Cheloniidae; genus Lepidochelys; species Lepidochelys olivacea. The sequence continues at coordinate 127,603,360 of NC_140412.1, read as the reverse complement.
GGTCAGAGGCTTCTATACTTTCAACACAGACTTGCAGCCTTCCTTCAAAGTTGCTGTTTTTCATGTTAATGACTAGAAAGTGTGTGGTCAAGTCATACTTATTCTAATGCTACATCTGAGGCAGGATTAAATATACCTTAGTGTGTGGGGATGGACTAGGATGCTGAGGACTATTCCAGGCCTATGTTTCTATGATCTACCTAGCATGAAAAAAATAGAGCCTGCTCTGAGTTGCATAATGCAGCTCTATGCCAAGCAGTCAGAGACCTGCAGTGCAAGCTAAAGAAAGATCCTTTTGAAATCTCCAGCCAACCCACACACCAATACTTAAACCAAAGATGATGGGAAAGGTTGAATTCCACACATGCACCCCAACCCTCGCAAGCCTGATCTAGGTTTGGCAAAGTGTGCACTGTTAGAAAATGGGCTAGCACACACATTACTTAAAATAGCATGTAGTATAAATGAAGACAGTGGTGTTTTAAAAATGTGCATGTCAGAGGTGGTTATACCCAGACAGGAAAGATGGTTGAGTGGTTAGGATACTAGCCATGGAGACTGGGCCAGTGTAACCACTAGGCGAACTAGGCGGCCGCCAATTTTTTTTTACACTATTGCTTAGGGGCAGATACCTGTCAGTCTCCAGCACTCAGGCTGGGCCAGGGCCAGCAGCCTCTTCACCTCAAAGTCTCCCTGGCTTGCCAGGGGGCCACTCCTCCTCTCAGGGTCTCAGGCCGCTGCCGCCACGACCGCCAGTGAGGAGCGGAGAAGGAGACACAAGGGGCCAGGCTCGGCTTGGACCTCACACCTGCTGGTCGAGAGCAGCAGGAACTGGGCACCGCTCGGGGGGAGCCGGGCGGCCTGAGCCCAGGGTGATGGCAGCCTTCGCAGCTGCAAGGGCATGGGGGAGCGTAGGCCCCCTGGGCTCAGGCCGCCCGTCTCCCCCTGAGCGGCACCCGGTTCCTGCTGCTCTTGACCGGCAGGTGTGAGGTCCCATCTGAGCCCAGCCCCTTGCGTCTCCTCCGCGGCGGTGCCCCTCACCCACGTCTTCCTGGCCGGCTGTGGTAACAGTGGCCTGGGAGCCTGAGAGGAGGAGTAGCCCCCAGTCAAGCGGGGGAAACGCCCAGGTGAAGAGGCTTCTGGCCCTGGCAAAGCCTGAGCGCTGGAGACTGACCAGTACCTGCCCCTGCCCCATCCTGGCACCGCCTGCCCCCCAGCCCAGTGAGTGTTACCTGCCTCACCAGCCTCAGTGCCCTGCCCCATACTGTCAGCCACCCCAAGCTCACTGTGACACCAGCACCCTGATCTTCACAAACAGCTGTCACCGCAGGCCTGACAAACACTGCACTCCACTGGTGTCTTACAGGTCACTTACCCACAAAGAGGAATGTGGAAGGGATCTACACAAGGCTGGTAACTTATCAAGAGTGAGAATCTTTGTGAGGTGTGCATGGGTAATATTGAAGGAATAATGTATTTACCTTAAAAGTCTGCTTTACACACTTGGAGTAGAAATTCGTCACCAGGGGATAATGGCCCTTTGGGGCAAGGGGTTTTGTCACCCTGCCTAACCTGGCGGGTGATGCAATGCAAGGCTCAATTGTTTAGCTTTGCACAATAGTAAGACTTTGAATGGGACACCATCAGAGGCAATGGCAAACAATTGAAATGCCTTAAAGGTAAAAAAGAAACATTACAACAGCTGTTATCTGTTCTGAGAGGCTCTTTATAATGCTAAGTTTACTAGTTTTCTGAGGTTGTGGGGGCGGGGGGAGATGGGGGGGGGGAAAGGGGGGGCAATGTGGAGGTTTCGCCTAGGGTGCAAAATATCCTTGCACCAGGGTTTAATTTTCTTTGTGCATAACTTTGTGTGTGATCTTGGACAAGTCACTTAGTTGCTCTATGCCTCAGCTGTCTATGTGCAAAATAGGGAAGGACAGTCTCACAGGGGTGTTGTGAGGATAAATGCATTAAAAGATGGTAAAGCACTTTGAAATCTATGGATGAAAAGCACTGTATAAGAGCTGGGTATCGTCATTTTGCTTTTAAAAATGGCTAGTGCAGCTCAGTTTCCGAGTGTAGACTGAGCCACCATATTCTCTGCAGAAAGCCCATTTAATTTGGTTTTGTGTAGGAAGGAGCAAATCTCCTTGTTTGGGTGGGGGAGGAGTGCCTGCAAAGTTCTTGCAACAGGATCAAGCATCATTAGTAATGCTTCTGCAGCCATAATGGCATTTAGCTAATTGTGCCTTTAAAAATAACCCAAAAAACAAAAAACAAAAACCCTTGAACAAAAGGAAATGTGAAGACAGAAATGGCAATTTGCCTTTTAAGCATCTGCTTTGGATAATTATTTTGTATTCAAATGAACATAACATTTACATTTTTGAATGCTTGCCTCAGGTGCGTTGTGAGTCACAGAGCCAAAGACCTTGAGCTGAAATTGAATACAAACTTCTTTTGTCAGGTTTTATATTCAAATTAGCAATGAAAGCACCAATATTCTTAATTAAAAAAAAACAACCAAAGTTTTCTGTTGTACTTTCAAGGGCTCGCTTATTTTGTATTAAATATATTTAAGCAATTTTATTTTTATTAAATTAGGCCTGACTTCTCAGTGATGCTGAGGATGGGAATTGCAGGGGCTGAACACCTTTCAGAATCAAGCAATTCATTGGGGTGTGATCAGTTCCCATAAGAGAGAATCTTTCCATTCAACTTTGAAGAAGTTGAACTGGACCACTGAGCTGAGGCCCTGATCCTGCAGTGACTTATGCATGTGCGGCACTATGGGTAGCCTGACTTCTGTAGGATTACTACAGGATCGGTTTTGGTTGGGGTAAACCTTGTTAGGGGTCGAGTGTAAATGATACCTTACGTTCAGGTAAATGTAAAGAAGCTATTTTAATCAGGTACATAAAACAGTTAAGCAGTCTTGACCCTAAACACAGGCCTATGGCTCATGCCAAAACAAAGGCACATCCAAAGCCACTCAGAAATTTGAACAATGTTTGGGCACGAGAGGAGATTGGGGGAGTGAAAAGTAGCACCGAGAGGCAAAAGAAGAAAGAAAGCCAAGCAGCCACTACCTGGAAATGCAGTGTGATGATCCTGGTAAGCAGGAGACTTAGTCCCATCAACCTTTTCCCCACTGCACATCCCCTTGTAGAATGGGGGCCCAAATGTCCAGTCATAGGAGCTGCCTTAAACTCTCATTTAAAAATGTAAATCTTTGTTTTAAAGGGCAACCTGAAATTTATGGGCAATATTCTCTGCTGCACCAGAGCTCTGCTCAGCACAGTAGAGAGAGGATCTGGTGTCAGAAATCTCCCTGACTTGGGGGGGCCAATCCCAGTATAACTTATCAGTACTGTCAGGCATGCAGGTCTAAATGACAGCACTGACACAGGGTCCTTAATGGACCTTATGCCAGGGAAGAAACCACACAGCAGAGCTCAGAGTGTCTCCCTCCTCAACACTGAGGCAAAGGTGTACACCTGAATCTGGCATTCAGCAGAGCTTTCCTACACCTAAGGAATTGTCTGCTACCCAGCTGTAGCCAAGGTTGCAGCCCCTTTACTCCAGTGGGTGGCATCAAGGCCATACGACTCACTAGAGATTTTTTTTCCTTCATATTCCAGCATATGCCAATAAAAACAACATAGAATTGAAGTGTGCAATGCTGCAACTGTGGATGGCAGTGCTTTCCAGTATCAGCTGCTAAAAGAGCTAGATTTTATTGAAATGTTTAACTCACAGGGTATAATGCACAGGAAACAATGCAAATATGGCAGCAAACCAGTACTGCTGATGTAAATGTACCAATGTGTGTAAATATAGCTTAATGCTGGAACCTCTAATGACATTTTAGCAATGTTAGTGCTAAGATTGAAGCTGTGAAGCCAGTGGAAGAACTCTGGGAAAGCAAGAAATTACCTATTTAAATGCGACTCAGCTACTTGTTCCCCAGGTGCCTCAGGGGATGCAAGAGACAGCCCTTCTGGATACCAAGAAGGAGTATATAGACACAGTGTCTGAAACACTTAGTTGAATGAACTGTCTTGAGGCTGAAGTTGCACGATTAAAGGGACACTGTACTTGATTTTTAAATAGAGTAACTTTTTTACAAATCCTGTTTCTGAGGGAGCGCTTTTAAGTAGCATGTCCTATTTGATATTTGAATCCTTTAAAAAGTTGTAAGTTATAAGGTATTTCCTGCTTGCCAGTTTATATTTATAGGGTCTTTTCTGCAAGTGGGAAATGGGCATACCAGAGGCTTGGTCTGAAGTCAATGGAAAGGTTTCAAAAGGCTTTAATTCAGGCCTCAGCTGACTACCAGTGAATCCCTGAAAATGACTATACACAAAGTGCTATCAAATGCACAAGGTAAAAAAAACCTGAAAGATATAGAGAAGTATCTTTCCTTGCTGATTTGCAATCCCAAGTGTCCCCGGCAACAAGGATAGATACAAAAACTTCAGAAAGAAATATTTGTCAACTTCATGTTTCTTTAATACAACTAAAGGATCCCACTCGCCTCTGTAGGACTACTCTCAGAGCTAAAACTTGTAGAGTTTCTTCCAACCTCTTATTTGGTGGGAAAGGAGAGCTTTCCCTCCCTCAGATAGAAGAGCTTGGGGTCCTACCTCCTAAACACGCAGATCCCAGGAGGCCTGTATGGATCTTATCTTTATGGAGTCCTCTCTCTTCCTCATTGCTGCCTGGTGGCTCCTGTACAGCATGCCTATTTCAGAAGTACATGCCTGACCACTGGCTTCTCCCAGTGCATTGTGTGGGGCTTCCATTGTGTGTAGGAGGGATCCATGCAAGTCCCTACATATTTTTGGATGAAGTGATTTGCTTTGGTTTCCCCCTCAGGTCACTAACAACAGAAATATGCAAATCATGGCATGTCCCGCACCCTCAGGTCTGTAGCCATATGAAAGGGCTTCTTTGGGGCTGCTGGGGCAGGAGGACATGTGGTGAAGTGAGCTGTTCGCTTCCTATGGTGCCCAGTCTCAGAACCATGGTACTGAACTGTTCTCCTCTGTTTGTGGAAGCGGGGGAACGGTAATGAAGAGCACATAGTCCATGATCTGATGTTTTGTTTTTTAATATTCAGGTTTATTTAGTGCTTGTGATTGGTGATAGAGGATTGGGATTATCAGTACTATTTAAAGCATGGTCAACCCCTGCAGTAACTTTTGCCACCCATGTGCCAGTTGTGATAGTGTTTACAGATGGTCCACTGGGAACTGAACTGAGGTCATCGATTCATTTATCTAGCCCCATTAAATGGTGATGTCTTTCAGTATCTATTGTACCAAATTTCATTTTAAGCAGTGGCATGGAAGTGAAAGCCATTGATCCAATCAGACCCCCATTTATTTGTTTTAATTTCTATTTGTGATAGTGTAACACACTAACTGTAAATCAACAGTCAATACTTTAGTTTAAATTTTAAAAAAAATCTTGATGATGAGTAGAGTTACTAAATTAAGAAGTAACCTAAAGACTTATCACTATATCAGAAGATTTGATTCATGCTATTTTGTTTAGGGCATTAAAGCAACATTAGCTGCCCAGTTTAATATTACTAGCTGGTTCCTTTTGGTGCATCAAATTATGGTTATTACTGGGACCAAAACAATCCTTTACCATAAAATAAACAATGTGTACCCAGAGGACCTAAGGGTGGGGAGGAGAAACAAACAGTACAGTTTTGCAGTATACCTATCAATCATTAAAAAGCCCAATAACCCAGAATCATAGAGTAGGGAAATAGCAAATATGATAGTCACTCAACTTCCATACAAATTGACTGTAGGTGTAATCGTCTACATCCAGCTGTGCATTAGATGTTTGTAACAGCAGTAAACCCTGGGCTGGCTTTATATTCTGCCTTCCAGAACAAATCCATTTTGACCAAGTATTTATAGACACAGTACCCTTTCAGCTTTGACAAACAGATCAAAACAGCTGCAGCAAGTTGCCAACTAAACAAAGTCAGCTTCAGCAGGAGCTGGGATTGTCAGACCAGGCTTTATTTCTGTTCTGAGTGATGCACCCATTGAATTTCAGCATTGACACCGGCTGCCCGCAAAGATTGCCATGAGTGCAGATCACACTTTAGAAGGGTATGCAGGAGGAGGGCAGGTTCAAACACAGAGGTGAAAAAACAAATTTTTCTGCTTCACCAAAACATGAGTCTTTGCAAAATTCCAGTTCAGAAGTGTGGCAACGGGAACAGCATGTCACTATTTACATATCGGGACAAATTTTATGTGGATGTAAAATAAGAGTACCACCGGCTGCAGATAATTGATCATTGATAGTTTAAAAATCATGCATTTTTTTAAACAATGGTTATTTCTAGGGTAAAAATGTGCCCTCATACAAGATTATACTCTGTTCAGTGCCTCCTGTCACAAAGAACAGAATTACAAAAGAATCAACTTGAATCAATTTTGCTGTACTGTAAGCTTTTAAAAGGACCAGTGACCCGTTTGAGAATCAGCTTGCATTGTTAGATGCAGTAGGTCACTTACATTACAGGATATTTTGTGTGTACGGTGCGAAGATAGGAGTGATTGGGAAGAATTTCCTATACATTTTTTTTTCTTTTGGGGACATTTTTCCAGGTGCGTACTACCGATTTCAAGGTTGGCTCTGACCCTTATTTGTTCTGTGACATTTCTATATGAATAGACGATGGAGAAGATCCTTTGCTGTAAATTGGCAAAGCTCCATGGATTTATTTGGCACTATCACAATTTACACCACCTAAGCATCTGCCTCAAGATTCAAAAGTGCAAGTACAGTGGTCACCTTTAAAACAGTTCCAGTTTATGCAATTATATAATATAACCATAGTATTCACATTAGTTTAATTTAGGGGATGTTGAGGTTATATTATTTAGAGTCTTGAGGAACTTGAAAAATTAAGCATGATCAGTGGATGGAGAATAGAGAATGCATGTAAACAGGATGCATACCTCACTTTTGCATGGCTGTTTTGAAGTGCACAATATAATGGCTTGCATTGAAGGAGCAGTTGGATAGGTGGATAGGGCATTGGGCTGGGAATCAGGTAATTTCCCCTCTCTGTCCCTGTTTCCCCTCACCCCCTTTGTCTGTCTTGTCTAAAAAGATCACTGAAGCAGGGGCTATCTTTCACTATGTGTATGTACAACACTGAGTTGTGCTGAAGCTGCTAGGTGTTGCTGTAATACACAAAAATAGTAACAATGATGGATGTGTCCAAACTTTTCATGACTGTTACTACAATTCTAAAGGCCAGTCCTTTTTCACTTATACAAATAGGTTCAGATTCAACCATGCAGCTCATGGCCTGGATACCAGGCTGTGCAATATTTATCGATACAAGGGGCCCAGGGAGTGAAGGGAAGGAGTCCTCCCATCCAGGTTGTGGAGTTCCTGTAGTGGCGCATTTTGAAATGTCCTGTTACAGAGAAATATAAGGTCCCATAAGTGGAGTTCATAAGGATGGCTGGACAAAGAAGAGCTATAAGGAAAAATCCAGAACTCCTCATTTCAAAAAATACCCAAACACTATCATATGACACACCTTCCCCAGTTTCATTGTGAACACAAAGCATAATGAAAAATTGTTGCCTATCCACAGAAAGCAGAAGCATTTCACTTTGAGTTTCAACTAAAGCTCTGCAGGCCAAAAAAAGTTTTGCACAAAACCTGGCCAAATTTATTTCTGTTTCCATATTCAGCTCTGAAAATTACTGATGTTCATATGGTAGTGGGTTTCATTAGGTTTCCACAGCTACTGTTCCCACTCTTTTTTTTCTGTTCATATAACAACCCTGTCTGGGTTGTAACTCCAGGAGTGATTTGTAATGACATAGTTTTGAAGTCTCTGCAAATATCATAAGGAAGAGGAAAAGCTGTGTTTTCTTCCTGAAACACTGACACTTCTGAAAAGAATCAATTCTCACTGAGCCACATCAACATCAGACTGCCTCCCCCACAGAGTTAGCACAGCTAAGTTGTGCGGGAGGCTCTCTCGAAAGGTGTCACCAAATCCTAAAGCCTGTAGGTGTATCATTTTTTAAATTAAATATCAAACAATTAGAAACAAATAGAACAATCTTAACTAGACAGTTTTCAAGTAAATATTTCACACATGTAAAGGAGATACTTTCTTCTTACACACTGTTGATCCATTAAATACCAAGGGCCCAATTCTGATTTAACACCAGTTTTACACCAGAGTAACTCCATTGATTTCAATGGATTTACACTGATGTTGTTCAAGGCAGAATTAAGACTCTAAGTTAAGCTCAAAATAAAAATGTTTCTGTGGCTTATATAGATATAGCCTTTTCTGTTTCTGAAATTTAAACTCAAGGTCTTTGGCTTTATGACTTGCAGCACACCTGAGGCAAGCATTATCTCCCTATGCCTTTGTGCCATGAAGTGCATACTCTGTATAGGCCCATCAAGACTTTATTATCCCATTATTTTCTGTGAAATGTACTTAGTAAAGATTTCTGTTTTTTAACTATGCCCCTCTGGCATATCTGTTAGTCTTAAAGGTGCTAACATATATTCAGTTATATTCTCAGTGTCGTCTGCATCACTAACTCTTCATAAAACGGGCACTGTGTACCACACTCTGAGTGGGTGTGCAAGGAAGCTGTGTTAGAAAGGGTATAGGGAGTACTCCTAACTCCTTGCAAACCTGTGTGCAGGGGCTCACTAGATTCCTGATACATATACTCTGAAGGTAAGCACCAGAGAAGTCAAAACACTATCACAGGTGCTAGACAGCTCAAAGAAAGTATGGTACAATGGTCACTGGCCTCATCCCCTTCTGCACCACTTGGCAGTCTGGAGCCAACACTGGAGAGAGTGCAGACTGCACTTCTGAAAAGGACAGGTGGAAAACACTCCTGAGTAAGCACCCTTTAACACCTATAGAATCTTTCTCCATATAGGCAGAATACCTACAGGCACCACCATGGTTTCTCTCAGTGTATACCTTCTCCCCTTACATGATTGGGACTTACAAAGCACCAGTGCATCCCAGGTTTATTTCACCTGTATTTTTGTTTTTAAACACTGCATTAAACTAAGGTCTTGTCTATCTGGGAGAAATAGCTACATACATAGCTTAACATTGACAGCTATTCTGGTGTAGTCATATAGTCGAATAGCTACGTCAGGATAACTCCCCATCTGTGTGCTCTATTTCCAGAATAGTGTCTTTTTCTGATCTAACTTAATCTACTTCTAGAGCAGATTATGCACCAGTTATTATATATGAGACATAACTATATCTGAATTACTGTCAGGAAATTTCCCCAGGTACACGAACTCTTGTAGACAAGAATGCTTTCATTTGTAAAACAAAGGTAAAATCAAGTTACATCAGGCTCCCAGTATTCTTGTAACTACAGCTGTTGCTGCTTGTAGATGCTCTTCTCTCACCTTTATGCAACATAAATTTGTTATAACTGAAAAATCAATAGAAGGAAAATCAAAAATAAGTTTTCAGGCAATTTTAGCACAAGTTTAGGGCTCAGCTCAGAGTTGCATTTTATGCTTGTGAATGCTGTTTATCATCAGGAATTTTACAAATAGATTTCAAGTCTATTTACATGCACTGTCAGTGGGGCAACTTTACTGTTTTTTTTTGGGGGGGGGGGGGAAGGGGTTGTTGTTTTGTTTTTAACTTCGTTACTTCATTCTCTCTTTCCACAACTTTACAAGTTCCATCCCATGAATTTGGCATTTTGTGCTCTTTTACAGGGACTAGCATCAGTACCAAGTCCCCCACTTCAAACATGCATTCACAAGCATTGTGATTGTACCATGCCTTCTGTATGGCCTAGCTATTAATGAGGTTTGTTTGAACCACTTCTATCATGTCCCTTAACTCCCTTTTGAATCTTTGTACATATTCAGTCACTGATTCCCCTTTTGATCCAGTGCCCAACTCCCAGGAGTCCCTGATGGGCACGATCCTAGTTTTCTGTGGTAAACACACAATTTTATGATTGAAAAAAAAAACATACAAATCTGTATTTTTCCACGATTAAAATGAAACTCTGAACTTTAATTTCCCTAGCCACAATATATATATAGGTATCAGTTGAACACAATGTTTTATTTCTATACAGTAGAATCCTGGTTATTCAAGCCTCCATTGTCTGGCTCCCCGTATTAACTGAACCACCTGCCATCCAGGGCTGACAATGTCTGGTGCTTGAGCAGTCAGCCACGCTGCCCAGGGCTGACAGCCCAGCCCTAATTAGATCAGATAAATGGGGTTCCACTGTAAATGTAAAGCACATTCAAAAATCAAACACGAGACGGGAGGTTTCACACATTGAATAAATGACACTGGTACTTTGAGAAAAAATAGTTAATATATTTTTATTTTTCACAGAATGCAAAAACTAAAGATTCTCTGTAAAAATGCAAATTCTGCATTTTCCCATGCAAACAGATTTCTAGGGTCCCTGATGCTGAGATTGAGGGCCCCCATCATCTTTCTCCTATACAGAAGATCAAATGGGGCAAATCCTGTGAACTCATGGGGGACCTTGCTATAAACAAATAACAGGTCAAGGTAACATTTCATCCCAGTCACTCATCTCCTTGTCTGCATATGTCATAAATATAAAGGGAAGGGTAAACCCGTTTGAAATCCCTCCTGGCCAGGGGAAAGCTCCTCTCACCTGTAAAGGGTTAAGAAGCTAAAGGTAACCTCGCTGGCACCTGACCAAAATGACCAATGAGGAGACAAGATACTTTCAAAAGCTGGGAGGAGGGAGAGAAACAAAGGGTCTGTGTGTCTGTCTATAGTCTGTCTTTGCTGGGGATGGACCAGGAATGGAGTCTGAGAACTTTTAGTAAGTAATCTAGCTAGGTACGTGTTAGATTATGATTTCTTTAAATGGCTGAGAAAAGAACTGTGCTGAATAGAATAACTATTTCTGTCTGTGTATCCTTTTTGTAACTTAAGGTTTTGCCTAGAGGGGTTCTCTATGTTTTGAATCTAATTACTCTGTAAGGTATCTACCATCCTGATTTTACAGGGGGGATTTATTTATTTCTATTTACTTCTATTTTTATTAAAAGTCTTCTTGTAAGAAAACTGAATGCTTTTTCATTGTTCTCAGATCCAAGGGTTTGGGTCTGTGGTCACCTATGCAAATTGGTGAGGCTTTTTATCCAACATTTCCCAGGAAAGGGGGGGTGCAAGTGTTGGGAGGATTGTTCATTGTTCTTAAGATCCAAGGGTCTGGGTCTGTAGTCACCTAGGCAAATTGGTGAGGCTTTTTACCAAACCTTGTCCAGGAAGCGGGGTGCAAGGTTTTGGGAAGTATTTTGGGGGGAAAGACGTGTCCAAACAGCTCTTCCCCAGTAACCAGTATTAGTCTGGTGGTGGCAGCAGCCAATCCAAGGACAAAGGGTGGAATATTTTGTACCTTGGGGAAGTTTTGACCTAAGCTGGTAAAGATAAGCTTAGGAGGTTTTTCATGCAGTTCCCCACATCTGTACCCTAGAGTTCAGAGTGGGGGAGGAACCTTGACAGCATACATTCCTAGCATAGATTTTATGTGTTTCATTTAACTGTACAACCATTTCCTGAGTATATGCTCTGAGGAGAGCAGAGAGGCCATTTGGGATAAATCCCTGGTGTCTGGACAGGAGGTAGCTGATCTGGTTGATTCAAAGCTAGAGCATCCACTGACTGCAAGCCACAGAGAGAAGGGCAGAAGCTAGTATAAGAGGGGACCTTGTTTTAACCCTGCCTCACCAGCAAACGTCTCAAGATTCTTCCAGTCTTATCCTTGACTTGCAGGTAACAATCGGTAACTCCACTTCCTGAGTTCACCAGAGACGTCTCCCAGCAATGTCCCTAGTCTGTATATACTCACAGGTTTATTTTGTCACAGGAAAAATCACTTTTTCCTCTGATGATGTTTTCCTAAACACTGACTTTCAAAAGCCTGCATTATAAATGTCTCCAGACCCCTTCCCTTCCCAGCATGCCGTGCTAAAAGGAGATTGACAAGCGGGGCTGCCTTTTCTTCCTCTTTCAGTTGAGCAAGCCTAACCTGCACCATATCCTGAACTCATATGTTAAGTCCGGACAAATTTTCTAGGGTCATTTTCCTGGTGTCCACTCCCAAAACCAGATTGCCTCAATGTGGTAAAACCTTAATTCAACCTATAAAACCTGCAACAAGTGTGTATCATTTTTTAATAATCCGCTCATGATATAATATGGTATTCTGAATTATTTTCAATCAATGTAACATTTTCAGATTCAATCATATCTAAAGCATGAAAGAAAATTCTCTAAATTAAATCTTAGCTAAGTAACCACAAACTTAGCAGAATCTCTTTTAGTCTTTGAGATGTTGAAACTTTTAAAATTTAAACCTTGGTGCATTTTTGCAGTGTCTGTAATATACAATGCATTGTTCTAAGGTGGTGTGGTCTTAGAGTGGTTTAGTATTATATTATCTCGGGACAGATTACACAGGTTTTGTATAGTATTGCCTCAGTGCTTGCTTGGCCACACACCCTTGCGCAGCACATAACTACTGCCCTCTGCTGGGTGGAATCAGAACCTGTACAAATCATCAGCTTTTTCATTATCTTGTTCTGGGGCTTCTACAACTGCTAAGAGACTATAAACATTGTCCTTCAGTTCAGCTGGTGGAGGTGCTATGGGATTTGCTATGTGAAGACTGCATGCAAATACATCTGGTCTTTGCACAGACTTAAAAGTGCCCCAAAATGCTTTAAAGCAGTATGTGAGAAGGGGGGGGGGAAGGGAGACAAGGGGAGACAAAAAGGGTGTAATGAAAGATGCTTGGGGAAATCATAATGGGATGGCAGTAGGGAGAGAAATCTCCTTAAACAGATCCAAACCTTGAAAAAGGTTGTATTGCGTTTCTGGTTTGTTTGTTTTTTTCTTTTGGGCGGGGAATAAAGATTCAGACCTGTTCCTAATTTACCATAACATATTTTCCCATCCATTGTATCCAGCAGTCAAACCCCAGACTTGCTTACCATTTTGGTTTGATGTGATAGTGACAATAGTAACATTACGAGACTTGTAGATGGCTGATGTTCATGTGATTTATTTTCAAATTCTGGTAGAGGAAATCTAGATCAATTATGGCTATTATTTACCATGCACACAACAGCATTTGCATCATACATGTATTGTTTTATATATGGTGAACTCAGTGCTGTTGCATAAGTATAACTGAAAGTAGAATTTGGAAGCCTTTCTAATAACATTCTTATTGCTTGTTTTTTTTTTGTTTTTTTTTAATGTCATTCCACACTTGTTTGAAGCATCCAGCAAGTAAATAAATAAATGAGGTTACATAGAACTGTATAAAAACTACATGTGCAATATGTAGCTACATCACTAATTTTTTTAGACATTAACTAGGTCATTTGACATTCTATTATAGGTCCATCAATGGCTATTAGCCACTGGGAATGGGCATCAGGGGATGAATCACTTAATGATTACCTGTTCTGTTCATTCCCCCTGAAGCACCTGGCACTGGCCACTGTTGAAAGACAGGATACTGGGCTAGATGGACCTTTGGTCAGACTCAGTAAAGTAGTTCTTATGTTCACTAAAAAGCTCCAAAAGAGTTGTTTATTTTCTTCAAAGAGCCTACAATTAAGATTTTAAAAAAAGGTGGTGGTGGAAGAGAAATGCTCAGAAAACTGTTCAATAATAAATATGAAAATAACAACTGCCTGGAAAATATGGGAAAGAACAATAACTCACCCAGGTATTTAATGAGCACAAGATCCAAGAACACAACTCGATTTCTCATTTTGTTATAAAATAAATGTATTGTGGCCCAAAGATTTGTATTATTAAGTTCTTCTCCCGCCAATGTTGATACACAAGATGGAAACCAGTTTTTTCTACCCCTCTGTGTAATAAGCTGCTGCTTCTATCTGCTGTATGATATCAAGATCAACTGTTATGCCCTTCTGCTAGGAGCTCTTGTTAAGGTTCCTCTTCTGTGCCCTCATTTTCTCACACCAGTTGCTTTCCGCTTGACAGATTAATGTGGGAATCTGCATGTTGGGATCAGTAGTAAATACCCTAGATATGTCCAACCCTTCCTTCTAATTCTACTGGAGACTTCCTGATGGTTTGTAATTTATTGGATCTCTTTGTTGGTACTAGTCTCTCCATCCAATACCCAGAATAATTCGTAGATGCTTGTTTTCAAAGGTGTATCTAGTTTTCTATCTAATATGTTGATAATCTCCATTTCTCACAGCCTATCTTACCTCTGTGATTATATTTGAGCGGAAAATTCTCAGTTGTCTTTGATTTTTTTTTTTAATTATTATTTTATCTTTGATTTCTGTATGTTGTTATGCTTACTGAATGCAGTGGATGCCTTTGCTATCTTTGATGTCACTTCTTTCTTGAGGTCTCCGTTGGCTAATACTGTGCTGCCCTGGTAAATGATATGCTCTACTATCTTGATGTTTTTGACTTCTAATATGATGATACTGCTTGACTTCTGTGTTTCAAAGATGTTTGTTTTGGTGTAACTTATTTTTAACCTTGTTTGACCTGATCTTTTCTGCTAAAGTGACTGTCTTTTTTTTTTTTTTGTAGCTTTTCGGGGGTGTTGCTCAATAGTTCAATGTCAGCAAAATCACAAAAAACAAACAAACCAACTAACCCCACTCACCATACCACGCCACATACACACATAAAGGTGTTTGAAGATTGTGTTTGTTTTTTAAATGTGTTATTCAGAAAGTGAACTCAGGGAGAAATTGTATAGATTAAATGCACTAATAGCAAATTGCTACCCAGGGAGACTAATCCATCAAACACTAATAGGGCATCAACTCTTTAACAACACTAACGAATAACAAATCAAGATAACAACAGGCTATAAATAAGGTGTCTTGTGCTGCCATGCTCTGAGACAAGTTGTCAATGTTGTTTATGGTTGGCCCAACCTGTTTGAAGTGTGGCAACCCACTGGATCCCAGCCACCTCTGTGGCAAAAACATTCATGTTTCAGCATGTTTTTTAATATGCATGCACTGCAGCACAGGATAGGCACTCAGTTACTATGATGGTGGGCATTATAAGAACATAGAGAGCTACCCTCATTAGTTCCCTGATGAGCCATGTAATACCAGCATCTTAAAATTGTGCTATTTGTATGACACCATTTGTTATCTATATTTTGGTATGTGGGTAATTCTAAAACCCTTCTACTGGATGCCCTCTCACCTACTGCATCCCTCCCCCACTCCCGTATTGAAAAGAGCCCCTTATTTAGCCAACTCCTAGCTGCCTGAACCCTCTGGATTTCCCCAGTGGAAAGACCTCTCTACCAAATTCCACCTACATGCTGAAAATCACCTGACTGATAAGTCCCTTCTCTGCAGCTAGGAATCCTCCTAATGTTCTTATTCTGTAATCCCCTTAACCGCTGTCATGTTCTTCCTGCCTCTTCTCAATGCTATGATCCCCTTTCTCTCTGACTCTTTCCCTGTCACAGTCCTCCCTTTGCCTCTCAAAAGAAATGAATGTTACTGCTTCCAGTGGGCTGCCTTAAAATCTCTCCATGTTTAGCTGTAGCTGAATTCTGCACACTACGCCTACCTTTCCTGCCACAAACAGACTTTATTCTCCTGCTGTATTTTCTGTAGTAATACATTGCAAGCTTGTTTTAATTGTGATTATTCTTTTTTAAAAAAAAATGGGTGTTTTGTTTTGTTTTCTATTCTGAATGATGACAGTCGTTCCTATGGATTTCTCTTTTTACAGATGAATGAAGAGTTTGTGTTTCAATTTAAAGTGGATGATTCCTTTTTGGGTTATTTTTAGGCAGACCACTCTTTTTATTTTACACAAAGATGGTGAAAGAACATCCACAGAGCAGCCCTTAGGTGCTCCCAATATGCAAGTACCACTACTGAGAGCATCACAAATGTTCTGTCATTTTTATGACATAATGCAGCCAGTTGCCCCCCCGCCCCCACCAGAGTTCTTACCTAGCAGAACTGCAAATGTTTAGAAATAAAATGAATAGTAAAACCCATTGAATTAAAGTGTATTATTTCCCAGGATCTGCAAAAATATCAAAATAGCAGCAGCACAAAAATAAATAACTTTCCTTTCCTTTCCTTTTATTACATTTTATTTAAAGAAAAGCCATATGGGACCTGATTAAAACCCCAATGGGTGAGGCAAGGGTTAAGGAATTGCTCTGGATGCAGAAAGCCACACCACTTCGCCCCTGCTGGGCATGCTACCAGTGCAGCGAGAGTTCAAAAGGAAGCAACTCCACTCAGTCTGGGTGGACCGAGCCACAGAGCAGTTTGGTGCTGCAGCCTCCTGCAGGGAAGTGAGTGAGCAGGGGTCAAAGCAGCCAGGACCATGCCGCCTAGTCAACCCACTGCAGGTCTTTCAACTGCAGGGGCCAAGGATGATGAGCTGCTGCTGATAGGGGATGTCCAGAGAGTGACCCAAATGGACTCCCTGGGGGACTCCAAGACACAGTCATGGTGCAGATGGAGGAACAGAAGCAGGGATAGGCAGTGATTCAGGGAACACATGTAACGGTGCCCAGCCCAAGAAGCTGTTGTGAGTTAATGTCTGTTTTACACTTGGTGTGGGAGTTCAACCTGTTTGTTTTATAGGAAAAACTTAGTGTATCTGTTTGAAATTTCCATCATATAATCCGAGTAAAGCTTTTATTTTCTGAGAAGTTTCAAAAAATTGGTTAATCATTTTCTGAGTTGTAATGAATTAACAGCCCCCCAAAATTTCACATTCTCATTTTACTTTTCTTTTTCTGGCCCCTCTAGGTATGAACTGTGGAAAACTACAACCTATAGTAAAGAAAAAAATGTTCACATAGTGAAAATATGGGTGGCCTCCAGGGTTATGTAATTAATTTAACTAACAAAAAAAAGGGGCAGGGAAATAACCTACTTAGTAACTGCATGCTTCCATGCCTTGGTTAGCTGATGGAGCATAAATTATTCATCAGTGACTTGCTGTGATGGAGTATATAAACCCCACACTAGTATGGAAGGAGTTAAGGAGCAGCTCTGGGCCCAGATGGCTACACCCCATCCTATCTGAAGAACCTTCTTCAACTACAGGAGGACCTTAAAAGGGAGCCAGACAGTTCAGAATGGGTCAGAGAGGATCAGAGTACAGACATATCTTGGGAGCTCCGGAGTAAAGTCCAGCTGGAGTCTTGGGTATACGGGAGAGGGCTGTGAGCAGCAGCTACCCTAGGAGGCACAAGTTTTTCCCTAGGACAAGGGAATTCTTCACTCCATCTTTTGGTGAATCACTTGCAAGGCTTTTGACTATGCCGTGGACTTGGAGGGTAATCGGTAAGATGTGGCCTAGGGAAGCAGCCTCAAAGCCCTCCTAGGAGTTAACTATTGCTGCCTCTCATATGGCCCTGGTCCAAAGTCCAGTGGAGAAGGAGGGCCTTGGCTTCCTTACCAACATCCCTCCCATGAAGTGGGGTGGGGGTGGAGGTGGAGACACAAACCCTTGAGGATAGACACAATGTAAGCCCTGAGACAAAAATGCCCAGCCCTCAAAGGCCCCTGGACATGTACAGACAGCTGCAGCGGCACAGGAGCCAGCAAACAGAGCTGTAAACAGGGGAGTTTCAGTGGGAGTTCTGTTGGAGGAGAAGGTATTTGTATTTGGTTTTGTATTTGTAATATTTGTATGTGTAGAGACTTGTAGGGACTTTGTGCTGGGAGAGAAGCTGAGCCCTGATTAGGGGGCGGGGCTTCTCTGACTAGGGGTCTTATAAAGGTAGCCAGCCAGCCAGTCAGGCAGTGGCACAGACAGCTGTAGCGGCACATGAGCCAGCAAACAGAGCTGTAAACAGGGGAGTTTGAGTGGGAGCTCGAAAGGGGAGTTTGTCTTGCGGTGCTTGTTTGGGGTTTGCTTTTGCTGTGAGTGCTGGTGTTTTGGTGTGGTTTGTGTTTCCCAGATTAACAGGATTTAGGTGGGAAGGCTCTGACAGATACAGAGGCAGCAGTGGGAGTGACCCATATAGCGGAAGATACAATGAAGATGACTGGATGTGGAAGCTGCGGTATGTACATGATCCTGGAGGGGGTATCTGGTAAGAGTTTTGTCTGCATGAAATGCCGTCTGATAGAGCTGATGGAGGAAAAGATCCGAGGATTGGAGATGCAGGTGGAAAGTCTGGTTGAGTTTAGAAGGGGGTTCAAGCAGATTATGGAGCAAAGACATGAGGTAGCTGAAGGGAAAAGATAAGGCTTGCAGATGGAAGCAGGACTGAGCAATTCTGAGGGGAGACTGCTGGGTGAGGAAAGTGGACAGTAGAAGCATGTGACTAAAAGAACCAAGCAGAGGAAAAGATGGGCTAGTGAAGGAGAAATAGAGCTCAAGAATAGGTTTGCAGAGTTGGAAAATGAAGAAGGGGCTCAGCAGGTGGTCACTGAAGGTGGAAGGGCAAGGAAGAAGAGAAGAGCGGCTAGTCCTATAGGAAAAGGGGAAGAGTCAATGGAGACTACAGCAAGTATGAGTCCCAGGAAGATACAGGATGGGTTGAAGAGGATTACAAGGGAGAATAGGAATAGAACGAACTTGCACCCAGAGGGAAGAGGGGATAGACTGGAGAGTAGCACTGTCACCAGGAAAAGGCAGGTCTACATGATAGGGGACTCTTTACTGAGAAGAATAGACAGGCCTGTAACCAGAGCTGATCCAGAGAATAGAAGGGTGCACTGTCTTCCAGGTGCTAAAATACGGGATGTAGACCTGAGAAAAGGATCCTAAAGGGAGCGGGAAAGAATCCACTGATTGTCCTTCATGTGGGAACAAATGATACCGGTAGATTCTTGCTGGAAGGTATCAAGGGAGACTATGCTAGGCTGGGGAAGATGCTTAAGGAAATGGAGGCTCAGGTGATCTTTAATGGGATTCTGCCTGTTCCTAGAGAAAGGCAACAAAGGTGTGACAAGATTATGACTATCAACAGATGGCTTAGGCAGTGGTGCTATAAGGAGGGCTTTGGGATGTATGGCCACTGGGAGGCATTCATGGACAGAGGACAGTTCTCTCGGGATGGACTTCATCCGAGTAGGGAAGGAAATAGACTTGTAGGATGGAGGCTGGCACAGCTGATTAAGAGAGCTTTAAATTAGGAATTTGGGGGAGATGGTTGGGAGATGTCCAGGTAATCTCCATGCCAGATTTTAGCATTGAGAGGAAAGAAAACGAAGTAAGAGAGGATACAGCCGTGGGTAGGAGGAAGGGCAGTGTAGATACCAGTCTAATAGGTTATACTGGCTGTAGAATGACCGTGCCTAATAGGGTACAGAATGTGAGTGAGGCCAAACAGCAAAAATTAAGATGTTTGTACACCAATGCAAGGAGCCTAGGTAACAAAATGGAGGAACTAGCGCTACTGGTGCAGGAAGTGAAACCAGATATTCTAGGGATAACAGAAACATGGTGGAATAGTAGTCATGACTGGACTACAGGTATTGAAGGGTATCTGCTGTTTAGGAAAGACAAAAATAAAGGTAAAGGTGGTGGAGTAGCATTGTATATTTGGGGTCTAATTTGGATATGGATAGAGCCCTCTTTAATGTTTTTAATGAAGTAAATACTAATGGAAACTGCATGATCATGGGAGACTTTAACTTCCCAGATATAGACTGGAGGAAAAGTGGTAGTATTAATAATAGGGCTCAGATTTTCCTTGATGTGATAGCTGATGGATTCCTTCATCAAGTAGTTGCTGAACCAACAGGAGGGGATGCCATTTTCGATTTGGTTTTGGTGAGTAGTGAGGACCTCATAGAAGAAATGGTTGTAAGGGACAACCTTGGTTCAAGTGATCATGAGCTAATTCAGTTCAAACTGAACAGAAGGATAAACAAAAATAAATCGGCGACTAGGGTTTTTGATTTCAAAAGGGCTGACTTTCAAAAATTAAAGAAATTAGTTAGGGAAGTGGATTGGACTGAAGAATTTATGGATTTAAAGGCAGAGGAGGCCTGGGATTACTTTAAACCAAAGCTGCAGAAGCTATCGGAAGCCTGTATCGCAAGAAAGGGGGAAAAAATTTATAGGCATGAGTTGTAGACAAAGCTGGATGAGCAAGCATCTCAGACAGGTGATTAAGAAAAAGCAGAAAGCATACAGGGAGTGAAGATGGGAGGGATCAGCAAGGAAAGCTACCTTATTGAGGTCAGAACATGTACGGATAAAGTGAGACAGGCTAAAAGTCAAGTAGAGTTCGACCTTGCAAAGGGAATTAAAACCAATAGTAAAAGGTTCTCTAGCCACATAAATAAGAAGAAAACAAAGAAAGAAGTGGGACCGCTAAACACTGAGGATGGAGTGGAGGTTAAGGATAATCTAGGCATGGCCCAATATTTAAACAAATACTTTGCCTCAGTCTTTAAGAAGGCTAATGAGGATCTTAGGGATAATGGTAGCATGATAAATGGGAATGAGGATATGGAGGTAGATATTACCATATCTGAGGTAGAAGCGAAACTCAAACAGCTTAATGGGACTAAATCGGGGGGCCCAGATAATCTTCATCCAAGAATATTAAAGGAATTGGCACATGAAATTGCAAGCCCATTAGCAAGAATTTTTAATGAATCTGTAAACTCAGGGGTTGAACCATATGATTGGAGAATTGCTAACATAGTTCCTATCTTTAAGAAAGGAAAAATAAGTGATCTGGGTAGCTACAGGCCTGTTAGTTTGACATCTGTAGTATGCAAGGTCTTGGGAAAAAAAATTGAAGGAGAAAGTAGTTAAGGACATTGAGGTCAGTGGTAAATGGGACAAAATACAACATGGTTTTACAAAAGGTTTTACAAAAGGTAGATCGTGCCAAAACAACCTGATCTCCTACTTTGAGAAAGTAACAGATTTTTTAGACAAAGGAAACGCAGTGGATCTAATTTCCCTAGTAAGGCGTTTGATACCGTGCCATATGGGGAATTATTAGTTAAATTGGAAAAGAGGAGGATCAATATGAAAATTGAAAGATGGATAAGGAATTGGTTAACAGGGAGACTACAGCGGGTCCTACTGAAAGGTGAACTGTCAGGCTGGAGGGAGGTTACCAGTGGAGTTCCTCAGGGATCAGTTTTGGGACCAATCTTATTTAATCTTTTTATTACTAACAGTGTGGGAGTGTGCTAATAAAGTTTGTGAATGATACAAAGCTGGGAGGTATTGCCAATTTAGAGAGAGACCAGGATATCATACAGGAAGATCTGGATGACCTTGTAAACTGGAGTAATAGTAATAGAATGAAAATAGGATGAGAAGTGTAAGGTCATGCATTTAGGGATTAATAACAAAAAATTTAACTGGAGACGCATCAATTAGAAGTAACGGAGGAGGAGAAGGACCTTGGAGTATTGGTTGATCACAGGATGACTATGAGCCGCCAATGTGATATGGCTGTGAAAAAAGCTAATGCAGTCTTGGGATGCATCAGGCCAAGTATTTCCAGTAGAGATAAGGAGGTTTTAGTACCATTATACAAGGCACTTGTGAGACCTCACCTGGAATACTGTGTGCAGTTCTGGTCTCCCATGTTTAAGAAGGATGAATTCAAACTGGAACAGGTACAGAGAAGGGCTACTAGGATGATCCAAGGAATGGAAAACTTGTCTTATGAAAGGAGACTCAAGGAGCTTGGCTTGTTTAGCCTAACCAAAAGAAGGTTGAGGGGAGATATGATTGCTCTCTATAAATATATCAGAGGGATAAATACCGGAGAGGGAGAGGAATTATTTAAACTCAGTACCAATGTGGACACAAGAACAAGTGGATATAAACTGGTCATCGGGAAGTTTAGACTTGAAATTAGACGAAGGTTGCTAAGCATCAGAGGAGCGAAGTTTTGGAAGCAGCGGGGGCAAAAGACCTATCTGGCTTCAAGATTAAACTCGATAAGTTTATGGAGGAGATGGTATGATGGGATAACATGATTTTGGCAATTAATTGATCTTTAAATATTTATGGTAAATAGGCCCAATAGACTGTGATGGGATGTTAGATGGGGTGGGATCTGAGTTACTACAGAGAATTCATTCCTGGGTATCTGGCTGGTGAATCTTGCCCATATGCTCAGGGTTCAGCTGATTGCCATATTTGGGGTCAGGAAGGAATTTTCCTCCAGGTCAGATTGGAAGAGGCCCTGGAGGTTTTTCGCCTTCCTCTGTAGCATGGGTCACTTGCTGGAGGATTCTCTGCTCCTTGAAGTCTTTAAACCATGACTTGAGGACTTCAATAGCTCAGACATAGGTGAGAGGTTTATCGCAGGAGTGGGTGGGTGAGATTCTGTGGCCTGAATTGTGCAGGAGGTCAGACTAGATGATCATAATGGTCCCTTCTGACCTTAATATCTATGAATCTATGGGCTGCATGGACATTGGACATATATATGTCACTGGACTCTGTTATCTCCCCATCCCTTGAAGGGAGTGGACTTAGGTGGTGACCTGGGTGGATGAGTCAGTCCCCATCTACTGGAGAAGAGATCACTACTGCATTAGAGCAATTGAGGGCAGGGGATGCTGGAGATGCGGGAGAATCATGAGCTAGATACCTAACCCCGGTGTAGTACCACCAATAAGCACAGCCTGTCACACTTCAAGTCTCCAGTGCTGTGTAAGGAAGCCTCTTTGAAGAATTAGGACAAAATATTACACCACTTTTTGAGATGCCCACAGTTACATTCCCTATATCTGGATTGCAGACATAGGGAAAGGATTTTGCTAGACCATGGGCTCAGTAAAGTAGCTGGTGGCTCATTGAAGACCACGGCCCCTGTGAAGCTACGCAGGCAGTTCTGGAGTTTGACATTTTAATGAAGAAGAGGATATGTGACAGCACAAACCAAGTGTGTGCAATTTTATAGAACTGTGTAGAAGGACCAGTGTAAGGGAGGGGAAGTAGACTCTGTGGTGAAGGTTGGTGGGCAGAGATTAGGCAAAGTGGGACTATAAGGCTGTTATCCTTACTGGGGCGAGTTGAGGATGTAGTATGGTATTTATGGTGCATGATGGTAGTGAAGCTGGTGAGATGCGTGTGTGTGTCTGTGGAAGGGGGCATATATGGCATGTAGTGTTGATAGCCTTAGCTTTGAATTTCCTTGATTTATGGATTTAGTGTTTAAGTATAATGCATTTAGCAACCTTAACTGAGAAATTACAGTATTACAGTATTTTTGTGTAGTTGTATACATGGTCTGATCCAAAGCTATCTGCTGTCAATACGCATCTTTCCTTTCAATTTGGTGGGCTTTGGAGCAGGCCCATAAAGAATATAAAGCAATATACTTCAGTTACTCATTTCAAATATAATGAACCCAAAAGTTGTTGTTTAAACATTATATTTCTAAGATAGATAGCACACAGCATTTTTTTGCAGGGGGCAGAGTTTAGAAGTATGAAATTACTGAAGCGGATGCTGTCCCCTCAGACTCAAATATGAAGTTTATTTTTTATTAACAAAATGCAACATTATCTAGCTATTATTATTATTTATTATTTGTATTATAGTAGTGCCTAGAAGCCCCGGTCATCAACCAGGGACCCATTGTGTAGTTACCACAGTAACATGAAAATACAAAGAAATGGCACCACAATAACATTCCTAATGATTCATGTGAATATATCTCTTTGAAATATGAAAATATACAGTATAAAAATTCTCGTGAATGTGAGAACACACTTTTCTTTCCACTTAAATTTAAGTATCCATGACATACTTTGATTTCAATTGATAATTTATTTCCTCTTTAACACATCTAATCATATCTGCTGGTACACAATGATGTCATATACACTTCATCACAGAGGCCCAGTGCTGCACAACTAGATATGTAAATTTTGTGAAGAGAATAAAAAATATTCAACAATCACATTTTTCTTACATATTCATTATTATTGCCACATATTCGTTCAGTGATAATATCTCAGAACAAGAATAAAATTGCTTCTGATTCTAGGCATTCCAGTGCCCATAGTGTGTTCTGGAGGTGTTTTGATTTTTCTCCTTACTGTGTGGGACAGAAAGATTAACAAAGAAAGAACAGCTTCCATTTAGAATCTCTACAGCTTTATTATGTATAAACAAGGATTGCCAAAGTAGACCTATGTGGAACAAATGGAACTTTGTTAAATTCTCTGGTGGAACTGTTTGGACTCCATGAGAACTTGTTGAGTTCCTGCCATCTACTTCAAAGCCATTCCTTTCAAAGAATCTTTTACTTTGGCTAATTGACTTCCCTATAGGATGAATCAACAGTTTCTTTCTTCAAACCAGTCAAAAAGCACTGAATTAAGAAATCATTTAGCTATGACAGTACATCATAAAGCACAGTCTATCAGACGTCAGCTCTTAAGCATTCTTTGAAAAAAGACAAACTCAGAATTAAATCATTAGGGGGAAAAATCACCCTGGGGGCTGGTTGTGCTAAAAGGGTTAAGCTTCAACAGAGAGACTGAATTATGTTAGTAAATTCATACCCAACTATGCTGCCCAAACAGCTTACCTAATAAAACTCCTGCTGAAAGACTGAGGATGGGTGTGGTTGTTGGAGCATGAAAGGGACTTCAAAGATCTCAAACATGAACTGACATTAGCACAAATGCTGCAGTTCTTTGAAAGAGAATGAGGTCAAGCTGAAAGGGATCAAGCTCTCCACTGTTGCTTCTGAAGGAGGACTGGGGGCTGTATTGCTACAAAGGCATTAGATTGAATGGCTGCCTATAATGTATGCTTTGAGAGCTATGGCAGCAGCAAAGACAAGGAATCAAAGGGGACATAGGCCAGCCTTTTTACAGTACTTCCTATAAAAGGGTCTTCCAATAAAAGGCTCCTCACAGTGGGCTGGTGTAGAACTACTTCTCCAATTTTAATTTTCCTTTAACAAAATCCTCAATTTAACAGTGTTCTAAACATGGTCCCCAAATACGAATGTCACTATTTTCTTCAAAAACAACAATATCAAAATATGGCTTCATTCATCTACATCCCCCTGATGTATCACTAGGATATCAGATGAACTGGACAGAGAAACACCTCGGGATGGAATATTCCAGGCAGTAATTCAAGTTACAAGTAATGAATGGCAAAATCAACACTTCCCACCTTCATGATCCCAACATAGAAAATAGTTTCAGGAGCACTCGTGAAATGTACAAAAATTGTGGTTCCCCTAGTGATGGGAAGGAAAAATGTTGGATAGTGGGTGGCAGATCCCCACTTCACTGTTTTAAACTTCTACAACCTTTGGAGAGGAAGGGATTTACTGTGGAACTACTCTGTCACACAGACCTATCCAACTTTTTTATTACTACAGTCTGATCCCCAGTATCATTGAAAAGACCAGATAGTGGGAGTATAAAGTAATTCCAAAATGTTTAATGGAACACTAACTCTGTCAGTAACAAACAGTCTCCACCATCCCCTCCCAGTCCCACAACTCAGAGGAAGATAAAGGCACCTCCTTCTCTTTGGGCAGTGATCTATTCTCACATGCAGTGTAGGCTCAGAGGTACCATACACTCTGGCTTCTCACTGGGCCTCTATTCCTTGAGCTCAGGTTCTGCTTTGACCTCCTGGTTCTGCTTGGACCTCCTGTTTCCCAGCAGCAGCACATAACCAGGCCATGTGGTATTTTCCCAAGTGCATCCCCATCCTCCAAGGAAGCGAATCAGCAGCAGGGAAATCTCATTTTTAGCCAACCAGGGCTGTGGGAGGTGGTAGAGAGAGCAGTTTTTCTTTTCTGTCTATGCCCTAAACAATCAGGGCTCTGAAAGTGGTGGTACCTTTGTCACATTGCTAACATGTGGAGTGGGGGTCCATGGAAAAAAAAAACATTAAGGGTATCTTGGAATCTTTAATTGAAAAGAAGAGATGGAGATGTGGTATTGTAGTCACTGATAAACACTAATGTTGATGAAATGGTGAGGTAGCACAAAGAACAGAGATGTACTATGTTGTTAATAATAATGCTTATAGTCCCATGAGATAAAATCAGAATTGATTTGTTTGCTCTGGTTAAATATGAGTACTATTTTAACAATTTTTTGCAATAGGTGATACTTGAATACACCACAACTTCAGCTGTGATCATGTCATGTTAAAGCCATGTTAGAACTTAATCATATTCCAAGAATAGTAATAACAAATAATGGACCTGAGTTTAGGAGAATTTCTGTATTTTGCTAAAACTTATGAATGTCAGTACAAGATACATAGTCTCACATACTCAGAAGCAAACTGATTAGCAGAATGTCAAGTACACTTAGTAGTTGTTCAAGGACAATAATTTAAAGAAAATCCTTATTTAGCATTAAACTACACAGAACCAAATTTCTGCAATGTGGAAAATCACTGTTGCAACTTGTTGCATCTGAAGAAGTGGTGTTTTACCCACGAAAGCTTATGCCCAGATAAATCTGTTGGTCTTTAAGGTGCCACCAAACTCCTTGTTGTTTTTGTTGCAACTTGTAATAGTCATATCAATAATATTCCATTATTAGATATGAGACATAGCCAACAGGTAACAAATAACTGTGTTCCCAAAGAAATAATTAGACAAGTCAAAACTGTTTAAAAATATAAAAGAAGTGCATTTTAAAAATAAAGATTCTATTAGTATTTGTCAAGATGGTCACTGGTCAGAAAAAAACCTACCACAGTTTTAAAAAGACATTCAGTGGAAACATCTTATGATGGAATCATAAATATCCACTAAACTAACGAAGAATTTTGAGAAAGAGAAAATGAGGGCACAACAGAGAAAAGTGAAACCAGATACACTGGAAGAACAAATGAATTGATCATTTTTTAGGCTGTGCAAAAGACTCAATAAACTGTTGAAGACATGGACATGATTAAAGATATTTTGTATTACAGTAGAACTGGAAGATTGTTGAAAAGTCCAGAAATACTGATTGGATGTGTTGACATTCAATCTCTTGTATTTGTTAGAATTTTTCAATTGTAGAATTTACAAAAAAATAAATAAATAAAAGGAAAGGAAAGATGTACTAAACTTCAGCAGGAAATTAAATTTTGCCACACATCCTCCAGGGCATTCAGCAATACTGCATTTCCTATTGACTTTCACAAACTATGTAATGCATTATGTAACCAAAACCAAGAATTCAGCTGAACTATACCTTGACAGCAGCCATAGTGGTGTTCTTTATAATTTATCATGCAGTTTTCATGGACCTATTATTTGACTGGGGAGTCTAAATCTGTTTTTTTTAATTTGGAAATAATTAGCACTGAAAAATTTGCATAGGATTTGATTCATGATCTGGTAACATCCTCATCAAAAAATTATCTTTACTGCTATTTCTTACTGTAGCTTAAGATAAATGTACAAGAAACATGAACAAATAATATACGTTGCTAGTAGTGTAGTTGTAAACATCTGCACATTTATATACGTATGTAAAGTGTTTAGGATTACACGTGAGCAATCATGCACTTTACATATACACATTAATTAGGCACTTAACGATGTGCACAGAGCACCACTGTAGGCCTCGGTCCTGCAAAGTGTTCCTACTTTGTGCAGGGGTATGCCCCTGTGGAGCAGCTCATAGGATGAGGGGCATAAAAACTTGATCCCGTGATATTCCAGACAATCAGCATTTTTTCTATTGATTTGCGCAAGATCAGGATCAAACCCTTAATGTCTTCATATCTAACTGGTTAGTAGTGCAGATAATTACCATATCTGTTTACATAATCATAGCATTTGAAGAATCATGAAGGCAAATGTATAGAGAGTGCATTACTATGGTTATTCTGGAGGACTGTTAAGGACTGTTCTTTATTTTTCTATTACACAATTAAGGTCACTTCAATTTTAGAATCATGGTTTAGAACACTATGTAATTATCTAGAAATGCAGTAGTCGTCATGTCTTATTATTGAATTATAAAATGGTATTCAGTCATGCTATTGGATCAGAGGGATTATCTGAAGGAATGAAGCAAGACCACGTTGTTTAAAATCCCATTCAACTTTAATGAGGCCAGAGTCATCAGCATCTGCCACCCCTAGAGCTGCTGACCCAGCAGCACCAACCACCAGAACACTTTGTTCTAAATTTCCATTTCCACACCTCTCTCTCAAACCACACCTACAGACAACCCCGCCACTGGATTGGGGGAAGCTTGTTACAATATAATCAATGAGGTTATCCATGAAAATAATATAGACATTGATCCAAATTAATTAATGGATTAATTTGTCCTAATAATAATTGCATGACTTAGAAAAGTGAATAACAATGATTTGAGGGGAGGAAGGGCTTTTTTTTTTCCTCCTGAAAATAACGTTTTTGCTTCTAGTAATAAAAAATTTTAATCTCTGTGCCTGGCATTGCACAGTAGGCATAGCAGTATTAAACAGTATGACTTTATCCTGTTGTGCCTTATTAGTTAAGTAATATACCTCTCTCATACACATTGCTATTTTAGTACAGTACTCTGTTATATAAACTTACAAGGCCTTTTTTTATTATTTATCCGATGACTAATCTGGATAATTGACAATGACATTCACTGTAAAATATCTGAACGCATGTATTTCAAGGTATTTGGTTCTTGGCTTCTTAACGCAAGTTAAGGTCTCTGTCTCTATCTATTTATGCAGTACAGCATGTGGCTGTTAAAGATGCTTGTGTAGCATTAGAATGCTGTAGCTGACAAGTTTTCCTATACATAAACAAATCTTTTTTTCTAAACCGTGGTAGTATATTTAAGACATAATATGGATCAGGTTCTCAGCTGGTGTAAACTGACTTTGCATCTTGATCAGTTACACCAGCTAAGCATCTGTGATTCTGACTCATGTTCATTTAGCTCTCCAGTTCTTTAGCAGATACCATTGTTATCATGATACACAACTCCTTTATAGTAACTGCCAATGGTAAGAATGGTTCTTCTAGCAGGTGCTTCCCATAACTGAGTGTCATGGAGTTACTAACGAAAGCAATAATCACAAACGATCTGAATGTCTTTCCTGGCACTGTACTACATGACTTTCCATCACTTGACATGTTTAAAATTAGACACAACAGGAGAGAAAAATTCTGCACTGGCAAGAGGACAAGACTGTGGTTTTGCAGAGACTTATGCTTAAAGTTACACAAAGTGACTAGTCCCATTGAAGACAGTGGAGCTATTCAGAGTCCCCAGTTCAGTAGTCCGTCCCTGTCCAAAAAAGTAAATAAACACATGCTTATGTCTAATTAGTGTAACTTAAGCATACACTTAAATGGTTTGATGAACTTAGGCCACGGTGCATGAAGTTGAGCACGTGCCTAAATCTTTGCAGGTGTATATGACATGGGATATAGGTTCCAGCAGCTGTGATTTGATTCAGGCTAAATGCTGTTTATATTTTGGGTTTTACAGGGACAAAATTGGTTCTGGTGTTATAGTCACAGACCATGGGAATAGAGAATATTTTACACATTCCCTTGAAAACTTGTCATATTCAACCTAACATCATAATGTATCTATCCCTTGTTAGGACGACACAAAATCCTGCCCTCTTCACGGCCTACAGACACAGAGGAGAGCATAAAATCACAACCAAAATCCACATGTTAGAACATGCAAATCCTACCCCTCAACATAATCCAAGCACATGGAAGACCATGCAAACCGCACCCCTCAGTATAGGCCAGATATGCACTGTAACATGAAGGAACCAGCTTCCCTACTTGCTGTTGTCTTTGGTGATGGACAGCAGTTCTGCTTCTTACCCTTGTATCTTCTAGGTGTGTATCTCCCCTCTGTTTTACCACATCTCACCCCCCTCCACCTGGTGTCTGTTTTCACTACCATTCTTATTGGGCAGTGGAAGGGGAAATGGGAATGGGAAATATATGGGCTGGGACCCTGAGTCACGAGGAGAAAAGGGGAGAGTACACCAAGGAAAGAGGAGAGACTTTCAGGAGATTGACTCCTGAGGAAGGAGGAACTAAGGATCATTGCCTGGAAATTTTATTCTCAGAGAAGGGAGAACAGAGGGGAAATTGCTAGGGCTGAGGGGATGACACTCAGATATGATGATGGGAGAATGGGATGATGTAATGAGAACTCTTTCAACTGGAAATCCTTCCCCTAGACAAGAAGACTTAATTCCTATCTTCCATTGGCAGAGGCCTAGGACGTACCTCCACTTAACCCCACTCCCAATGGGAAGAGTTTCCCAGGGCACTGGAGGAGTCCTGCCCGTATTTAGTGCCTTGAACCTTGAGAATACCTACCAATTAGGACTGATGTTGAACATTGCAAGTCCCAGATCCCTTCCCATAAAAAGGCATAGACAGAACCATACCTTTCTTTTTACTACCTGGACTGTGCCTCTCTGGAGGTTACAGATCATCTCCTAAAGATCCCTAACCACAATTTTTTTTAAAGTGACTAGTAATTTTAGCTCATCATGAGAAAACTAAAAGGTGGACCCTAAAATGGAGAGTATTCAGCACTTTCTGAAAGTTAGGTTACTTCAAGGTGTCACAAGTTGGGCACCCAAAATCATTAGTCCATTCTAAGAAACTTGGTCCCTGTCTCAGTTGGATTTGTGGCACATTCCTCCAACGTGGTGGTGCCATCCAGACAGATGGGAGGATGATTCTCCATCCACACTCACAACCAATAGAATAGAGGGAGGGGGTAAAGGCCCTTGCCTCATTTTCCCTCACCCACAATCCTGTTTGTGCCCATTTTTCTCTCACGTCAAGGATTTTTTTTTGGAATTTAGGAGAATATGTTTGCATAAAGGATTATTCAAACAATTTTGACCTATCATCCAAAACAAAACTCATAAACAGTGGTGGTGAATTTTCAACTCTTCAGTGTTAATAGTTGTTATAAATATAAAGGGAAGGGTAACCACCTTTCTGTATACAGTGCTATAAAATCCCTCCTGGCCAGAGGCAGAACCCTTTCACCTCTAAAGAGTTAAGAAGCTAAGGTAACCTAGCTGGCACATAATCCAAAATTACCAATGAGAGGACAAGAGACTTTCAAATCTGGAGGCGGGGGGAACAAAGGGTCTGTTTGTCTGTGTGATGCTTTTGCTGGGAACAGATCAGGAATGCAGCCTCACAACCCCTGTTAGTTAGTAAGTAATCTAGCTAAAAATGTGATAGATTTCCTTTTGTTAAATGGCTGGTAAAATAGGTTGTGCTGAATGGAATGTATATTCCTGTTTTTGTGTCTTTTTGTAACTTAAGGTTTTGCCTAGAGGGATTCTCTATGTTTTGAATCTGATTACCCTGTAAGGTATTTACCATCCTGATTTTACAGAGGTGATTCTTTTACCTTCTCTTTAATTAAAATTCTTCTTTTAAGAACCTGGTTGATGTGTCATTGTTCTTAAGATCCAAGGGTTTGGGACTGTGTTCACCTGGACAAGTTGATAAGGATTCTTATCAAGCCTTCCCCAGGAGAGGGGGTGTAGGGCGTGGGAGGATATTTTTGGGGAAGACGTCTCCAAGTGGGCTCTTTCCCTGGTCTTTGTGTAAAACGTTTGGTGATGGCAGCATACAGTTCAAGAACAAGGCAAAGTTTGTACTTTGGGGAAGTTTTTAACCTAAGCTGGTAAGAATAAGCTTAGGGGGTCTTTCATGCAGGTCCCCACATATGTACTCTAGAGTTCAGAGTGGGGAAGGAACCTTGACAATAGTTAACCTAAATCACATGGTATCGTTTCTGCTCGCTAATTGGTTAACTAAAACTTCTGTGAACAGGAAAAAAAGAAATAAAAGCTATTTCAAAATGGTCACAGAGGCATATTTAGAGGCAACCTTTGAATGAGTTCATGTTCACATGACTGTTGATGAGGCTGTTTGTTTTTTTATGAGCAAAGAAATGGCACTGAAGACTGAACAATGGAGAACTAATATGTTCATGGCAAATGTGAGCTTTTATTTGAAAGAGTAGTCACAAATATCTTTTCTGGACTCTTTCTCCAGATCCACTAACTTCTGTGAACAGAAAACACTTTGCATTTCTGTAGGAAATCATTTTTATTATTTACATTTATTTTCCCTTTTCTTAATCCTTATGATGACACATTTTTGCTGTGATGCATTTACAGTAAAAGTAACCAATGTCTATTTTTCTGAAAGTCATATAAAATAGTGTGTATATTAACTGTAACCTGCCACCCC
The DNA here is from genome assembly GCF_965140295.1 of Lepidochelys olivacea. Classification (NCBI taxonomy): domain Eukaryota; kingdom Metazoa; phylum Chordata; order Testudines; family Cheloniidae; genus Lepidochelys; species Lepidochelys olivacea. The sequence goes on along the minus strand of NC_140412.1, from coordinate 127,571,078 downwards.
ATCTTGAGTAGACAGTATTTCCAACCGATTTGTTATAGCTATAATATGAGTAATTAGAGATCTGCCATGTGCTTAGAATATGATTTTATGATACAAGGCATGTCTTAAAAATAGTGGAAACTATAGGGGAAAAGAAGGGGAGAAGTTAAAATAGAAATGTAATAATTAAAGTGTGTGTAAGAATTAGCTCCCCGAAGGAAGATATGAATCATACTTTAGGAGAACAGCAGTAAAATGCTGTCTAACACACAAAATTACAGGCCCTGTGTCACTATCCTGCAGCAAAAGGCCACAACATTATAGTAATTCACAATCAAGGGAATTTCTGTTACCCAAGAGCATTAGTTTAACACTGTTTTTTTGTTGGAGAAAGGTCATTATTTGTTTTATAGGACTTGTTCCAGTTGTTTTTCCTTCTCATGAATGATAAAATCTCAAGGGGAAAGTGCTAGTGGCCATGTAGTTCTGATAGAATTGGTTTAATTTTTGCCTGTGTGAGCTAGAATGTGACGCAGTATGTTTTTTTTGGTTTGCATGCTGCTGTGTGTGGGAGTGCTGAGCGGGTTAAATTAAATCTTGTAATCACTTGACCCTTCTCATCATACTACCGTAATTATACATTCATATATTGCTTATTGTACACAAACTCACAACTCATTGTAATAAGAATACCCACAGAAAATGCTGGTGCAGCATCAGTCAGTCGGCTAAATTCTACACTAGGTATCCTGTGCAACCCTCACTGAGTTCTTTGGGGGAAATATGAGAATGAGGGAGTGGCAAATTGTGAATTTTAAAGGAAATCTTTTATAAGAGTTTAGTTCTGCTCTTCTTCAGCCTGACTCTCCCCAGGACCTTCTCTGCAATTAATGTAAAGTGATTCAATTGAAGTCTTAGGTATTTTCCTTTTTAATCATACACATTCCATTTAGCATGGAACAGTCACAGTAGTACTCCATAAGTTTGTCAGGGACCAGCGATTTCACAAGGCAACACAAGCAATGACTAAACACTTCAGCATTTACAATGCATTGAAGTTCCTCATCTGAGTACATGTACAGCACTGTGATGCGGTGTCCATCCTATACAAGACAGAGCAGGTTAAATTAGGTTAATTAACCAGATAGGCTATACCATGGGTGTAGGGGGAGGCAGGGAGACATGCTGATTCATGATGGAGTCCAGCTGAGAATGAACAGGCAAAGATGGTATAAAGCCAGGAAATAGCTGCAGAAAAGGGATGCAGGAGAAGTGAGTAGTTACTCTCTGGGAGGAAGGAGTGGGGTTGGAGCTGGAAGGAGTCCAGAGAAATAGCAACAGGGCCTGGGAGTAAACAGACTGCTAGACATAGTATCCCTGGACTGGAACCTGGAATAGAGAGCAGGCCTGGTTTCCCCTACCATCCATGAGAAAATGGCACAGAAGACTGAGCAATGGAACAGAAGACTACCTGGAACAGTTACCCAATAGGACTTTCCTACCCTAGAAGGGGAAGACTAGTGATCTGGCTGGAGGGCTAAGCCACAGAGAGAGAGAGCACTGAGTCACAGAGAGAGAGAGAGGGGCAACTGAGTGAGAGGGGCAAGAGAGCAAGTGACGAAGCAGCAGCAACAGGCATTGGATCTGAAAAGAACTGATCACCAGAGCTGCCAGGAGGACGCACCATAGCAGTGTTACAAGCACCATATTGTGTGTGAGATAGTTTAGGTTGTGCAAGGATTAAGAAGTGCTTTTGTTCATTTGGGGGCATGGAAGTCTCCTTGATCTCATCTGACTTCTGTATTCTTGACCCTCCCTAGGGTGCTGTTTATGTTAAACAATGTATAGAAATATTTCCTGTATCTGTCAAGTGCATTTGATGTCAGGACTATGGCCAGAAGTCTGGGAAAGAATCCAACAGGTCTGTTCCTCTGTTGTGTTAGTAATTCTCTTTACTGGTCATCAGCATACACGATGAAAAGGAGAGGTAGCAATGAAGGCAGGAAGAGGTCTGCCAAAAAGATAATGGGTATCATTCAGAGCACTGTGCTATCATGGGCACCGCCAGAATAATTTTGTTGTCACAGTGTGGCCCTTCTATTAATGTCTGACCATGATGATCTGCTGCAAAGCAAAAGAAGCTTTAGAAAAATTGACTGGGAAAAGCAGAAAATCATCTGCTGCTTCTTCCATCCAAAATGAATTTCATTTAACCACTGTGACCACCGTTTCCAAAGGTGCTGAGATGAGCGCTCTGTTTGGGAAAAAAAATCTGTTTTGGCTGGTCTTCAATTGAGATGAATTTTCTCAGTTCTGGTAAGCATGGAAGGGGTTCTAAAAATAAACTGCAGCTCTCTCTGTTCAGCATGCAGATTTTCTGGCTGCAAGGTGGGATCCATCCTGTCCACGCACAGGCGCGTGTGCACACTCACACACACACACAGAGGCACACCCAAGGATGCTACACACGCACGCACACACACACACAGAGGCACACCCAAGGATGCTACCCGCATGCACACCCCCCCCACACACCCACACCGAAGGATGCTATGCATGCGTGCGTACGCACACACACACACAGAGGCACACCCAAGGATGCTACACACGCACGCACACACACACACAGGTACACTCAAGGATGCTACATGCGCGTGTGCACGCGCACACACACACACACACACACACAGAGGCACACCCAAGGATGCTAACAACGGATTCCCCCCTCACCTCATGAGTGGGTCGTTGCCCACCCCCGCCCCCCGGGACTCCTGCCCCTTCCAACCTCCCTGCGTTCCTTGACACGCCCCCCCCCAGTACCTCTACCACATCCACCTGCCCCCTCTGTCCCCTGACTGCCCCCAGAACCGGGCAGAAGGGTCTCATGGGCCACCATAGTGGGTGCCCACCTCACCCCTAAGAGCCAGAGGAACCTGCTGGGGGGCAAGGTGGGGAGTCCCGGAGTTGCTTACCTGGGGCAGCTCCCAGGAAGCATCTGGCAAGTCCCTTTGGCTCCTAGGGGCGGGGGAGCGTAGCTGGGGGGCGGGGCAGGGGAAATAGTCGCTCCCCGCACTGATCACATCAAAAGTGGTGCCTTAGACACCGACTCCCCAGGTGCTCTGGGGAAAATTTGGAGCACCCAGCAACAGATCCCCACCCCACGCCCGGCCCCAGATCACCTCAACTCTGCTCTGCCTCCTCCGCTGAATGTGCTGCCCTGCTCTGCTTCTCCGCCCTCCCTGTGCCATGGCTTCCTGCAAATCAGCTGTTTGGTGGGAAGCCTGGGAGGGCTGAGAAGCAAGCGGCGGCTTCCCGCTCAGGCTGAGGGTGGCGGAGGTGAACTGGGGCAGGGAGGGGTTCCCCTGCGCGATCCCCCCCAGGTTACCTGCTGCGTCGTGGGCGGCCCTCCTCGCGCCCCCCCTGCCCCAGCTCACCTCCGCCTCCCTGGGTCTGAGTGGGAAGCCGCGGCCTGCTTCTCAGCCCACCCAGGCTTCCCGCGTGAACAGCTGATTCGCAGGAAGCCTGGGAGGGGGGTGGAGAAGCAGAGCGAGATGGCACGTTCAGGGGAGGAGGCGGAGGTGGAGCGGAGGTGAGCTGGGGCTGGGGGTGGGGAGGGGAGCTGCTGGTGGGTGCTCTGCACCCACCAAATTTTCCCCTTGGGTGCTCTAGCCCTGGAACACCCATGGAGTCAGCGCCTAAGGCACCACTTTTGGCCGGTTAAATTTAGAAGCCCTTTTAGAACTGCTTGTCCCTCGCGGAACAACTGGTTCTAAAAGGGCTTCTAAATTTAACAACCGGTTCTAGCGAACCGGTGCGAACTGGCTCCAGCTCACCACTGGCACTGAGCATTACCAGAACAAATTATGACAATCCTGCATTGCCCCCACGCCTACCTGATTCACTTAACTATGGAAATAGGATATTTCACTATGGTAATTGGCAACTTGTATGGATAGACATGAGGCTGAAAAGGGGCCAGAATTTCAGATTTGTCTTGAGCACAACCCCTAAGCCAGAATGGCTTTGTTTTTGTATCAAGCTTCTTCCCCTCCTGATTGCTCTGTCCAGGTATCTGCCACTGACACAAACCCCTCGCCCTCTTTGGGTTCCTATTTATGGAGAGACCTAGAACTCCTGTCCTTTCTCACAGCATTGCTCTTGAATGAGAGCTGGTGATAACCCTAGTTGACAGCCTGGTACCAGAGCAGTTGTAGATCTGACCAGAAAGCTAAACCACATCAAACCAGATTACTAGCAGAGAGAGAGACTTGGGCACTGCCAAACACTTGTTGTTGAAAAGTTCAGTGACCCTATAACAACCATATTCAGTTTCTTATTTCCCTCGTTGCTCTAATACCCTCTGTCAATTAACCTTATTTTGGGACTCTTAAACGACTGGGCCTGACATACCACTTCTGCAGCTTTAAAAGTCTGCCATATGTGACAATGTTCTGAAAATTATTACTGTTGCTGTGCGCTGCCTGTCTTGGGTTTAAAAAAAAGTATTTCAGAAATAGGGCAAAAATAGATTATATGGTCACTCTTGCCACTGTGCAGAAGCTTGACAGCCCAAGATCAAAGACAACCTCCTCAAGATTCTTCAAGATACTATGCAGATGGTCTTTCTTTTTACAATTACCAGTTTTCATTCTAGTTATTTTTTCTGTAAACAAGACTGTCCCAGATGTGATCAGTTTTATCTGATAACTGGTAAGAATGCTCCTTGCAGAGGGAGGTATTCAGATCTGGAATAGACCAGACAGTCTAGGTCAAGATTTAGGATATGTTGTTCCCAAGTAGAAGGAGAATATTTTGTTCTCCTTCACATAAGATCATGCAAATTCTATACACCAGTTTGTTGGCTTCCAAGTGGTTGTTCCATCATTACACTCCTATCTTTCTTTTTGTTTCTTCTGAGAACCATGGTCACCTGTGTGGTATGGAGGTAAGTGGGGTTCAGGAACTGGAGTAATGCTACTTGTAGATAAATAGCAATGGTGGCTTACCAGACCAGCAAACCTGGTCCATGCTCACTGGAACTCAGACGATGCTTGCTAAAAGGAATCTTTTGCCTGGTCCCAGGTTTGTTTTGTTTGGTTTTGTTTTTTTATGAAAGCTTTCACACAGCTCTAGTATTGAGTTAAAAGGAAATCCATGCACTCATATTCTACAGAGATGCATAGATACTACACATAACTCCAATTATTACTGTCTGTTACTTGGTCTATTAATGGTGGAGGATACAAATCATCCTCTCCTAGTTCTGAAAAAAACTATGCATCATGATGTTTGATGATACTATACTGGAGGCTTGCTGAATTAGATAAGTCCATCCTTAACAAAAGTATAAGCAAATACAGTCTGAATCCATTTTAATTAGCCTGATAAAGTCTAATTAAATCTTAAACTTTAACTGGAGCCAGTTAAAGTAGACTCCGTGAATTTTAGTATGTATCCACATGATCCTTCCTGTGTGTATGCTTGTGTGCAGAGTGACAGGAGATAATTTAATTCTTTATTCCAAAATTGAAAGGGTTCTGCAACCATTTTCTTTCTCTTAATGTGGAATTTTTAATACACCAGCATATTTCTCATGGATACAGACAAACCCAGTGGAGTGTGGTGGTTTTTTTTTTGGTTTGTTTGTTTTGTGAGTATTAAAAATTCTTCACTGGATACAATTTCCTTGTTTATAGAATTCTGGATAGTAATAGACTAAGGGCCAGATTCTCAAGGGTGCCAAGCACCTGGATTTCCAAATAAGAACATAAGAATGACCATACTTGGTCAGACCAATGATCCATCTATACCAGTAACCTGTTTTCCAACAGCAGACAGAGTCAGATGCTTCAGAGGGAATAAATAGAACAGGACAACTATCCATCCCATGTCATCCAGTCCTGGCTTCTGGCAGTCAGATGTTTATGGATACCCAGAGCATGGGGTTGCATACCTGACCATCTTGGCTAATAGCCATTGATGGACCTATGCTCCATAAACTTATCTAATTCTTTTTGGAACCCAGTTATAGTTTTGGCCTACAGGTTGCCTGTGTGTTTTGTGAAGTATTACTTCCTTTTATTTGTTTTTAACCCTGCTGCCTATTAATTTCATAGATTCATAGATACTAAGGTCAGAAGGGACCATTATGATCATCTAGTCTGACCTCCTGCACAACGTAGGCCACAGAATTTCACCCACCCACTCCTGCGAAAACCTCTCACCTATGTCTGTGCTATTTAAGTCTTCAGATCATGGTTTAAAGACTTCGAGGAGCAGAGAATCCTCCAGCAAGTGACCCGTGCCCCATGCTACAGAGGAAGGCGAAAAAACCCCAGGGCTTCTTCCAATCTGACCTGGAGGAAAATTCCTTCCCGACCCCAGATATGGCAATCAGCTAAACCCTGAGCATATGGGCAAGATTCACCAGCCAGATACTACAGAAAATTCTTTCCTGGGTTGTTCAGATCCCACCCCATCTAACATCCCATCACAGGCCATTAGGTCTATTTACCATGAATATTTAATTACCAAAACCATGTTATCCCATCATACCATCTCCTCCATAAACTTATCAAGTTTATTCTTAAAGCAAGATAGATCTTTTGCCCCACTGCTTCCCTTGGAAGGCTATTCCAAAACTTCATTCTTCTGATGGTTAGAAACCTTTGTCTAATTTCAAGTCTAAACTTCCTTGTGGCCAGTTTATATCCATTTGTTCTTGTGTTCACATTGGTACTGAGTTTAAATAATTCCTCTCCCTCTCTGGTATTTATCCCTCTGATATATTTATAGAGATCAATCATATCTCCCCTCAACCTTCTTTTAATAGGCTAAACAAGCCAAGCTCCTTGAGTCTCCTTACATAAGACAAGTTTTCCATTCCTCGGATCATCCTAGTAGCCCTTCTCTGTACCTGTTCCAGTTTGAATTCATCCTTCTTAAACATGGGAGACCAGAACTGCACACAGTATTCCAGGTGAGGTCTCACCAGTGCCTTGGATAACGGTACTAACACCTCCTTATCTCTACTGGAAATACCTCTCCTGATGCATCCCAAGATCACATTAGCTTTTTTCACAGCCATATCACATTGGCGGCTCATAGTCATCCTATGATCAACCAATACTCCAATGTCCTTCTCCTCCTCCATCCTTTCATTGGATGATGCTGGTTCTTTTATGTGAAGTAGTAAATAACACTTCCTTATTCTCTTTTTCCACACCATTCATGGTTTTATAGACTTGTATCATATCCCACTTTTGTCATCTGTTTTCTAATATGAATAGTGCCAGTCTTTTTAATCTCTCCTCATATGGAAGCTGTTCCATATCCTTAATTTTTGTTGTCGTTCTCTACCTCTTCCATTTCTAATATATCTTTTCTTTTAGACGGGGTGACCTTACTATATGAAGTATTCAAAATATGGGAGTACTATGGATTTATATGGTGGCATTATGATATTTTCTGTTTTATTATTTATCCCTTTCCTAATGGCTCCTAATAATCTGTTAGCTTTTTTTGACTGCTGCTGCACATTCAGGAGATATTTTTGGAAAACTATCCACAATGACTCCAAGATCTTTTTTCTTGAGTGGTAACAGCTAATTCAGACTCTATTTTGTGTGTGTAGTTGGGATTATGTTTTCCAGCGTACATTATTTTGAATTTATCAACATTGAATTTAATCTGCCATTTTCTTGCCCAGTCACCCAGTTTAAATTCCCTTTGTAACTCTTCACAGTCAGCATTGAACTTAACTATCTTGAGTAATTTAGTACCATCAGAAAATTTTGCCAACTCACTTTTCTCCCCTTTTGTAGGTCATTTATGAATATATTGAACAGCACAGGTGTCAGTACAAATCTGTGGGAGACCCTCCTATTTACCTCTCTACACTGTGAAAGCTAACCATTTTTTCCTACCCTTTTAACCAATTATTGATGCATAAGAGGACCTTCCCTCTTATCCTATGATTGCTTGCTTTGCTTCAGAGCCTTTGGTGAAGGACCTTGTCAAAGGTTTGCTGTAAATCCAAGTATACTATATCACCTGGATTACCCTTGTCCACGTATTTATTGACCCCCCTCAAAGAATTCTAATAGATTGATGAGCTATGGTTTCCCTTTATAAAAGCCATGTTAACTCTTCCAGAATATCAAGTTCATCTATGTGTCTGATAATTCCGTTCTTTATTATAGTTTTGACCAATTTGCTTGGTACTGAAGTCAGGCTTACTGGCCTATAACTGCCAGAATCACCTCTGCGGCTTTTTTTTCAAAAATTGGCATTATATTAATTATCCTCCAGTCATTTGGGAGAGAGATTACATACCACAGTTGTTAGTTCTGCAATTTCATATTTGAGTTCCTTCAAAACACTTCAGTTATTATCATATGGTCCTGGTGATATATCACTGTTCATTTATGAGTGAAGGCAATGGGAGTTGCAAACACTTTGCACCTCTGTGAATTGGGACCTAAGTCAGCCTTGATAAAAGCATATTCTCAAACATATGGAGAAATCTCTACAGCAGCTAATAGAAAAATAAACTCTTTCAACTTAAGGGCCACTTTGTGAAAGGCACTGCACAGTTGTGCCAGGGGTAGAGAGAGTGCAGAAGAAAACCTTGTGCACTTCCCTCTCCCTTGCATTTTTGTGCAGGGACCAATTGCAATGAGAGGAGTCATACTCCTCGAGTGCAAGGACTGCATCAGGCTGCCTTTCTCAGAGGAGATATGGTCCTCTTCAAGTCCATTCAAAATACTGCTGCTGAGATTACCTTCTTGTTTTGTCACTCTGACCACTTATACTTTCTCTGAGTTTATCCACTGGTGTGTATTTATTCATTTATTGTTTTGTCTCTACGCAAAAGAATAAATGGACACAAATCTGATATCAGGAATTATAACATTCAAAAACTAGTAGGAGAACACTTCAATCTCCCTGGTCACTCAATAACAGACTTAAAAGTGTCAGTTCTTCAACAAAAAAACCTTCAAAAACAGTCTCCAATGAGAAACTGCAGAACTGGAATTAATTTGCAAACTGGATGCCATCAAATTAGGCCTAAATAGAGACTGAGAGTGGATGGGTCACTTCAGAAACTAAATCAATTTGTTAGCCTCTAAGGTACCGCAAGTACTCCTTCTTGTTTTTACAAAAACTAATTTCCCCTTGCTAAATACCTTCTTGTCAACTGTTTTAAATGGGCCACCTTGCTTACATTGGCCTCATTAATACTACAAAAGTGATTTCCACTCTTTCTTGTCAACTGTTCAAAATTGCCTACTTCCAACTTAAATTGAATTTGCTCATTAGCATTGACCCCCCACTTGGTAAGGCAACTCCCATCTTTTCATATGATAAGTATTTATACGTCCCTACTGTATGTTTCACTCCATGCATCTGATGAAGTGGGTTTTAGCTCATGAAATCTTATGCCCAAATACATTTGTTAGTCTCTAAAGTGCCACAAGGACTTCTCATTGTTTTATCTCTTATATTTGACAACCGTTATCCTAAACCCATACCCTAAAAATCAATACACTTTGAATAATGTTTGTGTAGTAATTACTTGACAGTGAGGATTAATGAGGTTTAAAACCATAAAAGGAAGGCAATTGAATTTCTGTCAGCTCTGAATCTTTGGCCCAGAGAGCCTTGTTGTACATCAGTGGGCCTCCAAACTACTGGTACAGTTTTTAAAAGCAGTTTCCACCCTAGTGCCTCCAATTGCTGATAATTCCAGTTGGGGAGGGATGTGCCATAAATGTACTTGTTCCTTGGTCAGAGAAAATGCTGTAAATCATGCACATCATGAATTTAAGTTTATTTTCCCCCCTCTCCCCCTGCACCATGATATAGACCTATTCACCTAAATCTCTGCTCCTGTCTGTAATTATTCTAAGGTGTCAAGACATACCATAAACATGCTCCTGTGACGCAGTTCTGTTGGTAGCAGAAACCAAGCTTTTTCCCTAGATCTATAAATATACAAAACTAACTGCACACAAGAAGTAGAGAGATGGGGACTTCAAAATGTTTCTCTCTCTCTCTCCCTCATGTGTATGTTCTGATAATATTTATTATAAAATTAGTTTTAAAAAATCCTCCAGTGAAATCAGGTGGAGCCAGCATAGATTCATGGTGGCTAAGAACTAGTCTCTGACTCATTAGGCTATTTATCTTCAATCAACATGCCCCTCTCAAATCCAACTCTTGATCATCACCAAATCCCATGCTGTGCACCTGAGCAAGGATGTGCCAAGTGTGGTTAAACCATACACTGAGGGGTTAAAATAACAGGTTGTTAAGGGGTGGTGGTGCAGTTCTCACTACTCTGCTAAAGTCATAGAGGACCTTCCCTATCCCCTCTCAGGCTTCAGAGAGCAGCACTCCCCCACAACTTCCCCTCCTCTGTGCCTGGTGCAGTGAAAGCTTCCTCTTCTGTTCAATCTACTTTAATCCCTGCATAGACTAGAGTTTATTGGCACAACCCAGGTACCATGAGATTGTATCTGGTTCACGATGGTGACCTCTCCATAGAATTCTATGATTATCACCCCACCCAGTTTGAACTTTTCACACACCCAACCAGTATTTCATTCTAGCGCTGCTTCTTCCCCTTCCCTGCCTCATCACAGTGTGGTACACTGGGTTAAATTCATCCCTGGCATAAATAGGATTTACAAGGATTGAATCTGGCTCACTGAGATTCAGGCTTTTTATTCCCAACAAAACCGAATATATTTTTGAAGGAAAAGAATAGAGACCTTAAAAGTGACCGGAGAAAAGGACCCCACTTACTAACACTCCCATCGTTCAATCATTATATCACAGAGAAGTGCAATGCGAACAGCACATATGTGGAATACTAATAGCATTTCATTTTTTTCTTCTGAGAGCTAGAGACCAAATTTATTCTTAATGTATAGTCTTTGCAAAATACTGCTCTAGCTGTATGTTTTAGGAAGCTACAGTTTGACTTGTTAAGGTTCTCAGAGGAAAACAAGATCACTAACTCGTCACAGCAAGAGATACTTTACTGTCTGCAGGGTGCCTTAATAGAACACTGTGGTGGGGGAGAAAACAATTCTCAGCTTGTCTTTGAGCAATTGAGCAGCCTGCTATTAAGCAAGTTGAACAACTTTTTTTCAGTAATTTAATGCCTAGATCATTAGGCATGAGTGTCACTTTGTAGCTACATTTTCATGTTTAAGGCTACTTTTAAACCAGTTATGTAAAACCTGCCATGGGCTTTCATTTTTCTCAGGCATTTTATCGGTGCATTATACATTTATATGTAGGCAATTCCTTTAGAATCTATATTCTGAAGAATCTGTTTTGATCTAGAATGGAAAAGTAAGAAAAACGGTGAGAATATAAAGTTTTTAGTATTGCTTTATTATTCAGTTTTACATAATTTCCTGCAATTTTCACCTTTGTTCCCCTCCCTTTTTAGATTTAATTGTGAGAACTTGATGAATCTCTTCTAGTAGAAAAGAATGAAGTGTTAGTAATATGGATAATAGTAGCAATATACTGACCCTGCATTTGTGTAATTTAATTAAGGGAGTCAGCAATTAATAGTTTTCTCTCTTTGTTTGGCAAATTACATTCAAATTGCTAGACATGTCAAGTTTAATTGCATATTCTGTTTAGATACATTGAAAGCAATTTTTCTCACATCCTTAATTTCATAATTTGTATCTTGTGAGGTTTTTATTAGCTTATTTTTACTCAGACACATTAACATTTGTGTGAAATATTGTCAAAGACGAAGCACCAACTTGATTTATACTCAGTGCAAAGGTGTGTTCCTCTTACACCTTGAAAATATAAAGGGAGTATTTACATTGTGCTTCAACCATTCTGACTCCAATCCTGAAACTTTATATAATCTACAGGAAGGAAGGAAGTTTATTCCACCAGAAGATGATTATGACCTGGACAATATACCATATGTGGCAGGGAAAAGGTATTGAAGGTGATGCTATCAGGTTCAAAAATGGCCATTATTCTGGGCAGCCTCTTTAAAGGAAACAGACATCTCTTCCTGTTGGTGCCTGATGACACCTAGCAATGTGTCTCTATGTTGTCTGATTCCTCTGGGGCCATTGAACGATTTACTCAGTGTCTTAGTGCTATTAGGACTTGGCTGAGGCTTTGATGACTATGGCTCAAATTGGACAAGAGTGAGGGAGTATCAGTAAGTTGATAAGAGCAACCAGACTAAATTTCAAAGATTCTATTACACCTGATTATTGAGAGGAGCGTGTCCTTTGTTTATTAATCAGGCTCACAGTTTAGGGGATCTTATTAAATTACTGCAGGATGTTCACATAGTAGGTGATGATACTACAATCTTTACTCTCAGATGTGGACCTCGCTCAGGCATCCATGCTTTTGTCACACTGAGATTAAACCATTGTACGAATGAGATCTTCATTGGGCTACCCTAAAGACTTGTAAGTAACTTCAGTTTATCTAGAAGGCAGCTGACTGTTAAGTTTTGCTCCATACTGAGAGTACATACCACCAATCCTTTGTAACCTGCATGGGTGGTGGAGTAACTTCTGAGTCGGATTTAAGGTTCTGTTTTTCATCTTTCTTTAAGTCCCTAACTGGTTTGGGGATTGGCTACCTGAGAGACTGACTATGAAGGCCTGAATCTCTGTAGTACTAAGACCCCTCTGTGCCTCTTTTGAAATATTAGGGGGACTTAATAGAGTTGAAAATGTATCTCTGGTAATACGAACATGCATAAGGGACTTTCCAAACTAGCACAGAGCTGGTGTAAGTAGACCTGAGCAGGAAACATTTTGTTGTTGTTGTTGTTGTTCTGCAAGAGTTTCCAAGATTTTGATTTTTTTCCCCCATCACAAAATGGAACAGAATCAAATTCAAAAATGCTTGTGAACAAATAATATCCCGAAATTCCAGATTGGGTCATTTGAAACATTTTGTCTGGATTTTGACCTTTTTAAAAATCCCTTTTATGTTATGCTGATTGGCTGCTCTTTACAAGAGATATGTGGGTAATGCTAGCTCTTCAGAATTACCTGTACCAATCAGGAACTTTTGAAAACCATGTGATCCTCAGTGCACTTGTCAAATATCTGGCCGACAGTTATAAAACTGGAATTCTTTTTAGATGAGAGAGAGAGAGAGTGTGTGTGTGTGTGTGTTTTAAAAAAAAACTGCTATGCACAACATGATCAAATGATAATGAGCTTCATAGAGACAACCAGGGTCATCTCAACACTACTGAACAGAGGTCATCCGGGCTGATGGTGCTGCCCAAGTATGTGAATGTTTCTACATTGGTGAGAACATAATTCTCTCACTGTACTGGTGATGGTGAGGAAAATAATAAATGTCATGATATTTGTCTTATTGTGGTTGATTTTCAGTCCAATTTGCTGGCTGAATGCATTGAGTAGAGGTTGTTTTTTTTTTCTTATATATGGTATTGGGTATGTGATAGGAGAGCGACATCATCTGCAAAGTCCAGGTCTTCAAGGGATGAGAAGAGTGACCATTTAATGCCTCCTGGCATGTCTTCTGTTGTACGCCGCATTACCCAGTTGACGGCAATGTTGAAGAGGTTGCAAATGTGACACACCCCTGACGTACTCCTGTTTTGACTTCAAAACTGAGCTCACTCTGATCAACACTGCATGTAAATTTGAAATAAAAGCTTTTGATTACGTCATTTATATGGAAAGGAATTCCATATGCCCACAGAATGCACCATAGGCTGGTCCTGGAATGCTATCAAAAGCCTTCTCAAAGTGTATGAAGTTTATGTAGTGTTGCCATTCTAAGCACTGTTCTATTATGTTTTGTAGAGTGAAGATCTGGTCTGTGCATCCACGCCCTTTCCGAAAACCAGCTTGCTCTTTCCTGAGAATGCTATTAACTGCCTCTGATAGATGCTGGACTGTGATCTTAGACAATACTTTGCTTGGCACAGATAAAAGTGTGATACCATGCCAGTTATTACAATTCCTTTCTTTGGTATCTTCACTATAACCCCATTGGTCCAATCATCTGGCACTTTTTCCCTTTTCCAGACTGATGTGAATAGAGGGGCCAGGATAGATGCTGCTAATTTAGGATTTACCTTGAACAATTCTGCATTCAAGTTATCCTTGCCAGGAGATTTCCCATTTTTTAAGGATTTGATGGTTTGAATGTCTCCTCCTTAGTTGGGATGTCTGTGTTGATATCAAGATCTTCTTCCACCTCCTGGAGGTTTGCTTCCTCGTTAGGTGGCTCCCTGTTCAGCAATTATTTGAAATGCTCTGTCCAGCATATTTCTTGTTCTTTTTCGGTTGTTAGAAGGTGTCCTTGTTTGTTTCTGATGAGTGTTTGTTGGTGTCTGCTGTTTACCACTAATAAGCTGCACCATTTTATAGACGGTTCCTTGTTCACCACAAGCAGCTGTATTCTCTGCTTGCATTGCCAGATTATCAATATAATGCCATTTGTCCACTCTCACAAGGCATTTGACCTCCCAGTGTGCCTTGTTATACTGCTTATGTTATTTGTCCTTTAACTTCTGAGATTTTGTGTCTAAAACTTTTTTCTTCGGAGCTCGACTGGTTTCTATGATGTTCCATGTGCTGGGTGTAATCCACTCCTTCCTTCTCTTCTGCCCGTAGCCATGATCAAGGGCAAATGGCAACACTCACTGACACATGTGAAAGTGAGAAGGGGTGCAGATGTTGGCAGCGACCATCACGTTGTGACATCCTCCATCAATCTAAAACTGAGAAGTGTGGGCCCACCAAACAAGGGACATAAATGTTATGAAATTGACAAGCTAAAGTCCCTTGAAATACAGAAAGCCTTTTTTCTGCAGTTAAAGAACAGGTTCAAGCACTTGCAGTCCTTGATGAAGAGGAGAAGAACGCAGATGAGGAGCTCAACAAGAAGTGGGACAAAGTAACAGCAGTTTATAAACTGAGACAACCAGGGTAAATAGGGTTAAATCAGAATTCAACATGTTCAACAAAAAGTGCTACTGATCCACGCACAGTGACATTGATTCTATTCTAGTTAGTGTCAATGGCTGTCAAATTCTACAATGCTTTTGGCAGGAACCCTGATTGGATTTAAGGTTTATTTGTGTCTAGATAGGACTCCATGTAAGTACTTAACAACTACCTGGACAGAAAATAATTTGCTGGATGATTTCTTTCTGCTTAAGAGGGAACACAAGGGTGAGGCTGCAAAATCCTCAGACAGAATAAATAGAAACAAACTGCGAGCGAGGTCCTAAGCTGGTGACAACAGTTACCCATTGGATAGTGGCTTTTGTATTCAGACAAATTAAAAAGAGCGAGAGAGGTCAAAGAGCTACAGATTTGTCCAGGTATGAGCCTATATAGGAGTTATACTTGGGTCCAGTGAAATAAATAATACTGTAGGAGAATCGCCAGAGACACAGCCCCGTAGCAGAATGATGTTTAGAAACTATCGTGACGGGCACTGTGTAGATAGTTCAGAGGGGTTATGTGTGTTTGGTTACTGATGATGCTAAGAAGACTGTGGCACATTTCAGCACTTGGCAAATGACTGCTAGTCCTGAATCAACCCACTGGCTATTTAAGATGCATGAAGGCATTTGGGGAAAAAAGTCTGTTTGGCAAAAAGGCGACATATTATTTCACACAGAAATGCTTGAGGCATGGGTGTTTGTACCCTGCTTATTTTGTCCAGAATAACAAACAGAAAACCAGTTCACAAGGTAGCAATTACAGCAAATGGGAAACAGTGTAATGGGGATAGGTACCATTCTAGTGAGTTCAGGAAAAAAATAATTCCGACTGCTATCATGCCTGATAGAAGTAACAGTGTGGTGATTGTACAGAGCAGATATTGGATTTTTTTTTCTCATAGCAGGAGGAGGCAGGTAGGTAATTAGCAATTGTATTGTGTGTGACCTCAAGTGGCTAAGAGAGAGTTATAAAGGAATTAGAGTTAGAGAGCCTCTCTTTCATCAAACAATGCTCAAACACACTCGAATATCTCCTTTTGGTGTTAGTCCAAAGCAACATCTTGGGGTAATTTAGGCTGATCCATCATTTACTGTAACTGAAGGAAAAGTCAGTAAATGATTACATTGATCTGATGCTGTGTTGGATTTTGTATGTATCATTGGATCAAATTGTCAAGATTTCTAGATTGTGGTGGAGAGGGGAGTCCAGTGGCACAAAGACAGAAAGAGACATAGAAACTACATTTTAGTCCTTGCTTGTTACTGATACACAGACAGCTTTCATTTAAAGTTTAAGTTCAAGAGAGTATATCTTGTTTATTTTCTTACTCAGTCTCCTTTTTGTTAACAGGGCAAAACCCACTGAAAGTAAGACAATTCTAAATGCAACTATTAATTTATTTCATTGTGCCTAGCAATTGCAGAAACTAGTAATAGGAGATGTTATGCTAGATTACCCATTAGGCCAAATTCAGAGGTGATGTGTAAGAGTAGATAGTATTATATTTGTAAGTGTCTTTGAGAACTCAGCTTTGTCTACAGTACCCCACAGTTCAGACTATGGGAGCTGGGAATAGCAGTGTGTACCAAGTGCTGCATTATAACTCCCCTGTGTGGACACTGCAAGCATGAATGAAAAGGTTCCTAGATGGCATTAATATAGTCCTGATTGAATAGGACTATGTTAATGTGACTACAAACCTTTTCTTTCATGCCCACAGTGTGCACACCGGGGAGTTACAATGCAGCACATTGGTGTGCACAACTATTCAAACCTCTGTAGAGAAAATGGCAGGATAGACAAGCCCTAAGTGAGTCAAAGGAGGGAAATACATCTAATGGACACTAAGGCCCTTTCCATATTTAGGAATGCACTTAATGTAGACAGGGTCTAAGTAGATCAAAGATAATCTAGATGGCATTTAAAGTGGTCTAATATATATGTTTGGGGCAGAAGAAGGTGTAGATTACACTAACCTGAGCCAGGAAAGAAAATGGCAGATATGTTGCTTTGCCACATCACTTTTCAAATTAATATTGATTTAAAAATAAGTAAAGTTCGGAGCTGTTCTACTCAGGTTCTCACTGTGGTGTCTGAACAGCTTCCAGAAATTCAATAAGCAACATGACTAGCATCTGTCATGTATTTTTCTTGTTTCTCTTTCTACACCCAGGGCAAAAATTGCCTCTTTGTATGTGTGTGTAAATGTGTGGTATTCTGTATGCGTTAGCAAAGATGAAGTCAAAGAGGTGCACCTTATACTTAGAACAGAAAGTAGTGAGGTTTGTGGGAGTTCTAAGAGCTTGTCTACACAGGTATATCCAGGAAACTTAATCTGAATTAACTAAAAGTGTGAATTTGAAGTGAATTAGATAAACCACATTAAATTCTGTGCAGATGCTCTAATTCAGAATTATGGTAGCCGAAATTCAGTTTAATTTAATTCCTTTTGGCAGTGCCTTAATTTGATTTGTTTACTTCCCCTTTATTTCTGAATTAGGGTATTTACACAGGGTCTATGCATAGACAAGCCCTTAGAACCTACAGTTCATTAGAGTCTTGGATTATTTTATGTGGAATGCCATATGATATTTCTACTTTCCATAATGCTTCCCTCCAAACTGAATCAAGTTTGTGAAGTTGATGAAAACAGCAAACATCTTTAATCCCCATTCTCACTTTCTTTACATCAACTGTCAGAGTATGAATATCTGGTCAATGCAATTTTGGCCTGGTCTGAATCCATGCAGTTTCTCATCTACTAATTCCTCTGGCCTTAATCTGTTGACAATTACTTTCATCATGATTTTTTCCAATACTGATAAAAAGCTTATACCTCTGTAATTATTCAGATTGGTAGGCTCTCCTTTCTTCAAGATTGGTACAGCTATTACCTTTAACCAGTCATCTGGTACCTCCTCTCCTGCTACTAGCTCACTATGGCCTGGAATAAATAGAGTTCCAACATTCTAGCACACAATGTGTTAGCCTTTATATGAAATCCATGAAAAAAATCCATTAAGTAGACATGATATGCCTGGGTAGAAATCCATATAAATCAGTCTGGTTTGCTATACCGTTTCATTAACAAGTGAGCAATGGTTTGGTAGGCCAGTCCCCCCTAGTCAGTTCATGGGAAGGCTATGTTGTTAGCTGCTGGCCTGCTAGGAATGGGTATCAGCTGCTAGTCTGCTTGCCTTTCAAGGATAATGAACTTGCACTACTTATATTTGAATTCAGATTTTTTCTTCTTCTAGGCAGACTTGCCTGAAAGGGCTAAGTGAGTTCAGTCTGCTCCAGTCTGAAATTAGTTTTCCTTCTCCTAGATACTAGTTATTCATGGGACTTTATTCTGTTATATGTGGTGCAACCTTTCTGGGTTTCCCAAGATGGGCTACCCCTATTCACCCCCTGGGGGATGCATCTCTACGCCATTGTATCCCAGCACATGGTAATGCAATTTTAACTCCCATCACTTTTTAATGTTGTGATAGGATTGCTGTAGACTTGGACTGAAAAAATGTATCCACATAATTTCCCATTTAACAACATTGCAGTGACATTGCCACAAGGTCCTCTTAGTAATCTCTCAGAGTAATAGGATCTCCAGTATACAGAATGGTATCAGGTTTGTAACTGTAATATTAAATGTAATGTTCTACATTCATGTCTTTAAAATGTGTGCAATTCTTTCTGCAAGCTGCCAACTAAGGAACAACATGACAAAGACACATCTGGAAAAACTACGAAATGCAGTATGGTTTTTGGAACTTTGTCTCTGAAATGAAACTAGTTGATTCCTCTGAGTTACTGATATTTGTTAAAAGGATCTTTGTATCTGGGCAGACAGTATGTCTGTTATGAAGTGCTGAGAGAACCTTAAGTTTGTGCTGTTCTAGTAAATAAAATAAAAGCAGCACTTGTGTGTCAGATTCTACTGTAGTTTCCAGATAAAGATAAAGAGCTATGCTCAGATAAAGAGCTGCTCATGTCAGATTCATGTGAGTGAATGAAGGATTGTGGTTCTTAGTACAAAGTGTTCTTCTAGTCAACCCCAGAGCTACATGGTTCCTGATGCTTTAATTCAGATCAAATCCAGCTAATCTACAATGGAATTTAAGAGTGAGGCAATTTTATAGGGTAAACGTTTTCAGCTTAAATTACTGATATTGGTTAAGATAAGTATAATTTTATTGATTTCACAAAGTTGAAGAACAGACAATATAAAGACAGGTTTCAGAGTAACAGCCGTGTTAGTCTGTATTCGCAAAAAGAAAAGGAGTACTTGTGGCACCTTAGAGACGAACCAATTTATTTGAGCATGAGCTTTCGTGAGCTACAGCTCAGTTCATCGGATGTATAATATAAAGTGTATGCTGTTGAGTTGAAAGAATGCAGTTCTTTGTTAAGGATCAGGTATTTAAAAGATCTTAAGCAACTGCTAGACAGTGTATGAAACTAGAATAAGGCAGGGCTAAAGCAATTTGATGCTTATAGTAAAACGCGCTTGTTTAACTACAACACCTTGTGTAATTTCTGAACCCTAATCCATATATTTTAGATTGTTTTAATCACCCTGGGATTTCTGTTTTAGTTAACCTTTTATAACATGACTTTTTTTCATCAGGAGAAATTTGTTCTTCAATCTTGATGCTGCTACTAAAATTGGACACCATAATTTCCCATCACATAATAAGGTGCTATCATGCTATTAGTAACACATTCTGAATGATCCAGTTGCTGGCTCTTTATTTCTTCAAAGGCAAATAAATAAATTAAAATCTGGAGATAATAATTGAAGTTACTCTTGTGTTGATTGTAATAGCATGTTCTGTTCAGTAACATTTTATTTAGCCTAATTTTCCAGATCCCTATCTTTTTTATAATTGACATTCATCTCTTATGGGCTGGTTCTAATTAGATTCCATGTCACTCAATAAAATTGGAAACTTAATTCAAATGAAAATCCTACTAGTTTTGGGATGTACAACTTGAATGAGCAGATGTGCTGAGTAGGTTTTTATTTTTTTTAAAGGCAAGCAAAACATCCATTATGAAACAAAGTCATCTGTATGAAATAAACCCACTGTGCTTTATAGTTGGCATCACACAAATGAAGGCAGGCATCCTTTTTGTTTGTCTGGGTTTTTTGTTTTATTTTGCAAATGTTTCAGAACATGAACTTTCATTTTCAAATGTTTAAGTGGTTATGCAAAGGAGAAATGTATGTTCCGTGTGTGTTTTGTTGCATTGTAAATTTATATTATTGTGACTTGTGAAATGAGTAGGAGCAAATTACTGTTTACAACACAGAACATATAATAGAATTTGTGTCTAAACTGATTGGGAGAACTTAAGGGCAAACTTATCATCCATCTCTCACAAACACCAGATTGCTTACAAATAATTTAGCACTAGGTTCCCTGTGATCTTGCTGTCTGGTAGATGAGGTACTATCTCCTTTATATATACCAGTTGTGTCATGAATGGAACCACCTCACTCCATACAAGATAGTTTGCTTAATCCAATCAGAAAGACATGCAAATGTCTCTGCTTTTATGTTTAGGGGCAGATTGTAAAGTAGAGACACTTGGGAAAACCACAGATGGGAAATAAAATTAAATTAGTGTTTCTTCTTCAGTTTGCACCTGATATAATGGCAGTAAACACTTTTGAGTATTTGCAAATTTTGCTTTTGTCCAATATCATACTCACACATGTGAGGCTTCTGTCATATGGGACATCAAGCCCTGTATAATGTTTGCATATTTCTCACTAGATTTCTAGACCTAATTAGGAAAGCTGTTTGTTTGGTTGTCTACAATAAAGGTACACCCAAATTTGGGATAAGAGAACTGCTTATTCTCAGTCAGTGTGAAGTTTTTATGGATCAAAGCATGAAACAATTGTTTAAAAAAGTGGTTTGCAAGTACCTGTCATGCACAGGGAAAAAAGTTTAACTACTGTGTTCTTTTGTTTGAATCTACTGACTGTTTACCTTCAGGTTTCAGAGTAGCAGTCGTGTTAGTCTGTATCCGTAAAAAGAAAAGGAGTACTTGTGGCACCTTAGAGACTAACTAATTTATTAGCGCATAAGCTTTCGTGAGCTATAGCATCCGATGAAGTGAGCTGTAGCTCACGAAAGCTTATGCTCTAATAAATTTGTTAGTCTCTAAGGTGCCACAAGTACTCATTTTCTGTTTACCTTCAGTTACATCTGTTGCCTTTACTTGCTGCTGGTAGCTTAGTGCACATACTTCCAATGAGATGAAATATCACTTCTTTTTTCTCAAAACTTTACCTTATTTCAGTTCCTTCTATTCCATGCACAATAAATGGGAGTTTTGTCATTTACTTCACTGGAGCCACGATTTCATCCAAAGAGCAAAACACTTTGTCTGGATAACTTCTATTTTAAGGGAGTGAAACAGCAAAGAAAAACACATATTAAAACTGATTTTTTTAAAGGCACATGGGGGATTTATATACCTGATTATTGTTTGTTTCAGACTTGGATATTCACGTCCCTTAGGCATCTTTGAAATCTCTTTCCAAACTTACATGAGAGCAAGAGAGCAGAGCTTGTTTGTCACCCTATAAGGTCTTCAATCTTGAATTTTCTCACTACTCTGCCACTCCTGGCAGGCAAGCAGACGACCTTATAACATTGAAGGTGCAGTATGCAGAAAATGGAATCCTAGTTACATACACCTAGCCCTCAATCTTTCCTTGTCTCTCTAAAACTGTGCCTATTTGTAATTTGTAGTGACTATTAGGCCTGGTCAGAAAGGAACACTTTTATCCTACTGTACCTGCATATAAACTGTACTGTTCATTATTTTATTTATCTTTATGTATTTATGTATTTATTGACAATATTTAATAGGTCAACATCATTGTGGCTAGTCATTCTTACTCTGGCACATCTGTTACTGCTGATGGTTCTTATCAATTATGGAAAACCTGAAATTAATATTTTATAAATGTTTAAGTGCAAATACAGATTCACAAATCATGGGTTCAATCCGAGAGATCTTATTTATGTGCATAGCAGTGTTATGGACTTCACTGGGACTACTCACATAACAGGTCTGTTTGATGGGGCCCAAAACTTATTTCCCCTTCAAATGTCAAGATAATATACAAGTCTAACACTATTATCATAAATGTTATTTTCACATAATTAATAATAAAAGCATAGGCAAATGTCCTTTTTGAAGTTCCATCCCACCCTTCACAACTAAAATAGATCAACACTTTCTGTTCTCACTAGAAAATTTATATTTTACTTTCAGACTACAACTACATCCTGAAGTTGTAGGTCAAGATTTACCAAAGCATGCGCTTGAATGGTTTGCTGTATGGAAATGGAGTTAAGTGTCAGGGATAAACCTCAATATTGATGCAACGTTGGTTATTAAAATTGTTATTTTAGTAAATTTTGGATTTACACATTTTCCTTTGCTTTTATAGAACTTTAGGAGACATTTAAAGTGACTTTCATACACATGGTGCTTGGAGGATGATAGCTTATATTATAAAATAAGGAACCAAAAGTATAAACATTTGAGATAGTCAGTCTTTTAAAAAAGGAGTACTTGTGGCACCTTAGAGACTAACCAATTTATTTGAGCATAAGCTTTCGTGAGCTACAGCTCACTTCATCGGATGCATCTGATGAAGCGAGCTGTAGCTCACGAAAGCTCATGCTCAAATAAATTGGTTAGTCTCTAAGGTGCCACAAGTACTCCTTTTCTTTTTGTGAATACAGACTAACACGGCTGCTACTTTGAAATCAATCTTTTAAAACTCCTAGGAAATTTCTACTTTTACATGCATGAAAATCTTCAAAGAAAACACCTAATCCTTGTCTATACATTTGTTCAGATCACCTCATCTCCAATTGCACACTCTGGAATGCAGTTTCATAAACCTCTTTTAATATTCAATAATGTTTTATTGTATATTATGTTAAAAAGAGCTATCTGTCTAATCCTACCTGAGGTGAGGCTGCAGCCTTCTCCCTTCTTACCCTCAAGGGTGTGGAGCTTGCATTCACCTATAAAGATGCTTGTTTTTCTCAGTAGCTTTCAGCTTGTTTTATCTCTGCTCTGGGCTTTATGCAACCTGGGAAACAGAGTCCTGAGCTCCTTCAGCCATTGCTTCTATCGTCCAGGCCCCTAGAGGCTCAGTGTGATGTTTCAAGAGCACTCCGTCTGAAGGTGTTGCATTTAAATGTTAGTTGCAATTTGCACCTTGCATAGAACATTTGACATTTTAATTGTGAATTGTGTGTGAAGCTACTGTAGATTGTAATTTTGGGATCTGTTTGGTTTAAAGAGTTGCTTCTCTAAGACTAGGACAATTCCTGCTTATTAAGGGATGTGAAGATCATCCTCTAGGATCTCAGTGAAAAGTGATGTGTAGCACCTGGTTTATCAAGTCCATAAAAGCTGAATCAGAAGCCTCTATTCACCCGTTCTCCACCCCTATCTCATAATAGAGAAAAGCCTCTGTTTTAAACCCACACACAGAACTCTATGAGTATTCTAATTAAAACTGATTTCTGTTTTAAAAACTCTGAAGTCTTCATTTAACTTTAAAGAAACTGAGATATGTGTCACTTGTGTCTAACTAGATCTGGGAAGGAATTTTTTTGAAAAAAATATTGTTTCCTCAAAAAATGCCAGCTTATGGAAACGGATGTGTCTCCCCCCCGCCCCCCCACCTCCCTTGAGAAAGCTTGTGGTGACAAAATTCTCAACTGGAAAAAAGTGAGAAAAATGTTTCAAAATATTTCATTTTGTTACTTTCAAAATAAGAAACTCCCATTTTCTAGTTCAAAGTAACTTTGTTTAGAAATTTAAGATAATTATGGTTTTAAAAAATAAAAATAGCCTAAATAACCTAACCTAAACTTTTAAAAATTATCAAAATGGAAAATTTAACTTGACCTGAACAGGGGGTTTTGTGTGTGTGTGTGTGTTTGCAGGCACTGTTCACAAACATTTTTCAAGATTATCACTTTTTGTCAGGATGGAGGGATTTTTTTTTTTAATTGTGGAACGGGAAAATACTTTCCTGCCCTGCTCTACATTTAACCTCACATTTTTACTTGAAGGTGAAACCTTTGTTTGTTCCTAAAACGTTTAAGATGGTATAAGCTTCTTTTGTGATGTTCCTTTGGGCAATACCTTCTTTGATTACCATTTAAGTTTAAAGCTCTCTTTAAGAATCATTAAAGTATAAAAATACAATTTTAAAACTGAAAGACTTTTATATAGGAAATAGCAGTGTTTGGACTCATTTGAAGGGGAAAAAACACCTTTTGTTAAATTCTGATGGAACTAAAGGAATATCTTACGAAATTAACTATGTAAAATAAAGAGTTAAGACTCTTAACTCTGAACATGTTCTGAGAATTTCCTGACACAAAGATAAAAACAACATAACCATGATATTGAAGATTTACAACTCTGCTGCATATGCATAAGTAGTATCTTCAGCTCAGGAATATTAAATCTGTCAAGACAATCCCATGAAGGTGATGAGTCAATGCAAAGGTGAATGTGGCTGATATTTGGATCCTGCCAAGCCCCTAAAAGGGACCTGTCTTACTACTTCAGTGATACTGTGAAAAGAGAAGAATAAAATCCCTCTGAATTGAGATACCAGTTCAGCACTTTCACCTCAGAACTCTCTCATCTTTTCTCAGCTTGTTCATCACAGCTCATCAAAGCAAATAAACAGTAGCAAAAGACACAGAACAAAGAAGCCAAAACAAAACATCAAGAAGAAATAACTGTCCATTCTAACACTGCTTGTGCAACATTTTGACAGCAGCTGGAATTCAGCATAATTGTAGAGATGTTTGCAAAAGCACTTCTCAGGGATTAGATTTCAACTGTTGTTTGCAATAATATGACTGGGATATTGAAATGCTTTTGCAATTTAAGATATTACCAACTTCTGTAAAGTAGCAATTTGTTCAGATTGGGTACACCTGCAGAGGAGACATGATCTAATCTTAGTGAACACAGAGAACTTATTGAATTGACTTTGAATTTAAGATTCTTAGCTTTCATTTGCCTGTCTCAAGACCATTCCTTTAAAAGATTTGGTTAATTTATAAGAAGTGTTGCTATTTCAACTGAAAAATTCTTGAATGCCTTCTTTCTTCAATTTCATAGGACTTAGTTAAGAAAACTTAACTCTGCCCATTTGTGGTATTCATGATAAACCAAACAAGAGTCACAAACACTTAATTCAAATTCTCTTATTCATCTATACATTGTTTTGTTATATATGATTCCTGTGTGAAGCCCCTTTTGCAGATGATTATGTTTTACTTAGTTACAGTGAAAGTGACCTACAGCTTATCCTTGACAGGTTCTCAGAAGGAACTAAACAGCTTGGACTTACAGCTTGGACTGGAAACTAAAGAGCTTGGACTGGAAAAAAAATGAAGTCCTCTTCCAACCAGCCCCATCAACCATTACCACTGAGCCAAACATCACCAGCAATTGTATATGACTAAAGAATGCAATCACTTTACATACCTTTTGCAATACCATCCGAAGCGATGGTTCCCTGGATCATGAAGTGTCAAATAGTGTACAAAAGACAAGCCAGGTCTTTGGAGAAATTTGCCATAGGATACCCAAACAGTCAACAAAACTGATGATATGCAATGCAGCAGTGATAGCATCTCTTTTTATATGGGTGTGAAACATGGACAGTTTACAGCAGACACACTAATCAACTTGAAAAATTTCACGTGTGCTGTCTCCACTCCGTTTTGACAATCCACTGGTGAGACCAAATCTCAAACATTAACATCCGGGGAAGAGCAAAACCAACCAATATTGAGGAAATAAACCTCAGTTTAGACGGACAAGTCATGTTATCAGAATGGGCAATGATAGACTCACAAAAAAATTCTATGGAAAGTTGAAATTTGTAAAGTGCGGGAGGGATGGTCAACAAAAATGCTTCCAAAAAACCCAAAAGCCAACACTTGAGCATAATGTCAACTCATGCAACATAAATATAGGTAACTTTGAAGGCCTAGCCAAGGACCAACCTAAATGGAGAGCAACTACCAGTAAATGTAAACACTTTGCACTCTTTTCTATTAGTTTTTCCTCAGAGTCATGGCAAGTCTTTACTGGGAGCTGGGGGCCCCTGATTGGTTCATGGCTTCTATTTAAACCAACCGCGGGTACTGGAAGTTGTCCATACAAATGGATTTTCCCTCCTTAAGACTGCTTCCCATGATGTACTTGCTCCTGCTACTGATCTCCTGGTAACCTGACCCTGTCTGCAAATCTCGGATTCTAACCTCCTGATATCTGACCGACCCATCTTGACGCCTTACACCTGTTCTAACCACTAGGTCAGACTCTCCCCACCCCATGTCACAGTCATGACAGAACCTGCATGTTTCTGTGTGACATGTGTTTGAAATCTTGCTCTTCATGGATAAGACTATACTGCCACATGAGGACACATGATGAGATATTGTCATAGGATACGATAGAGAGCCGTTTATAAGACAGGACTTGGTACTGATTTTGGAAAATTAATATAATTTGGTCCTCATATAATTAACATACTAAAATATATTTTTGCTTTAGCTGATTGAAATTTGCAGTAAACAGACATTTCAAAAATTGTTCTTGTTCTGAAACAGAACAAAACCAAATACTTTCAAAATGGTCTCACTAAGTGACACTTTTTTTGTTTGGGAATATCTTATGATCTTTGTCTTGTAAAATGACCAGAAAAAGGATAAAAATTTATATTATTTTATGACACATCAGGAGTAGTGGATAATATATCGGTGTCAAACTGTTTCATTATTACATAAACAGGACACACTTTGATCTGGAAAAGAAGAGATGTTTCAGTCATTATGAATTAATGTTTGCCCTTAATGATCTTAAAACTAAGATAAAAATAGAATATTTGAACTGTCATATTATGACATGTCAGAAGGAATAATGCATATTTAGTACTACTATAATGTCATGTAAAACTAATATAAAACAAAACATATGAAATAAACTTTGAAATTAAATTTCAGAATTCTGTAATAAAATTTCAGAATTTTCTGAAATGATTTTTTTAAAAACGTATTTTTGCATGGGAATTTGTCAAAATTGACACATTTCCATCTTGTTTCCATTTTGACAAATGTTGTTTTTCATCAAAAACAATTTTGATTAAAATTTTCCAACCACCTTTCAGCTTTTTCCCTCCACAAATTCAAGATAAACCATAAGGACACATTTAAGTGCTTTGCTGAACTGAGTCCATAAAGCAAAAATAGACATTCTTAGATAATGGAATCAGAATACCTTGGCAATAAAAATAAGAATATTACTGTATACATCTGCTTGTATATTACTTTCATATGCAGTTATTCAAAAGCTCTTCAAGAAAATACTCCACCCATGCTGCATTTAAAAGATGTAACGCTGCACAAGATGGACAGTTTAGGCATTATCCCTTTAATTAACCTGGATGGTTTTATTGGTTAAAGATAGGCATAAGTCCATAAGTCTGCCTCCTTTGACTGTGTCTGCCTGTCTACATTGACTGACAGAACGTGGAGCTGAGAAAAATAAAAGGACCCAAAAACAATTTGAACAGTAGAGGAGCTATATTCCTGCTGAGCTGTTGTATTTCCCTCAAAGCTGTAGCATTCTGTTCATCAGCAATGCTGCCAATGGAGTCTCTGTGGGTGTCCAAGGCTCAGCTCCTGTGGAGCCCAAGTTTGAATAAAGAGCTTAAAGTTTGCCATACTACTTCTGTATAACTTAGACTGCAGCTTCTCCCTGGCCCTGACTTAAGGCTGAGGAAGAGGTCATATTCATAAGATCACCCATATGGGTAATATATTGCTTCTCTCACCATGCATGCATTCAGAGAGTATTTTCATTAAGAAGCACATTTCAGTGGGCTATTAGATGTCATTTCTGGTTCTGCTCTAATTAGCACAAATCTGCACATTTTAGGCCAGCCTCAAATGTAATGGTATCACGACTGTACTTTTCCACATGGACTAATTGAGTCTAAGAGACAGAACTGACAATAATTCTGATTTTTACATCCTCCCCCACCATCCATAGAGAGGGAAATAAAATCTTTGTCAGTCTTTAACAATGCTGTATTTATATTTGTCGCAGGCGATATACAGCATCCTGCTCTTGGCCAGTTTTCTGAGTTAAGCGTTCCTGTTTGTCTGACTGTTAGTTTGGGCCTATAAGCAGCAGTGTATAACCCAGATTATTCTCTGTAGCCATTACTTGATGTATACCATAATGAGAATTATAAAGTTTCTTGACTGCTACTAAATTATATTTGAACTTTAGAGAGGATAATATCTTGGGATACTTTATACCAGATGTACGTTTATCAATGTTATAATCCCATTCCTAAATTTATACCAAAATCTATTGTAGTTTGTTGGGCTTTTTTTGTTTTTGTTTTTTTTTGTCCCTCTCCGCCCCCACCCGGATTCTCTGTCTCTCTATTAGTTGTGGAGGCCTCACTAAGTCAGTCTTGCCATGAATCAACTCTGCATGAACTTGAGAGATGATAGTCTTCTAACTTTTCAAAGGACACCAGAACCTGAGAAGGGCTCTACTCTAGGCTACTACTCACCTTATTTTCAGGTTTCCAAGAAGATGGATGAGAGCTATGTATGGCAGCAGTAATGTAGTGGTGGGGCTCAAAATAGCTACAAAGGTAATTTTCTGGGACTTGATGCATGACATGGCTATGCTGTCTGCTGGGAGACTGATACTCAAAACTAAAGGCAGATCATCTTACCTAGAGTCTCTGGTACCTGAATTGTGCTCTTGGGGTCTACTTTCATATGTCTGAAGGATCTTACTGTGTCTGCTTTCCTTTCAGTAACTCTACTAATTCAGCAGGTGTCTGTGAAATATAGACATAGCAGGAGCAAAGAATGTGGCCCAAAAAGATAATTAAGCAACATTTTTTTTATTTGTTTCCCCAGAATGGTCACTTAAAAGAGCTTTGACTGCTCTTCTTAGTTACTTCAAAAGGAAGTGTCTGTTTTGAAAACGAAATCCAGTTCTAACAAATGCAATGCACATTAAAACACCCCCAAACAGCAGACTGAAATATATTTGTCATTTGTTGCATGCATGCTTAATTTGCACAAATTTGTGCTAACCCATCCAAAATATATCCAATTAGAATAATATTATGTGACTGGGGAAATTATTTGTGTGGGTAATTTTTATTGATTTTTTTCATAAAGAAACAGACAATGAAAAGTACAAAAATTAAAACAGCTACAGCTTATATATGTTTCCAAATACCACATGCTTCATGGGATCTCCAGCAAAATTATGGAATTACAGAATTTTACATCTTATCAAAGCTGAAAGACCAGACAATACAAAACCAGGCAATGCTACATAGATATAACACCTTAAGATGGGAGTTCTAGCAGAACAATCTGATGTGGTATGGAAGTATTTCAGAATTAAATTTTCATATAAATACAGGATAATGATAGATGTTAATAGGAAGAATACATACTATAGACTCAGAAGTGAAACTTCAGCAATAGCCACTCTGTTATGTACCCTCATTTATGCTTAATGGGACATACTGCCTTCTAAAAAATGACTTGATATGGAATGGTTATGGTGACAGATCTATGTTAATTTGTGAAATCATGTTTGATATAAAGATGAATAAAGCTAATAGAGAATTTTAAGAAAATATAAGTCCTGTCCCTTTAAAGGCAGGCAGAGAACTGGATTCAGGTTGACAACATCTGCTAGGACAAAGATTAAGATGAAAATCATGGTCCTTAGTCTAGAACAAAGACCAATGACCCAGGGAGAAGCATTGCTTATTTGAGAAACAAGATAGGAAGGTAGGCTGAGACACCTATTGTTTGGCTGCATCTTCATAGGAAATGAATGGAGTACAGGAACTATAAGCTGCTTATCAAAAAGCATTGAATACAATCCTGAATGAAACTGGAAAACATTAAACGGGCATTTCATGGTAGACTGTCATATTGCATTGAAGAGGGCTTCTATGTAAACACTTTTGAATAGGATTCTTGGGAATATATATTGTTCTGAGCATGGCATTCAAATGCCTCAGGGAGGGCAAACTATAGCTGGGATGATGATATGAGATACTTGGAGGCAGGGAGAGAAATTATATCTGCCTTAAGAGTTGAGATGGTTCTGATGACTAAATGGCCAAAGGGTCATAGGCATGCAGCAATTCTCCAAAAATGCTGTATTTTTGGATTTTAATGTATCTGCCCTCCACACACCCACATCATTTATAATTTGAAAGCTTTATTTTATCTATGTTTTAGATGAGGTATGATGTGGAGCTGTCAAGTGATGCCATAAACCTACAGGTGTGGTAAGATATTGGTACCTAAAATGAGTGTCCTTTTATTGCATAGTTCCAGATGCATTGCAATATGACTATAGTTTTTTACTTTAATTTGAACATCTTAATGTGGTGCTCACTGGCCAAAGCCACCAAATGACAATGCATTAGGAGAGTTTTATTGGTTTTGCATGGGCAAGTATTTTGTTTCCAAAGAGAATGAAGCTGTTAAAATATGAAAAAAATGGTGAATATCAACCTTTTGCAATACACAGACATGAAATGTTTTCACATCCCATATTCTTAATTAGTGACGTATCTCATAAGTGATTATAATAGTGTTTTTTTAATATATTTTCAGTTGAAATTTGCTGACTAGCTCATTCTCACACTGAAGATTGTACATCTGTAGCAGTAGAGTGTGAGCCCATAGTTTGTACTGCATAGTGGGTAGATATAAATATATGTGAGTTCCTAATGTACTTCTTATCCACTTGTCTGAAAGAGCCAAAATGAAAGCCTCAGAATATTATCTAAAGACAGGTTATTGTAGTTTACAGAGGTCAGCGACTTTTTGTGTCCCACTTGGCTCAGAAGTTTGTCCTTTGGTTGCTGGATAAAGAGGCGCATAATTCAGCCAACAATGAATCATTCATAAAGGCACCTCTCAATTGCAGAGTGCATAATATTTAACAGTTCCAAAAATATCACACCAATGCACATAAGCCTTGCTGCACAGCTACCCAATGAGTTTGGGTATCATAACTGAATTCATATACTACACCTTCATGGATTCTGCATCGATTATAATGATCTCAGGCAATTCATCACTACTCTTGCAAAACAAGGAATAGAAGGGCTCCAGGGATGTGTGTACTTTCCAAATGGAATTTTACCACTTCATGCTGGTGAAAATCTCATCCATGAAGGAGATGATAATATCAATATCCACATAGAGATCATTGATGGGAAGAATGCCTTCCATTCAATGGCTAGAGGAGTATTTCAAGAACAGTCTGCAGATAGTCCAGCATCACAAGAAATATCACTGAAGCATGGGAAAGAAATGTCACTTATTCTCCCCAGGCAATAGATCTCTTATACAGTGTGCATCATTTGAAAAACCCAGAGCATGTTCAGAACCACGTCACCATGAAAAAGTACTTGAGAAAGTCAACTGTCAGTAGTCAAACAATCTTCATGGCACAGAACTATGTACATGCCAATGCAATGAAGACTGTGGTAACTTACATACTCTTGACAGAGAATATAATGATGAACAAGATCATGATGACTAGAAATGTCACCAGTGCTATTAGTTTTCAATTATACCAGTAAAAAATTATTATTAGATTGTTGTGATGCTTTGAAGTCACAAAGAAATCCAATTTTATATCTTGAAACAAAACATACTCATTAAACTAAGAGAAATGAATGCAAATATTGCAATGTGGTCATTATAATGTGTGGATGGTGTCATTGTTTATCTCCATTTCTATGGTAAAAGCACTACTCGACAGCTTCACATCATATCTCATCTTAAAGTAGACATAATAGGCTTTCAAACTGTATATGTGCATGTGTGTAAAGAGGATATATGAACTTGACCAAATCAGTGGTGTCTGTTCCTTGGCTATCAGAGGAAAAGGGTCAGGAAAGACCATAGAACATTGAGAAAATGTCTGGTTCTCCAAAAACATAAGATATTGCTTATGCCCTGTAATGATATGGATGACACTGATCTAGATCAGCTTTGGTTTAATTTCAGACTAGATACATTGTACAGATATTCCATTTGTAATCTGATTGTTCTCACCATAGTCTGTTTGTTTGTTTTTTAGTGAGACTATTTGAATCTTAAATTCTTCCTTTGGAGGTAAAGTCACTGTGATACATTCTCAAATAGAAAACAGACATCTGAACTCTAAGAGGTGTATATAGGGAGAAAGGTGATATCTGCCTAGAAGCATTTAACTGAAGCAGCATCCTGTTAAATATTATATAGTCCCTTGTTATGGTCAGTAGAGACACATGAAAAGCTGGTTGAACATGAGGAGTGGTAGGAAAGTTTACAGGCATTTATTTTGCTCTCCATTAGTATTGTGTGTATCCATCTGTATATCATTTATTTTGTCATGTTATGCTGTAAATTTTAGAGTTAAATGTGCTTATTTTATTGAATTCTTCCTTTGATATGATTGATTTACATCAGTCATTAGTGCACTCTACAGAGCTTCTGTTTGTAGCAAGCACAGGTGGTGCCTGTCCCTGATTACTCAGGGAGCTCCCCTGATTTCAATGCAATGGACTCAGGTCAATGGTGGGGAAAGTGGGAGGTGCTGAAGAATCATTGCTCATAGTCTGTTTAACTCACCTTTATTTTAAAATGAAAAAAGTAATGTGAACAAAGGAGGTGTGTGTGTGTGTGTGTGTGTGTGTGTGTTTGTGGTGGGGGAGGGGTAGAATGATTGGGGAGGTTGGAAGGGACTATGAGAAATAAGTCAAGCCATAATCATTGGGAAGGGATTGCTTGAGATCAAGATGGAATATTAGAATTTATCAGTAGCTGTATCTTCTATCCAACCTGGAAATAATCAATGCCTGATACTATCATTGTATCTGTATCTGAAGCTCAAAGATGAGACTTTCCACACACTCAACAATTTTCTCTTGAGTGCATTTTTGACAAATATATTTTAAATTGTATTGTGTAAATGTTGCCTGCCTTAACCTTCTGCCATTATTAGGATTATTATGCAGTCTAGAATACTATATTGATAGTAAATTTCACTTTAGTCAACATTACCCACAAATTATGATTGGATTTTCATCAACAGGGATTTAATGTAAAGACATTGCAGTTACTTTGTCTGATATGTTCAGTGGCTGTTAAATGTGGAAAGAGCTGAAATGTTAGTTGTACATTGCTGCAGCTTTGTTTAAATCTATGATGTGTTGCAAGCTTAAGCCATATTAAAAAATGAGTGAGAGAGCACTTTCTGGAAGACATAATCTATGCACAGAGTATTTTTCCTTGGCTATTTCTTTTAAGAACTCTGTAAATACTTAATCCTGAAGGAGAGAGGAGTATTGCTTAAGTAAAGCAATTAGACTATTTCTGTGTCCTGGTTGTCTCTGTAGCAGAGGAGGTGAGTATCATAATCGTCACTGTTAGATAAACATGAACCTTGAGTGTGTTGAATGACAGCTAGATGTCTTCCACCTTCAAAAATGGCTGTGGTGCAGTGTCATAAATAAAAAGGGAAGGGTAACCACCTTTCTGTATACAGTGCTATAAAATCCCTCCTGGCCAGAGGCAAAACCCTTTCACCTGTAAAGAGTTAAGAAGCTAAGGTAACCTAGCTGGCACCTAACCCAAAATGACCAATGAGAGGTCATACTTTCATGATACTTTCAAATCTGGATGGGGGGGAACAAAGGGTCTGTCTGTCTGTGTGATGCTTTTGCTGGGAACAGATCAGGAATGCAGCCTCACAACCCCTGTTAGTTAGTAAGTAATCTAGCTAAAAATGTGTTAGATTTCCTTTTGTTAAATGGCTGGTAAAATAGGTTGTGCTGAATGGAATGTATATTCCTGCTTTTGTGTCTTTTTGTAACTTAGGTTTTGCCTAAAGGAATTTTCTATGTTTTGAATCTGATTACCCTGTAAGGTATTTACCATCCTGATTTTACAGAGGTGATTCTTTTACTTTTTCTTTAATTAAAATTCTTCTTTTAAGAACCTGATTGATTTTTCATTGTTAAGATCCAAGGGTTTGGGTCTGTGTTCACCTATGCAAATTGGTGAGGATTTATATCAAGCCTTCCCCAGGAAAGGGGGTGTAGGGCTTGGGGGGATATTTTGTGGGGAAGATATCTCCAAGTGGGCTCTTTGCTTGTTCTTTGTTTAACACGCTTGGTGTTGGCAGCATAGGGTTCAAGGACAAGGCAAAGTTTGTACCTTGAGGAAGTTTTAACCTAAGCTGGTAAGAATAAGCTTAGTGGGTCTTTCATGCAGGTCCCCACATCTGTACCCTAGAGTTCAGAGTCGGGAAGGAACCTTGACATGGTGGCAGAGTGGTGGGATCATTCTGACATTTTTTTTTAGATCATTTTGAAGCAGAAGCACAGTAGGATTTTAAAAGGACAGGTTAAAAAGCAGGTTTTAAGCTGAAAGCAATTAGAGTTTTTCTGTCTCTGCTTGGGGGCCAGAGCAGCAAGCATAAGAAAGGGATTTGTCTTTTTTGAGCTAGAGTTTTCTCTACCTCAAGGCAGGGTAGTTAACCTCCTGCAGGGAAATTCACAAGTTTTTCACAGACCTGAAGAGGGGGTTTTTTTTGTGTTTTTTTTTAGCTAAGAGCAACTAGAGGGTTTTTCTGTCTATTTGCCTGGAGACAAAGGATTTTTCTGTAGGCTGAGAATAGCTATCAGAGAACATAGGTATCACATTACGGCACAAAAATTTTACAAGCCAGTTTTTTCGGGTTTTTTTTAACTCTCGGGTGTAAAGTTAGTTAAAAACAGAGAAGCTAAGATGACAGAACCCAAGACAGAAAAAGCCAAAGAGGCTGCCTACAGGAGAGAAATGGAGGTGGAGGTAAAGGAAAAAGAGTGGAAGCATGCACTGGAGACGGAGAAAGCAAAGGCTCAGCAGAATATACTGGATAACCCTAACAATCCTTACCCAACAATCCACAAATGGGAGCGACTATGTCCAGAATATGATGAATCCAGTGATATTGCTGAATATTTTCTCACCTTTGGGAGACTGTGCACACTCCATAAATACCTGAAGCTCACAAGATGACCACATTGGTTGAAAAATTGCCTGGAAGAGCTCTGGACATTTTCAATAAGATGTCTATTGATGAGGCTTCTAACTATAATAAATTCAAGGATTTGGTTTTAAAGCAATTTCAAGTTACACCTGAAACTTACAGACTAAAATTGAGAGCCCTTAAGAGAGGACCTGGACTAAATAATGTGGCTTATCTAAACCAAATAAAGGATCTGTTAGATAAATGGGTCAAAGGAAGGGGTGTAACTAGCTTTGAAGGAATGTGTGATTTGATGGCTCAGGAGCAATTCCTGAATATGTCCAAGGAGGAAATACAACAGTGTTTATGGGATAAGAAAATGGACTCAGGAGAAAGTCTTGCTTCTTATGCTGATCAGTACTAGCAGTCAGAGACTGCCAGAGAGGCAGGGCAAACCAGAACAAAACGGGTGGAGGGAGGAGAGAGAAACAACTCTGGTCGCAGTTGGAGCGGATAGCAGAAGGGACAACCTCAGACCACACCCTACTACCAGGAGAAGCCCAAGGGCCCAACTACACAGCAAGGAACACTCCAGACACCTTATCGACCCGCCACACCATTCTCCATCAACTCAACTCGCCCCAGTGACTTGTCAGCTGGACGATGTTTTAAATGTAACGAGCCAGGGAATGTAAAGGCCAACTGCCCCAAGAACCCCAACAGATTACAGTTCATTGCACCAGAGTCACACCAGAGGTCCTCAGTCTGGATGCCTCCCAGCTACCCTCAGAGTGGAGGGAAACTTTGAGTGTGGGCGGAAAGAAGGTCACCGCGTGGAGGGACACCGGAGCGCAAGTGTCGGCTATCCATGTTTCCTTAGTGGACCCCAATTTAATTGACCCAGAGATCCAAGTAACAATTCAACCCTTCACGTCCAACTCTTTCAATTTTCCTACAGCCAAGTTGCCTGTCCAGTACAAGGGCTGGTCATGAACGTGGACTTTTGCAGTCTATGATGATTATCCCATCCCCATGCTGTTGGGGGAAGACTTGGCCAATCATGTGAAGCTAACCAAGAGGGTGGGAATGGTCACCCGCAGCCAGGCTAAGCAAGCTGTCATGCTTATCTCTGTTCCGGAAACTTGTACCGGGACCCAGTCAGAGGTAATGGAACCAGACCCCATGCCAACGTCTGCAATGGTAATAGTGGATCCAGTCCCAGAGACCCAGACAGAGCCAGTCCCAGAACTGGAACTGGTGGAACAACCAGCACCAGAACCATTGCCAGCACTGAATCCAGTACTTGCAACCCCAAAACCAGACGGCCCCACCGAATCTGCACTGACAGCAACAGATAACCCTACACAAGAGGCTCAGCCGGAGCCTGAACCCCAAGGTAGTGCACCAGCAGAAAGCAGTTCACAGTCAGTGGAAACAGCCCCATCCCCTATATCGCTTCCACAGGGACCAAGCCCAGATCCACAATCCAATGAGGAACTGATGTCTCCAGCATCAAGGGAACAGTTCCACACCGAACAGGAGGCAGATGAAAGCCTCCAAATAGCTTGGACAGCGGCACGGAGCAACCCACCATCTCTCAGCTCTTCTAATCGATCCAGGTTTGTTGTAGAAAGAGGACTTTTATACAAGGAAACTCTTTCTGGTGGACACCAGGAAGACTGGCACCCTCAAAAACAGTTGGTAGTTCCAACT
Source organism: Lepidochelys olivacea (assembly GCF_965140295.1). NCBI lineage: Eukaryota > Metazoa > Chordata > Testudines > Cheloniidae > Lepidochelys > Lepidochelys olivacea. The sequence continues at coordinate 127,534,221 of NC_140412.1, read as the reverse complement.
AAGTACTCTTGAGCTTAGCCCACAATCATCCTAGTGGCCATGCCGGGGTGAACAGAACCAAAGACCATTTGGGAAAGTCGTTCCACTGGGAGGGAATGGGCAAGGATGTTTCTACCTATGACCGGTCTTGTGAGGTGTGCCAAAGAGTGGGAAAACCCCAAGACCAGGTCAAAGCCCCTCTCCAGCTACTCCCCATCATTGAGGTTCCATTTCAGCAAGTAGCTGTGGGTATTCTGGGTCCTTTTATGAAAAAAGACACCCAGAGGAAACCAGTACATACTGACTTTCATGGCTTTCATGACTTTCATGACTGGAAGCAGTAGTTCTAAGCAACACCAGGGCAAAAAGTGTGTGCCAGGCACTAGCAGACATTTTTGCCAGGGTAGATTGGCCCTCCGACATCCTCACAGATGCAGGAACTAATTTCCTGGCAGGAACTATGGAAAGCCTTTGGGAAACTCATGGGGTAAATCACTTGGTTGCCACTCCTTACCACCATCAAACAAATGGCATGGTGGAGAAGTTTAATGGAACTTTGGGGGCCATGATATGTAAATTCATAAATGAACACTCCAATGATTGGGACCCAGTGTTGCAGCAGTTGCTCTTTGCCTACAGAGCTGTACCACATCCCAGTTTAGGGTTTTCACCATTTGAACTTGTATATGGCTGCAAGGTTAAGGGGGCATTACAGTTGGTGAAGCAGCAGTGGGAGGGGTTTGCACCTTCTCCAGGAACTAACCTTCTGGACTTTGTAACCAACTTACAAAACACTCTCCGAACCTCTTTAGCCCTTGCTAAAGAAAACCTAAAGGATGCTCAAAAAGAGCAAAAAGTCTGGTATGATAAACATGCCAGAGAGCGTTCCTTCGAATAGGGGACCAGGTCATGGTCTTAAAGGTGCTCCAGGCCCATAAAAGGAAAGCGTCATGGGAAGGGTCATTCACGGTCCAAGAGCACCTGGGAACTGTTAATTATCTTATAGCATTCCCCACTTCCAATTGAAAGCCTAAGGTGCACCATATTAATTCTCTAAATCCCTTTTATTCCAGAGAATTAAAAGTTTGTCAGTTTACAGCCCAGGGAGGAGATAATGCTGAGTGGCCTGAAGGTGTCTACTATGAAGGGAAAAGTGCTGGTTGTGTAGAAGAGGTGAACATCTCCATGACCCTTGGGTGTATGCAGCGACAGCAGATCAAGGGGCTGTGCACTTGCTATGCGCCAACGTTCTCAGCCACCCCAGGACTGACTGAATGGGCACACCATTCCATTGACACAGATAATGCTCACCCAATTAAAGTCCAACCTTACCGGGTGTCTCCTCAAGCTTAAACTGCTATAGAGTGGGAGATCCAGGATATGCTACAAATCGGTGTAATCTGCCCCTCTGGCAGTGCATGGGCATCTCCAGTGGTTCTAGTTCCCAAACCAGATGGGGAGATACATTTTTGCATGGACTACCGTAAGCTAAATGCTGTAACTCGCCCCAACAACTATCCAATGCCACGCACAGATGAACTATTGGAGAAACTGGAATGGGCCCAGTTCATCTTTACCTTGGACTTAACCAACGGGTACTGGCAGGTACTGCTAGATGAATCTGCCAAGGAAAGGTCAGCCTTCACAACAAATGTCGGGCTGTATGAATTTAATGTACCCCCTTTCGGGCTGCGGAATGCACCCGCCACCTTCCAAAGACTTGTAGATGGTCTTCTAGCAGGATTGGGAGAATATGCAGTCGCCATCTTGAAGATGTGGCCATATTTTCCGATTCCTGGGCAGAACACCTGGAACATCTAGAAAAAGTCTTTGAGCGCATAAGGGAGGCAGGACTAACTGTTAAGGCTAAGAAGTGTCAAATAGGCCTAAACAGAGTGACTTACCTTGGACACCAGGTGGGTCAAGGAACTATCAATCTCCTACAGCTCAAAGTGGATGCTATCCAAAAGTTGCCTGTCCCAACATCAAAGAAACAGGTCCAATCCTTCTTAGGCTTGGCCGGATATTACAGGCAATTTGTTCCGCAATACAGCCAAATCACCGCCCCACTGACAGACCTAACCAAAAAGAAACAGCCCAGTGCTGTTCAGTGGACCAAAGAGTGTCAGAAGGCCTTTAAACAGCTTAAAGCGACACTCATGTCTGACCCTGTGCTAAGGGCCCCAGACTTTTTGACAAACTGTTCCTAGTAACCACAGCTGCGTCCGAGCGTGGTGTGGGAGCAGTTTTAATGCAGAAAGGACCGGATCAAGAATTCCACCCTGTAGTGTTTCTCAGCAAGAAGCTGTCTGAGAGGGAAAGCAACTGGTCAGTCAGTGAAAAAGAATGTTACGCCATTGTCTATGCTCTGGAAAAGCTACACCCATACATTTGGGGACGGCGTTTCCACCTGCAAACCTACCATGCTGTGCTACAGTGGCTTCATACCGCCACGGGAAATAACAAAAAACTAATTCGGTGGAGGTTAGCTCTCCAAGATTTTGATTTTTACATACAACACACCTCAGGAGCTTCTAACAAAGTGGCTGATGCACTCTCCTATGAAAGTTTCCCAGAATTAGCTGATTAAAATGATCCTTGAGATGTGGAAAATATTGTTAGTCTTTATACACTTGGTAGTATATTTAGAGGTGCATGTGTCTTATTAACTCTGTTTTCTCCTAGAGCTCCAGGAAGAAATCACAGCCAGTGTTTTCACCCTATCTGTGATTTGGGGGTTGGGGGCGTGTCATAAATATAAAGGGAAGAGTAACCGCCTTTCTGTGTACAGAATTATAAAATCCGTCCTGGCCACAGGCAAAACCCTTTCACCTGTAAAGGGTTAAGAAGCTAAGATAAGGGTAACCACCTTTCTGTATACAGTCCTGCATTATTTAGATTGTTGGTGCATTGTGTCTTTGGCATCTTGATGTATTTTATGTGGTTGATAAGCATTTTATAAAACTGTGATTACTGTGTCATTAGCAATATGGTGTTTGGTAGCATGAACACATAAGGCAAAATAAATCCCAATTAGAAATTGATTTGGATGTGTGGGTCTCAGTATGTGAAATATGTATATTAAATTAGTGTAGCTCATAAAGATTATGTTTTTAGAAATTACTCTATAGATGGTATCTGAGTTAACATAAATCATATTATGGAAGTGATCTGTTGGAGGGGTTGCAGAGAAAGGGAAATATACTTACACATGTGGTGGTTGTGTCCAGGAATTAGATCATTTTGGGAGGAAATTGTTAATCTTAAGCCAAAATATTGGCTTCCTAGAGATTCCCTGACCTGCTTGCTTGCGACTCTAGTACAATCTCTACATTTTAAACAGAATGACAGTATTTTTGTTTTGTTAGCGGCAAGACTTTGTATTGGCACATTATTGGAAAATGTAACTTCTTCTATGGAATTATGGTATTGAAAAATATGGATTGTCCTTTCCATGGAAAACTTTTACCCCAAGTAAATACACAAGAGAAGCACTAAAAAGAGGATATGTATTTAGGAACTTGGTCACCCTCTTTAGCATGCTCAGAGCTCCCCAGCCAGCAAGCCAGAATCTTTTGCCAAGTTCTTTGAATATTAACCTGATTCTGAAGAAGTAGTAAATATATGATGTAGTATGTTAAGATTTTATTGTAACTTTGCTGTAATAAAAAGTGTTTTAGAAAGTACAGATTCTGCTTATCAAGCATGCAATGGCTATAGGTTTGAAGTGGTGCAAAGGGATAATGCTTAAGACAAGGCAAATTCTCAATATTTTTTACATTAATAATTAGCAGCTGATGCTTTTTAGCGCTAGAAGATGCCCAGTTCAATCTTTGGTATTTTGGCCAAGACGGCAATAATCATAGATGCACTCAGGCCCTTTATTTTTTTTTAATGGTGAACATTATAGTGGGTGAACAATGTGTAATGAATAACTCATAGAGAATGTACTCCTTTTTCTGTTTCTAAACTAGCTGTGAACAGATTGTGATTTTTACTAATTGTCGTTGGCTATTGCTCAAGAAATCGTTTATGCAATCAAGTTTTAGCTTATGGACTCTTATCAGTATTGTTTTCTTAGATACTTGTCTGGTTCCCAACACTATCTGACCATCTCACAATCTTTTAATGTTTCCCTCCTAACATCTTGTGCAGTAAGGCGGGATATTATCCCCACTTTATAGTGGGGTCTCTCTGTACTTGTTACTAAGTGACATTCTCAAGGTCTCACAGAAAGGGAATTGATCCCTGGTCTCCAAAGCCCTATTTAGACTTTAACCACCAAGGGGCAGGAACTGGTGCTCTTTTGCAGGGGAAAAGGAGGAGAGCAGTGAAACAAGAGTGGGGGACGTACTGCTCCACCACTAGGAGGAGGGGAGAGGAAAATGGGAAGATCTAGAGCAGTGGTTCTCAACTCTGGTCCACCGCTTGTTCAGGGAAAGCCCCTTGTGGGCCAGGCTGGTTTGTTTACCTGCCATGTCTGCAGGTTTGGCTGATTGGGGCTCCCACTAGCCGTGGTTCACCGCTCCAGGCCAATGGGGGCCACAGAAAGCGGCGTGGGCTGAGGGAAGTGCTGGCCACCCTTCCCACAGCCCCCATTGGCCTGGAGCGATGAACCACGGCCAGTGGGAGCCCTGATTGGCAAACCTGCGGACGCAGCCAGTAAACAAACTGGCTCGGCCTGCTAGGGGCTTTCCCTGAACAAGCAGTGGACCAGAGTTGAGAACCACTGCTCTGTAGCCTCAACTACTTTTCCTGGAGGACAAAGGGGAGTAAGAAGCAGAGTGGCCAATATGGAGAAGAGTCACTAGGTGATTGAAAGGCCTCTCATGTCTTGGAGCGCTGAGGTAGGGGGATCAAGTATTTATTTACTGGAGGGGGAGGAGGTAGAGGGGACCTGAGTAGATCTAATTTATTTAGGAGAAAAGGGCCTTCAAATTCCTTAATGTGTGTTTTTTTTGTTTTAGTTTTGTTCTTTGTTTTTGGAGAGGGAAGATGGTTGTCTGTCCTGGAATTCATTGATAGTGTGTATGAGAAAGGAGAGCCAAAGATTCATTTAGATGTTGGGGTAGGGAATCTCATTAGAATTAACATATTTAGCAGAGAATGGAAAGTCTGATTTCATGTCTGTTGGGGATCAAGCTCAGAATTCATTGACTACGTGTTGGTGCAAAGGAAACACCATAATTAAATCACTCTAGGGGTACCCAGAATTCATTTATTTAGGGTGAAGCCCTGATTTCATTAATGGGGAGACTCAGAACCCCAAGAGTTGTTGGGGTCACCCTATAAGGAGTAACAGGGCTGGTGAAAGCTCAGGATGAGACCTTTGTGCTGTGTACATGCTGCCAGTGTCAGGGCTCTGAACCAAAGTTGCACAGTCTCATGGCACCCAGAGTTACAGGACAGGCTGTGACGGAATCCTTTACTGGTCTGGATGAAACCCCATGATATCACTACTTTCATGAACGTTCTTTTGACCTAGGCTAAGTGCCTGGGCAAGTAGGTGCTGAGGAAAAGTTTAAAGCCCTGAAACTACTTGGAACTATTGAATCAGTGTGCAAGCTGTATATTGTTTACTACATACAATGCTTCACAGTTTATTACAGATGGGATTTACTGGCAGAATAGTTAGAAAAAATATTGCTAAGAGGATACATGTTCAAAAACTTCTAATTAATGATTTTACCAAATATAATAGAGAATGATAAAAAGGATTTTTATATGTAGTACTATTGACTTGCATCTGTTTGTACTTGAAGGTCAGGAAATACACGTCCCCGGTGGTAGCTGCCTGTTTTGTGTAAATGCAGTGTGTGTTCTTCTGCATCTTATTCAACCACATACAATAATAAAACACAGTGGCAGTCCCACCTTGAAAGTGAACACTTTCGCTCCCCCCCGCCCCTCCAGGAGTGTCAGTTCACAAACTATGTTCTGGCTTTTCATTAGCTGCATGTTCCTGTGGATTGACTGAAGATCTATTCAGTGCATCATCTGTAGTCAGAGCTAAATTGCTTCCTCTATTACTTTAATACTTCTCCAAAAAATAATTGCCTGTAGAAGTGTGTACAGCTGTAAGTCGTCAGAAGGGCTTTTGAGGACGTGGTTTTCAAACCTCCAAAATTATTTGGTTTGAGATTTGAGGGAAGGCTTATTTGGTTTTGTTTGGCTTTTTAAATTTTGTTCAAACTATTTCAGCCACCCCTCTTTGTGGTCCACATGGAATTGGACATTTACCTATATGTAACAATTAGTTTCTGTGATGAAAGAAAACAATCTTTAAAAATATCTTGCAATACACAGATTTGATTCCACTGCATCAAAAGTTACCTAATACCAGTACTGTCCATGGACACCTACTTAAGATAAACCTAACTAATTTTCAGAACAGTACAGGGTATGGAGTGCCATATCTTCAATCCGTTTCAATGGAAGGTATGTGGTTCTATCCCCTCCCCTGCTTTGAAAATGTTAAGCAATGCTGATCAAAGTGTCTGATCATGGAAACACTGCTGTGCATGGTACTTATTCACATGGTAATTACTAACAGGAGGTAATTGTCCCTCTCTACTCAGCACTAGTGAGGCCCTCAATTTTTGCACCACACTTTAAGAAAGATATGAACAAATTGGAGAGTCCAGAGGAGAACAACAAAACCAAGAGGTTTAGTAAACATGATACATGAGGTAAGAGTAGTCTAGAGAAGACTGGTGGTGGGGATATGAAAACAGTCTCCAAATATTTAAAAGATTGTTACAAAAGATTTTTATGAAGAGGAGAATGATCAGTTGTTTTCCTTGTTCACTGAGGGTAGGGCAGGAAGCAATAGGCTTAGTTTGCTTCAAGAGAGACTTAGGCTGTATATTGGGGGGGGGGATGACTATAAGGATAATTAAGCACTGGAATAGATTGCCAAGGGAGTTTGTGGAATCCCCATCATTGGAGGTTTTAAAGAATAGGTTAGCCAAAACCTGTCAGGGATGTTCTAGTTATACTTAATCCTGCCTCAGTGACAGGGGATGGGCTAGATGACCTCTCAAGATCCCTTTCAGCTCTGTATTTTAATGATTCTATAGCTAGTTCAATTTATTTCAATGGAGCAAGTCACAATGTTTTAACTTCATCTACAATAAGAGCACCCACCTATCACTCTCAGCACCTGTGACACTCTTAAAAATACATGAAGAAACAAACACCCCCATAAATTACCCCAAAATCAGATCAAATAACCTGTGACAACCTGCATACAACACAAATGAATTAACGTACCCGTGCAGTCATCATCAGAGACCGCAACCACAGTTACCCAGGCCTACTTGTAACCTTCACATTCTCTCACTGACAGAAAGTTAAGTATCCTCATACTTAACCTCTGAATTTGGCTGTAGGAGTTAGTACCTGATGACGCCAAGCCTTAAAGTTTTAGTGTACATCTTGCTTTTATTTATTTTTAATCTGCTTTTAGGTTCCTAGTGTGTCTTTATAATTCTTCCCAGTCTTGACCTGAAGGGTTTCTAATGCTCTTGTAGGATTTCAGGTTGGTACTAGACATGTAATTTGTACCTAGATACCTATCTTTTAAGTTTCCAATTAGATTCATATAATATCCTTTAAGATTTCAGAGCTGGTTCTTCATAATGGGATTTTTTTTGACTCAATAGTGAAAATAAATGGTTGAACATTTCAGTCTTCAGTGGTCAGTAGCTGTGACTTTAAACATTTTTAACCATAAAGGGGGGCATAAAACATGTATGCTGTATGCAAAGACAATATTTTGTACTCTTTTTCCCTACTGGAAAGGGCATGAATTTGTGATTGTGTATCAAAAATGTCAAATGCATACAAAATCTGCCGAAAGGGAGGTAGAACATGAGCACTTGTAATTGTGGAGAAAAGATGAATTACATATAAGGTAATTATAATGTGGTTCATTCATAAAATGTGCAAACTGATGGAAGTTCTGCTCAATGGAACATAAGCCAATGTTAGCATAATCATAAAGGCAACAGCAACCGACAAATACTTGACAACTTTTCCATTCTGCTCCTTAAATGTACTTCCCAGGACCTTCATTATCTCTCCTGAGTAGATTAATAGTACCATGTTGAGAGTGAATTTATTTTCATGGATTTAGATGCTCCAGTTGCCTTCCTTTGACAGTAAATATAGATGAGTCTCATTCAACTTACTAACTGAATTCAAGCTTCTTTTTTATGTCACTAATGACATTACTGTTTCAAGATGAAAGCCAAACTGATCTTTTGGTATTAACCAAAAGAGTGCATATCTAAGCTACTTCGTGAGAAAGATATTTAAATTTTAAAAAACATTAAATACATCTTACTTCAAAGACTTTAATACAGTATATGTAAATGCAGTTTCTGTAAGGCTTCATCTGAAACTAACAGGTCTCTAACTGCAAAAATTACATTCAAATAACATCACAGTCTGAGTTAAATATACAAATGCAAAGACATTCATAATTTAACCTGAGAAGCCCTATCTTTGTTAGAAATATGATGGACTAGTAACCATTACATCAATGTGAGGTAAATAAACTCCAAAAAATTCAGTGGTGTTAAATCAATAGTAAATTTGTTTGTTTGTTTTGGTTTTTTTGTTTTGTTTTGTTTTTTAATTTAAGTTGTGGTGGGGTGGTGGCCAAAAGTTTGCCTGGAATCAGAAAGATTACAACTGCAACTGGTTTTCATGGAAAAATAATCTGATCAGTCATGACTTTTGGCCAGTTTCATGGAAAGGTGTGGGGGACGACTCACAATTCAGTTTTGTTCATTCTCTGGAGAAAATGCAACTTGCACATCACAACAAAGGATTTTAAGGAAGGCACGGGAAAAGGGAGTGGAAACTCAACGGCACTGCTGTGGGTAGCTGCATGGCCCCACAGTATGCCAACATTTTTATGGCTGACTTAGAACAACGCTTCCTCAGCTCCCATCCCCTAATGCCCCTACTCTACTTGAGCTACATTGATGACATCTTCATCATCTGGATCCATGGGAAAGAGGCCCTTGAGGAATTCCACCAGGATTTCAACAATTTCCATCCCACCATCAACCTCAGCCTGGACCAGTCCACATAACAGATCCACTTCCTGGACACTACAGTGCAAATAAGCTACGGTCACATAAACACCACCCTATACCGGAAACCTACTGACCACTATACTTAGCTACATGCCTCCAGCTTTCATCCAGACCACATCACACAATCCACTGTCTACAGCCAAGCTCTAAGATACAACTGCATTTGCTCCAATCCCTCAGACAGAGACAAACACCTACAGGATCTCTATCAAGGATTCTTAAAATTGCAATACCTACCTGCTGAAGTGAAGAAACAGATTGACAGAGCCAGAAGAGTACCCAGAAGTCACCTACTACAGGACAGGCCCAACAAAGAAAGTAACAATGCCACTAGCTGCCACCTTCTGCCCCCAACTAAAACCTCTCCAGTGCATCATCAGGGATCTACAACCTATCCTGAAAGACGATCCCTCACTCTCACAGACCTTGGGAGACAGGCCAGACCTCGCTTATAGACAGCCCCCCAACCTGAAGCAAATATGCACCAGCAACTACACACCACACAACAAAAACACTAACTCAGGAACGTATCCCTGCAACAAACCCCATTGCCAACTCTGTCCACATATCTATTCAATGGACACCATCAGGGGCTTGTTCACCTGCACATCTACCAATGTGATATACACCATCATGAGCCAGCAATGCCCCTCTGCCATGTACATTGGCCAAACGGGACTGTCTCTACGCAAAAGAATAAATGGACACAAATCGGACTTCAAGAATTGTAACATTCAAAAACCAGTTGGAGAACACTTCAACCTCCCTGGTTACTCAATAACAGACTTTAAAGTGGCAATTCTTCAACAAAAAACCTTCAAAAACAGACTCCAACGAGAAACTGCAGAACTGGAATTAATTTGCAAACTGGACACCATCAAATTAGGCCTGAATAAAGACTGGGAGTGGATGGGTCACTACAAGAACTAAAAACTAATTTCCCCATGCTAATTTCCCCCTACTGATACTCACACCTTCTTGTCAACTGTTTGAAATGGGCCACGCTGATTACCACTACAACAGTTATTTTTCCTCCTGTTGGTAATAGCCCGCTCTAATTGAATTGTCTTGTTAGAATTGTTAAGGCAACTCCCATCTTTTCATGTACTATGTGTATATATATCTTCCTACTGTATTTTCCACTCCAGGCATCTGATGAAGTAGATTTTTGCCCACAAAAGCTTATGCCCAAATAAATTAGTTCGTCTCTAAGGTGCCACAAGTACTTCTCATTGTTTTTGTTTCAACAGACTTCATTGACTTTTTTTTTTTATAGTTTGAATTCTTATGCATATGACCTGAGAACACATTTGAGTAAGGAGAAATCAGTAGCGAAATGACACTCCACCCCCCCCCCCCCAAATCAAAAATAAAATTGTGGAATTGACATATTTGCTGCCATCTCATTGTTCACTCTGTCTGTTATTCCCCTTTCACCATCCTGTGTCTATTGGTCTATTTATACTGTAAGGTCTTCAGGGCAAGGACTATCTGTTACTATGTTTATACAGTCCCTGGGATACTGGGACCCTGTTCTTGACTGGTCCTAAGGCATTATCATAATAAACATTGGCATCCTTAAAGTTCCACTGGTATGAAAGATTTGTGTGTCCTGAAAGATGTAACCGTAGGTGGATGCATTGACATGGTATGCAGACCACAAAATTTACAGAATTAAACAGTGAGGGGCCCTTCTAATCTTAAGAATAAGAATTCTAGGCTTGGTTGCCTTGTGTAGCTAAATATAATAAGTATCAAAACAAATGGCAGAGTCAAAGATTAAAAATAAAGCCCCTTTGGTATTCTGTGTACTGAATGGACAGGGACTTTCTATTCCCTGCATCGTTTCAATCTTGCTGCAGTGATAGGTATTCAACATAATTTTAGCCCAAAGATAAGAGGAAGGAAAATTGTCAAATCTTTTTTTTTTTTTCAAAAAGATCTGCAGTTCCTGGCTGAAATCCTGCCCCTGTTGAGGTCAGTGGGAGTTTTGCCATTGACTTCAGAGGGACCAGAATATCATGTCCCGTCTAGATGTAGGTGCAAACTCTCTGTTGTTTTATGCTCAAAGGTGTTCGGGGGTGAAGTTTTGGTACAAGCGCCTTTTTCATATCATATACATTATAACAATAACATGCATGTTACATTGGCTTATAAGCAGTTGAAATCAGTGGTTCTGCACCTGCTTATGCCAGTAGTGAATCTGATACACTGTGTGTCGGAACGTATAACACTGATTTAGTTTGAATACATTCAAATGATTGATGTGAACTCTGTGACTCGGTGTATTGCTAGAGGTCTGACAAAAACATAACTGTAATTTCTGTGCTACTGAATAACTCAGTGCAGCCTCATCTTTACAGCTCACTGCGGCAGACTAATAGACTGTAAGTACCAGAGTTCAGTCAAACCTCATGAAATAAGAAAAAAAATCACAAAAGAAAAAATTGGTTTCACAGGCTCTTCTGGTTCATCAACCAAATTGAAATTAAAGAAGATTGCTATCATTTGTGGCGCTGCTTGCCATTCTTATTACTGTCACTGGGGAACCAGAACACTTCCTGGGAAAAACAGAAGAGTATGAATGAATGTCTGGCTAGCGACCTAAAAAGATCATTCATAGTACTGAACAGTACCAGGGGCCAGCATACAATTCATCATTTTCACCAAATACAGGTTTTATAGAAAACAGTACCTTAAATTCTCTCAGGTATATGTTCAGTAGAACTCATCCATTTCCAGACCAAATTATCTGCCATCCAGCAGTAGAGAAGGGGAGATAATTTGCTAATAATTCTGACCTGGGGGTGAGGTTCTGGGATGGGAGTAGTGGCTGATTTACTCTCAAGCAAAGTGTTATGCAAAGATATTTCCACTGCAATTAATGCACGGGAACATGGAAAGCTTCCTTAGATGAAACAATTTGGAGTGACTCCTGTTCCTGCCCCATAAGTTAGGAGATACCACTGGAAACACGCCTATGCTAAATGAGCATAATTTAAATTGACTAACTGATGATCCATCATCAGAACATAGCACAAACTTAGTAATAACCCTTGTCTCTAAGGCCTGTATTTCCAAAATAAATCTCTACAGTGCATCAACAATTTTTGTTTAATTTTCTGCACACACACATTTGGCATCTGCCCCGTTTGCTTGTGCAAATGTAGTTTGTGCATGCCCTTGAGATGTTTTTTTGCTTGTCAAAAAAATTAACAAGTGCTTATATAAAAACTGAAATGTAAAAACTTGCAATGATGTTTTTAGGTCCTGGGTTTAGGCCTCTTCACATTTAGCTCTTAGAATTCAGTGGTCCTAGTCATCAAAAGTCTACAGTACAATAAAAGAATGGTGTGGTAGGGTGGAGTTATTTTTGGGAATTTTTTTGTTTGTTTGTTTGTTTTTAGTTTTTTTTTAAAACTACTTGCTACTTTCCTTTGATTTCTGATCCAGTTTATGTTCCCATTTTTTTTTTCTTCTTCTTCTTTTAATTAATTCTGTAGCAGTAATGCTGATGAGATATTGCTTGGTGCAACTAAAAGCAGTAATAATCATAAGTTCCATTTATTCACCTCTTACTGTGTTATAAGCTTAATTTTCATTTATCTGTAAACCTGGAAATTCTCACAAATCAAAGTTGTCTGTCTCCCCAAAATTTTCAGCAAAAAATAATTATTGGGTGTCGTGGTGTTCATTGCTTTAAAAAAATATAGTACACTACATTTACCATTCCTGCTTTTGTTTCTTCTATTCTTGTTGAGGAAGCTGCAATCTTTCTTTTCTGATATGACCATCACCACAGTTATTCATGTGTCTGTCACCTCCAGATTGTTTTTTTGCAATGTACCTTACAAGAGGCTAATCTAAGACCACTTGTAAACTACAGCTGTACAGAATATTACTGCCCATGTAGTTACACCCTGATTCTGCAACTGTTACACAGAAAAGCATTTATTCCCATGCGTCCTGGGTCACTGGATCTCTTCCCATGAGTAAGTGATACTCAATGTGAGTGACAATTGCAGAACTTAACCCTTAGTGGAGTTTCATATGAAACCATCTGGGCTTTGTATTCTGCTGTTGTTTCTAACTTACTGTTGGGTTTAAATACACTTTGAACAAACAGTCCCCAGTTACAATCTCTTGGGGACTGGAGGCTGGCATTCTCAGTTATTCAACTCTCTTCCTTGTTGGTCTAAGAAAAGCTGAATTTGTTGACTGTTAAGTTGTGCTACCAGGACCATCTGTTTACTTGGACTCTCTCTGAGTCTCTCTCTTTCAACAATTTCCATCCCACCATCAACCTCAGCCTGGACCAGTCCACACAAGAGATCCACTTCCTGGACACTATGGTGCTAATAAGTGATGGTCACATAAACACCACCCTATACCGGAAACCTACTGACCGCTATTCCTACCTACATGCCTCCAGCTTTCATCCAGACCACACCACACGGTCCATTGTCTACAGCCAAGCTCTACAATACAACCGCATTTGCTCCAACCCCTCAGAAAGAGACAAACTCCTACAAGATCTCTATCAAGCATTCTTACAACTACAATACCTACCTGCTGAAGTGAAGAAACAGATTGACAGAGCCAGAAGAGTACCCAGAAGTCACCTACTGCAGGACAGGCCCAACAAAGAAAATAACAGAATGCCACTAGCCATTACCTTCAGCCCCCAACTGAAACCTCTCCAATGCATTATCAAGGATCTACAACCTATCCTGAAGGACGACCCATCACTCTCACAGATCTTGGGAGACAAGCCAGTCCTTGCTTACAGACAGCCCCCAACCTGAAGCAAATACTCACCAGCAACCACACACCACACAACAGAACCACTAACCCAGGAACCTATCCTTACAACAAAGCCCGTTGCCAACTGTGTCCACATATCTATTCAGGGGACACCAGTTGGAGAGCACTTCAATCTCTTTGGTCACTCGATTACAGACCTAAAAGTTGCAATTCTTCAACAAAAAACCTTCAAAAACAGACTCCAACGAGAGACTGCTGAATTAGAATTAATTTGCAAACTGGATACAATTAATTTAGGCTTGAATAAAGACTGGGAGTGGATGGGTCATTACACAAAGTAAACTATTTCTCCATGTTTATTCCCCCCTCCACCCCACACTGTTCCTCAGACGTTCTTGTCAACTGCTGGAAATGGCCCACCTTGATTATCGCTACAAAAGGTGTCCGCCCCCCACCCCCCACCCCCGCTCTCCTGTTGGTAATAGCTCAACTTAAGTGATCACTCTTGATACAGTGTGTATGGTAACACCCACTGTTTCATGTTCTCTATGTATATATATCTCCCCAATGTATTTTCCACTGAATGTATCCGATGAAGTGAGCTGTAGCTCATGAAAGCTTATGGTCAAATAAATTTTTAGTCTCCAAGGTGCCATAAGTACTCCTTTTCTCATGGCATTCTTGTGCTTGGACATCTGCTGATATTCCTACCTTAACAATATCTCAAGCTGATTACCTGTCAGCAGTTTAGTAATTACAGCATTCTATCTTGTAATATCTTATGATCTAGGGTTACTCTTGGTTAGCTGCTCAGGCTAAGGCTTTTGGGGCCTTATGCCTTGATTGCTTTAGCTAAACTATTGTCCTACAGGCTTTGAGATTTGTACGCTCATTGCATTACTACCTTAACTTATACCTATGCTTCATGTAGCAAATACTTATAGCTATAGACTACACCATCCCTTTAATATCTGAAGCAAATTAAACTGATAAATCTTATCTATAATCAATGGAGCTGCATTTACTTACACCGGAACTGAATGTGGCCCATTGTACATGGGCCTGATCCAAAGACCATTGTAGCCAAAAGGAATCTTTCCTTTGATACACAGTCTGATGCAAAGCACATATACTGAGGGGGCGGGGACCCAATATCACAAAGTGATTATAAACCTGGGAGTTCTGGGGAGTAAAATAATGTTTTTATAAAAGAATATATTTGTACAGATTCTCATAAGGAATTTGTTTCAATACTCTCACGTTAAAGGAAGAAAAAAATAATTGCATTTAGACATTCTCTGCTGAAATGCAATGTCATCTTGCATCAGTCATGACATGTAATGTAGTATTACATCTTTAACATACAGCTTGACTGACACTACTTGGTTTAAGAGGTCAACATTGTTGTTAAATCAACCACAGTTCTCAGAAAAGAGCTGATTTCAGCTGTATTTTCTTTCCTAAAGATTCTGCTATCAAAAAAAAGAAAAGAATTAGTGTGTAGTGACATGAATTTATTTGGGTAACCAGAAGACAATCTAGAATTACCCATGAAGAATTGATCAGGTTGTTTTTTCTATTTCCCATGGGTATATGAGTGAAGAATCTACCGCATTATGATACTAGTGAATCTGAACTTTTATAATTTGCACTATTTTAAGACACTTTACTGGAGGCCATTGTTACCGAAGTCTAAAATAGTCTGCTAATGTTGAGCTTTGATGTTTAAAAAAATGTTAAATCCCCATCTTTTTCTGTTGCATAGTTACAGCAATCCTGCTGTAGCTAGGTATGCTGTTATCCTGTTAATTCAGGTTAGCGGAAAACTGTCTCCAGTCAGGCAATATTAGTTGCAAAGGTGGAGATTTTCATTTCTATTTGCTTCAGGAAGGTGTGAATTCCAAAGCTGAATTAGTTCTGTTTTAAATACTAACATTAAGCATAGGCAGTTTTTCTCTTTGGCATTTTTCCCTATATTAATGCAGAATTAAGGTTGCAAATTTAAAATCAGTCATTGAGCTGTATTGCGTATATGCAGTATATTTCATTTCTGTTTTTCTGATAGAATGTTTAACTGATAAATATATCAAAATACACAAAAAGTGCAGCATAGCCATATTATAATTATTGCTAGTTCCTTCATTTTGGATTTCAGTTGTTGCCCGCTTTTTTGATTTCATTATGAGTCTTGCAGTATTTGGTGTTTTCTCTTGCTCTCCGCTCCTTTAGCTCTTTGATTACATGAGAATTTCTGCTTTATTTATTTAGTTAGTTATTTTCTAGTCCTCATGGTTGTGGAGCAAAATTTGATATCATGAACTGTTAAAGGTTCAAAGACCAGAAAGCAAATGAAAAAAAAGGAGAATTTTTGAACAAATCTCATGACTTTGGATGGCTGTTACATGGGGGATTTTTGATGCAAGGAGCTGGCAATACTGCATTTTGAGATGTTTTGTGGCTGTAATTGTGTAATCTTAATGCTGAGTATATGTAGGCAGTTTGCTTTTAATGATTTTCAGTGTCAGTGATGTTTTAGGGCAGTACTGCTGGAGGCTGGTAAAGGCATGTTCTGGAGATGAATACATGGCTGTGCAGATGGTGTCAACAGCACAACTTTGGCTTCCTTCATCATGGGATGGCTGTTCTGAGAAGGAGGACTGCTGCAAAGAAATGGGCTTCACCTGATGAAGAAGTGGAAGTATGCAGTATTGTAGTTATGTTGATCACAGGATATCAGAGCTCTTCTTCAGGTCTGGGAAAGGTACTGAGAGTGTCACAGATAAATACAAGGTGGAACAGATTGTTTAGCATAAGTACTTGGAACATATTTCAAGGGACCAGTTAAGTTGAAGCGGCCTATTAAAACATCTCCACTTATGGGGGGGGGGGGTGCAAAAGTGAAAGCTTTTGGGGTGGGAGGGGGAGGGAGGTTAGTTGATAATAGATTGTTGTAATAAGTCATAATTTAGTGTCTCTATTCAGTCTGATTTTTAGTGTCTAGCAAAGTTGTGAATTTAAGCTCCAAGGCTCATCTTTAGAAGATGTTGTGAAGGTTTCCTTTGAGGATGAAGACTGAGAGGTCAGATATAGACTGATTGCTTTGTGAAAATTGTTCATCCACAGGTGACGCAATGTCTTTGTTTTTATCATTTTTTCTGTGTGGGTTCATTCAAGAGCATAATGATTCTCTGATTTCACCCACATAGTTGTAACTTGGACATTTGGGGCACTGGATGAGATATACCACATGTTGTGATAATCATGTGTAGGATCCAGGAATCTTGAAAGGTTGATCATCATAACCTGTAAACACATCTTAAAATCATAGAATATCAAGGTTGGAAGGGACTTCAGGAGGTTATCTAGTCCAACCCCCTGCTCAAAGCAGGACCAATCCCCAACTAAATCTTTATTGCTTTCTTCTATTGTTCTGTCAGTGTCTAGTGCCACTTTGAATTGGTATGTCCAGGTTTGTGGGGAAGTTGCTTCTGATGATGGGTTTGGAGAGGTTGGGGGGTTGTTTGAAAGCCTGAAGAGGTCATTCAGAAAAAAAGATTTCTTTCAGGATGGAGTCCCATTGAGCATGAGAAGTAATTGTTTTGATACTTCATATGGGTTCCAGTGTGGTGGTGGTAGGTCACAACAAGGGGTTATGATTGGAGGCATTTTTATTTCTGTATTGAATCTGGTTCTTTGGGGGTGGATTGTGTGGTATGTTCTATGATGCTATCTGCTTTTCTAGTGGAGTGTTCTTGTTTGGTGAAGGCAGTTTTGAGTGTGTTAATGAGTTTATCCCAGACTTTCTCCTTGGAGCATGTGCTGTAGATGATAAATGTTTCAGTGTGGTTGGTGTGATTATTGAATCTGTGAAGATAAGTGTGGCAGTCTCTGGGTTTCTTGTGTATAGTTGTCTGCAGGGTTCCATTGTTGTAGCTGATCATGGAAGCTGATGCTAGTAAGAGTGTTAGAGAGAGAGTTTAAAGGATGGGTGGGTGGTTGTTGAAATTGTGGTGGAAATCTGTGAGGGAGTTTAGGTCATCTGTTCATCAGATGAGAATATCCTTGATGTATCACAAGTATTTAATTGGTTTTGTGGTGCATTGGTCCATAAATTCTTCCTGAAGCTGTCCCATGAAAAGGCTGGCATATTGGGGGGCCATCCTAGGACCATAGTTGTTCCCATAGTTTTGACAAAAGTATTTGTTGTTAAAGTAAAATAGTTATGGGTGAGGATAACTTAGAAGAGTTAGGCAATATGTTTGCAGTGGATATGGGAGCATTGTCCATTATCTTGCAAATATTTGAGGCAAGAAGCCATGCAGGTGTTGTGAGATGTTGTTATATAGGAAGGTGACATCCATGGTGGCAAGGATGGTGTTCTGATGAAGGCTGTTTATGTTGCAGAGTTTCTGGAGGAAGTCAGAAGGGTTTTGGAGGAAGCTGACCTTTTTTGTGTGGTGAGTGATTTGAGGAAGGATTCTAAGAGTCTTGAAATTCCTTCAGTAAGAGTGCCATGCCATATATGGTGGGTTTACTTGAGTTCCCTGGTTTGGTAATTTTCGGAAGAATGCAAAAGGACCCTGGGATGGTTTTCTGTGGGATGAGGTTGTAGAGTTTCTATTGGAGTTGTTTGGGAAAGGATTTGATATCATTAAATTCCTGGGTAAATTGTGGTGTGTGATCCTCTTCAAGGTCTTTAGAGTGACTGGTTTCAGAGAGCTCTCAGTTGGCCTTGTTAACTTAGTCATTGAAGTAGAGGACTAGTATGGTGTCCCCTTTGTCTGCTGATCTGATCACTATCTGGTTGGATTTCAGGGACTGTATATCTGTAGTGGAAAGATTGTGGTGGATGTGGTGCTTGAGGTGTCAATAGGAGAGGTTTTGGAACAAATTGATAAACTAAACAATAATAGGTCACCAGAACCAGATGGTATTCATCCCATAGTTCTGAAGGAACTCTAATAAGACATTGACGAACTACTAAAAGTGGTATGTAGCCTATCACTGAAGCCAGCTTCTGTACCAGATGACTGGAGGATAGCTAATCTGATGATGATTTTTTTAAAAAAAGTTTTCAGAGGCGATCCTGGCAATTACAGGCCAGTAAACCTAACTTCAGTACCAGGAAAATTGGTTGAAACTAAAGTAAATAACAGAATTAGAAGACACATGAATGAACATGATATGTTGGGAAAGAGTCAGCATAGCTCTTGTAAAGGGAAATCATGCTTCACCAGTCTATTAGAATTCTTTGAGATGGACAAGAGTGATCCAGTGGACAGAGTGTACTTGGACTTTCAACAAGCCTTTGACAATGTCCTTCATCAAGGATCTTAAGCAAAGTTAGTAGTCCTGGAATAAGAAGGAAGGTCCTCTCATGGATCAGTAACTGCTTAAAAAATAGGAAAAAAGAGAAGGAATAAATGGTCAGTTTTTGCAGTGGAGAAAGGCAAATATGGGGGTCTCCCAAAGTTCTGGGACCAGGGCTGTTCAACATATTCACAAATGATCTGGAAAAAGGGGTACAGAGTGAAGTGGCAAAGTTTGCAGGCAATACAAAAAAACTCAAGAGAGTTAAGTCCAAAGCAGACTGCAAAGAGTTACAAAGGTATTTCACAAAAAAAAAAAGAGTGAGCAAGAAAATGGCAAATGAAATTTGATGTTGATAAATGCAAAGTAAAGCACATTGAAACATATAATCCAAAGTATACATACCAAAAGATGGGATCTAAATTAGCTGTTACCACTCCAAAAAAAAAAAAAAAGAGAGAGAGCTCTTGGAGTCACTGTGGATAGTTCTCTGAAAACATCTGTTCTATGTGCAGTCAAAAAAGCTAACCATTAGAAAAGGGATAGATAGTAAGACAGTAAATATTATAATGCCACTATATAAATCTATAGTATGACCACATCTTGATTACTGAATGCAGTTCTGGTCATTCCATCTCTAAAAAGATGTATTAGAAATGGAACAGGTACAGAGAAGGGAAAGAAAAATTATTAGGGCTATAGAACAGGTTCCATGTGAGGAGAGATTAAAAAGACTGGGAATGTTCATCTTAGAAAAAAGATGACTAAAGGGGCTAGGGGATGTGATAGAGGTCTGTAAAATCATGAATGCTCTGGAGAAAGTTAATAAGGAAGTGTTATTTACTCCTTCATAAGAACAAGGGGTCCTCCAATTAAATGAATAGGCAGCAGAAATTAAAACAAACAAAAAAGTATTTCTTCATACAGCACACAGTTATCCTCTGGAACTTGTTGCCAGCAATTTTGTGAAGGCCAAAACTATAACTGGGTTCAAAAAAGAATTAGATAAATTCAGGATAGGTCCATCAATGGCTATTAGCCAAGATGGTCAGGGACACAACACCATGCTCGCCGTGTCTCAAAACCTTTGATTGCCAGGTGCTGGGACTGGATGATAGAGGATGGATCACTTGATGATAATTGTCTTGTTCTATTCATTCCCTCTGAATCATCTGGTATTGGCCATTGTCAGAAGACAGGATACTGGGCTAGATTGACCATTGGCCTGGCCCAGTATGGTCATTTTTATGTTGATTTCACAGTCACTGTTTTCCTGTAGCAATCAAGGTAATGATCAAGTGTGGTTTTACTCACTGTAGGGAGTCCAGTCAGATTATTCTTTTTTCTTGTGACTGTTGTTGGGAATGTAGTAATTGTGGGTGGTGATGATGACTTGTTTAATGTGGTCCCTTTTGGAGGAGGTGTTAATGGGCCACTTTACCCTGAGTGATCTGTTGAAATATATGCTAACTACTTATGCTAAACAATTATGTTCCACCTTGTATTTAGCTATGACACTGAATATATTTCCAAGACCTGAAAAAGAGCTTTGTATAAGCTCAAAAGCTTGACTCTCGTACCAACCGAAGATGATCCAATAAAATATATTACCTTACCTACCTTGTCTCTCTGAAGACGTGGAAGAGCATCTTTGAACACTGACCCACCAGCCTACTGAGGACGGTTTTAAACTAGGTTCAAAGAGGGCAAGTAACAAAATCCTATGGGTAGGTATAGTAAAAGGTGAACTTAACAGAGGTCTGGGATTTGGGGGGAGAAATGGTAAATTATAATAGGATCATAGGAACACCAAAAGGGATAACAGTAGGGAATCTGGTCAGCACTTTATGTCTATACACCAATGCAAGGAGTACGGTGTATAAACAGGGAAAATTGGAAATCTTAGGCCCTGTCTACACTGGCAAATTTCTGCACAGTAAAGCAGATTTCTGCGTTGTAACTCCCGAGGTGTACACACTGTCAAGCCACTTAGAGTGCAGAAACTGCCTAGTTTCAGCTCTGTAAAAAACCCACCCCAACCAGAGGCAAAAAGCTTTCTGCTCCGGGGGGGGGGGGGGGGTACAGTGCTGCAGTGCCAAAGTAGACACCATGGTCGATTACAGTGCTGCGATTGGCCTCCGGGAGGTGGCCCACAATGCTGGTTCTTGCCTCTCTGGTCATTGGTTTGAACTCTACTGCCCTGCCCTCAGGTGACCAGGCATCATCCCCAGCCCTTAAATTTCTTTGGAATTTTGAAAATCCCCTTCCTGTTTGCTCGGTGATGCATGCAGTGGTCTCAGAGCATCTTTCCAGGTGGCCATGCCTGCTCCACACACCAGGTGATCTCCCACTTGAAGCAATGCCGAGCTGCTGGACCTCATCAGTATTTGGGGAGAGGAGGCTTTCCAGTCCCAGCTGCGCTCCAGCCATAGGAATTATGCTATCTATCGACATATTTCACAATACATGACAGAAAGGGGCCATGACTGGGACACACTGCAGTGCAGGGTCAAAGTGAAGGAGTTGCAGAACGCCTACCACAAGGCGCAGAGGCAAACCGCTATTCTGGTGCTGCGCCCACAAGCTGCTGGTTCTACAAAAATCTGGATGTGATTCTTGGCGGCAACCTCACCACCACTGCAAAGACCACTGTGGATACTTTGGTGGCTCGCGTGCCTGTGGAGAGTGGACCAAGCCAGGAGGAGGAAATCATGGACGAGGATGTGCGGAGGGAGGGGGACCAAAGGCAGAGGATGACTCAGAGCTCAGAGATGCATGCAGCCAGGAGCTCTTTTCTACCCTGGAGAAGGCTAGCTAGTCACAGCTGTCAGATGTTGATGAAGTGCAAACAGGAGAGGAGGCCACTGGTAAGTGGATTTGATTTTGGGAATTGCTGAAGCGAGTTGTTTTGGGCAGGAAGGTTGCAGAAAGCAGCCTTGTCTCCCACCACATGTCTAGTCTGAGCGGAGGAACAGGCTTTTGATTGACTCCCTCACTTCACGGGAATCTGCCTCAGAGATCTCCAGGAAACTGTCATGGAGATACTGGGCAATCCGCTGCCGCAGGTTCTTCAGCAGAGCTGCTTTGTTTCTTGCCCCCTTAACAGTAACTTTCCCGTGCCACTGTGCCATCATGGGGCGAGGGACAATTGTTGCACACAGACAAGCTGCATAGGGGCCAGGGCAGAAGCCGCAGGCTTGGAGAAGACCCTCCCTTGATTCCCTGATCACCCTCAGCAACAAGATATCTTCTATAATGATCATATCCTGTGGAAAATATGGGGAAAGGAATGATTATCAGACCCCCACCAAAAGAGCCATGTGCTCAGTGTACAGCAGGGTCTGGGAAGAGTGATTTACCCTGCCCCTGTGACTACTCACCATTTTGGGGGTCATGTGTGCTTGCCTGGAGTCAGCCAGTTAGTGACAGATGTGCGAGTACTGGTTGTGTTTTAAATCACTATTCTCTGTGTTGCAAACAATACTGCTTCTGTAAAATGTTGTGTTTAAACTTCACACACTGATGACCTTGGGAGACCAGCCTCCCTCTTTGTTACCGGCAGCTGAATGGCTGCGCAGAATTAGAAAGCAGCCAAGAAGAACTAAGGAGGACTTTCTGCATGATGTTATGATGCACTCCGCAGCAAGAAACAGGAATTGAAGGAGTGGTGGGACAGCGAGAAGGGGGACCAAAAGGAGAATGCAGCAGGCAAGAATGAAGCCACGGAGTGGCTCTTAAACGTTATGGAGACAAGTGGACATGCTCCAGATGAAATTAGCACTGCAAACCGAGCGGCTCCGCACCCGCCCTCCCCTGCAGGTGTTGTCACAGACCTCTTTCCCACGCTCTCCCCAGACACCATGAATACACTCTTATCAACCTCCTGGCTCCAGTCTATATCCGCGGTATTCCACTCCTCCCCCATCACAGTCCAGCACTGCGGACTCCCACTACCTATTGCACTCAACACCCATCCATCTGCAGTTTGGCCCTGCAGAAGTACAGTACATATTGCATTGTACTCCAAAGGAGAATGTTGGATATGTTCCCTGGACATACACAACACTTTAGCTGTCCCGGGACCCCCCCTCCTCCTGGAACATTCCCTTCCCCCATCGTCCTCACTGCTGGTGGGTTTTTTGTTTGTTTGACTCTCCTCCAGTTGTTGTTTTTTAATAAATAATAGTGTTGGTTTGAAAGCAATCTTTATTCTATTAACTGAAGGCAAACAGAGCCCTGCAAAGCAACAGATGATTAGATTAAACCTTCATATTGCATCGTCTGCACCAATCACAATCACCTCCTTGCATTACAAGCACTGCAATCCTGAGCATAGCAACAAATATTAGTGGCTTTCAGCTTCAAATTGCTGTCTCAAGGCATCCCTGATCTTATGGCTCTGCACCTTATGTCAAGCTCATCACACAGTCCCATGAATGTGGCTTTCCTCATCTGAAAATTCTGCAGCCACAGCTCGTCATCCCAGACATGCATCACAAGGTGATCCCACCACTCCAGTGCTTCTTTCCTGAGCCCAAAAGCAGTGTTCCACTGTGGTCAGCACCTCTGTGAATGCCACAAGCAATCTTGTATCGTAGCTAGTGGTGAGATCAATGGTGAGACCCGTGGTGAGATCAATGTCACACTCCTCTTGCCTCTGTAGTTTAAGGAATAACTCCACCGCCACTCGTGACGTATTGGTCAGAGCGAGCAGCATACTGGTGAACAGTTCGGAATCCATTCCTGCAGCCTGAAGAGGCAGAGCGTGCAGTACACAAAACGTTGAAAGATGGCACCAAATGCCGACAGAAGCACAGGGTGTGCTGGGATGCAAAGCAATGCATCGCGTCATTGGGACAGGACCCAAGGTGCCCTGTGACCCCCTCCGTCTTCCCAAAACTTTTAGCGGCAGAAGAGGAAGAGGTGCTCTTTGGGATAGCTGCCCAGAGTGCACTGCTCTGAATACCGCTGCAAGTGCCGCAAATGTGAACGTGCTATTGTGCAGGCAGCTGACAGTGTGAACAAACAACAGCAGTTTCCCTTCTGCACTCTGTGTAACTCCCAGTGCTGTAACTCTGCCAGTGTAGACATGCCCTCAGTAAACAAGCAAAATTATGACTTAACTGGCATCACAGAGATCTGATGGGATAAATCTCCATTGTCTCTGAGAATCTGCCAGTTCTCCTGAACTGGAAGGCCATGGTACACATTCCTCCCATGCTCGTCTACATCCCCTGGCCAGTGGAAAGGGCTGTGTTCCTTATTCCCATTAGCTGTGTTCCTTACTGAATCTCTGATTAATGGAAAGTATGGGTGATCCAGCTGATCAAAGATGTTTGTTTAGTGCCCCATTCATTCTCCACCCTTCCACAATCCCTTTAAGTGGGAGACTAGATTGTGGGTAACATCTCTCAGATTTGTCTCCCTGTGTCTCCCTTTAGTCTAAAGATAGCTGTCCACACCTGGCTGTGTATGCTGCAGCTCCTTATGTCCTCTCTCTGCCTGGTTTTAGTGATGTTGGCCCTGATGGGGAGGAAGGGGAAAGACAGGGAAATGCAGCCTTGAGCATTATTGCCGAAGTGGAGAAGTATCTGTTGCCAGCATAATTCAGTAGGGATAAAATAACAATTCAACTTTCCTGAAAATCTTCTTCACTTCCCTTGATGAGCTATTGTGTCTTCCTGCTGTCCCAAGCCCTTGCCTGTCAGGAGTATATGGTGCTTTGCATAAGGCATCACATTAGCACAAGCTATTGCTAGCTGGTAGTGACGCTCTCCTTGATGATGTCACATCATAATGTCATTTGCTATCCAAAGTACCTGCCAGCTGTCAGAAAAAGTCAGTCAGTGTTTGGTATTCACTGATCCCAGAAAGATGGACCCTTCCAAGCCCTAATAAGAACTGAACCCAGACACCAACCAATTTACAAACTAAACCATATCCCATTTGTTTTCTGAGGTTTCAGAAAAGATTGGATAACTCTCCCTTGTGCATTTGAAATGTTTTTTTCCGAGACTTTGCAGACCCCAGTGGTTATGGGATTGTTTATTTGCTTTCTTGTTCGTTTGTTTAACATCCCTCCTGCCTCAGTGTTGGCACACAGAGCAGAAACCAGTCTCTTCCATTTGCTCTATGGTGTTGAGATGGACTATTCTGCTGTCCCTGCTAAGGGGGGTTCTTAAGTTTTCCCTTAGTTCTTCACACCAGTTGACTTCCTTTTGACAGTTTCATGTAGGCATTGAACTTCATTTGTGTTGGCATCCAGTACATGCCCAAAATATGTCCAGTGCTTCCTTCTGATTCTGATGAAAATGAACTGCTGGATGGTGATTCCTTGAATTTCTTCTTCGGTGATGAAGTCTTTCCAATCAATCCCAGAATCTTTCATAGGTATTTATTTTTTAAAGGTGTCTAAATCTCTAATGTTTTGGTACAGCTCTCACTGCTGTACGGTAACTTTGAGATTACGTTTTAATTGAAAATTTTCAGTTTTGTTCCAATGCTGTCTATCTCTGATTTCCATCTGTTGTTGAGTTTATTAAATGCTATGGATGCCGTTCCTGTCCTTGATTTCACTTCCTTCTTGAGGTCACTTCCTTCTTGAGGTCTTCATAGGGAAATATGGTGTTGTTCAGGTACATGAACTGTCCTCCTTTTTGCTGGATTGTGCTATTTGATTTATGGAGTTTCAAGGACGTTTGTTTTAACATTACTAATTTTGAGTCCTGCTTGGCTAGTTATTTTTGCCAAGTTGTCTGTCTTTGTAACATTTCAGGGGAATCTCTCAGCACTGTAATGTCATCAGAAAAGTCTAGGACTTCAAGGTGTTTCATATGCTGTACCAGTGTTTTATTTGCCAATACATTTCTTTATTATCCAGTCTATGGCAATGCCAAACAGTGGAGATAAAATGCAGCCCTGTTTCATGCAAGTATCTACACTATAACCACTCTGTCATCTGGTTGCTCACACACACTTTTTTTTATGGCTTTGGTGATGCTGACGTTAGCTGGGATTCCACAGGACTGAAGAATATTCCACAATGTAAGTCTCTGTAGGTTGCTAAATTCCTTCTGAAAAAAAAAATCAGTGAATTTGATGAAGAGTGAAGCATGCCATTCTACACATTCTTCTTTGATGGGTCTTAGTGTGAATATTTGGCCTACACAGGATCTCTTGGGCCTGAATCGTCTCCTCTAAGCTTTGCATCCACTGCCTCTTTCATCCCATGTAGTATGATACTGCAGAAAGTATTCCCTACAACAGAGAGTAATATAACTCTTCTCCAGTCATTACAGTCAGCAAGATCATTCTTTTGGGGTGTACTGACAATAATTCTGTGTTTCCACTGGACAGGAGGGGGGTCTCTTTTTCCCAAATTTCATTGAACACTTCTATCAATTTCATTAGGATGATGGCCTCAAATACTTCTAGCATTTCTGCTGTAATTTGATAATCTCCCAGTGCTTTATTTTTCAGTTTTTTGATTACATCCTAGACCTCTGATCTTTCTGTTGGGCCAATGTTAATGTCACATCAACCAGGTTCACATATTTCATCTAATTCTGGTGCTGAGATGCTGCTGGGCCTATTGGGGACTTTGAAAAGTTCTGCCTATCTGTTTTTCTGTTCTACCTCAGGTGTAAGCATTTTTCTGTCTTTTTTTTTTTTTTGGTAGCCCATATCCCATTCTGAAATTTCCATACAGGCTTTTAGTTGCTTGACAAATGGTTCTGCGGTTTCCTATCATAACAGCAGCTTCAGCTGCTAAGTCTTCAACATATTACCATTTACATTCCCTTGTGTTGCTTTTCATTGCTTTGTCTGCTCTCTTATACTCCTCCTTTGCCCTTTCTAATAGTCCACTAGTCTTAGCATTCTGGAATTTTTCTTCAATACTTTTTTCTTTCCTCAGTGAGAGACCATGGCTTTTGTTTGATCAATTTTTGATTCGTCTATGTTGATATCCAACTGTTACTGCTGCAGTTGGAATCACATTGTATCTGAGCACTGCCCATTTTTTTCATAAGCTCCAGTCTCTTTCACCTCCTCTGCTTGTGGTAGTGTCTCAAATCTGTCCCTTAATTCAAGCTGGAATTTTTTGCAGTACTCTATATCCATTTTTTAAATCACTTTCTGTTTAAAGTTGATCTTTCTCAATTTTAATTTCAGTGTAGCAATGCAAAGACTGTGGTTGCTGCTAAGATCTGCTGCTCAATATGCCCTTATGTCTTGGAGAAGATTACATGAATTTCAAGCTAATGCAGATGTGATCTGATTTGATTTTTTGCCATCTGCTGAGTTCCATGTTTCTTTGTGTATGTCTTTGTGAGTGAATAGGGTACATCCAAGAACTAAGCTGGACACCAAGTACAAATTCATGAGTCTCTCCTCGTTTTGCTTGATAGTTCTCAATCCATGCTTCCGTATTGCTCTTTCTATTCCCTGTTTGTCACATCTTACGCTGGCATTAACGTTGCCCACCACAAGCAATAAGTCATGTTTAGATATTCTGGCAACCACACTTTGGAGTCAATTGCAAAATTCATCTTTATTGTCATTACTATGTTCCTCTATCAGAGTATAGTACAATATGATTGACATCTTTAGGAATCTGCTTTGGAGTCAAACTTCTGAGTGTTTATTGTCATTATGACCTGACTAAATGAGAGATGTCTTCCTTTGTTTGAAACATTTCTTATCTACACCTATCAATCTGCTCTCACTGTTCCCAGAATTTCAAATCTAGAGCTGTCCATCTTCCTCATGATCACTGTGATCTGGTTGTGGTAATAAACAAAAATATCAAGTGTAAATTTATGGCAATATTTACAACCATTTCCCAAACCAAACAGAACCACTGCTGAACCTTTGAAACGTAGATCATCGCTACTGGCCAATAAGGAATACACTTACTTAAGTACATCATCAGTGATCCCACTGACTTCAATGAGGCATGTGGATTAAGGTTATTGTTGTGAGTAAGGATATCACAATCTGGCCCTAAATTTGAATATAGTTGTTCATTGTTAAAATACATTTTCTTTGTTCCGTGATGTAGATTTGACACAATTAACATTCCTTTGGCTAATATGTGAGCACTAGATTACCCCTGCAATATTAATTGCTTTGCATGTAATTCTACTTCTGGATTTGTGCTATATGGATCAAATTATTTTCTGATGTAAACTGGTGAAGACACTGATACTGTAAAATGGCATAGCACTATTTTAACAGCAGAAATTTTGTGCCCATGATTTCTGATTCTACATATATTCTAGATATAGTACACCACTAGTGCTTTATCATTGTCACACTATTCCCTTCTGAGTTTACATAAGATACAGGTAGTTCCTCTTTCTCACTGTCTCTTTGGTTTCAAACTAGCTCGCTGTTTGGCAGGCAATTACCTTTTAAACAAGGTGTGCTTGTGTAGTGTACTCAGATTTCCTGATTTAATTTGCTTCTCTGCCATTTTTGATACATTTGTTTTGCTCCTTGGATTGTCTCCATTGATTGGTGGTTTTCATTTTTTCTGGGTTAGAAACAATCTTCATCAAAATGCTGCATTTACAGTTCTGTAATGACTGGTGATCCCAGGAATACTCCACTAGCTTGTTTGCAGATTTCAAAACAGTCAGTATTTGTATTTCTAATATTTTTCTTTTAGTTTGTTTTATGATTCGTTGTGTTTTGCAACATGCCTTTTAGCCTTATCAGAATGACCATTTCATTACATTCACTGATAATTTGTGAATGACATAAAACGTGCTCTTCCCTCTGATATTCAGTGGAATTGAAGTTAGAAAAAGGGATTTGTCAATAACAATTGGGGATTATAACAAACTGAAATGCTTTTCTAGGGGGTTATTAGTAGGGATGGGTGATCCTGATTATATAAAGTACCAACTCCAACATCCAAATCCCCTTACAAAAGTCAAGTGATTCCCAAACCAAAACTTTGAATTTTGAAACAGTTTGGTTAACATTGTTGTCCTTGTTGTTGATTTTCTTGCCTTTGCACTTTTAAGCTCCAGGCAGACCCAGAAACAGGCTTTGAAATACTGCAAAAAAGGATCATCTTGTGATACTGATGACTTGACCTGAAGCAGGAAGTGCTGGCATTCTCATGAAAGTATATGTGTTTGTCAGTACAGTCACTGAAACCATTTAAATTAATGGACCCCCTTTCGTTAACAGTCTCAGTAGAAAGACCCAGGAATGCATGGGCATGGAGACCGAGTTACCCTCACACTGCTTAAGGTGGGTCTTTCAGGTGAGAGCTTCTGCTTGCATCTGCTTATATCAGTTCTGTGGATAAACCGAGTTCTCTTCTCATTAGGTCTGTCAATATGAGTATTTTGTGAACTCTGAAGATGTACTGATGTATATATATGTTTGTATTAAATTGATCTCCATAGTTCTAGATTATGACATGTCATTGCTTTCCACTGTAATTTTTTTCCTTAGGTGAATAAATGGCACTGTACTGTACCATTTTATCTAATTTACATCTGTTTCATCTCAACTAAGCTTTATAGATTTCTAAGAAAACCAACTGCTTCCTAACTTCTCCCTTTTCCATCCTCCCTTCAAATGAGAACAATCAATGACACTTCCTTGTCTCTTCCATTCTCTCCTGCTGTTTTGTCTCACTACAATAACTTTTCCCCAGATACTCCAGTTAAGTGATTTTCTATTAGAATAGCCAGCTCCAATCAATGAAGGCAAATTAAGACTGACGGGATTCACAAAAGAACAGATGAGTAAGCAATTTGCAATTAAACAAGATTGTTTAAAGGGGAGAGACCAGGAGGTCCCACCCCAACTGAAGTACAAACTTTTTATGCTTGAGGATTAAGTGTAATAAAGGAATGCTAATCAAATTAAGAGAAAAAAATATTCACCCAATTGCTGGAAAATGGAAACTTCCACCACACTAATTTTAATGAGGAAATATAACTGTGGGATGAGGGATGTCAGCAAATTCTGCAGTTTGGCTTGCATGAGTTACATGATACAGACTGCTCCAGGTTTTTTTTTAGAGCTCTGAAGCCTTTTTTTTAAAGGATTGCCACCTGTAGTTGGGTATGGATGTTTAGATTTTTATAGCTGATTCTTAAGCGTCAGGGGTTGTGGCACTCCAGCCGCTCACAAAGGTTGTTGGATGACAGAGATTTTCCCACCACCACCTCCTGTTTCTACTGTCAAAATCTTTTGCACAGAAGGACCCAAGAGCCCTCTTGAGGATTCTGCTGTAATGGATACAATGAGAGAACCCCTTCAAATCTTTATCTTGGTCAAAACAAACCTTTATATGATTTGAGGAGGCTCCTGATTTTTTGAGCGTTGTGTACATCCACGTTCTGATGAGACTGACACCAAGAATGGTGGAATACCCAGCGGAACAAATATTCTGACCTGAATAGAAATAAGAAGTATTTCAAATCTTCTGTTTAAAAAGAGGAAAGCTTTTTTTTTTCAAAATTCTTGCCCCCATTTTTCAGAACCTATAGATTTTTATGAATGTTCAATATCTAAAAATGTTTCCAAAAAAGCTACAAACTTAAGACTTCTGAGGGTTGGCCATCACTAGTATCAATGTAGTTATTCGTAGAGATGGGCAAAATTTGTTTACAAATTCACCAAACAAATACCTTTTGGATGCACTGAAACTGCCTGTGAATTTCAGTTGAATTCAGTAAATAGTTTTGGTAATAAAAAAAGAAAAAAATAGAAAAAACAATTCAGAAAAGTCAAAGCAGTATGTATTGACCCTTTCAAAACAGCATTTTGACTAGAAGTGAAAATTCAGTTTATTTGCTGAACTCTAATTATTGTTCCTTTCATTGCCCCCTTTTGCATTTCTTGATTTTTCCCTGGTCAGTTTCCATTACGATATATTTGGCACGGACAGGGATGGAGGAGAAAAATAATATACATTTTTTGGTTAGAATTGTCATCTTCTATACCATACTGGTATTGGTTTTATTCCTTGTGCCCATGACACCTTAGTGAATAATATAGTCAACATTTTTAATCTTCGCTTATGAAGATACCATTGATAACGAAAGAGAAAATGCCGTCTGAGAAGCTAGATTCATTATTTCTGGGTGACTGCAGCAGTTCGTACTTAAAAAGACATTGCAAGTTCTATGCAAAAATTGTTTGTAGTGTTTGTCACCATTGTTGAATGGCCAAAGGATACAAACTCAGCTGGCAACTAGAGGCAAGTGGGTGGAGATGAAAGTAGCAAGTTATTCTTCAATATTGCACTTTCCAGCACTGCATAACCATGTGTTGTATGTCTGTCATTCCATAAATGCACTCATGCATGTAAATGTGGGGTTTCAGTGAGTTGAAACCTGTATTGGCTGATATTTTGATGGGCAAAGTGTCCGCTGTCTGTGGAAGTCATGCAGGAAGATGTTAATGTCTTAATTTTGTGCATGATATGTATGTTTTACCACCGTTCTTTGCTCTGTGGACAGTGCTGGCACCTGTTCAGGATACAGTTCCTCCAAACTGATCCTGTAACTCCTGCACCAATGAAAGTTGACAGCAGTCCGGTCTTTCCACAATAGCTACCACAATGCTACATGTTTTTACTGATGGAACTTGGCTGAGAGAGAAACAGGGATGATAGGCTCTATAAGTTTGCTCTGCATGCTCTGTTGGACATACACAATGCACTATTTAATTACTACTACTTCACATCCTGTTGTGAACTTGCTCCTTTCACCTCCTCAATTCCCTCTTGTTTCAGGTCATGGTTTTCCTTTCTGTTTGTGGATGTGAAGTAGTTACCGTGGGGGGAAGCAAAAACTGGAGAAGGGGTGCACAGTAGGGAAAAATGATGCTTTGTTAAGCCAAATCAGGAAAATATATTCACTTTTCTTGTAAGAATGTTTTACTCCTCAGCATTCTGTCAGCTCCTACATCTGTGGTACTGACACTCCTGGAAAGGACCAAACCTTTGAAAATAAAAAAGCTTTCAGAAGTGCTTCATCACCTCTTTTGTGCCCTCACTCCCTCTACTATCAATCTGCCTTTCTTTCTGATCTCTGGAGAGCTTGAAATAATCTTCTTTTAAAGTCCTGACTGAGCACTTACCAACCAAGTGGTGCTTCCAGAATGCATCCTGGTCTAGGGCAATACATTAATCTCTGCACAGAGCAACCTGGGGTTATTACTAGCCAAGATATTAGCAAGACAACCAGGTAATACTCAAGGAGATCCATAGAACACAATATCTCATGTGTAGAGGGGTTGAGTCATTGTTCTTCAAAGGATTAATAACAATAATAAAATACCTGGCCCCTAGTTTTGGTCTCTTTGTGATCCTACGAACCCATAAAGCAATTTTTGTTTCTTTTAAAAACAAAAGCTTTCTGCCATTGTTCCAAATGTGAATAGGCATTTCACAACACGGATACACAGTAAAAACACTCTTTTTTTCCTTTTTTTTTGGTCCAACCTAACCCAGCAGGCAGAAAAACAAAGAACTATGTTACCATGGGAGGAAGCTATCATGGTAGCTCTTGCATATTATATTAAAAAGTATGAAAATGGTAGCAGCAGTTCACAGATGAGTTTTACTGTTTCCCCCCCCCACACACACACACATACACAAATCTGTGTCAGCAAGGGGGAGAGATGCTATACCTTAATTTTCCAGGCTCTCCCCTTTCCATGACTCTGACTAGCCACTCATACTCATGCTGAGGAAGACATTTTAATTCTGCTCTTCTTTACTGTGTCATCCATGATGCTGAACTATTGCCTCATACTACTAGTAGTTTTTGCTGTGACTAAGTCCCAAATCTGTGGGTGTGGGTAACATTCCATTTTATGGTGTACGTGATCAGTGTTTGTGACAGAACTTTGTCACAGATTAGAACTGGCCAGCTAATGGGGAAAAACTGGCTATGAATATTTTCTGACTTTTTAATGCAATGCATATATGGGGACAAATATAGAAGAGAACAATTAATTAATTAAAATGAGCTGGATAATGAAACAAATGATTGAGAAATGTATTTGAACTATATTAGACTAATTGAAGTAAGTATTCACCAACTGTTATTTGACCAGCTCTATCAGGAACAGAACAACAGACTGACAAAATGAGATTTCACTGAGATGACCTGTTGCGGGGAGGGAGAACAGGAGAACAAGTACACAATTGAAGTGGCAGCTTGCTGCTGTCAAAAGCTTGTTCTATTTGATATGGATCATCTGAAGAGGTATGAGCAAAATTCATCCCCAATATAAGTAGGTGGAATGCCTATATTGCCCACAGAATTAAAAAGGAAGAAAAAAGGAGCAACGGAATTCTATATTCCCTCTGCACTTTGTGGCAAGAAATACAGTGTGTACTGACTCTGTTATTACTGAAGCTACTGATAGCTAGAAAAGATATTAAATGAAAACTCCTTTTCCAGAACAGTGTTATAAAAATCCTACAATTAACCAAGAGGTTTTATATCTTAAACTTTTCATGTCTTAGCAGAAATTATTTTGGTAGTTTACATTTTAATTTGATTGTTTAATACCTGATGCTACAGATATTATAATATGTTAAAATTTTCCATATTGAACTAGACTAATGTTACAGCTAGCCCAGTATCTTGTCTCCATCAGTGGTCTGGGGTAGATGCTTCAGAAAAAGGCAAACATCTCAATGGCTAAAATGTTGATTATCATTCAGCCACAGGACAGTTGAAATGGCTGTTAGCAGTCAAAAGCAATCGGAAAGAGGAGACAGTGAAATAGTAGGGAGCCTCTGGAAACTCTTTTTATTATTTAAGTTGTTTCAATAAAAATTCACATAAATCTTTACCAGTTGACCAGCAGAGGCAGGTAGCTGCAATGTGGTGCCGTGGTCACTCGGAAGGTGTTGTGGAGCTGGAATCTGGCCCTAACCAGTTAGGTGAGAATTCCCCCAGTGGAGGGAATTCTCAGCTTTTGTGAACCTGGTGTACCTGGCTCCTACACCAACCACCTATCCCAGTGTAGTGGGGAATAGTGAGCTGAAGAGAGAAGTGCAAGTGGAGTGGAGTTGTGCTCTTCCAATTCTCATTTGGAGTATGGTCCCTGGTGGGGCCATATCCAACTATTGTAAGAAAGAGAAGCCCTTAGACTACATTGACTTACCCTCAGGCTTGTGCCCACAGAATTGGGGAGCTGTTACTGGCTACCATATGGTCTCCCCTCATTCTCCTGTACCAAACGTATCCCAGTGCATGAGAAAAACTGGCCCTTTGTATTTGGCAAGTTTTGGATTTCTAAATTGTGCCAAATCCATGTTGGTCAGGGGCATTTACAATATATATTAAACCCCAACCTCTTTGCCTCATTCAAAAACAGAGGAAAGAAAAGACACTTCCCAAAATAAAACATAACCTTCCCTCCCACAAAGCCTCCCTGAAGCAAATTGGCTAAGAAAAGAGATGAGTCTCCTCCAAAGGTCCAAAAATTGGGACTAGTTTTGGGTGTGAGGGGGTATTTTAGAATCAAGAGCAAAATCCCAGCTTTCCCAGATAATTATATCTATGAAATGTTAGCTGATCCCTTCTATATCAGTGGGACATTGTCACTCTCCCTTAAATAGCCAAAACTGAGGATGTATAGGCAAAGGCTTATATATTCAGCCAGAAGTCTGACACTGGTGAAATTTCTGTTGCAACTTTATTTATTTTAAAAATAGTTTTTTACTGAATGAAATATGAAAGGAGAAATATGTACAATGCAGTAGTTCATATGTTTGTTTGTTTTATGCTGTTTCACAGTTTTGCTACGGGTCATAGGTTGGGCTTTGGGTTTTTTGGGGGGAGTTGACCCTCTCAGAGTTATTGTTTCAGGCTATCTGCAAACTCAGGGAGATCCCACTGCATAAATTATACTTGGGTTGGGTTTTCTGGTTTTCTCTGCAGCTATAAGGGCTAAAAGAAAAAAAAATAAAATTCAGATTTAAAAGGAAATTGGAGCTCAGGTTGTGGAGGAAAATTCTGCTTCAAGATGAAATCAGAAGCCAGTTTCTTAGTCAAGGAATTGCAGAATACCTAGAGCCCTGCATTTAGGCAGATGACCTATTCTGAGAGACTGATACTTCTCAAAGACAATTCAGGTTATTGCATGGAGTAAAATCCTGCCCCATTTGAAACCAATAAGAGTGGTGTCATTGACTTCAACAGGGCAGGATTTCATCCATTCATGCCTATTGTAGGAATGCACTGGACGTAAAATTCTGTCTTAAGCACTTAGGGGCTGTTAAGGTTCCTTCCCCACTCTGAACTCTAGGGTACAGATGTGGGGACCTGCATGAAAGACCCACTAAGCTTATTCTTACCAGCTTAGGTTAAAAACTTCCTCAAGGTACAAACTTTGCCTTGTCCTTGAATCCTATGCTGCCACCACCAAGCGTCTTAAACAAAGACAGGGAACGAGCCCACTTGGAGATGTCTTCCCCCCAAAATATCCCCACCCAAGCCTTATACCCCCTTTCCTGGGGAAGGCTTGATAAAAATCCTCACCAGTTTGCATAGGTGAACACAGACCCAAACCCTTGGATCTTAAGAACAATGAAAAATCAATCAGGTTCTTAAAATAATTTTAATTAAAGAAAAAGTAAAATAATCACCTCGGTAAAATCAGGATGGTAAATACCTTACAGGGTAATCAGATTAAAAACATGGAGAACCCTCTAGGCAAAACCTTAAGTTACAAAAAGACACAAAAACAGGAATATACATTCCATTCAGCACAACCTATTTTACCAGCCATTTAACAAAAGAAAATCTAATGTATTTCTAGCTAGATTACTTACTAACTTAACAGAAGTTCTGAAGAGCATTCCTGATCTGTTCCCGGCAAAAGCATCACACAGACAGACAGAACCTTTGTTCCCCCCCGCTCCAGCTTTGAAAGTAACTTGTCTCCTCATTGGTCATTTTGGTCAGGTGCCAGCGAGGTTATCTTAGCTTCTTAACCCTTTACAGGTGAAAGGGTTTTGCCTCTGGCCAGGAGGGATTTTACAGTTTTGTATACAGAAAGCTGGTTACCCTTCCCTTTATATTTATGACAGGAGCCTAAGTCTCTTTTAGGTCAACATGATTCAAGCTATTAGGACACTCTCATCACTTTTGAAAATGTTATCCTGGAGCTAGTAATTGCATGTACATTTTTACCTGTTTTAATCAGATGTGTCTGTACACTTCAATTTTGGGTTTTATTCTAGTTCCTATGAAACCCAAATGCATGATTTTGCTTCTACACAGTGATTCTGTATTCAAAGCACACAAGTTAATATTTCAACTGCTAGGTTTCCATCTATTCTAACAGGACCTTTAGGAACATTTTCTTGCTTTAAGTGAATCTTAGGTGTAAACCCCAGCAGGTCAATATATTTATTTGATTCCTTCGGGATCAATTTCAATTTAAAAAAGCAATTACAGAATACACTCAATAAAGTAATAGACAATGTAACAATATGTTTTGTTTATATTGTAGAGACATATTAAATGTACAACAATTTGCTGCAGAAATCTATTTGTTCCTTTTAAATACATATGGGATACTCTGCACATGTTTGAAATGCATACATGTAATCAGTGAAAAGAACCACTCTTTTGGATCTTATGTGAGCCTTGCCATGGTAGAACTGGTGGAAAAATCAATGCTTACAAGCACACATGCACACACACACACTGACTCTCTCTAGAGTCATACTGTGAACTTTTTGGGGAAAATAGCACACTTTTAAAAACAAAAGTATTGTTAAGCAGTGATTGTTATGCACACATCTAGTTCTATCTTCCCAAATACAAGTAGCATTTTTTTTTTGTGTATGACATTTCTATATAACTTGATGTAATCCAAGTGTTATACAGTATATACCTATTTATGTCTCTGAGCAATCCATATGGAAAGAGAAGGAATTTAAGTTACTTAACATATCTTCATTGATGTTGAACCAGGAACATCACCTTTCCTTCTTGTGCAACGTCAGCCTTGTCAGTCAGTGTCTATTATCTTTTCTTCTTTCATTCTCCTTCTCAACAGATCTTTTTTTCTGTGTATCTTTTTTTTTCCTACCAAAGTTGTTGTTTTACCACTAATGGTTTCCTCTCTATTCACAAATCAGATATCACAGGATGTTACTGTCATGGACAGAGTAACTTGGCTCTGCCAGAGGTTTTGTAGAAAAGAAGAATCTTGTGCTCCAAACTGTCCACTCGTCCCAGCTTGATGTTTCTATCAGCTTGATGTTGGCCAGGTGAATCAGCTGAACTGTGAAGGGCAGCCCAATTGTTGTCAGTTGTTGTTCAATAAGCAGTTTTCTTTCTTTCTTTTTGTTTGAATCCTCCTGAGCTTTTCTAAAGCTTTGGAATAGGGCAGCAATGCAACTAGAGGAGCTGAATCAACTAGTCAGGTTGAACACTTTATAGCTGTAAAAAGTTTCTGTTCTATTGTTCTCCACAAACCTCAGTCTGTTCACATGATTGTCCTAGAAGATATGAACTATGAGGAGCCCACTAATGGATAGTGGTTATGGGCTATGGAGTGGGGGAGATAAATTAGATATTTCTTTTAATGGAGGTTTATTTAGAAGGACATCGTTCACATGTTGTTCTGTCATGCTTACTGATGCCTATGAGAATCTCAATATCTTTTACATGGAAGAAAAGACACTTTACCATGTTAATCTCTCAGATTATTGTTAAGACAAGGAGAAGATGGAATTGTTTCCACTTGGACTGCTGCTTTCTAGTGTATTTATGTTCTCTGCACTATGTGGAAACCTTGAGAGTCTTGACAAGTTCCAGTGTTGTGCTTTGAGGAATGGACCATAAATGGCTTATTGAAAGAGACTCTTCCCACCACTATGGCAACTTGCCTCTTTGATTGAGGGAACCTTCTTGATTTTGAGTACTGTCGTCCTATAAATAACACTTTGTGCTAGAAAACACTGGCTATTTGAATTGAAAGCAGTATATAAATTTCCAGGGCAATTTTATTTCCCATCCAATTTGTTGGCCCTGAGCTTGGGCCATACTGGGTAAGACCAAAGGTCCATCTAGCCCAGTATCCTGTCCTCTGACGGTGGCCAATGGCAGGTGCCCCAAAGAGAATGAACAGACAGGTTAACATCAAGTGATCCATCCCCTGTCACCCAATCCCAGCTTCTGGGAAACAGAGGCTAGGGACACCATTCCTGCCCATCCTGGCTAATAGCCAATGATGGACCTATCTTCCACGAATCTATCTACCTCCTTTTTGAACCCTGTTATAGTATTGGCCTACACAGCACCCTCTGGCAAGGCATTTCAGAGGTTGACAGTGCCTTGCGTGAAAAAAATACTTTCTTTTATTTGTTTGTTTTTAAACCTGCTACATATTAATTTCATTTGGTGGCCCCTTCTTGTATTATGAGAAGAAGTAAATAACACTTCCTTATTTACTTTCTCTATACCACTCATGATTTTATAGACCTCTATCATATCCCCCCCTTAGTCGCCTCTTTTTCAAGCTGAAAAGTCCCAGCCGTATTAATCTCTCCTCGTACAGAAGCCATTCTATATCCGCTCCCTCTCCCCACTTTCAAACCCTCGCCCCCATACCTCGCTAGTCACTTCCCCGGGCACCCCCCTCCCAGGTTCGCTCACCCCCCCGGGCACCCTGCCCGCCCCCAGTACCTGGTTGGTCACGTCCCCAGGCAGTCCCCAGCCCAGGACATTGCGGCAATTGTGGAACTGGTGCGAGCTCCGCTCCAGGCGGCTCCGCACCTCGGCCAGGTCCAGTGAGGGCAGCTCCTCCTTGGGACTCAGTCCAGGCCAGGCCCCAGCTCCAGCCTGGGGGGCTCCGGGCTGGGGACCGATACGGCACCTGACACAGACAGCCTAGCACCCATGCTAAATCTGAAATTGTAGCATTTGTTATGTAAGACTTTTCTGTAAAATTTGCCTTCTAAGTTAGGTGGACAGACAACTCTGCACTGATCTCCTGCTGAATGTCCACTAAGTCAGAGGACAGCAGCAGTTAGAAGTACTTCTCCATGTTTTGTGTAGTTTTAAGTATTTGATTAAATGTTTGCACTTGAGTTAGCTAGGGTCTTTGCACAGACTCCTGTGTTGGGAAAGGTACTAAATACAAATCCTCATGCACAACTCTAATGAGTGTAAAAGCATATGGCACATTGTGTGATAAGATGGATTTCTTTTATTCTTTCACACTCCTCAGTGCTCCCACCTTAGTTGACTTAAGTAGGATTCCTGTGTAGGAAATGTTGAGAAGTTTGAAAATGTTTTAATAGACATGGATGATTAACAGTGACGTTTAGTTTGGCAGCACACCGTGTTGGATATTTTTCTGTACTAAGAATGAAATCTGGGAAATCTGAAAACAAAGTGGCATCTGCAGCATTTTCTCTTTCCATATCATGTCACCTGGTGTAAGTTGTCATAGCTCTATTGAAATCAATGGTGTTATAATGATTTATAGCAGCTGAAGATCTGACCCAGGGAGGACGACAAACTATAATGATGCCTCTGGGAAACTCGGTAAAAAAAAAAAAAAAAAAAAAAAGCCAATTCCAAAGGTGGCGTCCAGACACACTTGTCAAGCTATGTTTAATTAAATGCCATACATTTTCAATGTGGTGGTTTCAGTATCATGGAACTTGATATGAATATGTCCCATGTTTGAAAATTGCTTAATTGTACCTTCAGCTGGAGAAATAAGAATATATTTAAAGTTGACATACCTGGTTTTAATAGGTAACTTCTATTCTTCCCTTTCATCTTGTGTTCTTCTGCTGCTGAAATTGTTAATTCAAACTTATTTTTTCCTTGTTTTTGTTTCTCAGTTGCTGCTCTTTTTTTGCCATACAGTTTGCCTCAGTCTCACACACTATTTCTTTCTTTATCCAAATGTAATTGAATAGTCTGCAGGATTCTTTATAACTTTGTTGCCAATGTTGTATCCCAGCACCGGCCATTGGGAGCTCCCTGAATTAAAGTACCGAGACTTAATACTAAGGTACATAATTATTAGTCGTATTGCATATCAAAAATAGCTACACAGCAGTGACTTATTTTCTGAACTCCTGTCCCACTATTCACTAGACTCACCATAAAATTGGTGGATTCTCTGGAAAAAAGTTTCTTTTTATCTCTGTTAGGTATTTATATGGTCACCATTAATGAAGTATCTGAGTTCCTCACAGTCATTAACACATTTCTCCTCACAAAACCCTTTGAGGTAGGGAAGTGTTGTTGTTCCCATTTTACAGATGGGTAACCGAGGCACAGAGAGACTCATTTGCCCATGGTCACACAGGAAATCTGTGGTGGAGCAGGAACTTGAATCTAAAACTGCAGGCTACCACCCTAACAAATGGACCATTCTCTTCTTCATATTATGAATGTCTATTTCAGGGACACTTGATTATTTTCCAGAAAAAAAACAACAACTCTTAAGTTGTTTTGGACCAAGGGTAGAGAAAATTTAGATATAAAAGTTCCATGACTTCTTGTGATACCAGATCCCTGGATAAGTTTAGGATCTCTACTTCTCTGGTGACCTTGTGAAATCTAGGAGGCCTGGGTCTGAAGCTGCTAAAAACAAATGTGGGATGTCTCACTCAGATGCACTGTCATTCCACAATATTTCTCCTCCCTCATTTTTACTTTACAGTATCTTGTCTTGTACAATTCCATCTGCTGGCAGATAGTAGATACTTAAGAAAAGTTGACTACAGTTCCCCACCTGGCAGCCCCAAGCTCAGTGGAATGGCCCAGGACTGCACTTAACAAGGTAAGTAAACTGGGGATGTAGTGATAAGAGACCCATCCAAAAGTGATAGTTATATTTTAATTTAATATGTTATTCTTTTGGGTGCGGTAACCTGGGGGCTACCTGTCTGGAATGGATCTTACATAACTGTGCACATTTATTTTTATTAATATGCATATCTAAGTAATAGAGATATTAGCCTCCATTGACATCACTGCTCCTATTTTTTTCACTCCATATCTCCTTGCCCATTATTTCAAAAACTGGTCTTCCCAATATGCCACCTATCATAGCTTTTTATTTGCCACCAGCATGCCATCTAATACCCAAAAGATTGCTGCTCTGTTCTCACCACAGTCCCTTCCAGAAATCTCCAATACATAAGGGAGGAGTGCACACAGCCCTATTCCTTAGGATTGCATAGGCTGCTCTCCAGTGTGCATCTGGTCAGCTCTGCGTGCTAGTGTGAAGGGGCAGAACTATGGCCCTGCTTCCCCTAACCCCATTTGTGGTGATTTGTACCCCTAGCAGCAGTAAGAGACAGTCACAATTCATGTGGTCAGAGGTCCACTGTTTGTTTGCTATGCCCAGCTTCCTACACTAGGGGAGGAGGTGAAAAGGAAAGGCTCCTTGCATCTTCCCAGTCTGTCACTACATACTCCGCACAGGCTCAGAACACAATCTAGCCCTAAAATGCCATCTGCCACAGGTAACCTTGATCATGCTCTCCTCCCATGGAAACCTGGAGAAGATGGAGGCTCTAGAGCAGGAAATCCCTGTGAGGATTCCCTCTTAGAGTTTCCCATGAATCTTTCCATGGGGGGACGTGGTTTGTCTCATTAGAGACTGACCAATATTTCAGCCACCAGATCTCATTGATCCTCCAGGATCTGCAGCAGCCAGAGCTAGCTATGAGTAGGTCCTTTACCTTGGCATGGCTCTGAAGGATATTTCCACAGGCAAAAAGAATGGTAGTGCCTTCAGAATTCTATTTAAGGTGCTTTTTGCAGATGGTTAAGTAGTCATGTTAAAAGTAATGAAGCCTGGAGCAGCACTAACTTTTTACCAGCTTTTGACATGGGTTGTAGAGCAGTGATACCAACATTTATCACTATTGTACACTAATTATGTACATTATTGTACACTAATTATTTATCACTATTGTACAGTAATTATGTACACTAATCATGTGTATGTTTGCTGTGGTGCTTATGGAGTTAAATAAATAGGATTCAGCACTACAGTCCCTGAGCTAGATGCCTTTAGCTGTTCACCAGAATCTGCATAAAACTGTCTTTTTGTCTTTCTTTGTTAAAGTTGTTGCCCAGCTAAGGAGAATGTATGCTGGGTTAAAAAGAGGTCCAACATCTGCTGGTGATGACTCTCCTCTTTTCAATACTCAGTAAGGGTGTAAAAAATTGCCTAGCATTCATCTCACTGAAGAGCAATTACCACTATAAAAAAGCAACTATTTGGGTTTTCGTGGTGTGTTTCACCAGCAGTTTCCCTATGGCTACTGTTGGGTAGTTCTCATCATAGAAATCTCACTCATTTTCCTGTTTTTCCTTGTCAGTTTTTCACAGCTCTGTGCAGAAGTGTTTTCAAAGTACACTTTAGGCACTTACATGTGTAGTATCAGAAAAAAAACAGTGGCCATGTGCATGTGTAACTCTGGAATATGAACATTCTCACTTTGATAGAAGAACGATTGCAGAAAGTGTCCATAGCATGTATTTCAAAGTCTTCTCAAAATAGTTCTCAGGTCACTTACTTGTGTAACTGTATACTAATTAGACAGCCCTGAAGTTGGTAACTACCCCACAGTTCATAGTATAGTAGACAAGGAAGAAATAAATAGACAGATAATCTGCCTAAAATTGAAAACTAGGCCTTTGAAAACTAGGCCTGCTCCAAGACAGTGTTTTATTTGGAGCTGGAAAGTGACTATTGAGGAGTTCACATGTAGAAGGTCACTTTTGTGAAGGTTTTCATTCCAGAGTATGAAGTAAATTGGAAAAAAAAGCTCAGCAAAACAGATACAGGCCAGTGGTGAGAAAGTTGATTTATAATGTGAAAAAGGGCATTTAGGGTAATTTTACAGCCAAATGTCTCCAGCACATGTACAAAACCACAAAGATAAGAACTAAGCATGGCACAATACACATTGGTATGTGCTTTTTTTAAACAGTAAATAATCAATGTACTCTAATGTGCATGTCTGAATGAGTATTTGCTGTATAGCTTAACCTCAAGATCTCTTTGCTCCAGTTCTGTCAAGTCAGACAATACTGCCATGCACACTGATTTTCATACTTATTAAACGCCTTCATTATTGACTTTCTGTGTGTAACTGCTGGGCTGAAAAACTTAGAATGTGTTGGGGAATAGGATGAACAATCTATGGTTGATATTATAGTAAAATGAGCAAACAAACATTTTGACTGGTTCAGTTCAGTAGCATGGAAAGGGAAACTGGGAGGACGTGCTCTATTTTAATATTTTAGATAGATTTAGGTCTCCAACAGGCCAAAGGAGGATAGGATTTTTGTTAAAGAATTGGAGCATTGCATTTCCTATTTTCTCTTCTGGGACCAGTAGTAACTCTCCACCACACTCTGACTTACCGCTGCTTAGTCTGTTGCTCATACAATATTTCCATTGAGCTACAAAATAGGAAGTGTCTCAGGGGGACTGGTAGGATGTCACCATCTGATCTAGTTGGAATTATGAATATTTGCAGAGATAGAGCATGGGAACCTATTCTGTTATAAGGATGACCTTGAGCTAACTAAACAATTTTCTTCTCAGGGATGGTTCATCCCTAATTAAACTTTCCATAGTGAGAAAAAGTTTGTGAGGAGGCATGCAACACATTGATTGGCTAAAACATCTTTTTAGAATGTAATTGTGTCCCTAAGATATGACTTGACCTAGCATACTCCAACATTTCCTCTTCTTCAATATAGAAAGCTGTGCATTCTATACTACCATCTCAACATAGAATGTGAAGTAGTCTAGTTACAATTATCTGCCATTTTTCAGATGATCACTCAGGATGTCTGTGCTGCTGAGCCATCTCTGCACTAGGTAACACCTGGCAATATGCTTTTATGTGAAATTATTGTGGATTTTTTATGATGGCAGTGCCTAGAGGCCTCAATGGTGGTGGGCACCACACGCACGCACACACATAATGAAAAGACTCTGACTGCCACAAAAACCAGCCTTTTGCCTTGATCCTGGAAACACACATGCACATGGTTAATTTTCAGCCTCTGAGTAGCCCTACTGATTTTGATAGGACTATTTATACTTAAAACTGGGTACATCCATCTTTGCAAAATCGAGGACTTGATATTGGGTCTAAGGTCCTTTCTCAGCATTTACTTCATCCTCAATAAAAAAAAAAACAACTATTCCTGAGCCGTCTCCCAGTTACTGTAGAATTGCACAAAATCAGCAGGCTAATGAAAAAGAAATTGCTGGCCCTGAGATCTGAACCATTCTGTCAAAACTGGGGGTTCAAAAACACTTGCAGAACATAGAATCATAGAATATCAGGGTTGGAAGGGACCTCAGGAGGTCATCTAGTCCAACCCCCTGCTCAAAGCAGGACCAATCCCCAACTAAATCATCCCAGCCAGGGCTCT
This sequence comes from Lepidochelys olivacea, assembly GCF_965140295.1. Taxonomy (NCBI): domain Eukaryota; kingdom Metazoa; phylum Chordata; order Testudines; family Cheloniidae; genus Lepidochelys; species Lepidochelys olivacea. Next base: position 127,489,616 of record NC_140412.1, on the reverse strand, counting down.
GTCAAGCCTGACCTTAAAAACAGCTTGAGTAAATTTTTTCTAGGGATTGGAAAACCATTGGGAGCCTCACAGTAAGTCTGGCAGCTGGTGAGGTTGCAGGGGATTGTACTTCCCCTGTGGGGTATATTAACATTTGTACTCAAGTCTCACTTTTACTTTTTTTTTAATAATCTAAAACAGGTAAGTTTCTCTTTTTGTTTGTTTTTTGTTGGTAAACTGGTAAAAAATATTTCAGGATTAAAATGGTTTGTTTTATGAAAACTGCACACCTTTTCCCCCACAATTTTGATACCCACTCAAAGATAGAAATAATTTCATTTCACCTTTCTTCATGCATTTTTCTACACAAACTTTTCACCATTTAGTATAGTGTATTCATTCCTTCTGTTACCAGCAGAACTAGTGGTGTGGCAGAATTTCCATATGGATGTCTTTGGTTACTATTAAGCGTTTATTTTTCCTTGTAATTTTACTCTGGGTTGAAACTCAGCATACATCTCTATATAAACATGAGAACATAAGAACGGCCATACTGGGTGAGACCAAAGGTCCATCTAGCCCACACCACTAGTTCTGCTGGTAACAGAAGGAATGAATACACTATACTAAATGGTGAAAAGTTTGTGTAGAAAAATGCATGAAGAAAGGTGGGGAGGATCTGTGATCATAAAACTTTCCTTTATAAAGGAACCCTTTTCTCTTTAATTTCACGGATGACTGGAATTCTCCATCTGAAAATATATCCAACCCTCCATGAAATTTACTTGTCTATAAAATGTCCACTCCTGTTAACATGAACAAATCGGCCTTCACAATCCTTGGTTACATATAATTAAACAGAAAGTAATTTAGATTGGATCAGTTCCATGCTTTGACCTCCAGAAGTGTGGATGTTCAATGGGGTACCCTTTAGCAGGGAAAAATGCCAATTTGTACCCAATGTTTTTGATAATTCTAATAAATTTTCTTATATTTTTTTATGAATAGTTTTAACCACTTCCTGAAAAAGTAGCAGCCAGTAGACTCCATTGGTGGAGGGTGAGAAAACCTGGATTTGTGCTGGAAATGGCCCACCTGATGATCACTTTAGATAAGCTATTACCAGCTGGACAGTGGGGTGGGAGGAGGTATTTTTTCATATTCTCTGTGTATATATACAGTCTGCTACAGTTTCCACGGCATGCATCCGATGAAGTGAGCTGTAGCTCACGAAATCTCATGCTCAAATAAATTGGTTAGTCTCTAAGGTGCCACAAGTACTCCTTTTCTTTTTGCGAATACAGACTAACACGGCTGTTACTCTGAAACCTGTCTTCCGATAGTGGCCAATGCCAGGTGCCCCAGAAGGAATAAACAGAACAGGAAATCATCAAGTGATCCATCCCCAGTTGCCCATTCCCAGCTTCTGGAGAACAGAGGCTAGGGACACCATCCCTGCCCATCCTGGCTAATAGTCATTGATGGACCTATCCTCCATGAATTTACGTAGTTCTTTTTTGAACCCTGTTATAGTCTTGGCCTTCACTTCATACTCTGGCAAGGAGTTCCACAGGTTGACTGTGCATTGTGTGAAAAAGTACTTCCTTTTGTTTGTTTTAAACCTGCTGTCTATTAATTTCATTTGGTGGCCCCTAGTTCTTGTGTTATGAGAAGGCGTAAATAACACTTCCTTATTTACTTTCTCCACACCAGTCATGATTTGATAAACCTCTATCATATCTTCCCCCCCCCGTCACCTTTTTTCCAAGCTGAAAAGTCCCAGTCTTATTAATCTCTCCTCATATGGAAACCATTCCATACCCCTAATAGTTTTTGTTGCCCTTTTCTGAACCTTTTCCAAGTACAATATATCTTTTTTGAAATGGGGCTACCACATCTGCATGTAGTATTCAAGATGTGGGAATTCCATGGATTTATATAGAGGCAATATGATATATTCTGTCTATTATCTATCCCTTTCTTAACCAACCATCAAACAAGGTTTTAGCTATGTAACCTCTGTTAAATTCAGTAGGAGTTTCATAGCTAAAACTCCATGCACTTATTTGAAAATATACCTCAGAAGGTCTTTTAATTCATGTTACAGCACTATTTTTTGGAGCAGTTTCAACATTGAGTCAAAAATATGTTCAGTAGCTTTAGATGCTTTATTTAAGGAGATGGGACATTTATTGCTTAGGCTAAAATGTTAAAATGTGTGAAGTTTGACAACTCAATTTATATTTAGCCATCTATATAACTCGCCTTATTTTCAGAGGCACTGAGCACCCACACCTTCCTTTGGCTCCAATCAGCTACAGCTGTTCACCATCTCCTATCATTAGGCCACTGCTATCTAGGTGCTGTGTATGCAGCTATTTACTATTTAAATTCTTTCATTATCATATCTTTGGAATGATTCTTGCTATTTAATCAGGACCAAGTGGGAAAAGGTACAATTCCATGAGAGGGGGACCTATTTACCTGACCATCTTTGTGAGGAATCCTTTTGTAAATTATCCCCCGAAGCCAAAGGTGGAAGTGCTCTCCATAATCAAGACAGGGACAATAATTTGAGTCCGACAATGATATAGATAATATTGTTTCAATCACATGCAGAACTCATGCGGATGTCAAAGGATGTTCTGGATGATATTTTTATGGCACTTCTTTGCGTGAATAAGGGAGTTAACCCCAGTATCCTCAACAAAATCCAAGATAACTATTTTTATTCTGCCCCCATGCCCCACTTCAGAAAAGATTATTTCCCCTACTAAAACAAACAAATAAACCGAAGGACATAATGAATTGTAGCTGGTTCGAAATTACTTTTGTGTTCTGCCCCTGAGGTTGACACCTTTTAGTAGTGAGGGAGTGGACCTAATATATCCTATGTGGTTTTTAAGGTACTTTGAGATGTTTTATGATGGACATCACTAAATAAAATATAAACATTACACTCTCTTCCTTACAACCTTTAGCCTAGTGGGTTAGGGTACTCTCCTAGCACCTCAGAGACCCAGGTTCAATTTCCCCCTCTGCTTGATGTGGAGAAGGGAGTGAAACTTGGTTCCCAGACATTTCAGGAGAATTCCCCAGCCACTGAAGTATTCTTTTATAAGGCTCACTGTCCCTCCTGTTGAAGCTGTTCTACTTTTTAAAAAATTAGTCACTGGTGTAGAGATTTGAACTTAGGTCTCCCTTATATTAGGTGACTGCCCTAACCATCAAACTATAATATATTTTTTATTCTTTTCTTGGCCCAATGACTGTTCACTGTCATAATGAATGACATTTCATGGTGACACAATCTGATCTTTTTAAACTTTTTGATTGACCAACAATTTTCAGTTTCAGTTCAACCCAGCAAATCAAAAAATCCATCCTTCACCACTCAACACATTCATTAGAAATTCCATATTTATGAGACATTTGTCCAATATATTTACCCAATTATTTGTCTAATAATTTTAGAATTAATTAAAAATATAAAATGCCCTTTAAAATGTTGATAGCTTTGTGGAAACAAAACATTCAAAAAATGGTCCTGAAATTAAAGCATTGAAGTACATCAAAAGAAATTAGATCTTTTATGTGCAATGGGTTTGGAATTTAACATGAAAAAGACAAGGATAAAGTTAATAAAAAGAGCTGTGTATTTGTGAAAAATCTATCTGAACCTTAATATTGTGAAGTTTTCAGTTTGCAAGTTGTCAGCAAACCCCAGAAGACACAGACATAGCTCATGGATAATCATAAAAGGCTTTCTTTCATACCCCTCCATTCTTGCAGTCTCAAGGAAGCCTTTTCATGCTTTCAGATCAAATTACTAGTCCCCTCCATGATAACTTTGGATAGTTCCCAATTAACATTTTTTTTTAGAATGAATAACTATCAGCACAAATAATACCATGGAACTGGTTGGTGATTGTCCCTGTATATGTTGTTGTGGTAAGGAAATTTCATCCCCTGCCCCCTTTTTAAGCACAAAAGGATGGGTATATCGATATACATTTGGGATCAGCAACTATTTATACATAAAATTGTGCTTTTATCAATAATGTATATTTTATAGAAACAAGTGTTGAATATTTCACCACAATTACTGATTCTTAATATTTTGAAATGACGCCAAAAGGTGCACAATTAATGACTGCTGCTCTTTAGTATTCACTGCTACCATTTCTGCTAAATATGTTGTGCTCAGTGGTTTAAAAAAATGAGGCTAGTTTATACTCATTCTGCAGAATCTAGACCAGGTTAATCAGGAGGGCCAGGATGGTCCAGTGGTTACAGAGCCAGCATGGGACAATTCCCTGCTCAGTCACAGGATTCCTCTCTAATTATGGGTAAAGCCCTGTGAAAATCTTTATTTTTAAATATTTTGTTATTTTATTTTTGAAACATTCTTATTTCCTTTCATATATTTCCCTACTGCCCAATGTTGGGTTCTTCCCTCCGAGGATGGAAGGCTGGGGGGCGGAGGGGAATATTACAGAGCAAGCCTGTCCCATGCTCATTCTCCAGCAGTGGCTCCTGTCCCTCCCCAGGACTGAGCCCATCATGATGAAGGGCAGCTAGGCCAAACCTGAGTGGGCTAGTTTGCTATTCCCAGAGGAAGGAGATGGGCCCAGTCCTGTGTGCTCAGCAGCCAGTGCAGTGAGTTTTTCATTTTATGTCATTTTTATTTATTTTGGTTTGTTTGTTTGTTTTTTTCTCACAGGGCTCTAACCATGGGCAAGGAATGTGGGGCCCATTTTTAAATGTATTTAGGTGCCTAAGATGCATATAGGCACATAAGCACTTTTAAAAATCCTAATTGGTGCCTATCTTCATCTTTAGGCATCTAAATACCTTTAAAAATCAAGCTCTGTGACTTAGTTCCCTGTGTGTAACGAGGGATAATAGCACTTGCCAATCTCATAAGGGCGATGTGAGGATAAATACATTAAAGATGGTGAGGTGCTCAGATACTACAGTAGCAAGGGCCATATTAAATAGATTTTCAGCTCATCTAAACTGGCATAGCTCCTTTGAAGTCAATGAAATTATGCTTTCTTACAGTAGTTCAGAAGCTGGACTTCCATCTTTCCCATATATTCAATCTGAATTACGCTGTGGGCTTATTTGTTCTTATATTCTGATCACTTGTTTTGTTGCCACGTTTTAGCTAATCTTGTTAATAATTCCTTTAGACATTAAATCTGTCAATGGAGGAAAAAACAAAAACAAAAACAAAAAAAAACCCTAAAGTAACCTGCATCTGATACATTTACTTGTATAAATGTAGTCTCTGGTCCTAAGTATTAAAATAAAATATAAAATTCCCACAAATGAACTCTTCTGTTGACTCAAAGGCTTGAAATGGCAGACAGAAGGAATTAAAGGCCTAATAGTTAAAGTTGCTGAAGGTCTGTAATTCCTACTAAAGTCCGGAGGAGCTTCAAGTAGTTAGTAAGTCTCAGAAAGAAGTCTGAAGTCTTCACTAACTCCATCAGAAATGCAGATTCTTCTCTGTGTGATGTTCTCTATGTATATTCCACATGTGAGTAAGCACATGTGCCACGTGCACAAGCCCAACCGATCGTGTGAGAGGCATTGACCCACGCTACTTTTTCAGTTACTTCTTACCGCTGCATGGCCCATGTTGGAATTGTGTCCAACTTTACTCCATGCATAGCCTGTAAAGTAAAATACTTGCAAACAGATTTTATATATGAGTTTGGTAGTTAATTATGGTTAGTGTATATAGTATAGAATAGTCCACACTCTCCCCACAATTTGGGGAAATCATCCCCAGCACCAGGACTATGTCCACACTTCTGGGATTCAAGACCTGCATCTTCTGCCCTCAGTCCTTCTCAATCAGGGACGAGCATGAAGAGTGCCTATATTGTCTGGTTGACACATGTATCTCTGCGAAGTGCAGTGTCGGCTGATTCTTCCCACACAGAACCCAAGAGGTTTGAGATAATCTACTGAAAAAGTTCCTCGTGGAAGAAGCTATGGGGCATTGCTCTGATGTAAGCTCTGATGGGAAACCCCACTGTACATTGGCCACAGCTGACCAGCAGTGGCCCTCCAAACAAATCCTAAGAACTCTCCCCACACAGTTCCCTGTGAAATTAAGGGACATTCTCATTGGTGTAAGATCAAAGCAGGGGACTGTCCAGAAGAAACATGTTGCCTCCCCGAGCCGGTCCAGGTTGGGTGAGATGTCATGTACAGAACCCACAGAACTGGTGCTGCTGAAAACCCCCAGACTGGTAGCCAAGGCTTTCAAAAAGAGGGATTTGCCCATTCCAATAATTATTGCAATACCAAAGTGGAAAGATGGATGTTTTCCAGCCCCGTCCACCAGTTCAGGTCCAGGCTCATCGCTGGTACCACCTCATTTGCCCAGAGACCATTTGTCTCCTTCAGATGTTTCCCCTTGAACTCCCTGGACTCTGGACAAAACAGAGACCTTTGTAACATCAGAAGATGTATTCCTCTCCTACTCCGAGTGCTCACTCCTTTGTGGCCCTACTTCTTAAGGTAAGTCCTTATTCCAGAGGAAGAATTTTTACTGGTGTCTCAGGAGCAGTTCCATCTCCATCCATTGGGCATGAGCGACCTGGTAAAGATGGTACTGGCACTATTGACGGAACCATCCTCCGAATCAGAGGAGTCAGAGAAGGTAGCTCCATCATTAGCTCTGTGGAGGCACAGAGCCCCGACAGACAGTTCAGAGGCTATGCTTACCATCCCTCTGGATGTGATTCCCTCCCCAAGGACCATTGGTACCAGTTCTTGTGGGTTCCACTGAGAACCATGGATCCTTCCTTTTTGGCCTTATTGGGGCCCATGGACTGCATGGGGCAGGCGTACAGACCCCTCTCAGGAGCCGTACTGCCTCTCTCCCTCTCATCAGCTGGAACTGTCGGTGCATGAGGAGGAAAAAACAGAACTGGTTCCGCTGGTACTGGCAGTTCCAATTGGGGCTACTTTATTATCTCCGGTGATAATGTTACTCCTTCTTTGCCTTCTCCACTAGATGATTACCATCAGTACTAGGAGCTGTTACAAAGGTTTGCTAACGATCTACAGACCCCATTAGAGGAGATCCAGGACCTCAACACCACTGCTTGGACAGTTTTCAACCTCAGGGACAAACCAGGGTGGCCCTCCCTATTAACAGTCATATTAGAATCAACCAGAGTGGTTTAGCACACACCAGTATTTTGTTCCCCTACACCAAAAAGAGCTCAACAATGTTATTTTATGCCTGCAAAGAAGCTGATTTTTTTCCTTTCCCATCCTGCCCCTAACTCATTGATGGAACAAGTGGCTATGGAAAGAGCTTGGTCACACAGCCAAAAATCCACCCCAACAGATAAGGGTTTGATGAGACTGGACTTCCTGGGCAGGAAGGACTTCTCCTCCACAGGTCTCCAGTTTCATATAGATAATTACCAAGTGCTATTAGCAAAATATTTTAACACCTATGCCAGGCTTGAGGACTGCAGAGACAAATGTCCTATGGAAGACCAATCCCAGTTCTAGTACCTTATGGATGAGGGTAGTTTAATAACAGTGATTACTCTGCAGCCCTTGGTAGACGCTGCAGATACAGCATCCAGAACTCTGGCCACAGGACTGTTCATGTGAAAGGACTCATTGCTCCACTTGCCAGGGCTTTCCTTTCCTGATTTCCATCCAGGGACCACTCTTCAACTGATTCTTCAAAAAGATGTGGAATTCCTTTTACACTGGTGGGAGGCTAGAATATGTCCCACTTCATTACAAAGGGAAAGAGTTCTACTCCTCATATTTCCTAATCCCTAAGAAAGATGGAGAAAGATGGACCCATCCTGGACCATCAGCTACTCAACATTTTTATTCAAAAGCTGAAATTCAGGATGATTATGCTGGCATTTATAATCCCCTCTCTTCAGGAGGTGATGTGGTTTGCAGCTCCTGACATGAGGGATGCATATTTCCATGCAGATATTCACCCATCTCATGGGAAATTCCTGAACTTCACAGCTGGCCAAGACCACTACCAGTTTCACATCCTGCCCTTTGGACTTGCTACAGCACCCATGGCAGTCACAAAAGTTTTTGCTGTAGTTGCAGTCCAAATGTGACACTAGGTCTGTAAAGTGTCTCCATACCTAGATGACTGGCTCCTGGTAGGCTGATCTCACCAGGAAGTCATATCAGCAACGGGTTCTCTTGGGCACCTACTTGCTACCTTCAGCATTTGTAGAAAAAAAGAAAAGTCAATTTTGTCACCCACAAGGTCAATAATTTTTGGGAGCACAGCTGGATTCAGTATCTATGAGACCCTTTCTCCCCCAGACAGATTTCATGTGATTTTTTTCATCACCGACAAACTATGATGCACCGGTGCCTCTCTCTGTTAGGCCGTGTGGCTTCATGCACCTACGTGATGCCATTCACCAGACTTCACTTGCAGTGCCTCCAAGCTCAGCTCCACTCTACCTACTGACCAAACAGGGATCGTATTAACTCGTCCGTGTCTGTTCCCACCAGAATTCTCACCTCCATTGCTTGGTGGTCCAACCAAAACAAAGACATGATGGGGATTCCTTTCAGCACACTCATTCCAAGAGCCTTCATCTTGATAGACACCTTCCTTATTGGGTGGGGAGCTCACCTGCACTGTCACACTGCTCAAGACCTGGACACCATGAGAGGCCGGGCTGCATATACACTTGCTGGAACTGAGAGCAGTCCACCTTTCATACAAGGTCTTCCTTCCCTTCAAACTCGCTCCATGCACAGATGTCCTACAATATCACAGCAGTGGTGTATATAAACAAACAGGGAGGAGGAAGATCCTGTCCCCTCTGCCTGGAAGCAGTCAGGCTTTGGAACTGGTGTGTCAGAAACCACATTATGATACAGGCAGCATACCTCCTGGGTGTCCACAACTCCCTGGCAGACAAATTAAGCAGAAGCTTATCTCCAGACTACGAATGGGAAACACACAAGACAGTTGTAACCAACGTATGTGCACAATGGGGAACTCCACTCTGGGACTTCTTTGTGTCCCTGACAAGGCTTCCCACTTATTGCTCCAGGGAAGCCATAGGCCCTGACTCTCAGGGTGACACTCTTCTGCTCCCCTGGATGGAATGCCTCAGATAGGCCTTTCCTCCTATTCGCTCACTATCACAAGTTATACAGAAGATCCGTGACAACAGAGTCACCATCATCCTCCTAGTACCTTACTGTCCCAGACAATTCTGGTTCACAGAACTCATAATGATGTCCACAAAACCACCTAACAGGATCTGCCCATTTCAGGATCTCTAATTCAGGACAGGGGGAAGATCAAGCACCCCAACCCAGGCTCACTGAACGTGACGGCCTGGTATTTGAATGGACGTTGGAAATAAAATGTTCATGCTCTGCCTCTGTTCAGAAAATCCTTAACCAAACTAAAATGGATTCTACTAAAGCCTGCTACCTGGCTAAATGGTGGAGCTTTTTGCCCTGGACACATCTCCACCAACATTTGTGGAATACCATGGGTATTCCAGTTATCGTAGACTATCTCCTCTCCTTGAAAACTTCAGGACTGGCCCTTAGTTTGCTGCAAGTACATCTAGAAGTGATTAGTGTCTTGCTCCCTCTGATAGAGGGATGATCTTTACATACCCAGCTACTGTACAATTTATGAAGGGCTTGATTAGGACTTTCCCAGCGGTCATTAAACTTCATCAATCCCTCAAGGTTGAGGATGATCTCTTTTGTGGATCTTTTGATGACGAGGAGTCCAATCCTTGAGCCACAGACTCATTGGCACACATTGCAAGTCGTGTTGGAAGTCAGGGTTGGGCCATGGTTGCTGCTTGACAGTTGCTTTCTGGAATTCCTCTGCGACCAGGGCAAGGAGATCTTCCTCAAAAGTGGATGTTCCTTCTCTGATAAGTCTTATCCCTATCCTGGGCTGCTGTATGTCAGTGTGTGGTGTCGATGCTCAATGTCGATACTCTTGATGTTTATCTTGAGGATGTCTTTAAAGCATTTCTTTTGGCCTCCCCATTTCCTTTCTCCTTTGGTGATTTGAGAGTACAGCAATTGTTTTGGTAAACGTACATCAGGCATGTGCACACAGTGCCCGCTCCACCTCAGCTGATGCTGGATAATCAGGGCCTCAACACTGAAGATGTTGGACTCTGTGGGTACACTGACATTAATGTGGCAATCCTCCCACTTTATGTTGAGGATCTTCCAAAGAAAGTTCTGGTGCTGGCTGTCAAGGTTCCTCCCCCACTCTGAACTCTAGGGTACAGATGTGGGGACCTGCATGAAAAACCCCCTAAGCTTATCTTTACCAGCTTAGGTCAAAACTTCCCCAAGGTACAAAATATTCCACCCGTTGTCCTTGGACTGGCCGCTACCACCACCAAACTAATACTGGTTACTGGGGAAGAGTTGTTTGGACGCGTCCTTCCCCCCAGAATATTTCCCAAAACCTTGCACCCCACTTCCTGGACAAGGTTTGGTAAAAAGCCTCACCAATTTGCCTAGGTGATTACAGACCCAGACCCTTGGATCTTAAGAACAATGAACAATCCTCCCAAAACTTGCACCCCCCTTTTCCTGGGAAATGTTGGATAAAAAGCTCACCAATTTGCATAGGTGACCACAGACCCAAACCCTTGGATCTGAGAACAATGGAAAAGCATTCAGTTTTCTTACAAGAAGACTTTTAATAAAAATAGAAGTAAATAGAAATGAAGAAATCCCCCCTGTAAAATCAGGATGGTAGATATCTTACAGGGTAATTAGATTCAAAAACATAGAGAACCCCTCTAGGCAAAACCTTAAGTTACAAAAAAAATACACAGACAGAAATAGTTATTCTATTCAGCACAATTCTTTTCTCAGCCATTTAAAGAAATCATAATCTAACACATACCTAGCTAGATTACTTACTAAAAGTTCTAAGACTCCATTCCTGGTCTATCCCAGACAAAGACCAGCATATAGACAGACACACAGACCCTTTGTTTCTCTCCCTCCTCCCAGCTTTTGAAAGTATCTTGTCTCCTCATTGGTCATTTTGGTCAGGTGCCAGCGAGGTTACCTTTAGCTTCTTAACCCTTTACAGGTGAGAGGAGCTTTCCCCTGGCCAGGAAGGATTTCAAAGGGGTTTACCCTTCCCTTTATATTTATGACACGCCCCCCAAATCTCAGCTAGGGTGAAACACTGGCTGGGATTTCTTCCTGGAGCTCTAGGAAAAACAGAGTTAATAAGACACATGCATCTCTAAATATACTACCAAGTACATAAAGACTAACAATATTTTCCACATCTCAAGGACGATTTTAACCAGTTGATTCTGGGAAACTTTCACGGGAGAGTGCATCAGCCACTTTGTTAGAAGCTCCTGAGATGTGTTGGATGTCGAAATCAAAATCTTGGAGAGCTAAACTCCACCAAAGAAGTTTTTTGTTAGTTTCCTTGACGGTGTGAAGCCACTTCAGTGCAGCATGGTCGGTTTGCAGGTGGAAACGCCATCCCCAAACATATGGGCGTAGCTTTTCCAGAGCGTAGACAATGGCGTAACATTCTTTTTCAGTCACTGACCAGTTGCTTTCCCTCTCAGACAGTATTTTGCTGAGAAACACTACAGGGTGGAATTCTTGATCTGGTCCTTTCTGCATTAAAACTGCTCCCACACCACGCTCGGACGCATCTGTGGTTACTAGGAACGGTTTGTCAAAGTCTGGGGCCCTTAGTACAGGGTCAGACATGAGTGTCGCTTTAAGCTTGTTAAAGGCCTTCTGACACTTTTCGGTCCACTGAACAGCATTTGGCTGTTTCTTTTTGGTTAGGTCTGTCAGTGGGGCAGCGATTTGGCTGTAGTGCGGTACAAATCATCTGTAATAACCGGCCAAGCCTAAGAAGGATTGAACCTGTTTCTTTGACTTTGGGACAGGCCACTTTTGGATAGCATCCACTTTGACCTGTAGGGGGCTGATAGTTCCTTGACCCACCTGGTGTCCAAGGTAAGTCACTCTGTTTAGGCCTATTTGACACTTCTTAGCCTTAACAGTTAGTCCTGCTTTCCTTATGCGCTCAAGGACTTTTTGTAGATGTTCCAGGTGGTCTGCCCAGCAATCCGAAAATATGGCCACATCGTCAAGGTAGGCGACTGCATATTCTCCTAATCCCGCTAGGAGACCATCTACAAGTCTTTGGAAAGTGGCGGGTGCATTTCGCAGCCTGAAAGGGAGTACATTAAATTCATACAGCCCGAGATGTGTGGTGAAGGCTGACCTTTCCTTGACAGATTCATCTAGCGGTACCTGCCAGTACCCCTTGGTTAAGTCCAAGGTAGAGATGAACTGGGCCCGTCCCAGTTTCTCTAATAGTTCATCTGTGCGTGGCATTGGATAGTTGTCTGGGCGAGTTACAGCATTTAGCTTACGGTAGCCCACACAAAAACGTATTTCCCCATCTGGTTTGGGAACTAGAACCACTGGAGATGCCCATGCACTTTCAGAGGGGCGGATTACACCCATCTGTAACATATCCTGGATCTCCCGTTCTATAGCAGTTTTAGCTTGAGGAGACACCCGGTAAGGTTGGACCCTAATTGGGTGAGCATTACCTGTGTCAATGGAGTGGTATGCCCGTTCAGTCAGGCCTGGGGTGGCTGAGAACGTTGGCGCGTAGCTAGTGCACAGCTCCTGGATCTGCTGTCGCTGCATACGCCCAAGGGTCATGGAGAGGTTCACCTCTTCCACACCACCACCACATTTCCCTTCGTAGTAGACACCTTCGGGCCACTCAGCATCGTCTCCTCCCTGGGCTGTAAACTGACAAACCTTTAATTCTCTGGAATAAAAGGGCTTTAGAGAATTAATATGGTACACCTTAGGCTTTCAGTTGGAGGTGGGGAATGCTATGAGATAATTAACACCTCCCAGGCGCTCCTGGACCGTGAATGGCCCTTCCCACGATGCTTCCATTTTATAGGCATGGAGTGCCTTTAAGACCATGACCTGGTCTCCTACTTTGAAGGAATGCTCTCTGGCATGTTGATCATACCAGGCTTTTTGCTCTTTTTGAGCATCCTGTAAGTTTTCTCTAGCAAGGGCTAAAGAGGTTCGGAGGGTGTTTTGTAGGTTGGTTATGAAGTCCAGAATGTTAGTTCCTGGAGACGGTGTAAATCCCTCCCATTGCTGCTTTACCAGCTGCAATGGCCCCTTAACCTCACGGCCATATACAAGTTCAAATGGGGAAAACCCTAAACTGGGATGTGGTACAGCTCTGTAGGCAAAAAGCAACTGCTGCAACACTAGGTCCCAATCATTGGAGTGATCATTTACGAATTTATGTATCATGGCCCCCAAAGTTCCATTAAACTTCTCCACCATGCCATTTGTTTGATGGTGGTAAGGAGTGGCAACCAAGTGATTTACCCCATGAGCTTCCCAAAGGTTTTTCATAGTTCCTGCCAGGAAATTAGTCCCTGCATCTGTGAGGATGTCGGAGGGCCAACCTACCCTGGCAAAAATGTATGCTAGTGCCTGGCATACACTTTTAGCCCTGGTGTTGCTTAGAGCTACTGCTTCCGGCCATCGGGTGGCAAAATCCATGAAAGTCAGTATGTACTGCTTTCCTCTGGCTGTCTTTTTCAGAAAAGGACCCAGAATATCCACAGCTACTCGTTGAAATGGAACTTCAATGATGGGGAGTGGCTGGAGAGGGGCTTTGACCTGGTCTTGGGGTTTTCCCACTCTTTGGCACACCTCACAAGACTGGACATAGGTAGAAACATCCTTGCCCATTCCCTCCCAGTGGAATGACCCCCCCCAAATGGTCTTTGGTCCTGTTCACCCCAGCATGGCCACTAGGGTGATCATGGGCTAAGCTCAAGAGCTTGGCCCGGTATTTAGTTGGAACTACCAACTGTCTCTGAGGATGCCAGTCTTCCTGGTGTCCCCCAGAAAGAGTTTCCTTGTATAAAAGTCCTCTTTCTACAACAAACCTGGATCGATTAGAAGAGCTGAGAGGCGGTGGGTTGCTCCGTGCCACCATCCAAGTTCTCTGGAGGCTTTCATCTGCTTCCTGTTCGGTCTGGAACTGTTCCCTTGATGCTGGAGACATCAGTCCCTTATTGGATTGTGGACCTAGGCTTGGTCCCTCTGGAAGCGATATAGGGGATGGAGCTGTTTCTGTTGACTGTGAACCGCTCTCCGCTGGTGCACTATGTTGGGATTCAGGCTCCGGCTGAGCCTCTTGTGTCGGGTTATCGGCTGCTGCCAGTTCAGGGTCGGTGGGGCCCTCTGGTGTTGAGGTTGCAAGTACTGGATTCAGTGCTGACACTGGGTCTGGTGTTGGTTGTTCGGCTGGTTCTGGTTCTGGGACTGGTTCCGTCTGGGTCTCTGGGACTGGATCCACTACTGCTGTTGCAGACATTGGCCTGGGGTCCAGGTCCATCACCTCTGACCGGGTCCTGATAGAAGTTTCCGGAACAGAGCTAGGCCTCACGGCTTGTTTAGCCTGGCTGCAGGTGACCGTTCGCACCCTCTTGGTGGATCCCTCTGATGATTGAGTGGGAGCTGGCTGGTGGAGAACTTTTGTTTTGCTGATGTTCAGTTCGGTAGAACATCTAACATCTTTGTAAGCTTCAGAGAAGCAATTATGGCCTGTTTGTAGATCCTCCTTTGAGTGTGCAACTACAGCACAATCATCTGCATACTCGAGTTCAGTTGTTGTGACTGATATTACTTTAGTTCTGACACGGAGACAAGAAAGGTTGAAGAAGTTGCCGTCACTCTGATATTGGATGCTAATGCCCTTGGTAGATGGTCTTGGCTAAATGTTTTCATAGTTGCTAAGAAAATGGAGAAAAGGATGGGTGCCAGTACACAACCTTGTTTTACAACAGTTTGGATGACAAAGGGATCAGAGGTAGAGCCACTGCACAGGATGGACACAGTCATCTGATAGTGGAGGAGTCTTTCAATGGTGATAAATTTGCTTGGGCAGCCAAATGTTGACATGATTTTCCACAGAGCCTCACAGCTGGCAGAGTCAAAAGCTTTGGTCAGATCAATAAAGGCCATATCCAGCTCCTGGTGGTGGTCTTGACATTTTTCCTGGATCTGCCTGGTTGCGAAAATCATTTTGATGGTGCCTCATGATGGTCTGAAGCCACACTGGGACATCTCAATGGGACCTCAACTTTGTCCTGTCAAAAACCACAGGTCCATCTTTCAAACGTATGACAACATGTGCCTATGACAACATGTCCATGGAGGTGGCATTCTTAATGGCCATCATTTTGGCCAGAAGGGTCAGTGAGCTAAGAGCCATGATGGCAGACTCTCCTCACACAATATTCCACAAGGGAAGGTTCCCTTAAGTTACACCTCAAATTCCTCCCCAAAATTGTTTGAGTTCCTCATCCATCAATCAATACATTTATTTGTATTCTTCCCAAAGCCCTATTCTTCTTCCAGAGACAGGAGGCTTTATTCCCTTGATGTCAGGCATACCCTGGAATTCTACCTGCAAAGAACCAAACCTATTAAAAAATCTTCAAGACTCTTTGTTGAAAGATTGTGTGGGCAAGCCACATCCTCACAGAAGATATCAAAGCAGGTTTCACGATGCATCTTAGAATGCTGCAAAATAGTAAAACTTCGGGGTTATTACAGTTCACTCCATGTGAGCACAAGTTGCCTCCATGGCATTCTTATCAGACATTCCGCTACAAGACATTTGCAAAGCAGCAGCTTGCAGTTCTGTCTTTATGTTCACCACACAATAAGCTCTAACTCAAGCTGCAACTATGGATACAGCTGTCGGGAAGGCAGTATTACAGACATCTTTGCTGCCAGCTTCCTTGCACCTTCCTCCACTCTGAATAGTGCTTGGCAGTCACTCACATGTGGAGTACACATAAGGACCATCAAGAAGAAGAGATTACTTACTAAAACTGGAAGTTCGTTGAGATGTTTTGTCCCTATCTGTATTCCACTACCCATCCTCCTTTCCCTCTGCTTTGGACTGTTGGACTATGGCAAGAAGAGGAACTGGAGAGTCATTGACCTGACCTGCCTTTTATACCCTCAGTGAGGAACATGAAGGAAACTACTGTGTATGTGCAGGTCAATGGACACTGCTTTGAAAAATCTCCAGACTCTGGCAAATGACACGTATGCGTGGCTACATGTGCAATACAGATAGGTAGCACACATCTCAAGGAACCTCCAGTTACAGTAAGTAATTTTCATTTTTATGATTATTCAAAATTTATCTCTGTAATGCCAGGTGGGACAGAAGTAGATTTTGTTCAAAATGTGAAATCCTTACCCCCACTCCTGTCCCTTTATTCCAGGTAAAAGGGGTGGAGCAGTGTAAAGGGGGCCCTAAAAGCCTAAAAGTATATGTGAGGGTTGGGGATGAGAGGAGCTTGTTCGGGCAGGGAGGTCAGCTTTAGACAAACTCTTTCATTGTCAATTAATGCATTTCATGTTTGCTTATCAAAACTAGAGATCCCAAAATTGAAAAACATGTGGCCAGATCCTGAGCTAGTGTAAATCAGAATCAGTGGGGCAATTTACAGGAGCTAACTGACTTTCACTATCTGAGGAGATGGTACCATGTGTTTCAATTAATTTGTGTTCCAGAGGGTCCACTATAAATCTTTTGTAAAAATATGCAATGGATTATGGTATCTTATTAAAACCAGTAGTCCAGGACAAGGGATGGGGAACGACACCTGCTCCCTTCATGTGCCTACATGCATGAGCTGTGTCTCTCTCTCTCTCTCTCTCTCTCTCTCTCTCCACTCCCTTTGCTTTCAGAATACATAGTACTCTTATACAGACCATCCCTAAGAGACGGGCAATGACATCTGCTTCTCCTCTGTTCATCTTCCAATATCCAAAGACTACCCATGCCCTTGTCTGTCAAAAAAGACAACCGAGGGTTGGGTTTAATTAAGTGATTAAGCTCTCTGGCTTTGTAGTATATGAAGCTCTAAACAGCTGCTGAGACTGATTAAACATGGAGGCAAAAACATGGAGGTATTTGATCCATCAAGAAAGTCATTTTACCACAAGTATGGAACAAAATGTTAAATATGATTCTTGTCATTGCATAACAAATCCTAACTTGGAAAAATAAAGAGAGATACCTTTTTCTTCAATTGTGATATTTTGAGGAGTGTATTTGCTGTCTTTTTTTGCACTTTCTGTGGATATCTTGGTACATTGTAACTTTGAAACTGTGCCAAACTCATAATTGGAGTGGTACATTCTAAAATTTAATCTTCAACCCAGTCAATTTTATGAGAACACTTTGGGTTTTTTTAAACTTATATTTTCAGTTTACACAGCTATATCCCACTGTTTTTCCTGCAGTTCGGACATACTTTTAAACTGATGAGCATGGGGAGGATTAAAAACAGATCAACACTTTCGAAGGGGGAATATTCCAAATGAATTAGTGATCAAAGATATAGCAGGTGTTGTAAAGGGATGAACCTGCAAAATGCGTAGAAGCACAAATAGGTAAAATGACAGGCAAAGTATCCAGTCATAATAGCTTGCATGTCAATAGCACTCTTCATCCAAGTGATCATTTGCAAACATTAAAAAATCAGCCTCACAATGTCCCCTGCAAGGCATGCATACATTATTATTCCTATTTAACAACTTGTGAAACTGAGATACAGCAAGCATAAGTTACTTGCCCAAGGTCATAAATCAAGTTGCTGCAGAGCCAAGAATAGATCACAGATCTTCTGATTTTGAGTCCTGTATCTTAAACGCTCAACTGTGCTTCATCTCCAGTTGCACCTGTGAAATGTTATCTGTCTGTGAAAACACCAATTTGCATGTACAAGTACACATTTTGAACATGCAGCTGCTTGTTTTATGCAATGATTTGTTTGGGCATATGTTAAGTCATGGCTTAGGTGCCTTTTTTTGAGGGGGGGAGCTTTCAAAAGCTTATTCTTTTATTTCTGAACAGATAGAACAAAAGGAGAATATGCTCAATAGCTGCAGTTTCTTATTCATAGCACCACTTGTGTGGGGAGAATGCTTGATTTTTCTCAGCTGCAACTGGATGGATTTTTTTTCATAATTGCCTTTTTCTAACCAAATCAAACAAGCCAGTAAATAGTTGGAAGTTCTCAGCTCCTATACTTTAGTTCAGTGCTAGCTTTCTTACCTTGGTCTCTCTCATGTCTTATCAAATTGGTTTTATTTGCTGTCTACCCTTTATGCTGTAGACAGAACTTAACATTTTCCTGATCAAGGGCAAACTTTTTTCTACACCGATTAATACAATTATAACATAGTGCAGTTTCTTTTTCACTCCTTCCATTGGAGCTGTAGATCTTTTTGATATCCACATAGTACTAAACCCAGAAATCAAAGAAAAGTGGTTCAAACACACTGTTATTGCTTACACTGTTTGAGGTTCAGCAAGATGTCACATGTTACTTAATGATAGTTTGGAGAAGAATAAGTGAGAAACATGTTGAAATCAATGCCTTTTTCATAAAGTAAGAATCCCTAAGTGTCTCCCTTTCTCCCACAATTTTCTTTCTCTATAGATGTTAATTAGTAAAACCTCTGAGCCTCTCTGCTTCTCTAAGTTCTCTTAGATCTTTGCCCCATTTAGGATATCTTAAGCCTGATAGTATTTTATTATTATCCTTTCCACAGTGATTGAATTAAATTAACATGCTCCCTGTGTGATGCTATAAATAGATTCCTTTTCAACAACCTGCTTACTCTTTCACTATACCTTTTGCATCCTTCATATAGGGCCACACGCTCCCCAAGGACAGATGGTGCCAAAGGGCCAGGCAAGAAAAAAATAGTTGCAAACTGTGGAACTTTCTGCTAAAAGTAGTAAACAGCAGGATGCCATCAAGACAAAATGAGAGCAGAACTCAGTAGCATGAGGAGCTCTCCGGAAAGGGTTCTGTGCATGAAATACTGGATATATCTGCACAAAAGATGGTGGAGTCCATGAGCATTACTCAGGACTGTACTATGAAATTAGATTAATGGAGCAAGGAAACCTCAAGGGCACTAATTATGTTGGGCATCAGTTTGCATGGACCAATGGAAAGGTGTTTTAAAGGAAGTTGCTCTAACAGAGCAGCTGTGGGTTCTCGTTTGTGCAGATTTCTGGATAGGTCACAGCATCAAGTATCAGTGGATGAAGATGGCGCACCACTAGGAGTAAAGCAGTGTCCCCAGGCATCAATCGTAATAGGATACTAGCATGACTGGTTGGATGGAAACACATAGACACAAAACGAGAGACCACGAGCTAGCACCAGGTATGTTCTCATCCCTCACATATGTAAAATGTTCAGAAGTCAGTTTCTGCCAGACACACCTTGGCTGAGATTTTCAAAGCCACCTGTGGGATTTAGATGCCCAGTTCTCTTTAACTTTATTGCAAAATGGGTATCCAAATCCCCTAGGCAGCATTGCACATCTCAGCTCTTCTAAACAGAGATATATATATATACAAATAGTCCCAGAATGCACGTATGAGAAAAAAACAGTGGAACATTTCCCAGAATGTAGCAAAAGGCCAATTATGTAGCATAACCAGATGGATGAGAGAATATGATCTAACAAATCTGCATAAAATCATGTAGACGTAATGCAAGTGGAGACAGATTGGCACCAACATGGTCAGCAAGTGCAACATCATCAAGACTGCAAAATTTAGTGCTAATCTGTCAAAGCGCTTACACATACATCAGGAGATCAGCACTGGCTGGTCTAGATCATGGTGTAGCCTATGGAACACATTATAAATTTTAAGTCAGTTTAAGTATTGTAAGGTATTGTATTCAGTGGGAATGCAAGGAACCTATAGGCCCAAGCCTGTAAGACATTAGCTTAAACGTTTAGCATAAGTAAGTTAACCAGCAGTGATCCTAAGTCACACGATGGTGTAAGATATTATTTTGCTTATTTTGCAATATGTAATTTTGCTGAGACATTGCATAAAATACTGACCGATAATCACAAAAAGTCAGTTGACACCAGTTTGGAGTATTTTGGTATGGAAACATCAGCAAATGCATAACTGCAAGATTGCCATAGCAACCAATTGACATATATGCTAATATTCTTGGGATGATTAATATACTAACCCACAGGATAAGGACACCCAAAAATGTTTAGGGTTAGCAAGTTAGTTATGGGCAAAGGAGGAAGAACATGCTCTTACAAATTCATTGAAGCCATCAAAGTCTGTAGTAGGACCAACCACAATCTAAGCTGACAAGACCTCAAGTGTTGGATTCGCTTGGCATGCTAGAGACAGGATAGGACCCCCCCAGTGGACCATCACCTGCCTTCCCACCTCTAGGTCTCCAAAGAATTGTATGAGAATGCAGATGATATGACACTGGATGTCAAATTAACATTGCACTACTGTTACATTCATGTGTCGATCAGAACATTTGTGTTTTTACGAAGTGTTAATAATCTATTGACATTTCAAATGCTTTTTCCTCAAGAATGAGTGTAGTGACCCTACACATTGGGGTTCCCAACATAAGGGTAATTCTAATACTACTGTGTCTGGGACTAGAACCTATCAAACCTCAGAAGTTTAATTTAATTGTGGATATTTAAATAATCAATGTAGCCAATACAATCAATGTACAATCACTAGATCAGGCATCAATGGAGCACTTGGGAAGGAGGAGGGAAGGTACACTGTGTAATATGAAGGGAAAGAAAAGAAACAGATTACAGCTTATGCCACAGAGTGTCCACTGACGGCAAACACTGCATCCTAAACACAATCTAGATTACTCAATAGTGTGAGTAAAACAATGCACTGGCCATCTGTTCTATCCCTACTATATTAGATGATAGAAACAACCTTGCCTGGCCCTTGACACTGTACTAAGGCAAGTAAATTGGGAGACCAGTATAGATACATTGGAGGTCAGCAAGGCTGGTCAGTAGATCTGCACCTATAGTAACATATGTACCTATGTTGATGCTCAGGATAGGGTTATATGTGACTGCTCACACAGAGGCAAGTGCCGCTCGGGGATATATTTCCGCTGGCAGTCTAGGAGGATGGATGGTTGTATATAGTAAGAGCGTAGGACAAAGGGAACATGGGGAGGATGAACACTGAACATGTCATACCTTTTTTTAACATGTTATACGGTTTCAAGTAGAGTTTTGGCAGAGTAAAGGTTTCAGGATTTGGTCCTGTGCTAAAACATCCAAATCCAGTGTTATTGCAGTTATAGGGAGTTTATTTAGTTTTAATTTTAGAGCCAGTAATTTTGAAGCACCTTAGAGTTTTTAATAAAAAAACTTTCAAGAAAAATGCTGTATGATATTTGGTGAGAACAAGTGTAAAAAGCAGTTTTTATTTTTATAATGTTGCCAAGCTTTGTTTTTTGTTTTTGTTTTTTTTTTAAACAAATCACCAAGAGAAGCAGTTAGTTAGTCAGTGTTTTGATTTCATTTAAAAAATTGAACGGAACCATTCTGACAGGCTGTAAACTTTCCAGACTATAAGAGTTTCTATGTATTGATCTGTTATATTTAATTTCTGCAGAACATTTGTCTGTACCAAATCCATAGCCTGTTTACCACAAACCTATTAAAGTACTATTGAGAACTTGCAGTAATTTCCCTCATAGTGGACAGATGAACCCAATACATATGATCTAATTTTTAAAAAATCAATTAAGTTTGATTTGTTTTTCAACCATACTACCCAGATCTGCTATTACTGGCAGCTGTAACATTGAAATGAAACTATGAAGAAACTGTTCTAATAGCATTCTGAAGCACTCCTGAATATTTACTGTGACATCTGTCCCCGTTTTATTTTATTTTAAAACTACATTTGTTTTTAAAAATTCTTCTCTCAACTCCGCTTGCCTAAAAAGTCAACAAATAGAGTCTGAGGTGAATTCTTATTAAAAATAATCCACTTAACAATAATAATCTTCATAAAAAGAAACAGGAAATTCTGTAAATTTATTATTTCTAATAAATGCTTAATTAAAATAGGAAACAAATATTAAGATTCAGGGGAGTTATTTGCAGTTTCATATAGTGTAGAAAAAAGGTGAAATAATTTTGTTAGATACAGACATACCTAAAGTTTTGATTAGGTTAAATATCCAGAAACCCAGAGGATTTTCTGAACCTCCAGGTTGAGGCTTGATTCTGGTATAACTCCAATGGTGTTATTTTATTGTGAACTTGAATGTAAATAAAATCAGAATCCAGACCCCTGAATCTTCAAAATTCTCACAGGAATCAAGAAATCTCGCTTTTGTTTCTGATCTCATTCGGATTTAACACAAAAATTGTCTCTCAGTAAAAAGGTAGGTCATTGTCTTCTTTCATATGGTAACTTGAAAAGCAACATGAAAGATTGATGTCTAGGTTTGTCTATGGCTTCCAGTGACATGGAATTGAATCAAAGCTGTCCCTCCAGAGAAGTATCTGAGGGTATGTCTACATTGCAATAAAACACCTGGAGCTGGCCCATGTCAGCTGATGTGGGCTTGTGGGGCCTGGACATCTACACTGCAATTTTATTGCATGACAGCCACCCCCCATGAGCCCACATCCGTTGACATGGGCCAACGGCAGGTGTTTCATTGCAATGTCAACATAGCATTATGCGGGCAGCAGTTCACTAGATGTTCCATGGTTTTGATGCCTTCTCCACATATGCATATCAGTCTGCCCTTCATTTTACATTTGTGTAGTCAGTAATTGCAATGTCTGTGTGAGGTTATCGTGTGGTTCACTGTGATCCATATCTTACTTAGCATGGTGAAGCCAAGTGGTTGGCTCTGTGAAAAGGAAGGAAAAACGGAAAGTGTAAAAAAAAATCTGTCCATATCAAAACCTAAAGGAAGGTTTGGGTCTATAAATCAGAAAATGTGGAATCCAGAAAATGCTGGGTTCCTTACTTTACCCCCCTAAACTGTCTGCTCATCCCTGGTTTCCCCCCTCAAGTAGAAGTCTGATTGTACAGTCCTTACTCAAGCAAAATTTCCATTGACATCAATTGAGTTGTGTGTGTTAGGCTTGCAAGACTGAACACATTAAGAATAGGCTCCATTTTCCCATCATTGCTATAAGTGTGCAATAACAGTTTCATAAAGATACAAGAGATAATGGACCCCACTGTCTCTAACAGAGCTTGTCAATTTGTTTTGAATCTTGACATTTCAAGGCCATTTTTTTTTGTTTCTAGAGTCGTCCAATCTTGTGAAAATTCAGCATGTTAACCAAAAAAATATTTGCAAAACAATTCAATTTTTTTATAGTTTTTTCTGCAGTTTTTAAGCAGTTAGGTCTCTAATTATTGGTTCAGTTACTTCCTACTTGGTGTTTTCTTAAGTCTGGTTTTACTTACTTTGTTCACTCACCACTAGAACTGAGTGAAAATTAGAATTTCTGTGCTAAAAAAATTAGATGTGGAAGTGTTGAAACATTTTGCTTCAGTGTTTTCAATCAAAGCAAAACATGCTGATAGTCTTGAATTGAATTGTTTCATTTCAGTTTGTTGAACGGACCCAAAATGTTTCATTGCGAGTCAGTTCAGTATTAAACTGTGTCTTCCTGTGTTGCTTCATTGCCTCATAGGAGTTTTAATTCAGGTGCCTGATGCTCCCAATCTCCTCTAAGGACTGGGTTGTCTGGCCAGACATCATCATAATAATAATTAATAATAGCAACAATAATAATAATGTTGAAAAATTGAAAAAAAAGACATTTTCCAACTGAATTTTCCATCAAAATCATTTTGATAAGGAATTCCTAAACAGCTCTAATCATCACAGTTTTTCCTCTTTCACCCATTTTCCCCTAACCTACACTCGTCTTCTATTCCCTCTCCCTTCTGCCCATTCAATTCATTCTACTATTTCTCCCCTTTCGTCGTTCTGCTTGTTTCACTCCAGCTCTGCCCTCTTCCCTTCCCTTCTGTCCTTCTCCCCTTCCTGTTTATCTGTTCCAATTTCATTGCACACAAATACTTGTCACTTATCCAATAGGTTTGTATCTCCTTTGCCTTGCATGTTGTGTATTTAATTTTCACCAAAAAGAAAAGGAGTACTTGTGGCACCTTAGAGACTAACCAATTTATTTGAGCATAAGCTTTTGAAGTGAGCTGTAGCTCACGAAAGCTCATGCTCAAATAAACTGGTTAGTCTCTAAGGTGCCACAAGTACTCCTTTTCTTTTTGCGAATACAGACTAACACGGCTGTTACTCTGAAACCTGTAATTTTCACCAGTGGAAAATGGGCATAACATGCTACCTCATTATTTTAAGCCATAAGAGATGGTACTCAAATTTAGTCAGGTGGTTGTTGGGTTGTGTTGCGTTTAAAAAATATAAATCAATTGGCTTATCAGTTTGAAAATATGCATTCATAAATGTAGGCCTAAATAACAGCCGTCAGTTAGTTTTCCTTTATTAGTTCATACCGAAGCAATAGTGCTCTGAATATCTTTGCACCATGCACACATTTTCTTTTACTTGTCTTTTTGTTCTATTTTTGCTCTTTGTACAAATTTTTGAGACAACGAGAAGTAATACAACTGGCAACTGGTAAATCCTCAGCAGGGCAACTTCAAGACTGTTGCAATGAAATGTAGCCTCTTTCTTTTAATTTCTTATTCCAATCCAACTGCACTAATGGACAATTGGCTTTGCGCTCTGCTTTTTCACAAGTTGTATTTGGCTCTGCTTGCTGTCTAACACAATTAGACAACAACATTATTACAACAATACTCCTTTTTGTTTTAGATACATTTCCCCGAAGTGAATGACATTACTGTGGGTTTTTTTAATACAGTGTTTGACTTTTAAGACTGACATTGTTTGAGGGAGCAACCAGTTGTGCCTATGATTATATAAATGTGGACAGAGTTTTGGTGCAGGTAGCTAGCTGCTAGTTTTGGTTTTTTTGGTAACTTCTGCTCAGAGCACCAGGTTAGGTGTCTTTTATTTATATATTTGTAAATTGAAATAATAATGAGATTACCACAAGCAAAAACATGTTATATTTTAGCAGTCATTGATTGGTCTGCACACTCTAATATTATTATTAAACAAAGGAGACTTGTATAAAATACCATTTAAGAACACTGGGGTGAAATTTTTATTAATCAAACCTCTTAAAAACCACTTCCTGAGTGGTTTCCTAAGGAATAGTAGAGACACAAATGTTACATTTAACTGTCTGGCATGAAAGCACAAAGCTCTTTCATTCATTTTTATGGTGAAATATTTGCCCCAATAGAATAGTTTGTGAACAATTAATTGCAAATACTCAGTATCAACATTTTTGTTTGTGCCATGTTTGTATCATTAATTGTTGTTGTGGTTGAGGTCAAATATACACATTTATATTAGGGTAGTGCTCAAGGACCCCAGTGAAGATTGGGGTCCCCATTGTGCTGACCCATGTACAACTAAAGAAAAAGAGTTCCGGGATGGGGAACAAAATAGAAGCAAATGAATAGAATGATGACTAGCATTGTTTGTTAGTTATATGCTTTTTTGCTCTGCTCTACCAACAACAATCAGAATTTACATCCCATGGAAGATTCCAATATTCATTTCTACTGTTTCCCATGGCTCTATGGAAGTAGACAGGGAAAGGTACCCGTGACCCCAGTTGTCTTAGCATTAGCTTATTTTTGCTTCTTAAACTTCCAGAGACATTGGCTCTGGAGATTCACCAATTTTCCCAAAACTGCCCTAAGAAGCAGGTATAGTGGTTCTCCATCCAGTTCAGCTTCTCAACCACAATCCAGATGTGAAAGGGGTTTAGAAAAACTGAATTTGCTTGCTATCCATTCAATAGTTTAGAGCTCTAATTTTATTATGCAATAACTTAGAAATGGAAGTATTTCTCTAATAGAATAAACAATAAAGAAACTCTTGATTCATTTTCCTGTTCTGTTTTCTTGACCATGGACAATCTACTCATCATGTCAGGTTTGAGACTGTGATCTTTAAAAGTTTATCTGATTGCTATCTTTTCCTTTTATGAAACAGTGGATGGGGATTTTTCATGCTTTACCTGATAATAAAACCAGTAATTTTGATCTTCTCTAGGAGAGTATCCTCTTCTTCTCAGCGTATTCATACAGACAGATAATTGATCAATAATGTTATTTATAAAGCACCCGCCTGTTTTACAACAAAATAAAAATATGTAAAACCAATATACCAAAATATTCTTACAATTCAAACAAAGGAAACCAATGGAGTAGGGATAAAAACACATAAACGAAGAGGCAGAAAGTGGAGTGGGAGAAAGTAATACTGGGCCAACAGTGATCTACTAAAAACACCTTCTGAGGAGAAACAATTATAGCTATTTTAAATGCCAGGAGAGACTGAATAAGTAAGGTATCAAGTGGGTGAGAAGGAGAAATTCCACACCCTAAGACTGGTCATGACATAAGCACAATAACCCAGTGTATGGAATTATAGGGTGTGAGCTATGTGAGGAAAAAGCTCAAGGAAGATACCTTGAATAGTCACTTTCAGGATTGTGAAAACCACCCATGCAGGTTTAAAATCAGTCCATCAAGCTATACACAGTTGACTTCTATATTTTAGGAATAAATGTTTACCTGGAAGGCAACTACAGACATCCTAGCAACTTCTGTTAGTCATTGGAGGAACAACTTTCAGTTAATACTGGACAGATGTTGTTATGCATTCTGAAACAACTGCAGGTGACAGACAACCTCCTGACAGCCCTGCTATGAGAAAATTACAGTAATCAAGCTTTCTGGTCACAAGGGCATATGCTGCTGTTATGTGGCCTCACAATAAATATCTTTTGAACCACATCCAGTACATGGCATGCCACAGAAAAAACACATTAACACCACTCTTTGTTTCTTGCAAGTCCCCTGAAAAAAACCCAAAGCATGAAGGAAGACAGATTCCTCATAACAATTTCTACCCACAAGCAGGACTTGTGATTTCCTATGATTTTTCGATATGGTGGCTCCAGTCCAGGTGATATTATCATCCAAGAATTCTTCTAGAGCAGAGTTTGAACTTGTAGGATACGTAGTGCTTGTGCTGTATAGCTATGTATGATTGGCATACTGAAGACACTGTTTACACTGTGTTGTCAAATGAACATGAAAGACAAGGTTTATTAACGAGGGATCTCACATTTAAAATTTCTCCATGATGACATCCAGTTTGTCCATCAAACCAATTAACTTATATATTTTAGGAATAATTGGTCACTTGGATTACAACAGACATGCCAGCAACTTCTGTTAGTCACTAAAGGGACAACTTTCGGTCAACTCTATCCAAACCTGCTCAATTTCCTTTTTTCTTTTATAAAAAGAGAAACAGGCCAATAGCCAAAAGCCCTCCACTGAGAATGCCTGATGACTAGTCCCCAGGTATTTAAATCTAGGGACTGTTGTCTCAGGTATCACAGTTGCCCTGAGCTGCCATGGCTAACACTGAGGGCACAGGCAGTTTTCAGTTAGCCACAATTCAACCATAGAAACCAAATTCATGACCTATAATTGTTCTCAGAAACAAAAAAATGTGTGTGGCAGATTTCCCCCAGGGTGCAACTTGGAACTGGGGTACCACTGAGCGCACCTGACCCACCAGCCTGGGCTCCCTTTACACTGCACTGCTGTGCAGCCTGCCAAGCCCTCCCTCAGGCTTCAGACTGCATTTTACCAGCACACATACAGGTAGGGATACACACATGCTGAGTTTCAGAGTAACAGCCGTGTTAGTCTGTATTCGCAAAAAGAAAAGGAGTACTTGTGGCACCTTAGAGACTAACCAATTTATTTGAGCATGAGTTTTCGTGAGCTACAGCTCATTTCATCAGATGCATGCCGTGGAAACTGCAGCAGACTTTATTTATACACAGAGAATATGAAAAAATACCTCCTCCCACCCCACTGTCCTGCTGGTAATAGCTTATCTAAAGTGATCATCAGGTGGGCCATTTCCAGCACAAATCCAGGTTTTCTCACCCTCCACCCCCCCACACATGCTGAGATTAGCTCTGCATGGGAAGGGTCAGCTAGAGCACCTCCCAGTTCCTAAGGCATGAACCCAGCTCTGGAATGTAAACCCAATATTATACCATCTTGCGCTGCACAGGAAACTGTAGAGCGTAAGTTCATTAAATTTGCCCCCTCCCTCAATGTGGAGAGTAATATACACAGCTTTCTGTCCCAAGTTATCATTTCCACACAGGTTTCAGAGTAACAGCCGTGTTAGTCTGTATTCGCAAAAAGAAAAGGAGTACTTGTGGCACCTTAGAGACTAACCAATTTATTTGAGCATGAGCTTTCGTGAGCTACAGCTCACTTCATCGGATGCATCACTGATTTTAGACAAAACAAGTATTATTAAGAAATGATAGATTTTAAGCGATTCTAAGGGCTAGCAAACAGATCAAAGCAGATTATCTCGCAAATGAAACAGAAATGCAATCTAAGCTTAATATACTAAAGAAAGCAGATATGAGTAGTAAATTCATACCCTATTTGTTGGTTTAGGCAGTTTGCAGAGATTCTTAAGGGCAAGCTTCACTTGCTTGAAGCTTAAAATCCCAGGTATTCCTTTTATAGACTAGAAATCCATCTAGTCTGGGTTCAGCCCTTCTCCCCCAGTTCAGTCCTTGTTTCTCAGGTGTTTCCAGCAGTCATTTTGGGTGGGGAATCAGTGAAGAAGAACCCCGATGATTTCACTCCCCTGCCTTAAATAGCTTTTGCATACGGTGAGAACCCTTTGTCTCCCAGTTTTAGTTCCCACCCCTTTCAGCGGATGAACACTAGTATCCTATGATGGAGTCCAGTACCAGGTGACTTGGTCATGTCTCTGTAGGGCCATAGCAGCCATGAGGCAGAGGCTGTTTGTAGAATCCTCAGGAAGGCTCCACAGTGGGAAATTAACATCTTCTAAGACCTTGTGTGTTCCCTAATGGCCCTGCCCAGCTAGCCATTTTGACTGATTGCATTGTGCCTAGTGAGCATTCCCAGGTGAAAACACATTTTTAATGTATGCATAGACAATATTCCTAACTTCAGATACAAAAAATGATACATGCATACAAATATGATAATCAGATTCAGTAAATAATAACCATTTCAATGATATCTCACATGACATATCTTGTATAAAATACAAAATATACATTATGCCATGATCATATCACAATAATATTTCTTTGAAGAATATGGGCCATAGTGTGCCTGTTGAAGAATTGGCATGTTTCTGTTCCCCCATATCACTTTACAGGCAGGCAACTGCCCTCTGGATCAGAGGAAGCTTCTAAATAATCTTGAGGTGTGGTGCAGACTAGGCAAAGTAGAATGCATTTGTCCAGTCTAGGAGTCACATTTATTGATATCAGATCAGGGCATGAAAGAAACAGCCCTAAATGCATATTTTAAAAAATATACTTTTGACCACCAAAGCTAACTAGGAGTCTAGAAGAACTGGGACTCAACTTTCACACCCAAATTCTCTTGGTGAAAAGTGAATGTATCACATAAATAAGTGGGGCTAAAAATATTCCTGCCACACCCTCATATTTCAAGAATTCACTAGAATCATCTCCATACTGTTCAGACTGAGGTTCAACCGCTGTGCTGTTAAAATCCATTCTCTCTTGCCCCCTTCCTCACAATTTTTTTAACCTCTCTCCCCCTGCCGTGCATACTCCCCCCACCTTCTTCCCTTGTCTTCTCTGTTCCCCTTTCCCCCTTCCTTTATTCTCATTTCTTCCCTCTTTTGCCTCTAATTCCCTCCCACCAAAATGCCACTCCCAAAATTAAAACAACAACAACAAATTGTGGCACTAACTTGAGGGTTCAGCCTTTCGTCTACTTTGTCTATTCAGACTGTAAGCTCTTTGGGGCAGGGACTGGCTCTTCTTGATGTTTGTGCAGTGCCTAGTACAACAGGGTATCCATCTTAGCTGGTCTCCCTAGGCACTATTTTAATACAAATATGATTAATACAAATAATAAAACACAGATGCCACAGATTAAAAGAAGGCATACAATTAATGACACACTTACCATTACCATTTCATCTTGCAACCTCTCACAGGGCCCTTACACAGACACTGAGAAATGGGGCTAGCAAAATAGATCCAACTGCCCAAATCCATCCTTTGGAAATCAGAGAGGAGAAAGTATAACTACTCAAAAGCAAATCTATACATCTTGACCAAGGTACACTAGTTAACAAAACCAGATGGTCAGCCACATCAGAAGCGGCTGACAAATCTAAGAGATTAAATTTACATGTCTGCTGATTGTCCATAGATAATGGATAGCACCAACCAATAAAACCAAAGCTATCAGTGCTATATCCAAACGAAAACCTAAGACGAAAGGTGACAGTTATGGGGCTAGCTGCTCTTCTACCTTTCTGATCTCTCTGGGTGCACCTCTGCGAGTGTTTGGCATCTTGCTGCCCCTGTCGTGGTATGGAATCTTCCAATTCTTAAATTGGTCCAGGACCTGTGTACACTGCTTTTTATACCAACTACTTATCATGCTGAAGGTCCAGTTGGGTTTTGCATTTCTTGAGGAATCTATGACTTTGAGATTAACCAATAGCCTTCTTAAAACAAAGTAATTTTATTTAGCAATTGTAAAAAAGCATCAGATAAAAAGGATTTTAAAACAAACAACCTGTACAAGTGTGCGTTTTACCTAAAGTACTATTATGCTATAATTGCAACCAAGACTGGCTTAGAGTCTTCACATATGCCAGTGGGTTCCTGTGTCTGAGCATCTTGCAGTCTGGTTGTCCCTGCTCCCCTGAGAGTGTCTTTTTTTTAATCCTGCCAGTTTCCTTTGTTCTCTGAGAAACTTCTTCAAGTACTAGCAGGCTTTGGGGGCATCCTGGTCAAATAAGTTGCTCAAGGAGAGCAAGCCAAATTTGTCAGAGCCTGTGGTTCTGGCATTGTCCCTTTCTCAACTTTAAGTTGTGAAAACATTTTCATGATTATTTTGAGCCAGCTCCTTCTTCCTGCCTGGACCATTTCAGATGGTCCTATATTGGCAAACACATAATCAAAAAAAGAAAAGGAGTACTAGTGGCACCTTAGAGACTAACCAATTTATCTGAGCATAAGCTTTCGTGAGCTACAGCTCACTTCATCGGCTGCATTTTGCGAATACAGACTAACTCGGCTGCTACTCTGAAACTTAATCAAAAATATCCTTACAGGAAACACCATGTGAATCGCAGGATGAGATATAGTCTTAATTATTAAAGAGCACCTGATAACAGTCACAAAAGGGATCAAGGAAGTCTAAGGATACCAAATGACACCAAAGTTGTCTAGCTAGAAACTTCTTGCTAATCTTCCCAATAAGACAAAAAAAAAAAAAAACAGGGCCAGGGTAACAAGTGCTAAGATTATCAGTGGGTTATCAATTCTTGTTTGATGGTAGCTAGCACCACAGAGAGATGTTTACAAATGCCTTATTGAATGTTGACGTCCAAGAAGACAACAATCCATGAAGAATCCAACAGCTGTGCTGACAAGCTCAGAGCATTCAGCTACAAATGGCCTGATCCTCATCATAACTTGGTGATTTACATGCCAGCAGAATCATAAACATGCATCTTTCCACAGGGATACAGAAAATAGGCAGATGCTCAAAACAACTTTTCAGATGGCTCCCATGTACATTGCCAGCAAAATGATGTGTGTGCGGGGGTGGGGGGCGTAAATCACACTTCCTCCCTCTTCTCTTTGTTTTGTAGAAGGCTGGTAGGGTATCTGGATAAAAGCATTCAAGCTTGCATCATCATTCAGCCAGATCTAACTGAGATATGCAGAGTAACACTCCACACCAGAAATGTGAACTGTCAGCCTTATTTACAACAGATTTGGCATTATATAGCTGTTCAAATACTCCCAGAATACTTCCATGTCACCCAAGCTACTTGAACATTTTTCTGTTTGAATCAAAGGGATTTACTGAAAGAGCCTAAAATGGAAAAAGCCTAGTCTGAGTACACAAGCTGATATTATCAAGGATTGCTCCTTTACTTTCTTTCCTTCAAGTGGCTATGCTGGTGGAAATTGCTTCAGTCCAGCCATTGAGCAAGGCACAGCCCCTTATGTTGTATTCCTCTCTTAACCATCTTTCTTAAGAGAAAGATGGTTTTATGTCCCCACTCTGATTTTTTTTCCCTAACGTGGTCACTGAATTTCACCTAAATCTGTTTATTTTCATGCCAGTATTTCTCTCTAGGTCTCATATCTCCCCAGGAGCTGTCATTCTGAAGATGGATGTTAAATGAGCTCTCTGCTTTTACCTTGACAGAACTGGAGAGTTTTGTAAATCTTCACTTCTCTAGTAGTATGCAGAAAGTGCAAGGGGGAAAACTACCCCGGTCCAAAATTTATTGAAATGGATAGTACAGTATATCAAGAGCTGCCTAAAGAAGCAAAGATCCCAGTCTCAGAAGATCTGAAGGCAAATTTTGTCAGAACTACTGTGTCTTTGAAGGTTTGCCTTGGCAATTTTCTGAACTTCTCTACAAAGCAGTTACTTGGAGTTCAGTAAACACAATTACATAGTATTACTGTTTGGATGCAGAGGGGAAATCTGGGATCCTCTTTCGGGAAATGGTTCTGAAGTCTATATTTTTAGATAATTTACTCCTCATCCCTCCTGTGAAAGAGGAGTTCACTGCTTGGTAGTCTCCAACTGTGGGTAACCATGAGGTAATTTCATAAAGATCTCCACAGATCCACATTCTCAGTTCCTCTGGCACTTCTTCTCTTTGGAATTTGTCTTCTAGAGTATGGACTGAGGACATCGGGGGGAGGAGGGACAAAGGTATAGGGCCAAATTTTGTTCTAATTTATACTGATAACTTTGTTGTCTTCCAATTTATAGAGGTGTAATTGGAAACAGAACTTACTCATGTATCAGCATTGATGAAGGAGTTGCAAATGACCAGCAGTAACTTGTATTTGGATTTCTGTTAGAAATCAACCAGAACCCACATCCACTTGCTGCTCCTTGGGTTCATCCTACCATCCCTTTCACATTGCTGGGACTCTACGGCCACTCTCTCCCCATTGCGGGTTCAGACCATAACTTGGCACCTCTTGTTACCTTACTATACAAGGAGCAAGATATAACCTTCTGGTTTGAGGGCCAGATTCTACTCTCTCACACTGCTGTAATTCTGGATTAAAACCATGGAAGACAATGACTGAGAGCAGAATCTAGCCTTTTAAAACCAGACTCTAGCGAGAGACTGCTGAATTGGAATTCATTTGCAAATTGGATACAATTAACTTAGGCTTGAATAGAGACTGGGAGTGGCTAAGTCATTATGCAAGGTAACATATTTCCCCATGTTTTTTCCTACCCCAACCCCCTCCCCCCGGTTCCTCAGACATTCTTGTTAAACCCTGGATTTGTGCTGGAAATGGCCCACCTTGATTATCATACACATTGTAAGGAGAGTGATCACTTTAGATAAGCCATTACCAGCAGGAGAATGGGGTGGGGGGAGAGAAAACCTTTTGAAGTGATAAACACCCATTTTTTTTCATGGTCTGTGTGTATGAAAACATCATCTCTGCATTTTCCACTTTTATGCATCTGATGAAGTGAGCTGTAGCTCACGAAAGCTTATGCTCAAATAAATTGGTTCGTCTCTAAGGTGCCACAAGTACTCCTTTTCTTTTTGCGAATACAGACTAACATGGCTGTTACTCTGAAACCTTTTAAATGTGGTGATACTGCAGTTTGCATTTGGCACAGAAAAAGTGACAAGCTATGAAGATATTGTGCCATGACCTACAGGCAGATGAATGCTGACATGTTAAAAGGCACCCCCATCAACAGAGGACATTGTACTATATTTGACTTTGGCTTCTGACCTTGAAATGTATGTTGAATGTGGAAACTAAATTAACTACATTACTTTACTAATGCCCCAGTCTTGCAAACACAAACTCAACATATCCAGTTTCCTGAAGTAGTACATAGAAGAAAGTTTAACATCTTTCCCCCCTTTCTTTCACTATCAACCTATAGACGTTATTTCCCCTAATTGTTTTGCCCACCCTTGATATCTCCTCCATCCTTCTCTATGCAATTGCTTCTGTTTTCTGCAGCACATCAGCATGCTGTTCTGCATCTAAATAACACTATTTATACTCTGGGGCTGATTTCTCCATTTTTGACAGTTTCTAAAACAGAAATTCCCATGGTTTTGTTTAGAATGTCTTCACTGGAATTACTTGAAGAATAAATGTAGTCAGGCAGGGGGTAGGTACAATTAAGAAGAACATCCAGAAATGCTTTACACTAATGTACAATCTTTAAAGCACCACACAGGCATTTGTCATTACATTCTTGTGTCATTTTCATAGTGGTATGTCAATTAGACATTTCATTACTCATAGTTAAATAGCTATTAAAGGCCTTTAGTTGCTGTCTAAGTTCTCTGAGGAGTATCTGTGGTTTTCATTAGATATTTACGGGTATACCCAATAAGCAACATTAAGTAAATTCTGGGAAATGTCACTGTGTATTAGAACAATATCATTATGAAAAATCTTAAGTTGATGACTAGAGGTGACAGTCCAGTAGCCACAAAAGGCTCACATGATACTCTTTTCCCAGTTGCTTGTGTGTCAATAGTTGAAAAAAAAAATCTATTGATGGGTTAGGAGTGGGGGTGCTAATTATTTTAGATTGCCTGACTCTCTACCAGAAAATCTAAATGTCTGGTAATCAAGAGGTGTAATACACATACTATATATGTTTATTAAAGTATATAGTGTCATCAGTGTGGAATGGCTGGCTGAAATATACCCAGACTTCTGTATCGTAACAGAATTGTTGAAACAATGCTACCCAAACCTGAACTGTCCCACTGCTTTGAGTTTATTTGCATTCTGCTAAGGAGTTGATATTAAAATGATATGTGCTTTAAATTTTCCCCTCATTTCTAAGCTCTCAGCAGATAACTTAATCAATGTTATGGTGACTCATGTGGGACCAAGTCAGGCTTCCAGTTACATCAGATCTGCCACTTTAACAGATCTGGATTCCCATTAAGTAAGCTGCAGTACAAGGATTCTGTGGCCCATAAAACATACACGTGTGAGCCTTTCAGTCTCTGCTGAACTTCATCTCACTATAGAGAAATCATCCTCTGATCTGACAAGGTCTTTGTTAGGGATGTATTTATTTATAACTTTCATTGCAGGCTGCAGGCTTGTGAGAGTAAGAATGCACTGGGAGAGCTTAATTTATCACTAAAAGTGACATTCAAAAGAGAGTTATAAATCTTTCAATCATTTCTTGTGTGAGAAAAAATATTTATCATTATTTAATTAAGTGATGAGTCTGCTTAATTTTAAACATAAAAATATCAGTCTAATCACTTTGCTATGGCTCACCGGAATACAGCCAGCTACCCTAAACTGGAGTTGTTGTTTTTGTTATTTTTCCCCCAAGTATTTTGCTGCCAGATAAATCTCTTTCTGGAATATTTATATGGTGACACCTTGTGCCATTAAATTACACTTGAATATTCCTCATTGATAGCCAGTGGTATCATTGTGCCACATGGCCAGTTTGCTTCCTGGAAGTGGTATTGTGAATTTGATGACATGTCCTTTTCAGTTGTATGGAAATGTATTTCCAACTGCTTGTCTCACAGTACTTTGTATGGATCCAGTAACACCCATGTAACACTTTTCAAACCCTTTAGCTTCACAACAGGAGTCATCCTTTTTAGAGGTTATTTTGCAAAAGGGAGTCTCCTTCTGTAATGGCAGTAATGCCATACATACCTTCTGCCTCCAACTTGAAGCTAAACCTGATGCAAATTCTTACAATGCCCTTTATGACTGGCAGTGAAAAAGGTCACTTCTTTGCATGAACATTCTTCCATATATTTATAGAACAAGGAGGAGACTGATACCACAACACACCTGTCCCTGCAGTCAGAACCATGAATTGTACATAAGACAAAGTGGATGAAGTCTTTGTTTTCACCCTCCTCCCACTGAACATTGCTCATTTTCTGGAATGACCTTCACACGAAGAGAAGCATATGGAAAGCACATATATTCTGAGCTTAAAAATGATTGATGATAGAGAAAAACTGGCAAAATTGCAGCTTAATTTCCAAACAGACACCTTATCTTCAGCCAGATAAATACTGCACTCTGTTGCTGTACCAGTTAAACTGAGATTTTCACTGAGCCTAAATGACTTAGGAGCACAAATCCTAATGAGTCTGTGGGACTTGTGCTCCTAAGTCACGTACATGCTGTTGAAAAATCCCATCCTTAAACATCAATGAAATTTGATTTGCATTTAGTCCAAGACTACATTAATATACATTCACAATTGAATTACCATATTTAATGGCAGAAGCAGAAGTTAGCAGGTAACACAGGTTTCAGAGTAACAGCTGTGTTAGTCTGTATTCGCAAAAGGAAAAGGAGTACTTGTGGCACCTTAGAGACTAACCAATTTATTTGAGCATAAGCTTTCGTGAGCTACAGCTCACTTCATCGGATGCATACTGTGGAAAGTGTAGAAGATCTTTTTATATACACACAAATCATGAAAAAATACCTCCTCCCACCCCACTCTCCTGTTGGTAATGGCTTATCTAAAGTGATCACTCTCCTTACAATGTGTATGATAATCAAGGTGGGCCATTTCCAGCACAAATCCAGGTTTTCTCACCCCACCCCACCACACAAACCCACTCTCCTGCTGGTAATAGCTTATCTAAAGTGACCACTCTCCTTACAATGTGTATGATAATCAAGGTGGGAAATTTCCAGCACAAATCCAGGGTTTAACAAGAACGTTGGGGGGGGGGAGCGGAGAGGAAAAAAACAAGGGGAAATAGGTTACCTTGCATAATGATTTAGCCACTCCCAGTTTCTATTCAAGCCTAAGATAATTGTATCCAATTTGCAAATGAATTCCAATTCAACAGTTTCTCGCTGGAGTCTGGATTTGAAGTTTTTTTTTCAAATCCAGACTCCAGAGAGAAACTGTTGAATTGGAATTCATTTGCAAATTGGATACAATTAACCTAGGCTTGAATAGAGACTGGGAGTGGCTAAATCATTATGCAAGGTAACCTATTTACCCTTGTTTTTTCCTATCGCCCCCCCCCCCAGACGTTCTTGTTAAACCCTGGATTTGTGCTGGAAATGGCCCACCTTGATTATCATACACATTGTAAGGAGAGTGGTCACTTTAGATAAGCTATTACCAGCAGAAGAGTGGGTTTGTGTGTGTGTGGGGGTGTGTGTGTGAGAAAACCTGGATTTGTGCTGGAAATGGCCCAATTTGATTATCATACAGATTGTAAGGAGAGTGATCACTTTTGATAAGCTATTACCAACAGGAGAGTGGGGTGGGAGGAGGTATTTTTTCATGATTTGTGTGTCTATAAAAGGATCTTCTACACTTTCCACAGTATGCATCCGATGAAGTGAGCTGTAGCTCGCAAAAGCTTATGCTCAGGTAACAGTTATTCATGGATCCTGATATTCAGGTTCAGGTATCTTACTTTTCATTTATTCCATTGGATTCATGTTCCCATCTATCCAGTGGGGTAGAATGTTGAATAGGGAGATATATACAATGGCATAAATGGGGTGACTTACTGTATTTAACTTTAGATTATAGGCTTTTTGCACATATATAAAGCCACAAAGCACAATTTAATCATGTCCATATTTGCACTAAAGGGTAAAAAGGGTGGCTTACATGGTATGAAAATACTATTCAAATGGTAGTTATTTGCTTTATATCCATAGCTGGACATGCTAATTAAAGCCAGTCTTAGACCTAACACTTCTTTATCAACAATCTGTATTCATCATGTACCATGAGTAATTCACTACAATGAGCAGAATAAATGGGATCTGGCTCCATATAACAGAATGAAATAATAGGCTCTAATATTTCTCTACCTAGTTACTAAGAAACTCTCCTAGGAGCAAAAATCAGAAGCTAAACTCTATCTGCAAAGTAGAAGAATCTTTTTCTTTATATTAGGAAAAATTAAGTACATTCAAAGTCATGGTTTAGTCCCAGGGGAAAAATCTAGTTCAGTTGACTGAATTTCCTCGAGGGAAAGTTACAGACAGTTCAAGGAAGTTTAGGTCCTGATCTAAACCTTATTGAAGTCAATGAAAAAACTTTCAGTTACTTTATGAGCTTTGGATCAAACCCTTAGAGAACATTTTCTCCTATCACAAGTGTACAAGATGGAACAGAAAAATCATTGAGATAAAGTACAGAAGCTTTCATATGATGAAGGAATGTCTCTAGAATATAAACTGTCTCAATTATCAAATAGACTTTCTAAAGGGTAATAAATTAGAGCGAAAAAAGCAGAGAAAAAGAATGCATTATAAATATCTGTGTATATATACAGGCTATATACATAAACCTGCATAGAAAGGTAGTAGATATAAGCATGTTTTATAGAAAAAATAAACCTTAAAGAAAAATAAACCTGATAGTAGTGTAATTAGAAGCAGAGTTCTATTATGTCAGAGTCACTGCTGGTTTAATTTAAAGACAAAAATCATTACTTGCCAAAAAGGGAAGAGGATAATAAAGCAAATTAATAGGCTAACAAACACACAGTTATATTAAGACTTTTAAAATCATTTACAGAATTTATGTTTTTCTTATTTGCTTGGATTACAGGCAGAGGTAAAAGTAGTTTTGCATTTAACAAAAACAATGTAAAAGTATATGCTTTTCTATTTTACTATTTTACAATATTTATTTGCTTTTTATTTACAAAGTAAAAATTCACTATTTCCTAGTTTTGCCAGAGATGAGAATTTTCTCTGGTAGAAGAAGCACATCATGAATTCTAACTTTTAAATCATTTACATTATTCTCAGGAGATACAGGCACTAATCAAAGGCACAGGAATTACCTACAGCATGCCTAAAGTTATTTGATAATATGTTTGCTTCAGGTTTGTATCTCCAATGGCTCCCCCCAAGTATTATCATTTCCATGATAATACAACAGTGCAGATCTTCAGCCGCTGTTAAATTGTTCATGGCTCCAGTGACTTTAGTAGGGCTATGACAATTTACACTAGCTGAAAATCTGCCTCTATACATATGCATGACACTTTGTAGACAACTACAAGTAAGTGGTTCCTGCCCCAAGAAACTGTACCCAGTACTGATCCTGCAAATACTTATGTATGTATTTAAATTTACACCTGGGCTGTGTTATGGTGTCAATAAGATTATTCAACCAAGTAAAGTTAAGCACATGCATTTCACTGGATGGAGATCCGAATGAATGACAGTTGCCTGTTTGGGAAAGCACAGAGTGCAAACAAGGGAGCAGCGAGAGCTAAGCAACAAGATGTAGGTGGGTGAGATGGCATAGGTGCCGACTCTGTGGGTGCTCCCGGGCTGGAGCACCCACAGAAAAAAAATTGTGGGTGCCTAGCACCCACCGGGGAGATCATCTGTTGGCAACTACCAATCAGCTATTTGGCATGCACAGCAGCCCCCATCAGCTCTTTGGCTGGCTGCAGCCAATCAGCTGCTTGGTGCGAAGTCCTTGCCTAGTAGCTATTTCCTAGTGTGTGCACCTGCTGAAGCTCCTAGCAGGGCTCCCGGCTCCCACTGCAGGCAGGAGTGAGTCCTTTAAATTTTTAGGTCAGAGGGAGCTGGGCTAGGGGACAAGCAATTTTTGGGCTGGCTGCAGCGGGGTGGAGATGGGGAGGGCAGCTTCTCGGCTAGGGGTTTCTTGAGGACAGAGCTAGGCATTCTCAGCCCACAATGGTATCTTTCCCATGACCCGTGACTGCCTCCAGCCAGGAGGAACCAGCTGTGGACCCCCTTAGTGTGGGGTGGGGGAACAAAGAACACAGCTCCTTTAAGGAAAGTTTCCCCTGGTGCCTGATGAATGAACTTGGGCTGGGGCATACCCATTCCCCATGTTCCAGCCACTTGGGTGTGCCAAGCCATGGCCAAAGATGAGCGGGGCTTTACTGCAGCCCGGACCCCAGGTGCTTTCAAACAGTGACCCCCAACCACCTCCCACATCCTGCCCATACCCAGACCCCTCCCATGCAGGCTTTAGGAGCTTCCAACCCCCACCCAATCACATTACCCATGGTTCCAACCTAGGTCCCAGTTTAGATGGGGACCCCAGAGCTCCCAACCCATCCTTTCCCCCACGCATGGGGGGACAGGAGGGGGCTACAAACTGCCAGTACTTCTAGCCCCATCTTCCCTATGGGTTCTCCCCCATGGTGGGCTCTCATGCCTGTGAAAATAATGCTTGCCCAGCCCAAAGCTGTCCTTTCCTCCGCTCACCCTCTCCACCTAGGTCAAGCCTGCCTGAGGGGCTTTTCCTCCCAGAGAGGAAGTTTATCCCCCACACACTCAGATCAGCACCCCTTTTTCCCGCATCAGGAAGGACTGATTCCCTTCCCCTGGATTCACACCCACACCCTTCCGCTGCCAGGGAATTCCTTCCATTGCATCGACCATCCTCTCCCTTGTATCAGCTTCAAGCCAGGAGCCACTGCCTTGCTTCACCTTGGGAGACCTGAGCTCCTCTTGCTTCAGGATGCTGTGCTGCAGCAGCCCATTTGAGGAAGCAACCCCTCTGCCCCCTTGCCTTTGGCCATGGTCCCACCAGCCTTCCCACAAAAGTTACAGAGTGTGTGAGGGAGTCAGCAAATGAGTTTCAAAGAGGGGACGGATGGGGCGTGCAGCCCTAGGGACTGGGAGGAGCTGGAGCAACATAGAAGC
This sequence comes from Lepidochelys olivacea, assembly GCF_965140295.1. Lineage (NCBI taxonomy): Eukaryota > Metazoa > Chordata > Testudines > Cheloniidae > Lepidochelys > Lepidochelys olivacea. Next base: position 127,448,750 of record NC_140412.1, on the reverse strand, counting down.
CACTCAGCAGAATGAATGAATAAGCCATTTCTATGGGCAGGTCTACACTACAACCAGGATCCACACTCTGAGATCGAACCACTGGTGGTCAATTTAGTGGGTCTAGTGAAGACCCACCAAATCAACATCAGATCGCTCTCCAGTCAACCCCTGTACTCTACCCTCGATGAGAAGAGTAAGGTAAGTCAAGGAAGAGTTTCTCCCATCAACCCCCACCCCGCGGTAACTCAACCTAGGGTACGTCGACTCCAGCTACGTTATTCACATAGCTGGAGTTGTGTAGCATAGGTCAACTTACCGCAGTAGCATAGACCTATAACCTATGCTGCGTTGCTGAATTAAGCTTCTCTCTCTGTGTCAGCATGGGCAGTTTCTGTACTGGCTGCAGGGGGTGGGCTTGGGGGGAGACAGTCGATTTGATGCATGGGTGGGAGCAGGCACTAGACAGAGCCACCAGGAGGTGGGCAGACCCTCTCAGAGATCCAGAGAGGCATGGGCCACTTCCAGCTTTTGAAGGCCCTAGCCATAATAAAAATAAAAAATGCCAACCCATGAAAACAAAATAAGGCACCAAAAAAAGACATAATTTGAATATTTTTTATTTAACAAATACTTTTCTAGCCTTTGTCTGTGCAAATGAACTAATTATTGAGGAAAAATCTAGCTTTCGTGCAATGTCACAGTTGATATTAAGCATGGCGAGCCCATTCAAATGCTCTTGTCCCATAGTTGAACGATGATAGTTCTTTACCTGCTTCAACACGTTGAAGCTGTGTTCACCTGAAGCCAGTGATGCATGCAAACTGATAAAAATATGCAATACAGTTGTATGATATTAGGAAACACCCCAGAGAATCCAAGTTTGAGTATTTCTTGAAGCAATTCTTTTGGCTTGCAATCCAACTTAAGGTTTGTGAAATGTATTTGTTTGAGCAAGATGACCTCGTCATTGAGATCTTTTGAGATTTCTTTGTTGTACTGTTGCTGAAATTGTTCAGCTGCAGAAAGCAGATCTTCATTACTCAGTCTGTTGAACTGCCAAAGAAATCCAAAAAGGGTACAAATTAGTCGCAGTTACTCAAATTGATGTGTAAGACCTGACTGAATAGAGTCAATGATGACAAGGAAGGCATTGACCCTATAATGCTGTTCGACATTGGATTCACTAGGTAAGTTGCAATTGATGGGGAGATTCAATTGAGAGATTCAAGCTCATTTAAAACCTCTCTCACTGAATTCAAACGCTGCACAACTGGTTGAACACCATCAATCCGTGTAGAACATCTAGTTTTGGACATCCCATGCAGTGAAACAGGAAGCTATTGCTTCAGAATTTCCCACCTTTGTTGACTGCTACTAAAGAGATTGTACATTTGTTCCAAAGTAAGTAATTGCCTCCTTGCAAGATTCAGCACAGTCAACATCTACAAGGTTTAGTGTGGGTTTCCAGAGCTGGAGACAATATAGTTTGAATTATGCTCAAGCAGAACTGCTTGTACACCTTTGTACTTTCCAGCCATAGTAGATCCATTATCATAGGCTTGACCAATGCAGACATGAAAATCTAACTTAAAACCACCTAGAATTGCTAGTACTCGAGCAGCAATTTCTTTTCCAGTTTTTCTCTTGAAATTATCAAACAAAATAAACCTTTATTCAATTGAAAATTTTGAGCTGTCTACAATCTTAACATATCAAATAACCTTAGTAGTCTGATCCTTGTGAGGACAATCTGAAGTGGCATCAAAAATGATTGAAAAATACTTGGCATTTTGAATCACATTAAGAATTGTTGTTTGTACGAATGACCCACATAGCTCAATAAACACTTTTGTATGTGTGTGGAGAGATCATCGACTTGCATGTGCTTTTGTCTCTCTTGCGAGTCTTGAACACGTTTAACATGCTCTGATAAAAGTGGGTCATATTTGTTGAGGAGCTCAACTATGCCTACAACATTTCCATTTGCACAATCACTAGTATGTTAACTGGAACCAAAGAAAACCAATCCGTGCCCAGGAAAAAAAAAGGATGACATTCAGGATGCGCTCAAGAAGTTTTTTCCTGTTATTAGTTTCTGTAGAGAATTCAGTCAAGAGTAAATTCTCAGCTGAACTTTCAGCTGATGCTGCTCTACTGGCTGATTTCCATGCAACATAGTTTTCTTTGTGTGACATTGAACTCTCATGTGATGGTATTTGGTCTTTCAACTTCCTCCAATCTCTGTTGATGCTCCATCTTGATTGATCAGAGAGACCTGATGCATTTGCAGCACCTTTGTCCAAAATGAAGCAGAGTGCACAGTACAGAGATTGTTTTGCAGTACTCCAGCATAACCAGTCTCTTGTGCAGTTCTCACCATTTGAAAGAGTTTTTGTGAGCAGACGAGTAGGAAAAGCATGATTATCAGCATCTTGTGAGATGTTACTTGGAATTTCAGAACAACTAATTTGAAGAAAAAATTGCATTTGGGCAGCATTGCTCTTGTCAATAATTCCAATGTCAGTCACAGTCAAACCTGTAGTACTCATGAATTGTTCTTGCTGTGTAAGATCTACATCTTCCTGTTGCTGTTGAGTTTCTTGATAGTACACAGGATCGTCTGCTGCATCTGTTACTCCTTCTTGACTACTGTCCTCATTTTCAGGTATTGGCATTGAAATATCACCTTTTGCAGTTGAGGAATGTTCATTATCTGTAGCATAGTTTGTTGGGTAAGGTGTGTTTTCCAGTGGTTTGAGAAATGAAGTTACTTGCTTTGGGCTTTTAGCTGCTGCTTCACTCAGTTGTTTTTGCCATCTCTTGTTTGCAGCACTTTCAAATCTCCTCATCATAGTGATCTATCTGGTCAATATGTAGCCTATCCACAATTGAAATATTCTGCTGTAAATAAGTAGCTTATCTACACTTGAAATATTATACTGTAAACATGTACACAAATGCTGAAAAGACTTAAAACGAAGGAATACTAATTAAGAACACAAAATGAAATAGTCAGATAGGTTATTATTCTTATCACTGAATCAAAACTCAAGCACACAAGGTATAATGTAACAGGCTGAGCTGTAGACAAAGGGATGACATATATATAGTAAACACAGATACAGACAGAGGGCTAATGTCCAAAAATTTCAAACATGTGTCCTCACAAAACTCACTCTACAAGATTGTCCTTACAAATTTTCACCTTGAGTCTGGGCCTATAGACTGTGAAAACCTGTGATGGCCGAGCTACCAAGCTAGGGCTCAACCAGTGACTCAACAAACCAGTCACCTCTTTTAGCTACCATATGAAGATAATAATGAGCAATTCTCACACAAATAATTCCTTAGTCACTAAATGTAATCATTCTCTACCTTTCAACAGGCACTTGATCCAGCACTAGCCACTAATAGTGGTTTGTTTGTATAATCAGCTGATCTGAGAGCACATGTTCATCATGGTCTAATCTTGTGCCATTAGAACCGATATGTTTTCAGTAATATTTATGAACATTTTAAAAGTTAAAAAAATGGCTTGTGGGTAACTTTATTGGATTTTGTCTGTAACAAACTGTAACACCCATATATAATATCCTGGGGTTTGACTTTTAGACTACCATTAGCCAGATGTCCTGGTATAAATGAGGGCACAACTTGGACCCCAATTTAGAAATTAGGACTCAATCTTGCACGTAGTGAGCACTCTGACCCAACAAGTAAGCATATATTTAAATTTAAGCTTTTGAGTTGACTTCAATGGGACTACAAGCACACTGAACTTTAAACATCTGGTTAAGTGTTTTGCTGGATTGGGGCCAGAGTAAGCAGCACCTTAAAGATCAAGCCTCTTGAGAGCACCTTTTCTTTGTGTTTTGTGGGTTGACCTTATCAGTCAAGCTCTTTGCTGCAGATACAACATTCTCACGTTCAGATAACTCAAACAAATGGAATTATTTATATTAGATTTTCCAAAGTTGAATGCTTCATGTTGTTATTTAATATTGTTGGTGTGTGGGTGTATATATGTTTTTATCTCTTCCCTCATTTGCTAATACCAATTTGACAGCAATGGCCCACCTTAACCAACCTTATTAAACCAAAGGAAGTGGTTTCCTTAGCAACAGGATCCATGTAAAATCTCTCAGAACACCTGTTCTTTCCACTCTCATTTCATTCAACTAAGCAGTGTACTTTTAGAAAATGGGACATCAACTTTAATATCTAAATCCAAGTATTCAAGGGAATTATGGCAAGGAGACATGGTTAAATTGAAAGACCCATATTACCCAAAGACTGACAAGTACTGCATGTATTTGACCCATTTCTAGATATTAGCAATTAACATCTTACCAACAAAGCCTATATTTTCAAAGTATATCGCAATGAAATCTTTGGCAGTCAATGACATTGTTTAAACTTGAAAAATCCAGCTAGGTACAGCAAGCATTTTCTGAGTGTGAAATGAGAGCACATTACTGACACTGCAGCTCCATTGTCACCCTTAGGCTTTCTAGTCAGCCAGAATTCATAATTCATGACGGATAGTAATATAAAAGGGCAATATGACCAAGTGCTTGACAAAATTACTGTCAACTTTTCGTTTATAAATTTTTAAAATTATATATTTTCTTGATTGGTTCAGCTCACTCTAAAAAATACTGCAGAGAAAATGGTTAAGATTATTTTTAGGGGTTATTTTTAAACCTGTTAGTAAATTGAGATTGGTGTGTTATGTCTATCAAAAGTAGTCTTACTGCGTGCATCTGATGAAGTGAGCTGTAGCTCATGAAAGCTTATGCGCCAATCAATTTGTTAGTCTCTAAGGTGCCACAAGTACTCCTTTTCTTTTTGTGGATACAGACTAACATGGCTGCTACTCTGAAACCTAGCCTTAAAGTACACTATCATTACTGGAAGTCTCTATGGTACTATGTTTTGGCTCCTTTTATACCTCAGGCTCTGTTATTACTATCCTCTTTATAATATTCTAAAGTGTTCCTAGTAACGTGTTTGGATGCCTACACTAGTACTATTAACATAGTAGAGTCCATTGTTAAATACAAGTGGGAGTTATTCAGCCTTTCCCTGATGATACAAATTTAGGGAATTTTCATACACACATCACAATTTATTACTCAGCATTGCCCTGAATCAACAAAGAAACATGTGTGTTTGTGTGTGTGTGTGTGTGTGTCTATATATAACTATAACTTCTTTGCTGATTCAGAGCAATGCTGAGTAATAAATAATGTGTGTATTCCAGAGGTGCTAGATAAACCCCATTATAATTAAATTTTATGGGTTTGTGCAACTTGAAATGCAGGCATTTGTTTTGCTGAATCAGCCTCTCCGTGTTGCCACATGCACTTTACTTATTACTGAGAAGGGAGAGAATGAAATATGCTGTGTACCTCATTCTAGGAATAGCAGGCACACTATGTTGCTGTTCTCTAATCAAAATGGGGTCTTCTGCAGACATCAGCAGCATGTTTTGCTCATGGTGATTTGGATACCACTGCTTATCGTAAAGACTATGTATAGTTGGATAGCTCTTGGTCACATGCAGATAATTATTTAATTGATAGCCAAGTGTTGGTATGGGAAGTCACCAACTTCTCAATGTATCCTGTTTAAAGGAGAAGTTTAGAGACTGAGCTATGATTAGCACAGAGGATATCATTATTGGTGGTGGCAAATGCTTACCAACTTGAGTCATCCGAAAGCTGGTGGGCCTCCATGATCTCTTATTGCTGGCAACATGCCTCTCAAAAACTGTTGTGAATCATCCTATACCAACACCAGTTAGAAAAACCTACTGCTTTTGACTACAGCATTTACAAAATATGCCCTGTTCTGAGGCAAAGAAATAGAAAATCCTCATGAAAAGTCACTGAGGAATCTGTCACATGTTGGTGACATTCAGGCATTATTAGATCTCTTAAAGACTCCAAATTATTTCCTCATGCCCTCTATTTTTGACACCAGTAATCATAGAATTATAGGACTGGAAGGGGCCTCGAGAGGTCATCTAGTCCAGTCCCCTGTACTCATGGCAGGACTAAGTATTATTTAGACCATCCCTGATGGGTGTTTGGCTAGCCTGCTCTTTAAAATCTCCAATGATGGAGATTCCACTATCTCCCAAAGCAATTTATTCCTGTGCTTAAACACCCTGACAGTTAGGAAGTTTTTCCTAAAGTCCAACCTAAACTTCCCTTGCTGCAATTTAAGCCCATTGCTTCTTGTCCTATCCTCAGCAGTTAAGAAGAACAGTGTTTCTCCATCCTCCTTATAAGAACCTTTTATGTACTTGAAAACTGTTATCGTGTCCCTTCTCGGTCTTCTCTTCTCCAGACTAAACAAACCCATTTTTTTTCCAATCTTCCCTCATAGGTCATGTTTTCCAGACCTTTAATCATTTTTGTTCCTATTCTCTGGACTTTATGCAATTTCCTCACATCTTTCCTGAAATGTGGCACCCAGAACTGGACACAATACTTCAGTTGAGGCCTAATCAGCGTAGAATAGAGAGTAGAAGAATTACTTCTTGTGTCTTGCTTACAACACTCCTTCTAATGCATCACAGAATGATGTTTCCATTTTTTGCAACAGTGTTCCACTGTTGACTCATATTTAGCTTGTGGTCCAGTATCTCCCCAAGATCCCTTTCCACAGTACTCCTTCCTAGGCAGTCATTTCCCATTTTGTATGTGTGCAACTGATCCTTCCTTCCTAAGGGGACTACTTTGTATTTGTCCTTATTGAATTTCATCCTATTTACTTCAGACCATTTCTCCAGTTTGTCCAGATCATTTTGAATTATAATCCTATCCCCCAAAGTACTTGCAAACCCTCCCAGCTTGCTATCATCCGCAAACTTTATAAGTGTTCTCTCTATGCCGTTATCTAAATCATTGATGAAGATATTGAACAGAACTGAACCCAGAACTGATCCCTCCAGGACCCCACTCATTATGCCCTGCCAGCATGACTGTGAACGACTGATAACTACTCTCTGGGAATGGTTTTCCAATCAGTTATGCACCGACTTTACTGTAGCTCCATCTAGGTTGCATTCCCCTAGTTTATTTATGAGAAGGTCATGAAAGACTGGATCAAAAGCTTTACTAAAGTCAAGATATACCTCATCTACCGCTTCCCCCCATCCACAAGGCTTGTTAGCCTTCTTTGACAGGCTATCAGGGTATCAGGTTGGTTTCACACGATTTGTTCTTGACAAATCCATGCTGACTGTTAATTATCACCTTATCTTCTAAATGTTACCAATGATACTGCCAAGAATGACCTTGAGCAGATCACTGCAGACTACGTGGCTCTGGGAAGAAGGATAAAGGAGTTTGAGGGGCATGTGGTGTTCTCATCCATCCTCCCGTGGAAGGAAAAGGCATGGGTAGAGACTATCGAATCATGGAAGTTAAGAAATGGCTACGCAGGTCGTGTTGGAGAGAAGGCTTTGGATTCTTTGATCATAGGATGGTGTTCCAAGAAGGAGGAGTGCTAGTCAGAGATAAGCTCCACCTAACGAAGAGAGGGAAGAGGATCTTTGCAAGCAGGCTGGCTAACCTAGTGAGGAGGGCTTTAAACTAGGTTCACTAGGGGAAGGAGACCAAAGCCCTGAGATAGGTGCAGAATTGGGATACCAGGAGGAAGCACAAGCAGGAAAGCGCAAGAGGGGAGGGCTCCTACCTCACACTGAGAAAGTGGGATGATCAGCGTGTTATCTTAAGTACCTATACACAAATGGATGAAGCCTGGGAAACAAGCCACGAGAACTGGAAGTCCTGCCACAGTCAAGAAATTATGATGTGATTGGAATAACAGAGACTTGGTGGGATAACTCACATGACTTGAGTACTGTCATGGATGGATATAAACTGTTCAGGAAGGACAGGCAGGGCACAAAAGGTGAGGGGGTTGCATTGTATGTAAGGGAGCAGTATGACTGCTCAGAGCTCCGGTATGAAATTGCAGAAAAACCTGAGTCTCTGGATTAAGTTTAGAAGTGTGAGCAACAGGTGTGATGTTGTGGTGGGAGTCTGCTATAGACCACCAGACCAGGGGGATAAGGTGAATGAGGTTTTCTTCTGACAACTAACAGAAGTTACTAGATCGCAGGCCCTAGTTCTCATGGGAGACTTCAATCACCCTGATAGCTGCTGGGAGAGCAATACAGCAGTGCACAGACAATTCAGGAAGTTTTTGGAAAGTGCAGGGGACAATTTCCTGGTGCAAGTGCTGGAGGAACCAACTAGAGCTCTTCTTGACCTGCTGCTCACAAACTGGGAAAAGTGGAGGGGAACCTGGGAGCCAGTGACCATGAGATGGTCAAGTTCAGGATCCTGACACAAGGAAGAAAGGAGAACAGCAGAATACGGACCCTGGACTTCAGAAAAGCAGACTTTGACTCCCTCAGGGCACTGATAAGCAGGATCTCCTGGGAGAATAACATGAGGGGGAAAGGAGTCCAGGAAATCTGGCTGTATTTTAAAGAATCCTTATTGAGGTTACAGGAACAAACCATCCTGATGTGTAGAAAGAATAGTAAATATGGCAGGCAACCAGATTGGCTTAACAGTGAAATCCTTGCTGATCTGAAACACGAAAAAGAAGCTTACAAGAAGTGGAAGATTGGACAATGACCAGAGAGGAGTACAAAAATATTGCTCAGGCATGCAGGAGTGAAATCAGGAAGGCCAAATCACACTTGGAGTTTCAGCTAGCAAGAGATGTTAAGAGTAACAAGAAGGGTTTCTTCAGGTATGTTAGCAAGAAGAAGAAAGTCAAGGAAAGTGTGCGCTCCTTACTGAATGAGGGAGGCAACTTAGTGACAGAGGATGTGGAAAAAGCTAATGTACTCAATGCTTTTTTTGCCTCTGTCTTCATGAACAAGGTCAGTTCCCAGACTACTACACTGGGCAGCACAGCATGGGGAGGAGGTGACCAGCCCTCTGTGGAGAAAAAAGTGGTTAGGGACTATTTAGAAAAGCTGGATGAGCACAAATCCATGGGGCGGATGCGCTGCATCGGAGAGTGCTAAAGGAGTTGGCGGATGTGATTGAAGAGCCATTGGCCATTATCTTTGAAAACTCATGGCGATTGGGGGAGGTCCTGGACGACTGGAAAAAATCTAATGTAATGCCCATTTCTAAAAAAGGGAAGAAGGAGGATCCGGGGAACTACAGGCCAGTCAGCCTCACCTCAGTCCCTGGAAAAATCATGGAGCAGGTCCTCAAGGAATCAATTCTGAAGCACTTAGAGGAGAGGAAAGTGATCAGGAACAGTCAGCATGGATTCACCAAGGGCAAGTCATGCCTGACTAATCTAATTTCCTTCTATGATGAGATTACTGCCTGTGCGGATGAGGGGAAAGCAGTGGACGTGTTGTTCCTTGATTTTAGCAAAGCTTTTGATACAGTCTCCCACAGTATTCTTGCCAGAAAGTTAAAGAAGTATGGGCTGGATGAATGGACTATAAGGTGGATAGAAAGCTGGCTAGATAGTCGGGCTTAAAGGGTAGTGATCAATGGCTCCATGTCTAGTTGGCAGCTGGTATCAAGCGGAGTGCCCCAAGGGTAGGTCCTGGGGCCGGTTTTGTTCAATATCTTCATTAATGATCTGGAGGATGGTGTGGATTGTACCCTCAGCAAGTTTGCAGATGACACTAAACTGGAAGGAGTGGTAGATACACTGGAGGGTAGGAATAGAGTACAGAGGGACCTAGACAAATTAGAGGATTGGGCCAAAAGAAATCTGATGAGGTTCAACAAGGACAAGTGCAGAATCCTGAAACTAGGAAGGAAGAATCCCATGCACTGCTATAGACTAGAGACCAAATGGCAAGGCAGCAGTTCTGCAGAAAAGGACCTAGGGGTTACAGTGGATGAGAACCTGCATATGAGTCAACAGTGTGCCCTTGTTGCCAAGAAGGCTAACGGCATTTTGGGCTGTATAATTAGGGGCACTGCCAGCAGATCGAGGGACATGATCGTTCCCCTCTATTCGACATTGGTGAGGCCTCATCTGGAATATTGTGTCCAGTTTTGGGCCCCACACTAGAAGAAGGATGTGGAAGAATTGGAAAGCTTCCAGCGGAGGGCAACAAAAATGATCAGGGGCTGGGGCACATGACTTATGAGGAGAGGCTGAGGGAACTGGGATTGTTTAGTCTGGGGAAGAGAAGAATGAGGGGGGATTTGATAGCTGCTTTCAACTACTTGAAAGGGGGTTCCAAAGAGGATGGATCTAGACTGTTCTCAGTAGTAGCAGATGACAGAACAAGGAGTAATGGTCTCAAGTTGCAGTGGGAGAGGTTTAGGTTGGATATTAGGAAAAACTTTTTCACTAGGAGTGTGGTGGAGCACTGGAATGCGTTACCTAAGGAGGTGGTGGTATCTCCTTCCTTTGAGGTTTTTAAGGCCCAGCTTGACAAAGCCCTGGCTGGAATGATTTAGTTGGGGATTGGTCCTGCTTTGAGTAGGGGGTTAGACTAGATGACCTCCTGAGGTCCCTTCCAACCCTGATATTCTATGATTCTATGTTTGCAAATTGATTGCTTAATTATTTGCTCCATTACCTTTCCAGATACAGAAGTTCAGCTTACTGATCTGTAATTCCCCGGGTTGCCCTTATTTCCCTTTTTATAGATTGGCACTATATTTGCCTTTTTCCAGTCTTCTGGAATCTCTCCCATTTTCCAGATAATTGCTATGGCTCAGATTTCTCCTCACTCAGCTCCTTGAGTAATCTAAGATGCATTTCATCAGGCCTAGCGCTCTTTCAGCACTCTAAAGTGGCAGTGTAGATAGTGCTACCGCAGTGGGAGCTGTGCTGGTAGCTATTCCTCTCACAGAGGTGGTTTTTAACAGAGCTCTCACAGGGCTGGAGCCAGAACTACACAGCCACATTAGAGAGCTGCCACGGCAGTGCTTTAACATCAGCTGTGTAGACTTACCCTAAGACATACCTTATTTTCACTGGCATTCACAGAAACAAAGAAGTCGTTAAGCACCTCTCCCATTTCCACATTTTCTGTTATTGCTTTTTCCCCCTCATTGAGTAACGGGCCTACCTTGGTCTTGGTCTTCCTAGTAGTTTTCTCCACCTTCTGAAATAATACTACTAATAAAAAAGGTCTCCAATAGATTCCAAGAACTTGTTAGATAATCTGTGCCCTGGTGTGTTATTTTCCCAAAGTTCCCATTTGTTCTTTTGGTAATGTCCCCCTAGAATTATTAGGCTCAGAAATAAAAGTCTTAACCAACACTAAGGTAACGGGAATAAACTGGAGATGGATCCCCAACTCTCTGCAAATTATGGGACTCGATAGATTCTGTGACTGATTAAAATCCAGTCTCAGTCCATTCAGTCTTGGTGTTTCTTTCATATGTGTGAATTTTCTATCATACTTCTCATTTCTTGCAATAGTTTTTGGGTGAAAAAAATGTTAAAAGTAGGGAACATTGTTGAGATACTGTTCTGAGAGAATGAGGCACTTTTTGCCTCTAAGCAGAGTTTTTCAGTAAGTTATAGACTACCCTAACCAGCAATTGACATGCTCAGAGAAAATACTCAGTGACAGAGAAGCCAGGCACAGAATATCAAAAACCAGACACAGCTGCATTCTCATTTACCAAAAAATGTAAAGGCTCTTACCTTGCAGTTTACACTCTGTTACCATTCAGTAATTCTGCAATGGCAGGTATGTGAATCTCAGTAGATATTTCCTTCCCCTCTGCCGATGTCAAAAGTGCAACCTTTTTCTTTACCATTTTTTTTTTTTGCACCTGAATGTAATCCAAATACAAAATTACCTTTTATAAACCATAATATGAACCTTATAAGATTTCAGATTCAAACCTATATATGATCATTATGCTTAAATACCAAAGTGTAGCCAAAATGCTCTAGGTTATTAACTTAATTTTTTAATAGTCTCACAAACAGGCTTTATAATTTGCCTGGGAAAGGAATCACGTTTACTTGAAGAGTACATATGAGAATTTCTTATCTACAACGTGGTTGTTTTCTTCGGGTGTAAAGTACACCTATGCCAGACCAATATAGGGTGCGTTCCAGGTATAAGAATGGAACAGGAAAAATATATAGAAAATTATCATGGAGCCAAAGCTTTTTAGTTATCTGAAACTCATTAGGAATCTCAAAATAATTAATGACAGGATAAAGCTGTGCAGTTAGAAGAAAATGCCACCAGTTATACTGTAGATAAAACTTAAATCGGAATACCACTGATAGCTTTTATAATACAAAATTAAAGGTTATCTGTTGGTTAAAAATCATTTCCAGTGACTGTATCCAACATCATATATTTTTGGAAGACTTAGCATGCATGTTAACTTGTATAACTATGAAGCATGCTCCCGGGATGCCTTGCATTTATGTCAAGCTTTATTGTGGGAAGACCCCTCCCTGCTTAAAGTGCAGGCTGGTGGTTGTTTGGCTATGCCGAAAGAATGACAGGAGACATTAGATATGGGTTTAATCAGGCCACAACTCTGTTATTAGATAGATGTCTGGGACTAACCCTGCAGATAAAATGTGCAGTGCAGGTGCAAAATGTATGCCCCTCTAGCTGATCCACTGTCAGGACCCTCCAATTCCAGCCAATTTTGTGGCAGCAGCTTCCACCATTTCCCCCCCTTTTCATCCAGGTCCCTTCAGCAATTCCCTTACCAGAACCTTAACAATGCCAGCCAATTGTTTGTTTGTCTGTTTGTTTGTTTGTTTTTTTTTGGGGGGGGGGGCTTCCACAGCTCCCCCCCATTTATCCAGGTCCCTCCAGCAATTCCCTTGCTGGGACCTTACCAATTCCAGCCAATTCGGGGGGGCTTCTACCAGCTCCCCCACCCTTTTCATCCAGGTACCTCCAGTAATTTCCTTGCTGGGACCTTACCGACCGCCCCTCCTCCTCCCTTGTAGGAGGTGTTTAGGTGGACTATAATAATGGTGGTGGGGGTTGGTTCCCTGCTGTACTAATCAGAGAAGTTCCCCCCGGCTTGCTCAATTACAAAGCACCACGCCTTAATTCCTTTTTCAAGCCATTTTTCCATTCTTTTGTGCCTTAATTTATGGAATACCTGCACTGAACATCCATTATTCACTTGAATAAAGAGTTGTGACATATGGCCTACCGCCTGTCATGCTCTGCATGAACAGAGTCCACCCGAACCTGCTGTGAGGAAGGAGACCCCCCCACACACACAAACACACTGCACCTGTCCTATATGAAAAATTCTTTCCCACCCCCCCTTTTCAGGGCAGCTAGCGTAATGCCCACTGCAGATATAGCTAAACACCTGGCATATTTGTGACCTCAATAGGGAGGGAGGGTGGATGCTGCCCAGCCTGTTCTCACTGAATGAGGGCAGGGGCCAGGCCCAGGCTGACCTTTTGAAACCCCTCATTCCTAGGTAGTGAGTCATCAACCACGCTGACTGCTCTTCTAGCAGTTATACGTCTCCCCTCCTCCCCCAAGCCAGAAAGCATTGCCCTCTTCTCCTGGCCAGCCAGACCATTACTAGGAGTTAAATTGTCCCAGCCTTTGTTCTTTCTATGTACATGTCAGGAGTAAGCAGTATTTTCTGTTAAAATAATGTTATCTATGAATTGTTCCGAGGTCCTTTAGTACAGAACAGTTAATGTTACTGCAGCCCAATGCTATTTGTACTCTTTGGTCTACTAACACTTGGAAAGTTATTGTGCATGGTCTTTGTACCTTGAAAGATGTCTCTGTACATTGAAAAACTGATATAAAACTAGATAAGGAGTTAATATTTTGGAATAGATACAGTTAATGTGAGCTGTGACTGCTGCAAGACTGCTCCCCAGAGACTGGTAATGCATGAACCTCTCTGTGCTGATCTTTCTATGTTTAATAAACCAGTTGATCTGAGTTATCTGATGTTTCATTAGTCAAAAATCTAAACCATTTCCTAACAGTGTAATCAATACTATCAGTGAAGACTATTGCGAGAAGTAAAAATTAAAAGTCAAAGAATACTGTGAGGTGGCATTTACTGCAGAGGTTTGAAAATAAAGAACAGATGGTTATCTTTATGCTGCTAAAGTTATCTATAAACTTGGATAGATATTAATTCTTTATTCCAAGTCTTGAACACAGTGGATCTCCAGGACATACTCTAAATATGAAACAAATTGATGTGTGATCTGGAGATATATACAACATCCAAGAAGACAGAAAAAATATTTCAGAGCAGTTGTCTATCAATTTTAGAAAAGAAGGACATCAGAAGATGAACCACCATGATGTATCAGGTGCAGTTTTGGCAGCCTTCACAATAAATTTATCTATTAATAGATGAGAGCCATTGAATTCTGGAAAAAAAAAAATCCACCACCCACTACAATATAAAGTATCTGCTAGAAATAATTGACAAACAAAACATTTGATACAACTGTTCCTGAAAATATCAGTAACATTCAGATCTGGATCTGAAATTTCTGTCTCAGACCTATCTTTAGTATGTGTATAATTTTCTTTTAATTCAAAGTAATCCAGTGTGAAATTTAAGGTGCTGTGTTGATGTAGGGTGACATATTTCTCAAAGGGAAAATGGGACCCCATGTGGAGATGGTGCCGCTCCTTGCCTGAACCTTGCCTTCCCTCCGTGCAGCTGTTGCTGCTTGCCTGAACCATGCCTGCCTGCCCGAGCAGCTGACATTGCTGCTTGCCAGATCACCATTTCCCTCCTACCCCCGCAGGGCTAGCATCCCCGGTCACCTCCCCTCAGGTTCCTTTGTGCCCTGCTAGGGGTGTATACCCCAGTTTTTTGTCAAATATGGATATTTGTCCCATTTGCTCTTGCCAACTGATCATCAGGACAGCTGAGACAGGGCTTAAAAAAGGGACTGTCCCCACCAAAATGGGACATATGGTTACCATATATTGATGTATAAAAACCTCCTTTGGGCTAAATCCTGAAAGTCCAAGCTCAGTTTTTAGTCAGTCCTCGTTCAGCAAATCATTCAGGTCAAACTCTTATCAAACATCTCAGCAAAAACTGAGTAAGGACATCAGCCTGGATCCAGAGACAGATTAGGCAATGCAATGCTGATGATTGCAATGCCTAACTTTTTGCACCTAGAATATCCTTGGAACAACACTGTGATGCACAAGGTCTGGCTTTTTGCCTATACTCCCTATAAAATGAAAGGTGAGAGATAGGCACCTAAGAATGGAATCTGTGAAAGCCAATGCACTAGGTGGGGGGCTGCCAAAGCTAGCCAATTGGAGATGCTGACAAAAGGGGTTTATCCTAAGCCCTGCTCCTCCCAGAGGCTTAGGCACCTATCTCTGCTTGCAGTCCATAGCCGGGGTCCCCTTTACTGCAATCAGGTGGCTTAAGTGCCTAAGTCATTCTTGCAAGAAATGGCAGCACTTGTGATACCACTGCTGCCTCCCTTATGGCTAGGGCCCTACCAATTTCATGGCTGTGAAAAAGGTGTCACGGACTGTGAAGTCAGCTCTCCCCTGTGAAATCTGATCTCCCGGCTGCTGGGAGCATGATGCTCCCAGCTGCTAATCTGGCCAGTCTGAGGCAGGACAGGAGTAGTCCTTCCCCTGCATCACCGCTCTTGGTGGGGAGATCAGACCCACCTCCAGAGGCAGCGCAGAAATGAGGGTAATACACCCTCACTTGTGCACTGCAGCAGCCCAGGAGCTGTTGATGAGTTGATGTACCCCCTGGAAGACCTCTGGTTGAGAACTACTGAGCTAGATCCAATTCCCCCCTCTTCCTGATGTAGAAAAAGGATTTGAGCAGAGGTCTTCACCTCTCAAGAGGGTTCTTTAACCACTGAGTTGTGGGATATTCTGATGTGGGGCTCCCTCAGTCTCTTTTGATGAATCTGTTACACTTTGGATAAATACTTAAATAGTCCTTGGGTCAGCAAGTGAGAATTAATCTGAAAACTGATGGTTAAGGCACCCACCTGGATGGTGAGAAACCACCCCCAAGGGTCCAGTCCCTCTGCTGTAGTGACTATTTAATCCAAATTGGAACACCTTCAAACAAGAGAGCTTGAGGGAGCCCCACATGGGTATACGCCAGCAATTAGAGTATTCTCCTGGGGTCAGGCAGGAAGATCTCTATTCAAATCTTTTCTCCCTATCAGGCAGAGGGGGGAATTAAATCCAGCTCTTCTACATCCCAGGTGAGCACTCTAACCACTGGGCTATAAGTGAACTGCCACCATGATTTTGAAGTCCTACAGGGACGTTGCAGTGTGTGTACCCAAAGCAGAACCTTAGGTGCCTAGTAAACTTTTATAGTCAAAAATGTATGGGCTGTGCGAGTTTAGGCACCCACTGGGTGAAGCCACAGCAGACAAGGTGTTTTGTGGATCATTGGGTTCATAAAACTGAGATTGCATCTGGGTTTAGTCATCTAAGACCCTTTGTGGATCTGGGCCTTCTAAACTTATCCAATGGTTTGGGTAATGAATACCTAAGCTACTCTCCTCCTCCTCATGAAATAGGATAATAAGTGAAAATAATTGAGGCCTTTGAGCTAACAGTTTCAAAATTTAAATATGAGGAGGCTAAGAGCAGGTTATTTTCAGTGAAGGATCATCAGATATGAAACTCAGGCCTTTTGCTACTACAACAAGAGATCCCATCTATTGATTTGTCGGGCATGCTGCACAGCTTATATGTTTTCCTAGATTTTCTAGGAGAAATTCACCATGGTGCAAAACAATTATATATAAGTCCATAGGCACCATTAAGAAGTACAGAGGGGCTTGAATAACCCTTGGGGTTCCCCCCCAGTAAGCCAGGATCAAGCTTGCTCAGGCTTCTTTCTTTCTTTCTTTCTTTCTTTCTTTCTTTTTAATATAACTTCTCCCCCCCCCCCCGCATACCTTTTTGGGACTGGCTTTTTAAATTAGCCAAAGCTGAGCAGCTGCAGCCCTAAAGTAGGTATTTTATGCACGGCTGCTGGGTGTTGACTCTCTCTCAGCTGGTAAGTACCTACTATGTTTTCCTGTTTTATGCTATTGTGCAGATGGCATATTCTCACAGAGGTATTGAGGTTTAATTAATTAGTATGGGAAAGGACTTTTGAATCCTTTGATGAGAACAATGACTGAGCAGTGTCATAACTGGTATTAGCTTGTTATTTTATTAAAAGATCACCGATACTTACAAATGATATCAGAGCATTAATAGTTGTTCTGCTAGCAGTAATAGTGTTTATGTGTGGGATCCATGAAGATACTTAGACACCTAAACCCCAATTTGGCTCCACTGAGAGCTACAATACTCCCAATGAACCCTGTAGGTGCCTAAACATACTTGGTACCAAAGTTTGTCCAAGTAAAAGTTTTCTAGGTGCATATGTTCCTTTCTCTGGGTATGTGCACAGCTGCTTCCATCTATGTACCTGGATGTCTGTTTTCTGCCTATACCTCAAAGCAATTCACAAACCAGGGGAAAACCGGTGTTTTCCTACCTAAATCACATATGGGACCTGATCTGACAGGTGTGCTCACAGGCCTACTACAGGATTAGGTCCCATTCAGTGTTCAGCTGGAGGAGGAGTTGATTTGATGGTGGAAGTGCCTGCCTTAAAACTATTAGCCCAGTGGTTACAGAACGAGATGTGGGCTCTCCCTGTTCAAATCCTTTCTACCCCTCTGACAGAGGTTGGAATTGAGCCTCGGTCTCTCTCATCCCAGGTGAGAGCTGTAGCCAGTAGGCTATAAGTTGAGCATCACCACCCCCCATTTTGTGTGGGATGAGGCAGGCACCTAACTCATTCTCTCCAAAAGTGGCCTCCATGTTGAAACTGCCTGATTCCAGCTGGCAGGTTCCTGTTCATGAATCATTAAACTAACATAGGCACCTGCCTTGATTAGAGGGGCAGGGCTTAGCATATACTCCTCTGGTTAGTATTTCCCTTTGGCTAGCATAGGCAGGGAGTTGCCTAGCATTCTTAGGTGCCTATCTTTCCCCATTCATTGTACAGGGAACCTAGGCTCCTAACTTGGCTTTGTGTATCACAATGTTGTCTCTGTGATTTTCTAGGTGTTGTGATGCTTAGCAATGCAATAACTAAGTCTGTTCAAGGAACCTACCCTATGTAGTTACCACTGTTACCCCAGATTGCAAAAAGATTCAGTGAATGTTAAGAGCTTTTTTATAGTAGTTCCCAATAAAGTTCTTCCCTTTTCTAATTATAGAGAGAAATGTGGTATCTCAGACAACATTGAAAAATAACTGTTAGTAAATTCATGTAATTTAATGGTGACTATTGTATAGTTCACCAGGTTGATGGGAGCTGGGTTGTAGGATGGAACAGTAACCAAGGACGAGGTGAAACATCCTGAGAATATTCTTTGTGTGCTCTAGAAAGTGATAATTTGTGTGTTCTTCAGAGTTATGACCTAAGTATTAATTCCATTATATGACTGCATAGGGCTTGTTGTCTGATCAAAAAACTAACAAATATGTAAATTTATGGAGCAATTGGGAAGGGTAACTGAAAGAGGTTGATAACACATGGTGTCATGCTTAAAATATTTGCCTTCCAATATTCTTGGATTCAACATGCTTCTCTGAACTCTGTTTTTAACTAAAGTTCTGTGTGGTGTGATAGAGTTTTAAAGAGTGTCTGAGCTACCCTGCACAGGGATTATACATCTTGACAAGTATATAGTTTACTGCTAATTGATTTGTGTTCTTTGTGCTTCATAACTAGGGCCTCAAGCATTTCTATAATGTCTGTGTGAATGCCACAAATTGTCAGACAACACAACTACAGTAGTTACACAGACCTTTAAATTATAGTGTACAGTTTTATGAACGTTCAACAGCTAATCTATGTTAAAAAAAGTACTATACTTTTTGCAAGGACAACAAATTATTTTATGTTAATCGCTTGTACTGAAAGCTCTTCTAAATTTTAAATTGGCACTTGTAACATGAGACACAATGATTTTGTGGTATTGGATATCTATCATGTCTGAAACTGAATCCTTTCCATGCTATCAAACGTTGCTGAGGCCAAAGTCTCCACCATCTCTGTCTGTCTTGGACTGTTCTTTGCATGTCTGCTGTGGTGTTAAATCCTATAAGGTTTCCCTCTCTAAATACTGTTTGACAGGGGGATTCTTTTGGTCAGCCTCTTCTCACTGTGCTCCAGTTACCTACCAGCACATCTGCTATGGCAAATTCTCTGGCTTCATTCATAACACATATCCAAAATATTTCTATCTTATTTTTGAGATAACTTTAGAGATAAAGGAGTTGATGAACTCTGATGAATGTTTGCTACAAATTAATTCCATTTAATATCTAGTATTTTTCTGAGACATTTGCTTTTGAAGGTGTTTAGGCATCTGTCTGTACTTTTGAGTTCCAGCTTCCAAATACTTATGCTAAGGTGGAAACAACATTTGAGTTGAAAATTTGTAGTTTGGTCTTTAGTTGTAGATTTCTTTTAAAACCAAATCATATTTAAACTGCTGAATGCAGCTGCTAATTTGTGACACTATTTCCTTCTGGAAGTCCCCACTGGCTTGCAATACTTAGTATGTATTGAGATTAATTGATTTACAGGTGATGAGCTTATTCTTGTTAATTATGTAAATTAAACAATTCATTAATCCACAAACACTTGTTTTATCTCGATGGGTGCATAGTCAGAATAAAAATCTTCAAAAATGATGGGATTAAATTAATCCCCTGAGCATCTCCAGTGACTTCAGTGAAATTACCCCACGGATAAATATGTCTCTTTACGCTTAAATTCACTTACTTGGAGATTTACCATTGACTTCAGTGAGGCCAGAATTTCACCTTGGGTGCTCTAAAATATGATAAAATGTTTACTTGAGATTACATCTTTTGCCTGCTATGGAGTGAGAATCAACAAGATGTTGTCTTTAATTTTCTGGAATTTTGTTAGTCAACCTTTTTTCTATACTTTTATCACGATACTTCTGGCAAATGTTACTGATTATGATTATAAACTATTGCCTTTTATTCTAAATCATGGTGTGTTCTTTGTAGGTGAACCATGGTCAGAACTATCTTATGTTCCCTAATATTTTAGCTATTTGAAATTATTAAGTTTCTGCAGTAAGCAATAAACTTAAGAGCAGATCTGGAAGAAAACTGCAAAAAAAAAAAAAAGAGAAATGTTGTAAACTTCTGAATACAAACTGAACTGAATGCTTTGGTCCTAACTTCTTTAACTAGTTTTTTGGTGAATAATTGAATGAGCTAATTATTTTTCATGAGACTATTTGCAGCAATAGAAAATGTTTTGACTGTTTGCATGAATCCTTATAACAGAAGTTTGTGCTTATCCCTCTTAAAAGCTCTTTGTGAGGTTGGAACTCACAGAGAGAAGAAACAAGAAACAATAGTTCTCAGCTTAGGAGACCAATCAAACAATGAATACTTGAAGCAATATTTCTGTCAATTAGTTGATGAGCCTTACATATGCTAAAATATGTTCCCTTAAACCATTAATCAAATAATTACAAGAGAAGCTAAGCACAAGACAACTAATTATTATTATTGTAACATGGTAGCACCTGGGAACCCAAGTCATGAACCGGAAACCAGTTTGTTAGGCACTGTACAAACACAGAAAGGATGCCTGCTGCCCCAAAGAGTTTACAGTCTAAGTATAAAATGAGACAATAGATGGATAGAGACAGATGGTGAAGCCCAGGGAAACAAGGAGTACAGTAATCAGTGATGGAAAGGGGAAAGCATGCAAAAGGATAACCCCACATAATGACAAAGACATAGGTGCTGAAACTAGGTGGGCTGGGGGTTTGGCAGCACCCCCTGGCTTGACATGATTTCCATCATATCCAGGGTTTACATTTTGTTTCAATGGCTCTAAGCACCCCCCCACTTTACAAATTGTTCCAGCAACCCTGAACAAAGATTGCCAGAAATAAAATTAACCTGAAAGCAACAATGATGGGGAAGGGGGAATCTCTTGTCCCTCCTACTTTCTCAAGTGTAAATAATGCTACAGCAAAGACCAAAAGTTTTTAGACAGATTGTCATCTTGCATCTTAGCTACTGTCCAAGTACCAGCTTGCTTGCTTTTCTCTTCTTTCTTTCCACACCCTAGAGGGGCATTTGGGGCTCTTGAGCGTAATTAGGAAAATCATTCATATCCATAGGACCATAATCTCTATCCTCCCACTCAATCATACTTGGCCCCACTGAAATCAATAGGACTGCTCACCTGTAACTAAGAGTAGATTTTCCCTGTTTAACAGTTTGTACATACAAGGTGTTTTCAAAATATGATTCAATCTGAGCAGTGCATTCAAATCACAACAAAATACAATGGCTGCTAATCTCTATCCCTCTTTGTATAGTTATTAGCAATGTTGCATCTAATAGCAAAGGATCAGATCTGCCTCAGGTACATCTGGCTCTATCTAGGACATAATAGTGAGTAGCTGTCAGAGATAGCTGAGCCATAGAGGCAGGACTGAGTGGAGGAGTTAGCCCACCTGTGTGCGACTATTATCATTTAGCAAAAAAACAACCACCCTGTTTCTGTGCTAATGTGAAAGACAGTAATGAAAAACAACGGTTCATTAGCCTTCTATCTTAAGTGCTTAATTCTCCTCCTCAATTCCTCCTAAACTGTTACTGTGAAATTAATTTACTGCGATTGAGAGAGGAAGTAACTAGATAACTCCTGTTATCTGTTTAATAGGGTACCCAGTGCAGGACTGACTGTATTGATGACTAATGTATGCTAAAATTAAACAAAAGAAAAAAACATAACATTCAGAAAAAATTCTCTGCCGGGCCATTGGGGAGGCTGCTAAATCTGTAGCTGATATGCACTTGTGTATATATATATATATGCAGTTCAGCATTTTCTTGTTGGAGTCTGTTTTTGAAGCTTTCCTGTTGCAAAAATGCCACCTTTAAGTCTGTTATTGAGTGACCAGAGAGGCTGAAGTGTTTTCCTACTGGTTTTTGAATGGTATGATTCCTGATGTCAGATTTGTGTCCATTTATTCTTTTGCGTAGAGACTGTCCGGTTTGGCCAATGTACATGGCAGAGGGGCATTGCTGGCACAAGCTTCAAAAACAGACTCCAACGAGAAAATGCTGAACTGGAATTAATTTGCAAACTAGATTCCATTAATTTGGGCTTCAATAGAGACTGGGCGTGGCTGGGTCATTACACAAATTGACTCTATTTCCCCATGTTAAGTATCCTCACACCTTCTTGTCAACTGTCTGAAATGGGCCATCTTGATTATCACTACAAGTTTTTTTTTCTCCCGCTGATAATAGCTCATCTTAATTAATTAGCCTCTTAGAGTTGGTATGGCAACTTCCATCTTTTCAAGTTCTCCGTATGTATATATATATATATATATATATATAAATATATATATATACATTCAAGTTCTCTGTATGTATAGATATATATATCTTCTTACTATACGTTCCATTCTATGCATCTAATGAAGTGAGCTGTAGCCCACAAAAGCTCATGCTCAAATAAATGTGTTAGTCTCTAAGGTGCCACAAGTACTCCTGTTCATTTTTACTAGTAGCCTAGTAATGCACAAGCAGGCTGCTGCATAATGTTCACAGGGAATCATCTTATTTATGCCTGCTGTGTATCTTTTTACAGGATCAAGGCCTCCAGGAGAGAAATTAAATACACATATCCAGCTGTCCCTTTAAAAAATGCTTACCCGAGAACAGAAAACATGGCAATTGCTGTAAATCATGATTTCTTCAGGAAATCACAAATTTTCTTACACAGAATATATGGCAT
Organism: Lepidochelys olivacea; assembly: GCF_965140295.1. Taxonomy (NCBI): domain Eukaryota; kingdom Metazoa; phylum Chordata; order Testudines; family Cheloniidae; genus Lepidochelys; species Lepidochelys olivacea. The sequence continues at coordinate 127,425,927 of NC_140412.1, read as the reverse complement.
AAGTCTGCATCCTGTAGAGACATTTTCTCCCTCCCTGCCACCTGAGTCACCACTTCCATTTTAAGTGCTCAGCTGCAAGAGCTGGGTCAATTTCAAAGGGAGTCCTGAGAAAATAAAATCCCAGTGGCAAAAATCAAAGCCACTTGTGAGAAATTAACATTTTAAAAAATGTTTAATGGAAGGCGTTGTGGATTCTTAATATTTCACAGTAAATTTGATTAGCAGATTTGATCTCTCTGAAAGCACAGCTGGTGGGGCTATATTAAAAAAATAACAAAACAAAATATTCTTCTAACAGATGGAGAGCTGAAGAATTGATACCTGTAGGCATTTAGAAAAAAATATGCCACAGATTTCAGCATAACCCAGGGTCCTAAAATATGTCGTGTTTTGGTATTTGGGTAGGGAAAAAAAGTATCTGAAGAGATTAGTACTGGGTGAGCTACAAATGGATTTGATTTAGATAAGCACCTTTGCCAAGATTTAAAAAACATGAGTGTCTGAATTTCTTCATCCCCCACCCCTGGCTGCTGCTACTGTTTGAAGCTGGAGAAACAATGACCTACTCTGTCATTGCTTCTGGCCACAGATTCTTCTGAAGGCAGAGGAGTGGAGCTTCCAATGGGAAAGAAAGAAGTGCAGGAAATACAAAAGAACTAAAATTCAAAGATGTGTACACAGAGAGAACATTGAAAACATAATATAACATTGTTTAGGCTGCAAAGCCAATCACTCAAAATTTTGGACATGTCCATATATCCTTAATGCAGCATCTGCTGTGTCCAGGGGAGCCCAGAGAGGCTTTTTATTCCCAGCTCTGTGGAGATGGGGAGATCCTGCCCTTTGGCATTCCCAGTAGTGGAAGAAAGATGAGCTTGGGATGTGTGGGGAGATGGTGGAGCCTGGCTCAGCTCCCTAACCTATCTTCCCCCTAACTGATAAAGCTGCTTTAGCAGCTCCAGGTCTTCCCAGTACAGTGTGTGCTGCCACTGTTGCGATGGCAGCATCGTGAACCCAGTGCTTTAGAATATTCATGTTCAGTTATTATTTTAGCAGGCTGGGGACGAATGCAAGCAAGAGGTGCAAAATGTTAAAAATCATCGAGTTGTAACTTGGTGAAACACAAATGGAATTTCATGTGACAAAGAAAAGGCACTTCACTAACCTGGGGGCTCTTTCTCTTGTGAATTTCAAAGAACTGCTACAAACAATGGCAGTGTTAGAACTTTTATAAAAAAGTCCCAAGAAACTTTTACAGTAAAAAACATTAAACAATCTAAATACACAGATCACTACCAGCTGCTCCAGTAATGCATTTAAGTATGTGCCAGATCCTCAGCATCTGTAAATTATTGTAATTCCACTGATGTCATTGAAACTATACTGATTTATACCACCTGTACTATTTATTTTAAATATAGGATAGCACTGGTTACTTTTTCATTCTAACTTTCACTTAAAAAATACAAGGTCAACAAGGAAAATATTCTTTGCTTTAAGAAGGCTGTTGAATCCATTTAAATGGGACAGTTTATATAAAATAGTGAGTTTGGAAGGACTCTTCCAAAAGACGCAATGACTTCTTAGATTGCTGAGTGACATAACTAAGGCCACAGTACAAACTGGCACTAATGAATAAGTAAATTGTAAACCCCCTTGGAGGGGGAAACACTGCATAAGTCCTAAAAACTAATATAAATATTAAATGTCAAAAGGATACAAATAGAGGTGCTAAATTGTGTCAACATTAATATTGATCTATAATAGTATGGAAGCCTTTTTAGCTATGATTTCTGTGAAATATATGTTCTGTATTGTGCATACTGATAGACTTAAAACTATTCTGGAACCCTGCTGATGTGTGGAAACACTTCATCAATGTTTTGCCCAGTTGTCAAGCATTTTGAATATCTTTTATTATTCGGCCTATTTTGGTTGCAGAAGTGAGCAACATAAGGTTGCTTCATGGTTATAAGTTTATTCCTCACATTAGTAGCTCATTTTGTCAGTTTGCTTTCTCTTCATTTGCTCACAGGGCTTACATAATAGAATTTAGTTAGTGAATCAAAAGATATTGGGGTAGATGTAGCAGTGTGACTGTTCTCTACCATGCTCGTGGTAGAAATTGACTATAAAGTCAGTGGGGCTGGCTGGCCTTTTAAGGCAAGCCAAGCTCAGCCATGCCTGTGATCTAGTAGTTTGCCCCAGATAGTCATATGGTAACCTAATGATATTCATGACTCCCAGCTGCAGGTAATCAGATAGGATTGTGATTGGTTTGGTCACAGAGACCCCCTTGGGATTGTCACCTGATGTGCTGAAATTACCTCTGAGCCCATTTTTCCTGCCAGCTTGGGACTTCCAGAACCCTGTCTTGTTGAGCCAGACACGCTAGCCTGTTGCAACACAGACTGAGGGTCTGGTTCATGCCCCCAAAGCTAAAGACTTAACTGAAAACAGCTCAGCAGGTTACCTGTCTCCAGCACCCAGATACCCAGCTCCCAGTAGGATCAAACCCTCAAATAAATCCATTTTACTCTGTATAAAGCTTATACAGGGTAAATTTGTAAATCGTTCACCCTCTATATCCCTGATAGAGAGATATGCACAGCTGTTTGCTCCCCCAGATATTAATCACTTTGTGTATATTAAGAAACAAAAGTGATTTTATTAAGTATAAGAAGTAGGATTTAAGTGGTTTCAAGTACTAAGAGACAGAACAAAGTAAGTCACCAAACAAACTAAAGCAAAAACATGCAAGTCTAACCCTAATACGTTCAGAAACTGATTACAGGTAATATCTCACCCTCAGCAATGTTTCAATAAGCTTATTTCACAGACCAGACTCCTTCCTAGTCTGGGCCCAATCCTTTCCCCTTGTAAAGTCCTTGTTAGTTCCAGCAGCATCCCAGGTGGTAAACAGGGGTGTTCTCATGACTGGCAGCCCCCTTTGTCCTGCTCCACCCACTTTTATAGCTTGGCATAAGGCAGGAATCTTTTGTCAGTGCTTGTCCCCACCCCCGCCTCATCAATGGAAAAGTGTAAGGATTAAGGTGGATTCCAGTATCATGTGACATGGTCATCTGTCACTGTAAAACCCCTAATCTCCATTCTTCCTGGGTTGGCCTACACATACACAGGAAGGTTTGCAGGTAAATAAACCATTTACAACCAATTGTCCTAGACAATGGGAGACATCAAGATTCTAAAAAGAAAAGGAGTACTTGTGGAACCTTAGAGACTAACCAATTTATTTGAGCATGAGCTTTCGTGAGCTACAGCTCACTTCATCGGATGCATACCGTGGAAACTGCAGCAGACATTATATACACACAGAGATCATGAAACAATACCTCCTCCCACCCCACTCTCCTGCTGGTAATAGCCCATCCAAAGTGACAACTCTCTTCACAATGTGCATGATAATCAAGGTGGGCCATTTTCTGCACAAATCTAGGTTCTCTCACCCCCTCACCCCCCTCCAAAAACCACACACACAAACTCACTATCCTGCTGGTAATAGCTCATCCAAAGTGACCACTCTCCCTACAATGTGCATGATAATCAAGGTGGTCCATTTCCAGCACAAATCCAGGTTTTCTCACCCCCCGCATACACACACAATCTCATTCTCCTGCTGGCAATAGCTCATCCAAACTGACCACTCTCCAAGTTTAACCAGAACATCGGGGGGGGGGGGGGGGAAGGTAGAAAAAAACAAGGGGAAATAGGCTACCTTGCATAATGACTTAGCCACTCCCAGTCTCTATTTAAGGCTAAATTAATAGTATCCAATTTGCAAATGAATTCCAATTCAGCAGTTTCTCGCTGGAGTCTGGATTTGAAGTTTTTTTTGTTTTAAGATAGCGACCTTCATGTCTGTGATTGTGTGACCAGAGAGATTGAAGTGTTCTCCGACTGGTTTATGAATGTTATAATTCTTGACATCTGATTTGTGTCCATTTATTCTTTTATGTAGAGACTGTCCAATGCCCCTCTGCCATTTACATTGGTCAAACTGGACAGTCTCTACGTAAAAGAATAAATGGACACAAATCAGATGTCAAGAATTATAACATTCATAAACCAGTCGGAGAACACTTCAATCTCTCTGGTCACGCAATCACAGACATGAAGGTCGCTATCTTAAAACAAAAAAACTTCAAATCCAGACTCCAGCGAGAAACTGCTGAATTGGAATTCATTTGCAAATTGGATACTATTAATTTAGGCTTAAATAGAGACTGGGAGTGGCTATTTCCCCTTGTTTTTTTCTACCTCCCCCCCCACCGACGTTCTGGTTAAATTTGGATTTAAACTTGGAGAGTGGTCAGTTTGGATGAGCTATTGCCAGCAGGAGAGTGAGTTTGTGTGTGTGTGTGTGTGTGTGTGTGTCCTGGAAAAAAATGGGGGGGGGTGAGAGAGCCTGGATTTGTGCTGGACATGTCCCACCTTGATTACCATGCACATTGTAGGGAGAGTGGTCACTTTGGATGAGCTATTACCAGCAGGATAGTGAGTTTGTGTGTGTGGGGGTGGCGGGGGTGGAGGGTGAGAAAACCTAGATTTGTGCTGGAAATGGCCCAACTTGATGATCACTTTAGATAAGCTATTACCAGCAGGAGAGTGGGGTGGGAGGAGGTATTGTTTCATGATCTCTGTGTGTATATAATGTCTGCTGCAGTTTCCACGGTATGCATCCGATGAAGTGAGCTGTAGCTCACGAAAGCTCATGCTCAAATAAATTGGTTAGTCTCTAAGGTGCCACAAGTACTCCTTTTCTTTTTGCAAATACAGACTAACACAGCTGTTACTCTGAAATCTATCAAGATTCTAAACCACCATTAATGGCCCACACTTTGCATAGTTACAATAGGACCTCAGAGTTATACCTCAAATTTCTAGCTTCAGATACAAGAATGACACATGCATACAAATAGGAGGAATATAATCAGTAGTTTATAACCTTTGTTATGATACCTTACAAGAAACTTTTTGCATAAAGCATATTCCAGTTACATCATATTCACACTCATAAGCATATTTTCAAAAAACATATGGAATGGAACATCACAAGTATGTCTTAAATAGAGCTGGGAATGCAGGATAGAGGGAGAGACTGTGGAGAAGGCCAGACTGGACTGGACTGGATTGGTCTGGTTTGGTCTGGTTTGGTCTGGTCTGGTCTGGTCTCGTCTGAATTGAACTGTAGGGTAGGAAGGCAAACCAACAGAGAACATGGTCACAGTCTTGTGGGAGAAACCCTGAAATAGGGTCTGTAAAAGTACTTCAGTGGAGCCTGAGAGGGGTGAAAGACTTATTAGTTAAGTAGACAATGAAGAAGCCAGAGGTCTGAGAACCAGAGAGAAGCTGTGTTGAGCACAGGCTACAGGGAAGGAACACCAGGGGATTCAGAAGTAGGATGTACCCCAGGGAACAGCAGCATGTCTGAAGAAGCAGACCTAGCTGCTTAATACAGGGTCTCTCGGCTGAAACCCAGGCACTAGACCAGTAGCTATTTCCAAAGGCCTTTTGCCTTATAAGAACACAGGCAGACAACAAAGTATATATAAAGAGATTATGCTGAGAGTCTGATTCTATACCTTAAAATCCCGAGTGCCAGGTTGTCTTCTGATATAAAAAGCTGGATGGGGCAATGTCCCCTTTGGGGCCTCTGGCAATGGTAAAACTACCTTGTTGCTTCACTCACCGGCTATGTCTACATTTGAGCTGGGAAGTGTGGTTCCCAGCTTACACAGATATATCTGTGCTACCTCGGCTCTAGCTAGTGGGCTAAACATGGCAGTGTGGGAAGTGGCTCAGGCTAGCCCTTAAGTATGTAACCAGGGCTTCAGGTGGATACGTACTTGAATGGCTTGCCCAAAGCCACTGTCTGTGCTGTCCTGGCTGCACTGCTATTTTTAGCCTGCTCGCTCAAGTATGTCTACGTGAACTGGAAATCACACCTCCCATCTCAAATGTAGATCTCGCTTAAGAGTGTAAGTTTTGGATTCTTGGATCCCTATGAGAGTTGTCAAAGGGGTGAGGGGGTAGGGAGAACAGCTCTCTGTGCCTTCCACTCCATCTTGTACTCCTGTGTGTGGGAACTAGACTCTGTCCTTGAAACTCCTAAACAAAACTGTTCATGGTACAGGGCTAACTTTATGGCTGTCCCCTGTCAGGCCTCTTTCTCAGTGCAACCTCTGAGGTGTCAAGCCTTATGCCTTTACCTATCCCGGGGTGGAAACTTCCACTTCAAGACTGGACCCTGGGCTCCAGTGCCCTGTGTATCCACTGTGCTTACCCAGAAGGTTTGGCTGGGTTGAGCACCTATTGTTCTTCTCTTCAGGAGGCTGTGACTAGTGGTGTATGTCGTGATGAGATAAACAATATTTTGGTTTGAAAAAGGTTGTTTTACAGTAGAAGCAAAGAACTTGGAGAAACAGGATTTTAAAATAAGTCAACACACATGCCTATCTTATCTAAAGGCTCATCCACCATCTCCTGATGGAAACGTAGGCAGGCCTAACAACGTCTGTCTTTCTGTCCAGTTGCCCTCAACACCACCTGCCTCGCTTGAAAGAGACCCCTTTTCAACTTCTAGGTTCCTCTTGTTCTGAGTTCCTGGGCTTTGGCTTTTCTGCACAAAAATAGTTTTGCAGGTTGGCTGGGGTATAGGTAAAATCAAAGTTAATATTTCGGGAATTTTCTCTTAACAACCCTTAGATATTTGGCTTATCTTGAGCTGTTCTTTTCCTTTCCTACTAGTTTGTTTTTTTTTCTTACAGACCTCTATTGCCTTATGCCAATATAGCCATGCAGTAAAGATCACAATGATCAGAACAACACACAGTTTTCATACATTATTGCGGAGAAGCTCCACTTCCATTACAAAACTAGCTGTCCAGTATTCTGATACTGTCATACAACCTAAGCCCTCTCTCCTGATGTCAACTACTGTACACATAGAATTCTTCATCATGTAAAAGGAATAATTTTTTGCAGACTCACATTGTGTCTTGAAACCATGAGCGTAAACTATGTAGGACCAAATGGAACCTAAGACTGAATAGGACCTAGCTTATAGTTCTGTGTATGTAGTCCTGTGGGTGAAATAGTGAACTCCAGTGTACGCAAATAACAGAATATAGATATCTAGTTCTCAGAGCCTATATTTTCTAGAATTGCACATGAGCATTTGCAAGCAGAAAAGTGCATGGAAATGATTTATGCACACATCTACCATTTTGCATTTACAAATGCATTAATTGAAGATGCAAATTATGCAAGCATAGTTTTTCCACTTGTAGTTATAAACCGCTGTTTGTACTCATAAGTTGGAAATACAAACTCTGTCATTTGCACTTGAAATTCACTGCTCTCATAATACTGTGTCTGCAAATATTGGTAGGAGCAAAGATTTAACTGCAGAAAGGAGAATAGAGCCAATTTTTGGAAAAATTGAAAAGTAAAATGTAAGAAAAATGAGTGCCTGTTTAAATGTTTACGTTATGTTCAAGTTAACTGAAGCAAGCCAGAAGGTGGCTGATAAATACTTTAGAAGCTCATGGTCTAAAACTGAAAGTCACTGAGCCACTTAAACTCCCACTGAAATAACTTATCTTCCTCCTACTGAGATAAATGGGAATTTGGCATAGTTAGTGCCCAACTCAAGGTGCTCAGCACTTTGCAGGATCAGACACTTCCATCACCTAAATCAACAGTTGGGCTTCTCAAATTCCAGATTAAAAGTGGCCTCTGACATCAATAACAGAAGCTGAAGACTCATCTCTCACACTTTATGACATTTTAATGTAGGATCATTCTTGTTATAGCGCTGGCAGTATTTGAAAACTAACAATGCAAGGAGAAGGAGCACTTTAACAGCTTTCAGTAGCAGGAGTGCTAAAATGTTGTTACGCTCTCATCTGGTGCTGCCTGTACTCAGAAATCACTACCACGACACTTGGAGAGCAAGGACATCAGATCAAAGTTAATGTTGATTCTTGAAGGGAAGCACCAAGTAGTTGTCATGACAGTGAACTGCAGCTGCTGTAGATCTAATTGAACAGAGTCACAACATTCCCAGACTCGGGAGTATTGTTGAAATTAATTTTCTACAACCAGTGTATTATGGGTGTTTGCTGGTAGCCATTTCACAGACACCAAGGATCTGGGAAATGCAGCTTTCCAAAGCAGCAGCAAGAAATGTCCCATGTTTAGGAGAGTAAAATGGAGATGGGTGGTGGTTAGAGCTGCATTGGGGATTACAGCCAGCATGGACTACGAGTTTTAAGAATGGTGAATGCAGGGAATAAAATTGTTAGTGTTTGATGCTATAGAGAAGCACATAGTTATAATCAGGGATGTGGAAAAGAGGGACAGATACCTTTGGAATAAGTAAACACCCCTAATTTCATCCATTCTTAGAATCAAACTTGAACTAAACTTGTTTATTCCTTGATTGAAAACAGAGTCCCCCAAATCTGGGTGATATGTGCTCAGGTGATTCTCTGAGGGGCTAAGACCCATTAACTCAATAGAAAAGTCAGTCAATGGGAGGAGAGGGTGCTTGGTGCATCTCAAGATGGTTCACAGGACTTTACAGCATATTCTTATTGATGATCAAAGGCACACTTACCAGAAATCTCCTTAGCAGGACTGTTTTCATGAGATTTTCATCTCACTAGTTTTGGAGGGTGCACATAAGCTTCAAATCGACATTCAGACCAAAACAATACTCCAAGCCTTTTGAGATTCATTTATCAGTGATTACAATGGGACAAATCCTGTCCTTATTTACAACTGTGCAATGCAACTGATGCCAGTGCATTTGCATAGTTGTAATTGAGGACAGAGTGTGTTCTAATTTGCACAGAGAGCACAGATAATAGCACACATCCTTCTTTCAGCTTTTACATCTTATCTCCACTTTATACTGATGCTATGTCTACACTACAGATTACTTCAGTATAACTTAGTCGTTCAGGGGTGTGAATAATCCACACCCTGGAGCAATGTAAGTTATACATACCTAAGCGCCACTGTAAACAGTGCTATGTTGGCAGGAGCGTTTCTCCCACTGACATAGCTACCACTCTCTCCCCTTGACTTACAGCATCTTTGTCAGAAGCGCTACAGCAGCACAGCTGTACCAACCAACCAATCAAAACTTCTCTCTTTGCATAGCTTTGGGATTTAAGGCTCCAGGACTGTATAATGGTTTGCGTTTTTAATTTCAAAGCATTTTGAAAACATTAAGGCCCCATGCTCCCCTTCTCCAAATGGGGGAAAGCTAAAACCACAGATTCCCTCCATTACATCCTTTCACTTTGCGTATAAATCCATAAAAGCCTCTCTCTGAGTTTTTTTTTGAGTTCTGGAGTAATTGACAGGGAGTGTTTGCATCACCCACATTCTTTCAGATTCTCTCCCCCCCCCCCCAGCCCCAAACTTGCAGAGGAAACCAAAGCAAGTTATTATAGCCAGGCTGAGATTTTTCAAAGCAACTAAGTGATTTAGCAGCACAAATTCCAATGAAAATCAAAGAAACTTGTGCTCCTAACTCGCTTACATCCCACACCCAATCTACATAAGTTTGTGTTTTCCTTGTATATCATGGAAGTCCTTTAAAGGAGAATTTTTTTTTTTGGTCAGTGGTGTTTAGAAACAGGAGATATGCTGTCAAGGGGCTGCTGAAGTAGATGAGGAGATGGCAACATGAAGACCAAGTACAAATGATGGATGCCTCCAGCAGATTGTCTCAGTTCAGTATGCTTTCAAGCCTGAATCCCCAGCCACTTATGTGTGAGAACAAACTTCACCAAACAATGGAATAATTAGAAGGAAATGCTGCAGGTGCAAACTTCCAGCATTTTCCCTTTCTAATGTATGTAATTTCCATGTTGTGGGATGAGTAAGGGCTTGAGTCTGCTTACACTGAAGCAAAGTTCCCATAAGCATCAATGGAAGCAGTATTAGATCCTTAATCTTCTCACCACTGCAGTGTGACTAGACAAGTATTACCATGCCATTTCACAAGTTCAGAATTCAGACTACTGTCATTCCTCTCAGAGACATTAGCTATTGCAGCCTGTAAACAAAGAGTGCTTGTTATGGATAGAAATGTTTGGATATTACACTATCTGGAAGAACCAAGAAACTGCCAGCCTTTTATAGACAACCTAACTAGCCAATTACTCATAAAATTTTGAGGGAGAGAGCATAATTCGAACTTTTAACAAGCACTCCATTCCGTATTTATAGCTCTAAGAGAAGAAGCTGTCAATGCTGATTGAACACAATTTTCTCTATTAAGGCCTTGAGTTGTTACTATGTAGCAGTGACTCTGGAGGAAAAAAAAACAATATTGCCTGGCTTATTGGAAGACTGTATTTTAATGTACATACCCTCGTCTTTGATAAAATTGCTAATTACATATTCACTTAATAGTCAGAACTTTTATATACTGTTCAGGAGGAAATAATAAGCAGTATTTCAGAAGTGTATTATAGGTCCTTTGCTTTCCTTTTTAATAACCTACCATGAAAAACGTACCAGTAAAACATGTTTAAGTAAATATTACAGGGTCTGATTTAGGAAATGAAGCAGAGAGTCAAAGTCTACATTAAGGAAATTTACAAAAAGAAATTTTCCACAGGTCCCAACACTGGTTCAGGTGAACAGTGTTAAACAGTGACAGGAACCCAAGAATGCAAGAAACTTATAGCCAGAAGTGATTTTATTCCTATTTAGTTAAAGCTATTGAACTGCAAGTTTAATTGAAAGGGTGGTAACAGGTCTGACTACTGATCCCTTTTCATGGTCCCCACTAGTTATAATACCAGTTTAACTGACCTATTGTTGGAACCAGAAGGATTTTTTGTTTTTATATAGTCAACCAATCTAGACATGGCCTAAATGTTAGAATTCCTACCTCCACTTCAGATTTGAGTTATTGCTTGTTTGAAACTCTCACTAGATGTAAAAGGCATATTAAACGTATGTCTTTAATAATGTAATTTCTTGTGATATAGACTATGCAAAATGATCAACGGCTCTTAGGAAAGAAATAGAAAACCTCTTGAATGAGCCATGTTGCAGGTCACCAGTATAATTCCAAGCATCACACAGCTGAGTTTGGCAGACTTAATGTGGTAAAACAAAGTCTCAGTGCCACTCCTGGGTTGCCATGTCTTACTGAGGGGTGGGAAGGAGCAATGAAGTTATGCTAGCACAGAATTTGGGTTTGAGAATTCATCCCCCAAAGAGAAGGAAGACCACAGCCTATCTTTTTCACTCAATCACAAAGCCCTGGCTGTTCTGGACTGGTGTCACAATGTGATTACTTTGCAATATTAAAGTTGTCATGACAAGATTGGGTTTCACTATACTTAGTAAATGAAACCTGAGCAAGAATCTAATCATGTTCCCCCTTTCTAAGATGGTCCATTGTTTAACGGTAAGACAGCTCTATTGTGGAATGACTGGAGGGTTCAGAAGTGTGACAGTGCAGTATGTGGGCTTTTACCTCTATGTCTATATTTCAAACCCAGCTCAGTTCAGTAGTGATCAAAAGTTACCAGCAGCTGATTGCTGTCAGTGGCCAAAATACAATAAGCTTGTTGATTTCAGACCATTCACAGCAGATATGTATTAGTCAAGAAAAAACATCACCATAACTAACACTGTTGTTGGCAGTCTTCACAAAAGACTACTATCTCTGTCCCGGATGTGTTCTGTCTAGATCCAGGTTGAGACACACCAACAAGCAGTCTACAATGCTTCTCCCCATATTGTACCTTTTGAGTGGATAAGCTAAGCACACTTTTCCCTTGAGTTGTCCATCACTCCACTCCCACTGAACTCAATGGAATCTGAAAATGCTCAACACAGGAGTCCTAGGTCATATTATAAAACTGGAGTCTAATTTAACATAATTTAAAATACCTCTTAATCTCACTTAGGCTTCACATTGAGACGTTTCATGCCACTATTTAAAATATAGACTAAATATGATTGATCATCTTACTAATCCTTGTGTGGTGCGCTCATTGGCTGTGATCTGTCCTGATCATCCAAATATTTCCTACTATGTACAGCCCACTACCTACAGTGTATATGAAACTAGTTGTGGAATCCCCAATTGCCAAAAGGATTGCATCACTGTGGTGTTTTAATAAATACTTGGAAAGTTTTGAAATGTATATGGATGTTTTGTAATGAATATTATATATAAATTGCCCCCTTTGACCTGAGTGGCTAGTCAAAAATCCTGTTAGCATATTGTTCCACTTAGGAGAAATTGGTAAGAACTGGGTATTTTTTGGATGCAGTTTTGTTTATTTACAAAGAATGTACAACGTCCTGTGTCTCTGAGTGCAGAGACCACTTTTTTTGATCACAACACCAAGAGCATTCTTTTCAGCTTGCACCCTTTACCCAAAAACCTCTTCCCAGGTTTCTTCCAGCATCAGCAAATGCTTTTAGCTGCTCTATTAGGTGCACACTCTCTCCCCAGGTTATTTTGTCTGTTCTACCTCCCCCTATACCTCTACTCAAAATAATACTTAGCAAAAGCTTCTGGGTGGGTTCATTATATTTATAGTTACCTTGATTGAAGAGTGAATTCACCCCTGTCAATCTCAATGAGGTTTTACCTCACCCCATAAAAAGGTTTCACCCAGCTTAGATACTTCCTCACCTTACCTAACTTACTGGGTGACTTATTTTGCATTGTGATGTATAGTATACATCCACTGTAGTGCATTACCTCTCCAGAACACCCAAGGATCAAGATATTTATATCTCATTAAGAATTAATATGGTAACTGTATATTTAAGTCATTCTCAACATAAGGTATTAAACATGCACCACTTTGCATTTTGCTTATAATTTTATATAACTCATCTAAATATAGTTAATTATAGAGCAGATTTATTTTTGTTACAGGTGACCTTTTCAAACGGTATGTTGCTCACATTGTTTCATAACATTATTTCCACCATGTCTATTGCGGTATATCTCAGATCATACTATATTTCTGGATTCTTGGTGCCTAAATGTTCTGTATCCATTATACCCACAGTTGTATGCTAGCAGCATACATAGCATAATTGGATCAGTGTTCGTGGCCACGCCGCTTCCTGATGCCTTTTCACCTATGATTTGACCCCACAACTCATGATCAGCTGGACCCTTCCTTTTCTCCCTGTCCTACTTTCATGGCTTTCCACCCTAGGCCCTGATTCATTAAAGCATTTAAAAATGACCTTAACTTTCAGCATGTTCGTAAATGCTTTTTGAATAGAGATGGACTGTAAGCACATGCTTAAAGTCAAGCAGGGCTTTGCTGAATCAGGGCCCTATGTAAAATGATTATGAAAAGTTTGTGCTTTGTAGTGGGACTTCAAATGCAAAGACAATACAGGTTTGCAAGAAGAAAAGTTCTGATTCAGAGGGAAAAATAGTTTACATTAATTTTATTTTCTGCTTTTGAGTATTACCAGAACAAGAATTGCATAATAATTAAGAGATTATATTATATAGCCAGTATTACAAAATTAGATTAAAAGGCATATTCTCCTCTTCCTGTATATATAACTTCTGTTACTGCTAATGTGTGTTGCATGTCCTTTTAGGAGAAGAAAACACCTATTAGTTGTATAATTTAGATGGCTTTCATTTGTATGGTACATAATGCCTTAATTTAATGACACATTATGCTCAATAGTATTAATTGATATTTGAAAATAATTAACAATTCTAAAGATCCTAGCCTATTTTAAAATAATATAATGTTAACAGTCCTAGTCCTGCAGCTGTGGAATTATGGGAAGTCTTACTGCTTTAAACAGGAGCTCTACCCAGAGAATGGCTTTAGGATCAAGCTCAATATTTTGGACCAGATCTTGCAAGGTGACTAGCTCTTTCAACTCCTGCTCATTGCTTATTGTAAGATCTGACAGTGTGGTTGTTGTAGCCCCCAGTAGTCTCTCATTTTAATATTTTAGATTTAAAATTATTAGAGACAGGGGACTATGTTTTGTTATGGGATTGTACAGTGCTAGCACAATGGAGCTTGGGCCTCCAGCCGCTACTGCAATGTAAACAATCATATTAATAGTTACTGAGAAACAGTAAGGGAATTTCTATTTGTCTCTAATAATAGTGACTTGTTAGGTTTAATTCCGGAAACTGGCAAAACCAATGAATAAAGTACTCGAATGAAAGAATTGGGATGAATCCCTCCCTTGTTGCCATTCTTCACTAGATATAGTTTTGTTTTGTTTTCTCCATACATATAAAATACTGTTAGTGATTCTACTCTGAAAAGGGACTGTTTAGTCAACAGACCTATCATCTGTTTGAATTCAGAGTTGTATCCCCGACTAGTCACAAAAATAAGTTGTACTTCTATTAGCAGTTCTCACAGAGCTAGCTGAGCACTCCCTGCTGGACACTCACCAAGATGCTGTATTTAGATCAAAATACTTAGTTCCTGCGTGCTTCTAAGCCCACTGAGCCTGAGCAGTATGTAGGCATCGTCCCTGGCATCTCAGGGTGCATACTCTCTATTTAGTATTTCTCCTCCTTGAGAGTGGGACCCCCTGGTTCCACTTCCCTAGTCCCCAAGACCAGTGCTGAACTCCTCAAGTCTCCCCAAGAGCTTAAACCCTCCATTTCCTAGAGCTCTACCCTATGGGTACTCCACTTTAGAGTTTAATCCTTCAGGGATGCATGCCAGTTATAGCAAAGTACTCAGATTTTGCAAGCGACTTCTTAAACACATGCATATGCTCTTTATTCATTGAGAAAGCAGAAAGACTTACAGATCCTTGTAAAAATAATAAAACCTGCCTGAAAAAGTACTCTGTCCAGCATCCTCACCACTCTAATAGCCCTCTATATTTTGTTTGCATTGGTGGTATAGGCGTGTTGATCCCAGAATATTAGAGAGACAAGGTGGGTGAGGTAATATTTTTTATTGGACGAATTTATGTTAGTGAAAGAAACAAGCTTTTGAGCTACACTTTCTTCAGGTCTGAAAAGATCTGTGTTTGGTTCAGTCTATTCAAGGTCTCAATGCCCTTCTCTCCTCCTGCTCTGCCTTCCGGTTTTCCCTCCCTGCCTTGGAGACAAGAGGTTGTTCAGGTCTAGTTCAATGAGCATGTTCCTTTTCAATAGTAGTTTCTTTTTTCTTTTTTTCTGCAAGAGAATTTCAGTTGTTCCAGCCCTCCTTCCCTGTAGGTAACCTGGGGAAGAACCAGCTTCCTTTAGGTTGGCTATTCTCATAAACATATCTATTGTTTTACTGTGGCCAGTATCTTCTAAGAGCCATTCAGGGTTAACTACTCTTTTGAAAGCCCTGTAGTTACATCCAGATAGGGTTTGTGATATATGTGATCCGTGCTTTCTAGCATATGGCTAACTGAATATACACTAAGGGTTTGAGTTATATAGAGAGTTCATAAAAAATAATTACAATTCATAAATTGTACATAGACAGATTGCCTAAACCTACACAGTGTGCTACTTTCTATCTTAACTTGTAAATGAATATATTCAGTTCCAATTGTTTTATTTTGATATATAAAGAGAGAGAACACGTAGACTGTAAGCATTCTCTGCCAGTTGTAAAATTAGTTGCCAGTTTTGCCTGAAGCAAAGAAGCTCAAGCAAAAAACAAATAGTAAGAATTTCCCTGGTCTCTTCCCACAGCTCACCACACTAAATTCTTTCTCATTCCCAAAAGTCAGAGAAGATTAGATAGGCTTTGAAGCATGCCCTAAAGATCAACAAATATGTAAAAAGAAAAGGAGTACTTGTGGCACCTTAGAGACTAACCAATTTATTTGAGCATAAGCTTTCGTGAGCTATAGCTCACTTCAGCTTATGCTCAAATAAATTGGTTAGTGTCTAAGATGCCACAAGTACTCCTTTTCTTTTTTGCGAATACAGACTAACACGGCTGTTACTCTGAAACAAATATGTGTTATCTTGGATCAAAGTTTCTTGAATGCAATGGATTTGCATAGGTGTCTCTGAGGGCATACAATGAAGACTATAGGGTTAAACAGGTGTCACTGAGGAATTTATTTGGCCTTCAGAACCTTGATTACTGGTGGTGATGAGGGGGAGTGGGGTGGGGAGGAGAAACACAGGTTGACTGCACCAAAACCAATTGTCTGTTCACTTGTAAACCTAGCATATTTGACTCAGAAACTCCTGAGACATAATGCCATTTTGACATTCACTTCTTGGAGCCAAGCTTCACTTAAAACCATTAGAATGGGAGCAATATAAAAAAAGAAAAGAAAAAAAGGTAGCTGGTAGAAGTAACTTCTAAAAAGTCTAAGTTGTAAATAAATGCACATTGAGCAATGAGTTTGACCTGATCCTGTTCTCACTGATGTTAATAGGATAATTCAACTGTAGTAGTATCAAACCAAATAATTACTGGTTAGTAAATTAAAAAAAAAATTCTGGATTAAATGGAAGTTCAGCGCCTAAGAATTTCTCAGTCTCTAATGAGACACTGGGCAGAAATAATGGGTAATCTCTTCCATTTTTCAAATTTCAAAGAGTAAGCAGCATTCCGATTTTTCAAATTCAAATACTACTACATAAAGAATAGTTCTAGTATTGTATAGTTACAGAATTTTTATATTTTTTATGGAAATCTGCCCCTTAAATGGAATGGCCTATCTGAATTATTTTTTTTTCTAATATGCCTGTCAACACAGAATTGAAGCAGCACTAACACAGAAATTAACTAATAATTGTATTGATTTTTCCTGTCAGTTTATGTACTTATTAACACTTCCTTACTAATAATGAAAATTCTAAAAATTTGACCAGAATCTCTTGCTGTTTTATCATCATTCCAATTTTATGAATAAAAGTGTCATTTTATTGTAAGTGGAATAATGTTGGTTATTTCATGTTGTGATGCCTCTTGGGGAAACCTAGGGTTGTGAGGCACCTTACTACCACCTGCTCTTACCATGAGGAAGTCTTGTCTGTGCCTGCCTGGGGTTCAGCTCCTACTCCACCAGCCACAAGCACTCCCCTCTGAGCCCAGGCAGGCTCTGCTGTCCCTCTGCTGGTTGGCAACTGGCATGCTCCAACCTCCAATCCTCAGAGCATCTCTGTGGAGTTCTAGTATTGGGTTTGCTTAACATTGTTTCACTTAAAGTAATGCTACTTTAAGTGAAACAATGTTAAGCAAACCCAATATGGGGAAATTGGATTTGCTCATATATTATATATATGTCTTTTGTTTGGTGAAAAAAAAAACTCCCTAGAATAATATACCCAGTATAAGTTTTAAACAAACAATTTAATACTGTACACAGCAATGATGATTGTGAAACTTGGTTGAGGTGGTGGAGTCAGAGGGTGGGATATAATGCCTTGCTGCTAAATGATGAATTCACACTCGGGTGAGCCCTCAAGGGTTAACATGTTGTTAATGTAGCCTCATGCTCTACAAGGCAGCATTATTGGAGGGAGGAGACACAGTAGACGCATGGCAGTGGCTGTGAACATTCCCAGCGGAAACTGAACATGATGATGAACCCACGCTATCCCACTGGAGTGCACCACTCCCTCCACTTTCCAAAGTGCTGGGGGGTGCGTGTGTGTGAGAGAGAGATGCACATTGCCCCTTTAAGCGTGCTGGCCTCACTCTAAGTACACTGCCTTTTTAAGTAGATCAGCAAGTTGAGATAGCAGCTGCTGCCAGCAAGCTCCCTCTGTCCTGAGCCCTGTCCTCCCCCTGCTCTGTGAAGATGGGTTACAAGAGTGGGGGGAGGGGGACACCCTGACATCAGCACCCCTCTCACCCCCCCCCATACAAAAAGCAGGAGGCTCCCAGCAGCAGCTCCAAGGCAGAGGGCAGGAGCAGCATGTGGCAGTCGCGGGAGGGACACTTGAATTGCCTGGCAACTGATAGTCTGCTGGGTGGTTGCCACACAAGGAACTTAGGGCAGCTGATAGGGGGGCTGCCAGCCGACCCTGGTTGCAAGCCCCCACCAGCTAGCTCCAACAGGCTGCTCTTCCTGCAAGCATGGACAAAGCAGGCGGCTGCCAAATAACGTTACAAGGGAGCATTGCCCAACTTTAAACAAGCACGCTCTCTAATAGATCAGTGGCGTAACAACGAAACAGAGTTAACCAGGACGACGTTAAGTGAGGAGTTACTGTATTGGAAACAAGGTATTACATATAAAACAAAAATTACAACATACTTTCTAGAGACTAAACTTAACTAACATGATGCCCTCTTGTCTAATAAGGTACTGCTTACCCAAAGACCTTCTCACAACGTTTTTTAAATCAGGATCTATGTCTCAGGAAAAGAATGCCTCAAGCTTACTGGCAGCTTGTCTACCTAGTTGAAGAATGCCAGGGTGTGTCTCTGCATCCCTACATATATTCTCAGTCCTCTCTACTTCACCTTTAAACAGAGTCCTGTCCCCACATCCACCACCACCAAACCTCTGCTGTTTACCTCTTCCTATTAATTTCTTCTCCTGAAGTCCCTGCAGTTGCTTCATTAACATTTGACTCAACATGCAAATAGACTTCCATTGTAAGATACACAATGGTCAGCCAGGGAGATAAATGTCTCCTATCTCCTGTCTAGTGGAACCTATCTTGAGGTATGTCACCTCCTAGTGACCTGGCTTAAAAAAACATAATTTCCAATATACAAATATACAACCCTATGTGACACTCTTTGGTGAATGTAAATATCAGACCCAGGAGATCCCTGGAACTCTTATGCATTTCTGTGTCCTCAGGAGGTTCTTAGGTCACACATGCCCTTCCTCAGTAATAGTTATTGTCCTCTGCATTCTCCAAACAAGAAACAACTATTATGGAGACATATGAAGGTGGTGTATGGAGTGAAAATGAGTTCTGTTTCTTATTGAATAAGACTCCTTCGTGCACACAGTATGAGTACTGCTCCATACCATAGCAACAAATTTTACTTCTACAGGACTTAAAAGCTTTCAAACATTAATTATGGCTTGCAACCCTTTTTTAAGATGCCATAGTTTGAATTAGTGCAATGCACTCTTCTTGAGGCTAAACTTGAAGGCAGATAAACAACTCTCAGCAGAGGCAGAATGCAGCAGCCAATATAATGGCAGTGTTTCCAGAAAGGAGCATGCTACTCCTATACTCAGTAGTCTGCACTGGCTGCCAATCTGTTTCTGGGTGCAAATCAAAGTAATAATTTTAAGCTCTAAACAATTTGGCTCGGAGCTACCTTAGAGACTGCGTATTTCCTCAATTGATATTGCAGCAGTTGAGATCCTCTAATGCTTTCCTGGCAGCAACTTCTGAGTTTAAGTAAGGAAGGCGGGGGAGGGGGTGCAGCACATTGTCTTCTAAGGGACCTTCCCCTCCGCAGGTCAGAAATAATCCAAATATGTTGACCGCCTGTACACTGGTGGTGAGAGTTGAATATAAGTGAGGAGAAGGGGTGTTTTAAGTTTTGGCATAGTGGTGAGGTTTATGTGAACATTGTTGCTATATGACTTGCTTGAGGATTTTACGGATTGTGCATATCCCGAGAGTGCTAGATAGCAAGACTTCCTAACTCTCTTAATGATATCAACCTGTAAAATGGTTACGTTGAAACAAAAAAGTGGCCCAAATTGTTCAGTGAATCAGTGACAGAGCTTGGGAATAGACCTCTGTAGTCTTGTCACGAGACCTCTGCTATAACCACTAAACACATACTCCCTTCTAAGCACAAGGCTCTATAATTTTCTTTGCAGAAAAACATTTCTGCAATGTATTGGTATGATGGAAACCTATTTGCAGACTAAAGGCACAATCAGAGATTCAGAGGAACCCTGCTGTTCTCTTGCAGAATAGAATTGTGCTGGGCAAAGTATAATTGAAAATGGAATGGAATCTGTAAAAGTAAACTATTACAAGAGATCAGAGATATAAATGGCCATGGCCATTAGCCCTATTTAAGGCATTCCTCAGCAACACAGCAGCTCAGTAGACAAAAATAGTTTTTAGAATTTATGAAGCAAGCAAATTTCCTTTATGCTCTCATTTAAAGGTTAGAGCATACAAAAAAAAATGCACACATTACTACTTTAGTGTTGTTAGGTTAAAAAATTACCATTCTAACAATTGTGATATCTCCAGAGCAGACAAATTCCAGAAGATAAAATATTTAAAAAGATGATAGAAACAGAGGAACCTGCAAAAGGACAAAAGTCTGTAAGTATTAAAAAGATGAGTCATATCATGTCTAGTTCCCTGCAAAATACATGTTTTGATCTGTGTGTCCGGCCTGGGTTCAGAGAATCTGAGAATGACAAACCCTATGTACTTATGGGGTGGAAGTGCCCTATCCCGCACTCAACAGTAATACGGGTGCTGACTAGAATTATGACAGTTCCTTCTCTGTGGCATACAAGGGGTGATTTACATGCATTAACACATACTAATTGTTTCATAACAATTTGTATTGTGATAGCTGCAACTGGTCAGGAAATGGTTTGATGCAAAAACTCACTGGGTGGACATGGTCCTGTACCAAGGAGTTTATCATCTAAGTTACTGCATTCTACTTTCCATGCAAAGACCAGACAAAATTAGGCCCTACATTCATAGCAGTGTTTACTTACAAAAGACCAGGGCAAGGATGAGTATCTTCTATTATTTTTTTTATCACTTGGAGTCCTTTTTCTTCAGAGCCTCACATAATCTGTTTTAGGTCCCCTCTCCCCCCACACACATACTATATAAATTTGACCTTTACAAACACAGTTGAAAGTTCATCTTTTCCAAGTTTTCCCAAAGAGTAATAAAACAATTTATAACCACTCTTAGATCTCTGTATCCCTTGTGACTTGGGCTCATTCTATTTCACCACCTTCTTGAGCAGGTTTCTAAAATGCGGAAAGTTGACTGGCTTCAACATAAAGCTTTTTCTTCCTCCATTTTCTTTCGTAAGATGCTCTAAGAGCTGCTAACTTATTGACAGTGTGGAAGAAATATAACAACTAGTCAGCACATGCCAACATAGCAAGGAAGAGATTTCACTGAAGCATATGGTAATAAACCTATTGTAACAGTTTCATACAAAGTAAATAGGGTTACAGTAGTACATTCTCTTGTTATAACCCTGATGAGCTCCCCCTGCCGGACACTAGTCACGCTGCTCTACTAGACTCATACATTGGGCCCACGTACAGTTTCTCTGACTCCAAGCCTCTAGACACACACTCCAGGAGCAAACTCTTGGCAGTGGAGAAACCATGGTCCAATTGCCAAGGTCCTGAAACTAGTGCCAGTTCTTCCATGCCTTCACAGGAGATATTGCATGCTCCCAGAGCTCCGCAAACACTGTGTTCCCACTGGTTTGCTGTTTCCTTCTTCAGGGCTATGTGACAGTGTATGCAAATGACACATTGACTCTGCAAAGGGGTTTCTAAACACACACACACAATAGTCATGGAGAACATACAAGAGACTCACAGACCCAGGCAAAAAATAATAAACATCTGCATGCAGTAACTCTCACTTCAGTGACCTCATTGCCCCAAGAGCCCTTTGTGTTTTGGTCACTCCCTTCAAGGTCCACTCCTCTTGCCCAGTTTTTCCTTTCTTGTGCTAGTGTTGAGAGTGCTGACAAGAGCAGATCTGAACAGGAAGGGAAGACTGTCCTGGTCAGCCTCAAAGTCCACCTCAGATGAAAAAGGTTTCCTACCAAGTGATCTGTTGTTTGGCTGCTGTCCACTTGAAACCCAGACTTAGACACAGATTCACAAATGTACCTAAGCACATTTTAATGGGAGTTATGTGCCTAAGTATCTTTTTGCATCTAGGCCTAGGAGCCCAAATCCTATTGACTTTCAATGAGGCTTAGGCTCCTAAGTGCCAGATTTTCAAAACTATCTGCATTTTTAGGCACCTAAGTAAAGGCTTGGTGGGATTTAGTCAAGCACCTAAGCAGTTAGACACTGAACCAATTAGAAGTTAGGCACTTTTGAAAATCCCTCTAGGCACCTTTCTGCATCATTGAGTGCCATAATATCTTTCAAAAACTTGGCCTTAAGTGCCTACATCCATTTTGCAAATGGCCCTGTGGATTGTAAATAACTTAGGGGCTCTTTAAAATTTTACCCTCACTTTTTTTTGAGAGACAGAAAGAGTGTCACATTCAAATCACTGAGTTGAGCATAATCATTTTTTAATGAAATTCGATTTGCCAGTAAATGTGAATAGCAGGTCATGGTTATAGAATCATAGAATATCAGTTGGAAGGGCCCTCAGGAGGTCATCTAGTCCAACCCCCTGCTCAAAGCAGGACCAATCACCAATTTTTGCCCCATATCCCTAAATGGTCCCCTCAAGGATTGAACTCACAACCTTGGGTTTAGCAGGCCAAAGCTCAAACCACTGTATCCAATTGGATACTGTAAAAATACATATACATATACTTTATTTTACTGATTAATGTTATGGCATTTCATTGTCTGTTAACATTTTCATTATGAACCAAATTTTGGGGGCAGGGAGTTTAATTAAACAGTCCTTCAACAGTTCTAAACTTTATGGGACCGAGAGCTGACATATGGACTGGGCATAACATATTTCACATCATCATTTCCTTAAAGGAATTGCTGCACACAACAGACAGAGTAACTTCTCCCACATTCTGAAAATACACATATTAAGACAAAAATGTAAAGAAGCAAAAGTTCATGGGGATAGATTTCTAAGGTGACCAAGTAAGAGCAAGGTATTTAAAATTATGAAGGAGATAGGTTATGAAATGGTTGCTCTGGTTTGTAGTGTATGTATATTGTGATGAGGGAGCTGAGATCGTCTTCCACAGTAGCCTTAACTCAGCAGTATTTTTAAGAAGGTAAATGTCTTTCCAGTTCTCTATGGGCATGTTCAATAAAGCTATGAAATCCATAAACAAGTTACATAGCTCAAATGCCCATGTAAACCCTGTTGCCATTCAGAAACTTCTGAAATCAATGGCCAGCCACTGATTTAGGCACATCAGTGCAAACCCATAAAGACAGGCCAGTAGAAACAAGAGATCCCAGTAGAGCTTACCCATGCTTAAAACCAGAGTAACCTTCATTGGTGTAAACTGCAAACTTACTTCGTTATGCTTGTAGTTTGCATTGGCATTTGCATTTCCACTACGGAATTCCAGTGTGTGGAATTGGGGGCGCAAATTCACAATGTACACCAGATCTAATTGATATGTATTCAATAAAATTACTTGTGGAGAGATAAGTGTCTAAGCCAAGGGTTCCATTTCTATGTATTTGTTACTTGTGGGCAAGGTCATTATCCAGTGTGACAAATTACTAGGCAGTACAGCCATGTATATCTAAGAACAGGATTGGATTTTTAGAATTAGGAAATCACATGCTGCTCTACTGCCTGATGTGCATCTGACAAATGCACTTCCAGTACTGTTCTCCGTAGCACTGTGCTGTAATATTCCATTGAGGTTCCAAAGGAATACTGGAACACTTAAGAATGCGGGAGCACAGCTGTTTCAGCAGCACAGATGCTAGAGGATCAGTATTGAATCTGTTTAATCTTAACAGAGAATTAAGAGGAATTATTTCAAACATATGGAGCAACCTGCCAAACAAGGACACTGAAGCCAACGTTATAAATGAGTCCTAGAGACAAGTAGACATTTTGGTAGAGAAAATGTGAATGGAAAGATCCTGATAAAAGAGAAGTACACTTAAAAGGGATGGGTGTAATTGAGGAGTTTATTGAGGGATGAAAGTTGAATATAAAAGGAGGATACCAACTGAGTGGCTGGGAGAGTGTGTGTGTGTTGGGGAACCTGAGGCAAAAGGAGATATAAGATCATATGAGTGCAGAAAATATTTTTAGCCACTACCAACATGAGTCCAGCTTGAAGCCTGTGACAAGAGATGGTTGAATTGCTCACTGTTAAGAAATTATCCAAATCTAGCTTCCTATTTTGTGATTTTTTTCAGGAACAAATCTTTACTATTAGCTTATTATTCATAGTGTGGGACTGGTCACCTAACACACATAGAATTGCCTCTTTCCTGACTCAGTGAGTGACATTTTTTAAACAGGAGAATTATTTATCAAAAGATGAATATGGAGTAATAGATTGCATGACATTTTGGACAAAATTGTACGTGTGAAACTTCATGAAATTTTCAGTCTTCATGACATTTTTCATCAGCAGCTGTCTGAATATTAGCAAAAATTAAATGGAACCCAAGAACAACAGCAGCACAGAGGTGCCACGTTATTTGAGAAAAAATTCAGGAGATATTTCTTGCATTATTCGACTGACTATTCCTGCAATATGGAGAGGAAAGTGTTCTTGTTCAAATACAATCCACTGAGGCATTCACTGCCTTGTAACATACAGTTTGCAATATCTTTCAATACTATTGTCGACTGACCAGTTATGGGTCACTGGAAAATAAGATATGAAGGAGAAAAGGGATGTTCTGAATGTCTACACTTTGTAAAGAATATTAAAGTCAATAGTATGAAAGATGTTAAATTTAGGTTTTCTTTTCTCTTTACCCTTCCAGCAGTGGGAGGGTGGGAAAGCCTCACATCTGTTTACTCTATGACTGCTTCATTTACAATTCAATTAGAATGACTGGCACTTGGAGGCAAATTACTTTGAACAATATTTCTGGATTCATTTATGAAGATGCCTACCAGACAGAGAAGATTCAGTTTCCAGGAATTAGACTCCTACAGAACACTAGGAAGTCTAGTGGGGTTATAGTCCCTTTTAATCAGTAAAATATATGCATGAAGTGCTTCTAGCTAGTTTATTCATCACTCCTGACATGCTTGAAAAAATGCTTCAGGGCTGACTTCAATAAGATGAGCAAAAGGCAAAACAAGTTCTTTCTGTAATATATAGGTTGGCCCTGTTTTAAATTGACAACATATAAAAGCACTTCACAAAGCAATGCATTAGGTACTTGTGTGAGCATGGTGACTTTGTACGTTATCATGGGAGCCATTAAGTATTCAGCAGATCTCATTCACAGTTTAAGATCTTAGAAGCTACTTCACAGATAGAGAGAATTTTGCGTAGGGCCACTGGGGTTATCCTACCCAATTCTTTCCAGAAAGGTGGCAAAGGATCTAACTTGCACTTGGAGAGCCCCCAAAAACTAGCAGAAGATAACTGTGTTCAATGTCCTGTTCAAAAGTGTTTCACACCGCCCGCCCAACAGCCCAAGTACTAGTCCATAGACACAATTTTCTGGCATATATATGTCAGCATACCAGTTGAGCCAAAATAATACCCTGCATGGTATAGTATTTAATTTTGAGATTTCCTTAGATTTTGTGTCCCCCAAGATTATTAGTTCACTAAATTTTCTTTAGACCCAAGTTTGCAAATCTTAATCCTTAGTCACATAAGTAGTTTGTATCTATTATTATTATTATTATTTTATTATGTATTAATACAGTGCCTAAAGTGTACTATACGCTTTACAGAACAAATTAAAAATGTTTTCTCTCCCCCATGGAGCTTACAGACTAATTGTAGACAGGATGTAATAAGGGAGGATGCAGGCTGGCAAATAGGAATGTGAGAGCGTGGGTGAGGGGTATAATATTTACATGGTTACTTTAGTGCATTATATATACATCTTGATGGTACCACTGCTTATTTTTTTTTTTTTTTACTTTAGAGTGGGCATACTAGAAGAAGCAGGACAAAAGAAGAGAACAGTTGGGAATAAAGTTACAGAGAATATTCATAGATTTTTCTGTGTATGTGTGTGGGGCGGGGAATCATCTAATCTGACCTTGTATATGACAGGGGCCCTAGAATTTCTCTCAGTAGTGCACCAATCGCATAAATTCTGGCTGAAGTAGATTGCCTCTCTTAGAAAGACCTCCATTTTCTCTTTAAAGGCTACAAGTGATGGAGAATCAATCATGCCCCTAGGAATGGAGTTATGGAGTTCCAATGGTTAACTGTTAAATATGAAAGAAAGCAGGGACAGCGGTGGGAATAGCAGAGTGGGGATGTACTGTGGGCCAAGGTTAGGACAGGTATGAACAGCAGCTAGGAGGAGAAGGTTGTGAGTGGGCCCCATTGTCACACTAAGAAATTACTTGCACAAATAAAGACTACTCACAATGTAAAAAGACAAGGTCATCTGATTGAAAAGTGATCAGTTGGTGTTTATAACATACAGGATTCCAGAGCAATGCTGCTTTCTTTCAAATTATACCTCCATAAAGTTGTACTAGAATCCTTTTGTCGTGCTATTTACTTTTAACATTAGAAAAGATAATCCATCAGGGAATTGTACCAAAGTACAGTAATGCAACTGCTTTCTCTGAAACAAATGGGAGAAGATTGCCAATGAGGTGCACTTCATTAAACCTTTCTTCTTATTATTTTTTTCAATTGGATTTTAAATCTCTATAAAGTAAAATTAGACTATTTTGAGAACAGCTTTATTAAAAAAAATAGAGTTCAAATGCAAAAAGCTCTAACAATTTTAAATTATACCATACCAGGCAGAAGCTCTGATCACCTTTAAATTAAATGCTTATAAAAATTTAAAGTGCTCTAGTAATTTTGAACCAGTATGTGCCAGGATGCCCCAAACTCTGATCACTTCCAAATTTCACTTTCAATAAATTTAAATTGCTTTGTGCAGTACAGAGTGGTTTAAAATTATTGGAGTGCTTTAAATTCCATATTGAAGTGCCTATAAAATTTGAAGTCCTCCAATAATTATAAATCACTGTGCATACTGTAGAGTAATTTAAACCTGTTTGAAAGCTTGGAATTTTGTTTTCAATACTTTAATTTGGGAAGGTGACAAGCAACAATCCAAAATGGCAGTTAAGGATGTATGTAAAACATATTACTTTCCTGAGTCTGAATTGAAATAAAATTATTCAAAGAACATTAGAGAGCAGTCAAAGAAGAGAGTCGGGTTTCTTTTTAATGTGATAGGATAATTATACCATTGTGATGGGTAAGACAGACCCTCTACTATTATAATGTAGTGACAGATCAGGTACCCCATGGACCATGATCTCAGGGAGGAGAGAGAGACCATTAGGTTGACACTATTCAATACTGGTAATAGCCCTAACTATAAATACTAGAGGTGAAACTGGTCAATAGATGGATAGCATGATAGGTATAGAGGATGAATCAAATAATTTAATCACAAATATTGGAGATTGAAAGGATAACCCATTCAGCTGCCAGTGCAGATGTGTTATTTTATAACAGACTTTTGGTGCCAGATTCTGCTCTTCATTATGATAGTATAAATCCAGAGGAACTCTCTTCACTTCAAGAATTTGGCCTAAATATGCTCAGTAAGTTTTACTTATGGTATGGAAACATATCAGCATGACATCAGTATGACCAAAGGCATGTATAGTATTTCCTGTCTTGCTATGTATATCACAACTACGTATTAATCTTTCAGATGAAACAGATAGCAAACATAATAGCAACAACAAAGCAATACACCGAGTAAAAATACCCAGGATAAACTACTGTGTAACTGTGGGTAGGATTTCCAAATGCCTTCATTCTTGCTGCAACTATACATGTATTTAAGTCCGTGGGAGATTTACTTCTGATGTCAATGGAAGCAGTGTTGCAGTTTTGCATAGCTTTGATGTTTAAGCAGATGAAAACTTAGTGGTTGCATTCATATGAATCAGAATCATGAAGCAAAAGCCATAGGGTGAAAAAATCCCCATTAAATGAAACTGAAGGAAATCTTCACCCACCTCAAAAGCAACACTGCTAACTTTCACACAACTAATTGAAACCCATTGATGAAATTGTTGTTGTGACACATACAGTAAAGTATATCATTCTCTGTGGTATACTCTGTACTCTCATGTAATGTATATCCTCTTTGTGCCGTAGGCAACACACACTAGGAATAACGTTTTATGTTTATAGAGTAGCTATAATCCCAGAGGGTCCACTAGCATTTTACAAACCTTTTATCTACAGGAATCACTTCACCCGCCACTGAAATTAAAGGCATTGATGGCACACAACAGCTGTTTCACAGCCCTACCCAAAGGGGTTGAAGAAGAATACAGTATCCAGCTGAAGCTGCAGAGGAATTTTACATATGCAGAATATAAATACCTAAAATGGAATTAGACACAGGAGCTACGTGAAAACTCTTATTCTCATGAAAGTGCTGCGGGTCCTTAAATATGTGACCAAGAGCCTGATTTTGCATTTTGTCTGAAATACAGCAGGTAGGGCCTGATAGTTCACAGCCTTGCACCTGGTGTAGTCACTTACATTTGTGAAATGTGAATGTAAATTGCTAAGATATGGCAAATCAGGCAACTATAGACTCCTTATGCTACATGGGAGGATTCGTTTCATTATTCTTTCAAAGGAAGGATTTCTGCCTTTGCTATTACTAATGTCTGTCCTCCAACTTATAGGCCTCTCATTTAAGTGTTAACCCAGCCTGGCCACCCAAACACTCCAAGAAAACCTTCTTCAAAACTGAACTAAAACCCCCTCTGACTCTGCACACACCAAGTTGTCATCTACCACCCCACACTGGAACTCCTACCGGATATCATCAAACAACTACAATCCACACTCAATAGGGACCCAATCCTGAACAAAATATTTCCTGACCCCTCCACCCCTTTCTTGCCTTCAGACAACCCCCAAACTCTCATCAACACCAGAAGCAAGCTCCCCACACATCAGGCACACCAACTCAAAGCAGCACTAGACACTGCCAGAACAAGAGATGTAAAACCTGCAGACATATCTCCACTGCTACAATGTTCAGCACATCTTTCAAGATCCATGGGTCCTATACATGCCTATCACAACATGTGGTGTACCACATCCAGTGCACTAAATGCCCCAATAACAATTATGGGTATGTCTACACTGCAACATAAGCCTGTGCTTAAGCCCTGGCACAGGCCTAAGCCCCATTCATCTATATTGCAATTGTGATAACCCAGGGCTCGTACTCAGGGTCCCAGGACCCTACAGGGCTGGAGGGTCTGAGCTTGAGTTAAGCTGGGAACCTAGGTCTGAGCCCTATTGCAGTGTAGATTCAGCCCCGCTTGACTCAGGTCCCAAGAGTCAGCCAGAAGTATCTCTCAATTTCACAGGGCAACTTGTTTAGTCCTCTCTATCCCAACAAATCTGCAATCTACTCTATTGAAAATGGAAGCCACATTCCTTTGTGAATGGCAGCAGCTCAGGTCAGTGTTAGCCCATTCTCTCCTGATCACTGATCTGCAAGCACACTATCAGAGAGCCTCCTGGGTTTGCAGTGGAGAGAGAACCAATCAAGTCTTTTGTAAAGTAAGCTGCTTCAAACTTCTTGTAACATGCTGGGTGGGCAGCAGTGTTTTCCCAGAGTTCATCATAGTCCTAGGACTAGAGTGGGTGCTAGGGATTCTGGGATATGAATATTTTGACTTGGGTCTGCACCTGGCAGTATGGAAACCAGGGCTCTAGTTTCAAGCACAGGTTAGAATGGTCTTAGCATGCAGTTAAAATACAGTGTAGATACTCAAGCCCGGGGTACCCTAACATGGGTCAGCTGACTCAAGTTCTACTAACCCTGGCTTTACATTGCAGTATAGACATACCCTATGTGGGTGAAACCAGATAATCACTATGCTCTTAAATGAGCTCCCACAGGAAAGTGATAAAACATCATAACACAAAATGTCACCCTATTTCTGAACTATCAGACCTTACCCTCAAAAGAAACCTGCACAACATTTTCAAAAGACAAGTCTGGGAGCTGAAATTAATAGCTTGGCTAGACACTAAAAATCATGGTCTTATTGAAGACACTGGATTTATGGCTTATTACAACAATTTGTAACTTGCTCACCCCCTTTTTGTCCTATGACTACAGGGGTGTTGACAGGCCACTTCCCCTTGAATAGTCCCTTAGAATATGTAGTAACTAACTTATGCTAAACTATCTGTTCAACCTTGTATTTATCTATGACAATCTGAGGGCTTCTCTACAAGACAAAATTAGGTCAACTTAAATTAGGTTGGCCTACAGCCACCGTAGCAATTAAATCACCTTTTGGTGTCCACACTAACCTCCTTCTGCAAGTGGTGCAGGTCCTCACCAGGAGAGCTTGCATCGACTGAAGTGGAGCATTGTGGGGCATTGACAGCTGCGAGGGGCTCACAGCTGGAGCCCAACCTTGGGGCTGACAGCCAGAGCCCGAGAAGAACTGTGGAATAGTAGCAGCCATGACATTGACAAGAATGTCAAGTTCACTACTGGTAGGCTCCCTGCTGTGAAATTGAGCAGATGGGACTCCGGCTGTGAGCTTGGTGTCTCGCTGACAGCTCGGGCTGTCAGCACTAAGGCTGGGGGGCACCCAATTATACCGCCACTGTGTTGCTGTAACTACATTGACTTGGGCACTACACCTCTCGCGGAGGTGGAGTTAAGTCAAGGTAGTGGGTGACTTACATCAGTGGGAGCACCACTGTAGTGTACACACTGACAGAGTTAGTTTGACATAAACTGCCTTACGTTGACCTAACTCTGTAGTGTAGGCAGGCCTGAGTGTCTTTCCTAGGCCTGAAGAAGAGCTCTGTATAGCTCGAAAGCTTGCCCCTCTTACCAACAGAAGGTGGTCCAATAAAAGAGATCACCTCAACCACTTTGTGTCCTAACGTGCTGGAAGTGACACAGCTCCAACAACACTGCACCTAGTCTAACCTAATTTTACTTACAATTAGCTTGTGAAATCTGAGAACACAGCCCAGGTAATATGGCTACAGGCACCTACAAAGTACTTTTTACTTAACAGCAAAACACAGACTGGCAAAATTAGCTAGTAATAAAACTTATTAAGAGTGAATAAAGATCACTAAATCCAGCAAGACTTATTCTTATTCAGTAGTCTGTTGTCCCCAGAAGCATATGCATTCATAGCCTGAATGATCGGTGGTGGGATTTTTGTTTTGTTTTGCTTTTTTGGTCTCAGACACTTTGTTTGGGAAGGATAACATATTTAGTATTCTCTGCATATAAACGTGCTTCTTGACATCTGTTCTCATTTTAAAAAAATAATTTATGCCTTTGTCCTATCTGAGCTATAATGAATGCTAAAGTAAGTCACATTATTTGTACCATTTAAGATTTTATATGCCTCAATTACATTGACTGTAAATCATATCTATCTACTTTATAGACTTGAGCTGCTTTACTCTAACCTCTCCTTGTAACTCATTCTTTCAAAGTCTGTCTGTTTGCTTTTTCTTGTGCAGCATCAGTCAAAAAAAGTGAACAAAAGGTTAGGATGAATAAGGAATGTGATAGAGAGTAATACTAAAAATATTATAATGTCTCTATAAATCAGTTGTATGCCCAAACCTGAAATGCTGAGTTTAGTTCTGCTCACAATGCCTCCAACAACAATAATAATAATAATTAATAATAAGATAGAGAAATAGAGAAGGTTCAGAGATGGATGACAAGAATAACTGGGGGGAAGGGAAAGACTTCCATATGAAGAGAGATTGAAGAGTGGGAATGTTTACTTGATGTGGACACAGAAACAAGGGGAGACAGAACCCAAAATGTGGTTTAAATGCAGAAGCTTTAACTTTATTAACAATTAATACAAACTGCGGTGACCACCTAAAACTATCCGGCAGGATTGTTCCAGTGCAGATCTCAACTGGCACTCCTAGCACTATCAACTTGAGGGTGAGTGTGAAGACCATGGAACCTCCATACCTTCACATCTGCCAAGAGACCTTGACTGGAAGGCAGAGTCTTGACCTACTCCCCTCCTCCACAGCAGAGGTAGGAGAGATGAGATAAGCCACAATCTGTGCCAGACATAGAGGCTGCCCCCTATCATGTGATATGAGTGCCTAGGAATAATGCCCATGTAGCCCACTGAGTTTTGGGGGCCCTCATTTAGATGCTTTCTAACTCTCCAGTTGCCCTGGAACACACTACAGCCAACAATTGTAACCGTCCAGCAAATCAGACATCCTGATGTGTGTGGGGAGGGCCCTTCCCACTCAACACCTCCATACATCCACTTTTTGCCAATTTCACCATATGGGAAAAATCACTGCAAAATTGGTGATCAGCCAAGTTCTTTGCATCACATGAGATCCATCAATTAATGGATGGGTGGAGCTAAAACAGGAAGACAGCAATGGCTATTGTGCCTGGGAAACAAAATGTGAATGTATGCAGCCTATGACCTACCATGCCCCCCTCCAGTCTCTAAAGCCATGAAGCAGTGGGAAGGAGGCAGGGGGAAAGGGAGAAGAGTGAAGCAGCTGCCCCTCCACCTACTGGAGAGAAAGGAGGAGATACATGGGGCCTCAGATGCCCCTGACAAAGATGTCTCCAATGTTCCTCATGTAAGCCATAACCCAGACAGAAGAGTGAATATGTAGAGAGTAACTGATTAGGATAACACACAACCTTACAGCAAATAATGAATACTATAGCGGGAAAAATAAGCTAGGAACTTCTGTTCCCTCTTTCACATAATACAAAAAGTAGGGGACATTAAATGAACTTGAAAGGCAGTCAATTTAAAACCAGTAAAAGAAAATATATTTTCACATGAGGCAAATTAGCCTGTGGAACTCATTGCCATAAGATTGCATTGAACCCAAGACCTTAGTGTGATTTAAGAAGAGAGTGGACATGCATAGGGTTAATGTGAACATCAAGAGTTACAGCAAAGATTTTAAAAAATCAGCAGTAGAAAAAACAAACAAACCTCAGGAGTTTTGGAAGAGATAGAAACCTTCAAGCTTTGGGGCATAAGCCAATCTCTAATTATTGGAGGTCAGGAAGAAATTTTCCTGGTGGGAAAGTTATTTCATAATTGTCTACCAGAGGGTTTCTTGCATCTTCCTTGATGCATCTGGTACTGGCTACTGTCAGAGGCAGTATATTGGACTAGATGTACCACCAGTCTGATCCATGATTCCATTTCCTATGTGCTTTTGTACAGTGTCATTTTAAAAATGCTTTAACGTTTTAAACAGTGATAATCACGACTGGACACATTTTATTCTAAGTGACAGATACTAACAGAGTACAGCATGTAAAACTACAGTATCAGCTGAGCATTCTGAATTCTCTTTGTTTTTCTTTCTATCCTGTCTGGATAGTCCTCTGCACTGTTAATCCCTAGGTCTGTTTTCTTTCCCATTTTCCTGTTTTTCTGATATTCTCATAACATTCATTTCTCCATGGGCTTTATTACTGAACTAATTTTATTTTATTTAACGTGAGACATTTTTACATTTTGTTTGTCACATGTCAAACTGTTTATACAATAACTTTGGCCCTTTTGTAACTCTCCTTGATGTTCATCACTCCCATAGTTTTGTGTCATTAGCAACTTTAACTATCTAGGCTATTTATTCAGAGTAAAAACAGCTGAGAATCTCCTAAACTACCTCAGCTAAGATAGGTTTCCCCCCTCCCCCGAAGTGTTTTCCTTCTGCCTTTCAGTTAGCTTTTTATACATTTACATGTTGTACCCTGGATCTGTGTAATTTAGGGCTTCAGCAACAGCCTGTCATGTGGAATTCTATGAAAAGCAAATGTAAAATACATACAAAGTACAACTCAGGCACATAACAGCAGACAAGATACTGTCAACCTTTGCTACTCTCCTCTTGAAAAGCTCTAAGTTGGCTATTGAGGAAAGTCAGACAAGGAGTTGGTAAAGGAAATATTTCTTACTCTTCTGTCTCACTTCTATGGTTAACTGTATCTCTGCCATTCTCAATAATCTGCTCAAGAGCTCCCCTTTGGATCTAGAGCCTCACATCCCTCTCCCTCCAGGCCAGGGATTTAGGGCTTGTGATCCCATGGAATTTACTGTGACTATCCCAGCAGGTCTGACCATAGTCCAGCACCAATCTCAGAGACAATGACAGTGTTTAACAGTGACTAGCCAGCTTTCACAGAGCACAGTAGATTTATTTTAGGACAAAATAAAGGACAGAAAAAACATAGAATATGTTTGACTTTGACTCCCTTAGGGATCTGATGGGCAGGATCCTCTGGGAGGCTAATATGAGGGGGGAAAGATTCCAGGAAAGCTGGCTGTATTCTAAAGAAGCCTTACTGAAGGTGCAGGAACAAACCATCCCAATGTGCAGAAAAGATAGCAAACATGGCAGGTGACCAGCTTGGCTTAACAGTGAAATCTTCGGTGAGCTTAAACATAATAAGGAAGCTTACAAGAAGTGGAAACTTGGACAGCAGACTAGGGAGGAGTATAAAAATATCGCTCGAACATGCAGGGGTATAATCAGGAAGGCCAAAACACAATTGGAGTTGCAGCTAGCAAGGGATGTGAAGGGTAACAAGAAGGGTTTCTGCAGGTAAGTTAGTAACAAGAAAAAGATCAGGGAAAGTGTGTGACCCTTAATGAATCGGGGAGGCAACCTACTGACAGATGATGTGGAAAAAGCTGAAGTATTCAATGCTTTTTTTGCCTCGGTCTTCACAGACAATGTCAGGTCCCACAATGCAGTCCTGGGCAACACAGTATGGAGAGGAGGTGAGCAGCCCTCAGCTGAGGGAATTGGCTGATGTGATTGCAGAGCCATTGGTCATTATCTTTGAAAACTCATGGTGATCGGGGGAGGTCCTGGACAACTGGAAAAAGGCAAATACACTGCCCATCTTTAAAAAAGTGAAGAAGGGGAACCCCGGGACTATAGACTGGTCAGCCTCACCTCAATCCCTGGAAAAATCATGGAGCAGGTCCTCAAGGAAACCATTTTGAAGCACTTGGAGAAGAGGAAGGTGATCAGGAACAGTCAACATGGATTTACCAATGGCAAGTCATGCCTGACCAAACTGATTGCATTCTATGATGAAATAAGTGGCTCTGTGGATATGGGGAAAGCAGTGGACATGATATATCTTGACTTTAGCAAAGATTTTGATATGGTCTTCCACAGTATTCTTGCCAGCTAGTTAAAAAAGTATGGATTGGATGAATGGATTATAAGGTGGATAGAAAGCTGGCTAGATTGTCTGGCTCAATGAGTAGTGATCAATGGATCGATGTCTAGTTGGCAGCCAGTATCAAGTGGAGTGCCCCAGGGGTCAGTCCTGGGGCCAGTTTTGTTCAACATCTTTATTAATGATCTCGATGATGGGATGGATGGCACCCTCAGGAAGTTTGCAGGTGACACTAAGATGGGAGAAGAGGTAGATATGCTGGAGATTAGAGATAGGGTCCAGAGTGACCTAGACAATTTGTAGGATTGGGCCAAAATAAATCTGATGAGGTTCAACAAGGACAAGTGCAGAGTCCCGTTCTTAGGATGGAAGAATCTCATGCACTGCTACAGGCTGGGGACCAACTAGCTAAGCAGCAGTTCTGCAGAAAAGGACCTGGGGATTACAGTGGATGAGAAGCTGGATATGAGTCAGCAGTGTGCCCTTGTTGCCAAGAAGGCTAATGGCATATTGGGCTGCATTAGTAGGAGCATTGCCAGCAGATCGAGGGAAGTGATTATTCCCCTCTGGTGAGGGCAGATCTGGAGTATTGCATCCAGTTTTGGGCCTCCCACTACAGAAAGGATGTGGACAAATTGGAGAGAGTCCAGTGGAGGGCAACAAAAATGATCAGGGGGCTGGGGCACGAGGAGAGGCTGAGGGAACTGGGCTTGTTTAGTCTGCAGAAGAGAAGAGTGAGGGTGGATTTGATAGCAGCCTTCAATTACCTGAAGAGGGATTTCAAAGAGGATGAAGCTCAGCTGTTCTTAGTGGTGGCGGATGACAGAACAAGAAGCAATTGTATCAAGTTACTGTGGGGGAGGTCTAGGTTGGATACTGGGAAACACTATTTCACTAGGAGGGTGGTGAAGCACTGGAATGGGTTACCTAGGGAGGTGGTGGAATCTCCATCCTTAGAGGTTGTTAAGGCCTGGCTTGACAAAGCCCTGACTGGGATGGTTTAGTTGGTTTGGTCTTGATTTGAGTAGGGGATTGGACTAGATGACCTCCTGAGGTCTCTTCTAATCCTGATCTCCAATGATTCTATGAAAACAATAAGCAGTATCCAAACATGTTAAGATCACCAGGTCAATGTAACCCAGCTTCCACATGGAGACCTTGATGGGTTCCCAAAGCCCTTCAGATTTAGCAAGATTTTTCCCACATGGTTACAGTTTCATTTCAGTTTGCAAATCAAAAAGAAGGTCTCTGACTCATGTCAGCTGCCCCCTTTACATAAGAAGTCAGTTCTTTCTCTAATGGGCCTCTTGAACTAGTCTGCACCAGTATATGCAATTCCCACTAATGGGTACTTCTCTGGAGTTGTTTATCTGTAATTACTCCCTCACAACTCACTGATTTTTAGTTCTTGGAGGAAGTTTGGTATCCCACCCCCAGGGGGCTAGAACACAATCTCCAGTTCACAGAGATATAGATAAATATAGATACAAAAGTTTATGAATAATCACTTGGCCTGTAGCATCTAGCATATCTCAATATAGTAGTTGTTTGAAGATTCCACATTTCCAAGGTCTCACATCTGTCTTTGCTCCCCTGCCACAGTCCCGGGGCCAGAAGAGCTCCCCGTTCCCCCTGCAGCTCCCCCATGGCGGCTTTCTTTTGCATAACAAACCCCTGGATTTACCAAGAAAATGGCTTGGATCCCCAGAAGTTTGTTATAGCAAGGGTTTACTGTAGATTTAGGGGCTGATTCTTCAGCCATTGGAATCTATGACAAAACTGCCATTGCCTTTTTGTAGGAGCAGGATTTGGCCTGTACTGTACTGAAGGGTTCATTGAATACTTTAATTGTTCTGCCATTCTTTATAATTTCATTTACGGTTCTCTACCTCCATCATGGTGCTGTGTTACACAGAGTAAGTGATATAACATAACAAGACAACTAGACTTAAACAGTGGTCAGAGCTTCCTTCATAACAAATTCTATCCACTTAGAATTATTGTTAGACCTGACATTTTGATGAACTACACTCAAAAGAAATTCTCTCTCTCTTGCTGGCCAAAAATAACTCAGCTGTTTGAGCCATACCAGATAGTACTTTCTGCTTGATCTACTAATGTATGTGTTGCCAGCAAAGATCATGCTGTGT
This sequence comes from Lepidochelys olivacea, assembly GCF_965140295.1. Taxonomy (NCBI): domain Eukaryota; kingdom Metazoa; phylum Chordata; order Testudines; family Cheloniidae; genus Lepidochelys; species Lepidochelys olivacea. Next base: position 127,388,743 of record NC_140412.1, on the reverse strand, counting down.
TGGTTGAGGGTACAGTCATTTGTTCTGCACAGACTTTGTTTCTATAGATCCATGTACCATACAAGTTAAATTATTATTAAAATATTAAATATTAATTACACAGAAATATAGGAATGGCTATAACAGAACCAACCAATAGTCCCTGGATAGTCAACATTTTTTTCTACAACATTGTCCAATGCCATACTAAGAAGGCATAAGGAGCCACGCTGTCAAAGGGGTCTCAACTAGAGTTGGTTAAAAATAGTAATATGTGCAAAAAATGTTTGTTTTGTTTAATTTTCCTTTGAATTTCTTTTTTTTTTTAATTTCCTCATCAGCTATAAGACTATTTTAAAAAAATCAATCAATCAATAAATAAAAAGTTCACAACGAATTTCAAGGAACTTGTTTCCCCATTTTTTTTTTAAATTAGGCAACTTACGTATATACCTAAATATGACCTTAATTCAGGAACTCATTTGTGAAAATCTTAGATTTATTCTTATCCCTGCCTTAAACAATACAGGCTCACACATTTGGGTGTCCAGTCACATTTTGAACAGGTTTCCCAAACTCCTGTCAATAAAATCTTCATCTCATCATTATATTTTTCAACATTAAAGGAGTTCAGCACATGGAGAAAATGCAAAATTGAGTCCTTGATCTCTTTGCCCTGATTAATAAAATCTAATATTTTATTTGCTTTTTTATCTATGGCTGAACATTGAACAGATTTCTCTATTCATCTATCCTTGAAGATGCCTAGATACTTTTGTGTCCAATTAGTATGTAGGATCAATTAACATTGCTGAGTTCATTGTGCATTACCTTGCACTCATCTATGCTTAAACACGTCTGTCATCATGTTTCCCAATTATATGCTTTTTGCTTAGTCTTCTACTGTTCCTCATAGTTATCCCCAGTATGGACTAACCTAAATAATTTTGTTTCCTCAAATTTTCCCCAGACATTTACCCGATGCAGCAGGTAAACAAACCGGCCCGGCCCGCCAGGGACTTTCCCTGAACAAGTGGTGGAACAAGTCTGGGAACCACTGTCTTAGAGACTAACAAATTTATTTGGGCATAAGCTTTCATGGGCTAAAACCCACTTCATGGGATGCATGCAGTGCAAAATACAATAGGAAGATATATATACACAGCGAACATGAAAAAATGGGTGTTGCCATACCATCTGTAACGAGACCAATGAATTAAGGTGGGCTACTATCAGCAGGAGGAAAAAAAAACAAAAAAAACCCCTTTGTTAATAATCAGGATGGCCCGTTCCAAACAGTTGACAAGAAGGTGTGAGTAACAGTAGGGGGGAAATAGTTTTTACTTTGTGTAATGACCCATTCACTCCCAGTCTTTATTCAAGCTTAATTTAATGGTGTCCAGTTTGCAAATTAATTCCAATTCTGCAGTTTCTCGTTGGAGTCTGGTTTTGAAATTTTTTTGTTGGAGAATTTTGACTTTTAGGTCTGAAACTGAGTGACCTTGGAGGTTGAAGTGTTCTCCGACTGGTTTTTGAATGTTATAATTCTTGATGTCTGATTTGTGTCCATTTATTCTTTTATGTAGGGACTGTCCAGTTTGGCCAATGTACATGGTAGAGGGGCATTGTTGGCACATGCAGGTGAACAAGCCTCTTGTGGTGTGGCTGATGTGATTAGGGAGAGTGCCACTGGACAGTTCTTTCATGTTGGGGTGGAGCCACATGAGTAGTTCCCTCAGCACTCTGACTGTATGCAGACAATTTAATCTAGGAGGGGGCATGTTCTGGGGTCCTCTGGCCCTGGTGATTCTCATGTGTCATTATGGGACCAGTGACAGCTGATGTAATTAAAGCCCCATGAAGACCACTGTAAGTTACACCAGGCTTACTCCAGAATCCAGGGACCACAACATTTTAAAGGCACTTTGAATTTACTGTCCTGAGCCATAGCCAAGAACTGAGGCACAAATGTTTTTTGAAGTTCAAAATAATTTAATTAATATTGTTTGTTTCTGAGTTTGTGTGTGTGTGTGTGCGCATGTTTTATATATTTATATAATATAGACAGAAAGAGCTGAGCAAAAGATGGAATTTCCATCCCTCAGGAAATTCTGATACTTCAACATTTCTTTTCATCCCAAATTAGGATGAAAATTTGAAATATCAACATATGTCATAGAACAAAAATTCTGGATGCAATCAACCTCTGAACTTTGGGTGGAGGATGTACAAAATCCAAATCTAGATTTAGATTTTACACGTGGACCATCTCTAAAATGGGCCAAACCAAAAACCCAGATCCAAATGCTGGTGGTACTACCTCAGTCCATCTCTGCTGTGCTTCCATAACAAATGGCAAAACATGCACTCGCAGTTTAAAAATGATCTAATTTTAGATTTAGGAGATTGGGGGGTGGCTGCCTTCTGATTGGCTGCAGCAACACTAAACAAAATGGCTGCTGAACTGTACAAACAGGGGGAGTGCTAACATTTTAATGTACAAAACATAGAAAATAGAAAAAAAAATCACAATTCTATAAATACATAGATCCAGAGCAATTTGAGTGTTACTCACTCTGTTATTCCAGATTTATGCTGGTGTAACTCCTCTGAAATGGTATATGTTAGTTAGGATGTCAGTAATGGGAGCCCTTACAGCTAAATGCCCAAGCCCTATGGCAGTATCAATGGCATGTAGGACTGCTACCTGGAGTTTTGAATACACATTTAAATCCCACTACTTTCCAGATCTGTTGATCATTTTGGGAGGGCAATTCTGCAAGTGTTCACTGAGGACTCCCCAGCCCACCTTCCTCCTAATGCATGTTGTACTCCAACAAGTAGGTCATTGAAGAGCCCAACCAAGAAGAAAAATAAAAGGGTTACTTACTTTTGTAACTGTGGTTCTTCAATGATGTTGTGTGCATATTTACCATGTCTGTCCAACTTCCATTCTTCCTCAACATTCTACTCTTCTAGGACTGGGGGTTGATGGAAAATTCTGAAATAGCTGTGGCCCCACAGCCTTTTTATAACTCTGCCACAAGTATTCTGTGCCAGTAGTGGATGATTGTGGGATTTCGATAGCTATTCTTTCCGAAGGTTTCCTAAGTTCAGTGGCAGCAGGAGTTACCTCCCACATGCAAGCGTATGTAGAGGCAACAGTCTAAATATAACCAATTACCTGTTTGTTTTTTTCATGAGCATCACTAATCTATCAGAAGAAGATGTGGTAATCTTTCTTCATTCAGTTTCTGTAGATCCCATTCTCTGGATGTCTAAATCATATTTCTAAAAAACAGCCAACTAAGCTAGAATTCAGAGCTGGTTTTCTCCTACAGCATGAATTATTTCAGCAGAAAAAGATCCAAATGAAGATACTGTACCTAGACGGCTTTATAACTCAATAGCTACACCAGGTAGGAAGTGTAAAATGAAGTCCTTTTAGTTAATTGTTATTGCAGATGGAGTCTGCCTTAGAGACATTACTGTGCAAGGACATACAGAACTGTCTACTCTTCTATCTCTGTGCAAATATGGGGGGGGGGGAGACCAGATTAAAACAAATATGAAAGAAAACAATGAACCCTGCATAATAAGAGATGACACATTTATCATTTCTTTTCAAACAAAAACATTACATTTTCATATTTGTTAGTATGACTTGAAGAATCTGAATTAATGAACAGCACAATGCATCCCCCTCCCAAATAACTAGGACTTGAAGGTTGTGCGGTATGGCATCTGAAAGTTAATTATCCATTGATTTTGTAATAAAGATCTTGTAATAAAGATTTAATGTATGATTCTGATGGCACAAGAATCTGAGTATACTTAATATCCCTATTCCTCAAACAGATACCTCCACTAATTTTAGGACCTAAACTTGCATCCCTAACTCATTTGAATAATTATTATTCTCATGAGTAGCTCCACTGAAATCAGTACATAGCGACCTCCTTTGTTCCTTCATCTGGCCTATTTGTTAGCAGCCCAAAAGTTGTTCATGCAACACAGTTAGTTCTTTTACCATACTGGAATATGAAACTGGACAATTTTTGAATGAGTTTTCATTGTGAAGGAACTGCACTGCTCTCAAGTTAACTTTAAAAAAAAATTGGAGTCCATTGTAATTATATTTTTGGCAAAAGTACAGACAATGTTATTTTTGTCCTTTTTAATAATAGTCTTTGAAATAAGAATGAGGCAAGCTGCCCAGTGAAGAGAAAAGAAAATTAGATGTAATTTGTTCCTGTGGCATAGAAATTAACAAGTTGTGGTGATCAATACAGTCTCAGTACATCAGCAGAATGAAAATGTCATGGTTCCTCAAAATAATGGTGATAAAATATTAGCAATAATGCAGCAGCACCTCATTATGAACAAACTAGAGAGGCAATAAAGTAATTGGGGAGTTCTGGCATTATTATGACAACCAGAGTGAATCTTGAATAAGAACAAAGGATGGCTCTACTAGAGCGGACCTCTGTGACTCCCCAGATATCCTTTTTCTGCCTGGAGCCCTTACCCTGACACATGCCCTTGAACTGGTGAACAAGGGCTGCAGAATCATGTAGAACTCCTCCCAGTGAGTTTTAGCTAGCTCTATGCAGACATTCAACTAGAGAAGATTTAATATATAATGGTTGGGTAAACAAGAAGGGAAGGATGGTCCAGTGGTCAGAGTTCTATTATGTGATTTGGGAGACCCAGGGTCACTTCCCTGCTCTGCCACAGAATTCCTGTGTGACCCAATGTGGTGAAGCGTAGGGTGTCCCAGGCCCAAAGATGGATAAGATGTTAGTGATACCCTTGTTTACTGTTACAACATTAAACAGTTAAATGGGATTGGGGGTTTTATGTCAGGTTATCCAGGGCTTGCTCCCATGTTATCAACCACTAATAAAAATCTATTTAACCTTTTTATTAAAAATACAGAAAAAGGAGGGAAAATAGTTAAAGCATTTGAAATGTGAAATATTGAGTATGGCTTTCATTTTAACAATATCCCTTATGTCTTTTCCCTGTAGCTGTTTAGAGTTTGTTTTGTTTTCTTATAGGGAGAAACCCATGTTTGACAGTCTTTGGGATGGCAGTGTTATTCTGCAAGATGTTAATGGCTGCCATTAGCAAATCTTAATTCTATAGATCAAATACAGATTTAATGCAGACTGTATTAAAGTCAATGGGCATACTAAACACCCTTCGTTCAGGCTAAATGGAAGGAGCAATTAAATGCCCTTTTGTGTAGTGAGAGCTGAAACAACACAAGTCACCATTGCCCCACGACTGACCAGCATGACCAGGCCTGAGCAGAACCTAAGCCATGTGGCCTGAAGGGTTTCCCTGAGGACTGATTGTAAATACAGAACCTGGGACATTTATTGGGTGAATCTGTGTGAGACAGATAAGAAAGCAACCAGAAAGCCAACAGACAAGAAGAAAAGCAGTAGAGGATGTGTCCACGACAGGAGAAAATACAGAACTTCTTGGCACAGGACTCACTGGAAAAGCAGGCTTGAAAACTGTGAGAAGTAAACTGCTTCCAGTTTATTTCTACAATTTAAAGAATAGGCCTCTGTACAACAGATCATGGGCAAGTCATTCAATGTAAAATAGTAAGAAGCACTTAAGAGCCTAAATACCATTTTCAAAAGTGACTCAGACACTTAAAAACCCCTTAGTCACTCTTGAAAATGGGACTTGCGTGCTTAAGCCAGTTCAGGTACTTTTAAAATATGTAACCTTAATCTCTCTGTGCCTCAGTTCCCCATCTATAAACTGGGGATAATAGCACCTCCCTTTCTCATATGGGTGTTATAAAGATTCATACATTAAAGATTATGAAGCACTCAAATACTGTAGTAACTGGGGCCATATACATATTCAAGATAGACAGACCCTCTATTTCTTTACTTTAACAACACTGAGTCTCATAGCCAGCTTTCCCCTTAGCTACATGAGCACAATTCTCCTTTAAGTCAATGGGAGCCACATTCAAACTTAAGCCCCTTAGTACATTTACGTTTCTCAGAAATCTGACATACAATATACAACCCTAATGGCAAAGCAGCACAAGGGAGATTTAGATTGATAATTCAATAGAACAAACAACTGATGAGCCACTAGCAAATGGCAGCATGCAATGCTTCCCCGAAGGTCCCTTAACTGTACCCTTAGAAATGATTTAGCATACAAAATAAAAACATTATCTTTGAAATATATATATATATATTTACACAGAGTATAATGCTATAAAATTATCAATATTATTATAATATGTACAGAATCATGTTAAATCAGCCTATTAAAGCATTCCAAGTAGTACTGTATAACAACACTAATGTACAAATCCATAGTTATCACATTATTATCTTATTAGAACAGAGAAATCCTAGACTCAAAAACTCTTTATTTGGGGTACAGTTTGTCATTTCTATTTAATTTTAAACACTGATTGATGAGAATGTTGGCTACCTTTATAGCTTTTGCACAGTTAATAGAATCTATGAGAAAGGACCAATAAAAAAATTACTGAATGTAAATGCTAAACATATTTATTTAGATCTTTATAAATTGTATTTCAGGGTAGACATGTTCCTCCCAGTTTACTGAAAGTTGCCTTTTACATAACAGTAATATTATTACAAAAAGTGTTTTAGAAACTATTACTGGAGCTAGAAAATCAAACCTGTTAACCTAAGGCATGTTTTCTGCTCGTAATTAATGGTCATACATATAAACATGCTTTCACTCCTTTCTGATTTTACAAAAGCCTCAAATGCACACTTATTATAGGTCAAATACTCCTCTCTCCTCCATGCAGGCATATAAGGTCCTAAATGCAGTGGATGAGTCAATATTGTGCTGGACAGGCTGGGAGAGGCCACAGAGGTTATATCTGAATTCCAGTGCACAATGGTGCTCTAATGTAGCATTTAGAAGATACTTCTCTGAAAGTATTACATTTAGCTTGCAAGGAATTACATCACAGTTGACAATCAGTATTGCTAAAGTCTGTTCTGCCTGAATATCTCTAAGGACACGCTTACACTACGGGGATTATACCGGCATAACCCCATAGCATAGACATATTCTACACTGACAGAAGGAGTTTTTCTGTCCGTGCAGAAACACGACCTCCCCAACAAAACTAACTAAGGGTATGTCTACACTGCAATTAAACACCGGTGGCTGGCCCAGGTCCACTGACTTGGGCTTGCGGGACTGGAGCTGCCAGGCTATAAAATGAACATTCATGCTTGGACTAGAGCCTGAGCTCTAGGACCCCACAAGCTGGGAGGGTCCCAGAGCCCAGGCTCTAGTCCTAGGCCAAACATCTATGTCACAATTGTACAGCCCTGCAGCCTGAGTCCCACAAGTCCAAGTTAGCTGACATGGGCCAGCCACAGGTATTTAACTGCAGTATAGACATTCCCTATATTGACTGAAGCCCTCTTCTGTCAACATACATAAGGAATGGCTATACTGTGTTAGACCAAAGGTCCATCTAGCCCAGTATCCTGTCTTCTGACAGCGGCCAATGCCAGGTGCCCCAGAGGGAATGAAGAGACCAAGTAATCATCAAGTGATCTATGCCGTCACCCATTCCAAGCTTCTTGCAATCAGAGGCTAGGGACACCATCCCATATCTCTGTCTACACTGGAAGTTTTGTCGCCATTGCTATGTCAGTCCAGGGTATCGATTTTTCACACCCCTGACCAGCATAGCTATGCCGATATATTTTTTTCAGTGTAGACAAAAGCTTACCGAGAATCATTCCTGAATGTAGTTGCTGTGCATATCTCCTACCTACACACTATTAAACCATTACATGGTACCAAAACATTATAGATCATTAACAAATGAACAAACTACCTTACACAACATTTATAATTTTCTATTAAACTTTAGAAAATGTCCATTTTGGCACACATCCACTATCATATGTTGACCTTCTTATGGTTTATTCTTGGGTCTTTCTCATAGCTTTCTTTAATTAAAAAAAAAAGAGCTGAATGTAGAAATAAACTCAACACATTGGAATGTTTGAAAGCTTTACTCAGACATTAATTAATACAGAAATATAGTACCATTCAGATGGAGCTAAGGCTGCCAGCCACATTATAAATAAGAACTGCCCATTCTGTAAACTTTAAAAGATTTTTCACTTTTCACAAATCTTGGTTCAGGACCTGACTGGCAGTTTAATTAAGCTTAGTGCATTAAAAAATAATATCACCAGTTCATCTTGATACAGTAAAAGATTTCCCCCCCTCTAAATCATGCTGTAATGCTTCAGACCATTTTTTTAAAAAAAAACAAACAAAACTAAAACCCAATATTCTACAAAAGGAATAACTGAATGAGCTATACAGAATTGTAGGGAAAAATGTTACATTAAATGTAACGGCAGAACTTTCCTTTTCATTATTTTTGCAATTTGTTAACAATGACCAAAAAACCCTCTTTGCTCAGTGCAGTTTTGTGACTTTTGTCATAATTAGAAAGTATTTTCACAGTGTCTTTAATTTATTGCTAATGAAAGCTGGGTGATACATATGCCCACAGACTCATACCTAGACACTAGTATCAGAGGGGTAGCCATGTTAGTCTGGATCTTTAAAAGCAGCAAAGAGTCCTATGGCACCTTATAGACTAACAGACGTATTGGAGCATAAGCTTTTGTGGGTACATGCAGTGGAAATTTCCAGAGGTATAAATGTGCAAGCAAGAATCAGGCTAGGGATAACGAGTTTAGTTCAATCAGGGAGGATGAGGCCCTCTTCAAGCAGTTGAGGTATGAACACCTAGAGCGGACAAACTGCTTTTGTAGTTGGCTAGCCGTTCACAGTCTTTGTTTAATCCTGAGCTGATGGTGTCAAATTTGCAAATGAACTGAAGCTCAGCAGTTTCTCTTTGAATTCTGGTCCTGAAGTTTTTTTGCTGCAGGATGGCTACCTTTAAATCTGCTAGTGTGTGTCCACGGAGGCTGAAGTGTTCTCCTACAGGTTTTTGTATATTGCCATTCCTAATATCTGATTTGTGACCATTTATCCTTTTACGTAGGGACTGTCCAGTTTGACCAATGTACATGGCAGAGGGGCATTGCCTGCACATGATGGCATAGATCATATTGGTGGACGCGCAGGTGAATGAACCGGTGATGCTGTGGCTGCTCTGGTTAGGTCCTGTGATAGTGTCGCTGATGTAGATATGTGGGCAGAGTTGGCATTGAGGTTTGTTGCATGGATAGATACTAGGGTGACAGAAACACAGAAAATGCCATTCTCAACCAGACCACTATCCTATGACTCTCAACGTGGTGACACTTCAGAGGGGGATGCAAGAAACTCTGCAGTTGGTAGTTAAAAACTGTCCAAACTAAGTTTCCTCCTAACTTCTAAGAGAGGTTGGTTTATGTCCTGAAGCATGACAGTTTAAATCCTTTTCTTGGGTATTTAACTTTATAGCTAGAATTAAAGAGCTGATGATGAAACATTTCACTGGATGCGTTCTATAGGCTCAGTTTTAATTTTTAACCACATAGCCCCTTATCCTGCAAATTCTTCTAGGCTCAATCACAGAGCATAAAAGTCCATCAGCCTAGAAGAATTTGCAGGACTAGGGATATCTTTTTAAAAGATATACTGTAATTCAGCCAGAAGTTATGAACTTTATACTCAAATTATTGGGCAAGGTTCTGAGTCCTGGGTTATATAAGAGGTCAGACTAAGTGTTCACAATGATATTAAAGTCTACAAATTCCACATTTGTTATATACATATAATTCCCATTGAGGTCGATGGCAGGTTAGCACATGCAACGAGAATGAGATGAGGCCCATAATCCAAAGCAGAATTCAAACTCACAATAAATAGTTAAGTACATTTTAAAAAAAATTAAAAAAAACCCTGTAACCAAATTTCTCCTTACAGTGCATCTGCCTATTGTATTTGGATAAGGAAAGATTTAGGGGCCAATTAGTATAAATCAAAACAGTTCAATTTGACTGCAGTGGGGCTCTCCTGATTTACATCAGTTTAGATTCTGACCCATGTTTCCATTATTACTCATCATATTTTGTTGCATGATTACTATTGTAGAGATTACAGAGATGTAGCACACTATGACTGGGATGACTGTAAGACAGTCTTTATTTCCTGTTTCCATAGACTCTCACCTCCTTGCTCTATACTCCCTGGTGATGATTCTAAACATTTCCACCTAACGCCACACCCTCCTTTCTGAAAAGCGAAGTATGATAAAAGCTTTATCCAAATTTTATATTAAACAACAATATATAACAGGAATAAAATATCAACATATAACAAGAATAAACAACCTTATGAATTACTAGATAGGTTGCCTGAACATTCAGCTTTGTGTCAGAGATTTATTCTGCCCATATATGACATTCGACTACAAGTCCTCTGACTTTTTTGAATTTTCAAGATTTTCAAGGAATGTAAGAGGCAGTCTTTCTCTTGCTGGATATCTCCTTGAAGGGACTGGATCTGTAGGACACACTGGTGGTTCTATATGTACAGGAAGGGTGTTCACAGATTCAGCTTTGGGGTAGTGATCAGAATATATTGGAAGTCCAGCTGGTGACATGGTAAGATGACACAAATTCTGATGGCTGATTCCTGTTGGCACCCTAGTGGTCACTCTAAATGTTCACAACTAACACCACCCCTTACACTCCAAAAGTGATTTCATACCCTCTAATCTAACGAGAGATGTGTTATAGTCACACTCCTCCTCTATGCTTTGGAATTCCTCCTAGTGGGGTTCCAGAGGACAGTGTCTGGCCCTAGCTGCCATGGGAACAAGGATAAGCTTAGGCAGGGCTTGTCGACAATGTGAAGGCATACAACTTCTGCATTGATAGCATCAGTTTGCAAAATATCCTGGGCTTGATGGGATCTGCTGCTGTTTCTATTGTAATTGGTTGTCTTAAGTTGTATGTTCAGGTCTTGTATGACTGGTAGACTGAGACACTGGTATGGACATATCCATATGGGTTTAATGGTATGTTTTAATATGAAATGAATAAATATCAAAACACACCCCAAATGGTAAAATTAACTCAGTATTGTTAGATCACAAACCAAGCAGTCAAAGGGAGAATGAAAGAACTTTGCATCCTTTAATCCAGTTCTAAATGTATTTTCTTTAACTTAACTTTTGTGCAGCATGGGACATGGGTCTCTTGCTGGTGTAAACTAGTGTAAACGGTGGATTCTTGGTAACTTGAAGTCTTTTGACCACGATTTGAGGATGTCAGTAACTCAGCCAGAGGATAGAGGTCTATTTCAGGAGTGGGTGGGTGAGGTTCTCTGGCCTGGAGTGTGCAGACGGTCAGACTAGATGATCATGATGGTCTCTTCTGACCTTAAAGTCTATGTGTCAATAAACACTGAACTCCTGTATCCCACTCCATACACCACAGTAATGGGCACATTATAAATACTTATGATTAAATTATAATGGACCAAGTCCTAAGGTCTTTACTCAGTTTTTATTCATTTCTTTCTAAAGCAAAATTGCCATTAAATTCAGTGGGAGTTTGACCTGAGAAAGGACTGGAGGATTTGGCCCAACATTAATAAGATTAAATATATCTTATCTGTATAGACTGTTCCTGAGAGATGCCCTTTCTTCAGTAATATATTACTCACATATTTAGAAAGAAGCTAAACATTTATCTCCAGCCCTGTTGGGGAGGAGAATGAATTGTGTCTGCATTACTTTTATCAGAATCTCTTAGCAAGTGTAATTTATGCTGACTATGTAAATTCCCTCAGGTGGTGGACTGTGGAAGGGTGGTGACTTATAAAATATGTAAATCAGAGGCTACAGGATGAAGTAAATTGGGAGCTGATTACCTTAGGGAGGGTGATGAGCGAAGGAAGTAAAAAAAAAAAAAAAATTCTCTTACCTAAAAAGCTCTCAAGTTTCAAGATGTTAAAGGTGAAAACAGTAAGGAGATCATATAGAAGGAGTTCTGTAAGTAAAGGTTTAGGCTATGTCTACACTTTGAGATGTAATTCTGAGTTTGATGCTTTCTCTCCTCACACTAGCAGGCTAAAAATAGCAGTGTTGCTGTGACAACTCAGGCTAGCTTCCCTGGTACAACCCCATCTGAGATGCTAGATACATATTTGGTTGGTTAGCTTGACCTGCTGCCCATGCCGCCACAGCCATGTTGCTAATTTTTAGTATGCTAGGTCAAGAAGAGCTAGCATGTGTACAACTAATGAAGCTTGGAATCACACCTCCACCTGCAGAGTAGACAGAGCTAAAAGGTTCAGAGAGTTAATATGTGGTCTAGTTAAAGCATCCCAACTTTTAGATGCTTAATCCTGATCAAATTACTGAAACTTTTGAGGCCCATTTCCTTATCTCCAGTCCTGGACATTCATACAAGTAAGCATAATTTTATTTAATTTATTTATTTATGTACTATTTATTAGATTGTATTCTTGCTAAATCCTATAGTCACTGCTCCAATAAGAATCTGAATAGCAAATTAGTACCGCCTTCACATCTTTAATACATGGCATAATAATAATTTGCTTCAGATGTACTGTGAATTTTAAAAGAAAACTGCAGTTGGCTTTATCTTTTGATCATCAATGTAAGGTCTATTTTAGAATGTTCACATTTTTTTACATGTACAGCATGAATGATAAGAGGCTTACTACATCAAAGCATTTTGCAAAAATTAGAAAACTATCATGTTTAAATATGATGGCAGTGTTACTGAATCCTCAAATAATTCTGCCACTAAACTATTATTCATTAAGTTTATTATTGTTGCATGTTTCAGATCTGCATTATTTAAAACTTCTTGTCAATTACACAAAGTATGCATTTTCAAAGAATGCCTTGATCCGGTAATGCAAGAAAATTATAGTTGACAATTCCCTGGAATTTTGAAAAGCAAACTTTCTCTGAAATTTTGTCAAGAAGTAAAATGCATGCAAACTTAATTCTTTAATAAATATAAAGCTATAATAATTTTTCTTTAAAAGGAATGCAAAGAATGAATTTCCAGAGTGTATGGATGGGACGTGAGCTTGAAAACCTCATGCCTGAATCTTCAATAACAGATTTTTTTTTTAAATCTACTTTGAACATTTTCAAAAAATATAGCCCATATGACACCATTTATATCACAGGTAAGGCACAGATTCTTTTTAATGAAGAATGTACCCTGTGTATCATTTATAAAAATACTTAATAGACCCTTGTAAACAATTTTTTGAGACAGTACGTTATTCAATCAGCTGGTGCACAATGTGAGTTTATTGTCAGTTGTTTCATACTCATATAATCACACACTGTGTGACTCATCTGTTTACTACATAATGATCTTCTGGTATCCCAGTGTGTCTGCAAATAAAAAAAAGGTTTTAATGTTATTTTTCTTAATGTAGATCTAGGGTCAAATTTACAAAACTATTTAGGACCTAAAGAAGCAGATAGGTGCCTAGTGGGATTTTCAGAAGCACGTGAGAAGGTTAGATTTAGATTTGGGTGAAACATTTGGGGGGGGGGGGGGGATTTTGGAAATGAACTCTTTTGACATTTGAGATGATTTGATTTTTTTTTTTATTTTTCATGCTGGATTCACAAGGTAACTTAAGAATCATTTACAAAACAGAGAGGGTGCTGCTGGTGCTCCATACATTTAATAGCTCATGATTAGGCAGCTTAAGATGGATATGGGAGATGCAAGTTTGAAGCCCCGTTCTAGAGCCAGGGACTTAAACCCTGGTCTCCCACATCCCACATGAACGCCCTATCCCCAGGCTATTGGGTATGCTGGGTTAGGTGTGATAATTTAGGTAGTCTGTCTGTACAATTTAAAATGCAATGTAAGATCACAAACTCTCTGTATGCAACTGTAACCCAGATCTGAGGTGTGGCAGGAGCTTTTTCCCTTCGGGGGTCTGGGTCCTCAGTCTGAGAGCCTGATTTTTCCATCCAAGGAATCACTTTGTAGTGCAGAGAACAGAGGGCTTTGTCCCTTGGGAATCTATTCAAGGCCCAATCTCATACAGAGGAGTGTCAGTCACAGCACACAAAAATAAAATAATAATCACAATTCCCAGAGTAATAAAACAGTCACTGGGGCTTTATTAGGTGTGGGGAACTCACGATAGGAGACAATGGGAAACGAGAGTACGATAATAAAAGACAAGAACAACAGTCCATAAATTCTACCCCTCTCAACTTTTACAGCTAGTACAAGGCATTCTGTTCCCTCTCAGTACCTGCATAGTCTAACAGTTAGGTTCAAGCTGCACTTTAATTGTAAAAGAGCCACAAGTGGCTTTGAGCCATGGTTTTGCCACCTCTGTTATAAAGTATCCATATGAAGGTTAATAAAATCATCTTTGTGGCTCCCTGGAATAGATTCAAATGTGTGGTTAGGCTGTCTTTTGGTAGCCTGACCTTGACTGTCTCCTCAGCCTCCTGGGGTTCTGTTCTCTACTGCAATGACCCTGTTCAATGTCTGAGAAATCCCCAAAGGGGCTCAGAGTCTTCCCTTGAATAGCAATGTGGATTGTAGAAGGGTCCTCCCTAGCTGTGCTGCTTCTCTCTCAGTTCCACTCCAATCCAAACACAACAAAAATTGTAAACCTACATGCTTTGTCTCTGAGTTCTGACTTACGATTGGTTCTGGTAGTGCTGCTAGACAGTTCTATCTCCACCCTGGACCCTAGGCAATCTTAGAAAATAAGTCTAGAGCCTTTGTAGCCATTGCTGCTGTAGGCCAGGGCGAGTCCCCTAGAGCCGTGGTTTTCAAAGCTGGTCCGCCGCTTGTTCAGGGAAAGCTTGTGGCGCGCCGGCCCGGTTTGTTTACCTGCTGCGTCCGCAGGTTCGGCCGATCGCGGCTCCCACTTGCCGAGGTTCGCCGCTCCAGGCCAATGAGGGCTGCAGGAAGCGGCGCGGGCCAAGGGACATGCTGGTCACCCTTCCCACAGCCCCCATTGGCCTGGAGCAGCGAACCTTGGCCAGTGGGAGCCGCGATCGGCCGAACCTGCGGACGCGACAGGTAAACAAACTGGTACGGCACGCCAGGGGCTTTCCCTGAACAAGTGGCGGACCGGCTTTGAGAACCACTGCCCTAGATGCTCAGTATGGTAACTCAGGAGCACTTGCTCAAAAAGGGTTACATAGCTTTGTCATGCTGCAAACTCCATTTTGAAGTGCAGCTTTTTGTCTCGTGTTGTCCTTTCACTTCCATGTTGGACTGAAATTCTACATTGTAGTGACACAGGGCTGACAATAGAGCATCACTAATTTGGGATTTCCTCTGTCAAAATTCAAACATCCTGGCCAATTGTCTTCTTTCCTTCTGCAAAGGATGTGTGTGTGTGTGTGTGTGTGTGTGTGTGAGAGAGAGAGAGAGAGAGAGAGAGAGAAGGGACTGGTTTGTCAGGAGAGAGATGAACTGGCAATGAAGAGATCTGGCAGGGGTCTTTGATCACCTGTTGATGCTAATCCAGGGATCACCTGGCCAAGGAACTAAAAGGTAATTACTATGGGGGAGATGGAGAGAATGGGGGTCACACATAGTCCCTGGCCTGTAGTGAAGGAGGTCTGGGGATGCACACAAAAGCCATGGCATGGGGGTAAGAATTCAGGGCTTTGGTATGGGTGGGATTAAGGAATGGGGGCAATAGAGAATCCCAAACATGGAGAGGAGGGGGAAATGAGAATATACACAGTGCCCCTCGTATAGGAACCTATGATGGGAGAAGTGGGGGAATGGTGGGGCACATAGAGATCCTAGCATGGGAAAAAGATGGAATTTAGGGGAGAATGGGGGACTTTAGAATGGGTGGTGGAGGCAGAATGAGCGGGCACATACAGAGCCTCTGATGGGGTGGAGAAATTAGGGTGTTGCCAGGAGGCCCTGAAATAGAGAGGCATGGTAGGAGGGCACATAGGGAGCTTGTGGGGAGAATGGAGGGATGCAAGGAGTCCCTGGTGTCTGCAATGAACTTGGCCTACAGAGTGTATCAACCCCTAATTCTGCATCTCTTACAAAGGAGTAGGTTACAAAAATACACGTGCTCATGCCAAGCCAGTGTCAAAGCCAATAATATAACACAGAAATCCTGCATCCTTGTTCCTCCTAACTACAACACAATAACTCCCTCTCCTATTCCTAGTGCCTAAAAGCAAAAGACCTGAAGATAAAATGAGAACACTCAGGCTTCCGCCATTTTAAATGCATTAATCCTTTAATAGATTACACACAGAATGGAACTAAAGGTAAATTGTCCCCTTCATGACAGAATACAGCTTCTCACTCACAATTAGACTTTAGCTTGAAAAGGCGTTTTTAAACAAAGTTACCAGCCAACAAAAAGGTCCTCAAGCTCAATACAGTATGCCATATGCCCCAAAACATTTCAGCCAGTTATCTCTAGTCAGCAGCATTTCCCTATCAAAAGAGTTTTTGATTCTCTAGTTTGTCTCAGTATGGGGATATGGCTTTCAAAACTACCATTATGATAAACCAGTGTGTCATACTATTTGCTTAGACCCCCCGCTTCCCCCAAAATAGAAATTTAAACCTCTTTTTATTTTCTGATCATCTTTACATCAATTACCAAGGAAATGCACATACTCTTAAAGAGGCCTGTCCTGTTTAAACACAGTCCTATTTCAAAAAGGGGAGGGGAGCAGGCAGCTCTAGTAGCTGCTGAGAGGCTTTGATAATTGCATGAAGCTGTAACACAATTTCTAGCAAGTAAGGAAAGCTCTGAATGATTTATCAATGTTTTTTTCTTCTTCTTGAGAGAAGAGTTCGTTGGATGTTGGCTTCTAAACTGTAACTTTTAAAAGAAAAACATCCAGAAGCCTACTGAATTAGGGTGTGTTTACATCAGTGGTTCCCAAACTTGTTCCGCTGCTTGTGCAGGGAGAGCAGCTGGTGGGCCGGGACAGTTTGTTTACCTGCCGCGCCCTTAGGTTCAGCCGATCGTGGCTCCCAGTGGCCACTGTTCACCGCTCCAGGCCAATGGGAGCTATGGGAAGCAGCGCAGGCCAAGGGACATACCGGCCACCACTTCCATCAGCCCCCATTGGCCTGGAGCAGCAAACCGCGGCCACTGGGAGCCGCGATCGGCCGAACCTGCCGATGAGGCAGGTAAACAAACCAGTCCAGCCCGCCAGGGACTTTCCCTGAACAAGCAGCGGAACAAGTTTGGGAACCACTGGTTTACATGGTAGAGTCATGTGCTCTATGGGGGTGTGATGTCTAAAGAACAATAATGTGTTGTACATGAATTGGTCTGTGTAGACCCTGCTGGTGCACAGTAAATATTCCCGAGTGCAGTTTAATGTAGTACTGCGCTAGTTTAAAGCGCACTAGGAACATTTATGTGTGCACCAACGGGCCTACAGAGACCAATTCATGTACAACACCTTGGTGTGCTCTAGAAATCAAACCACTGTAGTGTGCATTACCTCACCATGTAGCCACACCCTAAATTAAGGGTTGCTTAAGTCCATTTAATAATGTGGTCATCTAACAGATGCAACTGGGAAGAAATGTAGTTTAGAAAGGTCCATTTTGCAACATTGAGAAGAAAGGTTCCAAAGCCTTTTAATCAGTGTAATTTCTGCCCCCCCCTTTTTTTTTTGGCCTCTTTTAAATGTATTGGAAATCTCCCTTGTGATAGTTTAACTACTGTGCTTTCAATTCACACCCTTTTTAACCCTTTTTTAACCCAAATTAACTTTTGAGTGTGGACAAGACCTACAATCAGTGATAGCGGTAATAGGTGCCAATTTACTCATTTTGTAAATATCTATCATGCCATATGCAGTAGGAAATTATGATGCCTTTCGTCTTCTGTGTGCTGTACCTTTAAAATTTCAGTGTAATCTTCTTATGTACAGAGTTCGGCAGCCATTTTTATAGGGAGGTTTTGTAGCTTTATCAGAGGAGTCATGCAGTGCACTCTCTCATGGGTACAGATCCTTCTGTTCTATTTTGTTATTTTTCCTTCATCTAAAATGTTGTTTTAAAATAGATAATCCATGTTTTTACTGGCAGTATCTATTTCTTAGGCATTTCTAGGCTGCCTGTTGTCCTAATACTCAGGCCCAGTTAATATAAATCCTATTCATTAGTTAAATCCATAGTGGACACTGCTCTTCATCAGTCCCAGGATAGGTTGCTTGTTTCCTCTGGCTTTATCTTCTCTGAGAAAAAAAGTCAAGTTTAGATAAGACTTAGGTAGCACATATTAGTGAGACCCAGACTAAGCTATCAATCATATTTCATCATCAAGATAAGGCCTATCTGTGTGTGTGTTGGGAAGGTGGAAGCTAAGGACATATTCCTTTGTCATCCTCTGTTATTGAGAGAGGTGTTTTGCAATAATATGAGTCTTACAGCATGTTCTAAAACCAGTCAGGGTTGTTGTTTGTCTTCTTTCTTCTGGTAGGTCATTCCACAGTCAAGGGTTCTCTTCTGAGAGTGGCTCATCTCCAGTTTTGAGAATTTCACCTTGGGCATTGTTCGCTGAAGAGCCATTTCTTAGCATTGTTGTTACCTCTGTATGCAGGATTACAGAGGAGTCAGTTATCCCCAATTTAAAGGAAAGAAGGTTTGGCAGGGGGGAACTTTCTTTACAAACCTAGCCTATTATCATTTTATGCTATGAAGCATGGACATTTAGGAGCTGTTATCATTGTTATCCTGGCTAATATAACTGAACATGCTATTATTATTCTATGTTGGATTCTTTTCTTGTGACACGATTGTCATTTTTAAGAATCATCACAGTAATTTGTTTTTCCTGGGGATAGTTATGGCTCTCTGTGGGTCGGCCTCCCTAACAATAGTTATGGCTCTCTGCGGTCGGCCTCCCGCCCAGTGGTGTACGCTTGAGATGAGAAGGATTTCCAGGTGATAAACAATGCTTTTTATTGTGATTTGCACAGTCAGGCAGAAGATGAAAAGAAATATAGTTTTTCTCTGTCCTTTGGTCTACAAAATAAAGTAAGTCACACAAAACCAGAACTGTTTTGATTCTAAAGGAAGTTTGGATACATTCTGGTGGTTCAGCTCTGTCCAAATGAACTTACTTTCATGTGCCATGTTTGACACTAGTACCTGTGACATTGCACCCCATAATGCTTTATAGAAATATACTTATGAGTGTAAATATGACATAACTGGAATATGTTTTATGCTAAATATGCCAGGTAACATATCTTTACAAAGATTATGATCTACTGAATATATTCATCCTATTTGTGCGCATGTAACATTTTTATATCTGAAGTTATGAGCATTGGCTCAATGCTTGTATTTAAAGTGTTCGCTATAGGAAGCACATAAGGCAGATTTAGTGTGAAGGGGTTATTCAAGTAATTGGGCGAACTTAACTAACAATGGACTTTGAGAGATGCCAATCCACATCTGAGCTTTCAAATGTTCAAACTAACATGTAAACAATGGCGTCAGCCTGCAAAAAGCTGAATCTTTCATAGACATGAATTGCCAAACTGACTAGAGACCCCATCTTGTGGCTGTGATGTTGCACAAGAGAAAGACTATATAAGGCCCTGGAAGTCCCTCCATTTTGTCTTCAGCTGGCTCAAAAGATAACCTCTCCACCCCAAAGAGATGCCTGAAAGAAACTGGAACAAAGGACAGTAACTACAGAAGTGTGAGTGATTGCTGGACCCAGACTAGAAAGAAGTCTAGTCTGTAAAAGAAGCTTATTGGAACATCTCTGAGTGTAAGCCCTGGTCTACACTAGGAGTTGAGGTAGAATTTAGCAGCTTTAAATCGATTTCACCCTGCACCCGTCCACACGATGAAGCCCCCTTTTTTTTTTACTTAAAGGGCCCTTAAAATCGATTTCCTTACTCCACCCCCGACAAGGGGATTAGCGCTTAAATCGGCCTTGCTGGGTCGAATTTGGGATACTGTGGATGCAATTAGACGGCATTGGCCTCCGGGAGCTATCCCAGAGTGCTCTATTGTGACTGCTCTGGACAGCACTCTCTACTCAGATGCACTGGCCAGGTAGACAGGAAAAGATCCGCAAACTTTTGAATTTCAATTTCCTGTTTGCATGGTCACCTGCAGCTTGCCACGCTGGCCAGAGCTCATCAGCAAAAGTGACCATGCAGAGTTCATCAGCAGAGGTGACCATGATGGAGTCCCAGAATCACAAAAAAGCCCCAGCATGGACCAAACGGGAGGTACGGGATCTGATCGCTGTATGGGGAAAGGAATCCGTGCTATCAGAACTCCGTTCCAGTTTTCAAAATGCCAAAACATTTGTCAAAATCTCCCAGGGCATGAAGGAGAGAGTCCATAACAGGAATCCGAAGCAATGCCGCATGAAATTTAAGGAGCTGAGGCAAGCCTACCAGAAAACCAGAGAGGCAAACGGCCACTCCAGGTCAGAGCCCCAAACATGCCACTTCTATGATGAACTGCATGCCATTTTGGAAAAAGAAAAGGAGTACTTGTGGCACCTTAGAGACTAACCACTATCAACTGCATAAACCTGTAATTATGCAAGGCACTGCATTTAGCCATATGGAGTGGAAATCTATCAACTGCATGCAAATAAATTGGTTAGTCTCTAAGGTGCCACAAGTACTCCTTTTCTTTTTGCGAATACAGACTAACACGTCTGTTACTCTGAAACATGCCATTTTGGGGGGTTCAGCCACTACCCCAGCTGTGTTGTTTGACTCCTTCAATGGAGATGGAGGCAACACAGAAACAGGTTTTGGGGATGAGGAAGATGATGATGATGAATTTGTAGATAGATCACAGCAAGCAAGTGGAGAAACTGGTTTTCCCGACAGCCAGGAACTGTTTCTCACCCTGGACCTGGAGCCAGTACCCCACCCAAGGCTGCCTCCTGGACCCGCCGGCAGAGAAGGGACCTCTGGTGAGTGTACCTTTTAAAATACTATACATGGTTTAAAAGCAAGCATGTTTAATGATTAATTTGCCCTGGCTTTTGCGGCTCTCCTGGATGTACTCCCAAAGCCTTTGTAAAAGGTTTCTGGGGAGGGCAGCCTTATTCCATCCACCATGGTAGGACACTTTACCACACCAGGCCAGGAGCACGTACTTGGGAATCATTGTAGAACAAAGCATTGCAGTGTATGTTTACTGGCATTCAAACAACATCCGTTCTTTATCTCTCTGTGTTATCCTCAGGAGAGTGATATCATTCATGGTCACCTGGTTGAAATAGGGTGCTTTTCTTAAGGGGACATTCAGAGGTGCCCGTTCCTGCTGGGCTGTTTGCCTGTGGCTGAACAGAAATGTTCCCCGCTGTCAACCATGGGGAGGGGAGAGGGGCAAGCCGCGTGGTGGGGGAGGCAAAATGCGACCTTGGAAAGAAAGCACATGTGCTGTGTATGTAAAGTTAACAGCAAGGTTTACCGTGAAAGAGTGTACCCATTCTTCTATAAAATATGTCTTTTTAAATACCACTGACCCTTTTTTTTTTCTCCACCAGCTGCAGGTGTTTCAAGGATCACAGGATCTTCTCCTTCCCAAAGGCTAATGAAGATTAGAAAGAAAAAAAAAACGCACTCGTGATGAAATGTTCTCTGAGCTCATGCTGTGCTCCCACACTGACAGAGCACAGATGAATGCGTGGAGGCAGACAATGTCAGAGTGCAGGAAAGCACAAAATGACTGGGAGGAGAGGTGGTGGGCTGAAGAGCATAAGTGGCGGGCTGAAGAGAGGGCTGAAGCTGAAAGGTGGCGGCAGCGTGATGAGAGCAGGCAGGATTCAATGCTGAGGCTGCTGGAGGATCAAATTAATGTGCTCCAGCATGTGGTTGAGCTGCAGGAAAGGCAGCAGGAGCACAGACCACTGCTACAGCCCCCGTGTAACCAACCACCCTCCTCCCCAAGTTCCATAGCCTCCTCTCCCAAATGCCCAAGTATGCGGTGGGGGGGCCTCCGGACACCCAGCAACTCCACCCCAGAGGATTGCCCAAGCAACAAAAGGATGGCATTCAGTAAGTTTTAAACTTTTAAACTTTTAAAGTGCTGTGTGTCCTTGTCCTTCCTTCTTCCAACACCCCTTCCAGGCTACCTTGGCAGTTATCCCCCTATTTGTGTGATGAATTAATAAAGAATGCATGAATGTGAAGCAACAATGACTTTATTGCCTCTGAAAGTGGTGATCGAAGGGAGGAGGAGAGGGTGGTTAGCTTACAGGGAAGTAGAGTGAACCAAGGGGCGGGGGTTTTCATCAAGGAGAAACAAACAGAACTTTCACACCGTAGCCTGGCCAGTCATGAAACTGGTCTTCAAAGCTTCTCTGATGCGCACCGCGCCCTCCTGTGCTCTTCTAATCGCCCTGGTGTCGGGCTGTGTGTAACCAGCGTCCAGGCGATTTGCCTCATCCTCCCACCGCGCCATAAACGTTTCCCCCTTACTCTCACAGAGATTGTGGAGCGCACAGCAAGGAGTAATAACAGTGGGAATATTGGTTTCGCTGAGGTTTAACCGAGTCAGTAAACTGCACCAGCATGCTTTTAAACGTCCAAATGCACATTCTACCACCATTCTGCACTTGCTCAGCCTGTAGTTGAACAGTTCCTGACGACTACTGTCCAGGCTGCGCGTATGGCTTCATGAGCCATGGCATTAAGGGGTAGGCTGGGTCCCCAAGGATAACTATCGGCTTTTCAACATCCCCAACGGTTATTTTCTGGTCTGGGAATAAAATGCCTGCCTGCAGCTTTTGAAACAGACCAGAGTTCCTGAAGATGCAAGCACCATGTACCTTTCCCGGCCATCCCACGTTGATGTTGGTGAAACGTCCCTTGTGATCCACCAGTGCTTTCAGCACTATTGAAAAGTACCCCTTGAGGTTTATGTACTTGCTGACTTGGTGCTCTGGTGCCAAGATAGGGATATGGGTTCTGTCTATGGCCCCACCACAGTTAGGGAATCCCATTGCAGCAAAGCCATCCACTATGACCTGCACATTTCCCAGGGTTACTACCCTTGATATCAACAGATCTTTGATTGCATTGGCTACTTGCATCACAGCAGCCCCCACAGTAGATTTGCCCACTCCAAATTGATTCCGGACTGACCGGTAGCTGTCTGGCATTGCAAGCTTCCACAGGACGATTGCCACTCGCTTCTCAACTGTGAGGGCTGCTCTCACCTTGGTATTCATGCGCTTCAGGGCAGGGGAAAGCAAGTCACAAAGTTCCATGAAAGTGCCCTTATGCATGCAAAAGTTTTGCAGCCACTGGGAATCGCCCCAGACCTGCAACACCATGCGGTCCCACCAGTCTGTGCTTGTTTCCCAGGCCCAGAATCGGTGTTCCACCGCATGAACCTGCCCCATTAGCACCATGATGCCCGCATTGCCAGGGCCCGTGTTTCAAGAGAAGTCTGTGTCCATGTTCTCATCACTCTCGTCACCGCGCTGATGTCGCCTACTCACCTGGTATTGCTTTGTCAGGTTCTGGTGCTGCATATACTGCTGAATAATGCGTGTGGTGTTTAATGTGCTCCTAATTGCCAAAGTGATCTGAGTGGGCTCCATGCTTGCTGTGGTATGGTGTCTGCACAGAAAAAAAGGTGCGGAATGATTGTCTGCTGTTGCCCTGACGGAGGGAGGGGCGACTGACGACATGGCTTACAGGGTTGGCTTACAGGGAATTAAAATCAACAAAGGGGGTGGCTTTACGTCAAGGAGAAACAAAAACAACTGTCACACAGAATGGCCCCCCAAGGACTGAACTCAAAACCCTGGGTTAAGCAGGCCAGTGCTCAACCCACTAAGCTATCCCCCCATTTCGTATTTCAGGCAGGACTTCACGGAGGGATGGGGGAGCAAATGAATACAAAACAAATCTGGTCTATTTCTTGTTATGATCCACTCCATCTATCTTTTACATATTTGGCTGGCAGCAGACGATGCAGAAGGACTGCAAGCCATCCACATCTCTTGGCTGCTCGGCAGAAGATGGTACAATAGGACTGCCTGCAGGACTAAAGAGAGTGACCTCGTCGAGTCACTCCTAATGTAGTCCCTGTGCCCATGTCTGCCCAGGCGCTCCTGACCGACGCAGCCAGGAACACCTTGGAAATGACGATGACGGCTACCAGTCCTATTGTACCATCTGCTGCCACAAGGCAATGGGTTGCTGCTGGTGTGTAGCAATGCAGTCTGCCAGCACCCAGGAGACATACGGTGATGGTTACCTGAGCAGGCTCCATGCTTGCCGTGGTATGGCGTCTGCACAGGTAACTCAGGAAAAAAGGCGCGAAATGATTGTCTGCCGTTGCTTTCACAGAGGGAGGGAGGGAAGGAGGGCCTGATGACATGTACCCAGAACCACCCTCTACAATGTTTTTTGCCCCATCAGGCATTGGGATCTCAACCCAGAATTCCAATGGGCAGCTGAGACTGCGGGAACTGTGGGATAGCTACCCACAGTGCAACACTCCGGAAGTTAACGCTAGCCTTGGTATTGTGGAAACACTCCGCTGAGTTAATGCACTTAGAGCATTTTGTGTGGGGACACACACTCTCGACTATTTAAAAACGATTTCTGCAAAACCAACTTCTATAAATTTCACCTAATTTTGTAGTGTAGACATACCCTAAGATTTACCTGCATTTGGTTTCCTACTGTATTAGACTTAGACTGGCAAGTTTTATTTTATATTGCTTGGTAACTTACTTTGTTCTGTCTGTTATTACTTGGAACCACTTAAAGCCTACTTTTTATATTTAATAAAAACACTTTTTACTTATTAATTAACCCAGAGCAAGTAATTAATTCCTGGGGGAGCAAACAGGTGTGCATGTCTCTCTATCAGTGTTATAGAGGGTGAACAATTTATGAGTTTATCCTGTATATGCTTTTTACAGAGCAAACCAATTTATTTGGGTTTGGATTCCATTGGCAACTGGATATCTGGGTGTTAGAGACAGGAGCACTTCTTAAGCTGTTTCCAGTTAAGCCTGCAGCTTTTGGGGGACGTGGTTCGGACCTGGGCCTGTGTTTGTAGCAGGCTAGTGTGTCTGGTTCAACAAGGCAAGGTACTGAAGTCCGAAGCTGCCAGAGAAAATGGGCTCAGAGATAATCCTAGCACATCAGGTGGCAGTCCCAAGGGGGTTTCTGTGGACCCAACCCATCACAGTCCCCATGTTTCTTTCTCAGATGAATCAAGCTCTGCGCTGGAGAGAATTCTCTTAGGAAGCTTAGTTGGATTTTACAAGCCTGACTAAGATGTTTTGCTTTTGTCATCAGAGCACATTTCCTCTCCCACAAATCTTTAAACTGATCATAAAATGGTTTGTTGCAAGCTTACCTGGGACAGAATTTCTCTTGGAGCTCCCCAAGTGGCAGTGCACTTCTTCCTCACCCTAACTGCAGGGTGCATATGTGGTGCAAGTCCATGGAGCAGTGAGAAAGTGCAAGACACAAATTGGGGACCACCCTGTCCAGGTTGTCAGCCACCACAATCTCTTGGAGGAAAGCAAAAAAAAGGGGGCTTGTCACCACCTCAGCGATAGTGCCTATGCATACCACAGGGTGTACTCCCTTTCTGAAATCCTCATCCATGCCTCCATCTTCTCTCCAGTTAGCTAACCTGCTCAAGCCCCAGCACTCTGATAGCTAGTGTGGTGGGGATGCAGCAAGTTTTCCTCTCACGTGTGCAAAGAAACATAACTGCCATCTTCACTTGACTTGCCTCCATGTTTTTTAAGATACAGTTCCAAATTCCTTTCCAGTTCTGATTTCACTTGAGCCCTATCTGTGCTACGTCTTCATTATATACTACATGATAGTGGTGGTCCCATTTTTGTCAATATAGACAAAGACAAGCCTAAGTGTGGTTAACACATCATCACAAGTATGCTTCAACTTGTAAACATCCCTATAAAACAGAGATTTTATTTAAAGTTTGAGCGAGACCCTTTCATTCAGATTCCTAATCCATGTATTAAGAGGCATGAGAGGAAAAAAGAGAAATCTTCCTGCTTCCCTGAGTCTACTACTGTAACAATACTGCAACAGCACATTTTCCAGAATGAAGGGAGCGTTACTTGTTTCTTGACATGGCTCATTCGGGTAAAGGTTTAGTTTGCTGTGAAGACAAATCTTTGAGAAATTTCTATGCATGGTATGATATAATTTTGCTGGGCTACATGAGAATTTGTGTGTAAGCACATATGGTAGGCCTAAATATATGATATGGCAAATTAATCACTTATTACAAGGCAATTTAAAATGGGTACTTAATGAATGAACACTGCCTACTCAAATAATACCTATTGTTCCTTAAATCAAGATTACTATGCTTTGGTCGCACAGGGCTATAAAGATGATCCTTTATCTCAGTGAAACATTTTTTTAAGTGTAAATGCCTGCAAATGTGTTACAGAATTGAAAAAAAAATGTGAAGGCTTCCGTGTTTAATATGAAGCTTCAACTGCTTGTCTCCAAGGCTCATATCTAAAGGTAGGAGTGTGTGTGTGTGTGTGTGTGTGTGTGGGTGCGTACTTGTGTGTATGTAATTAATGTCAAGTTTAATTACAGAAACAATGACAACCTTGGAATCTGCGACTTCACATTAGTTTAGTTTCATCATATGATTTTGTTTTACCTGAAAAGATCATGTGAATCTCTAACAATTTCTCAGCCTCAGATGCAGGCTAAAATATTTTTAATAGCTCTATAGCTTGCTGACAATGCATTAAGAAGTAGGGGAAGAAAAAATCATTTCCATACAGATACAGCACAAGGGAACCTATAACATCACTAAACTCAGGGCTAATCCTCCAAATCCATTTTTAAAAGGTTTATTTAAAATTTAAGCTGCATAGAAACCTGTATCTCCTGGTTTCAGAGCAGCAGCCGTGTTAGTCTGTACCCGCAAAAAGAAAAGGAGTACTTGTGGCACCTTAGAGACTAACCAATTTATTTGAGCATAAGCTTTCGTGAGCTACAGATCACTTCATCGGATGCAGTGAGCTGTAGCTCACGAAAGCTTATGCTCAAATAAATTTGTTAGTCTCTAAGGTGTATCTCCTGGGATGCTTTCCCAAATGAAGTTAATTTAAATCCCCTAGTTTCTTTCACTGAGTTAAAAAAGCACCATGAACTGGGTGAACGAAATTGACTTGCTACTTCTTGCAACGTTGTACTTATCACCCTCAAAAAAGGTGTCAGAACAAAAGAAAAATGTATAGATTTTATGTTGGTAACATGCTGGGATAATTATATCCTTTATGTAAATCCAATATTAATCCTAACTCTGAGTCACCATAGCGAGTAATAAATAAATAATTAAATGGAAATGTTATACTTCAGTGCTGTTCTCAGTTCTTTAGACTATGCGAATAAATAGAATAAGCCTTTAAATTGATCAGAATATCAAAGGAATGAAGAGGAGTAATATTTAGTTTGCCAAGCAGAAATGTGAAGACATGGTCAGCTGTATATGTGCATGCACAATTTTTTCTTAAAAATGTGGACTGAACTCTCAGTTACATCTACTCCAAGGTCCCTTTATGCACTCTGGTATGCAGTATACTGTCAGAGCAGTATAAAAGGGTGTTAGTATATCAGAATCAGGCTCTTTGTCTTCAAAATCCAGAGGGGCAGACACTCAGCTGGTGGGAATTGTCATAACTCTATATTTACACCAGCTGTGGCTATGCCCTAGAGAGCCTAATGTGATGCCATGAGTAACCAGGGGAAGCAGAAAAGTACAGCATTTTGGAGGAAGATATTTTGCATGTTCAGATGATCTAATCTCATTATCCATGCTCCTTGTGTTACACAGCACTGCCATACTTTGTCAGAAATACTATATACAGTGGAGTGGCCTTATTAATGCATTGGAGAAAATCAAAAAAAGGAAAACTAGAGCTCAGAAAGTTTCAAGAAATGTTTGGTTAAATCAGGAGGGGTTTCAAAGCTGCTGCAGTGGATGCATATATAATACAACATGAAAAGATACTAATTTATAATCCCTCTGAAATGATTTTGTGCATTCAATGGAAAAAAAAATCAGTTGATCTAAATCTGTGTTTTTTAACAACAACAACAAAAAAAGCCTGGTTGGAAAATTTCACCTGTAACTGGTAGCTGTAAGGGTTTTAACTTTGTATTGGGCACAGAGGAGAACAAGTTACACACACAGCTTGCTTTGTCTACCTTTTTGTAAACTGTTTTTGTTTGTTTGTTTGCTCATTAAACCTAAATGGTGCTAGTAAAATTCTCAATCTCAGTTTAGTTTCAAGGAAGGCCTCTAGCTGAAATTTTACTTAAACAAGAGAGACTGCAGAGCAAATGGTTCCCTGCATCTCTACAACCTCCCAGGACATCCTTGGCCTAAACCCAAGCAGAGAAAACTTAACAATTGTCCCTTTCTATTCCCCTTCTACAAAGTGGGGATAATAAAAATTCTTTCTCCCATCCTTTGTATTGTCTACTTTGATTGTAAGCTCTCAGGGTAGGAACTATCTCTTACTATGTGTATCTACAGTGCCTAGCACATTGGGGCCCTGAATGTAATTAGGGTCTCTAAGTGCTACTATAGTACTACTCTACTAATAATAATAACAAAGCACAATTTACAAACAGCAAATAGAGGAGAATGTTCTGGTAGGAGGTAGGAAATGTAATCCTTACTGTGCCTCACTGGTACCAGCCATATGAGATCATGTCTGGGAGAACATTCTGGTTGGATATTTGGAGCATCATGAGGTACAGAACCCAGGCAAGTATGCAGTCCTAGGATTCCACCATTGACTGTCAATCTGGCCGTTTTCCCAGTCAGAGATAACCAGTAGAAAGGGCCCTAACTTGAGAGACCTGGGTTCAATTCCCTTCTCCACTACAGGCTTCCATTGTAACCTTGTACCCTTTCTGTGCTTCAGTCCTCCATTTATAGTAGCACTGCCCCACTTCCCAAGGGTGAGGTGGCTTGAGGATTAATCATTAAATATTTTGAGGTGACCAGATATTACAGTAATGGAGCTTTATAAATCCTTAAGATAAATAAAAAATCATTACTTTTAAATACATAGAAACACAACAAAGAGAGCATGTAAATAAAAATACCATAAAACACAGAAAAAAAACAAACACAGTAGAAATTATACAGAGGATGTATACATGTGGAAAGAAGGATTGGAAAGTCAACACATAAAGGAAAAGAGAGAAATTATTTAAAAAGGAAAGGAAATATCAGAGAAAAGAATATTCTATCACATCATGCAAATATTCTCCAGCAAAATGTAAAGTAGAAGAGATGCGACAGTGAAATCACCTTGAAGATGTGTAAAAAGTAAATTATATATACAGGAACAATAAATACATAAATGATAGCTTGCTTAAATAAGCGTCAAAACCACAATCCACCTCTGTTCACCTTTACCTATCATATATTTATACTTCGTGCCATTTAACTAACCCTTCTTTTCTTTTCTGAAGAGGCTTAGTTTCTGAAACTGTGCCCAACCCATTGCAACAGAAGGCCCCTGTGTAAGGTGCTTATTAAAATATTCATTGCCATTCTGAAATTTATCTTGAAGGCAATGGAGAAGACTCTTCCCGCAGAGTCTCTAGAAGCAGAGTCGTCCCCACCTCAAGTCTGTTTCTCGCACCAGTGACTCAGGTAATAAGGTTTCCTGGCTCTTACCTCAGAGCCTTAGCAATGAATGGCTCCAGTGTCCCTTCCTGTCTGTTTTGGTGTTCTAGAGTAGTTCCTCTCTGCAGTAGCTGTCCATTGAGCTCACCACCTCTGCCCCCTCAGCTTTTTGGAGGGTGACACAGTTTCTGGTCTACATTTCCTGCTGCCCTCTTTTATAAGAACAGGTTTCAGAGTAACAGCCATGTTAGTCTGTATTCGCAAAAAGAAAAGGAGTACTTGTGGCACAGTCTCTAAGGTGCCACAAGTACTCCTTTTCTTTTATAAGAGTCAGTTAATTAAGTTCCAGCTCTTTCGAAGGTGCAAAGTGGCAGGGCTGATCAGCCAGCCACACAGTTCCAGTCCTCTGACCCAAGAAGAATGGTATCCTTTACAATACATAATATGAATATTCTGAGTCTGTCTTACATCCCCTTTACATACTACTTTGGATCTGGCCCATAGATCCTCGAGTTAGAAAAATACCTAGTAATCCATCTTGTCTCACTGCTAGTTCAAGATTATGATTTTATGAGAATTGTTATTTTCTTCTGTTGTACATTCTCTTTTGCTTTTTGCCTAATCTTGTTTTAAAGACCCAAACATCGGCTTCCCCAAATTGCGTGAGATTATTCCTTCAATACATCTCACTCCCAGGGTAAATTGCCTGTTTGATAGTCATCTGAAATGTTCCCTTAATTTACATCAAGTTACACTATCTCTAATGGTTCTCAGGGTATGCAGGTCTGTGCGTCTCTTTGATAACCCCATGCCTTTAGCAAGTGGGAGCCTTGCCAGTGGTGGCTGGGTCTTAGCTCCTTATCACCACTAACCTGTTAACCACTCAAGCACTTTTCTCTGGACTATGCCTACCCTGTCTTCATCTTCCAGATTAACCATAGGTGTACCACAGTTCCCAAGTCCCCCTGGATTTTTTTTCTGTGACATCTAGCCCCTGAAGCTGGCTATTCATAGAAATCCCAGATCCCCTGTCCCCAGTAGAGCAATCTATTGATTTACCTTACTCCACTGCTCCTGTGTAGCCAAACAGAGCTTTTAATGAAACAAAAGGAGATGTATCTAAGAAAGAATAGAGATCTCATTAGAAATGAGGGAGTGATGGAAACAAATGGCTATAGAACAAGACAAAATTATAAAACGTGAACCAGGGTCTACACTTATTAAAAGTTACTTTTCCTACCTAATAAAGTAGGTTCCCCCCCAAATTCCAGGCTGTTCCAAAGCTAGTTCGCTTCACAGAACCAGGATCCATTTTTTCTTGAGAATACCCCTGCTCCCAATATGTCTCCTCAGTGAACAAATTCCAGAGTGCCTTGTGTTATACTGAAACAGTCTTTTATCTTTATTAATAGGCAGGCTGATTCTCTACCCATTGTAATATTCCTTTTTTTATTTCTAAGTGGATTCAATTGTTTGCAGTTGTCTCTGGTGGTTTTCAATTGATAGCCTTGGTATGGAGTAAGGCTAGACAGTTGAGCCTTGCATTGCATCACTAACTAAGCAGGGTGGATGTTTTCTGTTTGAATGGGCCATCACTGAAGCATATTATGTGAATAACTTTTGTACCAAGTCCATAAAGTGTACTTTCAATATAATCACATTATTCCTTTAATATTATCTGTACACGTAGCTCACAATGATTATAAATCTTGACAAGTTGAGTTTTCTCTAGACACCTTGCATGCCCTTTATGGATAAACACCTTGCAAGACATGTGTTTGGGTGTAGTGAGTTGTTAGATCTCAAACTAGAATTGTTTTCAAAGAACAGGGGACCCTTTGCCAAGGAACCTTTCTGTCACAATTTCCTGCTTCCTATCCCTGATTACTGCTTTTAATAATTCCTCTCCTTCATTATTGTTTGCACCTCACATATGTGGAGACTGTTATCTTTCGCCTCTTACTGAGCCAACTATATATACAATAATTACATAAAATAATTCCTTCATAAAATAGTTACTTAATCATTTTTACACTTCTCTGAATTCCCTTCAAGTTGTAATTAGCTTTCTAATACTGAAATGTCCAGCAATGAACATTATTCTAGAGGTGATCCCATCAGTGTCTAGACAGAAATGCTGACACTTTCCTGGCTTAAGGTATCATTTCTTTGACCCTTGTTGCTGCCATATCACGCTGCAAACTCATATCTATTTTGCTGTCCACTGTCACCGCCAAGTCTCTTTACCGCATCTGCTTTCCAGGTTACTCTCTCTATATACCTTTCCATGGACCATCTGTGCTTTAGATATTAGTGTCACTGTCCCACAGAAAGCTACCACTTCTGTGACATTTTTGCATTCCCTGAAGTGCACCCCTTTCAAGTGACTGGCCTGTACCTCCACTGCTCTTTGGGTGGAATCCCGTGATCCAACCACTCCCGAACTGGGTCTCTTGCTTATACCCCTATGATCGCCAGCTGTGATACCTAGTGGGCCCAATGGGCTTGGCACTTGCAAGAGTTTTCCTGCAGGAACCCATGGACAGTAACACTATGCAGTGACATACACACAGCTTCTTCAGAACAACATATGATTTATTTTTCTAAAAGGTTTTAAAAATGATTTAAAATAACAGAGATGCATACTCATACCATCTTACCTATGCTTGGCATACCCCTCCAGCCCTTAGGAATGCATGATTTCATCTCCCCCTCTCCACCAGTGTCTTGGGAACCAATTTGCAGCCTCCTTGTTGGTAGGCACCCTGTCTCTGTCTGTGTCAGCCTCCCTTTCTGCAGGGCAGATCTTTTAACAGATGGGCGTCTTTTTATCTCCCTAGTCTCAGCCTTTGCAAAACAGCTGTGCAACTGGGATTGGTGCTGAGGTGTCACCTCTTCACTGCTGTGTTATAATTCTTGACATCTGCAAAATAAAAGGTGTACTTGTGGCACCTTAGAGACTAACCAATTTATTTGAGCATAAGCTTTCATGAGCTACAGATGTCAAGAATTATAACATTCATAAACCAGTTCGAGAACACTTCAATCTCTCTGGTCACGCGATTACAGACATGAAAGTTGCGATATTACCACAAAAAAACTTCAAATCCAGACTCCAGCGAGAGACTGTTGAATTGGAATTCATTTGCAAAGTGGATACAATTAATTTAGGCTTGAATAGAGACAAGGAGTGGCTAAGTCATTATGCAAGGTAACCTATTTCCCCTCCTTTTTTCCTACCCCCGCCCCCCCTCTTCAGACGTTCTTGTTAAACCCTGGATTTGTGCTGGAAATGGTCCACCTTGATTATCATACACATTGTAAGGAGAGTGATCACTTTAGATAAGCTATCACCAGCAGGAGAGTGGGGTGGGGGGAGGTATTTTTTCATGCTTTGTGTGGATAAAAAGATCTTCTACACTTTCCACAGTATGCATCCGATGAAGTGAGCTGTAGCTCACGAAAGCTTATGCTCAAATAAATTGGTTAGTCTCTAAGATGCCACAAGTACTCCTTTTCTTTTTGTGAATACAGACTAACATGGCTGTTACTCTGAAACCTGTCATATAAAATGTGTATCTCTGGGATACCCACTAAGCAGTTAAGTTGAGCTGATCTATGTAAACTGGTTGCAGTTCACATCTAAGCTGTAGAAAGCAAAGCTTCATTAATATTAGCACTTAAGAGGGTTCAAGAGGTTTGAACAGCTTTATGATATTTAAAATATAATCCTTGTTATTAAGGGGAAGTAGTCTGTTTCATTCTAAGACATACACTAAAATATATTCATTGTCAAAATAATTAAAATGTTGCCAGTTGAATATGGAATGAAACCATAATCAAAGCTTTTGCAGGCATGCCTCAGGCATAAAAATAGTATAGGTTGCTCTAACCCTTTAGATAGTTAAGCAATATGATTATCAGAAAAAAAGCTCACTCAGACAGGCACTCCAATGCACAAGGGATATTTATCAAACAATATAATCTCATACTTAAGCACCTCTGAGCTTTTGCTATTAGAAACCATTTAAAAATAATGAGGAATATTGCAGCTTTTACAGACATTATCACCTAGAACTCTTATTGCTCAGGGAAGCTACAAGGTGGCAAAAGTGGAGGCATGGTAAATGAGTGGATGCTGTGAAACTGTAGTAAATTGCTCTTTGGTCAGTTATTTTGCTGGTAAGGAAGAAATCAATATAAACACTAGTATGTGAATTCTATATTTCTTCAGTAAAATTGGGAAACTTTTACATTTTCTTTTAGTTTTTAAAAATTGTTTCATGTAAATTGATTGCTCATGAAAAGTGCAGAACTGACAGCCCTGAAGACTGAAGTCTATCCACACAACAGGTGTAGTGCAGGCACTAGCAATATCTTCTTCCACACATTGGCAAATACCAGTGTGCTGCAGCCCTGGGTTGAAGTCAGTGGAGCTCCGACAGTTTACATCAGCAGAGTCTCCTCCTGCAGTTTCCATACTTTCTCATTCCCTGATCTTTCTGGTAGTTCTAGCACCAGTGGGTATTTTAATGATTTGAAGCTACAGGTATGTCTACACTACAAACAAAACAAAACAAAAAAATGCCTCTGAGAGCCCAGGTCAATTGACTTGGGTCTCTCACCCCTTGGGACTTGGAACCTGAGCTCCAGCCAACCCGTAACATCTACAATGCTATTTTTAGCTCCACAGCCTGAGCCCTGTAAGCCCAAGTCAATCGACCCAGGCTGTGAGAGTGAGAGCCATGGTTTTTTTCTTTGCAATGTTTGTGTTTGCACGTATATAATAATTAATCATTCAGGCAGTGAACTATTTTTACTGGCTATGTGCTTATTTATTTTACTAAAAAGAATTGTACCACAGATGACAACAAGCATTTCTCAAGTTCCATTTCAGTTAACAGAATTTTTGACTCTATCTCTAGTTGCCCCTTGTGGGGTTGCCCATCAATGTTACAGCTGCATCGTATTTAAACCATATCTATGATAAGAGTAATCAAATATTACAGAACACTGTCATTTAGCTTTAAATGTCATTACTAAAACATGAATTTAATAAGAAATCCTTATCGAGTCAAACTCAGTTGGTTTTACAAGTGGACAGAACAGGCAACTTAATAATTATCAGTGGGTTGGTGTGTGTGTGTGTGTACCGACTTTGGCAAGAAATCTTTAGGTATGGTCCGGGCTGTTGTAAAGTCCTCAAGTGAAATCTTGGCTTCACTTAAGTGGCAAAACTCCTGTAGACTTCATTGGAGCTAGGATTTCAGCTCTACTATTTAACATAAGTTTCATCTGATCTTAAAAAAAAAAAAAGCTTTATGTTGGACCAGCTGAATTAGAATTAACTTCATGTGATTTGTGTTTGATTGAATCTACACATTCCTCCATGATCAGCCTTGTACCTGATAAGATTTAATTGTGTGTAATTTGGCTTTAACAGTGCAAGATTGCCAGTGAAATTTGTAATTCTGCACACAGACACCTACTCTCTCCTTCCTGGAGAAGGGGTAAAGCTTCAATGCTCATGTTGTAATATCTGAACTACTAAACCTGTTTAGTCTTAAACATCTCATGAGCTGTATCTGGACTGATTACTTATACTTTGAACTGCTGATGTGTGGAAAGCAAAGTCAAATGTAAACAATGACTCAGTAGTTGGGTAAGTGACTGTGTCTCATCAGTGTATGTATTGCTGGGCTCTGCCATTGCAAGGTAGGAGTCTTCTCCACTCTGCTTGTTTTTTACTAAACACTTTAAACACTGGATTGTGAAGCAAAGGTGTCTTTGTTTTTCTGACACGATGGACATTTATGTTTCTTCATCTCTAAATCTAAAAACAGGAATAGTAGTCCACTACAATGCACTTACAGGCAAATCCTGCAATCCTCACTCTCCTAAATAGTTTTTACACAAGTAGTCTGATTGAAATTATAGAGTTACTCACATGAGTATGAGTACAGCACATAGTCCTCATTTTCTAGTGTGAAAAGTCCTGATGCCACACTTCACCCTGGGTAAGACGGCATGTTGTGACGAATCATGGGCTCTGTAGAATATGACATGTAATGCTTGAGGCATGTAATGCTTGAGATGCTTTAGAACTTCATTAATGTGTACATTTATTTGACACATAAACACCCTCCCCTGTCTTTTCACTTTAAAACAAAATAGTTTAATATTTTGATTCTGTTATAAGATAAATCAGCCAACCAAGAAGGATTCTTTTTAAGATGGATCTCTGTATTCAATGTTAATGAGTCTCAGAGCTAAATCTCTGAGCACTGCTTTCAAAAACTTTAAGATGTATTTAGGAGGCTATTAGCCCTTAACATTAGGGTCCAATACTGCACTCCTTTATTCAGCAAAATACCCCTTTGAAAACAATGTTCTGAGTAAGGAGTGCAAGGCTGTCACCTAAATAAATTACTGAGGGGAAAAAAGGTTTCATTTAATAACAAGCAAGAAATAACAACATCAAGAACTAGCTACTATATATGGATGGTAACTACTTTCTCATAATATGGCTATGGCTCATATTAAGCCCAATCCCCACATTCTGCAGTGTGCTGAAGGTAATGGGAATTGAGTACTATCAGCACAAAATACGATGAGTGTATATTTTGAGGCGTTTGAGAACACTTTTTAATAAAGGGAAAGGATAAGATATGGGAACTATCTTTCTACCTTGATCTCTTGGCTTTCTCTACCTCTTAGGGAGAATTCAGAAAATTGTGACACTTGGGGGGAAGGTGAGCCAGGTACTCAGAACTGACTTTTTAAAGGTTGTTAAGGAAATGTAGAAATTACCATTGAGAGGTAAAGTCTTGCAATAGATTAAAAACTAGGTAACAAAAAATAGAAATATATGGCCAGTGTTTAGCGTGGAAAGAGGTTAATACATTTGATGTTGTGAACTGCTTCAGGGGGATGGAATTTTGTTCCTGAGAGACCACCATTTAAGTGAGTCACAAGCTGATATGCTGCACTAAGATTGCGACCGTCAAGGATCCTTAATATAGACTGATGCTTTCTCCATATTGTATGTATTCCCACCTGTCTCTTGGGTTCCTTGCTACTTTTGCTCTTCAACTTCTCTTTCTCCTGCCACTCGTATTTCCTTTCCCACTTTCCCCCATTCTTCCATTGTCCCTCCTCCTTCAATCTCCATTACTTGGCTTCCTCCAGATCACCCCTTCCCTAGTGCTCAGCAACTATTCCCACCTGGTTACTTCCCAGCTACTGCTACTTACTTAATTCCCTCTTCCCTTCTTGTAGCGTATAGGAATTGGGTGGTATCTCTTTAAATAGCTTGTGTGCCCTCCAGTAGTCCCCACTCTCTTCTGTGTTTCAGGAACCACTAGAGCCCTGACAGCAATGTCTTTATATAGTTAGACCTTGCATGTTGTATATTGTTTGGAAACATGGTTATTTGGACCCAACTGTGTATGTGTGGTTCTTTCGTATTACATTTGTTGTGTAAAAAGTAAAGAGACAATTCCTTCCATCCCACCTTCAGAGCATGTCAAACTATAATTCAGGAGAGAAGGGGTTAAGGAGCTCTTTTTTTGTTTTTATTAAAACCTCTGATTCTGCTCCTGCTCTTAGATACTGCATGCCTTCTTGGTGTTGATCAAATTACAGATAAGAATCTTCCCTGAG
Organism: Lepidochelys olivacea; assembly: GCF_965140295.1. NCBI lineage: Eukaryota > Metazoa > Chordata > Testudines > Cheloniidae > Lepidochelys > Lepidochelys olivacea. The sequence continues at coordinate 127,351,433 of NC_140412.1, read as the reverse complement.
TTCTCCTGTCATTTCTACCTGGTTTGGTATACTGTTGTCCTTGATAGAAAATGATTTCGTTTTCCCTCTCTCTAATCCCTAAGCAACATAATTGTTTTGTTTGTTTTCAGTAGAAACTGCAGTAGTTGGTTTGGAAGCAGAAGCCTGCTTTATTGATAATTTGCACTCTCTATTTTTTTCTATTATGAAACCCACTTGTGCTGCAGCTAGTATATTACAGTTGCAAAAATGCACCATAAAGCTGGGAAGCAAGGAATATTTAGGAAAATTGTATTTGGATTGGTTTACTGATAGAATTCTATAAATACTTTTTAAACTAACTAAAAAGACTAGGGGGGGGGGAACATCCTGACTTTTCAAGATGAAAAGATGTCTGCAATTCAGAGAGTTTACTGTTGATTATGGAGTACAGCTTTAGCTTATTGTTTTTCTAATTTTGCATGTGTGACTGTATACCCATACTTATACAGGGGTGTGTGTGTGTATATATATATAAATACACACACACACACTATATGCATAAAAAAAAGGAGTATTTGTGGCACCTTGGAGATTAACAGATAAATTTGTTAGTCTCTAAGGTGCCACAAAAACTCCTTTTCTTTTGGGGGATACAGACTAACATAGCTGCTACTCTGAAAACTATATACATAGTATATATACACACACACTTATCCCTACGTGTGTGTCATACACATTCATGCATACAAACCTTCTCAAATGTGTGAGCTTGGTAGCTGGAGCCTGGATGGAGAGTATATTCCTACATGTAATTCATAAAATGTCGACAGAAAGTCTTGAAAATTAGCTTCACAGTGTCCTGCTTGTAGCAGAAAAGTAATAAGGAACTTTTGTTAAACAAAAAATCACAATGTTTGAGAAGAAACGTAAGAATGCAACAAATTCCAGAGTAACTGTAAATATTAATACTAGCCAATCAATTGTAATTTCTAAAAGCAGATGTAGTGATGAGATGAAATTGACATTTTGATCATTCAGATAAATACTGAATAATCTACTGAATGTTTTCTGCTTTTGGAATACAAATCTAAATACCAATACATTATATATATATATATATATATATATATATATTTATATATATATATTTATATTTATATATATATATTTATATATGGCCATATGCTCAGCTAGTTTAACTTGGCATAACTCCATTGGCTTTTATTGGTGCCAATATACACCAGTGGAGGATCAGACACTACAGAGAGTGAGAGTAGTCCATCTGGAAAGAGGAAAAGGGAGAGAATAGCAATAGGAAGGATAAATGCAGTTACAGGGATGGACTGAGGGAGGGAACTGGACAATGAGTGGCAAGTGGATAACATCACGTGGTGGAGCTGGACAGTAGAAAGGGGGATTGCCGCATTCGGGATGAGGTTGAGGGAAGGAAAAGCCAGCAAGAGGGAGTAGGAGCTTAAAAATTCATACAAAAATGAATGCATGAACTCTGAAAGGGGGTGGGGTAACATGAACTTTGCATTTAGGACAAGTGATACAATAACTCCATCAGTGACAATATATATTGATTGTTGTCTCATAAAAGCAATAAGGAAAAGGCCAAAGATAACTGTAGTAATTTAAGCTGAAGGTGACAGCTGTATGTGGTCATAAGAATGAGGACAAAAGAGATAATTACGTAGCATTTCATACTGTTTCCATATTGGAAATACGGTTCATTGATGTCAGATAGAGGTAGAAAAGTAATACTCAGATTTATTTGTGTGGACAAATAAAGATGAGTGCAATGCATCAAAATCTCATGTAAATAAATGTTGCAGTATGGTAATACAGAGAGGTTAATGACTTAGAGCTGAGCTCTAGAAACTGGACTTTTCCTAGATGAGCTGCAACCAGTTTCTTTCTTCACTCAGTGAATATCAGAGAAACAAGATCAAATGTTGGAGATATCAGCTCTGCTTCATAAGAATAACGCTGAGGGAAAAAAAAACTTTTTTGTTTTAATCTGGATGCCCAGCAGTGGCATCGGATTAATATTTTATAGCAAGGAGCCACAATCAGTCCATGATGAACCTAACTGATTAGTTTAACCAAATGGGACATAACTTGTCCAAATGAAAAACCCTATGTACAGTGTTTTAAAAAATAAAATAAAAAGGAAAGACCCAATCCTGCAAGTCCTACTCTTGTGAGTGTAGGTTTCTGAATAAATAACCTCAATGTATTTCTTTCGAATTAAAACCTTTTGCTTTGCTTCACTTGCATTTACAATCACATTTGCTGCTTATTCATATACATTTCAGTGAGCAAGTTTCCATTGACAAGAACATTTGTGGAAGGCAACAGTGTCTTGAATAAATGAGTTAATTGCAATTATGGGTGAGGTTTCTTTTTCCCAAGATCCTAGTGCATCTTGTGTTTTCTGTCTGCCCATAAGACTGTTAGTTTTCTGGGGCATGGATGGCCTTTATTTTGGTGTATTGTACAGTGATGAACATACTGTCAGTTCTAAACATATAGGGCTAGGTTGTGTGCATCACACATGGCCCATCCCACATGGAGCGGTAATGCAGAGAATCCTTCCCAAGGGAAAACTAGAGGCATTCTGTCTGAGAAACAGCAAGCCAGTTGGAGCTTGCCAGTGCATGGTGATGTGTTACAAACTATGTCCTCCTCAGAGGGCTGTAGCATAATTCCCCTGTCCCCAGCTGGCAGAGCTATGACTCTGCATATTCCCCTAGAGACTTCAAGCACAATAATCGGTGACTACTTGCTCTCAAGAGCTTCAAATTGACTTGTGCTTATGCAGGCTGTGCAAACAGGAAGGGAAGGGGAATCTTCCCTAACACTGAACACGTGCATAAGGGTTAGGTAGAATGGAGCCCATAACAAACCATAATAAATTCTCAAGAGCATTCATACTGCAAGTGCTTCAGCAGCCATTTTGAAAAGCTCATTCTATTATTGACACAATGGATTCTCTGAACAGTTAATGGAACAACCCCAAATGTGCACAGATAATTTGAGGGACTGGAAATAAAATCATATTACATGGGTTATTGTTACTGTTATTAATTGTTCCTTTGATTTAACGTTAAACTGTGCCCACCCACTACTCTAGATGACTGTGCCATTATATTGCATAACAGGTCCAACCCATGGAATTAACAATGAAGAAATCAAGCATATGGAATAAATAGCAAATAATGAATAGCAAATACTCTGCAAAAAATTGGTGAAGACCATTAAAAAAATTGTAGAGACTATTCATTACACACTAGAGAGTAACAAAGCCATTTATAAACATCATGTCTTGTTTGTGGGTAGTGAAGAGAAAAAATGGCTCAATTCATCAAATCCATTCTTTTTTGAGAAATAATTTGACTCTGTAATAAACTTTAGTGAAGGAAGTATCATTCCCATTTGCAAGCATGGCTCTTCCATTTGTTCATTGTACTGTTGCCACAAATGCCTATTTGATACGCACGCTGGTGGTATGAATGATCGTTTTCACAGTGAGTCTGTGCTACCATAGCAATATGTATATGTAATGTGATTTTTATTATGAATGCTTTTAACAAAAGCTATGCAGCAATTAGTTCACATATGCAAATGATCAAATCTGGGGCAGAACAACAGGAGAGAGAACTCATTTCAGGCTCAGGTCTGAATACGTGTCCTCAAGTTTATTGCAGGGGTTAATCCAAATTCACACACCAATTCGACAAAAATCCTCTATCTGCATGCAGTCCATGCAGTTTCACAAATAGCAAATTTCTGTATTCAAAAAGGACAGATTATACACGGCAGCTCCTACTTTTCCCCAAAGCTCCCTTTCTTGGTTTCTGCTCAGTACAACCTTTTGTTCTTTTCCCCTTTGGGAGTAACATGCCTTTCTATTAAGATATTGAGATTAAATAGGTTCAGCTGTACCTACTTAGCTGCCAGATGATAATGCTTCCCTAAGAGGCCTCTGCCACTGCCATCGAAGACTTTTGTGTGGCTAAGTGAGTATAACTGGGGTGGCTATGACAGGCTTTCAGGATCCCCTCCAGGTGGTGCCAAAATCTGGACATCCCATTACAGGCCATTTTCTGCATCCATTAATCACACAGGTCGCTCTTACTCAAACTAGTAATCCCAATGATCTTAATGGGACCACTTGTGCGTGTGAGGATTACAAGAGACCAAATAAAACTTCCCATCTATTAGTTTCATTTGCTGAGTTTCTCTTCCTTCACATACTCAAAGCAGGCAGCTTACAGAACCCTGTTAGCAGGAAGACAATTAAATGTGTGCAACGTAAGAGAGTGTTGCAGTGAATAATAATCAGGGCCCAATGAGGCATTCGATACAGATAAGACATTGTCCCCAATGTCTTGCAATTAAAGAACAATGACTGCAGTGTGTTTTTGTTGGAAGAGAACAGATAGAATCTTTCACAAATACCAAGTGATTTTCAAAAGGCTTCATAAGGGCATGTTACTTTGGATCTTATTAAATAAACCAGCTTCCCCAAAAAATAAACTGGGTGTCTAAAATATTTTCCTTTTTGAAAGGAGAGAGAAATTCAGGGGCCAATTTGATGATAAACTTGCCACACTATAAATGCCTTAGAATACTAGGGTTCTCAATCTAATCTAGAGGTGTACTATTTTTCAACACATTTTCCCTTGTTGATTTCTGCTTTCTGAGATTGGGAGTGTAAATGATGTTTAAAACCTTTGCATAGGAAATGAAATTAGAAATTCAGTTTAATTAGCAAGAGCAAAGTTATAATCCACTGCATCTCATGTGCAATCAGGCAAGGTTCTCAATGGGATTTAAAGGTGAGAGTTCTAATAAAAAATTGGCTCCCAAATAATCCTGATCTGTGCATTATTGCCCTGATCTATTCTAATAGTTTTATAAATAAATACACGTAGGCGGAAGCCTTATAGCCAAATTTCAACTTGCAGCAATTATTTTGAGACTAGTTTCTATATAAAACAGGGAGTTTTGTTTTATAATGGGGATTCAGACCAAGGTGAGCTATAGCAGAAAAAAATCATACTACAAAAATCATACCATACCATCTGAAATACCACAAATTCAGCAATGTATTGTGACAAAGTTCCTCCTCTGCCTTTGTGGGTCCTGCGCTTATTGGTGGATTTGCTCACCTCAGAGGTTCACGGCAGCCCTCAGTTTGGCCACTTTTGCTAGTGGCACAAACCTGCTGTTCACTCAGCTAACCTCATCACTGGCCAGCATGGGGAAAGGGAGGAGAACAATCCCTGCAGTCTCAGCTGACCCACCTAGTGGGTCGGGGGATAGGCCAGGGACCTTCCCCTCTGGTGGGAGTCCAGGTAATCTCCTCTTGTCTCAAATAGGGAGTTGATGGGGATGGGGGGAACTGGGGCCTGCCCTCTACTCTGGGTTGCAGCCCAGAGCCCTGTGGATTGCAACTGTCTACAGTGTCTCTTGTAACAGATGTGTGACAGCTAGAACTCCCTAGGCTACTTCCCCATGGCCTCCTCTCAATACCTTCTTTATTCTCACCACAGGACCTTCCTCCTGATGTCTGGTAATGCTTGTACTTCACAGTCCTCCAGCAATATGCCTACTCACTCTCAGCTCCTCACATGCACCTCACTAACTGAAGTGAGGTCCTTTTTAAAACCAGGTGCCCTGATTAGCCTGCCTTAATTGGTTACAGCAACTTCCTGATTGTTCTGGAACAGTTCATTATCTTACTCAAGGAAAAGGGAGTTGCTTAATCTGGGGCTAATATATCTACCTTCTATCACTCTCCTGTAGCACCAGGCTGCAGCCCCTATTCCGGCTACAATGAGACATCTTGTTAAGATTTTAGTTGCACTTTTCCCCTCACCTTTTTATTTATGCACTTCCTATCTGTGGCCTCACAAAGTCACGGGACCTCCTGGTCAACCTCCTCCTGGCCCTGGCTAAAATGGCCATCTGTAAAACCAGGGTGAGGAGGCTTCCTGATAGAGCCTCCTGTGACTGTGAGGCCTATTTCCAATCCTCCATCCATTCCCATATCTGGGCAGAGTTCCTCTGAGCAGCGTCCACTGACTCCCTTGACACCTTTGAGGAGCAGTGGGTACTGTCTGGGGTTCTCTATTTGTTTGCTGTCCCAGTCTGGTTCCCTTCATTTGACCCTTTGACTGCACTCCTGGCCCTGTTATTCTATTAGTTGTCCCCTGGAATTATTTGGTTTCCAGGTCCTGTGGATTCCCCTCTTAGGCTGAGGGAGTTTCCTTTAGCAGTGAGCGGGCTTCCTCCATAAAAGGGTTATGGCATTTTTTAAAATTTCAGTTGAATATACTGAAGTTTTATCATTATGTTGTAAAACTAATGATCCTGTTTCCAATATCAAAATATTTTTCATCAAAGGGTGATTTTCTAATAAAAGCTGAATTAGAACATTAGTTCAGCTCTTTGGATGTAGGCAATTATCATCCTAATTATAATAATTATAAAGCTTCATATGTTCTGGAATGTACTCCAAAAGTATTGCAAATTCTAAGAAAGTCTTCCTCTGAGAACTGAAGTAGCTAATTTGTCTTACATTATCCTCAGTCCAAAGTTTAAATTTTCCTTTTCTGAGATTAAGAAAGTTCTAATTACTAGTAATATTAATCAATTGCCTTTTCTTGAGCAAACTGAGGAATTTATTTGGAGAAATAGCACATTCCATGAAACGAACAATAAATAGTGCAAAATGAAGATCTGGTTTCTATTGATGATAATTACTAGAACTTGCTTTGGGTTGAAGTTTGTTTTGTCCACAGAATGAAATTCACCCCTGTGCAGAGAACCAGCAGAAGGCCTATATAATGCTTAAGCCATGTTTTGAGTGCTTCGATGGTGTTTCAGCCCATGCTGGCCCTCTCCACAGGGCTGAAGACAGCTAAAGACTTCAAATTAAGGCCACCTCAGAAACATACTTTACAAAAATTGAAGTGATTTATCAATGCACGCTTTTATATGAGCATTGGGGGATAACAGCACACAGTGTTCACAGTCGAACATTGATTCAGATGGTTAAAATGTTCCAGGAGAAGGTCCTGTATGAGGTAAGTGCCTTGACTACCTAAGTATCCCATACCAAGCTGAGTCAAGCCTGAGGACTAGAGCTAGGCAAACTGCTTACAGTGAACAATTCATGAATGAAGTCCTTTTCCCTGTTCATCTACTGTGCAGGAGTAGATCTTGGTGCACTAGATATTGTTTCTCATTGTTCAGTTAGGTCAAGACTCTACCTTGTCCTTACCCAGATGTGCAGTTGAGGAAAGGAAGAGGAGGAAGGTTCAAGGAGCTGTTGCTCCTGCAGTAGCATGGTGCATGTTACCACCAGGCATATTAGCAATCTAGGTATCTTCATGGGGTCAAGTAGGAGGAAGGGTCATAACCCCTCCACACATATCGGCCATCATAATGGAACCAGTGCAAAATGGGGAATAGTCTGCTCCCTTTACTGTGCCACTCATTTTAAGCTGTGCACATCTGACACAATCTAATTGCTAATGCTTTATCTAATATATTTCAGCCTCTGAATCACTTGCAAAAGCTATTTTTTGGTGAGTATTGCTTCAAGTAGTCAATATCTGCAATCGGGAAAATTGAGTTACTTTGATGGGACATGTAGGCCCAATTTTTTATAAGTGACTAGTGATCTTGCGTACCTCAACTTATGGGTGTCCAATTTCAGACACTTTAAAAAGAGACTGACTTCCTGAGGTTGGGTGCTTAGCACTTTTTGAATATCAGGCCATTTTAATGATGTTTACTCTTAGGATCAAATTGTCTATGTAAATACTCATAATTTCAAATTTTGCTTTCCGAGAAGATTCAGCAATATCCATTTATAATGTACTATATCAGCCTACTACCCTTCATTACAGAACAGAAATTATTTTCCGCATAAATGTGTTTGGGGAGTAGTAATATTTCCATTCAAATACTATGTTTTTTCCCTTTCAATGAAACACACACACATAAATTATTTTTCTAAAGTCTTTGTTGTTATGCTTCCACAAAGGAAAATATCCACTTTCTATCCTTAATTTGTACTATTTATTTAGTCCTAGTCTTATGATTTGTAAAGTATGAATTTGTAAAGTAGATTTTCCACCAGTTACAGTTGAGTAATAGCCATAAATTGTAAAATAAGTTCCTCTCATAAAATCTGACAGGACTTTTATTGTGCTATTGTTATTTCTCATTTGTTCACCTTATTTTTTACACAATTAGGTTTCCTAAGAACACATGTGATCTGTAACTTTCTAATGCCAGTTGGCTTTAAAAAAATTCACCCCAGTGCAAAAGGCCAGAATGAGGCCTATGCATCACTCAAGTTCCACTTAAACCCTCATCAAAATAGGCAGCTATCAATATGTTGTATAGACACACTCAATACAAGTTTAAAAGAGCTAAGTCCTAGATCCTCAAAGATATTTAAGTGCCTACCTCCCTTTGAGGATACGGGTCTAAATACTTTAAGAAGAATGTGGAGCATATTGTCCATGTCTGTCTGCAGCAGCAAACTCAGCCCCAAATGGAAAATAGCAGCCAGAAAAATTAAATATTGCAATAGTCCACACTTGATGTAACAAAAGCATGAATTACCATGGCAAGGTTTGCAACTAAGTGCAATGACAGCAATTCTCTTGCCTGCCAAATAAGAAAGAAAGTTGTCCTGGCCGCTGCTGCAATATAAGCATGGAGCAGTACAGATGAGTCCTGCTGGAACTTGATATCGCAAACTAAGGTTAATTGATGACCCCATCACTTCTACTGGAGCCACAGATAATGGCCATAATTATCTTCATACACTGGTGTAAATCAGGAATAAATGCATAGAAGTCAATGAATTTACACTGATTTAAAACTAGCCTGAGAGAAAGATCAGGTCCGTTGTCTTTGCCAGTTCTGACTGCTCCCCTCTGTCAACTTGGATCTCATTTATCTTACTCAGATTGATCTTAAATCAGCTGTCTTTCATCCAGGTCAGGGTCTCTGCCAGAAATTAGGAAAGCAGGAAAACTGTTGTGTCAGGGAGCTGAGAGTCACCAGCATATTGGTGAAACTCTAGTAGTAATTCCTCTGGGTCCCAGAGCGAGAAGACCCCTTTGGAATTATATCACTTGAAGATGTGTTCTGCACATTGTATCCTTTTGCTTTATCAGTGTCTTATTCAAACCAGTCTCAAGAGTTCAACAGTATTGTCAGCTCTGAAGAAACCTAGAGCAAGAATCTGGGGACCCTCTAAACTGCATGTGTTGCAGCTAGGGGGTGTGTTTATAAAGGGCTGTAAAGCCTCATTTTGAGTTTCCTGAATCTTGAGCCTGGTCTCTGCTGGACTACTTCCTAGGCCTAACTTAGAGCAGCCTTGGATATAGGACTGTCAAGGTTCCTCCCCGACTCTGAACTCTAGGGTACAGATGTGGGGACCTGCATGAAAAACCTCCTAAGCTTATCTTTACCAGCTTAGGTCAAAACTTCCCCAAGGTACAAAATATTCCACCCTCTGTCCTTGGATTGGCCACTACCACCACCAAACTAATACTGGTTACTGGGGAAGAGCTGTTTGGACGCGTCTTTCCCCCCAAAATACTTCCCAAAACCTTGCACCCCACTTCCTGGACAAGGTTTGGTAAAAAGCCTCACCAATTTGCCTAGGTGACTACAGACCCAGACCTTTGGATCTTAAGAACAATGAACAATCCTCCCAACACTTGCACACCCCCCTTTTCTGGGAAATGTTGGATAAAAAGCCTCACCAATTTGCGTAGGTGACCACAGACCCAAATCCTTGGATCTGAGAACAATGAAAAAGCATTCAGTTTTCTTACAAGAAGACTTTTAATAAAAATAGTAGTAAATAGAAATAAAGAAATCCCCCCTGTAAAAGCAGGATGGTAGATACCTTACAGGGTAATTAGGTTCAAAAACATAGAGAACCCCTCTAGGCAAAACCTTAAGTTACAAAAAAGATACACAGACAGAAATAGTTATTCTATTCAGCACAGTTCTTTTCTCAGCCATTTAAAGAAATCATAGTCTAACACGTACCTAGCTAAATTACTTACTAAAAGTTCTAAGACTCCATTCCTGGTCTATCCCCGACAGACTATAGACAGACACACAGACCCTTTGTTTCTCTCCCTCCTCCCAGCTTTTGAAAGTATCTTGTCTCCTCATTGGTCATTTTGGTCAGGTGCCAGCGAGGTTACCTTTAGCTTCTTAACCCTTTACAGGTGAGAGGAGCTTTCCTCTGGCCAGGAGGGATTTCAAAGGGGTTTACCCTTCCCTTTATATTTATGAAACGCCCCCCAAATCTCAGCTAGGATTTCTTCCTGGAGCTCTAGGAAAAACAGAGTTAATAAGACACATGCATCTTTAAATATACTACCAAGTACATAAAGACTAACAATATTTTCTACATCTCAAGGACGATTTTAACCAGTTGATTCTGGGAAACTTTCACGGGAGAGTGCATCAGCCACTTTGTTAGAAGCTCCTGAGATGTGTTGGATGTCGAAATCAAAATCTTGGAGAGCTAAACTCCACCGAAGAAGTTTTTTGTTAGTTTCTTTGACGGTGTGAAGCCACTTCAGTGCAGCATGGTCGGTTTGCAGGTGGAAACGCCATCCCCAAACATATGGGCGTAGCTTTTCCAGAGCGTAGACAATGGCGTAACATTCTTTTTCAGTGACTGACCAGTTGCTTTCCCTCTCAGACAGTTTTTTGCTGAGAAACACTACAGGGTGGAATTCTTGATCAGGTCCTTTCTGCATTAAAACTGCTCCTACACCACGCTCGGACGCATCTGTGGTTACTAGGAACAGTTTGTCAAAGTCTGGGGCCCTTAGTATAGGGTCAGACATGAGTGTCGCTTTAAGATTGTTAAAGGCCTTCTGACACTTTTCGGTCCACTGAACAGCATTTGGCTGTTTCTTTTTGGTTAGGTCTGTCAGTGGGGCAGCAATTTGGCTTTAGTGCGGTACAAATCGTCTGTAATAACTGGCCAAGCCTAAGAAGGATTGAACCTGTTTCTTTGACTTTGGGACAGGCCACTTTTGGATAGCATCCACTTTGACCTGTAGGGGGCTGATAGTTCCTTGACCCACCTGGTGTCCAAGGTAAGTCCTCTGTTTAGGCCTATTTGACACTTCTTAGCCTTAACAGTTAGTCCTGCCTCCCTTATGCGCTCAAGGACTTTTTGTAGATGTTCCAGGTGGTCTGCCCAGGAATCCGAAAATATGGCCACATCTTCAAGGTAGGCGACTGCATATTCTCCTAATCCCGCTAGGAGACCATCTACAAGTCTTTGGAAGGTGGCGGGTGCATTTCGCAGCCTGAAAGGGAGTACATTAAATTCATACAGCCCGAGATGTGTGGTGAAGGCTGACCTTTCCTTGGCAGATTCATCTAGCGGTACCTGCCAGTACCCCTTGGTTAAGTCCAAGGTAGAGATGAACTGGGCCCATCCCAGTTTCTCTAATAGTTCATCTGTGCGTGGCATTGGATAGTTGTCTGGGCAAGTTACAGCATTTAGCTTACGGTAGTCCACGCAAAAACATATTTTCCCATCTGGTTTGGGAACTAGAACCACTGGAGATGCCCATGCACTTTCAGAGGGGCGGATTACACCCATCTGTAACATATCCTGGATCTCCCGTTCTATAGCAGTTTTAGCTTGAGGAGACACCCGGTAAGGTTGGACTCTAATTGGGTGAGCATTTCCTGTGTCAAAGGAGTGGTATGCCCGTTCAGTCAGTCCTGGGGTGGCTGAGAACGTTGGCGTGTAGCTAGTGCACAGCTCCTGGATCTGCTGTCGCTGCATACGCCCAAGCGTCATGGAGAGGTTCACCTCTTCCACACCACCAGCACATTTACCTTCGTAGTAGACACCTTCGGGCCACTCAGCGTCGTCTCCTCCCTGGGCTGTAAACTGGCAAACCTTTAATTCTCTGGAATAAAAGGGCTTTAGAGAATTAATATGGTACACCTTAGGCTTTCGGTTGGAGGTGGGGAATGCTATGAGATAATTAACAGCTCCCAGGCACTCCTGGACCGTGAATGGCCCTTCCCACGATGCTTCCATTTTATGGGCCTGGAGCGCCTTTAAGACCATGACCTGGTCCCCTACTTTGAAGGAATGCTCTCTGGCATGTTTATCATACCAGGCTTTTTGCTCTTTTTGAGCATCCTGTAAGTTTTCTCTAGCAAGGGCTAAAGAGGTTCGGAGGGTGTTTTGTAGGTTGGTTACAAAGTCCAGAAGGTTAGTTCCTGGAGAAGGTGTAAATCCCTCCCATTGCTGCTTCACCAACTGCAATGGCCCCTTAACCTCACGGCCATATACAAGTTCAAATGGGGAAAACCCTGAACTGGGGTGTGGTACAGCTCTGTAGGCAAAGAGCAACTGCTGCAACACTAGGTCCCAATCATTGGAGTGCTCATTTACGAATTTACGTATCATGGCCCCCAAAGTTCCATTTAACTTCTCCACCATGCCATTTGTTTGATGATGGTAAGGAGTGGCAACCAAGTGATTTATCCCATGAGTTTCCCAAAGGTTTTCCATAGTTCCTGCCAGGAAATTAGTCCCTGCATCTGTGAGGATGTCGGAGGGCCAACCTACCCTGGCAAAAATGTCTGCTAGTGCCTGGCACACACTTTTAGCCCTGGTGTTGCTTAGAGCTACTGCTTCCGGCCATCGGGTGGCAAAATCCATGAAAGTCAGTATGTACTGATTTCCTCTGGCTGTCTTTTTCGGAAAAGGACCCAGAATATCCACAGCTACTCGCTGAAATGGAACTTCAATGATGGGGAGTGGCTGGAGAGGGGCTTTGACCTGGTCTTGGGGTTTTCCCACTCTTTGGCACACCTCACAAGACTGGACATAGGTAGAAACATCCTTGCCCATTCCCTCCCAGTGGAATGACCCCCCCAAACGGTCTTTGGTCCTGTTCACCCCAGCATGGCCACTAGGGTGATCATGGGCTAAGCTCAAGAGCTTGGCCCGGTATTTAGTTGGAACTACCAACTGTCTCTGAGGAGGCCAGTCTTCCTGGTATCCCCCAGAAAGAGTTTCCTTGTATAAAAGTCCTCTTTCTACAACAAACCTGGATAGATTAGAAGAGCTGAGAGGCGGTGGGTTGCTCTATGCCACCGTCCAAGCTCTCTGGAGGCGTTCATCTGCTTCCTGTTCCATCTGGAACTGTTCCCTTGATGTTGGAGACATCAGTTCCTCATGGGATTGTGGACCTAGGCTTGGTCCCTCTGGAAGCGATATAGGGGATGGAGCTGTTTCTGTTGACTGTGAACCGCTCTCCGCTGGTGCACTATGTTGGGATTCAGGTTCCCCCTGAGCCTCTTGTGTAGGGTTATCGGCTGCTGCCAGTTCAGGTTCGGTGGGGCCCTCTGGTGTTGAGGTTGCAAGTACTGGATTCAGTGCTGACACTGGGTCTGGTGTTGGTTGTTCGGCTGGTTCCGGTTCTGGGATTGGTTCCGTCTGGGTCTCTGGGACGGGATCCACTACTGCTGTTGTAGACATTGGCCTGGGGGCCGGGTCCATCACCTCTGACCGGGTCCTGATAGAAGTTTCCGGAACAGAGCTAGGCCTCACGGCTTGTTTAGCCTGGCAGCGGGTGACTGTTCCCACCCTCTTGGCCTGCTTCACATGATTGGCCAAGTGTTCCCCCAACAGCATGGGGACGGAATAATCATCATAGACTGCAAAAGTCCACATTCCTGACCAGCCCTTGTATTGGACAGGCAACTTGGCTGTAGGCAAATTGAAAGAGTTGGACTTGAAGGGTTGAATCATCACTTGGATCTCTGGGTTGATTAAATTGGGGTCCACTAAGGAAGTATGGATAGCTGACACTTGTGCTCCGGTGTCCCTCCACGCGGTGACCTTCTTCCCGCCCACACTCACAGTTTCCCTCCGCTCCAAGGGTATCTGGGAGGTATCTGGGCCTGCGGACCTCTGGTGTGATTCCGGTGCAATGAACTGTAATCTGTTGGGGTTCTTGGGGCAGTTGGCCTTTACATGCCCCAGCTCGTTACATTTAAAACTTTGTCCAACTGATGGGTCACTGGGATGAGGTGGGTTGCTGGAGAATGGGGTGGTGGGACGATAAGGGGTCTGGAGGGTTCTTTGGGAGGTAGGTGGGGCCTTGGGCGGCCCCCGGTAATAGGGTGTGGTCTGGGGTTGTCCCTTCTGGTCTCCACTCCGACTGCGACCAGTTTTCTTTTTCTCTGCCACCTCCACCCATCTGGCTCCAATCTCTCCTGCCTCGATTACAGTTTTGGGCTTCCCGTCTAGGATGTATCTTTCTATTTCCTCAGGAACACCCTCTAAGAATTGTTCCATTTGCATTAGGAAGGGCAAATTTACTGGAGATTCAACACTTGCTCCTGATATCCAGGCATCCCAATGTTTCACAATGTGGTAGGCATGTTGGGTAAATGACACATCTGGTTTCCATCTTAGGGCTCTGAACCTCCGACGAGACTGCTCGGGTGTTATCCCCATTCTGACTCTCGCCTTGGATTTAAACAGTTCATACTTGTTCATGTGTTCTTTAGGCATTTCAGCTGCCACCTCAGCTAAGGGTCCACTGAGCTGCGGCCTCAGCTCTACCATGTATTGGTCAGATGTTGTACCCAAGGCAGGCCCTTTCGAAGTTTTCTAGGAAGGCCTCAGTATCATCGCCTGCCTTGTAGGTGGGGAACTTTCTGGGATGGGAAGTGGTACTTGGAGAAGGATTACTAGGGTTTGTTGGGATATTCTGCTGAGCCTTTATCTTCTCCATCTCCTCCACATACTTCCTCTCTTTTTCCTTCTCCTCCAGTTTATTGTCCCTTGCTTCCATAGCTCTCCTGTGAGCAGCCGCTTGGTGTTGTTCTGCCTCTCTCGCTTGTTCCTTCTTCAGCCGAATGAGTTCTATCTGTCTTTCATGTTCCCTTTGTCTTTCCGCAGCCTGAAATCTGGCTAATTCAAGCTTTTGTCGAGCCGTGGATTTTGTCATTCTAACCTCTCTGTTTTAACTAACTTTACACCCAAGGTTTAGAAATAAACAAAACTTGGCTGTAAAATTTTGCTGTGCTGGAATAGAATACCTATTCTCTGATAGTGATTGTCAGCCTACAGAAAAAGACAATTCCCTTGTCTCTGCTCTGGGCCCAAATCAAAGCAAAAAACCTCCAACTACTTGGAAACTTGCTTACCAGCAGCCCAACGGGAAAAAAAAATTCCTTTTCAAACCTGTGCTCCTTGTAAAACAAAAAAAAAATCAAAATCCTAAAAAAAAAAAACCTGCTACTTTTGTCTCCAGGCAAATGGGTAGAACACCTCCCTCCCTATTTACTTTTAGGGAAGAAAAAAAAAAACCTCTGGGTTGGAAGACTGTGAATTTCCCTGCAGGAGTTAAGTACCCTGACTCCAGGCTAAGAAAACCTGCAATTCACAAAGATAATCCCCTTTTGTCTCACCTCTGGCTCCAAAGCAGAGAGAAAACAAGCTGCTTTTCCAGCAGCTCCAAAGGAAAAAAAAATCCTTTTTAAAATCTGTATTTCTAGTTCAAAAAATCTCAACTGGATCTCAAAATGATTTCAGGTTAATCCCACCACTATGCCACCATGTCAAGGTTCCTCCCCCACTCTGAACTCTAGGGTACAGATGTGGGGACCTGCATGAAAAACTTCCTAAGCTTATCTTTACCAGCTTAGGTCAAAACTTCCCCAAGGTACAAAATATTCCACCCTCTGTCCTTGGATTGGCCGCTACCATCACCAAACTAATACTGGTTACTGGGGAAGAGCTGTTTGGACGCGTCTTTCCCCCCAAAATACTTCCCAAAACCTTGCACCCCACTTCCTGAACAAGGTTTGGTAAAAAGCCTCACCAATTTGCCTAGGTGACTACAGACCCAGACCCTTGGATCTTAAGAACAATGAACAATCCTCCCAACACTTGCACCCCCCCCTTTTCTGGGAAATGTTGGATAAAAAGCCTCACCAATTTGCATAGGTGACTACAGACCCAAACCCCTGGATCTGAGAACAATGAAAAAGCATTCAGTTTTCTTACAAGAAGACTTTTAATAAAAATAGTAGTAAATAGAAATAAAGAAATCCCCCCTGTAAAATCAGGATGGTAGATACCTTACAGGGTAATTAGATTCAAAAACATAGAGAACCCCTCTAGGCAAAACCTTAAGCTACAAAAAAGATACACAGACAGAAATAGTTATTCTATTCAGCACAGTTCTTTTCTCAGCCATTTAAAGAAATCATAATCTAACACATACCTAGCTAGATTACTTACTAAAAGTTCTAAGACTCCATTCCTGGTCTATCCCCGACAAAGACAGACTATAGACAGACACACAGACCCTTTGTTTCTCTCCCTCCTCCCAGCTTTTGAAAGTATCTTGTCTCCTCATTGGTCATTTTGGTCAGGTGCCAGCGAGGTTACCTTTAGCTTCTTAACCCTTTACAGGTGAGAGGAGCTTTCCCCTGGCCAGGAGGGATTTCAAACGGGTTTACCTTTCCCTTTATATTTATGACAACGACATAATATGCTACTGGCTCTCTCATCAGCCTTCAGTTCTCTTGGTCATATGGAATAACTGACTTTCACACAATGAGAAAGGACGGAGTAGCATTAAATTGTCTCTACTCATTCCCCTTACACAGCTCCCAGAAAGTTATGATGGACATCTGTTAATTTTCCCCAAAACCCCTCACATGTGGCATTCCACAAGGTTCATCACTTTAACTTCTTTTCTTCAACATAGATTGGGATTGCTCTAAGACACTATGAAATGCCATGGATTCTAGTGCAGGCAATACTCCACTCTTCATCTGCTTCTCAGGAAACAATGTCTGATGTTATGAAGATGTCCCAGTGCCTAGAAGAAACAAGCAGATGAATGAAGAACATTAAGCTGAAACTTAATCTGGGGAAGATAATGGTGACATGAAAAGTAAAAGGAAACATTTTGAGGACCTCACCAAAACAATAACCTCACCTTCCACTGAGGGAATCCATGGAGAATCATGCAGATGTAGACCATATACCTGCACAGTTCTGTTTTGCACAACCAGGGTCTAAGATAATGGACAGCCTCAGGTCATGCTAGACTTTTCTCTCTTCCTGGACCCAACACTGCAACAGAGGAAAGGAATGCTCTTTTTCATCTCTAGCTAACCATGAGCCTGAATAAATGAGGACTTTGACATTGTGATCCATGTTTTTTGTCACCTCCGTGTTAGGTGATAGTAGCTCACTATATTAAAGTATTAAACTGAGAGCCACCTGGGAATTATAATTTGTACAAGAAGTAGCAGCCTACCTATTACGCAAGAAAGATCAACAAGAATACACTATATATATTGAACTAGGTTCCCATTCATTTCCAGAGTGAATTCAAATCCTGATTCCAATTTACAAGGCCCTTTCTGGGCTAGGAGCTAGATTTTTATAGACCACCTATCTGTCTATGACTGAAAGAGACAAAGCTACACTATAGGGAAACTGTGGCTAATAAAGCCCAGGGTATTGCTCTGAGGGCCCAAGGATATAGTATTATTGGTGGTGTGGCCCTAGCTCTGGAATTGCTTAGCAGAGGAAATAAGCCAAAGTTTTCCAACATTCAAATCAAACTGCATGACTCACCTTTTTGCTACAGGATTTCCCCAATAATGGGTTCTTTTCCAAAGGTCATATAATGATGGGAGGAAAAATAAGGCGAAATGAAGATGAGAACTAATTTGTGAAGAAGCAGAGAGCCAGTATTGGATTAAGGCAATCTTGGGCCTTAGGCATGCCATAACATGGGTTCCTCATAGTTCAGTCGTCAGGCTGTGAACCCACCCTCTGCTTCAAGCGGCAGTGGCTCCGATCATGTTTTCAAGCTTTTATTTATCACCATGAGATTCTGCTGTAACCACCTGAGACCCAAAGTCTGTTGTGAGTATGCATTAATCTGGCTCCAAAGAGAGCTGAGGTCACTTTTTAGACATTATGAATACTACATTCATACGCATATTTGGTATTTGGATATCACAACTATAAGTGATTTAGCCTGTATCTCTTAAATGCAGTTTTTAAAAATAAATTACTTCAAATTACCTCAGTGGTGTTATGTTATGTGGCTTGAACACCGAATTCAATTGTGAATACTGTATAAACCAGAGTAAAGAAAATCCACGAGACTGAAAGTACATGTGAATGTTTTGCACCCATGGTCTTTCCAGTGTATTTTGTAGTGTTCTATAAAATCTATGGCATCAATTAAAAACATGAAAGTTTGAGTTCTCCTGGCTGCAAGGATAGGCTTCCAATTATAAATTAACACTTTTGCTTGTGTGTTAGCCAGAGTGAAAATATAACCAATAGCACCATATTAAAATAATGTGTTCAACTTGATGGCAGGTTTTGGCCCAATATGTCCAAAATATAAGTCCAACTTTTGTGACTGAAAAAGAACATACATACACCCCTCTACTATAACACAAACTTTTTTTGGGGAAAAATAAAGAACATGAGATCATGGGCCAAATTACCTCCCAGAGATTCATACTTAAAAGTAAACTGAACTGTGTTTTATGGCTTGTATTCTGAAGTCCTTACTCAATTTGAAATAGTAGATTCTTCAATGATACTCCCATTGAAGTTAAAACATGAGCTACAGCATCAGAATCTGGGCCTAAATAAATAAGGACCAGATTTTTCCACCCTTGCTCCTGCTGAGTAGAACTTTATACTGCAAGCAGTGCGAGGGCATCTCCCTTCTTGGGATGCTTCTGTCCCTCCCATGTGGAATCCATTCTCAGGAGTTCCACAATATTTGTTTGCTCTCTCTGCATGTGCTGCTCCCAGTCTTCATGTGCAGTTAGAATTCTGTGCATATATGTTCTCTGAAATCTGTGTGCAACAGGGTGTGAGGTGAGGTGCAAATGGCTGTGAGGTGAGTGTGCTAATTTGGGCTTGCTGAGCTAATGGTGGTTCAGGAAATGATGAACAGCTGCACCCATTTGTGTGCAGGAGGCTGCTCTGAATACCTTTTAAAATCCTAAAGGATTGACCATGAATTTAGCCCTACCCCTTCTCTCTCTGCCTAGGGGATTAGGGCCCTTGAAGTCACCTATATCTCCTTCTAAAAATACTTTACATGCATCAAGGACCTTCAAGCTCCTTTTAGTTGCCCAAACTGTCAACTTTAGCTGCAAAAAGGTTTGGAAAATTCTCACCTTAGAGTCATATTTTCAAAGAGATCTGCTAACAAAAATGCATGCTACTTCACTTTTGCCTGTAGCTAGGCCTCAAAATTCTACCCATAGTTATATTCTGAACTGACTACAGGACTCCAAACTACAGTTTATGATCCAACCAGATTAATGCATTCCAGTTATAAGGTGAGTTAGTTGTGCTGCAGGAAGGATGAAACAGAGAAATTTAGGACCTTGATAGGTTGTCTAGTCCAGTCCCCTGTACTGAGGCAGAGCTAATTACTATATAGACAGTTTCTGACATATGTTTGTCTAACCTGTTATAAAAAACCTCCAAAGATGGACATTCCAGAATCTCCCTAGGTAATTTGTTCCAATACTTAGCTACTCTTAAGGTTCAGAAGTTTTTCCTAATGTCTAATCTAAATCTGCGATGCTGCAGTTTAAGCCCATTACTACTTCTCCTGTCCTCATAGTTAAGGAGAACAATGTATCTCCCTCCTATTTGTAACAACCTTTTAAGTACTTGAAGACTGTTATCATGTCGCCCCTCAGTCTTCTCTGCTCCAGACTAAAGAAACCCAGTTTTTTCAAAAAGAAAAGGAGTACTTGTAGCACCTTAGAGACTAACCAATTTATTAGAGCATAAGCTTTCGTGAGCTACAGCTCACTTCATCAGATGCATATCGTGGAAACTGCAGCAGACTTTATATATACACAGAGAATATGAAAAAATACCTCCTCCCACCCCACTGTCATAAACACCACCCTATACCGGAAACCTACTGACCGCTATTCCTACCTACATGCCTCCAGCTTTCACCCTGACCACACCACACGATCCATCGTCTACAGCCAAGCTCTGCGATACAACCACATTTGCTCCAACCCCTCAGACAGAGACAAACACCTACAAGATCTCTGTCAAGCTTTCTTACAACTACAATACCCACCTGCAGAAGTAAAGAAACAGATTGATAGAGCCAGAAGAGTTCCCAGAAGTTACCTACTACAGGACAGGCCTAACAAAGAAAATAACAGAACGCCACTAGCCGTCACCTTCAGCCCCCAACTAAAACCCCTCCAACGCATTATTAAGGATCTACAACCTATCCTAAAGGATGACCCAACACTCTCACAAATCTTGGGAGACAGGCCAGTCCTTGCCTACAGACAGCCCCGCAACCTGAAGCAAATACTCACCAACAACCACATACCACACAACAGAACCACTAACCCAGGAACTTATCCTTGCAACAAAGCCCGTTGCCAATTGTGCCCACATATCTATTCAGGGGACACCATCACAGGGCCTAATAACATCAGCCACACTATCAGAGGCTCGTATACCTGCACATCCACCAATGTGATATATGCCATCATGTGCCAGCAATGCCCCTCTGCCATTTACATTGGTCAAACTGGACAGTCTCTACGTAAAAGAATAAATGGACACAAATCAGATGTCAAGAATTATAACATTCATAAACCAGTCGGAGAACACTTCAATCTCTCTGGTCACGCAATCACAGACATGAAGGTCGCTATCTTAAAACAAAAAAACTTCAAATCCAGACTCCAGCGAGAAACTGCTGAATTGGAATTCATTTGCAAATTGGATACTATTAATTTAGGCTTAAATAGAGACTTGGAGTGGCTAAGTCATTATGCAAGGTAGCCTGTTTCCTCTTGTTTTTTCCTACCCCCCCCCCAGATGTTCTGATTTAACTTGTATTTAAACTTGAAGAGTGGTCAGTTTGGATGAGCTATTACCAGCAGGAGTGTGAGTTTGTGTGTGTATGGGGGTGGGGGGGATGTGAGAAAACCTGGATTTGTGCAGGAAATAGCCCAACTTGATTGTCATGCACATTGTGTAAAGAGTTGTCACTTTGGATGGGCTATCACCAGCAGGAGAGTGAATTTCTGTGGGGGGGTGGAGGGTGAGAAAACCTGGATTTGTGCTAGAAATGGCCCACCTGATGATCACTTTAGATAAGCTATTACCAGCAGGACAGTGGGGTGGGAGGAGGTATTTTTTCATATTCTCTGTGTATATATAAAGTCTGCTGCAGTTTCCACGATATGCATCTGATGAAGTGAGCTGTAGCTCACGAAAGCTTATGCTCTAATAAATTGGTTAGTCTCTAAGGTGCTACAAGTACTCCTTTTCTTTTTGCGAATACAGACTAACATGGCTGTTACTCTGAAACCAGTTTTTTCAGTCTTTCCTCGTAGGCCATGTTTTCTAGACCTTTAATCAAATTTGTTGCTCTCCTCTGGACTTCCTTCAATTTATCCATATCTTTCCTGATGTGTGGTGTTCAGGAGTATTGTGTCTGGACACAGTACTCCAGTTTAGACCTCATTAGTGTTGAATAAAGTGGAAGACTTACTTCTCATGTCTTGCTTACAACACCCCTCCTACTGCATCCCAGAATGATGTTCGCCTTTTTTGAAACAATATTACATTTTCGGTGATCCACAATAAAAATCCACAGATCTTTTTCTGCAGTACTCCTTCCTAAGTAGTCATTTCCCATTTTGTATTTGGACAATTGATAATTCCTTCTTAAATACAGTATTTTTGCATTTTTCCTTACTGAATTTCATCCTATATAATTCAGACCATTTCTCCAGTTGTCAAGATCATTTTGAATTCTAATCATGTCCTCCAAAGCACATGCAACCCCTCCCAGCTTGGTATTGTCTACAAACTTTATAAGTGTACTTTTTTATGCCAAATTATCCAAATCATTTATGAAGATATTGAATAGAACCATACCCAGGATACATCCTTGCAGTCTCTGCTCGATATGCCCCTCCAGCTTGATTGTGAACCATTAATAACTTCTCTGAGTATAGTTTTCCAGCCAGTTGTGCACCCACCTTAAAGTACAGTGGTTCCCAAACTAGGGGCACCACTTGTTCAGGGAAAGCCCCTGGCAGGCCGGGCAGGTTTGTTTACCTGCCGCATCCACAGGTTCGGCCGATCACAGCTCCCAGTGGCCGCGGTTTGCTGTTCTGTGGAATTGTGGAAGCGGCGCAGGCCGAGGGACGTGCTGGCCACCTTTCTCACAGCCCCCGTTGGCCTGGAGTGGCAAACCGCGGCCAGTGGGAGCCGCAATCGGCTGAACCTGTGGACGCGGCAGGTAAACAAAATGGCCCGGCCCGCCAGGGGCTTTCCCTGAACAAGCGGAGCCCCTACTTTGTGAACCACTGTTATAGTAAGTTCGTCAAGGTTATATTTTTCTAGTTTGTTTATAAGAAACTCATGGAAGACAGTATCAAAAGCCTTACTAAAGTTGAGATATATGCTTGGTTGGCCGACCAGGTCATTCTTGCGTGCATTCAGGTCAATTCACTTGTGTATATCAAAGTAATGTTCAGATGTATAAGTGTGTATTCAGATATTTAAACAATGAAAACTAGTGGAATATTACTTGTTTTTTTGTTTGTTAGTTTTTTTGCTTATCTGTTACTGTCATAATACAATAGCAAATATTTACATGGTAAATACACTTGCAACTAAATTACCTATCGAAGAATTACTGTGAAATTCTTAAGGACTTTAACAGAAAATGCTAATTTCAAAGCAAGTGGCCTTTATGTATATGGCTGGAGGTCAAAAGTCTAAGTGCGTTCCTCACTTACCCTCACTTCTGTGAGTAGACGATTTAAATAATGATCCTTTACCTCTGGACTGTTTGGATTCTAACAAAACAACTGAATGAGAAGACAGAGACCCCCAGAATTATTGTGAGTAGCCCTGAAAGACTTTTGGGAAACTGGCAGTTTATTATATTACTGTCACCATTTGGAGTTGCAAACTGTGACTTACCTGTTGTTATATTTTACTCGCTTTTACCTCTCAATAACTCTAGTTCTTTTTCTTAGCTAATAAACCTTTAGTTAGTTTACTGTCAGCATTATCTTTGATTGGTGTTCCAGATCTTACAGCAATCTGGGGTAGGTGACTGGTCTCTTGGGTCTGGGAGAAACCTGATGTGGTGTGATTTTAGGTTTAAGTGACCTTTTATCACAAAGTCCAATTTGTCTCGGTGGCAAGATACGCTGGAGAGTCTAGGGGGGCATGGTAAGACTGGTATAGTGATCCAGGAGTTCACGTTTGTTACTGGCTTGGTGAATTATAATAATAGAATATAGTACCAGTTAGGTACCAGAAAACTGACCTCGTTTTCTGACAGTCTGCCTTGAGGTAGGTGCTCACAGTAGTGAGTCACTCCAGACAGTGTGACACCATTTGCTGCTTCCCCCTGTCCACAATCTTTCTTACCCTGTCAAAGAAGGATATTATGTTGGTTTGACATGATCTGTTCTTACCAAATCCACGTTGGCAGTTACTTATTACCTTATTTTCTTCTAGGTTTCTTTCTGGATACCAAAGTTAAGATGACTGGTATATAATTCCCTTAATTCGATTTTCCAGTCGTCTGAGATCTCTTCCGTCCTTCTTGAGTTCTCAAACATAATAACTAATTGCTCAGAGATCTCTTCAGCCAGTTCCATAAATATTCTAGGATGTATTTCATCAGGCCCTGCTGACTTGAAGAATTTAACTCGTCCAAGAGTGTGTCTACAGTAGAAATGTAACTAATATAGGTCGACTTTAATTACTGTGGTGGTGCATGTCCACACTACCGTTGTTGGGTCGGTCATGCATGTCCTCACCAGAAGCGCTCCTACTGACCTAAAAGGGGCACTGTGGGGAGCAGAGAGCCAGGTCTCCCCCAGGCTCCCAGTGGGATGCCTTCCCCATCTGCTCCCCTGCTCACCTCCCCATTCTCTGCCTGGAGAGAGAAAGCTGCCCAGGGCTTCTGGCCCCCAGAAGCAGGGTCCAGCTGCCCTGGCTTCTCAAACCCGTTCCCCACTGGGAGCCAAGCAGTGTTGTCAATTTCACAGCTCCCAGCCCTAAAATTGACAAGACAGCCCAATGTTCCCAGCTGGGAGTGGGGGAAAGCCGTCCAGGCTTCTCACCCCAGCTGCCAGCCTCCTGGGCTTCTCACCCAAACTCCCAGACCAGCCACCCGGGCTTCTCCTCTCACTTCCCAGCTTGGAGCCGGGTCAGCCGCTAAGGCTCCTTGCCCTGGCTCCCAGCTAGGAGTGGGGGCCAGCCGCCCAACTCCCCCAGGGGTGAGCGGGGGAAGCTGGGCTCTAGCTGCGCAGAAGACAGACAACAACCAATGTAAGTACGACAGACACTGCATGTACGCAGACACTGCATCACCCTAACTACACCAACATAAGCTCCACGCCTCTCATGGAGGTGGAGTTGTTATGTTGGTATAATAGGGCACTTACATCGGTGGGAGAAAAGCTGTAGTGTAGACATATAGTGTAGACATGTAGTGTAGACATGTAGTGTAGACAAAAGCTGTAGAAATACTGACATAAGTAGGTTGACGAAAATTGCCTTACGTTGACAAACTGTGTAGTGTAGGCCAGCCCTAAGTAATTATTAACTTGTTCTTTTTCTGTTTTAGCCCTAGATCCTACCCATTTACACTTATGTTCACTATGTTAATTGTCTAATCACTGCTAACTTTTTCGGAGAAAACTGAAACAAAAAAGGCATTTAACACTTCAGCCACTGCTGCCTTTTCCATTATTGTCTTTCCTTCCTCATTTAGTAATGGGCCTCCTCTTTGGGGACCATTACTTTGTTGTGGTGAAGGGGCTTATGTGTTCAGTGATCCTGAGAATTATGTTTTTGGGAGCTTCATACTCATGGTAGAGTCTCCTAAGGCAAACGGATATGAGGAAAGGTCCCAGACAAAGCAAGATCCAATCCCCAAGACCTCAATGCTGGATCAGGTGGAAGAGGGTCTTCAGATCTCAATGGTTGTGAAAGCAGACAAAGGCTGCAGCAAGTTGGAGATTTCCAGTTGTCTCGGACTTTCCCCAGCACTTGGCCCCAGAACTAAGTGAAAAGATGAAAAATATTCAAAATTATTTGAAACATCCACTTTCATCATTTTCAAAATGCAAAGTTCAGTTTTTTGGTTTGAAATTACTTTTCATTTTGAAATTCTTTAATTCATAGTAAAAGGTCAAAACTGAAATGTAATATTTTGAGATTATTAAAATGTGTGAATGATTTCCATGTGATGAGAGTTTTGGTTCATAAGAATTTTTGAAATTTTGACTTTTCATCCCAATTCAGGATGGAAAAGTTTTTATTATTAATCTCAAAAAAAGTTATGGGATAAGAAAACAGTTTGCTACCCATCTCTGAGTATCCCTTTTTTATTTTTGTTTTTTGTACTGTCCAGCATCAAGTCTGTGAAAATCCATTTTTCCTCAAAAGATTTTATGCTAGTGGGTTTTATTAGGTTTTATCTTGTGTCAATTATATGATTTTAATCAAATAATTAAAATATGGCTCCAGGAGCTACTTTACATTTACCTCTAAAAAAGTTTTTTTTTTCCACACATTGAAGTTTTGAGACAGGAGCCAGTCCAGTATGCTTTTATGGATATATTAAAAGGATAGGACAACAAATGTGAAGCTAAACAAATATATCACTAACTAATTTACTTTTTCATTTCCCTAAACTAGTCAAATATAACACAATACAATGATCAAATTAAAGTTACAACTGAAATGCAATCAATAGATCAATGGTTTAATGTATCTGGCTTGTCAATTACTACAAGGAGTAATTACATTAATTTAGGTTAACACAAGAGTAACTTCAATACTTCACAGGTTACTGAAGAACACCTCTCTTTTAATCTAATCAATTGAACTTAGAGTCTGCTAAAAGCAGGAGCTGGCTCTCTTCTTTGTTTTAAGGAAGAGTTGTCTTAGAATGATTTCTTTATAGCTTCCTGCTTTGATGTTCCACCTTAAGTTTCTCTGAACATACAACCAGTTTTATTAGACTCTTACTTACTTAGCTCATTCCCCTTCCCACAGTGTTGATCTGTGTAAAAGTGTCAGAAAGATTCTTAAATCAGGCAAGTAGCAGCTTTGGAATACCACACTTAAAACCAAAAATAATTTTTAATTAAAAAACAGATTTGAGTTTAGGTTAGCGTCTACCTGGGAAAATGGTTAGTAACATACACAAACACACTCTCTAATGCAATGTTGGAACACTCAAATGTCTGTGAATGCTATATAAAATCACTGTGACGTCATCTTTTTAGAGTCTACACTACAGAGTTGAGTCCACTTAAGTCATGTCAATGATCATAAGTTGCTTTAATAACATCGGTGGAACATGGCTACACAATGCTCCTTGTGTCGATTGAGAGCATCCACAGTCATTGCTCTTGTATCAACAGAGAAAGTGTTGCATTGTGGGTAGCTATCCCACAACAATGATTCCAAGAAATGTGTCTGTATGTGATGCATTTGGCCAGGCAGTGTTACTTGCTGTCATGAATTTCCCCTGTAGTGCTTGCTTCCTGAGAATTAATGGCTAGGAGCAAATAGTTCTACCTGTAGCCTCTGTGTTTCAATGTTAGTACTGAGCGATATATGTATGTCACAAATAAAGAATCATTTTATTTCAAGTTTAATAACAGGCTAAAATACAAAGTTTTGGTCAAACAGGGGATATGACAATGAGGAACAGTCTCTCAGCTACAGCTCTCACAGCTGGGTGTAACACCATCTTTCGCTGGAAAACCAGTCCCTAGGCATGGCATGCACCAGGTACTCTGAGGGTCCAGGAACACACTTTGCTAAATATATCCTTTGGGGTGACCCCACCTCCACCACTAAGAACCCCCATGGATACTCCAAGGGAACTGGAGGCAGCAGCCAGCAGACTCCACCCCAAGGTGGAGGAGGAGGTGGAGCTGGGGGACAATGTGGAGCACACAGTAGGGTCATTCGGTGGAGTGGTGAGTCAGAATCACTTTTCCATTCTGGAGGGGTCTAATCAGTCCCAGCACGCTGGCTCTCATGTTCAGGATGCAGGAGAGTGGAGCTCCCGTATGCACTCATTTTGCTTTGATACTGCACAATGAGAGGAGATTGAACTCTCCTCTACTTTGTAATATGGTAGAGGAGTGATAAGGGACAGAACTTAACAACAGAGCCTGTCCATCTATGCAGTGTGGACTCAGTGGAAACATTTGTTAATGTACACAGTGATGTCCCAGGAATCCTCCACAGAGATCTCCAAGAACTTTTTCTGTAGGTATTCTGCTGAAGGTTCCTTGGGAGAGCTACCTTGTTTCTTTCCCAACTGAAGGAAACTATGTCGCACCACCCAGCAATTATTTCTACAGAGACCAGAATGGCACGCACGTGAGCAGCATATGGAGCCAGAGCCGGTCTGAAGTCACAAGAACGAGGAGTACTTGTGGCACTTTAGAGACTAACACATTTATTTGGGCATAAGCTTTCATGGGCTAAAACCCACTTCATCAGATGCATGGAGTGGAAAATACAGTAGGAAGATATATATATATATATATACACATACACACAGAGAACATGAAAAGATGGGGGTTGGCTTACCAATTCTAATGAGACAAATCAGTTAAAGTGGGCTATTATCAGCAGGAGGAAAGATCACTTTTGTAGTGGTAATCATGGTGGCCCATTTCAAACAGTTGACAAGAAGGTGTGAGTAACAGTAGGGGGGAAAATTAGCATGGAGAAATAGTTTTTTTAGTTTTTGTAATGACACATCCACTCCCAGTCTTTATTCAGGGCTAATTTGATGGAGTCCAGTTTGCAAATTAATTCCAATTCTGCAGTTTCTCATTGGAGTCTGTTTTTGAAGTTTTTTTGTTGGAGAATTGTGACTTTTAGATCTGTAATTGAGTGTCCAGAGAGGTTGAAGTGTTCTCCGACAGGTTTTTGAATGTTATAATTCTTGACGTCTGATTTGTGTCCATTTATTCTTTTGCATAGAGACTGTCCAGTTTGGCCAATGTACATGGCAGAGAGGAATTGCTGGCACATGATGGCATATATCTCACTGGTAGTCACAGGCATGCAGGAGATGCATCCTGGGTTACCTTTAGGAATGAGCTATCAGGTTTGATTATCCTAGCCTGTGGAAGTGTCATGTTTTCAACACCATAGCAGAGTGATGGTTGGCCTCCCTTGCCTTCTGCTACACCTGCCTGAGCACCTCGACTTTAGCACAACACTGCTGCATGTCCATTTCGTACTCCGTCTCCTGCATACCACTAGCAATCAGCCCATAGGTATCAACATTCCTATGGCTAGTGCGAAGCTGCGACTGCACAGCCTCCTCTCTCCATATACTCAGCAGACCCAACAGTTCTGGTGTGCTTCAGGTGGGAAAGCATCTTCTGCGTAAGTCGGCATGGTCAGCTGGGAAGATGCTGTGTGAACTTTGCAAGCCGAGCAAACAGGAAGAGAATTTCAAAAATTCCCCCGGCCTTTAAACAGGGGAGGGGTGCATACCTGTGTACCTTCAGGGCAGCAGAGTTCAAACTATTGACCAAAGCGGTCATGATGGGCGTTGTGGGACATCTCTTGGAGGCCAGTTAGGGTGACATAACCAAGTGAACCATCTACACTGATGCTGCATCACTCTAGCTACGTCACAAAAAGCTTTATTCCGTTCATCAAAATGGTTTTATTATATCGGCATAGCAGGGGAGTTACATCGTAGGAGGAGCATTTCAGTTGTACACACCCACTATTTGTTGATGAAAGCTGACTTTTGTTGACAAAACTATGTAGTGCAGACAAGGCCTAACTCAAGAGATTGGTTGCAGTTGAGAACTAGTTTTGATGTTGCAAATAATTTTAGCTTGTTTTCCTCAGGGTAAGGTGGTCAGTCTCTTCTTTCTTTTAGCTTCAGACTATGTCATATAAACAACCTAAAGGCAAAGACTTGAACTTGATTGGAAATTGCATGCTTCTCTTCTGCTAACAATGCCCTAAGTGTAGCACGAATTGAGTATTAAAATGAATGATTGAAGCACTTTTCCTGCATTTACTCCTCCAAACAAACTTGACTTAAATTAATTCAAAACTAGATGCTGTAGTGGAAGTAGTAGGAAAAACTCCAAAAATAAAAAATAAATATAGAAATTAGCACAGGATGTTTCCAGAATCTGAGAAATAACCCATTAGTGGCTGCAGGCATCCCTACATAATGCTATTGATTTTAAAACTGGGGGGAAATATTGTGGCCAAGTTGCTGAAGAAACAGCCAAGAAGGAAAGCCTGACATGTCATTGCTACTTGCTCAGAAATTGAAAACATAGTGAAAAAGATGAGAGATCTTTCCAGAAGTGGTCATGCTAAACTTTTGATATACGTGCATTCATCACATTAATAGAACTTCACTGAGAAAGAAGTATCCCTAGCACACTGTGGACTTCAAATATTGTTCCACAAGATCCATCAGATCCTGATTTTTTTGTTTGAAAAAGCTTCCAGCTTCCCACTGACACACAATAGAATTTAAGAAGATAATGTTTCTATATTTGCATCCAACCATCCTAAGCATGTTGAAATTTCAGTGAGCACAGGGATGACTTTGATCAAAACTCAGTGCTCATTTACACAGCAAGGAACTCTGCAGAGAGAGGCACAAAACTTACAAAAGCAATTGAAGGAGGTTTTGGAGTGACTTTGACAGATTACAGGCTGATATCAACACTGTCAGCATCTCAGTAGAATTCTTGTTTCATATAATTAACCCAACAAAAAACAACCAACCAAACAAAAAGCACTATGAAACCAATCTAGGACAAAACCAGAAAAAGTTTCAAAGATTATATGGAACTTTTTTTCATTACTTACCCTACAAAAATGATTCTAAATATGAAGATTATAGCTTGAGTTTGGAACAAGAAGAGGTTTAAAATCTTTGGTGATGGAACATAATCCTAAATTCCTTCCAACAGTGATCCTGAACACACACTCTTTGTGAGCTCAATTGTTATATTATGCTTTGTTTGAACATTAATGCAATATTATATTTTCTTTGTATTCACATTTGTTGAAATCTCTCATTTCACATTACAAAAATAGTATCTCTGAAAATTTCATGTCCTAAAGTGTTTTGTTGTTCTTTATTTATTTTACTTTCCGATGCTATGTTCAAAATTCTTTTGGAGAGAGCTCTTAGTTTAATTCCTATGCTTTTGGGAGTGTCTAATTCTTAATTATCATTAGATGATCTAGAGCAAGTAGAGAACTCTGCATTGGAATTACATCGTCTATTATAATGGGAATTCCAAAAGGAGAAGAAAGATAAATTAGTTCTGCTTATGACTTCAAATTCTTGATTTAGCGGTCTTAGATTGCATTATTATTTTAATTAACTGTAGTCAAAGTTATTTCATTCCATTCACCTGGCTCTGAATCCATATCAATGCTTTCTCTTTCTAGGCGCTGATTTATTGATTTTTATTACAATAAATTAAACAGGCTTCTAATCTGTTTTTTGAATGACATAATTGTTACTACACATCTCTTATACATTCAGCAGGAAATCTTATGACAAGATTGGCAAATGCATCTCTGACATACACCAGAGCACTAGTGAGAGTCCAAATTTGCTTTTTGGTTTGGCAGAATTGTTTTAAATGACTTTAATCGACTGCAAATGTCTTTGTAACCCCCAGGGAACAGATTTTATATTATAGTAAAAAAATCACCGCCCATATAGGCAGGATAATATCTATTTACTTTTTATACTACATTTTTTACTGCTTTTTTTTACTGTTTTCACTTCTAAGCCAAAAAAGTGAGTGTGAGCTGGATTCTATATCTTCTTTCACATCATCAAGAGCATCACTACCTAAATTCCAACTGCAGGCCCAAATTCTGCCCTCATTTATACCCATGCAAACAATCAATCACAAATAAAGGTATACAGATGACTAAAAATCTTTTCTACTGACAATGATGTATGAGAACAAAATAATCCTGTTTGACTTTTAGATCCTAGATAAACTTTGTATGATGGACAGCTAAAACCAACCAACCAACCAACCAACCCTTTATTTATACACTGAGCAATTTTGAAATGGAAATGAAGGAATCCCACAATTCCATTTTTATTAAGTCATTTTTCATCGCTGAACTGCACTTTACGCTCAATAGCTAGGGTCTCTGTCTTTGCAATGTGAAAATGCTGAATAATCAGATTTTTTCTGCATCTGAAAGGCTGATTAATTTTAAACTAGGGCTGACTGAAGAATAACACCCCCAAACCCCCACTTTATGAATCTTTGGGGGAATGAAAAAAGTAGAAATTTGTGTATTAGGATTCATGGGGGTTAAATTATTGACAGAGCTGGTCCCAGAACCGACTGAGTTTCCAGAACTGATCCCTGTGGGACCCCACTTGTTATGCCCTTCCAGCATGACTGTGAACCACTGATAACTACTCTCTGGGAATGATTTTCCAACCATTTATGCACCCACCTTATAGTAGCTCCATCTAGGTTGCATTTCCCTAGTTTGTTTATGACAAGGTCATGCAAGACAGTATCAAAAGCCTTACTAAAGTCAAGATATACCACATCTACCGCTTCCCCCCATCCACAAGGCTTGTTACCCTGTCAAAGAAAGCTATCAGATTGGTTTGACATGATTTGTTCTTGACAAATCCATGCTGACTGTTATTTATCACCTCATAATCTTCCAGGTGTTTGCAAATTGATTGCTTCATTATTTTAGGATGCATTTCATCAGGCCCTGGTGATTTGAAGACATCTAACTTGCCTAAGTAATGTTAGACTTGTTCTTTACCTATTTGAGATTCTGATCCTACCTCATTTTCACTGTCATTCACGATGTTAGAGATCCAATCATCACCAACCTTCTTGGTGAAAACCGAAACAAAGAAGTTATTAAGCACCTCTGCCATTTCCACATTTCCTGTTATTGTCTTTCCCCCTCATTGAGTAATGGGCCTCCCTGTCCTTGGTCTTCCTGTTGCTTCTAATGTATTTGTAGAATATTTTCTTGTTTTCTTTTATGTCCCTTGCTAGTTTGATCTCATTTTGTGCCTTGGCTTTTCTAATTTTGTCCCTACATACTTATGTTGTTTGTGTATAGTCATCCTTTGTAATTTGACTGAGTTTCCACTTTTTGTATGACTCTTTTTTTGAGTTTTAGATCACTGAAGGTTTCCTGGTTAAGCCAGGGTGGTCTCTTGCCATATTTCCTATCTTTTTGTGCAGTGGGATAGTTTGCTCTTGTGTCCTTAATAATGTTTCTTTGAAAAACTGACAACTGTCTTCAATTGTTTTTCCCCTTAGACTTGCTTCCCATGGGATTTTACTACCAACTCCCTGAGTTTGCTAAATTTGCCTTCTTGAAATCCATTCTCTTTATTGTGCTGTTCTCCCTCCTACCATTCCTTAGAATCATGAACTCTACCATTTCACAATCACTTTCCCCCAAGTTGCCTTCCACTTTCAAATTCTAAACCAGTTCTTCCCTATTTGTCAAAATCAAAACGAGAACAGCCTCTCCCCTAGTAGCTTTCTCCACCTTCTGAAATAAATAAAAAAAAGTCTCCAATACATTCCAAGAACTTATTGGAGAATCTCTGCCCTGCTGTATTATTTTCCCAACAGATGTCTGGGTCGTTGAATTCCCCCACCACCACTATTGTCATGTCTGTGTGGATAAACAGATAACTTTTGATGTTGAAAGAAGAAAAGGAGTAATTGTGGCACCTTAGAGACTAACAAATTTATTTGAGCATAAGCTTTCATGAGCTACAACTCACTTCATCGGATGCATCCAGTGAAGTGAGCTGTAGCTCAGGAAAGCTTATGCTCAAATAAATTTGTTAGTCTCTAAGGTGCCACTAGTACTCCTTTTCTTTTTGCGAATACAGACTAACACGGCTACAACCTTTTGATGTTGAGTTTCTAACACCTTTTATGAGCACCAGATTCTCTAATATATTTAAAGTGGATGATAATTTGGGGGAAAAGTGGAATGACCAAAACTGATTTATCTGAAGGCAAAAATGTATGCTTCTTAAAATCATATAGTGATCATGGTTCACGCGAATCTTCAGAATAGATGTTAAGAACGAAAGGGTGATGAGTGGCCTTATCAGATCAGGGACTGCATTCCATATGTAGTAAAAGTAATTACTGAAGTTGTAGCAGGATGATGTATCTTTCACAAAGGCTGTATGCTCTTTTTTTTTTTTGTACCCTCTTTTTTTTTCTTCTCTTCATTCTAAGTTTTGGAACTAAGGTTCCACATTAGAATGATTATCAGGCTGACTAGATTGCCAAAAATATGTAGTAATAAAATGCTTTCACTTGAGTGACTTCTATTTTGTGAAATATAGAGACTGGTGGTTATTAATTTTGATGGGAAAATTATATTCCTTATTCATTTAGAATGGGTTCACTTCAGTCCAATTCATCTGAAGTATTATTTTATGCTGATGTACACTTTCTCTTTCCAAGCAGAAGTTCATGATTCATACAACTCTTGATGTGGCAACTCTAAGATAGAAACAATTGTTCTTTTCTGTAAATCCTTGTGAATTCATTTAAGTTGTTGATAGATAATTAGGGTATGATTCTAATCTTATTAGCACTGGGGGCCTACCAATGTCACTCTATGAAGTACAGTGGATTTATTCCTGATTTATTAAAGGTAAGTATGATCAGAATCAGCTCCTAAGATATGAATAGACTTGTAAATATCTGAAATGTATTTTTTTAAAAAAGGGTACGTAATTATTTCATTTCTTATGCGAGCACATGAAAGAGCCAGACAGCGATGTATCAGCAACAGGAAACACCTCTGAAGTATGGGCCAAGGAAGTGATGCTTTAAAAATATCATTGACATAATCCACATTATTTATTTCCTAACAAAGATTTTATATAAAATGGTTTTAGCTCACAAGATTTGTGATACTGCAAGATTGTTCTTCTCTACATTGAAATTACACTGTTCTTCGTGTATAAATCTGTTAACAAAGAGAATATAGAACATAGTGATATAGAAATAGCTGAAATCTGTTGGGATTTTTTTTCAGCAAAATCCTTGAAAATATAGCAGTGATGTTTATATTCTGTTGTAACTAGTCCTATTTTTATACTTAGTACTTGATACCATTGTAAGATACCAGGAGAGACTTTCAGAGATATTTATGACTTTATTAAGTGCAGTGCTTTTGCTGTTGGAAGAATCAAGTTATTTAATAAAGGTAAAAGAAGCTCTACTTTTAGACTACTTCATAAAGGACAGTAGAAAGAGTTTCAGTTATTAAAGAACTGAAAGAATATTCAATTATTTATAAATGCAGAAGTCAGTCTTATTCCTGTGTAATGACTGTCATGATTGAATGATTGATTGATTCCACATAGGTGCTACAGAACCCGTGAAAAAGCTATCATGGCATCTCCACAGAAACACAAGGATGAACTGTTTATCTGTCATCTAACTGCTCATATACTTTCACTTTGGAACTCAAGGGCATGTCTCGGAACTCTGACATATTAGGGAAATTTTACAGCTGAAAGTAGCACTAAGAGGCTAGAAAAAGTTGGAACCCAAACTGGGATCTCCATAATACTTTAATCAGCTAGCTGTGGTTCTTCCCTGCGAGAGCTCTCATGTACATATTTACAGTGTAATATTCTGTCATTCTTGGCATCCCACAAAGAGGCTGTTAAGAAGGTGAATGAGACAGTATGTGTTGCAGAATCTTCAATATGCTGATAATTCCCAGATTTATATTTTGTCTCTTCAAACCCAGCTAGTACGTGGAATGATTTACCCAGTGTCTAACAGAGATTAGGATCTGTACGAGGACTATCTGTCTGAGAGTCAAACCAGACAAAACTGATGCAGTTCTTTTGATCCATATGGTATGCCTATCATTTATTTTTGTTCTGCTGAGGGCAGCTCTGATATTACTATTTCATGTCTGTGGAATACTAGATTTGACAAGTATATTCAGCATCATCATCTCATTAACATACTATAATTATTAAAGATGTTTCTTTGTACATAAGAGAATAATATAGATTCTACCCATGAAAGGTCCAGTCGGATCTTGTCTGGTTTTTCATCTGATTCAGTACCAGGGCTTTGGACAAGGTTTGTATACGATTATAGCTTGTCTTAGCCATTTCTCTTAACTTCTGACAAGGATCCAGCTGTGACAGTACAAATCTCAAAAGATGTTTTGTCTAAGCATAAAACAGTGGATTTTAAAGCTTTTTCACACCAATGCTCCCCTTTTTCCAAATAGATTTGACTTCAGAACACCCACTATGATCATTCAAGCTCTGAGGCCTTGCCAAGACTTCTCAAGAGTGCAAGAGACTAAGTCCTACTGTACTGGAACAATATTATCCAATAAAAGATCAGGCATAGGAAGTCTTGTAAGGCTCACTCCCTTCACCCCCCAAATCAAAACAAATCTAGTTCATTTATATTCAAAACTTTTAGCTGAAACTTTCCTCTGTATGATGTTTTTTTTTTTTTAATCAGGTGATGGTATCCACATCATCAAGAGAGTTCAGCAGGTCAGGAGAAAGGCAAGAAACACATTTACAATCTACAACAGATTGCCACACTATTTCACAATGAACATCGGAATGGCAATTACACTGCAAATGCTTTGAATTCCAGCAGAAAATCAGTACCATTCCAGAATATACAGCAAGAGCAACATACTGGGAAAAAAGTGTTTATATCACTGGGGGAAATAGTTTATGAAATTTCATTATATCCTTTTGATTTAATGTGTGCTGGACTCAGTTTTGCAGCAATCTGGATATGTAACAGTAACACACTTTTTATCTATTGCCTTCTGTGAGAGGAACTTAAATTCCTTTACTAACTTTTGTTGAATATAGAAGAGATGGATTTAAAGATTTTCACTGCATACTCGCCTTCTGTGAGGGACTATGATGAAAGTACGAAATGGGAGATTTAAGGTGAATGCACTTTCCAAAGACTCTGTTCCAGTTTTAGACTCTTTCATTAAAGGGACAACAGACATTTCCAGCCCCTACCAATGAGTCATATTTTTAATTATAGGATATTACACAAAATGGTTTGCAGATTGTTTAATTTAGTTGATCGTGCATTGGGAATGGTAGCGAGTGAAAAGTATTTGCATAGAATTGGAATTAAAGTTACTTTTTCAAACAGCAATGTCTTGAAGATGTTGGAGAGATTAAATTAATCTGAATAACATAGGTTTCCTAGCATTCCTGACTGATCATGTCAAAAAGTGGGCCCACCCTAATTTAGGTGTTCTGAATTGTTTTTTAGTTCACTAGCAGTGAAATTTACCCCTCTGCAGTGGACTGGAGTCAGGCTTATGTATTGCCTAAATCATACTTAAGCAGGTGCCAGTTTATGCCAAAATCTCAGACCTCACTAAACCTTGCAAAAGCATTGCTGGAAGCCAGGCTAATTTACTAGTGTATTAGTTTCAGAGTAGCAGCCGTATTAGTCTGTATCCACAAATACAAAAAAGGAGTACTTGTGGCACCTTAGGGACTAACAAATTTATTTGAGCATAAGCTTTTGTGAGCTACAGCTCACTTCATCGGAGCCACTGAATGCATCCAATGAAGTGAGCTGTAGCTCACGAAAACTTATGCTCAAATAAATTGGTTAGTCTCTAAGGTGCCACAAGTACTCCTTTTCTTTTAGTGTATTAGTGTAGATCAAAGTAATCATTAAATGCATAAGAATGTATCTGGTGTTTAAACTTCCTGAAAACTAATGGGGTGCTGCGTGCATTGTTTTCACCTATCTGTATTCTGTTGTAATGTACTAGCAAACATTTACATTGTATATACTCCTATAACTAAATAACCAATCAAATGAGAAAGAAGCCTTGTGTAATACAAAGGAAGAACTTTAACAGAAAATTACTAATTCTTGAGCATTTGAAGGCAACCGGTCATTGTATGGGATGATCAGAGATCAAAGACTCTCTTCGGTTGGCAGTGAATTTAAAGAGGCCATGTAGGTAGTAAGACTGTAAGATTGTTTTCTGTGAGAAGAACCTATAAATATGGACACAAGGAAAAAATCTTCATCTCTGGACTGTTAGAATACAAACAGAGCAGACTAAGTGTAGGAGAAGACAGAAATCCCAAGAGATATTCTGGGTAGTCCTGAGAGACTTTTCGGAAACTGGAAGATTACCATGTCTCTGCTACCATTTGGAATGATAGATTGTGAGTCACCTGTACATATATTCATGGGTGGCAGGCATAATAGGCCATAATAATAATCTGCCCTACCAGACTCAATGGGTGTTTTGTCTGTGGCCACAAGAGGAATGGAACTTAGTCCCTAATGTGTCAGTGCATTTGTTTTCATCAAAGTCAAAAAGATATGCAGATCTGTTTTTTTTTCTATATATATAACTATTTATTACTACTGGCATTAAAAGTTTGGGTAAATAAATAAAGCAGGTGTGTGGTATTCAACTAGATTGTAGTTAACCCCCGGCCATAAGTCAGTAAAGATCACTGTTTCCATTTTCTAGCGCTGCAATTCTTACAATAGGTGATGATGCTGGACTATAGAAGGAAAGATAATTCAAATTGTCAGCTAGAAGTTCAGCCAGACAAGAAGGAAACCTGGGAAAGAGACATTGCTTTAAATGCTACAGTTCTAGTGTTATGAAAAGGCAGTGGGAGATAGAGATGTAAAAAAGTGTGGGGGGATTTTAAAAAATATAAAGTAAAGTGGAAGATTGGTGGCCCAATAAAAAAATTAAGGGCAGAGCATCACTTTTCTATCATTAGGGAAACTATATTCTGGGCTTTGTACAATATATTAAACGAGGTAGATAAAGTGATGCATTTTAATTTGACCAGCATTATAAAGTATTGTACAAACTGCACTATATTCTATATACTTTTTTTCAGAGCCGGAATTAGGATTCATGTAAATAAGAAACTGGTAGGGCTGGACAAACTTCAAAATAACCAAAGAACTAGTAGTTCAGTTTAGATGATGCTCCAGTAGTGGTGAATTCTTCTCTCAACATATTTCCCTAGAAATCAGAACTAATCTCCAAAGAATATAGGGTTAGACTGTGTCTGGCTTCTATGCCTAGATGCAGGGGATTAAGCCCATATTACCCCACACCCTACCCCATCACACAGGACCTAACTCGATCTTAAGTCTAAGTCTAAACTACAAATTTATATTAGTATAACTATATTGCTCAGGGGTGTGAAAAATACACACCCTTGAGTGACATAGTTATGCCAGTCTAACCCTCAGTGTACATAACACTATATTGATGGGAGAACTTCTCCTGTCAGCATAGCTACCACCTTTCTGGGAGGTGGATTAACTACGCCTGTGGGAGAAGCTCTCCCATTGACATAGTAGCATCTTCAGTAAAGCGCTACAGCTGTACTGGTGAACTTGCGCCCCTGCAGCACTGTATGTGAAGACAGGCCATAGGTGTGGGGAGAGGAGAATTAGGGAAGCACACGCTAAAGGGGCAAAGGGATCAGTAGGGTCAGGAAGTAAGTGAACATACTTCCTCATTTGCTGCCAAGAGGAGCGGACTGGACATGAGTCAAGGAGTATGTTACCTTTGAGCAAACACTCAGTTTAGGTTACCATAATTTACACAGATTCCCAAGGCTACTTAAATGACACTCAGGATAATTTCAGTCCTGAAGGTGGTCCATTAAGAGGGAGGAAAAAGTTGCTTTAAACCACCCTAATCCTCAACTGCCCCTGGACTGTAAGATGCTGTGCAGCAAAAAGTCTCATTCTCTGTGTTGATTAAATGTTTTCATATGCATTTTGGGTGCTCATTTTTTTCTTAAGTGTCCTGCATTGATATATATGATGAATTGTTACATGATGGGTCTTGTAGTGAGAGTATTTAGGTAAGGCAGAGAGTTAATAAAATGGAAAATAACGTGACAAGTCTAATTCAATCAAGGTGATCTATGGACATCATTAGTTGCAAGAACTATGAATACTTGCTTTAAATTCAATGTACTGGAGTATGCTATTGTTGATTGGTACCTTCAGCCCTCATCAGAATAATCATAAAAATCAACTTAGCCTCCTTCCTATATTAAACTATGTGAATGAAGAGATGAACTGTTTGATGGCAGGTGACAAAACAGCAATACCACTGACTATAAACATATACAATCATTATTTGAGACTCCAAAAATCAGACTTTGTCTTGAAAACTCAGATTTTTCTAAGATGTTCTTTTTCAGAACATAAACATGGCCATACTGGATCAGACCAATTGTCCAGCTGGACCATTATCCTCTCTTTCAACAGTGGCTGGTGCCAGTTGTTTCAGAGACAACGGACAGAACTGGGGAATTTATTGAGTGATCAAGGTGCTGCTGTCGAGTCCCAGCTTCCACAGTCAGAGGTTAGGGACACGCCAAGCATGGGATGGCGTTCCTGATCATCCTGGCAAATAGCCATTGATGGACCTATGCTCCATGAACTTATCCAATTCTTTGTTGAACCCAGCTACATGTTTGGCCTTCACAATGTCCCCTGACAACAACTTCCACACGTTGACTGTGCCTTGTGTGAAGAAGTACTTCCTTATGTTTGTTTTAAACCTGCTACCTATTAAGTTGTTTGGGTGACCCTTGGTGCTTGTGTTACATGAAGGGGTAAATAACACTTCCTTGTTCACTTTCTCCACACCATTCATTATTTTATAGATCTCTATCATATCCTCTCTTATCTGTCTCTTTTCTAAACTGAATAGCCCCAGTCTTTTTAATCTCTCTTCATATGGAAACTGTTCCATATTCCTAATCATATTTGTTGCCCTTCTCTGTACTTTTTCCAGTTCTAATATTACTATTTTTGAGATGAGGGTGGGGGGGATTAGAACTGCACACAGTATTCATAGTGTGAGCATACCATGAATATATATAGCTGCAATATGATATTTTCTGTCTTATTATCTATCCCCTTCCTAATGGTTCTTAATATTCTGTTAGGTGTTTTGTTTTGTTTGGAATGCTACTGAACATCAAGCAGATGTTTGTCGAGAACTATCCAAGATCTCTTTCTTGAGTGGTAACAACAAATTTAAAGCCCATTATTTTGTAGGTGTAGTTGGGATTATGTTTTCCAATGTGCATTAATTTGTATTTATCAACATTGAATTTCATCTGCCGTTTTCTTGTCCAGTCACCCAGTTATATGACATCACTTTGTAACTCTTTGCAGTCAGCTTTGGACTAACGATCTTGAATAATTTTATATTGGCTACAAACTTTGCCATCTCACAGGGTACCCCTTTTTCCAGTTCATATTTTGAACAGCACTGATTCCCGTACAGATCTTTGGAAGACCCCACTATTTACCTCTCTCCACTGTGAAAACTGACTATTTATTCCTATCCTTTGTTTCCTATTATTTAACCAGTTACTAATCCATGAAAGGATCTTCCTTCTAACCAATGATTGCCTACTTTGCTTAAGAGCCTTTGGTGAGAGACCTTGTCAAAAACTTTTTGAAAGTTCAAGTACACTGTATCCACTGGATCATTCTCGTCTGCATGTTTGTTGAGGCACTGTCTTCCTTGAATGATCCTTTAGTACTGTTTGGTTCATTGAAGATTTTTACTATACTTGACTCTATGCTTTCTTTCACATATAGTGCCACACCCAAAACAGGTCAACATACTCTGCCATTTTGTATTCTGGTATTACAGTGTCACATTTATTATTACCCTTCCACCAAGTTTCTGTGATGCCTATTATATCAGGACCTTTCTATTGCCTTTCCCTATGTCATTCATACCTTCATGTACCACTTCCACTGGCTCCTCCCTAGCATTGCACATAAGCCTGTGTAGATGTCCAAGAGGTCCACAACCTTTACACCCAGTAAGCAATTCACCATGCAGTTCTACCAGTCATCACAAACCCAATTATCTATGTTTCTAATAATCAAATCCCTCACTACTAATACTAGTCTTTTCCTGATAATAGTGGTCCCTTCCCCCAGAGAGGTATCCTCAGTGCAGTAGGATACCATGAAATCACCTGAAAGGGAGGTCCTATGGATCATTTTCCACCACTCAAGCTTGATGTTCTCCTTCCCTGAGACATTCATCCTCCTCAACAACAGAGAGGCCCTCAGACTGGGGGAAGGGAGAGACAATTCCACTGTGTCCCAGAAAATCTCATCTATGTACCTCTTTGTTTCCCTTAGCTCCTTCAGTTCAGTCACTCTGGTGTATTTGCAATCTGGTGTTTGAGAATTTAGGGTTTATATTTTCAATCTTGGGTCCATAACCAGGAGAGCTTGAAACTCTTATTTAAAGAAAAAAATGAGATTATCATATAAAAACATGACCGCAGGATCTGGGGCTTAAATAGTGTCACCAAATAACAGGAGACATGCAACAAAATGGTGAGAGTTGGAAACACTGAAATACATATCTGGGGTAAAATGGGTAAAACTCCCATTGACATCAACAGGCCAAGATTTAACCTTTTTTTGGGTATGGGTAGGAGGTGGCTTAGCTTCTCAAGATAAGCAAAAGCTTGGCCAGGCCAGATCTAGTTTCCAATACTCACAAGGTTCATCAGACATCACCTGGTACTCTTTGACCCTCTTAATAGGTTGGTTGCAGTGTTGAAGTTCACTTAGCAGCACGGAACTAACTCTGCCTCAGAGTAGGCAGAATTAGCAATGGCAGAAGAAGGAGTCAGTGATTTGCTGAAAGACCCAGTCATGTGTCTTTCTCTCCAATCAGAAGCAATGTCTCCAGGAAATGTTTTGGCCTTGAAAAAAGAGAATACTTGGGGAAATTCCATTTAATTAAAAATGTTCCAGAAAGCTCTATTCCCAATCTGGAGCCTTAACCTCAAAGTACCTTTTATGATCAAAATAAAAAACAACCAAACCCCCTCAAACTCCTTTTCTTGCCTGGCTGGTTCTAGCTCTTTCTCACAGTCTAATAGTTTTACTAATACCATATATAACATGAGAGATATTGATAGATGCAATATGAAGAGGGGTTGCAGAAAATAAGAATATAAGAATGGCCCTACTGGGTTAGACCAAAGGTCCATCTAGCCCAATATCCTGACTTCTGACAGTGGCCAGTGCCAGGTGCCCCAGATTGAGTGAACAGAACAGATAATCATCAAGTGATCCATTCCCTGTCGCTCATTCCCAGCTTCTGGCAAACAGAAGCTAGGGACACCATTCCTGTCCATCCTGGCTAATAGCCATTGATGGACCTATCCTCTCTGAATTTATCTAGTTCTTTTTTGAACCCTGTTATGATCTTGTCCTTCACAACATTCTCTGGCAAGGAGTTCCACAGGTTGACTATGCGTTGTGTGAAGAAATACTTCCTTTTATTTGTTTTAAACCTGCTGCCTATTAATTTCATTTGGTGACTCCCTAGTTCTTGTGTTATGAGAAATAGTAAACAACACTTCCTTATCTACTTTCTCTACACCTGTCATGATTTTATAGACCTCAATCATATCTCCCGTTAGCCGTCTCTTTTCCAAGATGAAAGGTCCCAGTCTTATTAATCTCTCCTCATATGAGAGCCATTCCATATGCCTAATAATTTTTGTTGCCCTTTTTGGAACCTTTTCCAATCCCAATATATC
Organism: Lepidochelys olivacea; assembly: GCF_965140295.1. Taxonomy (NCBI): domain Eukaryota; kingdom Metazoa; phylum Chordata; order Testudines; family Cheloniidae; genus Lepidochelys; species Lepidochelys olivacea. The sequence continues at coordinate 127,308,609 of NC_140412.1, read as the reverse complement.
TTTTTTGAGATGGGGCGACCACATCTGCAAACAGTATTCAAGTTGTGGGCGTACCATGGATTTAAATGTCCTAGATACATTAATACTAAAGTCTTTGCTCAAGAGTCTGGAGTGTCAGGATGTTTATTCTGAGAGTAATATCCGATTCTTTAATCTTTCTTTTTTTAAACTCTTAGCTATTACTAAAAATTGAATATGGGGAACTTTGCTAAAACTAGAAGGACAGATACATACCAGGCCAAAGTCTGTTTCCATTAGCTGACAGCCACATGCCATTGTCTCCTTGTAAAAAGAATGGTTCATCTGAATGACATCACAGAGATGGGAAGTGAACAAGTTCAATCACTTGCACATCATTAGTTCAGTAATAGTTTCCCTTAAAGGTGCCTTTAAGAAGTACTTAATTTAATGCCATATGGAGCACTATCCATCAATGTGTCCTTGATCACATGAAAAATTGGGTTTCTGGCATACAGTGCACCAAACAAAAGACAATCCAGATTTCACATTTAAAAATGAGTTGTGTGACAGCAGTAATCATTATATCTTCTGCAATGATTTGTGTGCCGCCAAAGACTTTCTATTAAGTCCTGAAGAGAAGCTGGCAGCTTCTGTGGTTAAGTTCAGTGATGTTAGTCAGAAATGAAGAAAGCTAAAAACTTGTTTTTAAAAAAAAAAAAAAAAAAAAAAAAACCCAGATCTTCAAACCCTGCAGGGTTTTGTAGTTTCCTCGGGATAGAAAGACTGGACATTCATGTTGGAGCTGGTTGGGAATTTTTTGATTAAATACTTTTTCATCAGAAAATGCAGATTTATTAAAAGCAAAAATTTTCTCAGGAAATGGTCCATTTCTACTAAACTTTCATTTGGGAAGATTTCTCAATATGGCATTTTGTGCAGGGATGCAGACATCAATATAGCCAGTAGTTCAATGCATTCACCTTTGATGTGGGAGACCCAGATACAAGTTTCTGGCATGTTTTGTTTTGCTTATTAGTTCTTTAAGTATTAATAAGAATAAAAGAGAGTACAATGAATGATATTTTACATGTATGCTATAGATAGCTATACTTTTTAGACAGAGTTAAGAATTGTCTTTCTCGTTCATGTGCTTTGGCAACCCTTGTATCCTAGGCTAGCAAAACAATGCACACATTTTGCCTGCAAGGAGAAGCTGGTGAAAGTTCACTTTCCATTGGTTTTAAAAAATGGATTTTTTTTTTCTGGTGAAAGCTGTACAATCGATAAAAAAGATTCTGAAATAATTCATTCTTGATGTTTGGTAAGACTGGGCAGATTTTCAGAGTACAGAAACCCTAATGAAATCACATGCACAATTCTGGCAGTTTGATCCATAGAATCATAGAGGATTACAGTTGGAAGAGACCTCAGGAGGTCATCTAGTCCAGCTGCTTGCTCAAAGCAGGACCAACCTCAACTAAATAATCCCAGCCAGGGCTTTGTCAAGCCTGGCCTTAAAAACTTCTAAGGATGGAGATTCTACCACCTCCCTAGATAACCCATTCCAGTGCTTCAGTGGCAGGGAACATGGTACCCAACCCTATCAAAAGCATCAACCTGACTGAGAGGAGTTAAAAGAAAGGGTCTTTTCTTAAAGTAAGGGCTTGTCTTCATATACTGCAGCAGCTTTAGTGAAGATACTACTCTGCCAGTGGGAGAGCTTTTCCTGTTAGTGTACTTAATTCACCTCCTCGAGAGGCAGTAGCTATATTTATGGGAGCTTATTCACACCCCCAAGAGATGTAGTTACCCCAATATAAGTTTATAGTGTAGATCTCAGCTAAGGTCCCTATCCTGCAAACATTTTACCACTTATGAAACTTGAGCCACATGGATGAAAATTACACACTTACTTAAGCATTCCTTGCAGCATCAGGGAATATTTGTGCAGCATTTCCTTTATACTTATTATGAATTTTTGCTCTTTGTATTATCCCATAGTATATAATGCATTGGAGCTTTTTCAGGGTTTGGGTTTTGGTTGGATTAGTTTGTTTGTTTTTAGTTTTTCTTCTTGTTTTTGGCTTCTTCGGTGATGTTTGTTTGTTTGTTTCTTTATTTGTGAGGTGGCGTGGGGTGTCAAACGGGACCAAGAATGTGTAGGTCACTCAAGAATCTAAAACAACAGAAACAAATGTTAATAGGTCAATATATCCAAGCTACTGTTAGTGGAGATGGCAAGTACATCACAGTGAATAATAGATCATCTGAAATGATGCTCCCCTATTCACACCAGTCTAGTGTTATTGGTGGGATGAAGTTCTTTATTCTTGAGGAAGAGTGGTTGCATTAACTTTTTTTTTTTTAAAGAAAGAAAACGGGATGTTATTTCCCCACTATTTTTTTTAAAGGTAACTGGAGCAAATTGAAAAGTCTTGATTTATTTGTAGGAACAGTATTAATATTTAACAACAATCTAGTTCAAATGAAAACCATACTGAATAACATACTGTCAGTAATGAGTTGAAGACAAAACTATGTTGAGCCAGAGGCCAAAAGCTCTTAAGAATAAATTCAGAGCAAAGGGAAATTATACTATTCTCTCCTTGCAAGAGCTCATTCAAAATGTAGTAGGTAAAACATGTAAACCTTTGTAGAACCTCTAACAGGTATTTAATTTAATTTTAATTCTTGTTCTGTTGTATGAGGGTGCAATCGGAGATGTCTGTAGAATTTTTTTCCGGAGCCTCAGATGAACTGAAGTGTTGAGGGTCAGTTGAGTTCAGGGGAGCTACATTGATTTCAGCAGCTGAGGATCTCAGTAGAGCTGGTCAGAATATATTTTGATGAAACTTTTTCCCCTGGAAAATGCTGATTCCTTGAAAACAAAACTTTTCATGGGAAAGGGTCAGTTTCAGCAAATTTTTCATTTTGAAATATTTTCAGAGGGAAATTTAGAAATTGTCAAAATGTCCTATTTTGACATATACTGAAGTGAAAAAAACAAACAAACCCTGTGTTTTGGTTTCAAATGAGTTTGACTTTTTGTTTAAAAAATTAAGCTGCTTATAGTAAAAAAAATAAATAAATAAAAGGTTGAAATGGAAAAGAAAAATAGAAAAGAAAATGTTAAAGCAAAACATTTTGTTTAACCAAAGTGGTTTTTTTTTATTTGTATTGTCAGTCAGAAATTTTTTGGTAATTTCACTTTTCTTCCCAACTCTTGATGGGAAAAACAATCTAAAATCTCACAAAATTTCCAGAGATAGGAAAACTGTTTTCCACCAGCTCTAGATGTGATCCCTTTCTGGTTACTACAAATGTTGGAAAATTTTAAAATGTGTCAAACAAAAAGTTTAGTACATAGGATTTACATTTTCCCTGATCTTAGAAGGGAAAAGTAAATTCAAAAACTGAGGCTTAAGAGTATCATCCATAACTCATTGAAGTCTGGGGGTAAGTATCTTGTTGATTTGAACAGTCTTTGGATTAGATCCTAAATCCTTAAAACAAGTCTGTGATAAAACAGGTGCTCATATGACAATGTGTTATCTCATGAAGCTTCAAATTGTTTGTGAAGGTAAGAAATAAGTTTAAGTTGTTTTTTACAGTTTTTGATGAAGTCTAATTCTCCCCCCCCCCAAGCTTCCAGAAACAACTTTAAAAGATTATAAATTTTTGAAGCTACTAATCTGATTTTACTTACTTCTTAAAGCATAAATCTTTCGTCTTTAATCTGATGGATTGTTTTTTTTTTGAAGTGTGGGAAATCCTCAATCAAATTATGCCACATCTTTCTTGCATCACCATGAATTAGTGTCCATCATTTGACTAGCTATGGGGAAGTTTCTTTAGGGATTCCCCCCTGCCCCCCATATTATTGTGATTGTACTGTCCTCTTCCATTGCATGGATTGATAGGTATGTATTCTTTTATTAGTTTTTTTTTTTAAAGAGAGAGTTTTTTAATCATCATAATTATTTTAGGTTTGCCACTAAAAGTGTTCAAAGTAAAAATGTTATCCAGTTTGGTTAGCTCAATAAAAATGAAATGTACGTGTTGTTGTATAGACCACAAAACCACTTGCAACAGTTGGTCATCAATTCTGAGGTACTTGAGAAGGCCTCTCAAGGAGTTATTATTAATGGGCTGACTGGCAATTCATGTGCACTAGAGAAGCTGTAAGTCCTACCCCTGATAGGCTGGTGTGGATGTTAACCAGCCAGAGGAGGAGCCTCCAGACCTGCTTTTATGTTAATTCAGTGGCCCAAACACAATATATACACCATGATCCTGGGCTGGGGCTGTAGACTTAATCAGTTCAACTGTCCCAGCACTTTGCATTTATACAGAGGTTCTATGTGAGGGAAATTAATTTCACCCTTAATGGACTGGTTCTGCTGCCCTTACATTGTTTTACTGCACGAGAAATGCCACTGAAACCAAATTTAGCAGTTGCAGAGTAAGGAATTACTCAGTGAGTAAGAGTGGCAGACTCTAGCCCTTAATAAATAGATCTTACATGTATAAACAAAGAGGATTTTATTTTTTATCATCTGAGAAATTAAATTATCTTATAATTACACATCAGCGTAATAGATGCAGTAATAAAAATGACCCTTTATCTTTAAAAAAGATTATTTCTCAGAAAAGTGAGGAAGGGAGAATATTTGCAAAGGTCTCAGATGAATTCAATTTTTAAAATTAGTAACCGTACCATATACGGTATTTGTTATTTGATTTAGAAATGTAAATTGTTGTCATGTTACATTTATTGTTTGTTCTTTAAAATTCAAAAGTTACATGAATGTAGAATATAATTTCCAATTCAAAATGCTTTGCATTTTACAGTAGATGCATCTGTGGTTATGAATAGAACTACAGTTTACCAAGCAACAAAGGCATTGCATTTTATTTCATGAATAGTAGTCAAAATACATGCTCAATTTGAATTAATACTGTTCATAAACTTTGTGACATCTGAGAATGAGTGTTTTCAATTTGAAGTTCACTCATGATGTGGAAGACTATTATAAAGGCTGTGTAGGGTTTTCACTGATGGAGAAGCTGAACAGGAGTGCCTGCAAGCTAAGTGCTACAGAAAGGCTCCACATGTCAGTTAGGCATAATGCTTAACAGAAAGCTGTAGTGAGGTGGTTGCTGTGGAGGAGCCTTACAGCCACCTTTATGTAGATTCAGTGGTTCCGGTATCCTGTGAACAGGTGTGGAAGAGTTGTGGTCACAAATCCAACTCATAGGCTGGAGTACCAACCACTGGTCCTGAGTTGGGAGTTCATCTCAGCTGCTCTGTACTCCATCTATCATACTCAGCCTTTATGTGTGTGAAGTGAATTTCACACTCTGGGCAGACCCTCAGCTGGTGTAAATCAGCCTAGCTCCACTGAAGTCAAAACATCCCATCTCCCACTCTGGGTTCATCACATGGGGCAGGAGCACACTAACTTCCAGGTTGAAGACAGAGTCATGCTGGGCTTCCCAAACCACCTCTAGACCCAATAGCCCATTTCCTGCCCACATCCTGGAACAGCAGCCTTCTGCTGCTGCTGGCTAATAATTAGTCCTCTAGTTCAATCCATATTAATCTGGGCTGCAGTGCTCAGGGGCCCAACCCAAGCTAATGAGACAAGGTGGTGGGATTGTTACGGTTGTACATAATGTAATTTGTTTCTACCTTTTTCCTTATAAAAATACCCTTCCTCCCCACACACACACATAAAATAGGATATTTCATAAAAGAAGCTATGTTAAAAGAACATGAAGATTATAAAGTTCAGCACTTGGAAGTTAGGAAATGGTAAATTTGCGGTTGCCTGTATAATGTCAATTCAGCCTCTTATGCTTATGTATCCATTATGACTATACAGTCTTCAATTACATGAAACCATACTACTTTTTCCACAGAATCCCTGCCTTATTCAGTGCATAGGATGGATGCAAAAGAGGGCAGAACTGAACAACTGTTAAACTCTCTGTGACACTGGCAGACCTGGTGCCAGCTCTGCCAATGCCCAGGATTTCCACAGAAGGTGTTATGCCCCTCAGGAAGGATTATTGAATAGAAATGGGTCATTGTGGAACAAAGACTTTGTTGATTGCTTCCCCCACAGCCCTGAAGAGGGTACATGCCCAAGCCCTCCTCCCATTACAGCTTGATTGCTGGGGAAAGGGAATAAAAATGCCTGTTAAGGAGAATTAATTACTCCTATGCTGCTTGAACTCTGAGGGTCAAGGATTTCTAAGCATAAGAAAGGAGGGAGAGGAGTTACTTAAGTGCCAATGTGGACACAAGAACAAATAGATATAAACTGACCATCAACAAGTTCAGGCTCGTAATTAGATGAAGGCTTCTAACCATCAGGGGAGTGAAGTTCTGGAACAGCCTTCCAAGGAGAGCAGTGGAGGCAAAAAAACCTGTCTTCAGGTCTGAGCTTAATAAATTTATGGAGGAGATGATATGGTGGGACTGCTTACAATGACATGTGGTTCATCAGTGACTGCCAGTAGCAAAAATCTCCAATGGCTGGAGATGGGACACTAGATGCGAGGGGCTCTAAGTTACTACAGAGAATTCCCAAGTATCTGCCTGGTAGGTCTTGCCCACATGCTCTGGGTCTAATTGATCTCCATAGTTGGGGTCAGGAAGGAATTTTCCCTGGGTCAGATTGGCAGAGACCCTGGGGTTTTTTTTTGGCGTCTCTGCAGAATGGTCCATGGTCACTTGCAGTTTTAAACTAGTGTAAATGGTGAATGCTCTGTAACTTGAGGTCTTTAAGCCATGATTTGACGATTTAAGTAGCTGAGCCAGATATCGGGCTATTTCAAGAGCGGGTGGGTGAGGTTCTGTGGCCTGCAATGTGCAGGAGGTCACGTTAGATGGTCACGATGATCACTTCTAACCTTAAAGTCTGAGTCTGAGTCCCCAACTGTCTAGTATGGGTTAGCCCTAAAGACACAAAGTTTGCTTGTTATAAAAGTTTGTATTATCATTTGGAATGTAATACTGTAATACATTTGTGTGTGTATGTTACCTACTGTAACCTTGTAAATAACTCTCATTTCTTCTTCCTAGTTATTAAACCTTTAGTTGGTTTATTACAAAATTGGCTACAAGCCTTGTCTTTGTGTGATCTAAGGTGCAAGTTGACTTGGGCTAAGTGAGTGGTTCTTTGGCACTGAGGGCAACATGAATATTTTGTGATCTGTGGTGTAAAGTGACTATCTATCACACAATCAATATTGTCTGGATGGCAAGATACATCAGAATACCCAACGGTACTGTGTGTGATTCCATTTTAAGGCTCTGCAGTGCCTGATTACTTGGTTGGTGAAATCTAACTGGTTTGGGTACTGCTTCTTAACATTCTGCCCTGAGGTAGGCATTCTTGTTCATGAGCTACTCCAAACAGCATGGCACTGGCATTTCTTAACTGACTCAGGTTCCAACAAGCCTGGGTTGACTTGGAGAGGGCTGCCTGTCTTCTTCCATTCCACATGTTGGGTTAGATCTTCAGCTGCAGAAAATCAACATAGTTCCATTGAAGTTAATAGAGCAATGCCGATTTATACTTGTTGGTGGTCAATCCAACTGAATTAATATTAGAATAACATTTTCAAAGCATGTGATATTTGGGTCCTGAAGATATTGTGTTTGGAGTGAATCCCAGTGGAACATTCCTGTGTGACTCAATTTCAAATTATTTTTGGTCTTAGTTGTGTGTACAACTCCACACATGGCCAACTGTACTGGTAGGAAAAAGTTTCTTTGCATTTCAAAAAGATTGAGACGTAAGTGTATATTCTGGTATTATTCTTAACAGGTATCATAATTCCAGAATAAAAACTAAAAATCATGAGAAGAAACTTACTTCTGCTCCTTACTTCTAGTTTTTTCTTCAATGCTTTCCTCTGAGACCATCATTATTTCCAAAACAAGGTTTATTAGTATCTATTGCAATACAACACACTGCTGTTCACTTCTATACTGATATCTGAAGGTTTAAATACTCTCAAGGCTTCCTGCCAGCATCTAGCTGTAGGTGGAAGAGGTAGATTGAATCAAAAAGTAAACAAAGTTTCAACCCACTGAGACTGATACTTGGAGCTTGATAATAAATACAGCAGGATTATATTGTACCTTTTCTTGAAGAATGGAGCATTGGGCAGTTTCCTGTTGATTAATTCTCTAAATCTTCATTTCACTTTCATGTTAAATCTTGCCACAGCCTTTGCTAGCATTTTCATGTTCTTTCAAGTGAGGAGTTTGATTCCCAATAGCACTAATGCTAATTCATATTGGACAAAAAAATTTAAGAAAATTCTTAGGCTGCACTAAGACAATTTTAGATCACCCGTTTGTGTGGCAAGTTCATCATTACCTTTTGTAACAGTATATCTATTTTCAGTTTTCAGGGTCTTGTAGCAGAATCAAAAGCACTGTGCAGTAGGAGAGGTATATAAGGAGACTGGAGAATTTTCTACCTCACTGTATTCTTGATGCCCATCAGCAAAACTTCTATCTGGCAAAGGCATTTTCCTGCCTCATTCTGAATCTTTTTCGGGTATGGGTCCAAATAGAAACTATTTAAAAATCACATTGTTCACTAAAGGGATTTCATTAGAATGGATTTTTCTGGTAACCAAAGAGGTACATGCTTAATCAAATCTACAGCATATATGGTATGAAGAGTTACTTTTTTACCTCATTTTCTGGAGAAATGTTAAAGTAAAACTAAGGACCTGATTCTGAAGACAATGGATTTGGTCTGGAAAGTTAGTCAGAATAGATGCAGTCATATAAGCAATACTTATGATAATGTACCATCAGGAATGAAGATGAATTGGTTATTATGCTAAAATGCTTTCTTCATTCAAAACTGCTTGATTTTACAGTTTTCTGAATCATTTCCTACTTTTCTTTTCACAAGCATTCCTTGACATGTTTTCACTCCATGTCAAAGTTGAGAGGCACCGTAGTAATTATTTTGAAGGAGCACGCTTATATTGAACTCAGATATAGCAGGAGTCATATTACTTCCCTGCATTGCACTGTGGAAATTGCAATTCATTTTATAGCAAACATCTGCTTTATAGGGCCAAATTCTACTTTCATTTACCCAACAGCCAGCTTCTTCTTCTTTTATATGGCATTTGAAAAGCAACAAGTTAAGATTATAATTGAATCTTAAGTATCAGAGGGGTAGCCGTGTTAGTCTGGATCTGTAAAAGCGGCAAAGCGTCCTGTGGCACCTTATAGACTAACAGACGTATTGGAGCATAAGCTTTCGCGGGTGAATACCCACTTCGTTGGACGCATGACACTAATTGAACCTTGAAGTTCAAAAGCCATTCTAGTGCTTCTGGGGTAATTAGACGGATCTCCCTTATTCCACCACTGCAAGCGTGAATGGGACAATTGTCTGTGATGTATCATATAGTTTATACCTCACCACAGTCACAATTTGGTGATTCTTTGATCTTCCATTTGTGGATGAGAGATCAATACCTTCCGTGCATTATCCAAACATGGTTAAGCGTGGTCTACTGCATAATGAGAAAGCAGAATCCAGGGATGTCTTTTGTTGGCTCTTCAATCAGGTCTTTGCTTGGGATGTCACAAGAGTCCCATGATTTGAGTCATCGAGTGCTGGTGTCTTTTTCATTGGCCTATTGCATTGATGTGTGGATCCAGAAAGATTCCCAAAGGCCACCGAGAGCCAAAACCCAGCAGAGAATTTATCATTAGGGTCTACATTTCCTACGTGCTTTAGAGTTTTTCTCTTTTGTAGTCCCGATACCTCAGCACATGAAAAGGATTATGACAGTGTTTGGGATAGGTAGATCCATGACTATGTGGATCCATCAGCCATTCTCACTGACATGCTCCTACCAGAGGATGAAGATTTTTCTCCATAGTGCAGTGGAGATGCCCCACTTTATAGGTCACTTAGGCTGCAAGCTGATTTTAAGGTTTGGTTCAAAGTGAATCATTCTGTGAAATATGATTTTATTTAGAGCTGACCAGGAACTGGCATTTGCATTCTTTGGGGAAATGCCAATGTTTTAAAATCTATTTTCATTTTCAGTTGGAATAAAAAGCTGAAATTCTCCAAAAAGTGAAAATTGTGAAGAAAAAAATTGGGGCCATTGGAAAGTGTTGGTTTGATAGTGCTGAAACATTTCAAATCTGTGTTTATATTAAACCCCAGTTTTATGAACATCAGTCTTAAAAATAACACATTATATAAACCATTTTTTTTACTGCCAAAGTCATCTTTCTGCTGCCAAATGTGACTTCAGTCCTTTAGTCAGTGGTCCAGTGGCTGCATAAGCTTGAAAAGACCTGAGAGTTTTGTCAGCAAAGAGATGCAGTTCTGATAAAGAAAAGAACCAGAAAATAGCCCTATAATCATGTACAGCGAGGCTTCTGTCTTTTTTCTATGCTTATCAGTCCTTTCCCTATGTTTATGGGTTGAAAGAATTTGAACTATGTGTAACCTGTACTCCCCGTTTGGGGAAAGAATTCCTTATACAGATGGGCCTCCATGTTCATACCTCAGGACGCAGACCAACAGGGATTGACCGGTTTAAACTGGAAGAGATATCACAAAGTATGTTGGACCAAGCTATAAAAGCTCTACCTTGTTCTTTGTTCTGGGCTTCGCCATATTCCTCTGTGTAGGAATTGGTGAGCCCTTGCTACATGCTAGCATACTTGCTAGCATGAAAGTGCTTCATTTTATCTAAGAGTCCTGACTCTGTGTTTGTTTGGCTAATACAGAAGTCCGGGGAAGACCACCCTCCCAACCCTAGATGGGAGGGAAACCCTTTTTCCCTAACAGTTCTCTCAAACAAAGAAAAATCAGACATACTGAACACTTTTGTTGCCAGTTGTTATGTACACTGTCATTGAATGATTAATATATTAACTTGTAATTTTGAGATATTCAATTTTATAAATTTTTCAGTTTCATGAACTAAGTCCCTAATAAAGTCACAAAATAGGGGTTCTACAGTATAATATATACTATAAATATTATATAGTATTGCTATAATATGATAAAATCCATGTTTTAATATAAAAAGTCTGTTAAATTATAACAATACGTTCATTTTTTTTTATCTTTTCACACAGAAAATGTCATTAAAATAGACACATTATTGTGTAATGTGTTGATTTATACAGAATTGCATTTTGAGTGGATAATTGCTACGTTGAAAATCTTTTCACCAGCTCTAATTTAATCATAAAAGGTACAACAGTTAAATAAAAATAATTACATAATAACACTAATTATGACAATAATTGTATAATATAGCAGCAATGATACATAACTTTCTGACCTTCATCACAGATTTGTCCAAATGCCAACTGAAGTTTTACGCATGAATTCCCCACTGCAGTTTTAATAGGGTACAATATTATTCTTCCCTTCTTGTCCTAAACTCTTGTGCTATGCACTAATGGGTTGGCTACACTTGCGAGTTACAGTGCAATAAAGGAGCCCCGGGTGCACTGGCTCACTACTCATCCACACTGGCAAGGCACGTAGAGCGCTCTGACTCCGCGGCTACAGCGCTGCTGGTACTCCACCTCGGCGAGTGGAATAACGTTTGCTTCGCCCCCTCTGGAGTGCTGCGGCACCAATGTGAACATCCTGGTCCTATAGTGTGCTCTGATGGGCCTCCAGAAGTATCCCATAATGCGTGTGCTAGCCACTCTGGTCATCACTTTGAACTCTACTGCCCTGCCCTCATGTGACCAACCATCAGACCCGCCCTTTAAATTCTCTGGGAATTCTGAAAATCCCTTCCTGTTTGCTCAGTCAGGCGTGGAATGCTCTCAGCGAATCTTTCCAGGTGACCATGCCTCCATGCCCAAGATGATCCCCAGTATTAAGCAATGGTGAAGTGCTGGACCTCATCAGTGTTTGGGGGGAGGAAGCTGTCCAGTCCCAGATGCATTCCAACCACAGGAATTACGATACCTTTGGGCAGATATCAAGGGACACGATGGAAAGGGGCCATGACCAGCATGCACTGCAGTGCAGGATTAAAGTGAAGGAACTGTGGAATGCCTATCGCAAAGCCCCTGAGGCAAACAGCCACTCTGGAGCTGCCCCTGTGACCTGCCATTTCTACAAAGAGCTGGACGTGATACATGGGGCCAACCCCACCTCCACTCCGAGTACCACCATGGGCACTTCAGAGCCCAGTTCAACAAGGTGGGAGGAGGAGAAGCAAAGCGGGAGCGAGGGTGCTGAGGTGGAAGAAGACACCCTGGAATCCCTAGATGCATGCAGCCAGGAGCTGTTCTCAAGCCAGGAGGAAGGTAGACAGTCATGGTGGCCGGTGCTTGGAGAAGGACAAATACCAGAGGAGGTTCCCAGTAAGTGGCTTTTATTTTGGGAAGGAAGTTATTTGGTGCGGGCTCTTGGGGTGAGGAGGGTTAGGGCTGTATGCATGCCTAGATGTGGAATAGCGTATTGATGTGCTCTCTCACATCGTGGTAATCGGCCTCAGTGATCTCTTCAAAGGTCTCATGCAGAACTTGGGCAATGCACTTGCGCAGGTTTCTCGGGAGAGCCACTGTGTTCCTTGTCCCAGTAAGGCTAAGTTGTCCATGCCATTGTGCCATGAGGGGCGGGGGGACCATTGCTGTACACACGCAAGCTGCATAGGGGCCAGGGCAGAAGCTGCATTGCAGTAGAAGACACTCCCTTGCTTTCCAGGTCACCCTCAGTAGTGAGATATCTTCCAGGATGAACTCCTGTGGAAAATGTGGGGACAGTGTTCAGTATAGGGGCCCCCTGCCTCTGTTGGCTCTCCCCAAGGCACAGAAACCCAGAGGACAGTACTGCCATGAAACAATCAGTCACGCTTGACCCTGTGCTTACTCACCATATTGGGGCTCCTGCAGGTTATGTGTGCTCGGTTTGGGATGGGAAAATTATTCTGTTGTGTAGATTGTGCTTTCCCTTAAGTATGCAGGAATCATTGCTCTGTCTGGTGTGAACAATGCTGCCTCTGTTAAGTGTTGCATTTTGCCTTTACTGATGCAACCTTGACATCTCAGCCATCTGTATTATCACCTGCTGAAAGACTCCAAAGAATCAGAAAGAGGCCACGTAGAAGCAAGGAAGACATGTTGCATGAAGTAATGCAGCATTCAAGTAATGAAAATCGAAAAATGGAGGAGTGGCGGGACAGTGAAAGGAGTGTCCGCCAGCAGAATGAGGAGTGCCGGCACAAAAGCGCGGTGCTCCAGCAGCAATGCACGGATCAGCTGCATAATGGAGCGCCAAGCGTACTCGATCCAGGCACTCATAGCCATGCAGGCAGAACACTACTGTACACAACCTCCACCCCTGCAACCCTTCTCCCAGACCTCTTTCCCTTGTGCCCCCATGTCACTTCCAACCCACTTACCCCAACATCTGGGTTCTTACTGCCACCAGCTGTCTTCAACACCTGTAGCTTCACCACCTAGCCCTGAAAACTATGACTCTTACCCTCTTCACTCAACTCCCATCACCATGCAGTATAGCCATCCTGAAGTGAAGCACTCATTGCACGGAACTCCAGACAGGACGGCTGAGTATGATACCAGGACATACACAAATCTGTGATTGTACCGTTCCCCCCCCCTTGTCCTTTCTGTTTCCCCAGCAGTTGTATTTCTTTTCAATAAATGAATTTTCTTTTCAATAAATAGATTTTTTGGCTTTGAAAACATTGTTTATTATTGCTTAGTGTAAAAGATACCTTAGCCCAGGAAAGAAACAGGCACTGCAAGTCAGCGTAGCAAACACAGATTCCTACTACATTGGAACCACTGCACTTCACTTCCGTGCAGGGCACCAGACATTACTCATGGCTTTCAGCCTCAAATTGCTCTCTCAAGACATCCCTAATCCTGGCAGCCCCATGCTGGGCCCCTCTAATATCCCTGCTCTCTGGCTGTTCAAATTCAACCTCCAGGTGTTGAAAGTCCGAGTTCCATGCCTGAGTGAATCGTTCACCCTTCCCTTCACAAATGTTATGGAGGGTACAGCACACGGATATAACTGTGGGGATGCTGTCATCGGCCACGTACAGCTTCCCAGACAGAGAGCGCAAGCAACCCTTTAAACAGCCAAAAGCACACTCCATAGTCATTTTGCACTGGCTCAGCCTGTTATTGAATCGCTCCTTGCTGCTGTCAAGGCTCCCTGTGTAGGGTTTCATAAGCCATGGCATTAAAGGGTAAGCAGGGTGTCCAAGGATCACAATGGGTATTTCAACGTCCCCTATGGTGATCTTCTGCTCTGGGAAAAAAGTCCCGGCTTGCAGCTTCCTGAACAGGGCAGTGTTCCGAAAGATGCGTGTGTCATGCACCTTTCTGGGCCAGCCTGCGTTAATGTCAATGAAACACCCATAGTGATCCACAAGCGCCTGGAGAACCGTAGAGAAATACCCCTTCCAATTAACGTACTCAGAGGCTAGGTGGGCTAGTGCCAGAATTGGAATATGTGTGCCATCTATTGCCCCTCCGCAGTTAGGGAAACCCATTTGTGTAGAGCCATCCACAATGTCAAGCACCTTACCCGGAGTCATGTTTTTTCTGAGCTGGATGCGATTAATAGCCCTGCAAACTTGCATCAACATGATTCCAATGGTTGACTTCCCTACTCCAAACTGGTTAGCGACCGATCAGTAGCTGTCTGGAGTTGCAAACTTCCAGTTTGCAATAGCCACCCGCTTCTCAATCTCGTGTCCTTGCGTCGCAAGGTGGGAGCAAGCTCTTCACACAGTCCTATGAAAGTGGCTTTTCTCATCTGAAAGTTCTGGAGCCGCTGCTCGTCATCCCAGACTTTCATGACAATGTGATCCCACCACTGAGTGCTCTTTTCCCAAGCCCAAAAGCGGCATTCCACGGTGCTGAGCATGTCTGTGAATGCCACAAGCAAACTCGTGTCATATGCGTTACTCAAGTCAATATCATCGTCGGAGCCCTCACTGTCACTTTGCATCATAAGGAATAACTTGACTGCCAAATGTGACGTGCTGGTGAGACTCATCAGCATACTCCTTAGCAGTTCGGGCTCCATTCCCGCAGACCGAAAGGGAAGACAGAGCACTCAGTACAAAAAACGTTGAAAGATAGCACCAAATGTGGACGGAAGCACAGGGATTGCTGGGATGCGAACTGATGCATCGTGGGGTGTTGGGACAGGACCTAGAATGCCCTGCTCCCCCACCCCCTTCCCACAAGCCACAGCGCCAGACTGGGAAGAGGTGCTCTGTGAGATAGCTGCCCATAATGCACCGCTCCCAATGCTGCTGCAAGTGCCGCAAATGTGGCCATGCCAGTGCACTTGTTCCTGTCAGTGTGAACAGACTGCAGAGCATTCCCTACTGCGCTCTCCGAAGGTGGGTTTAACTCAAAGCGCTCTACATCTGCAAGTGTAGCCGTGCCCTTAGACAGATGCAGCTCAAGGTGGCTGTATTTTCAGCAGTCAGTGAAGCTATCTCTATGAAGAGATGGACTAAAAAATTCAAGATGGAAATCAAAATCATCCACCATATCCAAGGTTTATGCATTTCATTTTAATTATTTCAACTGAAAGGCATTTGATTTGTGAAATTCTGTAGGCTGAGCTTTCTTTCAAATTAAAAACCTTCCACACTGCAAACCTTATGACTTTTTGGATTTCATTGTTTTGGGTATCCATTTGCTGAAATTCTTGGGTCTTGAAATAGCCCAGAACCAAGTGCAAAATGTAATGTGTGAAATCTGTGAAAAAGAGCAGAAACTTTTGTACAGCTTTGTGTGTGTGTGTGTGTGTACATTTTGTATTCTCTCCCCATAGAGGGGTACTGTGAAACTGAATTAATAATTGAAAATAACTATGGATGAAATCCGAGGATAAAAGATGCTATAGAATTTCAACATATTATTAGTACAAAATATACCATCTTGCTGAGATATGCACGGTGAGTGATAAGAGGGCCAGCAAGATCCAAGAGATCCTAATGGTCAGAGTCAGTGGCGAAGCTCTGGTTTGTGGGGTCAAGGTCTAGTGGCCTGAGTCTATAGGGGGGTCTCTGATTCGCAGGGTCTCGGGCCTAGTGGCCAGAGGCAATTGTGGTGCCCTGGTTTGCAGGGTCCCAGGCCTAGTGGCTGGAGTCTCTGAGGAGTCCCTGGGTCACAGGGTAAGCAGGCCTAGCGGCCAGAGTCAATAAGGAGTCCCTGGGCTGCAGGGTAGGGGGCCACCCCCTGTGGGAGGGTGGTGGCCTAGGGTAGGGGGACACGGGCCTGCCCTACTCCATAGGGTCCCAACCCAGGGCCCTCGTAATGGCAGAGGGTTCCACCGCTGAGGTCAGCGGGGACCCAACTGCCACACGTTACCTATGTCCGGGGCTATGGCTAGTCCCCCCCAGGCTACTTGCTACTGTGGTTCTGGTAGCAGTAGTTGAGGCATCTTTGGGTTGCTCGGCTGCGGCTGTTCCCAATGTCTCTGACCCTTCCTGGGTATCAGCGGGCACCTGGGCACTGGGGCCTCAGTACTTTGGGCTTCGGTGGGGTGGGTTGGTAGCTGCTCCCCAGCGAGAGCTTGTATGCTACATCCTTCCTTCTGGCAGTCAGCCCCAACTGAACTGGACTGCCTGCCTTTAAACAGTAACTGCACTGGAGCATGCCCAGTAGGGACATAGTGGTGTGGCTTCCTCAGCCACCAAGGAAGAGTTAATCCCTCCCTGTCCAGTGCGGGGTGAGTACACCCCATCACACACCCTTTAACCTTCTGTTTGTTAAGCTAAACAGATTGAGCTCTTTGAGTCTATTACTATAAGACATGTTTTTCAATCCTTTAATCATGGTTTTGACGCATCTCTGGATTCACCAATTTATCAACATCCATCTTTCATTCTTCTAGCCTATACCAATTAAAAATGCAAGCAAAATATCGTTTAAATATAAAATCAAACTATTTTTCTGTGGATGAGTCATTCCATAGCGTCAAATAAAGCAGGATAAATTTTAAATATTATCTCCAGTTCTCAGAAATGATAGGGACAACCAATATATTATTAGGTTAATATATTACTAGGTGTCATCAGGGTAGTACTTATGCTACAGTTCATGTAAGACAATCTAGTAAAATCATAAATGGAGAGGAGTGACGCTGTGAAGTTGTTGGATGATTGGAGTCAGTTGTTTACTGAAATAGAAGCTGCTGAAAAATGTGGATCCAAATCCAGGTTTGGATTCCAGTCAATAATAAATGTGGAGGGCATTCAGTTTTGAGGTGTCAGTTTGGATCCCTCTATTCATAATAAACTAAAAGCATCAGATGTCTTCATCAGACAAACACAAGAACCTGTGTATGATTTCATAAAGAGCACAATACTGAATGTGTGTGGGAGAGTATATATTTCTGTACTGATAGTGAAGAATATCTTTCCCCTTTTTTTTTGTTAGAAGTTTCTAGAGCAACAAAATGGATTTTGTGTTGGCATAATATAAATGGAAGAAACTAAACAGTCTTCAAATGGAAGACAGCAGTGTTTACCCTTCAAGTCACTTAACACATTGCTAATTTCATTTAATTTTGAGAAGTATTATCCTTCCACATGGACTGCATACATTAAAGCAAAGGTACTTAGAAATTCACTTTCATAGTTGTAGATGTGAAAAGGAATTAAGGTGCACCTCAAAACAAACTCTGAAGATCAAAGGAAAATATTAAATAAAAAAATAAAAAAGCCTGAATGTGTCTAGAATGATTTAGGCAGCAAGATTTAATATCTGCTGATAGTTTGTGTTTGATATTCATATATAATTGCTTTCCCAGTTTCAGTATTGTTTCTAAATTATTTGGATGAATGATCTTTCTTATACCATTACTTTGATACAGAAAAGTGCTGCAGAAGGTGGGGCTGGCAGTTCTAGTAGGTGGCACAATTCCCCCTGCATGATTTAGTGCCCTTTAGATGATGATAGAGGATACTGCCCAACTGCTAGTGCCATCTCAAAGATTACACATAAAATAGAGGGCCTAATTCTAGTTTCTGCTCTGGCCATTCATTCAACTCCAGTTGTGCAGTGTGTCTATAAATCCAATTGGCTTAATTGGCTATGTGGAAATTCCTCTGGTAGAGGCGGAATTCTAGATTGTCACACAACCTAAGCTGTGACCGTATACCGGCTTCAGTTATTTCCAGTTGTCAATGGCCCCTCAAAGCAACAGAAAGCTGAGCATAGGTTAGAACAGTTCTGAGGCTGTTTTAACTTCTGCTGGGGGCTGTACCCAGAATTGCAGATACAAAAGTTGTATAAAGTCATCCTTGCACCCTCATCTTACCCCTTCAGGATTTGTATCAAGGGGAAGTCAAGGATGCCTGAGACTCAAGAAGTGAGATCATAACTATTGGTGGCAGTGAAAGCTCAGATGGTTTTAGAATGGGGTGGTGTCAGTTCCATTACGCAATGCCTGTGTATGCTGCCTTTTGCCCCAGAGACAGCTGCAGTACAGTGGTGGACAAGTGAACATCCTGGGATTTATTCTCTTTCCATTTCCATCCATAGAAAATCGGTAGTATTAGCACAGATGTCAATGAAGTCACGCAAAATAACAATTAGGCCCACTCTCTCTCCAAAGCAAATAGATATTGTTGAGATGTATCCTTGACCGCTGCTCTGATGTAAACCTGGTGTTACCAACCATTTGCTACCCCATGTAATCACTCATTTGTCTGTGTCGGGGGAGAAGCATGGCCAGACCAATGTCGAGCTTTGGCTATTCCAGCTGGCATAATGCTCAAAAAAAGGTTGCAGTTTAAGTTTTGCCTTGTACTGTAAAGGAGATGAATGTTTAGTGTGTGTGATTATTGTTTAGCGGCAGAAGGAATTTTCTTGTGAAGAAGCGGGGGTTAAACAAAATGGCAAGAGGAAGAGATGTCCCATAATTTGGCATTTCCTCATTTAAAGAGTTTGCATTGCGGGATGTCACACTTAATGAACCTTAATTCATTTTAATCTAAATTTTTGTTTAAGGAAAATAATTTGTGGTGCATACAGAACTGTGTGATCAAAGTACTAGGTTGGTAAGGGTGCCTTTGAAAAAT
Source organism: Lepidochelys olivacea (assembly GCF_965140295.1). Lineage (NCBI taxonomy): Eukaryota > Metazoa > Chordata > Testudines > Cheloniidae > Lepidochelys > Lepidochelys olivacea. The sequence goes on along the minus strand of NC_140412.1, from coordinate 127,289,523 downwards.
GTGTTTCTCAGCCCCTCACTTTCATGAGCACCAAATTCAATCAAAAATATTTTTAAAGTGAGTAAAGACTATAGTGGTAAATCTATTAAAATCTGTTTAATCATTAACTTCTTTGATTTAACATCTGTCTAAAACATAACATGAAAAATGAATAATGTATTATGTAATTGCATAAAAGCCAAAGTAATGTAAGACATTAATTAAAAATTAATTTGAAATTCGTAAGTAGAAAGTTTAGTAGGCACTGTTTGATTATCCACTTAGTATAGAGGTTTAAATTACTTTAAAAAAAGTAATCTACTGTACTCCAAAATACCAGTTGCTGAATCTGAAAAAAAAACATACTTTAATCCTTTAGGATTCACTGATGACTTTCTTAGAAAGTATAGGTTACTGATTACTTTTATGTTATACATGTCAGTTGTACAGATCTGCTCAGTCTTAGAGGTATGATTCTGCTCTCATTCCGGTGTAAGCTGTTAGCCCCATGTAAGATTGGTGTATGAAAGAAGAGAAGCAGACTTTCAGAGTTTGGATCTGAACCTTGTTCTAGACTTCTGTGAAGTTCAGGAGTATTTGGATTCAATATTTTTTTTTGAGGTCTATCTTCAGTCAGTCACATGGGCACTTATATCTGTAAATCAGCCATACCATTAAATCAGTGTTTATGCTCAGAGCAGGAATTTTAATGTTATTTTAACACCCTTACTAGTCAGCCACAGACTCTACTGATATCCACCAGTACTTCTGAAAGCTATGAATATTGCTGAGTGTTTTGAGTTCAGGTTCTTTGAAAAAAGCATCTAATCTTTTGGATGCTCATCTGACACTTGTGCAAATTTCTGTAGTTAGCAAAACTGGCTTGGAAATCTAATGGGGACAGACTTTAATGCTTCCTGTCCTGACTAGAAACTGGAAGTGAAAAGAATATATCTATAAATACAACAAACTCTATAAAAATTATCAAATGATTAGGTAGATGAGAGTTTAATCTAAACTGATTTGCCCAGCCCTAAAAAATGATAGGTCTGATCTCACAAATCCTTATTCAGACTAGTAGCATCACTGAAGCCCATTGGGGACTACTCACATGAGTAAACATATGCAAGATCAAACCATAAATTATGCTTACATTTATTTAATGATATATGCAAATATGAAGTATAAAACATGATAGAAAATATACATGAGCCATATTGGAAAATAAATTAGAAAATGTTAATATGTTTCTCTTTCAGCACACGGGCATCATTTAGCTATTGTTTAACCATTTCTAGACATATCCTTAGTATGATTCTCTGCTTTTACCAGCAAGCCAGAGGGCCCAGGCACCTGAGAATAGAAAAGGTTTGAAATCAGTCTTCCTCCTATTTTAAATTTTCCTCTCCTGCTGCCAGCTGGGTCTTTTTCTGCCTGCTGAGAGGATGAGCTATGTGATCTCCTTTGAGACTGGTATGGATGTCATTCTGTCATAGGATAAATTCTTTAATGGTTGTGTGGTGCTCAGATATTACAGTGATGGGCATTATGTCCCCAAATCCTGACTCAGCGGGATACTTAAGTGCATACTAGTAGTCCCAGTGAAGTCAGTAGGAGTACTCACATGCCTAAATTTAGGCACATACTTAAATCTTCTGCTGAATCAGGGTCCAACGGTCTACAAACCTGGTTGTCTTTATGGTGTCTCAGTGAAGAAGTGAGGTAAAACTATTGGTGCTCCTATTGGGCAGTTACCCTTTTTTTTTCTTTTGGGTGTAGGGGAAAGATGACAGTGCAAAACTTTCTATCAGGAAAGCACAGCTGCTCTTCAGAAGAACTGGTGAAACACTTTACATCATAAACTTGTTTATCATCTGTACAGTGAGAAGAGCATGATCAAATCAAAACCAAAAAAAAACCCCATCAAACAAGATTTACAGGTACAAGCTAATGCAATCACAGAGGTACTGAAAAAAGAACAGATGGAACTGTATAATGAAGAACACCACATTACTGGGAAAAAGAAGTGGAAGCAATCAGATTGTCTCCTAGAACTATGTATATGTACACACACACAAAACCCCTCTTGTAATCTGACTCTAACAACTCAGAACTACAGCACACTCTAACAGCTGGCTGAAAATTCATCAAAGAAGGAAAGTAATGTAAAGTTATTGGATTGCAAAGATCATTACTTTGGTCCCCTCATAACAGGAGATCATTAGCTAGTAGCATCATTGAAATCTTACCTCACAAGTAAGTATGAACTCAGGCGGCATAGACACCCCTGACTGAGGGCCTAATTCTGATCTCTCCTCATTCTTACACACGGAATTCAATTAACTTCAGTAGAGTTACTCCTGATTTACTGTGGTGCTTCCCCTGGGTATCCATGGTTAAGGGACATCCCCCACCCTTAGTGTGAGAAAGCCTTGTCTGTGCCTGCCAGGGGTCAGCCCCCTGACACCATTAGCCCCAGGCAACATAATCACTCCCTTCTCTGCTTGCACAGGTGCCACTGTTCCACTACAGATTATGGATAGGCATGATCCAACACCAAAGCCATGTGAGCATCTCCCTGGAGTGTCCAACCCTGTCCTGTTCACCACTACACTTAACACTCAGCAGTGAGATATGGAAAGTTTATTTAATAAAGTAGAGACATTCAAATGATGGCAAATAAAAATATTGGAAACAAATCGTTAAAATTAACAAACATTCTAGAACCAAGACTTGTTTAACTAGATACTTTCATGTCTTATAGATCAAAGCTCACGCATTCTACAGCTTGGCTTGGCTGTGATCTTCCATTCATGAGACAAGTCACACTGCCAACATGCCTCATCAAGGAAAGTTGCAGGGGGTACCTCTGACCTCCAGACAGTCATCACAAATCCATTGCCTTTATTTACAAACAAGGTCCCCTCCTGCTGTTTATTTCATCCTGTAATTTTTTTCTATGGAAAATTTCCTAACCTCTTAATTAGCAATTGGCTGAGTAAGCAAACAGGCATCGGTTGTGAGATACAGAGTGCTCAGTACTCACATGATCAAACACAGATAAGCGTTTATTACCTCCTGCTTGCAAGGAATCTGTCTGAGGAATGTCATCTGCTTATTACCTGCCTTAACCTAAAACATAATTTACAGCATAGATATATAACTTCTTAAAAATTATCCTCACATACATTTTGCAATGATTATAATGTGCAGCGGGCAACTGGCTCTTGGTAGGGACTTTACATACTATCCTTTTGTGGATTATTATGAATATATTTGACCCACCAGACCTCTGTAAAACTCTATGCATATACTTCAGTATATATGTAAAATTATAAGGTTATTCTAGGAAAGTACCCAAATTCTGTGTTACCGATTTTTCCTCTAATGGGAAATGAATATCTGCAACAACTCATCACATCAGTTTAATCTACTACAAACTTTAAAAAACCCACATCAAAAATACTCAGCATTGTAAGGGTGTATACCATGTCCTTTTTTTGTTTGTGAATTTCAGAAAACATGGCTTATATATTTGTTTGAAAAATGTATTTTGTGGTGTCTTCTGTACACTTAATTTTGCCTTACTGGGATTTTTCTTGCTTTATTTATTGCCTAAGGTAAAATTATTTTTTCTCCCTCTCTCAAAGCTTGAAAGTCTTTTGAGAGCTTTTATAATTAGCTTGTCACTAGTACAGCATCTTTAAAGGAATTTTGTGGAGATAAAAAGCAAATTTTTAACCCCTCTGTTCCAGTAAGATGCTTTGTTAGTTCTTCTTTTTGATATAAGTGTACAACACTAAATCCTATGATGATATCTGCTTCTCCCTCATCAGGGCAGACATATGGCTTCTTTGGTACACACGTGCAAATGCCATCTTCCTCAATTCCTTCGTGATGATGTGGCTCTGCTTCTCTGACCCTTTTCCTTGATTTCCTGTTCTCTGTGGTGGTATAAGTAGCCTATCCACCTCACTCTCTCTGCCAGCTTCTCTCTCGTTGCTTCTGCTCTTTCCCCTCCCTAGTCCATATCCATGCTACTGCTCCCTGCTATCTTACTGAATGTCTCCATTCATCACGACAGATTCACGCATCCAACCCAGTCTGTCTCACTAGGCTGTTAACAGGCAATGACAGAACATTGGAATGTGTTGACCTAGCTGCCTATGGTTTTTCTAGTGTGCCCTTCACCGTGGTATTTAGATACAGATTGTTGTATAATGTTTTTGTTGGCAATTCCTCCCTCTGAACATTTCTTGAAAGACTAATCTTTGCTTAGGGACAGCTCTGGTTACTCCTTTCACTTCATTAAAGGCAGCTAATCTAGCTTTTAAATTCTCCATAAATCATTTCTCAGTAGATCCATTCAAAAACTACGTAAATTGTCAAAAAGATTTTAAAGCAGTAATGTGGGGGAGAACGAAAGTTATGCAGTAAGAAAAGCTCTCTCCTTTAGAAAAAGAAGTTCAATTAGGAGCCACTGTGACTTTACATCAGTGAAAAGAAGAGGGAAATTGCTACAATTAAAACCTCATGAATATTGGTTAATAAACCACTTCTCTGTCTTTTCCAGTGTGATCACAAATCCTTAAAACTATAATGTACTATCAATCTAAACCATGACTGACATAAGCATGCATAATGCACTGTAGGAATGGCACATTTGTGTGGAGAGGTAGAAGAGCCAGGGCTTTTAAAACATCATTCTTTAACAAGGCATTTAATGAATTTCAACTTAATGCTGACATACAATGAATTTATAAAAATATATGCAGAAAACACCAAAATGTTTGAAGAGTATATGTGTAGGGTCTGTAAGATAGCATCTATTTTACAGGTGCAATTTTGTGCCTGCAATTAATACATACTTAATAATAATTAAGTACAGGTGTCAATTACTAGATTTAGGAGTCTAATTATCCAATTACCTGATTTGCAGGGAAATTCAGTTAATTAGGCAGGTAACTCTACCATTTTCACCTGAGATTAATTGTGGGTCCACAAATGTAAAGTGTTTAATTCAGTTTATCATTATTGAACTACTAATGCTAACGAATAATTAATATAGTAGAAATTTTTGTGTCTTAAATGATCTTATACAAAAGTAAAAAAGCCCACTGAGGCCCTGATCCTCTTCCCACTAGAGTCAATTGCAATATTACCACTGATTTGACTGGTAGAGGTCAAGGCCTATCTAGTTTATGTCCATATCTGCACTTGCATTATGGTTTACTGACTTAATGTGCAATATGTAGAGCTTTGCTGTTGTTCTCTGATGAACATTACTTTGACTATTTCACGAGAATTTTATCTGTTATATTATTTTAGTCAGTTCAACAGCATGTTTAAATAGTGGACCAAATTAGGTGATGATTAAAGTGAACTAGTGCAGTTTCCACCATCTTGTACTGAATATCTGCAAACACTTATGCCTATGCTTAACTTTATTACTATGAGTAGTCCTGTTGATTTCAATTGAACTATTCATGGTAGAAAAATTACACATTTGTGAGATTTGAGCTTAAAAGTACAAAACAAGTAAAACTTACATGCTGACAGCAGAAAGTATGATACAGCAGGAAAATCAGCTAACAGAAGGAAACAAGATAAAAGAGCTATAGCTACACATGCACTTCCAGAAAGTGCTTAGCACCCACCCTTTGAAAATGAGGACCCTTTAAAGAGTCTCAAATTGGGCACTGAATATCACTGGTCACTTTTGAAAATCTTGGCCTTTATCACTTATTATGAAGTACTAGAATATCAGCAAACATCTGTAATTTCAAAGTTTTTTGAAAGAGAAGAAAAAAAATATTTTAATGAACCTCTTACCTAATACAAAGAACTTAGAATCATTGTAGAATGTATACATTTTCTATGTTTCTCTTTTTTGTGCAAAGATACTGTAGTTTATCCTGAAATAAAATTTCTAGTTTTTTAAATGAGGTGCCTAAATGACTGGAAATCACAAAAAGTTATCAGTAGAATTGATGAACTATTCACCAAAATAAGCCACTTATTCACCATTTTATTATGATTAAATTTATGACTTATTATTTTATTTCTTCACGGGTTGTATGTGAACAAGTCATGATTTTCAGGAATTCGTTCTCAAAATTACTTGAGGAATGTTTTATATTTACATTGCAGTTTATGAGTTGCTCACAAAGTGTGTGCTGAAAGACACTCAGAAACGACTGTAATGGATACTATAAATAACATATATAGATAGGGAATTTGATTTGCGTATTTGTGAGGGACATTTTCAAAGAGCACAAATCCCATTGACTTTCATTGGCATTTGTGCTCCAAAATCCCTTAGGTGTTTTTTTGGAAACCTCCCACCTGATACTTGCAATTCAGAATTATCTCTGTTTTGAGTGGACACCTACAGATGTTTCTGCTGCTGACTGGAGAATATAATTATTAGGACAACATTTCTGACATGAATACCCCAATTTCAGAATCTACTTTCTGTGACTATTTTATAGGAATCTCTTAAAATCACCTGTTTAGCAAACATTCCTGGCCGTAAATGTGATCATTAGAGTGTGAACTGAAAGGGAGCAAATAAGTGATTCAAACTGTGTTAGTCTGTATTCGCAAAAAGAAACGGAGTACTTGTGGCACCTTAGAGACTAACCAATTTATTTGAGCATAAGCTTTCGTGAACTACAGCTCATGATTTGTAGCTCACGAAAGCTTATGCTCAAATAAATTGGTTAGTCTCTAAGGTACCACAAGTACTCCTTTTCTTTTTGCGAAACCCAGGGTTCTTTATTATTTGTATTGCAGTAGGAGCTAAGAGCCCAGTTCTTGAGGAGGACCCCACTGTGCTAGGTGCTATTCAAATGCAGAACAAAAAAGACTGCCCAAAATAGCTTAAATTTTAAGTGTTTCAATTACATTTTTGAACAAGTATTTGTAAATATTTTTGGAAATATTCTCCAGCTCAAATTATCATGCTCCTGTCCAACTATTATCACCACCACCACAATCACTGATTGAGTGTCTCATCCAATTATATGCTTAGATTCATTTACACAATGCATTGTGGTGTTGTATAGTAGGAAGTATAAGGTTCTGATGCTTTAACCTACACAGTAGAGATTTTTATCTGTTGGCACCTCTCTAGGTATGACAGTCCTTCTTTAATATGTTTAGAACTCACTGAGTCATTGCTGAACTGTTAGTTGTAAGGCAGTAACTCAGAAATAATTAGACAATCATTAAATCATTAGGAATTGATTATGAAAATGTCAATCAGGATGATATAATGTGGTATCTGAGGATACATGTATACTTCCACTGTAATTTAGCAATTAATAATGCACTACCAGTGTAAGTGTTAGAGAAGCCAAATTAATTCCCAGCATCACAATATAGCAAGATTAAATCATAGGTCACAATATCGTCTTATACATTTGTAGAGTGTGGATTATCCACTGATTGTTAAAACACATAGGTGTGTTCAGAGTGTATGGGAGTGAGCCCAAAAAACTCCTAAATTGTATGCTTTGATATAGTCTTGATGAAGTTGGTGAAGTTAAAAGTGATCTAACAGGTGAGATGCAAGGAATGTGCCCTTTTTGCAACTGCATGACACCCTCTCCCTGCCCCCAGCTATTCACACACAAGAAGTGGTGATGGAGGAGAAACTTCTTGGGTTTTTTAAAGTTGAAAATTCCCCCGTCTTAACATAGAAAATTCTGACTAGAAAACTAGTGAAATTAGGATACCATAATGTCAAGAGAAAATGCTTTGAGGTCTACTGATGATAAAGAGCTAAAAAGATTATACATTATCTTTATTATACATTATGCTCTAATAAATTGGTTAGTCTCTAAGGTGCCACAAGTCCTCCTTTTCTTTTTACATTATCTTTATTATTGTTAAAGTTGAAGAAAAAATGTTTTGTTTTTAAGTCAGGCTTAAAACTCTTTGCTGTAAATGCTGTTTTGCCATTGACTTCAAGGCACCCAGAAGTTGGTCTAAAGATAACTCTTATCAGTTATTTCAGACACTGTTACTGTATATGTGCGTGATACTCTATCCTTTACCCTTGTGCAAATTTCTTACTTTGACTTCCATAGGATAATTCATGTAAAACATACTTAAGAAAATGTTGCATGATTTGGCTCCACAGAAGAAGAAGATTTCTGCTGAATTTTGGGTGGATGGTGGAGTAAGCGAGCAGAATTTAATCATTAGTTAGGGTGGAAAGTGGAAAAAAAAAAACAAGAGAAAAGTTGTGATTTAAAAAAAGAAAAAAATATATAAATTAAAGTGATTGTAATTTTTTCCCCTAGCACTATCTGAATCATTTGAAAGACAATCTGTTGAGCAACTTTAAGGATAAACAGGCTTTTTGTTGAATGGCTCTGCAATCTAATCTTCATCCATACAGCCATCGGTGAGCAATAGTGCTACAACACTCTTTGGCCGTGTCTACACTCACAGCGCTGTGATGAAGACGCTTTATGCCATAAGCCACATTGGCCGGAGAAGCTCTTCCACCAACATAGCACTGTGCACTCTAGCGCTTATGCTCGTTTAACCTAAGTTGCTCAGTGGGGTGAAATATTCATACCCCTGAGTGACATACGTTTTTTCTGAGAAGCGGTAGTGTGGACATAGCCTTTATCTCAGAATTGTTGTTGGACCTTATTACCTCTAAAGACTTCATGGGTCTTGAGTTACTGCTGAACAAATACTTAAATCCTGAAATGCCACAGGCCAATTAAATTTGATTAAATTAAGAGTCTTTCTATTATTATAATAATAGGAAATCATTAGTGCAATAAGCACTCTACTTACAGTAGGTGAATTGAGTTCCCCTCAAAAAGGCAAACAATCATTCTGAAAAGAAGGAAATGTACAACAATGACCTAAATTGCCTTTAAAAAAACCTCATCTTTTCCATGCTGAATGATAAATTAGCTAGGACAGAGCACTGATTCTTGTATCAGCAAAGCCAATTATTTATCTAAACTCACCCAATGTTACGGCCAAATGACCGAAGGCTTGATAGAAAAGTCAACTGTCAGAAGCAGGATGGAAGAAGACTCAGGAGATCATATAAACCAGAGATTATGAGAGAAATTAACAATGGGAGCAAGGAATAATAGAAGCAAGACATATATTCAAAATATGGAGTCCACTGAAGTCAGTAGGAGTCTTTCCATTGGGTTTGTTTTTGTTTTTTCAGGCCAATTTCAGGGGTTGGTAACCAAAAGGAGGCGGGAGGATACATTTTCCTTTGAACAATGTTATATTATTGTTCCTAATTATACTAATTTAATCCAATATGTACAATAGGACACTACTGATATTAACAGAAGGCCTATTCTATAGCCCTTATTTTTGAGTAAGTAGTTCAATTTAATTAAATGGGACTATTCATAACAAGACGCCTTACTCATCATTTTTAAGGGTTAACCAGATATCAACCTTTGAATCTGAATGGTTTGGAAAAGGAATGTCTAAATCAATCCTAAATAGCAAGGCAGATTGAAATAATTTCTCAATAGTCACATTTAGGAACAAATGGGAATCTAAAGACTTTTTGCATGAGTCTGAAAAACTTGTGGGAAGAGTTGCATGTGTTAACCATCTGAGACAGAAATACAGTTTAAATGCGTATTTTAAAAGGGTCCTTGTGTGTAATAAATCTTAAAAAGCAGCCAAATGGAAAATCCATGTTATATTATAATTTAAAACACTAAAGGGCTAGGAAAGGAATGTTCCAAAGAGAGGAATATTTTCAATTACTGCAGGCACAGTGGCACAGTTTCAAAAAAGCTGGTGTAAATTCCATGCATTTGGGAATAGAATCTGGCTCAAAATAGTTATATGCAGATACACTGGGCCAAATACTGCCTTCATTTACACTAATACAAACACCCAGGGTGAATTTCTGACCTCAGGTATGCTGATATAAATACAGAGTAGTTTGACATCAATCAATTAACTTACTCTGGATTGACACCAGTGTAACTGAAAGCAGAATTTAATTCCATTGATTTGAGTGGAGATGTTTTAATGGGAAAAAAGTGCAGGATGTGGTCCTTTATATAGTTCACATATATAACACATTTTATAGTGTTACCTGTACCAATTTTTCACTGGGGTGGGGGGTGGGAGGGAGTCTCTTTAATTGAAGCAGATTAAGCAGATTAAGAGTCTTACTAACTGACTGTACATGCCACTTCTTAATATCAATATTTTTCTCAGTAGTAGGTGTAGACTGCTTTCTGATGAAGCTTTTAAGCCAACTGAAACTGTAGCAGTGCTGCCAACTCTCATCATTTTGTCATGAGACTCATGATAATTATTGTTTTCCTTACAGCCCTAGCTCCTGGAGTCAAGTGGACATATGGTGATTTCAGACTTCGTTCTTAAAGAAAACGTAAGTTTCTAGCCCTCGTGGCAGTGGACAAAGCTTCAAAATGTGATCACAGTGCACTCGAAAGGCAGGGCCGGCGCTAGGTTTTTTGCTGCCCCAAGCAAAAAATTTGCCGCCCCAAGTTTCTAGAGCACCACTGCCAAAGCAAAAAAAAAAAAAAAAAAAAAGTGTGGCCGGAATGCTGCCCCTTGAAATGTGCCACCCCAAGCATGTGCTTGGTTTGCTGGTGCCTAGAGCTGGCCCTGCCTAAAGGCTCAAAAAACAGAAGGCAAATAAACAGAACACCAAATCTATTATTTTTTTACATAATCTCATATTTTAAAGCCAATCACATGATTTTTGGTTGAGCCTGACTCATGATTTTTGAACATTTGGGGTTGGCAATATAGCTGTAGGGCACCAGGTTACAAACTCTCCCTCGCAAAGGACAAGAGCTTTACTTCATAACAATGGACCCTCTGAGTTTACTGAACCAACTCATTTCTCTTTAAAGATTTTTATTTTACTATTCTGAGTGCTATGCTATTGAAAAATGAAATCAAAGTTGAATCCCATGAAGGCTCTGGTCATGACTTTACAGAAGAAGACATCAGTTAGTCCTCCCCCCTTATCAGTCCAGTCCTAGTATTTCTCTGGGAAGAGGCCAGAGCCCCCCACCCACACCCTCTTCAGCCATCATCTACATTTATCTATAGTCACTGCCTTCAGGGGATCATTACATTTTGCCAAAGTGCATATTTTCTTGTTCAACTATGGTTTTTAGATTTTGCAATGATGTCTAATGACAGGAAGTGTGCCGTCTATCTATGTAAGGGACGTATATGGCCCCATTGACATAGTATGTGAGTGAATCATAATCTTTAATGTATTTGTCTTCACAGCACCGTTGTGAGTTAGGGAGGTACTACATGTTACAGATGGGGAACTAAGACAGAGAGAGGATAAGTGACTTAACCATGTCAAACAGGAATTCTGGCGCATAGCAGAGAATTGAACCCCAGTCTTTGGTTGCCACCCTAACCACTGGACCAGCCTTCCTTTCCTGTCTTGGTTATAGTAAAACAACACTTGAGTTACTGCCATAATACTAGAAAGACAAAACCATTGAGTTTTAAGAGAAGGCAATATATTTAGCAGCCATCTTTTCTTATTTAACATTCAAAACATTCAATAAATATGATGCACATGGGAAAAAGAAAAGAAAAAATATTCTGAATTTTGGTAAAAATTAACCGATTTTTTTTTTTGCATACACCTAGACCTAAACCTAATCCTGCCAGCCTCACTCTCATGAATAATCCCACCAATTCCCACTTGGATGCGTAAAGAATGTTTGTGCAAATGAGTTGCAGGATCAGATCCCAAACCTCTAGCTGATAATGGAACCATGAACAATAAACACCATGGGTTTAATAAACACTCACCAGATAAACTTGACTGCTTTTTTGATAGAATTATAAAATTAATGGGCAAAAGGAAAGTGTAATATGCAATACACATTTGCAGTTCATTTGGTAAAGAATTTGATGCAGCATCATATAAAATCTTTCTCTTAAAATTAATTTAAATTGGCTTGGATATGAATGCTGTATGTGAAATGAAAACTGGTGAAGGATTGTAAACACAAGGAAATGATGAACTTAAAAGTACTGGGTTGTGAAGAAGTGACTAGTGGGTAACTGTGGGAGTGTGAAGTCAAGTCATGTTCAATTTCTTCACTAATGATCTAGAAGTAGGAGTAAATGCTACATAAATTAATTTTGCTGATGATACTAAACTGGTAGGAAATATCATAGAATCACAGAATTGTAGAACTGGAATTGACCTCAAGAGATCTTCTAGTCCAGTCCCCGAGCTCAAGGCAGGACTAAGTATTATCTAGACTGGGGTGGCCAACCTGAGCCTGAGAAGGAGCCAGAATTTACCAATGTACATTGCCAAACAGCCACAGTGATATGTTAGCATCCCCCTATCAGCTCCCACCCCCCGCTCCCAGCACCTCCCACCCACTGGCAGCCCAGCTGATCAGCGCCTCCCCGTTCCTTCCCCGCACCTCCCGATCAGCTGTTTTGTGGCATGCCGGAGGCTTGGGGGGAGGGGCGGGAGGAAGGGGAGGAGCGAGGGCATGGCAGGCTCAGGGGAGAGGACGGGAAGGGGTGGAGTGGGGTCAGGGCCTGTAGCAGAGCCAGGGGTTGAGCAGTGAGCACCACCCAACACATTGGAAAGTTGGTGCCTATAACTCCAGCCCCGGAGTCAGTGCCTATACAAGGAGCTGCATATTAACTTCTGAAGTGCCACATGTGGCTCCGGAGCCATAGGTTGGCCACCCCTGATCTAGACCATCCTGAACAGGTGTTTCTCTAATCTGCTTTTAAAAATATCCAATGACACAACCTCTCCCTGGGGCAATTTATTCCAGTGCTTAACTACCCTAACCATTAGGAAGTTTTTCATAATGTCCAACCTAAACTGCCCTTGCTGCAATTTAAGCCCATTTAAGCCCATTGGTTCTTGTCGTATCCTCAAAGGTTAAGGAGAACAATTTTTCTCCCTTCTCCTTTTATGTACTTGAAAATTGTTATCATGTCCCAACTCAGTCTTCTCTTCTCCAGACTAAACAAACCCATTTTTTTCAATCTTCCCTCATAAAACATGGTTTCTAGAACTTTAATAATTTTTTTTTTGCTCTTCTCTGGACTTTCTTCAATTTATCCTCATCTTTCCTGAAATGTGGTGCACAGAACTGGTCACAAAACTCCAACTGAGACCTAATCAGCGCGAAGTAGACCGGAAGAATTACTTCCTGTGTCTTGCTTACAACACTCCTACTAATGCATCACAGAATGATGTTAGCTTTTTTTGGCAACAGTGTTACACTGTTGATTCATATTTAGCTTGAGAGCCACTCTGACCCCCAGATCCCTTTTCACAGTACTCCTTCCTAGGCAGTCCTTTTCCATTTTATATGTGTGCAACTGGTTGTTCCTTCCTAAGTGGAATATTTTGCATTTGGCCTTATTGAATTCCATCCTATTTACTTGGACCATTTCTCCAGTTTCTCCAGATCATTTTGAATTTTAATCCTAACCTCCAATGCACTTGGAAACTCTCCCAGCTTGATATTGTCCACAAACTTTATAAGTGCATTCTCTATGCTATTCTATGCTATGCTAAATCATTGATGAAGATATTGAACAGAACCAGACCCAGAACTGATCCCTGTAGAACCTGACTTGATATGGCCTTCCAGCTTGACTGTGAACAACTGATTATAGTTTGGGAACAGTCTTCCAAACAGTTATGCACCCATCTTACGGTAGCTTCATCTAGGTTGTATTTCCCTAGTTTGTTTATGAGAGGGTCATGCAAGACAGAATCAAAAGTCTGACTAAAGTCAAGATATATCCATCTACCTCTTCCCCCCGTCCACAAGGCTTGTTACCTTGTAAAAGAAAGCTATTAAGTTGGTTTGACATGATTTGTTCTTGACAAATCCATGATGACTGTGACTTATCACCTTATTATCTTCTTGGTGTTTTCAAATCGCTTAATTATTTGCTCCATTATCTCTATTGAAGTTAAGCCTACTGGTCTGTGATTCCCCAGGTTGTCCTTATTTTCCTTTTTATAGATTGTCACTATATTTGCCCTTTTCCAGTCTGCTGGAATTTCTCCCATCTTCCATATAATCACTAATGGCTCAGCTATCTCCTCAGTCAGATTCTTGAGTATTATAGGATGCATTTCATCAGGCCCTGGTGACTTGAAGACATCTGACTTGTCTAGTAATTTGTAATTTGTTCTTTCCCTATTTTAGTCTCTGATCTTACCACATTTTCACTGGTATTCACTATGTTATATGTCCACTGATGTGTTCAGAGGTGTAATACACAGGGTTTGAGAGACACTAGAAACATGGGGGGGGGGAGGGGAAAGCCAGCAAAATGCTGTTCAACAAATCTCAGGAGAAATTATTCGAATTACAATTAATCAAGGCTTGTGCCCTCAAATTAGCAAAGCTATTAAACATGATATTTAATCCACTGAATTCAGTAAGTTTTAATAACATGCTTATGTATTTTGCTGAATGAGTATGCATTGAAGCACGTGCTTAACATTAAGCTCTGTGACATGTCCCCAGGGTACAACCTGGAACTGTGGGACTGCTGTACCCCCTTAATTCTCCAGCCTGTTCTGTCTCTTACAATGCTGTGCTAGTGACAAGCAGCAAAACCTCTACAGGTGCTGTGATCACTCGACCAACAACATACAGGGACACACCCAGCTAAGTTACATAAATCCTCTCTAAGCCACTCACGAATTATACAGATAGAGACATCAACAAATCACCCCAGTCCCCAGCCTTACATCACAGAAATATACTGTTTTACACTGCTCAAGACTCCCTTGGACAGTGCAAGCTCATTCATTAGTTTGTCGCTTCAACAAAGGGTAGGGGATGTGCAACAGTCCTTGTTAACCTGAGCTGAAATTCACTTCAATGAAAAACAAACTGTTTTAAGTCAAATATAAAACAGATTTTTAACTATGCTTTAACTGATTATAAGTGGCAGGCATAGAGATCAAAGTCGGTTAAAAAGAAATAAAAATAGAATCACAGTCTAAATTTTAACTTTAACAGACTAACAAAGATTTTAATCAAACTGCTTTTCTCACCTTAATAGATGTTTCAGGCAGCTCACAGTTCTTAATACACAGGCTCCGTTTCCTTCTGAGCCTGGAACAAAACTCCAGAATTGAAAGTTTTTGTCTTCCAGATGATCTTCCAGGTGTTGAAATGGGGAAGAAGATAGGCCCAGGGGTGATGTCATTGACCCTCATTTATTTTCCTTTCTAGGCGCTAGAAAAATCCTTGCTGTGACATGGGGGTTAAGTAGGCCCCATGGTCTACGTGCCCTCCATGAGGAGTCTCTGGGAGAATGGATACTTCTTGATGGGCCATCAAAACATGTGTGGCTGGTCCTGATATATATCTATCTTGTCTGTATTATTTGTTCCTTTGTTGCCACTAAAACGGTAGCTGTGGGTATTTCTCACTTGACACATATTTCAGTAACAAACATATAGCAATACTTCATAACTTCACATACAATGATAGTATGTACAATGAAACAGGATAGTAATATTTAGCAGATCAAGACTTTTTAAATGATATCCCACAAGGGCATATTTTGTACAAAACATATCATAATACTATCACAGTGGTGAATATGGGGATTCCAGGTTGCTACTTTGAGGTACAGAGTGTCACAAGCTCATGCTCAAGGGCTTTGCTTTGCTCAAGTACAGCACAGGTGCAGAGTTAAAATAAAAAAAGGATGAGGAGTTCAATGAGAGGAAAAAATTATTGTAAATTAATGAGAGTGCTGCTGTGTGGCACATCTTACTCCTGCTAAGAAGCCAGATTAAGGAGAAAGAGGGGAGAGGGTATTATTTCATTTACACGCTGGGGATCACAATTAAGCCTGTCTTGTCATTATCTTCCCAAACCATACCTTTCCCCTGTCACCAACTGTTACTCTTAGGAATAATTCAATGGGTGCTTGATACTTAGGGTATGTCCGTCCTGCAGCTGGAGGTGTGCCTCCCAGCCCATATAGACAGATGTGCTAGCTCTGCTCAAGGTAGCATGCTAAAAATAGCAGTGTGGGTGTCGTAGCACAGGCAGTGGCTCAGGCTAGTCACCCAAGCACATATTCAGGGGGTAGGCAGACTGGTACTTGGGCGGCTAGCCCATGCTGCAGTGTACACACTGCAACTTTTAGTATCACTTTGCGCAGAGGATTGGGAGTAGGACAAAATCTTGGCCCTGCTGCAGTCAATGGTAATACTCCGATTGATTTAAACTGGGCCAGGATTTCACTCTTACATAGTACTTTACTTGTACTCACACCTAACCTCTGCTCACACTTGCAATGAGGTGCAACAGCGTTCCACTGTCTGAGGCATACTATATACGGGTTTAACTTCTCTATTCTAATTTATCTGTTTCAGGTTGCAGGATTTCAATATGTCCTAAACCACGTAACTCCACAGAAAGCCTACAAAATATTTAGGCTAATCTACAGGTTTGTAAATGGAACATGTACCTTTGAAATGTTGTCTAGAGTCTAGGAGTCCTCTGTTAATAAGTTTAAGACAAAGTTTCACACAAAAATGTTTTTCTTTAGATAATGTTTTTGTAGTTAACTTGTCCAGTGCTATTGCATGTGTATACTTACCCCATTAAATAACATTTGACATATAATACATACACTTTTAGAAGTGTGGAGAAGTCATACACTTCACACTAGAACAGGGGTGTCATAACCATACAGCTAAGGGTAGCCTAGAATTCCTCCTTACCTGTAAAGGGTTAAGAAACTCAGATAACCTGGTTGGCACCTGACCAAAAGGACCAATGGAGAAAGAAGATACTTTCAAATCTGGGGGTGGGGGAGAAGGCTTTGTTTGTGCTCTTTGTGTGTGTGTGTGTGTTCCCTGGGGAAGCAGAGAAGCATCAGGTCAGAAAACTCCTTCTCCTAAAATCATCCTAAAATCAGTCTCAATATTGCAAAAAGAGTAAGCAAATAAGGCAAGGCACGATAGATTATCTTTTGTTTTTAGCTTGTGAATTTTCCCTGTGATAAGAAGGAAGTTTATCCCTGGTTTCTTGTAACTTTAAAGTTTTGCCTAGAGGGGAATCCTCTGTGTTTTGAATCTGATTACCCTGTAAAGTTACCTTCCATCCTGATTTTAGAGAGGTGCTTCTTTTACTTTTTTTTCTTCATAATAAGGTTCTGTTTTTTAAGAATCTGGTTTACCTATTTGGTTGGTAGATTATTCTCAAGCCTCCCCAGGAAAGGGGGTGAAGCGGTTTGGGGGGATATTTTCGGGAAACAGGAACTCCAAGTGGTTCTTTTCCTGAATCTTTGTCTAACTCACTTGGTGGTGGCAGCAGTACCCATCCAAGGACAAGGAAGGATTTGTGCCTTGGGGAAGTTTTTAACCTAAGCTGGTAGAAATAAACGTAGGGGGTCTTTCATGCGGGTCCACACATCTGTACCCTAGAGTTCAGAGTGGGGAAGGAACCCTGATAAGGGGTTCCCAAACTTGGTTTGCAGCTTGTTCAGAGTAGGCCCCTGTCAGGCCGCAAGATGCTTTGTTTACCTGAGTGTCCACAGGTACGGCAGCTCGCAGCTTCTAGTGTCCATTGTTCATTGTTCCCGGCCAATGGGAGCTGCGGGAAGTGGTGTGGGCCGGGCCACCACTTCCCGGTAAGGTGAACCGTGGCCACTGGGAGCTGCAAGCAGCCGTACCTGCAGGCACTCAGGTAAACAAAGCGTCTCGTGGCTCGACAGAAGCTTACCCTGAACAAGCTGCAAACCAAGTTTGGGAACCCCTGCACTAGAAGGAAATAGGCAGGTCAACATGAAGTTCTCCAGTTCTTTAACAACTATGGAAGTGCATGTTATAGTATGTTTGTATGCATGTCTTATATCTTAATCAAGTTCCCTTGCAGGGTCAATTGAAAGAAACCCGGCTCCCATAAAACACTTGATATATCTTTATTGATGCATTCCTGCATAAGCAATTTCCATAGTGATATGTTTTCACTTATTGTGTTTTTAGTAAGCTATGGAAAATAGAAATCAGAGATAAAACTGTAAAATTAATGGAGCTGTGTATTCCATTCAGAACTGTAAGTCAATATACCACAACTATTATAGCTATTATGCTAAAAAAAATCAATAAGTATTGATAGGTTTCCTAGAGAATACCATGAAATGTTTAGGGGTAAATGTTCAGCTTCTTTAAGAACACATAGCTTTTGGCTAAATATCTGAAGAGATTCAAAAATATGAGTTATTCTTCCAAGGATACTGTTGTAACTCCATTGTTCAAAACTTGATTCTCAACTACCCGGGAAACAGTTCTAATTTTCTTACAAAGTACAGAATTTCAGTTATTGTCCACATGTATGGGGGTGAGGGACGGACGACTTTTTTTTTAAGTTACTTCAACATACATTGAAAATATGGAGATCTGAAGTTGTGTGTGTTTTTGAAGTTGGGAAGATTTTGGTGGATTGTAAAATAAATGAAAGAAGATTTCAGGCCTTTGCTTAACTTAAAAAAAAATAAAACAACAAAGTATATGATATGTTGGAATTTGGTCCTTAAATATTATGCAGTGATTAATTCAATTTCTTCTTGTATTAAGCTATTTTAATATATTACACATATTTAAAGTAGAAAATTACCTGTTGTCAAGATTTCTTTTAAATTGCCTTTGAAAGAAATATACTTTATATGTATACATTTATATTCAAAGTCACAGAACAAAACTGAAGAATAATTGAAGAAGTGTTAGAGTTGTTTGAACAACAATACAATGTGTCTAGTCTCTGAGCCGTGATGTAATGGTAGGAGTCATTCCATTCTCCATCCCATTCCCTTTGTGGGCACCAGGCATAATGGGTGTGCTGATCATCAGATAATGCAAGTGCTCTATGAGGATAATGCCACTATTGGTGCTAGCCTGTAAAAGTCATGAGGACAACAGGTGAAGACCATGCAATGCTATAGCCCCATCCACCTCAGTACCCAGCCAGTAAAGCACCATTTTTAAGGTTGATGTAATGGCAAAGCACCATCTGTGCTGAGGTCACCATGCACCTCTCCTTTCCCTCTCCCCTTCCCAAACACAGGGCTTTGTCTTGATGCCATGGTTTAGATCTAAATTAGGGAGATTCACTGCTATTTGTCTCTGACATCTGCCAGGAGCAAGAATATGGAAGATGATGTAAAAGCAGTGACTTTTTAAAACTGCACAGAAAATGCTGTGTTCAGAAAGTTTTCCCTTTGAAGTTTATCCAGGTATCTCCACAGCGTGAAATGACATTTAGTACAGTGCATATCCGTTCTTTGGATGGGAGGTAAGAGAACCTTTATTATCCTTGACAATATGCTGACAGAAATGTGTCTCAATGAAATCCATCCCTAACCTCAATTGAAACATGATATCAAATGAAGACATGTCAATCTCCAAGAGTAACCACCTTAAACAGTGGATGAGTACTTAAATGGTATTTTCTATAAAAATGTATAGTTCTGATTGAGCTACCTTACTCAGGATGGTGAGTACCTACTCAGGTGAGTCGTCCCAGTGAGGTCAATGGTACTACATGTGTAAGTGCTAATTAGCATAAGTAAGGTGACACAGTCAGGCCCTTACTTATCAGTAGAGTTAGTCGGGAATTTCTCAAGAGAATAAGAACAAAAACTTAATGGATGAAGTGTATGCAGGAAATATAACACATCTATATTATTTTTTAGTAAAGCATTTGATTCAGCATGTTAAAAATCTTTTAAGAAATTACTTGGATTGGAAAGTTGTCATAGGACTGAAAGCTGTCTGGAACTGATCTCACAGCTAAACAGGGACTATAAAACTATTAGTCTAGTATATTAGTTATTGGGAACTTAATGAATATTAGATAGGCTTTATTCCATTTTCCTAAAGACACAGTTAAAGTAGAAGATTATTGTACCTTTGTATCCAATTGTAAAGGATAGTTTAGGATAGTAGGATAGTAACATCACTGGAAATGGAGAAGGTATTTGATAGGATTTAAAAGTGGTATCTACAGTATGAGCTGAAACATTTTTGGAGTTTAATGTTTAAGTATTTGATTAGGCTGATATACAATATTCATGCTCTGAAGCTGGATTTCACTTTGTTATCAATACCTTTTTTATTGATCAAGAACCTTTGGTGATAATCACTATCAGAAGCAGAGTGGGTGTAACACGATCGTAGCGATAGACTGCTCAGGACATGCTGCTGTTGGACAGATACCCAAATAAAAAATTATCCTTGCCACTTTAAATATCAAGGGAAAATGTGGTGTTCTCTCTACATATAATATGAATAATTCAAAATAAGAAATTTTACCCTTAACAAGAGCCGGCAATTCAGTCATGTTTAAAGAGTTTAAAGAGCTAAATAATTATACTAATTTATTTAGAAATTGACTTGAATTTTGTTATACATAATTAGGACCAAATTATACAAAATAACAAGGAAGATTTAGACAGGTATAAAATTCTTTGAAACAAAATCTGTGGTGCTGTGACATAAAACACCCCTGTATTCACACCCTACACACCATTGTAGTAATATTTGGAGAAGACATACCTTGTGAGGTACAATTTCAAAACTAATAATGCACTGATCTGTAATATTCTTATGTGATGTATGTATGCAATGTCTGTTAAGGATTATAGACATGTGCTAGAATTATGACAAAGTGTGGTTAAACCAAGCATGTTGGAGGACATAGTAAACTGGTCTACCCTAGACAAAGAAATGTGTATTTGCTTCTCTAACAAGCCCAGTCTTCAGGCAAAGACAACGAAGGTCCATTTTTACATACCAAGTAAACAAAGATGTCAGGCAAACAAGTGGGGGAGGAGACAGCATGAGGTCTACATCCAGCAGGAGAGAGAAGCTTGGTCTGGGGTTTTATTTTTCAAAGAATACATTATCAAGGTTTACTGGTCTATAAAGATTAGTGGAGAGAGGGAGGGGAACCTCAGGTTAAAAGAAATTGAATCAACTGTTTATATACAATGTTACTGAATAATAAATGTGTATAGAGTGAGGTCTTTTCTGAAAGTTAATGGCACACTGGTGATTAGTATCCAAACCAATGGAAGCCCCATTACATACAATGGAATGGGAAATCCACAGGAAGGGAAGAACAGCATGAGGTCTTCCTGCTTCTTGAAGCAAGGTCATAGAACTTTTGAAGATATAAGCAAAAATAGAAGCCAGCTCTGGCATCCATCACTAAACAGACACAGGAGATCAGAGCTCTTGCAAGCTGAGAAAGATGGGTCCTTTAGCCTAGGGGTGGTTTAAGTCTCTGAGAACTGAATGTAGGTCAGAGGCCTGCTCAAAGATCTTTCATATGGGAAGACAAAGGAAGTCAACATCTTGTACTTTTGTGATAGATCCTGGGTGAGGGAAAGTTAGCCATGGCTGGGAAGAATGATAGGTGAGAGAAATCATCTTGAACAAAGCCTATATTATGATAGATTGCTAAGTTTAGACTTTTATTTGCATGTTTTCACTTTTATTTGCTTCCTAACTTTATCACTTATACTTGAATTCATTTAAAATCTGATCTTCTTTTGTTTATAAACTTCTTTTACTATTAATATAAAACAACTCAGTGCTGTGTTTAAATGGAAGGGCATATTTACCCCAGTTAAATTAATAAACTGTGATGTGATTTTGTCTTTAGAGGAACAACCAAACCTTATTATTTCTCTGAACGGTCCAGGAGAGGGCTGGACATTGCAGTGCACATGGTTCTGGGAAAAACTGGGACTGACAGTGTATTGGAGTCACCCTGCAAGCAGTAACCAAGGCAGTGAGAGACCAGGGAATGTGAATAATGTGTTGCTGGACCATGGTTGCAGTTATACACAGACACTGTGGATGTGATTTGCATGCTTGTTTCCGACTCTGAACATCCCAGGCAGGGAATTACAGTAGCTAAGCATTTGAGGCACCTAGGGTTACAGCACAGGTCATGACTCAGCCCCCGCACTGGTCTGGATTGCACCCAAACTCTGTAACAGGAGTATATCCATTCTGGTGAAGATGATTTCTGCTATGTATGTTGATTTTCTTTCTTATAAGTCTTCTGTGGCAGTTAAGGAAGCATATTTTAACTATGTAGCGGAATGTCTTCTCAGGATAACTAAGAGGGACTTAACAAAAGACAAAGCATAAAGCTTCTTAGTACAAAAGTAAAGCAGAAATGTGTGAAATGCATGGTGCTCAGAATTTTTTAAGTGAACTGCAGCTACTGTATTTTCATGATGGATTCCAGAGATAAGCATAACACCATCAGTTAAATTATTTACAATAAGGATCTGAATAGAAAAGTTATTTACAGATTTCCTCACAATAATGTATTGCCCCAGTTCTCTGCTGCAGTTGTGTTTTCCAACCACCCATCCCTGGCAGAGGAGCAGAGGCCTACTTTATCTTCCACCACTGATACAAGCTGAATAATGGACATTGTATGGGCAGTGGTGAAAGTCTAACTGTCCTGAGTATGTACTTAGGATCAAGTGTGGTAGAGCTCTGCACCACTACCCAAGAGGTTTGGTCAGGCCCCACCTAAACCCAACCATACTCAACGTAACTCAAGTCCAAGAGGATTGGGTAATTTTTTCTGACACAGTCATGATCCTCTCCCCCAAACCTAAGTCAGCACGCCTCTTCCTTCCCATGGGGTTGGCTCTCTTCCTGCTCCCCTGCCATTCCTGCCATCTGCCCCTCTCTTCTGCCCAGTGTGTGTGCTGCAGAGTGTGAGAGAGTAAGTCCTATTCGATAAAACACTGGGTTTATGGTTTATTACAACAATTGTAACCCACTATACCACCTTTCTGACCCATGACTAAAATGGTGTTAATGGGCCACTTCACCTTGAACGGTCCCTTCGAATATGTGCTAACTACTTATGCTAAACTATATGTTCAACCTTGTATTTACCTGTGACACTCTGAGTACCTTTCCCTAATTCCGAGCCCTGAAGAAGAGCTCTGTGTAGCTTAAAAGCCTATCTCTCTCATCAACAGAAGTTGGTCTTTGGCTCTCTAATATCCTGAGACTGACACACTGCCACAACCCTGTGTACAGTGATATGACAAAGCAGGCTAGTAGAAGTGGTATGTAATGATGAGTGTTTGTTTTTGCGCATGATTGATAGGCTTCCTTTCTTTCTTCCTTGTTTTCTCTACCAGTAATAGATAAATTAATAAGAATCCTAAAGTGTTTCTTTTAAATCAATTACGTGTCTTAATCATACCAGTGTGAAAAATAAGTACCATTACACCTGTTTTACAGATAATAAAGGCTGAGCAGAAAAGCTTTACATGACTCAACTACACAAGGGACATCTCTCCCCAGTGCACAAGAAGATGTAAGTGCCAGGTGTGATGATTTGGGAATCTGTCTGTACAAAGTTATGAATTCTGGATGATATTATGAATTGTTACTATGAAAACAGCTGAACCGTAAGTTCATTTACGTGTGTGGATCCACCATTGCTGGCAGGACGTGTAGCAGGTACTTACCAGATCAGGGACAATGAGGAACATTTAATGTTAATGATGGTGCCTTGACCACACAACAGTTATGCTAAAAAGTAGCTACATCCTTGGAAAAACAGTTTTATCTTATTCCCCTGAAGGGAGAGGGGAAATGGAGAGCATTGGAAAATTTACCCAAAATATAGAACATAGAAGATGCTTCATGTTCCAGATCAGGAATTTACAGTACAGAGGAATTTGAAATAGGGAAATGTGTAGGGTTTATTGTTTTATATGATCTGAACTCTCTTATGCTTTGCATGAGTAAGTAAAGGAGCAAATTGTCTGTGTGTGGTATCTGCTTCACATCTACTGCCTCCAGAGAGAGAGAGAGAGAGAGAGAGAGAAAGAAACTGTAAACCAGAAGCTTCACAGCTTTAGGGTGGAGTTCTGGGAAAGGATGTGTTTAAGCAACTGGAGTATCTTGAGGATCAGTGCTGGTCTTCAGGGTCCTAAAGAAATAGGCTGCAGAGCCCCATTTCCATGAAGAAGTAGCAGATTGAGGATCAGTGCCCAGGAAATGTGCCAGGGTCTCCAAGGATGGAAACAGTGTTGTAGCCTGCTGAGACCCAGGGAATCTTAAAACATAGGAACCTAGGGAGCCAGAGGCTCAGACTCCCCTCACAGCAAGGCTGAAAATGGGCACACAAGTGAATCTGTAACACCAGGATTTGGTCATATATGATGATGCTTTAGTCAAGTGTCTGATCAGTGCAAATCATCCACAGTTGATATCTGAGCAGCTTCACCCCATATTGGGTAGAGAAAGGATGAAGAACCTGCAAAGATAGCAAAAAACTTTGTTTTCTTTGGTCCTGCACTAAACATGGCTCACTTGGACCAGAGGTCGAGTGCCAAATATTTGGTGATTCAGTTTATTTAATATCAGACAAGCATCCAAAAATGGGTTTGTTAAGCCTTATAGTTCTTCAAAATTGGCTGAAAATCTTTTGATAATAGATTTTGCTGCAGGTATTCTGGTATTGCTTGCTCCCATCCAGGATGAAAAATGCCACGAGAAAAACCTTTTTCATAGTATATTTTACTGTAGCTTCCAGTCCGAACCAGGGAAATGGAAATGTGTGAAAATGAAAATATTATTGTAAAGTGTGTTAGCCACACTTTTGTGTGCCGTATAATGGCAGATCTTGAATTCGGGGTGAATGTTCAGGTGCCAGAAGATGTTTTCTACTTTATCCCAACAAGTTTCTCCATCCCTAGAGTTTTGTTCACATGCAGGAATAAGAATAGTGATTTCATTAATTGTATCTCTCTCCAGTTAACTTATACTTAAATGAATCCAACTTAAACACACAAACCTCTTTGGTGCCAGAAAGTGGCATAATAAAATGAAAAAAAGAATCTAGAAACGATAAGAAAAAGGGAGAGAGAAAAGTGATTACAATCAGTAAATTCCACAGCTTTATTTTACTTTTAAAACATCACATTTTCATGAAACACAAAAGCTAAATAATTTATAACAGAGAAAAATGCTCATGTGTACCATGAGTTTTCCAAGACAGCAGTGAATATGAAAATAATGCAATACATATTTCAGATTTCACATTATACACTCCCACACAGAAAGAAAGAAATGGAACCTTGGAAAATCCACAGAGTTCATTCTGAAAATAAGGGAAACATAGATTTCTGATTCACTGTCTTTCAGCTTTGTAAAGCAAAACAATTGTTACCTCCTAAGAAATGTGTTTGATTTAATTAAGTTGCAAGGTGGCTAGATAGTGTAGCTGTTCTTGCTTGCTGCATCCCTTAGTGAAGTCTCAGACTTTTGGCATTCCTATTGGAGAAGAGCATATTTTGGGGTAGATTTTCACAAAGGCAGCCTCCTTTCTGAGAGTGCAATTTTCATCTGCAAACGATGTATCCACATTTTTGTTCAAGCTGTTGAACTGCAGTTGCAAATCTGAGTACTTGCACCTCTAAAGATCTCATTGATAGCACAAAATAGATTGAGATATCAATGCTCAGATTTGTACTTATAATAGATTCATAGATATTTCGGTCAGAAGGGACCATTATGATCATCTAGTCTGACCTCCTGCACAACGCAGGCCACAGAATTTCACTCACCACTCCTGCAAAAAACCTCACACCTATATCTGTGCTATTGATGTTCTCAAATCGTAGTTTAAAGACTTCAAGGAGCAGAGAATCCTCCAGCAAGTGACCCGTGCCCCATGCTACAGAAAAAGGCGAAAAAACTCCAGGGGCTCTTCCAATCTGCCCTGGAGGAAAATTCCTTCCCAACCCCAAATATGGTGATCAGCTAAACCCTGAGCATATGGGCAAGATTCATCAGCCAGATACTACAGAAAATTCTTTCTTGGGTAACTCAGATCCCACCCCATCTAATATCCCATCACAGGCCATTGGGCCTATTTACCATGCATATTTAATTACCAAAACCATGTTATCCCATCATACCATCTCCTCCATAAACTTATCAAGTTTATTCTTAAAGCCAGATAGATCTTTTGCCCCCACTGCTTCCCTTGGAAGGCTATTCCAAAACTTCACTCCTCTGATGGTTAGAAACCTTCATCTAATTTCTAGTCTAAATTTCCTGGTGGCCAGTTTATACCCATTTGTTCTTGTGTCCACATTGGTACTGAGCTTAAATAATTCCTCTCCCTCTCCGGTATTTATCCCTCTGATATATTTATAGAAAGCAATCATATCTCCCCTCAACCTTCTTTTAATTAGGCTAAACAAGCCAAGCTCCTTGAGTCTCCTTTCATAAGACAAGTTTTCCATTCCTCGGATCATCCTAGTAGCCCTTCTCTGCACCTGTTCCAGTTTGAATTCATCCTTCTTAAACATGGGAGACCAGAACTGCACACAGTATTCCAGGCGAGGTCTCACCAGTGCCTTGTATAACGGTACTAACACCTCCTTATCCCTACTGAAAATACCTCTCTTGATGCATCCCAAGACCTCATTAGCTTTTTTTCACAGCCATATCACATTGGTGGCTCATAGTTATCCTATGATCAACCAATACTCCAAGGTCCTTTTCCTCCTCCGTTACTTCTAATTGATTCGTCCCTAGCTTATAACTAAAATTCTTGTTATTAATCCCTAAATGCATGACCTTACACTTCTCACTATTAAATTTCATCCTATTACTATTACTCCAGTTTACAAGATTATCCAGATCCTCCTGTAGGATATCCCTGTCCTTCTCTAAATTGGCAATACCTCCCAGTTTTGTATTATCCTCAAACTTTATTAGCACACTCCCACTTTTTGTGCCGAGGTCAGTAATAAAAAGATTAAATAAGATTGGTCTCAAAACCGATCCTCAAGGAACTCCACTGGTAACCTCCCTCCAGCCTGACAGTTCACCTTTCAGTAGGACCCATTGTAGTCTCCCCTTTAACCAATTCCTTATCCACCTTTCAATTTTTCCCCATCTTATCCAATTTAACTAATAATTCCCCGTGTGGCACGTTATCAAATGCCTTACTGAAATCTAGGTAAATTAGATCCACTGTGTTTCCTTTGTCTAAAAAATCTGTTACTTTCTCAAAGAAGGAGATCAGGTTGGTTTGGCATGATCTACCTTTTGTAAAACCATGTTGTATTTTGTCCCATTTACCATTGACCTCAATGTCCTTAAATACCTTCTCCTTCAAAATTTTTTCCAAGACCTTGCATACTACAGATGTCAAACTAACAGGCCTATAATTACCCAGATCACTTTTTTTCCCTTTCTTAAAAATAGGAACTATGTTAGCAATTCTCCAATCATACAGTATAACCCCAATGGCCTGTGATGGGATATTAGATAAAATTAAAAATTCTTGCTAATGGGCTTGCAATTTCATGTGCCAATTCCTTTAATATTCTTTGATGAAGATTATCTGGGCCACCCGATTTAGTCCCATTAAGCTGTTTGAGTTTCGCTTCTACCTCAAATATGGTAATGTCTACCTCCATATCCTCATTCCCATTTGTCATGCTACCATTATCCCTAAGATCCTCTTTAGTCTTATTAAAGACTGAGGCAAAGTATTTGTTTAGATATTGGGCCATGCCTAGATTATACTTAACCTCCACTCCATCCTCAGTGTTCAGCGGTCCCACTTCTTCTTTCTTTGTTTTCTTCTTATTTAAATGGCTATAGAACCTTTTACTATTGGTTTTAATTCCCTTTGCAAGGTCGAACTCTACTTGACTTTTAGCCTGTCTCACTTTATCCCTACATGTTCTGACCTCAATAAGGTAGCTTTCCTTGCTGATCCTTCCTTTCTTCCAATCTCTGTATGCTTTCTGCTTTTTCTTAATCACCTGTCTGAGATGCTTGCTCATCCAGCTGGTCTACAGCTCCTGCCTATGAATTTTTTCCCCTTTCTTGGGATGCAGGCTTCTGATATCTTCTGCAGCTTTGATTTAAAATAATCCCAGGCCTCCTCTACCTTTAGATCCATAAATTCTTCAGGCCAATCCACTTCCCTAACTAATTTCCTTAATTTTTGAAAGTCAGCCCTTTTGAAATCAAAAACCCTAGTTGCAGATTTATTTTTGTTAATCCTTCCATTCAGTTTGAACTGAACTAGCTCATGATCACTTGAGCCAAGATTATCCCCTACAACCATTTCTTCTACGAGGTCCTCACTACTCACCAAAACCCTAATCTAAAATGGCATCCCCTCTAGTCGGTTCAGCAACTACTTGATGAAGGAATCCATCAGCTATCACATCTAGGAAAATCTGAGCCCTATTATTATTACTAGCACTCGTCCTCCAGTCTATATCTGGGAAGTTAAAGTCTCCCATGATCACACAGTTTCCATTAGTATTTACTTCATTAAAAACATTAAAAAGAGTTCTATCCATATCCAGATTAGATCCCGGCGGTCTATAGCACACCCCAAGCACTATCCCAGGGGAGGCTCTAATAGTTTTCTTCCCCAATTTATTTTTTGCCCAGACGGACTCAGTCTTATCTATTTCTTCGCTTCTTATTTCTTTACATTCTACCTCATCATTGGTATACAATGCTACTCCACCACCTTTACCTTTATTTCGGTCTTTCCTAAACAGCACATACCCTTCAATACCTGTAGTCCAGGCATGACTACTATTCCACCATGTTTCTGTTATCCCTATAATATCTGGTTTCACTTCCTGCACCAGTAGCTCTAGTTCCTCCATTTTGTTACCTAGGCTCCTCGCATTAGTGTACAAACATCTTAATTTTTGCTGTTTGGCCTCACTCACATTCTGTACCCTATTAGGCACGGTCATTCTACAGCCAGTATAACCTATTAGACTGGTATCTACACTGCCCTTCCTCCACGGCTGTATCCTCTCTTACTTTGTTTTCTTTCCTCTCAATGCTAAAATCTGGCATGGAGTTTACCTGGACATCTCCCAACCATCTCCCCCAAATTCCTAGTTTAAAGCTCTCTTAATCAGTTGTGCCAGCGTCCATGCTAGAAGTCTATTTCCTTCCCTACTCAGATGAAGTCCATCCCGAGAGAACTGTCCTCTGTCCATGAATGCCTCCCAGTGGCCATACATCCCAAAGCCCTCCTTATAGCACCACTGCCTAAGCCATCTGTTGATAGTCATAATCTTGTCATACCTTTGTTGCCCTTCTCTAGGAACAGGCAGAATCCCACTAAAGATCACCTGAGCCTCAATTTCCTTAAGCGTCTTCCCCAGCCTAACATAGTCTCCCTTAACACTTTTCAGCAAGAATCTAGCTGTATCATTTGTTCCCACATGAAGGATAAAATGCATATTTTAATACTACAGCATTGTGTGCATATGTAGTTGAGAGCGTGCTTGGTATTTGTCAAGTATGTTCCCTTAGGGCAT
Source organism: Lepidochelys olivacea (assembly GCF_965140295.1). Classification (NCBI taxonomy): domain Eukaryota; kingdom Metazoa; phylum Chordata; order Testudines; family Cheloniidae; genus Lepidochelys; species Lepidochelys olivacea. Next base: position 127,260,120 of record NC_140412.1, on the reverse strand, counting down.
GTTTACAGTGTAGCTGGAGATAAAATTTCTGGCTTGCATAGACATATCTGCACTAGCTGTGATCAAGCTAGTGAGCTAAAAAAAATAGCAGAGTACCTATGGTTGCCTGGGTGGTGGTGAGAGGGGATTTTCCTGAGTAGATATTTAGGATTTCAGATGGGATTATATTTGGGCAGCTATCCCATTCCAACGCCCCTGCACGGCAGCTACAATGTTATTTATAGCATGCTAGCTAGATCAAAGCTACTATGAGCTCCAGTGTTGGTTTACTGTGACCAAAGAATCTCTTAATGCCAACTGAGAAGGGGGATCAGTGCGGATACTTGAGTGTCTTGTTTCTGGTATATACATTCTCGCTTGCCAGAGAAAGTCATGGGAGATCTCAACTGAAAGTCAGTGTCTCACTAGTCATCAATATTGTTGTGAAATGTATGTGCATGTATTATGTAAAGAATTATGTATCTGTACCAGAAAATTGTGTTCTTAAACTTATATGTTCAAAAGCAGGTCACTAAAAGGTGATTTGTGTTAGATTGGTTCCTCCTCACAGGAGGTAAGAAACATATATATCTGTCAGGATGTAAATTAAGCATTTTAAGCCAACACAATGGATGCTTATTTAGATATGAAGTCAAATGTTAACAAACAGATATGAAGTTAACAGGAAAGACACACACAGAAAAAAAAAAAAAACAACAAGCTGTTGGGGTTATTCTGTCTATGAGTAAAGACAATGAACTTTGAGGGTATGTCTAAAAGGCAAAGGACACCCTGGGATTCTGTACCTAGGAAATAAATGGACAGCAGCTTTGCATTCAGGAAAGTGGGGTTTCAACCAGTCTTGGGTGAAAACTCTGCAGATAAACTTGCAATGTTGAGATAAACAATAGGTGTGATAAACTTCTTTAGACAGGAGTTTAACCTGTTACTTAAGTTTAATCTCTAGAAAGTATACTATGATTTTACTTTATATGTAACCATTTGTTTCCAATATTCTTACCCACAATTACTTGAATCTTTGATAATAAACTTATTCTTGTTTTTATTACAAAGATATCTAAGTTAAGAACAGTGGTGATCCTCAGTTTAATCTTACAAACTGGTATTTGCTGTTTCTTTGGGAATAGTGAATGAACAGTGAATAAGGGGCTGAACTCTGCAGGGAATTCTCTGAGGACTTGAGTTGGTGTGTGCCTATTGCTACCTACACAGGGAGAATGAGGCCTGCAGAGGCCTGGAAGGTAGAGCTTGTGCTGCCAGAGGCTGGTGGTTTCAGGCAGCTGATCCACAGCAAGCATAGGCAAGACTCCTTCATTCTCAGGGGAGGTAGAGGAGAAGTGCCAGACAAGTACCTCTAGGGAACATTACACGTACCCCAATGAGCTCTACACCTGACTGCCTTTGGCTGTTAACACCAACATAATTTTATAGACTAGGGGGAATGTGCATAGGGCTTGAAAGCCAATAGGTCCTGAATTGTATTCTCACCTCTTGACCTTGGGTTTTTTTTCACCTTCCTCTGCAGCATGTGGGTTTGGGTCACTTGCCAGTATTATCTGGATATATATCACTGTGATGGTGGGTGTATCCCACACAGGCTCTGAATGGGTTAATGTGGGCCCAAGAGGCCAGTTATATTATTATTATATTATCTGGCTCCATCTGAAGGGAGAGTCAGGCTCAATTAATCATGAAGTCCAGCTGGGCAGGAGCAGTCTAGTTAGTATAAAGAGAGGAAGTTTGTAGCAGAGGAGGGGCTGCAGACAAAGAGAGTCTGCAGTCACTCTCTGGGACCAGAGACATGGCGAGGAGGAAACCCCGAAGGAGAAAAGGTTCTGGGGTGCTAGCCCTGAAAAAAGGTCAACCTTGAGAAGCTTCAGGTAAGAAGGCCCAAGAAAGATAGGCAGGGAAGAACCCAGAGAAACAACTACAATGAGTAGGACTCTGAAGAACTTGGCTGCTAGTTATGTTTCCTGGACTGGAACCTGTGTAGTGGGAGATGCCCAATATCTTCTACCAGCCACTGGCAAGGTGGCATGAATCTGTAAATGGGGACAAGGACACTGGAATGCCCTGAGGTGAGAACCAGGACCTAGAATTGGAGCCAAAGTCCCTTTTCTGAGGACTTTTATGTTACCCTGAAAGGGGAAGACATAAGTATCTAGACCTGGCTGGCAGCCAAGTTACAGGAAGAGAGTCCACTGTAGGAATAGAATGATCATTGGCAGGGTTGCCAGACCAAAAGATAGCTGCTCCCTTGCACCTAGTTAGAAGGTGAGTGAACCTTCTTCATGCTCACTGTATCATAGTCCTAGTGTGTGAGACTGGAAGGGACCACCAGATCATCTAGTCTGACCTGCTGTATATTGTAGGTGACCACCCAGCACACACACACTAAACCCAACACCTAAATGAAGATATAGTAGCGGATAGTGAACACCATAAGCTAGAAAACTAGGTGAGGTCCGAGGAAAACCTGGTGCAGGACTGCCATCAATCCCCTACTTTGTTAACTTAGTTCCAGCATTGTCGCTGGGCCCCATCACCCTTCCCTTGTATGAGAGTTAAGGGGCAGGGGAGAAGCGATTGTCTCCTCCCTCTACCAGACATTAGGAGCCCCAACCTCATTCCTCACCTTCTTTGGGAGTTCCTTTTCCTAATCTTCTTCCAGTTCTGGTTTATTAGGGAAATGGACATCCTATTGAATGAGTACTTATGCTGTCACAGATTTGCAGTGTCCAGTGTGATTTTTGCAATCAAGTCCCTCGGTTTCTGAAAGGAAGGTGAAAAACTGCACCACATAGGCCAATCTAGCAATGAGGGGAAAATTATTTCTCAGCCCCAAAATGGTGACTAGCACAATGTCTACAACAAGGCCCTAACCTGGACCTTCTCTAATCCCATGAAGGAAGAGGAGGTAGATTATATTCCCAGCACAGATTACTGCTCCTCAGGAAGGGGGTAGATCTTACAAACCCTCCCCTTGGGTACACCCTTCTGTCCAATCAAACAGCCACAGAGCCCCCTCCTCAAGACCAGGAGGAGGGGAGAACAGGTACAAACCAAAAAGGAGTGAAGAGTTTTCTTTCCCCTGCTGATCTGGACAAAGCCTCCCCCAATCTGTGAGGCTGGAGGGGGTGAGTGGGAGATGTTCTTACCATGTTATGAAGCTTTTGGTTTCTCATTATTATTGGCTCTTTTTCCAGCTGTGGATATGCTGACAAAATTAAAAATTTAAATGACAAAAATTTCCCTTTTCTCTCTCTCTCTCTCTCTCTCCTCCTTTTCTTTTTTTGGGGAGCGGGGGAGAGGAGGGGTTGTTTTTTCTGTTGTTGGTTTTTTTAGAAGACTCCAGTTCATAATCCCAACACAACACTTCAGTCTGTTTATTGTTGTCCTTAAACACCAAGGTTCTTATTTCTTGAACAATTATTTTAACAAACTCTATAAAAGGACAGAAATTACCTACTTAAACTCTACTAACAAATGTTTCCCTATTTTATAATCTCACAGATGGAATGAACAGCATGGTCTCTTCTCTGCTTTAAAAGAACAGGTAATATAATTACAAATAGAAGTAGAGGAACTATTAATATACAAATCAACAGCCCCGGTGAAAAAAGACCACTTTAAAATATGCTTAGAAAATAATGTTGAAAGATTCCCAAAGTATTACTATTATCTCTTGCCTTTGCATATACCCCCCCCCCTTCTCACTCTCTTTATGTAATCCCCCTATTATTTTTTCTTCAGGAACCAAAGTTTTCCTGTTAGTTAAATCCTTTTCTTACCACAGCTGGATGGAATCATTTAATATATTTAGATATTATGCATTGCTTAATTCCACTTTCTTCCATTTCTAAGCTGCTTTTCATAACTATCTGACAAACCAGTGTTAAGTTATTTGATTTTTACATTGTCACTCAAATTATTTGCATTACCGCCTCTGAAATCAATCTCAGTGCAAAATTTAAGGATAATTAGAAGAATAGTGGCCTGGGAGTTGTTTGAACAAAAATAAAATCACAGATTAAACCAGGGTGACTTACCGCTCCCTGACCCCAGGTATCTATCATGAGCAGAAGAGCTAGTTAGTATTCTGAATCAGAATGTACCTTATTTATATGTGTCTGGGGAGAGTCCTCTGCCCCATAAATATAAATACAATTACAATTCTCACAGGATTTTTCCCCATTATGTTAGCAGATGGTAATGTTCCTTTTGCTTATTATGATATTCTCTTGTTTTTCAAGGACTCTCCAAAGACTTTGTGTGTGATCATCCCTTACTGTGGAACAGACTGAGGAAAGAGAGGAAGTCCACTGACATCTGCACATGGTTTACATTGATTGTTTTCTTTCCTGTTCTCCCCTATAAAAAGTACCCCCACACACACCTTATGATACAGTTAGACATCTTGGGGGATTTAGCTTGCAAACCTAGGGCTGTAGTATAGAAAGCTGGATCCTCCATGGCATGTGCTCAGTTCCCCTAAGTCACATGGCTCCTACAACTTTTGTGCTACCATTGATTGTTCACCCACATGACTGTATCTTACCCCCAACACACAATTGGATAGAAAATGAAGGCCCAGAGTTAATGCTCCTCAGAAGATTTCTACTCAGAATTTTCCTTTTATTTTTTTTTAATCAATGGATTTGACCTTCTTCACCTCTGTGGGATACCTGCAGACCTGACAGAAGATTAGATTGATTGATTATTGGCAACTTTTCTCCATGGAAGTATTCAGATCCAAATCTGTACTATTTTATATATATATATATATATATATTTTGCTTTCAAAGGTAGTAATCTTTCCAGAGGGAATAAAATATCTGTAAGTAGCCTTTCAACCTCTGTCTCTCTCATCTCCATTCCCTTATCCAGTGTTGGATAATTATTCATTTGTAGTTTATTAGCTAGTTTTGCATGCAATCTGGTACATGTTAAGAGGCAAGAATAACATTATTCCATTGCTAGCAAATTATACAAGCATAGTTTGATTTTCTATCTGGAGTTTATTTTTATAATGTGTTTTAGTATGAAGTGTAAAAATCATTATTTATTGAAGTCATTGAACATTAAATGTAAAGATACATTTTACTAATTTTGGTGATAAGGATTGTATTAACTACAGTTTGGTCTCATAGATGTATCTGTTATCTTAATCAAATATAAATAAGAGCATCTGAGAGAAAATATCCTGCAAAGTGCTGAATGATCTGGCCCTGAACCATCAAACTATTTAAGTACATATTTAACTTTCAATATCTGAGGAGTCCGATGGGATTACTCAAAGGATGCTTGAGTGCTTTCCTGGATCAAGGCCACAGTGCTCATCATTGTGCAGGATCATGTCCTAAGAAAGTGAGTTTGAATGTGCAAAGAGGACAGTTTAGAAGCATAGAGACATATACTCACCTACATTTACATGGCTCCATATTCCTCTCTGTTATACCAATGGAAATCTAGAATAGCTCTGGCTCTCATTCTGGCTCACACTTAACCTGTTATCTTTACCACATGGAAGTCAGTGAAATGCTGTAAAATTGGTGTAAGAATTGGAATTAACTTCAGTGGAGAAACTCCAGATTAGCAGCAGTGTAAAAAAGAGCCCTGAAGAAAATTAGCATATTAACAACATGGTGGCCTAAACTATAAAATCTGTTGGATGTCATCTGACAAGTACGGGTGTATTTTTCTGTTTTTTACTTTCCTTGCAAATGTTTTTAAGTCAATATGTCAGATTATTTTTAATGCTGTTTCCAAAAATACGACACATTTGTTATTGAGTAGACATTATTACTGTATTTTTAAAAGTGAAACAGCATTTGTTTACTCTGAGACAACCCTGGAATCATTGAAATAAATGACAGAACTCCTCTTTATTTCCAATTCAGAAAAAAACATTTAAGCACAAACTACCCCATTGAAAACAATGTGACTAATCATATGTTTAAAGGTCCTTAAATTCTTTTTGGGAATGGGGACTATGGCAGTTTTCAAAATACTTATATCCGTAGTTTGAAGATTATAACTGTTTCACAAACATTAAAACTGTATAATATTTTAAAAAAAAGAGAGAACTCTATTAAAGCTAGTCAACATAAAATACAGACTATTTAAGCACATGTGGCAAAATCAACGACATGTTTATTTTTTCCCCTCTAGTTTCATGCCTTAGTAAAATCAACCAATCACACACTCCAAAAACCCCACCCACTTCAGCAGCACATTTAAAAATATTTTCTACAAGTGAAAACTAGACTTGATTTAAAATATCACCTAGTACTGCATAACTTACACTTCATTCTAATGTAGAGATTTCCAAGATCATAGGCAACAACTTATCAACAAGAGAATCTCTCAAAACTGGGTGACTGTGCAACAAAATTGCAGATGAAATACAATGTTGGTAAGTGCAAAGTAATTAACATTGGAAGAAATAGTCCTACCTATACATATAAAATGATGGGGTCTAAATTAGCTGTTACCACTCAAGAAAGAGATCTTGGCGTCATTGTGGATAGTTCTCTGAAAACATCCACTCAATGTGCGGTGGCAGTCAAAAAAGCAAACAGATTGTTGGGAATCCATTATGAAAGGGATAGATAATATGACAGGAAATATCATATTGCCTCTATATAAATCCATGGTATGCCCACCCCTTGAATACTGTGTGCAGTTGTGGTTGCCCCATCTCAAAAAAAATATATATTGGAATTGAAAAAATGTTCAGGAAAGGGCAACAACAATGATTAAGGGTATGGAATGGCTTCCGTATGAGGGGAGATTAAAAAGACTGAGACTTTTCAGCTTGGAAAAGAGATGACTGGGGGATGGGGGGATATGGAGGTCTATAAAATCATGACAGGAGTGGAGAAAGTAAATAAGGAAGTGTTATTTACTCCTTCTCAAAACACAAGAACTAGGGGTTACCAAATGAAATTAATAGGCAGCAGGTTTAAAACAAACAAAAGGAAGTATTTCTTCACACAATGTACAGTCAACTTTTTGTGAAACTCTTTACCAGAGGATGTTGTGAAGGCCAGGACTATAACAGGATTCAAAAAAGAATGAGATACATTAATGGAGGATAGGTCCATCAATGGCTATTAGCCAAGATGGGCAGGGATGGTGTCCCTAGCCTCTGTTTGCCAGAAGCTGGGGATGGGCAACAAGGAATTGATCACCTGATGATTACCTGTTCTCTTCATTCTCTCTGGGGAAACTGGCATTGGTCACTGCCGGAAGACAGGACACTGGGCTAGATGGGCCTTTGGTCTGACCCAGTATGGCCATTCTTCTGTCCTTATGTAAGATCACTTTACAATTTAGCAATCTTTTATGATTGACATAGTATATCAGGGCAATATTAACCACCTTAGGCAGTGTTGCAAGAATGTATTAAATTAGTCGCTTAATGGAGGCCTTGTGCCCAACAAAAAACAATCTGGCTGCAAAATTTAGTTTGTCTGACAAATTATATTGGTCCTTGTAAAGAATATTTTCCTACGAGACATAGTCTCAAAATCAATTTTCTACCTCAGAAATGGATAAATGTAGGCATTTTCCCCCACCCTGGCTGATGGGGCCTGCGGGGGGGAAGAAAAGTGGGGCAAAAGAACAGAAACAAGGTAATCAGAACATGCAATGTTTTCAGACTGCAATAAAAAAAAACAGGATTGACAAAACCAAAAACAATTTAGACCAATAATAAAATTTGTAAAGACCCTCTGTCTTCTCAGATTCAATTATATGTTTCAATTTCAGTCTAATATACTAGAAGACACTAAATATCATGCACATCTGCATCATTAACTAGGACAATATATGCAAATTCATTTATCTACAAAACAAAACTGTGAGACAAATGGTTGCATGCCACTGCAATATGCAATTTACATCCAAATAGACTAGTTTGATGCAATCCTGTACATGATACAATATAATGAACTTCCTTTATATAAAGAGAAAGAAGTATGATATCATGAACATTGTTAAAATGTTCTCATAATCAAATGCAGCTAAGTGCATCAGTCTGAACATCAGTCATAATAATGGGCTGGTTGTGGGTAAGAGTAGGTTGCAGATGCTTAAAAAGTAAACATAACGTATAACAGCCAGTTTCCTGAACTATTGTCTATTATACCTACACATTAAATCACCCAGTATGGAAAGGCATCAGGGACGTTAGCATATTGATGTCTTTAATCTCAAAAAACCATATACCCTTGGACTATGGCACAGAACATATGCCAATATACTCCTAGCCAAGAAGCTAAAGTGACACCAACACTTTCCAGAGTCCCTTATACCTAAGGACACAGGACCTTATAGCGACAGGACAAGGCCATCTGGCTCCAAATTCTTGCTTTTAAAAATGTATTCTAACTCTACTATCCTGCTCAATCACCTCTGCTAGAAATCTTTCTTTGTATCTTGAACTCATTTATAGTACTCAGTTGTGTTCTCTAGTAATGTATTCATATATCGATTTTTGTATAAAATTATTATGTATATTACAGTAGCACCTAGGGGCTTTGACTAAGATTAGGGCATATTTTACTTGGCACTATATATATATATATATATATATATATATATATATACACATACACATAAGGTTTGTTTATATGAGAAAGTTTCACTGGTATAACTTAAGGTGTGAATTTAAACAGAGATAGTTAAATCAGTGCAAAAAGCTATGTGGACACTCTTAGTTTGACACAAGGGGCTTATTTTCATTCAGCTTAAGTCAATTAGGAGCAGGTTTTTAGGAGTAAGTCCCTCTTACACTGAAATCGGAGTCTCCACAGAATCTTTTTTGCACCATCTTAAATAAATTGGTTTTTAAGTTGATTCAAGGTCTCCTGATGCAACTTTCTCATGTAGTCAAGTCCATAGTAGGAGGCAGTCCCTGCCCTAAGGCTTCTTATTTACACTGGCTTGGCAATTGGACAGCCACAGGAGGGGAAAAGATAAGGACGGTTTAAATCCACCTTTGGGATCCTGCTGGGGTTGCCAGGCATCCATTTTTTGTCCGGAACGCCCACTCAAAAAGGGACCCTGGTGGCTCCCATCGGCACTGCTGACTGAGCTGTTAAAAGTCCAGTCGGCGGCACAGCAAGGGCCCAGGGCTAAGGCAGGCTTCTGCCTACCTTCGCTCTGAGCAGCTCCCGAAAATGGCTGCCAGGTCCTTGCTGCCCTTAGGTGCATGGGTGGCCAGGGAGGCTATGCACACTGCCCCTGCCCCTAGTGCCATCTCTGCAGCTCCCATTGGCAGGGAACTGAAACCAGTGGGAGCTGTGAGGGCAGTGCCTGCAGGTGCCCTCCCACACTTAAACTCCATCCCAGAGCCCATAGCTCACCCCCCCAACACCCCAACCCTGAGCCCCCTCCTCCATCCCAACCCCCTGCTCCAGCCGGAACCCTTTCCTGCAGTCTGAACTCATTTCCCCAGCTCCACCCCGGAGCCAGCACTCCCAGCCAGTGCCCTCATCCCCCTCCAGCACCCCAACCTCCTACCCCAGCCTGGTGAAAGTGATTGAGGGTGGGGGAGAGCAAGCAATGGAGTGAGGGGGGATGGAGCGAGTGGGGCAGGGGCCTCAGAGAAGGGGCGGGGCAGGTGTGAGGACAAGGGGTGGGGAAGGACAGGGTTGTTTGGTTTTCTATGATTAGAAAATTGGCAACCCTAGATCCTGAGCTACTGCAGGTATAGATCAACCACAGTTCAGCATCTGAGCCCATCAGTGGCTCAGTGGTTAGGGCACTGTCCTAGGATTTGGGAGAATCAGGTTTAATACCTTGCTCTAACAGGGTCTTCCTCTCTACCAATATACAAGTCACTTAGCCTTGCTGTGTCTCAGTTCCCATTTGTAAAATAGTGTTAATAGTACCGCAAGTAGAGTGTGGGAGGCTAAATACGTTAAAGACTGTGAGGCATTCAGACAACTCAGTAATGTGGGCAATATAAGTACCTATGATAGACACTTCATTGTATCACTATGCTTCGCTCTTTTCAAGGCCACTATTTTTCCTTTGATAAGATATTCCAGCTGGATGGACGTCTCAGCCATTCCTTACATTATATTATATGTCTTATTTTTTATTCTATCCCTTTATAAATAAAAGCCATGGGCAAAACTTGTTTGCCATTTCCATAAAAGAAGGCTGACAGCTTCAATGATTTTTCCATAATAACCCCAAATCTTTTTCCCAATAAGTGTGTTGATTAATGTTGCATTTAGCGCTCATTCCCTTGTGTGGCTCCAAGAAATATAGCTTGCTCCCATTTTTGCTCGATATTAACCCAACCTGCAGCATATTGAACTGAGAGAAAGGGAAGCAGTGGAAAGGTTGTAAAATCAATCCTCTAATGTTTTGAAAGTGCACTGGTCTGAACCCTTTGTGGGATGAAACCTACTCTGTTGCTTCACTTCATAATTATTGCTTCATAGAGCGGTGCAGAGATACCACTATGAGGGGCATGGTAGGGAAATCTTAACAGGACAAAATAAAGGGAGATATGGGCTGACACTCAGACAATAATATCATAACTTCCTGTGGTACATTTCATCTCTAAGCATCCCTAAGGGCCTTACAAACTGATTTACTCACAATGATCACTTCATCCATCACCGTTTATTAACAGCACAGGGACACTGCAACACTGTATAAGACAGGATTTTTTTTTAAGTACCATATCCAATTAAAGAGGAAGGGGGGATGTATTTGTTTATCATCCATCACAATAGCAAACATTGTAAACGGTTTCCTTTCTGTGCCATACCTTGATGGAAAGATCATGTATAGAAAAAAAATTGGTTACTGTACGATTTACTAGCTGGACACAGGGTTTAAATTGAATTTTCTCTCATCATGTTCACAGAAGTAATTGCATATGTGTTCAAGCCCAAGCTTCAAAGGATGAAGTCACATCCATGTCTGGAGCATATAATTGCATCTGTCTGTGGGGGTGATAGTAACTTGGGAAAGCAATCTACTGATGAAGCAGTATGATCCAGCCTATAGGGCACTCGACTGGGACTCAGGAGATCTGGGTTCTATTTTGAGTTCTCCCACTGACCTGCTGAGTGACCTTGGAGAAGCCATTTTTTCCCTCTGTACCTCATTTTCCCCCAACTGTCAAGCTTTTTGAGTTGAACTTATGAAAAGCACTATTTAAGAGATTATTGTTGTGTTGTGGTGGTAAGCAGTGTCTCATCCCATTTAAAAAGTATATACTGATTGTATTTCAATTACTGGTCTGTTTATTTGTATCAGCATTGGAGTCTTTGACACCCAGAAATTGTCTGTATATGCCCAGTTCTTGTTGCAGTCAAATCATTTTCTGGTTCAGTGAGCTCGTGAACAGGAGTGGCTAATGGGAGTTTTGCGAGGGAGTTCTCCAGGTGAAGGAGGAGAGATTATGTGACCCTTGGAGTAATTTTGTTGTCTATAGTGTGTATGTTTGTATTTGTGTGTGCTTGCTGCTTGACAGAAATATACCATCTGGTCTATTTGTTTGGGTGACTGCGTGCTGAGCCTAGTGGCCTGCTAGGCAAGGCTGAGATCTTCTTAACAAGGCTTTGATCCCTAAGCCCTTTAACACACATCAACCCTTAACCAGGAAGACTAGGGTTTTAAAAAGCATGCTCCTAAGCGACCAGAGGAGCTAGTGAACAGGAGCAGCTAATGGGAGTTTTGCAAGGGAGTTTAGAAGGGAAGTGTGAGGCAGGGCTAGATAACCTTAATATTCTTTAAACCTAAAGCCAAAAACACCCCTGGATAAAAACAAAACATCAACAAAGGAACAAGCTGCAGCAGTAAAAAGATAATGCAGGCAGATGTCCAGCAACAGAGTGGGGGCTATCCAGTTTATTGTGCCCAATGCAGCATGTATGATTACCTGCCCTATGGGCAGGTGGAGTATGTGTGCATTCAATACAAGGAGCTCCTGGCCCTTAGAGACCATGTACAGGCTTTGGAGACCAGACTGGATGAAGTGGAGGAACTAAGGGAGACAGAGAGGAACATAGATGAGACTTTCTGGGACACAGTGGAATGGCCCCACCCCCAGTCTGACAGCCTCAGTGCTGTGGAGGAGGATGAAAGTCTCAGGGAACGAGAACATCCAGCTGGAGCAGAGGAAAACAATCTCATAATTGGGAGCCTCCTTCCAGATGATGTGGTATCCTCTCACAACGAGGATACCTCTGTAGGGGCGAGAATTCCAGTTTTTCGAAAGATACAGGTAATAGTTATGGGAAATTTGATCTTTAGAAATGTAGACAGCTGGATTCATAGGCGCCAACTTCTGCTGGCGCTGGTGGGTGCTTGACCTCCCTCTGCCCCCGACCTGCCCCCTCCCACTCCTGCCCTGCACCATTCCAACCCCTTCCCCAAAGTCCCCGCCCCAGACCTGCCTCTTCCCTGCCTCCTTTCCTGAGCATGCCATGTTCCCACTTCTTCCCCCTCCCTCCTGGAGCTTGTTACACGATAAAACAGCTGTTTTGCGGTGGCAAGCACTGGAAGGAGAAGCGGGGACACGGTGCATTCAGGGGAGGAGGCGGAGTGGATGTGAGGTGGGGCGGAGGTGGTGGGGAGGGGAGCGTGGCTGCCGGTGGGTGCAGAGCACCCACCAATTTTTCCTCATGGGTGATCCAGCCCCGGAGCACCTACGGCGTCAGCGCCTATGGCTGGGTTTGCAATGACTGGGAGAACCACAAGGTGACTTGCCTGCCTGGTGCAAAGGTTGCAGATCTCTTGAGACGTCTATGTGTAGTGCTGGGGAGGAGCCAGTGGTCGTGACACATGTAGGTACCAATGACATAGGGAAGGATAGGAAAGGGGTCGTGGAGGCCAAATTGAGGCTGCTAGGCAAGAGATTGAAGTCCAGGACCTCCATGGTAGCATTCTTTGAAATGCTTCCAGTTCCACATGCAGGGCCAGTTAGGCAGAACTATAGCATCTCAATGTGGATGGGAAGATGGTTTACATAGGAGGGGATTAGATTTATTAGCAACTGGGGAAACTTTTGGGAAAGTGGGAAAGAGGGAGTGGGAAAGAGGGAATACAGGAAGGATGGGCTCCACCTAAACCAAAATGGAACCAGATTGCTGGCACTTAAAATTAAAAAGGTCATAGAGCAATTTTTAAACTAAAGGCTGGGGGAAAGCTGACAGGTGTTGAGGAGGATGTGATTCTGACAAAGGCATCCATTCAGGGGGATCTATTAATGGAGATTCTCTGTGTCCTAGTAAAGAGGAGAGGATGGTACATAAAATATGGGTGGGATCTGATAAGAAACAGTCAAATAAAAAAGAGTCCCATTCAATTGCATCATATACTGGCAGACAGCTAAGAAGTGACAAGTTTTTTAAGTGCTTATATACATATACTAGAAGTCTAAATAATAAGATGGGTGAACTAGAGTGCCTCGTGTTAAATGAGGATATTGACATAATAGGCATCAAAGAAACTTGGTGGAATGAGGATACAGTAATATCCTGGGTACAAAATATATCAGAAGGACAGAACAGGTTGTACTGTTGAGGGAGTGGCACTATATGTGAAAGAAAGTGTAGAATCAAATGAAGTAAAAATCTTAAATGAACCAAACTGTATTACAGAATCTCTATGGATAGTAATTCCATGCTCTAATAATCAGAATATAGCAATAGGGATATATTACCAACCTTCTGACTAGGATGATGATAGTGACTATGAAATGTACAGGGAGATTAAAGAGGCTATAAAAATAAAAATAAAAAACTCAATAATAATGGGGGATTTCAACTATTCCCATATTGACTGGGTACATGTCACCTCAGGACGGGATGCAGAGGTAAAGTTTCTTGACATCTTAAATGACTGCTTTTTTGAGTTCCTAGTCCTGGAACCCACAAGAGGAAAGGCATTTCTTCATTTAGTCCTAAGTGGAGCACAGCATCTGGTCCAAGAGGGGAATATAGCTGGACCACTTGATAATAGTGACCATACTATAATTATATTTAACATCCCTGTGGCAGTTTGGTCGATGTACATGGCACATGATGGCAGCAATGGCCCACTGCTATGTACATCGGCCAAACTGGACAGTCCCTACATAAAAGGATAAATGGACACAAATCAGATATTAGGAATGGCAATATACAAAAACCTGTAGGAGAACACTTCAATCTCCCTGGACACACAATAGCAGATTTAAAGGTAGCCATCCTGCAGCAAAAATACTTCAGGACCAGACTTCAAAGAGAAACTGCTGAACTTCAGTTCATTTGCAAATTTGACACCGTCAGCTCAGGATTAAACAAAGACTGTGAACGGCTAGCCAACTACAAAAGCAGTTTCTCCTCCCTTGGTGTTCACACCTCAACTGCTAGAAGAAGGCCTCATCCTCCCTGATTGAACTAACCTCGTTATCCCTAACCTGATTCTTGCTTGCATATTTATACTTGCCTCTGGAAATTTGCACTGCATGCATCTGAAGAGGTGAGTATTCACCCACGAAAGCTTATGCTCCAATCCATCTGTTAGTCTATAAGGTGCCACAGGACTCTTTGCCGCTTTTAAATGAATTCTTTACATTGGTCTTCAAGTCTGAGGATGTGAGGGAGATTCCCAAACCTGAGCTATTCTTTTTAGCTGACAAATTTGAGGAACTGTGCCAGATTGAGGTGTCATTAGAAGAGGTTTTGGAACAAATTGATAAACTAAATTGTAATAAGTCTCAAGGACCAGATGGTATTCACCCAAGAGTTGTGAAGGAACTCAAATGTGAAATTGTAGAACTACTAACTGGTTTATATCCTATCATTTAAATCACCTTCTCTACCAAATGACTGGAGGATAGTGTTACCAGATGTGCCCGTTACTTTGGGGTATGCTCATTTATTAGGGTTACTCTTCCGGGGGGGGGGGGGGTTGGTTCTGTAATTCTACCAGTGAACTGCTTGTGTTACTTGTCTGTTCATATGGAGTTCTACTTCTCCCTTAGGCAAGTCCCCTCCCAATGGAGCTATCCTGCAGGACCTAGATTCCCCAGGGCTGGGTTCCTCCAGCCCCAGAATCATATGAACACACACACACAAACAGAGCAAGTCTGAGTGGACCAGGTCAATCAGCACTCTCAAGCTGACCCCTTATATGTTCCTGGACTCAGTGGTCTGGGTTAAGCAGCACTTCCAAGCTGCCACCCTCGTATGTCACAGATTCAGCACATCCCTATCCCCGCTTTCATGTTACAATTGTTCTGATAATAACCCACTTGATGAGCAAACCCCATAGTATTTTGGGGCCCTACAGGGATCTTTAGCTTCGGTAAGAGAAGCGTTGCCGCAAAGTAAATGGAGAAGTTAGAAACACAAAAGAGTAAAGTTCAGAGAAAGAGAGAGAGAGAGAGGGAGGGAAGCAATCAGCTTAACCATAAAAGTTATTTATTGAATCATAATGATAACCACACAAGGGGAGCGTAAACAAACATAACAGTTACATTATAAAAGATTACAAAAGTCATATATAGAAAACTATACCTGATCAAACAAGTCAGGGTTAAAAAGCTATCCCTGAGGTAGAAAAGAAAACAGAGAGAAAGAGCTGGGGTCTCACCACTCCATGAAGCTTGAACTGGTTGGGGTTCCCAGGTGAGGGTGGTAGCTCAGGGTCCTGAGTGCTGGAGACAGGCAGAGCCCCCAGCATGATCAGTCAGGAGAAGATGAAATCCCAGTGGAACTGATTCAGAGTTTGGATCCATGCATCAGAACACTTACTTGAACATAGGTAGGGATTTTTGTAGAGAAACAACAAGTGAGAACACTAGATTTGTTTATGTGTAAACTAGGGAGAATACCAAGGTTGTTTTGTTCAGGCTAGACATGGGAGCTGATCATTCCTGGCTTTGGGTGGTGTTCCTTGGACGGAACTCACAATGCAATTAGGCAGCTTCAGTATTTTTGATATCAATCAAGGATTCATTACTAGAGTTGGTCTGATAACTGCTGAGCTGGGTGTGCACAGGCGTAGGTTCATTAACATCTGGAGCAGAGATCCCCCATCATGCAGTGGTTCCCTGCTTTTCTGGTCCCAGAGTTCAGTGCGATTCTTGGCTTGGAATCTCTGTTCTTCATTCTGTATGCTAATGGAGATGCCTCCCTGTCCCATCTTTGATGCAGATGAGGCTAGGGGAGTTGCCTTAATCTTGTCACCCTTCTCCAGAGAGGTTTAGGTGTGTCTTTTTATTCCTTTCTGTAAGTCTTTCTTCTGATCGGTTTTGGTTCAAGCAGAGGCTGGGGCAGGGGTGTCCTTCATGAGTCAGACAGGCTGGGTGCTGGGCCCCGGTTCCCAAGAACACAGAGCTGACTGGTATCAACAGTTCTTAAAAAGGGCTCCAAACACTGGCTAGCTAACTCTCACCATGATCTACAACGCACATATTATATTATCCACTTCACAGATTGGTAAACCCATGCAAGTGAGTTTAAATGACTTTTATAATGTCACTCAGGTAGTTATATGTTGCACCATGAATCGAATAATGGAGCCCTGACACCTTGTCTTCAGCACTAACTACTACATTATACTCCCTCATAGAAAGGTGGATTGCTTCACCTTATTAAACACATTAACCACTACTGTTTACTTTTGAAAAACTGCATATACAGATCCCTTTTGCCTGTCACTGTTTGTCCTTGAAAGAAACAGCATGCAGATGGATTCATGGCCCTTTTCATTCTTCACAATTGTGAATAAATTACTGAGTACTATCTACAGGCACTATAGAAGCAAACCAAAACGCTTGTATTCATTTCTATTTCTTGTGATGTTCATTAAATAAAGTAGCAACATTGCCTAGTATTTAATTTGTGTATAAAACATCACTTTTCTTTTCAGAATATACAAGCATC